>NC_060253.1:48431475-49850379 GCF_921293095.1 Ischnura elegans | reverse complement strand
CTATCCCATTCAAAATTTACAGAATATTAAGCTGATGTTCGCTTCCCATTTAAATCATATGGAAAAATTAATGCTTTGATAAATTATCCGGAAGATAAAATACATAAAAAATATCCTTTTATGACATAAATTCTGAAAGACTAAGACAATCTTGCTCTTGGAATGAGCTCAAACTATTTCCTTCTAAATATGAGTAGGTTAAATCCACCAGAAGAAGCAGAAAGATTAAGTTTTGAATTATGACCTTGTCAAATAATTGTTTTTATACTGAGCTCTACAGTGTTCACAGAACTTCAAGAAGTTGGTTTTTTCTTAGTCCTATGCCTTGAGAGAAATATAAACCCATTGTATCATGAAAATTACATCAGTTGCTTAGTGAAATGATAAAATAATGAGAACCCATTTGCATAGAATCAGTATTTACTTATTTCAACACAAATTTCTCCCTTAAGACAATTGCATGTATCACAAACGTCTGTCTATCAGTGTAAAAATTGGAACTAGTTGAGTTAGTTTTTCAGGTAAGAACTGGAATGAAGTTTAAGAGAAAAATTATCTGCATGAATTTTGGCAAGGATAGCATAGGAGAGCCTTAAAGAATTTTTCGCCTGCCTGGTCTGGCATGCGATTAAAGTTACACTAGGTGCTGAGTTCCACCACGCTATAAGCATAGTATGTTCTCAATTTGGAGTACATACTATTCCATGAGAAAAGGTTTCCATTTTTCTCATTAAAAATTTTATTTAGAAAAGTTTATAAAAATTTTATAAAGAAATTTAAAAAATTTAATTATGAGTTAGCCAACGACATTGATCATTTATATTTTGCAATTAATTTATTATAGCTATTATCAACTATAATAGCTATTTTTTCCTCTGAATAAATAATTGCTTATTATACGTAACTAAGTAAAATGGGGTGAAACAGATATGTTATTTGAATAACTTTTGACTCTAAACTAGGTGCTCATCTAAATTACTTGACTGCATGATCTACAAAATTTGAATTGACTACTTCTGCCATTTTCTGCAATAATAGCCACTACTTCCAGAGGTTCTTGCCGGTTTCATTTTGATATTACCTTAGCTGCAAGAAAACACATGCTTTGACTTACCTTGCCCAATCTCTTGCTTCTCTTGTGATGGTGTTTCCGAACATTCTCACTGACCATCCTCCTGATATTCATGTGCATCTTGTAGTTGACTTGAGTTGACAGGTCCCTGTCATTGACAGCGTGCCTACTGTAGCTCAGACGACGATGCTACAATGGCCATTGGTGTGCAGAGCAGTACAAGTTGATCCAGATTCAATCACACACAAAGCCATGGATTCATGTAAAGAGAAGATTATGCAATGCTTAAAATGCAGTGACACAGCACATGGTAAAAAAAGGAATACATCTACTTAATGCCCAGTATCCAATTTGCCATTAGAGAAACTCTGCCCAGAAATAGCAACAATGAAAAAAATCTGGAAACAACTTTGGTGGCCACACTTATTTGGCTTTGAGATAACCACATACCTAAGTCATTTACACGGGTAACTTAAGCGAGTTTCTCGAATGAATTCAATCTGAATATAAGAGGACCTAATTATTAGGTTAGAGATAACCTGCATGGCAATGGCAAGTATAAAGCATTGGAAACTTTCTCTGCATCAATTAAATAAGTTTGCTGTCATTCTTCTCCATATTTTTCATGACATCTCTCCCCTTGAAAGTGCTTCACAGCTGAGTTGGGTCCAAATCTGAGGGACAAAAATTCCAGGGTAACTACACCCCCAAAAAGAGCTCCGCACAGAGAGATTTCAAATATTCGTATGCCGCTTATAAGAGGGAAAACGTTTTCCTATTATAGGCGCCGGCAGGAAAGGGTTTAAGTGATGTGGCATCTTATCTTTCTTACGCAATATGCGTTCTGCAACACTTGTAAGATTAATGGGTTGCATAACCAAAAGGATACAACCCCGCCATCAACATTCGGAAACGCTCTTTGCATTTTGCAACACGTACATTTCATCATCACTTTGCACTTTCACCTGAGGAGCCGATTTATTAAAAATATTGGGGGGCTCATTATAGGGGTCTTTGCCCCAGGACATTTTATAAATAGTGAGTTTTAACATTTTTTTAAAGCATTTTAGAAGAGTCATAAGGTCAACATTAGAACCCTGAAAACTCGCCTCTCATGAACTCTGTGTCACATGACCTGCAGAAAAAAATTATAATTATTAATAAGGAATACTCACCCTCCTGTATGGTTTGCAGAGTTCCTCAGCCAGAAGGTGGTGTATTCTTGCATCCGTGAGATCCTTCTTTGACGGATTGTACTCCAATTCCTGAAGATCGAGGTTCCACATGCTAGTGTCCAATTGCGAGAAACTGGCGCTGGAAACGCAGGATGGGCTCGTTACTGACTGTTGCGTACTACAAAGTGGGACGATGCCACATGCAGATGGGAGGATGCAGATGGAGAGAGTGGAATGGTAAGACTACAGTTTGCCAGATGATATTACAAGGGTAGTAGTAGTATTCAGCCCAAATTCAGCCTTAATATGCTAGTCATTGTTACAGAAGCTATGGATTTTAATTCATCTAGACAGCCAATACATACAACTATTACTTATATATCAAGAAGCTCATCTATGTTGTATAACTGTTGCTATGTGTTCCTACCAATCGCAAAGCTCAAGTAATCTAAGTGGATATTCCAGCAGATTGGCCCTTTCAAAACAATCAGTAGTCATGGTGGTGAAAATGTGTGTCATAAAATTTTAGCTCTGGATAGCTGATGCCAGTAGGAAGCAAAATTACAAATGATGTTATGGTCAAAAGCACACCATTTTTAAACTACAGAAACTTTTAGCCAAGTTCTCTGATAGGCCGGAAGTTTGCCCTGTTGACAGAGGAGGCTCTGGACGACTCATGACCTTGAATGCAGTACCAACAACTTAGCGAGCTGCCTTGGATATATTCCTGACAAGCAAAGTATTCAAGATCATGAGTTGTTTAGAGCCTCCGGCAAAAGGGCAAGCTTGCAGGCAATTGGAGTGGTTGGCACATAGTTTTTTAGTTTATAAATGGTGTATTTTTGACCTAAATATGTATCAATAATAATTTTGTTCATCACTGACATCAGCTATCTAGGGTTAAAATTTTGCAAAACGATTTTTCCCCACCCTGAATATTTGATGAAAATTTCACTTTTACCTGCTTTCTTGGATGCACAAATTAAGATGATAGAGATAAGATGCACCATAAATGTTATTACTGAAATCTTTTTGGATGTTCTCAGCCTCTCAAATTAACCTCAAGCTTTGCCACTGGTCCTTACTACACTATGATGTCTAAAATCAATTTTTTTCAACCATTAATTATATATATGCACATGGGGCAGCCAATTAGTATGCAGCCTTAGCTTTACCATGCTTTTTGGGTATGATCAAAGCTTTTACTAAGGTACAATGTTATGGATGAAATGTTCAACTTCAACAAGTGCAATAAGTTTCACTTTCAATGCAAAATTATTTATACTGGAATAGAAGAATAACTATTATTAACTTCAGCTCTGTTAAAGGACAGCATTAATAATATGCATTGTTTACTGAATGTTATGATTGTTAAGGGCATAGATGCATTGAGAAAATTATTTAAGTTGGAGTGCTCATGTACATGAAGTTTAAAAGCATATTCATAAATTTTTTATGATGGTTATACTCAAGTATCTGAGGAAAGAATATGAAAAATTTTCCTTGAATTAATTTAAATGTTAAAATTCCAGAGCAGAAAGTTAAAGAAGCCTTACAGGAGATAGTCACAGTTAACACCATAAGGAATGAAAATTATAATCCTAAGAAAAAATAGCACATTAACATCTCAATTTCACCTTCCTGTTCATTATATCTTGTGACTGAAAATTATAGTTGCTAAAGTGTCACTCGTTTAGAATGCACCTTAAGTCTTATACAGGCACAACACATTTATAAATTAGTGTTTTCATAGTTACATCAGTTCAAATTATGTCATCAATTTTTGTGACTGTTGGTTATGCATCAAGTTATTGACCTTTATTATACATCATATTGCAACTACTAATGGGTATTTCTATTCATGAAAAATTTTAAAAAATTCCATAAGAGGAGATGTTCATGGGCATTTTTGTGTGACATGGAATTTATAACCAATACTCTAATTGAAACCAAGAACAAAGTCTCGCCGATTATTAGATTATTTTTTGGCCATCTCTGGCATCTTCAATGTATTTTATGACAGGTTTCCAAGTGTTACACAACTGAAATTGAGGGCCCATATTAAAACTATTGAAAGCAGATGTAAGTAGGCCTAATGTAATTGCAGTTGACCGAGCAACAAAGAAAATTTTTTACATGTAGTAAATCTTTTATTATAACATACCTTGCTTTCACAGCAATAAAATTTGAGACTTTGGATTTATTCTAAATTATTCATTTAGAGTTGGGAGAGAAATAAAGCAACTGAGGTTTTTTTCCCATAGGAACACTCCCCTTAACGAAATTAATACTCATAAATTATCAACTAATATGCCAGAATATTTAATATCTCCATTTTGTTAAGAAGTGGGAATGCTAGCAAATATGTAGTTATTATATGGAATTTTTAGTTCCTAGCTTTTAGATTCCCAAATCAGTTAACTGAAATGATAAAACTTAAATTTAAATCTCATATTTTCTTTCCAAAATAAATATTTTCACATTCCAAAGCCAAATTAAAAATGTGTGAGTTTCTCAACATTTATTTATGTGGGATATAATAAAATTAATGCCTTTACTGATATATGACTGTATGACATCATAAAATTAACAAAACTAGCCTTCTAAAGGGTGGTCAACCAATCTTCAGTCATTATGATGGTAATCAAAGATCTGTGAGAAAATAATCACGGCCTAATATAAAATCATTCCCGTTGATGAGCTGTGATGATAGCAATTAATAATTTTTTATAATTTGAAGCATAATTTGAAAGAGTAAGCTGATTATTAATATTACAGGATAGAAACTTTTCTTGGAATAGTAGTGCCAACTGACGAGATTATTTATACCAAAATATGACCTATTAATATGATGGGGTTGGTTCCCTTCAAATAATAAGCCATCATAGGAATCAGAATTCTCAACATGCCAAGTGCGGTAGCTGCTGTTAGAGTTCACTTACAGGGGTGGAAAATAGAGTGAGGAGTAAATTAGAAGAGAGTTGATTGTTACCAGACTCAAAGCTAAGATTTTATCACAAAAACCTTTTGAATCCATTTTTAGAACTAAAAAATTCACTGGCAATAAATTCTCCAATGTTTTCTCCACATGATAATTTTTTAGACGCATTGAGATAGGTCAAATTAAAAATTTAACAGTAAATTCTTACAGTGCTCTGCCTCTGGTAACAAAAAATTATCACCAAAATTCATGAGCATATTCAGCTACTATAGATAATTAAATAACAACAATAACATTTATAGGTGAGGATTGCGATTCTCTGCGATGGTGAGAAATGTAACAGGCAGGTGTGATAATGCTATACCATTCTTTATGATTGTGACTGAAGATGGCAAAAAATCATCAAAAAATAATATAATGAAATTAATATTCATAACATTCATTAGAATTATAATTACGTAACTCTTAAAAGATAATGTGATAACAAAAAAAATCAATCTACCAAACAACTGTGCTCAAGAATGATGATAATATTTTCCAAAGAAAGTATGTGGTAATTTCACATTTGTATGTCTTAACTTTCAATCAATGTTTTAAGATTCAACATCAATGGCTTTACATATACAGATGTAAAATAAACCTTGAGACCTTATATTTGAAAAATATTTAAAAAATTTGTACCAAGAAAACAATGAGAATGTGCATAAAACTCGTTTCTTAATTAATGGAAGAAAAATACAATACAAATTCTCAACCTCCTGAAAAAATAAAAAAATGGCCAAATGTATTATTTAAGGGAATTTGTAGGCCTTCAAATACTTCGCATTAGTTTAACCAAGTCATGTCGTTCATATCCACTATCTGGATTCCTTGACACAGTCACCACAAGATAACTGGTCGCTGATTGCCGATTGTTTTTCATGGTGGAAATAACAATTGCATATTATATCCACCAAACCACTGTGAATGAGGAAACCTTGAAATATCTGATACACTAATGATGCTTCAAAGAATGAGCAATCTGATTCGACATGACTGCAACTTTTTTAAGCGTCTAAGCTTATATATGTAATTTATTCAAATACCTCATCAGAACAACTTTATAATACATTTTTTTCCTCACAATTGTTAACACCATAAACTAGCATAAAATTGTCCAGTAACTGTTAAGAAGCATCTAACACACAGCAAAAAATAAATTAACAAGAAACAAAGGTAAAAATCAGAGATGAAGTAAGCATATATGAGTATGCTAATGGTTCAACATATAACAAGCACACATTTAGCAGAGTGGATATATAAGTATTAATGTATATGCTAACTGTTCAGTTTTTCAACAAACACACATTTCAAGGGTGTGACAAACGCACACAAAACATTCATGCACCAAATGTAGGAAAAATCATGAAGGATATCCTATTTGGGGGGAAATATTTTTTCATAAATGGAGCCCTATCCAGGAGATAATAATGACTCTGCCTTTCCTTGTACATCACCGATGACAAAATCAATCTTTTTGATTAAAAGTGAGGAACGATTTTGAAAGTGATACACTATTCATATTAAAAAATTCTGCTTTTGAATACTCCAATTATTTAAGACTCTGTAACACCCAAGCAGTAAAATGTGCATGATGGCTTACTCTGTTTCAGCATTCATTCCTGCATTGCCTAAAGAAATTCATTTAGTATGCATGCATTTTAATTTTATTTCATTCTTAAGTGGAAATCTTCTTTGGAAAAATACAACCCCACAATGAACAAGCGATGCCGTGAATAATGCAGCCATAACTCCAACAGTCACTACGCTTGTGGCACCAGCATTCATGAAATTTTATCTCTCAATGAATTGCAAATGATTAATTATAAAGTAAGCGCCTTAAGTACATGTTTAAAATGTTAAATTAGGTTAGTGCTTATGTAGTTATCTTAATTACGTCCCAACTAAGTTTTGAATAAATAATTTACGGAATTAGTTTTACTCTAGGGCAGTGGTAGGAATATATATTAAAAAGCCAGAAATAAGAACTGCTCTATTGAAAAAAAAATCTGCCAAGGTTAGCTTTTCTATGACAAATTTGGTCATTGGTATGCTTACTCTTTACTTCTGGTAGCTACATAATTATCAACTATAACTGCTTATCAACAAGTATTAAATATCAGTAATATAGTCAACATGTAGAGTAACTTTGCAGCAGGTCAATCAAAATATATGTATATGCAAGCAAAACCTCCCCAACAGATTATATTTGAGCAGTTTCTCATGGCATATGTTTCTATTTAATTTTAATCATTATTATGAATATTAAATAAAGTTAAAAGTTAATTTTAAGTTAACCAGATTGATTTTTCCCAGCAGTTGACGTGGATACAGAAAATTACATTTATTTTAGATTACATGTGTGTAAGATATTTTTATTTTTACAACTGTGAGCACCACTTCTAGTTTTAGACACCTACTCCCATATTCTCGGCAATTACACTTTCTTCATTCCATCATCACCTTATCCAAGAAAGGCCAATTTCTGCTTGAAGGTGAATTGCTTTCTTTTCAGTAGCATTTTTGAGAGGCCTATGCAAAACATGGTGAGAACCTCAAAAATAAATATTAAAGCTAATCGTGATGAACCATAGTTGTTAATTTTTTTCTCTTTTTGTTCTGTCAAGCATAGATTTTGTGAATTCAATTTGCAACAGTACTTACTATAGACGCTTTTAGTAGCTTCATTGCTACAATGTGGGTAAAGATTTACAGGAGAATTTTGTCTCTAGTAGACAATGTTGTTTGATGTAAGTAATTGATTCTGAATCGATTACATTGGCAACCAATGAAGGTATGCACAGGGATCATGTCAGGGGTGGACAAAGATATTTTCCTTAAAAGCGGTGCCTTGATGGCAACAATGATTATTCAATAATTATTCCCATGATATTAATGCATTTGCAGAAAAAATCTGGGCTTTGCGATGACGATAAATTGAAATACGCCCATGAATGATGCAGGCTTCGAAAGACTTCTTCTGCTAGCATTACCACCTACTTGCATTGCAAATCACATCACTGATAAAGATTTCTAAAATGCATTTTTAAACCTACTTCATTATTTCATTCTAAAAAATTAGAAAATCAACTCTAGACCTACATTCATTTTTCATTCAACAGAATTTTCTGCAGAAAAGAGGTTTGTTCTCTAGAGATGAAAATGCATATTTCTTATGGATGGAAAATTAGAATCAATTTTTTTTAGTAAGTTAGGACAATGGTTCTCCAGGGGTTCATTATATAGAGGTTTGATGGTATGCATATTAATAAAAAAAGTATTGCTTGAATTGGATAGAATGTTTCCAGCACACAGACATGTTGATAGGATAACAGGATTACTATAAGAGTTGTATGGTATAATCTGGTGATCAAATATTAAAATACATTTATCAATAAAAAAATGATTTCGTTACATTAAATGCATACTAGATTATGAGAGAGTCAAAGTGGGAAAGCATGAAATTTTACCTTGAAGAAGGAAGGGAAGCAAGTTTATAAACAAGATTAGTATTTTTTTCTGGTAGAAAGATTAATAGTTTGGATAGTAAAAAAGGGAAATGTGCACAAAAAAGTAAAAGTTAGACATTATTTATACGTTGCTACAACGTCACTCCTTCATTCAGTTCAACATTCTATTCCACTCGGTAATGACAAATCACTTCAAATGCTGAGTGGCATCTTATTTTAAATCTTTCCTTTTACAAATTTGATACTTGAATACTTGAAAAATGATGAGTACTTTTCGGAAAAGCAACAGTCAAGATAATTAATATACACCCATGTCTCGTATAGCGCAATTTCAATTAGCGCAATTTTGATATAGCGCAAATTCGTTCCTCGGGTAAACATTGCAACGCAGTGTAGCCTAATCACAAATCTTAAACGCTCTCATGATAAAACGTAAACTTGCACTAAGTACACACGAAATTGCTATCATTTTACGCATATTAATATTATTACTTGCCCCAAATATTCTTTTTTGTTTATTATTAATCAAAATCCGTTGCTGTGCAATGGCCAAAAATATTACTCGTCATTAGGTCCAGATAGCCGGCCTACCAAAGTAATTTATCTCGTCTCCTTAGCAAAGTGATAATAGTTAATTTAGATCATTAATTAAGCGTGGGGCTTGTGGAAATGAGTTTTTTTAAAGCAATACTGTTTGAGACGTAATTTTTGCTGTCATAGATTATTGGGCGATTGACATCCAGGTAGAGGGTCTACGCTAAAGCCGTCAAGGTCATCGGATTTTCACGGGGGAGAAATGGAGCGGTGGCCGAGTTGCGTATGAATGGCATCAACACATGAAAGGGTCGGCTATAGAGTCTCAAACACAATGGCTTCGTTCCCTCCCCGCAGTCGTAGGCCCTCTGCGTCTCAGGACTACAGTGCAGCAGTAGAAGGTGATTTCGATGGAGCTATACAGAGTAAAAACCAAGAGAAAATGGCAAAAAAATAGGAATGCGGGTAGAAAAATCAAGAATTTATCAAGAAAAACCATAAACCTAGAAGAAAAATTGAAAGAGGTCAATTGCTTTGAAAATGGAGATCTTCAAAGCGATATTGCGCGGAAGTTTAAACGCATGATGCCTTATTCTGAATAAAGACGAAGTTAAAACATCAGTGACCTCAGCCGCACCAACTTTAACCAAGCGGTCTACACATACGGTAAGTTCATAGTGAATCAGTACAAAAAGACGAGAGTGGCAATCGCTCCGAGACATTTAGTGAAAGCTCCGGTTTTTTCCAGAATTTAAATGGCAAGCAGGTATTTTCAGTGCGGCGATATCAGGTGAATCTGCAAGTGTTGATAGCGCAGTCACCGCAACATTTTCTGATGAACTCCAAGCTGTGATTGAAAGTGGCTCCTTTCCCCCTCGACTAGTTTTAAGTGTTGACGAGACGATATTCTTTTGGAAAAGAATGCATTCTCGTTCATTCATTTTCAGGGAAGGAAAACCTGGGTCAGGTTTCAAGGTGTTTAAAGACTGTTTCACGTAGCTGCTTATGACTCGGAGGACTTCCAATTAAAATGATTTAACATTCATAAACTCCGCTATCTATGAAATGACTTTCAAAGTAGCATTTTCTTGTCATTTCAATGAGCGACAAAAGGGCCTGGGTGACATAAAAGTTGTTTTTAGACTGGTTTGAAAAATCGTCAACTGCCGGCAATGCATTACGAACCCCTGAGATAGCAGATGTTAGCCCACCCGCACGACAGGAGTGAATTTCAAAAGCACGTAAGAATTTTTTTAACGTGAATAAAAGTATTTGAAAGCTTGCATACTATCTTTAAAGATATTTTAAACTATAAACATTTATATAAATAATGTTTTATAAGGCTATTTATGAGAATATATATGTTTTAGAGGAAATTCAATACCCAAGACCTGTGCTACCAGGAACGCATCCCTATCTTCCCAATGTTAAAACGCTCTCGTATAAAGCAAATTCGTATAGAGCAAAGACCCCAAGGAACGCATCTCTTGCGCTATACGAGACATGGGTGTAATTATTCCTTTTAAAAAATGCAATTGCTTAATTCTTGCAAATTTCCAAGTCAATCATATCGAAAAACATTTATAACATAATTCAGGAAAATGTTGAGAAAATTGAGAGTTGTAGAGATAAATTTAAACCTTCCTTATAAGTTTTTTTTTAAACCCACAATAAGGGGAAACCTTAGGGACTTGAGTTGACTACATAACTAAAGAACCATTTAAAAGTGCAGTACTGAGGTGAATTATCACTCAAAATCATGCCATATTCATTAAAAATATTATGAGTAATGATTTCATCGCCAGTTTCTTAAAATTGAAAACTTTCTCAGTGCTATAGGAATCGACTAAAACATAGAAAGATATTATTCATATGCACGCAAATCTTGTGTGACATAAGCACAGACACACAACACCCATTCATTCTAAATAAAAAAATAACAGCCAATAAGTGCAAAGTTGCCAAAACTTGGAGCTTTAAAGAACCAGCCAAGAAAGGTATAAGAATTTCCAGTGAGCCTACAGTGCTGAGATGCAATATACGTATGTACTGAAATAATATTTAATCTTTCCTTCAATACAGTCAACAGCATTAGGACAACTTTCCAAAGTAACTTCATCAATTTGATAAAACATTTCGGAGGAACTATGATGAAATACTTCTTCAATTAATTGCTGGGAACTTTGAATGAACCCAGATTGATAATTTCAAGCATATGAGTAATAATTTTTTTAACCACGACTACGTTACTTTCAAAAAGTCATTTCCTAAGAGATAATGAGTGAGGATTAGGCCACAACACACACAATGTAAACACTGACCCTATATTTGATGTCCTAAAGGAAGGCCACCGACCCAGACCGGCGCCTGGTACAGGAGTAGGGTTTTCCATCATTTCTTGCAATGATTTTACTAGCTGGTTTCTGAAAGCGAAGTCAGAGAAGTGCTCCAAAATATCAAAAGGTGGGAATTCATCATGCAAGATAATTTTCAAGTGGTTTCGCTAACCTGCATACTCTTCAAGCCTTAACATTATTCTATCATTCATATCCAGGTAATTTTTGGCTACAAATTTCTCTACAGATATTTAGACTGACAGCCCAATATAATGACAATAGCTTACTAAGGACTTTATTCACTCATAAATTTTCAAATGAAAGTACGTGAAACCATTAGCGATACTAATTTGGATTACTGATTTAAGTACTTTCATCATTTTCTCCAAATTCTTGGTTTTGAACTTTTTTGGCTTAACTTATTTATCCTAAAATTGAATAAAAAATATCCATAATACTTTTATTAAATTGATATGGATTGATGGCAACCACACGATTTTGATTTCTATTTAAGTGTTAAAAAATAAGAATGGAGAAATAACTGATTAGATTAATTTGCACTGAGAAATATCATTGCCCAATATCATAGCTCCATTTAATGAGTGTCAAAATGGATGTTTGCATTAAAATTACGTGTGATGTTTTATGTTAACGTTATCATTATAATGGACTTAAAAATGAATCATCTCTCTAAAATTATATTGAATGAATAGTATGGAATAAAATGAATAATACTACAGGCAGCTCAATCATTTTGCAGAGAATTTCCTGGAAATATTCAAGCAAAGTTGTGATTTTATCGTAAGCTATACTTTGAAAAACGTTGATCAAAAAATATTTATCATAAAAAGTAAACATAGGTATGTAATTTGAGGTAAAAGTTTAAAAAAATTTACATGGGGTAGCAGTTCCTTTAAATGTATACAAATTAACAGCTGCAAGGAGTCATGGCCAGAAATTAAAATGATAAAAACAAGTCCCACCATACATATGCATGAATACACATATGAATGTATGCAATTCGGTCCAAGTATAAACTAACTGATAAAGATGTGAAAGGTTTACAAATATTGTACCACCACATCCATCATTAATGGAATCCAATTAAAAACTGAATCAAAAAATCTATTTATTTTGATGGCTGAGAGAAATTCACTGCAAGTATGACAAGCCATAAAAATGGGTAAATTTCTGAACACTATAGAAGAGATCTAGAGCTAACTACCTTTTTGCAATGTAAAATGTTTGAGATCATTCGGTCTAATGAAAGTAGTGTGCCTTTTCTACTTATGAATAGAGCCTAACATTTTCTACTGTCATGTAATATCAACGTCTACTTTGGTAACATGCATTTTTTATTTAAAAAAAACTATAATCATAATATTCTGGAATAGAAGCATAAAATTTTCTACCTTAAGCTGAACAAAGTTTTATGACCTAGTATCTACCACAGCAATGCCCTCAATGCTGGAGTAGTATCATTGATAGTTTATATATGGTAGACCTTGGTCACCATTAACCTACTAACTGTTCAAAAAACCCACTGCGTTCTTTGAATACCTTTTTATCAAAAATTCTTTGAGGCTCTTGGAATGTACAATGCTATATAAAGCAAAATTATTATTGAAAATAAACGTGGAATTCTCCATGGCGGGAGTATTGTTAACAACTACATTTCATAGAGACTCTTAGACAGAAAAAGAAGGAAAAAACAAATATAATACCAAAAATTATAAATTACAACGAATTTCACAAATTTAATGAAATAAGATAAATGCTTAAGTGAAGAGATGGAGTATGGGCGATTGAATGGATTGTGTTGGATAATATACATGTAATGAAGTACAGTATGAAGAGCCTTATTCCTTTTTTTTTTAATCCATTCAATATTTTCATCAAAGGTGATATGAACATCTCTCATTTATGATTCTGGAATGAATTGAAAATATATACACAAAAATATGCTGGTGAAAAAGATTCGTTAATATTTATTTCAGTTTTCAAGGCAATGAGATTCATATATTAATGAGTACACCCTATTTTGCTCATGATTTAAAATCTGTGACTCCTGATTCATAAAAAAGCTATCACTAAATCCAAGAAGATAACACAAGCATTACAGTAAAAACCTGATTTTCAGGGAACATCGAATACATGAGGATTGGGAATCACATTTCCACCATTTTCTGTGTGAATGGGATCAGATAAAGTACTTTGTTGTAGTTGCTAAACTCTATCAAATAACAACCTATTTTATTTATGAGCTATAAGAGAGAGACAAAGCCTTAAGCAATTGAAAAACCACTTAGCATTGGTTAAACCACTTAGCATTGGTTAAACCACTTAGCATCAGTGCCAAGCCTATCACACTAAGGCAAAAAATGTAAATGTAGTGACTGGATTCAAATTGGTTCATTGCTTTCCTTTGTGTTATATGAAAATGATTCGCGGCATGAATTGTTTCTTTTAAAAATGCGTTTCACTGATTCCTGTTCTTTCTAGTTAGTGGAGGTCACTGAAGTGCCAGCATTTATCTTCATGGTTATTAGCAAAAATACATTTTGCATCAAGAAATGAATGTGTGATACTACATGATCTTTTCTATCTATTCTTGAATCTAATTTTTTCGAAGGAAGTTTTGTTATACTAGTGAGGAAAAAAATGGTGTTATTACAACTATCTACTATACCTTGGAAATAGATAATACAAGATTATAAAGCCATGATAACAATGTTACACAAACACTACAGAATGAGGAAAGTTATTAGAAGAAACTTCAGATGTCTTTACACATATTTAAGCAGTGTTAGTACATATACTCACTATGGATAGTTCTGAAAAATGTACAATAAACAATTACCATAAATTTCTATTTTTAATGTACTTTCTGATATTCAGCAACATGCACATTTTAATCACAGCAGTCACCTAATAGAGTATCTATAATATTTTATGCCTTTGAGTCTTGTGAAACATGCAAATATGTAAATAGAATGGCTATTTCTAACAGATTCTTACAAAAAGTTTAACAATCACAAGACATGTGTTGTATTTCTAACCTAGAGATTAGTTAACGATTGCATCCAATCCAATTAACAGATGTGTGTCTACCAACGTATTATTACTTACTATATTTTTATACAAGAGAATAGTATGTGCTTTACTTACTCTTGAATGAGGGAAGCTTGGAATCAAAATAACTTACCTCCCGTTCATATTTAGGTTTCCACCTGCAGTGTAATTTCTAAACAATGCCGACATGGACTCTGTACCAGTCATGTTGATGGTCGATGCATTGCGCCGCATGAACTCCATGGCATCCTTCATTGTCAGCTTGGAATATGTCTCCAGAATCTTTGGTTCGGCTCCACCCTTGTGGTCCCGCACAAGCCACTGCCTCAGGTAGCGGTTATCAAAATGCTTGAACCTTTAATGATGAGAAAAGGATAAGCACAACACGTTACACACACGAGGAATACCAACGGAATTAAATAATAGCGCGACGGCCCATCCTGAATAATATGCATTTTGCAGCACAAAACTGATATGCTTGTAACATACGCTGCAGGATGACTGCTTCCTCGAAGTGAATCTTCGTGGAATGAGCTCTACGCACACCGAATTGACTGAAAGTTTCTAACATTTCGTGACAGTTTGAAATAAAGGAAAAGAGATTGATTGTTGTAACAATTAGGAACTATGACGCAACTGAGGATAAATACACTGAATCACTCAATCAATACACGGAATTATTAAATCGGTTTCAGATTCCAGGGCCTCCACATGACAATAACTCAAACTTTTCGTGGAAAATGAGAGAAAAATAAGGATGAGCGAGTACTCGAAAATTCGAGTCGAGTCGAGTAGTTGGTACCCGATCCGAATGCTTCGAGTAGTATTACGAATGTTGAGTCGAATCGATTCGGTTACAGAGCTGTCGAGGCCAGTTAGTTCAGAAATCTGTTTACTAGTGCCTTGGCCTAGGTGTTTCAGCTTTAGTATTCGTAGCAATCAATCACTATAGTAATCAACGTGAGCTCCGAATACCTTTTCGCCAGCCGCGGCGGCCTACCGTCTTCCGATCCGTTGGCGTAATAATATCAAATAGTACATGATTTATTCACGTATATAATCTTTATTACAACTGGAAACATGACTTTACTGATGGCTCTTATGGGGGTTTGGGTGCATACACTAATTAAAATCGACGACATATTACTATGGGTAAATTCATTTCAATGGTGCTTATGGAACTGTTTAAGACACAATCTACCGATTTGATCGATAGATTTTTCTTCCTCATAGGAAAATCTACTAAAATTGGTAGCATATTAATTGCGTATCGCTTGGTTTCGCTGATAGTAGGACCTGCCCGCCTTTGTGACGGTGCAGGATTCCTCGTCCCGTCCTTCCTTCCCCGTCCTTTCCTTGGAGGCGTCGTCGGGCTCCTATCGCGGCGGCGCCTCCTTTTCCCTGTTCCTTTCTGTCCTTCCCCTTCTGGCGGCGAGGAGAAAAGCTGACCGCTTATAGTCCTCGCCTCAGGAGTGTATCCAGCGAACCCGACCCAAGGGTTTCGTTTTCATTGTTTAAGACACATTAATTTTCATTCATCTCCTAATTGTGGCACAGTTACCAGCAACGTTCCTCGTTATCTTTTCATTTTGCGATCAAGCTAAGCATTCCGGATAGAAAATTCACAACAGAATTGGAAAAATGAGAATATGTTGGATAATGTATTGCCGTATTGCCTAGCTAAGGAATTGCCAGACAAAACTCGATACGATACTCGCGAGTGGGTTTCAACTCGACTCGAGATCAAAAAGTACTACTCGCACGGCCCTAGAGAAAAATGATAAATTTGTTAAGGAACAACTATGAACGGGAGAGTTTTAGGTTTTCTAAAAGACCGAAGTGTACAAAATTCATAAGTCATCATAAAATTTTAGGTCGTTTTAAATGCTTATATTGAATAAATTTCTTTATGTAAAACTGACTTAATTTCTGAGTGACTTCAATGCCGAATAGTGACAGAGGCAAAAAAAGGGCTTAAATTAATACATGCGAAAAATATTCAAACAGCTTACTTGTCTCTCACGTGGTAGTTGCCGTGGTGACCGAGAATGTCTTCAATCCCCGCCATGACGTGGTCAATGCACTGCAAAGTTGATTGATATATGTTGAATCAGTAGAGGTACATGGATGGTTGCATGGATAAAAAAATGTATTTGAGAAAGATTTAAATTTAAAACGGCAATCTAATCATGTAGATGAGTGAAATCGTGAAGCCAAATTACGATCACAAATTCAAAAAAAAATATATATAAAGGCATTTTCATCTATTTTATAACAAATTTATATAAAATTTAAATAAAATTATATAATAGATGAAAATGCCTTCAAATGTTTTTTGAATTTGTGATCGTAATTTGGCTTCACGATTTCACTCATTTACATGATTAGATGAAAAAAGATTATGACAGATTATGAAAAATTTTTATCAACCTGTATAAAATTTGTATACATTCTTATACAACTGCCATGAAAATGTATAAGAATGTATACAAATTTTATACAGGTTTATAAAATTTTTTCATTCACCGATGAAATATACGAAGATTTGTAAACATGTACACAACGTGATATGACAAGTTTGTTTATAGCGCTGACCTGTAGAAACAAAGATTTCTATCAATACTGAAAGCTTCTATAGAAGTTATATACAAAATGGGAATGCGATAGAATGTAAAACACGGAATGTGACCTGATTTGAACAAGGGACAAAATTTATAACGTGATTATGAAAACTCCTAGCTGAGTTGCATGGATTTTCTCGATTATAGGGAAATGAAGATTAAAAATATATTACGAAAATAGTGAAAAACATGCAGAAAAAGGCGCACACACTGTTGTTTGGTATCATAGCAAATCATTTTCTGCGACTATACGATATTCCGGAAGCTGTATTACGATAAAAAAAAATACAATATGCTAAAAAAAATCAGCAGATACGTTAATTTTTCGTTCATACCCTTTCGTGTATCCTCTCGTTCATGGTTGGTTTTCTCTTCTCTGCACGTTTCACATTGAGGATTTTCACCAACGGTTTGATGGTAATACCCTGAAAGAGAAATAAATTGAATTTTAGGGGCACTCGTCATGAATTCATATCACTCGCCAAAATTATTTCACTGCTGTATGAGATAAAGTTAACCAACACATACTGCTGCAATACTATGAAACGGAAATTGCGAATAAGCTCGTGCTTGAGGCGATCTTCATCAAGCAAATGCTCAAGACGCGACTATGAATACGGGCCTAAGACTGCTATACTCTAGCCCTCCGTTTTTCCCTCTCAAAATCTAGTCCCTTCAGTTTCCTCATGTTTAATAGGGTGGTTTCCTATTTTTTTTTGATTGCCTAAATCGAAAGATTATTACTCCTGGAGTGCGTATTACACGCTTTTAGATTTTTAAATGACGATATCTATTTTTCGCGATTAAACGAAAAGTGAAAAATTTCAAGCGCGCGAAAACGCGACGGCTAAGAATGAATTCTGTGAAAAGCCCAGGTGACGTCATTCTGGTTCCCGCTGCCGCTGTGTGAGGCCACCTTGGTACGAGGCAATGAGCGCCGCTACGATGCAGGCTGGCTTAAATAAGGATTATTAATACCCTATCAACCGAAGGAAACTTTCCGACCATATGCTATTTTAATAAGTGATTATTAAGAGATGTTTCCTGGTCTCTGTGCCAAATGCATGCATTTGTAATCTCAGACGATGTAAAACTCCTGACTACTTGTACAGAATCTAGGTCTCTGTGACGTTACGTGGAGTGGCATCGCATGGGCGCCAATCTGGCCTTTTTCAAATTAGGTTAAAAATGACCATTAACATTCTAAACTGGGATTCCTAAAACCAAATAATTTGTATATTATGAATACACTAATGGTGGATAACGAATCTCAATCAATGCCTTTCGTTTTCTTTGATGAAGGAAACTACCCTATTGCTTTGCGCCCAACTTTTTCTGTCCAAAGTACCTATATATGGGTCTGCATTTGTGGGTATTCTCTCAATTGTTCCCTCCGTTTAAGAAAAATATACTGATTGAAAACGGTAATCTAATCAATTTAATCTAGTCTATAAAATGCGTAAAATCGTTCGAGTATCTTGTATATCGGTATCTTATTTTGATTTGTATCAACAACTATTTTCGTTTCCTTTCCTTAAATCTATAAAGCTTTTTGGTGAGCCAAGTCAATCACACTTGTAAACTTAGTTTTTGTTCCAAGGGTGATGCCCATAGCATGAGAAATATACATTGTATTCCATTCCATTATATTCCTCAGGTAATTGCTCACTTCCTCAGACATTACCAATACACTGGGTTCTACTCTGGCGAGAATAAGTTTCTGGAACTTAAAAATCAATTTTTTTCGCAAATCCATTTCTTAATTTTCAGCAACACGACATTGAGGACCTTAATCCTTCCACAGAAAGGGTCCTAGATAGCTACTGACATTACTGGCTGCTCCCTTCTAATCGCCTTCAGCGGCACTAAGCATCCCACACCGTTTGTACCTCATTTTCTCTCGTCATTTCTCTGGGAAATGAGACAAATATCTGATGCAGATATCATATTTCCAGAGGGCGACAATTTACGTGGATATTTGCCATTACTTTAAGATTAAAAGGCAATGCACTAGATCCGATCACCACACCAACATTACGAGTTACACACGAATAAAGATGTATTTCTTTGATTCTAACTCATCGGGATAAGTTGCGTGTAAGCTATAGGATTTAACACATGGCATTTGTTTTGGAAGAAAGAAAAATTTTCACAGGATGGCACGTGAAGCGTGGCCGTTATTGTAGGTGATTGGGGTCAAAATGTACATTTTCCGAAAGACTTAATCCGTAAAATAAAAAAAAACTACAATGGAAGGAATGATGCGCGCTTCGTCAAAAACTGTTAACGAACAGAAATCGTTACACTGATGTTAATCGAATTAGGTTGGGAGCCGCTAGAGGCTTGGAAACTGTGCTCAAGGCTTGGATTGCTTGAGCAATTGAGAATGGATATCTTTCAAAGCAACATGGAGAACATCATATCACAATCCCACAATATTTCCAGGTTCGACAGAAACGATAAATTAAGAGAGATATTTTGCCAATTGAAATAGGAATGAGAATTCTCTCCAAACCATAAAGGACTTATATTAATACTAGGCGAAATTTCTTTAGAACATTTCCTTTTTATATGTAAACGGCTGGTTTCCTAAAATCCCCGTCACACACCTATTAAGGCGAATTGCGGGGAAATATCAGGGATGCCGACTTACAAAAAATATTGGGGGGCCCAAACTGGGGAACTTCCCCCGGGAAATTTTATAAGTAGTGAGTGTTTAGTTTTTTAAGCATTTTAGAAGAGTAATATGATCAACGTTAGAACCCTGATAACTTGAATCTCGATATCTTGACACTTCGGAGAAAATCAACAAGCCTGTCACAATTTTTCCTCACACCCATAACGAATTTTTGAGGGACACACTCAATAGGTGTGTGACGGGGATTTTAGGACACCAGCCGTTTACATATAAAAAGGGAATTCTCTAAAGAAATTTCGCCTAGTATTAATATAAGTCCTTAATGGTTTCGGGGAGAATTCCCATTCCTATTTCAATTGGCAAAATATCTCTCTTAGTTTATCGTTTCTGTCGAACCTGGAAATATAGTGGGATTATAATATGATGTTCTCCGTGTAGAGATGTAGAAGTAAAGATAGTTGTCTTTCGTCGTCAAGTGAAATCGAGTAAAACTTGATGCATCAAGTATTGGTACATTGGCTATGCACGTGTTCAGAGCATTGCAAGTAAAAAAAAACAATTTACACGCGTGTTTTCTCATCAAATTGATTTATTTTTTACTTTTACCGTTTTCGGAAAATTGGCCGCACCTTAGTACGCAGGGGGGGACTCACCTGGAAGAAGACGGTGAAGTAGATGACGGCGATGGTAGTGGTGACGAACATTGGCTGCAGGTGGACATGTTCCTTGTCGATTAGAAGGACGAGGGCGAACGCCACGGCCCCCCTCAACCCTCCGTACGACATGACGAACTTCTCCACCCGCTCCAACTTGTGCAGACGGAAACGATTCGCCACCGCAGACAACAAAATGACGCCTGCAATCGAACAGAGGATTAAAATGAATTAATAATATAGCAATATAAAAATGAATAAAAAACAACGTTTTTCTCGTGCTCTTAAAGTAATGAAATAAATGAAAAACAGAGTTCTTTTATTAAAATAATAATACAAAAAATTAAAAAGAAGAACTTTGTGCTTTCACATTAATGTTTGTTCACAAATTTACGACCATGGCTTCAACGTTAGACGTCATCACCTGATGATGACGTCTAACGTTGAAACCATGGTCGTAAATTTGTGAATAAATATTAATGTGAAAGCACAAAGTTCTTCTTTTTAATTTTAATAATGAATCGCTTTCACCAAAATACGCCTCAAACAATCAATACAAAAAATGTTTTTTTTTCACTTAATTTTTTACTTAAAAATGTATTTTATTTAAAAAAGTTTTTCTCGCCTAATAAAAGAAATACAATAAACATAAAACAAAGTTTTTCTCGCGAATAAAACTAATATAAAAATAAAATAACATTTTTAGGGGCCTCAGCGAGTCTTATGCTAATTATAAATCGAGTGTTATAGTGTAGCAATATGCGCCCAACGTTTTTCGTTGTGTACGCATAAATTGAATCAGAGAGACTGTCAGGCTCCTACCTACCAACGACCTCGACCTACTTATAACAGATATCTTTCACAGCGACACGAAGAATATCATCTTAGAACCTATCTCACAACATTTCTAGGTCCAAGAGAAGAGATACAGTACGATATTTTTACGGACGGATGGGCAAAGGAATTCGTTATTCTCCCGAGCAATAAAGTGTTCAATAAATGTTAGGCGGGATTCAGCAGTCAAATATCTCAAATACCCACCTTCGTATTGTTTCTATTCTTCCTTAACCCTTTCTAACCCAGAGCTGCTTCTGGGAAAAACTAAATTTCTTGACGTTTCATCTTAGAAAAGTGAACATTTTCTATTAAATCATAATTTTTACGGCAGCTACATATTTCACTATTAAAATTTACCGCAAAAAAGAACATGTAGCTTAAATATTTCCTGAATAGAACGGAACATGTATAAATTTCAGATGTTGCTTTGAAGCTATATTGGGTTATAATGGGTTAACGGGTGGTGTCCTATCACCCCGTCAGGCCTATTTAAGCGTCTTGATAAGTGGTATTTAGATGTAGAAGATCCGCCAAAAACCGCAAGGTCATGTAAGATTTTACACTTTCCCGACGAACAACATGTGTAAACTCTTCTTGGACCGCGCGGGTAAAATTATGTAAGAGCGCCCACGTCTCGGGTACTGACTCGTTACCCAGAATATGTAAGCCGTGGCCGTGAGAATGGGTAACGAGTCGGTACCCAAAACGTCGGCGCTCTTGCATAATCTTACCCGCGCGGTATCCCGAGAAGAGTTTATAAACCGCACAGTCAATTAACGTCCTCAGTCAATCACGAAAAGCAGTAAGTAATCCCGAGAAATTTATTCACGCACTATACACAATTAGCTTTTCTCCCACGACTTATTAAGTTGTACTTTTCTCCATTAAAGTATATTCGTTGCGATTTATTGAGCGCTAAATTATCGCTCAAAATAACGTCACTTCACAAAGCCTTTCCACAATTTTTGCTAACAAATCAAAATGAACCCATAATGCCCAAAGAAAAAGGGAATAGTTAGTATTTGGGTCATTCACCGGATAACGTTCGTCGACGCTTGGTACAAATTTCAACAGCGAACCCGACAAAGAAAGAGGACAATGACCTGTCAGCGTAAAAATATCGGCTCTCCGAAGGCACAGAAGCATTTGAACCCCCAATGGAATCAAATTGCGAGTGGCGACACCACTGCTAGTGGGACCGATTCGCTGAAAACAAGTGACTCGATCGGGGCGCCATAGAGTCTGACTCGGCAAGATTTCGAAATAGCTCAGCCATAAATTTGGAATGGAGGCGCTGAACTTCCAGTAAACCTTTCCCCAGAGACTTGAGGTTCCCTCTAGCCTTAGGATGGAATGAAATATTTACCCCATAGGTACCCAGGACACTCTTTAAAAAAAACCAATCACTCCAGCTAGACCGGTCGTGTTTGCAGTCTTCATTCGTGCCTTATCATTTGATTTTTATTCACCTTATTATCTCGAAATTTACAGAGTCTAAAGGGTTACTGTATTTTACATTTTCCGTCATCTCAAATGTAAAGATCGTACCTACTTAGGCAAGTTTGTCATATTTTAAAAACAGGGAAATGTTGACAAGGATCTACTCACCAAAAAATTTCAAGATTATGACGTAAGGCCTGAGTTATTAGCATTAATTCTCCGTATAAACCAAGATTAATCGGTATGATACTTTAATACAAATAATATAAAGAGTTATACCATTAATTCCTCACGAATATTAATCGACCAAGTGGGAATGATGCGCTCTCTTAACGTATTATCCATCACCATGAAAATCAACCCATCTTGAATGCACTAGTGCAGAAAAAAAGACATTTTTATTCATGATCAAAATGAAAACAAAATAAATTACACAATTATTCGTAAAAAATTGAAATTTTAATACGTTTTCTGCGCAATACATTTCCGAGAATAAAGAATCAATCTTTTCTCATTTAATATATGAAAATAGTCCCATGTATGGCTAATTTTGGGGACATAGCCCCTATTGAAGCTACCTTAGCTTTCCTTTATCTCATTCTCCTTGAAAATCAGAAAGACCTTAAAGTGCTTGCTTTTAAGTCGTATAAAATGAAACTTCTTTCTACCCCTCCAACTACAACCTCTTCCTCTTCATGAAACATCATAAATGATTGCAAGTTGTTGAAATACTGACTGGAAAGTTAACTTATCCTCACAGAAAAAAATGAACAGCAACGAAACATAGGGCAATGACTTAATGAATACGCGTGTCACACCGAAGCGTCTAAAGCCTGAAACACACGTTCACTTGTTCCATCCCCATAAGTCATCACACGAGCGATTGCTTTCCGCTACCAGAAAAGTGATCGCTCGAGTGATAATTTTTCTGACTCACACGGTCCCTCCCGCCGTCGCTTTTCGCATCATTTCCGATATCACAGCTCGTTGCCATAGGACCCGCATCACGAAAATATATGGCTTGTTTATCTTTACCTATGTCGTTCCCACGATTTGTCAAACGCTGCGCTGCAATCGCTCCATAAGGGCATGCGTTCTGATTGGCTGATGTGGTGTTTCAGTGACGGTTTCAGCGACGGAAAAAGCAACCAGACGAGTGATGAAAAAAGTGAAGAGAATCCTCATCATTGGAGTGATCGCGAAAAACAATTGCCCGCGACGATCATTACGGAATGATCACTCGAGTGATCGCTGGAGTTATCACTCGAAAATGACATAAGTAATTATCGTGTGATTCAGGCTTAACGAAGAATATTAATTACAAGAGAAATATTAACTATCGCAAGAAGTATTGCATATATATGTAATATCCAAACCTTCAATGTGAATGTAATGCAAGCATTTTGTCTTGAAATACAATTTTTCCGTAATTTTTTACACAGCTTTCATCTACGTTACATTCACATAATAAAAATAGTGAACGTGGTCATACCATGAGATCGTGGGAACGAATACGTTTGAGCGTCTACCGATAGAAGAATGAAGCATGGTAGTATACTCACTTGCGGCTCTGAAGACGGAGCAGAAGAGGATGGTGAGGAGGACGAAGGGCGTGTTCCAAGCGTGTTTGTCGTTGACGGTGGCCACGCCCAGGAACATGAAGATCACAGTCTCCGACGAACTACTCAGCATCTTCATCGCGTACTTGACCGTCGTGTGTGACTTGTGGGAGATGTTCGCCTCCACGTAGTTCTTCATCGTGATGCCGCAAAAAGTGATGCTGCCATCGAATGGAATGCAGATAAAACATTAGAATTATTCATTTCCCTGTGAAAAGTAAGTACTGTTAGACAAAAAAATCCACAGAGAACATAACTCCACCATAAGATAAGTCTCCTTAAGAAGCCTGGTGTTAAATTGAAAAAAATCTCTCCTTCATATCTGGATTTCAGTAACCTTGGGAAATATTAATTAAAGTTCAAAAAACGCTTATTGAATCCTTTTGGCTACTAAATCCTCAATTCTTGCATATGAAGAAAAAATCGAATGAGAATATAACTTGCTCCGTATTAAGAAACAGAAAATCCGTCGCCTGATTAATCTAAAGCAAATAGTTTAGCTCAAATACGGGGACAAAAAATAAATAAAAGTACTCTTCGCATTTTTCATAACTCCGAATGGAGTTACGCTACATATTTACCTCAAAAATATACAAGTTAACACCCATATTAAATGAACAGGTTCAACGTCAACTTACGCATTATACAACCAAATTACCAACTTATTCAAGTTTCTCAAACACACATGACAGCAACAAATAGGATTTGAACATTTTAAAGTGTGTTGTTGAATTGTCATTTCTTCGATGGATTCGGAAATTTTGTAGAGTGAAATGGAATTAGTAAAGAAACTTCTAGGAGTTAAATCACGGCAAAAAAAGTCGAAAAGGACTGTAAGTGACTGAAGAATCTCCCAAATTACTTGGTACTGCAATAAAAAGATTTCCCTCACCAAGATGACGCTCAGAACACGGGATGGAAGCGCCAAGACGCCTGTTTGTACAGAGAGTGAAAGGACGGAAGGTGAATATTGAATTCTCATCTCCCAGTTCTGTAAAGCCTTCAAGAAAAACCGCTCCACAAAAAAGGAAGAAACTATCCATAATTGAGAAGATCTCTCGGGGCGGGAAGCATGCCAGGGGTGTAATGAGGTAAAAAATAAAATTGTGAGGAAAAATAACACACTCGCGTTATCTACAAAAAAGGAGTAATACTCCTCACTGCCTCTTCTTCATCTATCGGGGTATCGGCAGTTTATTCTTCTACTGAAAAGCTCGCTAAAAAACCCTTACAGCATGAATTTCATAAATATGGCTCGAGCTTACTTATGCTTTTATCAAAGTAGTCTTGATGAATTGCAAGACTTAACGTTTACTCGGAATAAATTCAAGCGATTCAGGCGGGATATAGCGGATGTTCGATATATTAAAATAAAGTGTCATTTCACTTTTCCACAATTATATTAATACGTAAGACCAGGGGTGCCGACTTATAAAAAATATTGGGGGGTGTCTTGCCTCGGGAAATTTTTATAAATAGCGAGTTTTAATTTTTTTTTAGCATTTTAGAAGAGTCACATGGCCAACATTAGAACCCTGAAAACTCGACCCTCGATAACTCGACATTCCGGGGGAAATCGACAAGGCCGAAAAATCTTCTCTTCCCCCCATTACGAATTTTTGAAGGGGCTTGGGCCCCCTCAGGCCCCATGGAGTCGGCGCCAGTTCGCGTGACACGTTTTGGCTTACAGAGTCATCCTCTTGTACAAGACATCACAGTGCATAAAAAAATCACATTTATACATTTGAGTTAGAGGCAGAGGAGGATTTGACAAGTTTGAGGAAGGGGTGGGAAATAGAATTACAGTGGGGAGGGAGTGAGAAAACATACAACCAAGGAGATATGGAAAAAGCAGGGGTAGGAGGACTCTAGTAATTGCTGCATAAATGTGATGCTCTAATGTACTGTGATGTATTGTACGAGATGATGGCTCTAAGAGCCGAATCACGTCGTATACATTAAAATAATTGTGTAAAAGGGTAACTACATTTTATTTTAACATTTACGTGTACTACTCAAGGAATCGAATACCATAACTAATTTACAAGGCGAATGCAAAAAAAAATTGCAGAAACTCAGGAGTGAGTGCCGGCAAAATTTATTTAAGTCATGATATAAGGAACATGGCGACCGCTCGTTTCAGCACAAGATCGGAAATACCACTAATGAACTGTGATTGCTGAATGAGTGCGAAAAATATAAGGAAAAAACTTTTCTACGGTGTTTTTACACCTAAAATCGTTATCCCTTACCTTGTTGATGGGTAGAATGTTGGGCAGAATACTGTAATAATAGCGGTTTATAAAAATTATTCAAACATTTCATTGAATCCATGAACATAATTGTGTACTTACGCTAATATCCCGGACATATGGAAGATCTCAGCGTTGAGATAGGCCAAGTACGCCATCACGAATATGAATATGGGCTCGATGACTCGCACCTGGTTCGTGAATCGGGTCACGAAACCGGTCAGGAGGCCCCAGATGACGCCGATGATAGTTCCGCCGACGGCGACCACGAGGAAGGAGGCGAAGCCGGAGAGGATATCAGTGTAGAGGATGTTCCCTGGACCCATTTTTACGTACGCCTCGAACATGTCGTACAGCACCTGTTAATAAGGAAGACAAGAGAAGGTAAATGACGGAACACCGAACTATTTACGAATTACAGGGGCGAATTTACGGGAGGTTAACAGTGGTCATGACCCCCCAATTTTATTGTTTTTAAATTTTTTAAATTAGTTTAATATCATTTGTATCCTTATAAAGGAGTAAAGGGTGTGTAAGCATATGAAAATGTATGGCTTCAAGTCCTAAACGTGAGAGTTATATTAATAGAAGAGCTAACTATTTCACTTCATATAATTTGTTTGAAAACAAATTAAACGAATCAAGAAAGAAATAGTCTGGAGGATAGATCAAGCGAAAAAAAGTTATCAAAAACAGAGGTCTCTTAATGGTTGGGAATGTAAGTTCTGAAGTAAAAAATCAATTTTTTGGGACTTGTAGACATTAGACGCATATTCTTATAGGGTAATAAGGCAGTGACGTTGACAGCGGCGGAAAAATCAGGGTTGGAAGCCTTTGAAATGTGGCGTTAAAGAGGAATGATAAAGATCGTGAGATTGTTGTTTCTGTAAACCGGGACAACTTTGTCAGGCTTTGAAAAATATTATGTTTGGCGCCCTACCAAGTCCCCGACCTAACCAAGGGAGGCGCCTATGTTTTCATCAACCAGGCGATATACTTTACCCTCCTTACAATTAAACCCTCATCAGTGGCATCTTTACCTTTTCTGACGAAAATGTCAAAGTTTTCTTTTAATATTGAAGTTAGCGAGTTTTAAACATTCCACTTTCATTGTTTTGAGTATGTCTCTGTACCTTTCTTCATATTAAAGAGTTTTCAAAGTTAAAAATTATTTTTTTCTACTGTTTTATTGAGATTTCCTCGTGTTATAACTCAGTTCGTAATGTTTCCCCAGTTCCAGGGAATCTTTGCCTAATATGTTTTTCATTTTTTTAACGTACAAAAATTTACTTAAGTTGTTATTATTCAAACATTTTGAAAGTGAAGACCAAGAGTAATTGTTCATGATGGTTTTAAAGTATTATCGCAGCTTTAATTACAAGAAAGAAGTTGAAAAAGAAAAAAATGGCAAAATTGTACCGCTTCGCGGTTTGAGAAGGTCTGAGAATAGTAGGAGAAAATATTTTGAAAACCTCGAGTGAAAGAATACTTGAAGTTCGAGAACAACTTAATTGGCTATATCATGAGACACGATGGCCTGATAAAAATTATGTTTGAAGAACCGGTAGAAGTGAAGAACGGCCAAGAAAGGCCTACGATGAGATAGATAGAGGAGGCGATGAAGGGTATTAAGCAGAAAATTATTTAAAATCCAAAATATTAGCTGATAGAATAATTGAGTGGAGGGGTGTGCCAAACAAATCTTCAGATAACTGATGATGGCACTTTCAAAACTTCTGCACGTCGAAAAGATAAATAACCTTGGTGACATTCGTGGTTAGTATATGTTATGATAAGGTTTATTTTGCAAATCGATGAGCAAAGAAATTATAATGGAAAACGAAAAGAAAGATGTTCATGTTTGACTTGATGGCTTACCAGTCATTTTGAAGAGCACTCAAGAAAGACGGATCGGAAAAGAGGGATGTCTTGAGGGACCATCCGTCAAAATTTAAGACAAGACAAATTATTCACACAATCCGTTACCTTGATGACGCTAATACATGACGTTGCGTCTAATTATGAGAGGCGAGATTTTCCGCATCACCGTACATATGTGTGAACGAAATAAGATATCGGGGCCGATGCGAAGGTTTTTGGATCAACTTTATCCATAAAATGACGATGGTTCCTTGAAACCGAGAGCTCGCTTGATTTTATAAGTGATTGAACGATCTAAGGCCGTTGCACAGTTGAAAAAAAATAAATTCCCCAAGGCCATACTCTTTGGTGGGCAAAGTAGCTGGTCGGCAATTGATGAGGGCCCCGAGATAAGGGGGCCCCCACAACGATCGCGTCTATCGAGAAGCTAAAATATATGATAAAAGATATATTATTATGTGTGAAGCTTATAGGTATAATGAAGAAAGACTCGGATTACTTTTTGTATGACATAACCATAACTTATGACAGAATCAAATTTTTTGCTATTATTAACTTTTACGTTTTCATTAGTAACTTAATTTACAACATGCAGTCAGAGTAAAAATATTGCACAAAATATAAATAAAATAAAGTTGTGAGAAGATAAAAGAAAACCTGATGCATTTTTGAAAGGGTTACACGAAAATTTTTAGTTTTTTTTTTTAGATTTCAGCGCAGTTTGAAGGAAAAAATTACTATTTAGATGATATAATCACTACGCATTGTTAAATTTTATAATATGTGAAATTCTCAGTTTTCATAGTGCATTTTCTTACGTATTTTTTATTTTTTATTAACTTTTGTCTAGTTTTTAAGAACCACATGAGCGTCAAAATTCATTTCCGGTCAAGTTATTTCTTAAACTTTTTTCGGGGCAAGACCCCTGCAGTCCCCGGTAATGAGGGCCCTATCATGAGCCCCAGCCGAGGACCTCCAATCACCCCAGACCGCCCCTGAATAAGTCTTAACGTAAAGCTAAAACACTACCTGTATAAAGTTAAACATACCTGATTGACATTGTCTGTTTAGTGAGAATATCACATTAAATCGTTGAAATTAGCATTTTTTACAATGCGCTTCGAAATTTCTGCATGCATGGGTAAGGACGCTTATTTTCTCCTATATCCTCCTCTCAAAACTTTGTATACATCAAAGCGAGTGCATTAGACGTGAATGCAAAGGAAGGCGCACTACGTATATCACTGTCGTGGTGCGTTGCCTTCCGATCAACCTCCATCTCTTAAAGTGTGATAAATGACCACTTTCCGGCCGCTTCCTGCTCGATGCATGCCTTCAGAGAGATAAAAAAATGCCAACTAAGGGATAATCTTCCGTCCAACTTAGCACTCTTGCTTCACTGCATGGAACTGAAACCCAGTCGAAAGGCAGCATGAGCAATAACAAAGTGATATCTACCAAGTTACCTTCTGGATTTCAAATCATACGCTAACCATACTTTAAAACTAATGAAAGGTGTGGATGATTTTTTTCAACTATTATTTCCATCTTCTTCTTTTTCCTTCCAGGAATAGGCTACTATGCCTGTTCCGGCTCCACAATACCATCTTTTTCTTGGTCTTCCTATACTTCTCTTGCCAAATGGTTGATATTACTTTTGTGTAGTCATCGTCTACTGGATCCCTGTGGCTCTCTGTTAAACTCTGAGTTAAAGAAGGTTTTACATGGGCAGGTTACCGGCCTGTCGCACAACCCCCAAGCTGGAGGACTAGTGGGCTACACTTAGTTAGTCCCCCAACCCTTCGACCTATCTGGCCTGGGTGGTCCTACCAGGAGCATACGCTCCCGCCAGCATAGCCCTCTGGGTCATTGGGGCACTCAAACCTCTCCACCACGATAAGGTGGTAGCCCATGGAGAGGCTGTTATTTCCATTTCAAACAGAATTCAACGTCAATGGCATCATCATCCTCAAAGAAGAAATTATGATGACGATAACAAATTACCTTAAGATGACGTAATAAACGTTTAAAGGAAATTTCAGATTCTGTAGCGGTAGGCAATCATAGGAAATATTTATTTTATATTTCGTCGTGGTAGGAAAAGATAGTGCATAACGCAGCGGCAGGTAAAAATATAAAATTGAGTAGAGTCCATCATTTGTAGAGGTAGAAAAATATATGAAACGTTTAGCATACCGTAAACCGGGAAAATTTTGCTACTTTTTTATTTTTCAACAGCCTTCTTGTAAGTTAAGGTTCGATAAAGCTTTAAAACCATCATAAACCATTAGTCTCAGTCTCTACTTTCAAAATGCGTGAAAAATAGCAGCTTGAATAAAAGACAGTGCGTTAAAAAATTAAAAATCTAGTTGGCAATGATTCCCTGGAACTGGGACAACATTGCCAACCAGTAGAAATCGCAATAAAATAATGGGAAAAAAAAATTTTGAACTGTGAGAGCTCTTTAATATGAAGAGAGGTACACAGAGATACTCAAAACATTAAAAGAGGAATGCTTAAGACTCACTAACTTCAATATTAAAAGAAAACTTTGATATTTTAGTCAGAGAAGGTACGAGGATTGTAAAGGTGACGAGAGTAAATTATATCGCAGCTATGATGAAAATATTGGCGCCTCTCTTGGTTAGTTCGGGAACTATGTAGGGCGCGAAACAATATTTTTCAAAACCTAGCAAAGTTTCCCTGGTTTAAGGCAGTTTATACTAAGTATTTGTAGAAATTTAGTAAAACTTTAATACATTTCATACTCAAAACTGTAGGAAAAGATAGGAAAGTTTTGTATAGCTCCTCTTCTGTGAAGTTCGGATAGTATAGGAATAGTTTAGCTCATACATTCGCAGTGGTAGGAGAAAAGAGCCGAGTGGAACTGACAATGGAGAGGGATGGAAGCACTCTTTTGATTTGGAGGGGGTGTTGCACGAGAGAGATTGATGGTGGTGGTCCGATTTGCGACGGGGACTATCAATCAAAAAATACCCAACGCTGCTGCCACGGAGGGTGGAAGAAATATCAAGGGTGGGAGGCAAATTGAGACAAAAAACAAAACGTGGGAACTTAGATACACCCTGAGCCCAATAGTCGTACATACCATTGATCCACAATAGTGGAGATTATACTCGGAAACAGCTTGGATGTAAAGTTAGCATTCAAAAGCACTTAGTTCAGAATTGGCAAACTAGTCTGAATTTTTATTCTGAAACTCCTTCGGAGAGGGGTCTACTTTTTTTTAAAAATCAAACTTATACTTCAAATACCTTGGGTTCGAACATGTACACTGACAGGACACGCTGCGTCACTATTTTCAGCTCTATTTCATCTATTCAATAAAAAAATATGCTTTTAGTTTACTAAATTATTAAAAAAACTGCTAAAAGATTAAAAATTACTGAAAGATAGACTTCGTAATCCGTGCGTAAATTTCGCACTGTCACGCTGATCGTTTTGCACGATACCAGGGAATAAGTATGCAAAGGAAACGGTTTAATTGTGTTTTAAATAGAGAAGAATGTGTATCATAAAGTATTTTCTTCATACTTGTTTTATTGCAAAAAAAAAATACAAAAGATATGAATACAATGCAGGCAAGAGGGTTTTGATACTAATTTATTCGTGATAAACGTTATATTTTAAGTTCCTTACTCGTGATGTCTCTTTCAGAGAACGCTTCATACTTCTTAGATTTTATTTTCAATACTTTTTGGTTTCTTTGGTTTAGTTATGGATTTAACGGGTTTGATAGTCTTTTTTTAAATTTTAGAATAAAAAAATGTGTGGCGTCGATACACCTGGAACGAGTAATCGACATGAAAAAATCGAAACTTTTAATCCACAATAATAGGTAAATAGTGAAATATGATAATAAGATTGCATTTTTCGTAGGAAGCCGGTGATTTAAAGTTTACAATGATACATCCCTTATCACTTAAGGTGCAGTATTAACGGAGAATATATGGGATGAGAGAAAAATACCGTTCTGCAATAATGCACACGATACATAAAAAACCACCCTCTTCATTAAAAAATATAATTGTTTTAATTGCTTTGATTTTACTGCAGCAGTACACTTTCAAAAAATTTTGAGGGTAAACATTGGCGGTGTCATCGATTACAAATAGAGTCACAATTGTTCGTCAATAGGTAAACATGCTAAATTTTATCAAAACTTAGAAACTGTAGCGTTCTATTATTTTTTATTATTGATATAAAACCATATACGTGTGTTTTTTAGTTTATAATTACGTCGAGATATATGCCAGAAAGGAATTGGAGAAGGATGGGTCATACATCTTATTTTTTGCATTAATTTGACGTGAGTTTATGTGACTCTAACGTGATATATGCAAAAACTATCGTTTAGGGTCCTCATACCTCCCTGCCGACTGGTCTATTTTGTTGACGGAATATTTTGCGTAAAAATTAGGTTATCACACTAAAATTTTCAGGGGTAAGCAGAATAGATCCTGTTAAACATTTTCATGTACTTTACATATAAAAAATGCATCTGAGAAAATAATTACAAAGAAAATTGTAAAATTATTATACTTGAATACATTTCATAATAATAAAAACAAAATTTCAATTTTTTAAAAGAAAATAATGGCATATAACTTTAAACAATTCATTATCGATCCATGCATAAAAATAAATGAAAAGAATACAATTTTTAAAAAATGCACCCCGGGCGGACCGCCGAAATGATGGAGACGATTCAAAATAACAACGGCGTCAAACAAACAATAATGTACATAAAAAAGAATGATCACACCGAATAATACTGATACGGGCAAATGTTGACAAAGATCTTACTTTACACGGCCTGAAATTTTCAATGTTGATAGCATAAGTTTTTCAAGCAATTTTTCGAAAAATCCGACACCAAAAAAAAAAAATATACAGTTTGAAGAATATCTTAAATTTTCAGAGGAAAGCAGAGTAGACCCTGAAAAGCATTTTCCTGCAACTTAAATATTAGAAATGCACCTAAGAAAATAATCACAAAGCAAAAGGTAAAATCATTTCACCCGAGATTAAGGAAAATGTTGAAAAAAGGCACTTTACAATAAAAAACCCACTTATGTTGTTAATAAAACAGGATATGCACAAAAAAGAAATTACTTATACAGGGAGTTTCAGGAGGAATCTTCAGTTATTCAGAGGTGGCAGGGGAGACAATTTAAAGCATTTTTTGTGGATAGATATGAGCTCAAACTTCTTATTTACTGAGCTATGGCAACGCAAACATTTGCACTTTGCAGTTTGGAAGCAATTTGCAGTTACCATGAAAATGGTTTTTCATGGGTATCCAGGCATTTCGAAATTTTACTTAATGCTCTAGATTTTACTCTGGAAGGACATTAAATAAATGAGTTGGATGAAAACGTGCGATTATAATTGTTTGAAACAATATATCTTTGAACTTAACTAAACGAGAGCTTCGAGCTAGTATCGACAATATGATTGCGAAGTGTCACCGATTTCGACATTTTTTAGTGGTGGAAAATCACCCAGTATCGTTCTCGTTGATTTAATCAATAATGTTTTAAATAGATTTCAGTGCAAGGTCTAAGCTAGTCTAAGGCAATTCGTCACCAAAAAAGACCATTCGAGCTGGGGATATGCGCTAATAAGAACATGAAACGTCTTAGATATGGCCTCATTGCTGCAGCGCCAAAAGAACTTTTCTATACAGCTCCGTCCGAAAACGTGACGTCTTATTCGATGACGTAAGTAACTGCACCGATCGGCAGGATATCTCCAGAGTAATGGGAAGCAGGGGGAGAGGTATCAATGCCGCCAGTCGCATTCATATCCCACCGAAGAAAACCACAATATGGACTAGCATTTTCTTTTCATCGGATGGCGATCGATTTTATTTTTCCGAGACCTTCAATCATTCGTGGCTAGTAATCTGAAAGAGAAGTCATCGAACGGTGATGAAAAAGAAAAGACTGAGCATTCGCGATGAATAATAATCAGAGAGCATATACATCAAGGAGGTAAGTTCGCGACTGCTTGAGTCAAAGAAAATAATTTTCGCACACGATATGATAGAATGGTTTTCCATCATAGACAGCACTCTTCAAGAAGCCATAAGCTCAGCTGAAAATAAGCACAAAAAACTAAGATATTAGTATGTAGCAGAAGAGAAGAAGTCAAGACTAACATTACAATAGGGAAACATAAACTGGAAGACGTGAATGAATTCTGTTATTCGAGAAGTAATATAACTAGCGATGGGATAAGCAAGAAAGAAATTCTCAGTAGAATAGGTTAGATGAAGAGACCAATTACACCAGAAGAAGGAGCTTCTTACAGCGGGAAATTTAAACAAAGAAGTAAGGAAACAATTCGTCAGAACTTACATTTGGAGTTTGCTTCTATACGGAAGTAAGGCATGGACAATAACAGAGTGGAGAAATCAAGGGTAGAGACGGGGCCTTCGAAATGTGAAAAGAAGAATGATGAGAATCAAATGGATTGAAAGTGTTAGTAATGACGATGTCCTAAGAAGAGTGGGAGAGAAGAGAAGCCACATGAAGACCTTGATAAGAATATGGAACAACCTTATAGGCCACATCTTGAGACATGATGGCCTTATGAAGACAATCGTCGAGGGACGAGTACATGGCAAGAACGGTAAAGGATGACCTCGAAGGAAATATATGGAACATGTATAGAAGGATATGAAAGAGAAGAAAATTTTTTCATGATGCTGGTAAACGTGCCTCTAACGTATCATAAAAATTTCAGCTATATTCACTGTTAACTTAGTCTGTGGCAGCCGCTAAGGTTAAACGTGTTTTTATGAGCTCGGACTTTTTCGGCTCGCACTTAATTGCTTGTTCGTGAACGTTTGGCCAAAAACAATACTGTAACGAAGCCTCAGCCTCCATAATCGCTTCACATGGCTCCGTGTGACTTTTTTTCCTATTTCCAAAAATAAAGTGAACCTTAAATTTCCGTAGCTTTATAAATATAGATGACATTAAAAGAAATCGCTAAAGGCTCTCCCAAATATCGAGTTTGAGAAGTGTTTCAAGGATTGGAAGAAGCGCAGGCACAAGGGCATGGTATCTAATGGGGACTATTTTGAAGGCGAAAACAAAGGTGTGAACAAATAAATCAATAAATGTTTGTTAAAAAACTAAAATTCTCCTTATTTTCTCAACACACTTCGAATAAATTTTTAACTTTACATTTTTCCTGGCTACTTGAGTCGATCGCAGCGCCATTTTACTTTATTTAACGTGATTTAAAAATTTTAAAAATTGACTCAAGTTTTATTCTGCGGAATTTTTTACTACAGCGATTATGGAAGAAAAACACTTCTTTAGTAATTATCCATACTTAAACAAAACATGCACTAAATTGCTAATATTATGCATAAATACTATCTTCTGACAAATTACATGCCAATTATTACACACAGCTTCATCCTTGTCTCTACGGAATATTTATTAAGTCGCCAATGATATACTTCTTCTGGCTCTTTGTACACGGCGTACAGAACGTTTTCCTGCCGTAAACTTGGTGGCCCCTGATTGCACAGAACTGCAGCGAGTGGAGGGGAGAGTGGCTGTGGTGGGGGAACTTCAGAGGGGAGGGGAAGCGCTTCGGACTGAGACAAGCATTCGGCATTCAATGGAGACAAGTCCCAAGCAAAATTATCTACTTTAACCTACACCCCCGTTAACTGAGAACTTGAGGACCCTCTTTTGTAATATTCGTCTTCATTATATTCCGTTTTATTTTCATTTTATATCCAGCAGGGCATTAGCAAGAGAATAAGGGTTGCAGAAAATGCCATTTCCCTCGATTTATTATTTTTCACCCGCATAAACCTCAGAGCCCTCTGGAGACTAAAGGGAGCGAAAAAGAGTAATGCATCGAAAAGCGTAACCACGTACCCGTTAATCTATATGCACATCTTATTTTTTCCGCTATCGCCACGTGAGTTCTAACCCGAGGAGCGTTATTCACGCTATTGAGCAGAATCGCAATAGCGGAAAACGCTACCCGTTCCCAGCTGCGTCGCGTGCGAAGGCCAAAGCCAATGTCAAGGACGCCAAGTCAAGCCGCTTAAAAAAGCGGATGTATTATGGGCACAGCAGGGAAAAAAATATACCAAGAGTTTTGAGATGGTTGCCACGCTAACAGATCATTACGACCATTATATGGGGAATGGGACACAATAGTGGGACGCGGTACTACAGAATTTGCGCTGATACAGATTCTCTTAGCCGAAATGACATTGCAGTTAAAAAGGCAATAGAAGTTCGAGTAATAATAATTAAAGTTAAATCTTACGATTGTAATATTGAACTGCCTCCATTTTCATGTCTCTCTGTGCGATTAATAGCCCTGCAGCTTACTAATTAAGCCTGCTTTGAAGAGCAAGGCAAACTATCGGTACTTAAAACTTCTCGTTTTATTAACGCTCTAAAATAACACGGCCCACTTAAAATCTCTCGCAACCTCTCAATATAGTTTAACTCGTTAATATGCCTACAATGACTCCAACAAGTGCAAAGTTTTAAGTATTTCATATTTGCCAGTGCCGATTGTTACCACAAACCTCGGAAATGTTTGCAATCGTTGAAGCCAAGATTTGGATATTTTCATACGAACAAAATTTTATTTTCAGCAGAGCAATAGCGAAAATAAGGGATGCAGAAAATGGCGAAAACCGTAACAAAGATTCAATAATCCTCATAGAAAAAATATATCTTCAGTTATTATAGTAATATATGACACTAATTTTCAGTTTTCCGATAATAGTGAAAATACTAAAATAATAAATAAAATAATAAATAATAAAATAGAAATATATTTATCAGATACATAATTACAAAATCCAGATAAGGAAGGGGATACCGATTTCAAATTGCTCAAAATCGAGAATAATCGCGAGCGCATTATTGTAGAGTAAATACGCTTATCATAAATAATTCTAGCGATGACCACAAACGGAATCCCAAGAGAAAGTTAATTATTTATGAAAAAGTTGATGGCATTGAATTTTTTATCAGTTCAATGCCAAAGTCTGATTTATACGCTTATCGAAAAAAAAGGAACCGCGACGCGAGGAAATAAACAGCGGTAATTTTGAAGCGAATGGCCTCTGTAGAGAAAATAGATTGCAATTAGGATACTCAGCTTTCATTTGAATTGACATACCGTACGATTCCAAAATTGGTCAAAATTTAGCATCACTTGATTTCATAGGGATTATTGGGAGCGGAAAATCGAGGGTAGTTTGAGCTGAATTTCAGAAAGGCTAAAGCTGTCGGTCAGCATGGAACAATATGATAACACCAATCCAAATAAAACTAAGTCAATCGAGGTTCTATTTAGATAGATGAGTGGAATAAAGTAAGTAGTTCACGATAAGGAATCGCCAGTAAATGCTCGTCTAGACATAAGATTCTGCATTATTCTACAGCTACGAGAAGTTTACCACAATGCGGGTGAGAAAATTAAAACCCAAAATATGGTGCGCATCGATTTTAATATCTTAATTGAGATGCTATCTCAGTAAACATTCATTCCAATACTTAAATCTCAAATATAACATGATGAAATCATATCACTCCGGTGTAAAATTTTAAGCGGAATCACACCACGGTTTTGGTTTTGAAATACAGCCTGTCACCTGTAAATTATAGACCTGGGACCAAAGTAGGGTGGATTACTTTCTTTTTAGTTTGAATGAAAACATGAGTTTTTAATTTTTTTTTTTATGGTCGCAATATTTGTTTCTCTGCGTTCAAAAGTATCATAAAAGTGCGTTGCATTAAGTACAAATATTGATATAGTAACTGATAACTTCAGGCTGTTAACTGTTTAAAATATTTCCATTATATTAAATAAAAAAATATAAATCTGTTAGGTTTACTAGTGTATTTAAAAAGGATTGATCTGGGTTTCATAGCATAATTACAACTTCAGGTGGAGATGTAACTGTGCTATAAACCCAGCACGAGCCTTTTTGAATATACTAATGAGCCTAAAAATGTTATTTCTTTGTGAACATTGATATGAGTTTCAAGAAAAAGTATAAATGAAATCCTAATTTTTAAAATCATTCGATGAAACGCAATTAAAACTATAATAATTAATTTATTCATCCGCACAATCGACATTACAAGCATTTTTTTATATTTAAAATAGAAATGGATAAATTAGGAATCCCTTTTAGGCATTGTCTATATTAGAATACCTCAAAATTAATTACAATAAGAATTGAAAAAATAAGTCAACTGAGACAGTGATATGAACCATTAATGAATGTATGAAAGATAAAAATTTGTTGCTTAGTCTAAACTTGTCGGACAAACAAAAATACATTGAGTATTAATTGTGCTATTAACAAAAAAATCATCTGGCTTTTCTTCACTAAATAACCATTTTTACTCTTTTCATAACAGATGTTAGAGTACTAAAACCCCTTATACTATCTAAAAATTTAGGAAAAATTATTGGCTCTACATAGATAAATGAGCGTGTAATTTTTATTCAAGAAACATTTCCTTCCGTTTTTCGGTGAAGCCCCTTAGAAAACACACGATCAAATTTCTCGGATAAATAAGGCTTGGAGTACAACCAGAAGCGAAATGCAACGTCATTACTTGATCTCTATTGACACTGAAATGAAGCTCGGATCGAATCCAGGAGGTAATAAAAAAAAGACCCGCGGACACGGAGTACGAACTGGAATTCGAGGACTTCGGCAGCAAGCAGAGATTGATTTGCGGGTCAATATAAGTTAGTCGATGATGACGTTGAGAGCGGGGTTGCGGGGAAACTAGAGCAAGTAGACACACTCCCGAGCGACCAACGGTTGCCCCCCTGTACATCTTACCACCCCATTAAAGTAACCGTTGCCATGACGACTGAGAGATTATTTCCTTCTGCTCCTTCGAAGGTCATAGTCGGCTTCCTTCGCGACCCTGACCCATTCCAGATATTCTTATATGATGGGGCTATTTAAGGAGGCCCAAGCCCTGCTGCGTGATTCAAAACTAATGCTTAAGAGGACGTATCACTCTCGCGTGACCGGTCGGCTCTTATGCTTAAACTTTAAAGGAAAAACAGTGGAAATTGGATAATTCGCACATCAAAGGACCAGTTAAAAACTTCGAACTATCTAAAAATTCTAATTAAAGATGTCCTTAATAAATAGTTCCAAAACAATAATATTCATATTTCCAATAAAATTTTTTATTAAATTGACACTCTTGAAATATAAATACATTGATTAATGCCAATTAACAAGATTAAAGTAACCTTAAAACAGGAATATTTATTTCAACAAACTACTACGAAGTAAAGTTAAGTAAAATTTTTATTCTAACCTTAAAATGTACTCAGCAACATCTGAACTGCTGCGCACATCAACCAACTTAACTAGTAATCTTATACGTGTAGACAAGATGCCATAGCATAATACACTGCAATAGATTCATAGTACTCAAAGAGATTAAACACACTGAATACGTACTCTATTGACTAACAGAATACACCTCATAATTTATAACTTAATTTAACACACCAAAAATTCGTATTATCCACGATTTTTTAGCATTGTTTGAATAAAAAATGCTGGGGACCGAGAGAAATATTCGAATTAAAGCATATTTCGAAGTAAAGAAGTTCGAATTGTCCAGGTTCCACAGTAATAATTCACGAATAATTCAAATGAGGATCCTCAAGTCGGCATTTATATATGTTGTAACCCTACCACGCATTTAAATGGGTTCACGAAAGCCGCCACTCGCGTCGCTGACGGACAAAGCGATCCGAATTCCACGGAGAAATAAGTTAAAATTTGGAGAGCTAACCACAATTTATATTCCTGATGATATGATCTCTCAGATTTCTAACTTTCCAAATCAATAACTCAAAATTATAAGTATTATATAGCAAATATTGAGAAAAAATGGATTGCTTTGCATTCATCACCGCGCTGCGGTCGATTTTTAGGATCGACTAAAAAGCAACCGAGGTGGAAACGAAATTCAACCTTCTAAGGTATAGAATGGGTCTCCACTGAGTAGCCTCCTTGGTAAATACATTGCCCCATATTCGACATTTGCCTCCATTTCATTCGTATAAATGTTTGAAATGTAAACTAGGTGCACCAAGCACAAATTATGCATGGGGTAAAACAGATTCTGGGCATCAAACTTTTTCTCACGTCACGCTAGACCAGGGGTTTCAAATTTTTTTATGCGAAGGCCAAAAATTGACTTCACATCGTCCACAATGCTCCACGTCACTTTACCATTACACCAAAAAAATAAAAAACATATAATTTCAATGTGCAATTATCTTTATTGGTAAAAAATTTCATTCGATCAATGCGATTTTAGACATTTTTATTTTTGACGAGTGTTTCCATATATATTTATACTGTGTGGCGCGATACAATATTTTCTTGAGCCTCCAGGGGCCGCAAGAAATTAGCCGGCGGGAGGCATGCGGCCCGGGGGGCCGCAAGTTGAAGACCCTTGAGCTAGACTATACATTGTCATATTAGGTGCACGTGTATGTGTACTACCTGTCATTTAAATTTTGTTGGAATTTTGATTTTTTTTGCTGCCATTGTGTTTTGTTGTGGCCAAATATTCAAATAACTAAGAAGTGTGATGAAAAAATTTAAAAAAACCTAAAATTTTACAACTAAAAGAGTCTTAATCAACAGACATTTTTCAAAGCATAGTTGCGGGCACTCATACTTTTTAATATTTAAATGATCTTATTTCATACTCTTGGCAGTTTATTGTAGCTCGTATTTTTTCTGATTGAGTGTGGCGTTCGTCCTTTCCTCCCTTACTTTCTTGGGCGGATTGATGGATGACGTTGTATGGGTGGAATATCAAGAGGCTATCTGTCACCGTCATCTGTTTGAATCCGAGGTCCAACGGTTGTAGTGGGGAGAATGGGTCGAGACGACAGAAAAGGAACTTCTATGGAGTTGGAGGTGAAAAAAGTATGAAGGCGGAGACGAATTTTCTTCTATTGACGCCCATTCTTTCAGTCCTGTGTCTGTAGAAAAAGTTTTCTGAGCCTTTAGTACCTTCGTAGTAAATATGAGATAAAGAAGCACAACGCTTTAAAAATATTAAGCTTTGAAATATGCCTGTTGCTTAAGACACTTCTTAGTTACTTGAAGATTTGAATGGTCACAACAGAACACAATGGATGCAATGGAAAAATCAAGGGTAGAGGTCTTCAAAATGTGACGTTACAGAATGATGAGGAAGAAATGGATAGACGTAGTAAGTAATGAGGAAGTCTTAAGAAGAGTAGGAGAGAAGAGAAGCCTCGTGAAAACCTTGATAAGAATTCGAAACAACCTATTCGTCAATATAACAAGACAGGATGGCCTCATGCAGACAATTGTCTTGGGACACTTGGATGGAAAGAACGGAAAAGGAAGACCTTGAATAAAATATAAGGAGTTAGTGAAAAAAGAGAAGAAGTGAGTAGGTGTGAAAAGATTAGCTGACAGGAGGATTCAGTGGAGAGCTGTATCACACCAATCTCAGAATTGTTGACCAGAGTATTTGTTTTCATTCATTCATAGCGTTTGCACCTTGCCACTTTCTACAAGAACCATACTAAATAGAAAATATTTACGTTCGTCAGCAATGGAATGATACACCGTCATCACCTAAGCAGAAAATATTGCCATACACTGACGGTGACTTATGTGGTAGAGAATACTTATTTCATTTCAGAAGCTAAGGTTTTCTAGGCTATTTATCTATTGGGAAAACGTCAGAGTCTAGCGCAGTGTCCCGGATTGATTTTTCGATCCGAATTCGAAGATAAATTCACGGCACGTCAAGAGGTGTCGCGTGCCCTCGATCACCCAAAACTCTCGCCCCGCACTTTTCTAGCTATTGCAGGCGGTTTCCCCAAGAGCAAACACATTATTCATCTCCGCTCGACGGAACCGCTGCGACGACGTCTGGCGTCAGTCATAAAAATTCGCTACCTCTCGATATTTATTCTTCGAAATCTCTCCTACGAGATTTTTCCCCTCCTCTTCCACTATTTTCTGATAATAATGAAGTGTGAAAAATAAAATACTTGATGTGATGTTTGAAAAAGAATTATTAAAGTGAAGTTAAAGACAGAGTTGCATATCGAATGAAAAAAATATTGTTGATGTTAAATACAGAGGTGCAATTCTGATTAAAAACATTAATGATGAATTTTAAACAAGAAAATCAAAGCTTGACGAAGATAAAGCTTTGAATTGTCAATAGTTGCTTTCGGAATTTTATCCTCCATTTTTCGGCGAAGCTTCCTCAAACACATGATGTCATGCCGCGGATAAATAAACCATGGATCTCTATCAAAAGCGAAACACAACGTTATTACTTGATCTCTATTGACATTGGAATGAATATAGACACAAAGAGACGTAAGACAGGGATTCCGAGGTTGACGGAAAAAAATCGGCCATCAGAGTGTTAATAACCACGTGAGACGGAAGCAGGACGCCGAGGAGTAAGAGGAGAAGCGATGGGCAGCTCTTCAAGAGTTAGTGACGCCATCAACTTATCTATGAAAGGGTTGACATTGTCGACTTTCGTCAGAAATAACGGCTTAATGAAATGTTAATAACAACGTGAGACGTAATCACGAGGCCGAGGAGTAGCGGAGAAGGGGCGACCCACTCGAAAAGAGTTAGTGACGTCATCAACTTATTTGCGAAAGGGTTAACGTCGTGACTTTCGTCAATAATAGCTCAAGAAGTAGGAGGCGCATTGAAAAACGAAAAAAACAAATCTCTTTGTTTGTAAATCAATCACAATCGAGCATAACAAAAAAAATTGTTTAGGATCCAATTCCCATCAGGTTTGGCTGCAGTCTCGCCCCCGTCACGGGCCGCTAGCTTAAAACCTGCCTCCCCCCAACTTGCACCACTTTCAACTCGCCTTCTTCGTTGATTTTGAGGATGGTGTAATGTCGCGGTGAGTGGAGGGGTTGATTTCGCACGTGAGCAGCCGTGACCTTCACCCCGTCGTCGTCGTCGGAGGCGGGAGGTGGGGAGAGTCAGGAGGCGCGCTTGGAATGCGGCGGTGGGGGTGGAATGCCCCCAACCCACCCTTCCTCTCCAGCGACCCCAACTTCGTCGCCAGTTTGGTATATCGGGGTGGAGTATTGCAAGGGTTGTTGTGCGGTGGGACCCCTGTGAACACGGCCTGTGTTTATCGACCTCCATCACGTGAGGCTGGTTTTCGGAGGAAATGGCACAGGAGCTGGTCAAAAAAATATAAACTTACACGTGAGCAGCAGTATGGGAGTTCGGAAGGAGAAAAAAGGGGAGGGAATACGGTTGGTTTTATCCTCGTTGCTGAATTGAACGAAAAATTGGGTCAGCGATAAATATAGCCGCAGGTTTTATCCTTCGAAAAAAAGATAACTTTATGGAAGTGGATACGCATGTTGCGTATTTCTTTTATAATATTTGCCGGACGGGTAATCCTCGATAATCTGATCGTCCTAAATGCACTCTTCCAGTTCCAAAATCCGTAAGCTTATTTCGTGAAGGTTATGAGATAAAATACTTTGCATTTCTACACATAAATATATTTCTAAAAAGGAGTCGACATGTTTCACTGCATTTCAGCATAATCAGCACTAATTCTTTGTTTGATTCTAAAAAAAATATCTGTGCAGAAAAGTGCAAAGTATTGTACTTCGTATCCTACAATGGATTTCCACAAAGTATAGGCCTCCACCATTCATTTAATTATTTTTTTTATAGGTTGAGAAATCACAAAACACCACTTTTTCCCGTGAAATTCATTCGTGTACAGGCACGAAGTGGATTTAAAAATAGCTGCAATGGCTACGGCCGATGTTCTAGAGTTAAACTACTGCATTTCTTTACCCAATTCAGGCAGTAAACAAATCTTAAGTTTTCAAATTGAGAGAGGCCTAAATTTATAGCATTTAGGGATGTTTAAGAACCACGGTGGCATTTATTACTACTTTTGATACTTATGTATTCTATTACCTAAGACCAATGTCTACAAGAATTTAGGATTACTAATTAGGTAAGCTGCATAAAGATTCGTAAAAGACTTCGAGTAAAATTCCTTGGAGTAAAAGTTCGCTTGCATTCGACTGATCTTATAGCGATATATACCTATAAAGTCATCGAAATCTATTCATTGAATGCAAAGATAATTCGAATATATCTCACGCACAACCTCAACCGAATACAATTTTATATATTTTATGTTCATCTGAGACACGCATTAGATTAAAAGAGACATAAAAAAACAGATTGTTTCCCGTTAATATAATATTCAATCAAAATACATATACAGCTGTGCCTTTAGTGCACATAATTGTCGCTTTGACTTATTCAGGTCATAAATTAACGACCAACCGCGAAGATGAGAGCAAAGGGATTCGTTTTTTCTCAATATTTACCATTGAGTACTCGCAATTGCAAAGAATAGAATTACAATGTTTGGAATTTGGTAGCTTATAACATCACGAATATTAATGTCGGTTTTCAACCCTAATTATTGCCAAATCCTCCGTGAAACTGGCTATAAATAAGGCTGGAAACCGAATCGGATCTTTTCGCTCCTCAGCGACGCTAGTGGCGATTTTTGTGAACACATTCAAATGCGCGGCGAGTGTCAACACATCTAGCGGCCGACTGTGGAACCATCCACTCTAATATATTCGTGCTTTTATCCATCATAAACGGAAGTAGACAGTGTTCTCGCGGGTCCTGAGAGAAGAGGTATTCCATGTTTTCGCCATTTTCTCGGCGATGAGGTAAATTGGAGGAGCGAAGGCCGAACGGAACAAACGAGGAGAGGGAGCCTTGGCTTTATCGCCTCGCCCGTCGACAAATGAAGAGGAACGAGCGAAGGGCGTGCAGAATCCATGATTAGGGGTGGCCGCGGACACGTGAGGGAAGTAGACTAGTGGAATGTTTTCCCTGCTAAACGAGGAGCGATACTACTATCCGTGACGAAGTCAGAATGACGTATATTAAGTACCAATCCAGCAGAAAATGTTATCGTACTGAAATAAAGAATTTATATCGAAGAAGGTACAGGGTGGTTCAGGAGGAATCTTCAGTACCTCAGGAGGAGGTAGGGGAGATAATTTTAAGAATTTTTTTCCAATAAACATGGGGTCTTAACTCCTTAGTTACTGAGCTATGGTAACGCAAACATTTTTTTGGGTCCACTTTGCAGTTACCACTGTAAAAACTGTTTTTCTTGGGTATCTAGCCCAATCGACATTTTATTGAATACCCTGGATTTTTAAAGACATTAAATAATTAAGGTTGGACGAAAATTTGCGATTATTACTGTCTGAAACAAATTTTCTTTGAGCTTAATTAAACGAGAGCTTTGAAAGAGTATTAAAAATTGAACATTCTCGTCCATGTTAGAATTGATTAAGAGAAGAGGCAATTAATTTTCACAGAAAATTAAATCCATTAGTATAGTTAAACCATTTTCTATTAAGATAGGTTGTTAAATTGATTTTATGGAAACGCAATCTGTATTTTCTCTGCATTTATCCTTATCTTTCCACACCAAAGCAAGTTTAATTATCAGACCTAATGGGAAATAACAATTTTTAAGACTGTACTTGAAAAGATTTAAGTGCAAGAGTATTAAGAGAGTTCAGCTATTAAGGGTGCCTACGTGAGAAAATCGCTGTATTCTCTTCACTCCTGATGGCGGGTAAGATAAGAAATAGTCCGAGGGCAAGGCGTCGACCACGAATATTACATTGGAGGATTCTTAAGTCCGCTTGTAACGGCGGACTTGAAACTAACAATTCTAAAATCAGATTCCATAATTACCACTCGCGGCGCTATCAGTCAGCTATATCCACTTTTCACGAGGAAAAATACGGCAGTATTATGCAACTCGGACAATAAATCATATTAACTACACATTTAATGCACGCGAGACGATTGTCAACTAAAAAAGACCACTTCCACCACGGTTAATGGAGAAAGTCACACTGAGAGAGATACAGCTGCCTAGTGGCGCCGCCAAATTTATGGGCGCGAAACGGCAACAGATATAACGCTTGACCGCCATGTTCCTCGTCCACCTTTAAAGTAAAAAGGGCGCCTGGGTAAAAGTAACAAAAATTTGATGAAACTTGGCTCGCATATTCTTTAAAAGACGAGCACTTTCAATGACCCAAAGAAAAAGGTATTCCCATTTGCCGTTTTTGAGCTATTTGACGGTAAAATTATGATAATTTAACAAGGGCTCTAATGGAGAAAAACGGTTTTTTTGAGCTAGCGAAGCTGTTTGTAACAAGGAGTTGTTGAGACGGCACTCATAAGAAGCAAAATTTTGTGCGAAATCTACATATGTACGGGAAAGTATAAATTCATGATATAATTAGAAAGATATTTGCGTAAAACTGCCTGAAACTGGTAAGAGGTCCGCCGGGATCTTCACTACCAACTTCCGAAAACGAAAACCACTGCATTAACTTCGCCAAATTACGCAAATATATTCAGTTTCCCGGCTTTTAAATGCGTCTTAAATATCTTTGGTCTATAAAGAAATACATTAATTTTGGATTTACCACTTGGATTGTGAATATTTAGTTGAGGTGTGTTGTCAACAATTCAATGTGCAAAAATTCGATGCAGTGTTGAAACTAGTCAGGTTGACTACTGTAAATACCTTTTGCAAAATCATTTTTGACGTTTGCATTGTGCTGAGATGCAAAAATCGCAATCACATTTCATTCCTAATAATGTTTTCTTTTGCTGAAATGTTTTTGGCGACTCCTTTGCGTAAATAATAGGTAGCTGAAGTACATCATTTGACTTTAGCCGTTGCTGCTCTGACTACGTTAATGGCGAAAGTTACACTGAACGAGATACGGCTGCCTAGTGGCGCCGTCGAATTATACGCGCGCGAAACGGCAAAAGATATAACGCTTAACCGCCATGTTCTTGGGCCTTCTTTATTGGAGTCGTCCCTTTGGCGCCGACTATGCGACTAGGAGGGATCCATCTTAAAGTGTGTGCTTCTCTTTTCCTTCGCGTAGCGGTGCGTGGGTGGGAAGCGTGGGGTGAATGGCAATATTTAAGGGCGTATGGGGAATGGGAGGGAAAGGAAGCAGGAAGTGGTCGACCTCAAGGTTTTCCGCATTGCGCCACAGGATTGGAGGACGATTTCCATTATGAAACATGTTATTCTTCGTTTTTTTTTGGGAAAAAATTGCTCGGTTGTTGCTACACGTTAATGGTCCGCACAGAGCCTATTTCTTAAAATATATATTTCTTTTCTTTTTTAAAATAATACTTCGTTAGACCACATAGCCATTAGCAATATAGAGGTTATTATTGGTTAATATGTTTGACTAAATGAAAAGGATAAACAATGAATAAATCATAAAATATCACATTATACAGCATCGGCCGGTATTTTAGTTGTGCGCTATCAAAACCAAAAATAAACCTAAAAAAAACTGCTATTTATGCTGTCAAAACATATTTGTTTGCTTTTTTACACATAGCTAACGTACGTAACACAAAAAAATTAAGTACGCATTCATACCAATATGCATTTCATTTTATTTGCACTAATGATATCGAACCGCGCTGAAATTGGTCGTGTTCAAAATGCAGTACATGAAATTTAAAAATAATTTCATAATAAAATATTTTCATTAAATTTACAGTAGTTTTTTTTAACTTCAAACGGTTAAATTGAATTTTGTATTATCCTCAGGTGACTTCATCTCACTTTTTCAGATACGAACCGTACAGCACATATGTCAGAAAGTATTAGCCATAAGGTAACTATAATTTAATTCCTTGATCTATTAAGGGCACACGATTCTCAATTATCAATGTAAGTATTTGACATGAAATACTTACACTTAAAGATCTACGGGAGATAGGGTCACATAAATTTGATTCAAATTCATCGAAATCGGCCGAAAGTTAATTAATACCAATCGTGGAAAATGGCCGCTAAGTATCCGGGGTGCTTACAGAGGACCTTAGTCAACATTTTTTTGTATCTCAAATAAAAAAAAATTAGAAATGCGGAAATTATGAGGTAAAATTTTCAAAAGTAATGTTTACCAAGGTCTACTTTGTATGGACCATAACACAATATTTTGTTGTAGTTTTGGTCCGCACATAGTTGAGAAAGGCAAACAAATACGCCCTTATAACCTCAAGTGCAAACCACTTTCTCTTCAGTTGATCGCTTGGTGTTCCCAGAAGAGGGGTGCTGCATCGCCTTCGAAACGTGAGCCAGGTATGTGAGCAGTGACAAGTCGACGCGTCTTCATATGTATTTTCTTAATTTGACTTAAAATCTGTATTTTATATTGGCTACGACCTCACATTTTCACATTTACCTGACACATTATAATTTTTTATATATATTTATTATAATTTTAAAGGGAGGAATTTCAATGCTTAAATTTAAAGTCATTCATTTCATAACTCCACAAAAAGTAAAGAGAGGGTTAAATTTTATTTGCACTCAGCGAATATTAAGTTTCCGTCAAAGCAACATCTATGTTCTTATTGGAATCTGTATTTTTTTAAATTCAAAAGCAATCTCCATTAGCAGAGCTTACAGAAACTTTCAAAGTGTAAAACGCAATTTAGAAAGATGCTTAACGAGGAAAACACAACATTTTCGATGGTAAACCGTTCAGTAAAAGTACTTATTTTGAAAATGTTAACGTAAATGAAATTTACTTCGTTTTCCGTCGGAATATCCTGAACACGAAAAAAGGGACAGCGTGGCTCAAGCCCTGGAACGGAATAAACCTAACCGGATTTAAATGGCCAGCACAGATTGAAAATAATGACCTTAATTTGAGAACTGGAGCAGCAAGTAACAACCACGGAATACGAAATAACTGTTTAGCATAATCTCTGCATTCTTTAAAGACGCTACGAGGTCAATATGCGAGCCAACACAAATAGCACGAGTGATTTCGGCCATTCAGTGCAAAGCAACACACACGGTAATCCACTATCCTCCATAGAATCTCAATATGGCTAGAATTAAAAGGCCTTTATACCCACCCAAAACATTTTAATTGCATGTTTGGTATGTGTACCAGCGGTCTAATGTGCCTGTCTGTACACAACTCACGTATGCACCTCTAATGGGCAAATTTATTAACAGAAAGCCGTTTTTATGACTGAACATTCAATCGCCTCTACGCCCTGAGATGAAAGATATTTGAAAATTGACTGTAATGAAGGTGAATTAAACAAGGCGGGATACGAACACCCTTATAGGTTGATAGAAGAAGAGGATTTCATGGAGAGAATTACTGCCGCTAATTTCGAATTCTTTATCCTATATCAGGATGCCAATAAATATGGCTATCTGAAAGGGATATATGATTTTCTAGACTTATTGTTTGAATACATCAAACGTAACTTCGAGGAAATTATTTATACTCATCATTACATCATAAATTTCCCACTAAACTTCAATATTTTTACAATATGTTTCACTGCTAAGAGCTATCATTAGGCACATCATCATCAGCAAGCTTAGAAGAAGTAAGATATAATCAATATGCATGTAATACATAAGTGATGAAAAATGTAGCGACATTGAATTTAAGACGAAAAGAAATAATACAATTCTGAAGATCTCCTTTATTTCTTACACTGAACGTCGAAAGGTGGATAAGTAGTTCTTTGTATTTTTCAAGTGTTTAGCGGCTTCATTTTTTGGCAAATTAAGCCAACAAAGATAACTGTAACGTTATTGTATGGTATTTAAAACTACTTTCAATGTAATTTTAACCTTCATACAAGATGAGAAAGCAATAAATTAGATCAATTGAAAAATGTAAGCAACTTTTATTGATGAAAAATGTAAGCTGCCAATTTTTACGTTCATCTCACAATTTTCAAAGTTTCCATTTGGTATACGTTCTAAAATAAGGTAAATTTGTAATACGATAAGGTATCATTCATCCGTGCTGATACCATCATGGAACCACCACTTACTCGGATCCTATTAATTTTATATGTTTAACTATTAACAATCCATTAGATTCCCACTGTTTTCAATCTAGCCACCGATTTCTTCGCAATCACGAGAGGTAAAATATACTACTTATCTTGACCTTCACTTCTGTCAAACGATCACCTTTCCCGACGACCATTTTAAATTGAATTGTCGGTGATTGCTTGATACAGATACCAATGGATCTCTAGAAAAATAAGGCCCCAAGATAAAAATTGTGCATAAGGAGATTTTTCTGGATACATTAGGTTGCCACCACCATTTTTCTATTGAATCGACGGTGGTAGCTAGATAAAAGTTCGACTTTATTTCTAAATAAATGTCCCTCGATAAATACTTGTGCATAAGCAGGTTTTCCTGGATACTTAAGATTGCTACTACCATTTTTCTATTGAATCGACGGTGGTCGCATAATATAAGTTCCACTGCATTTATAGAGAGATAATGTCCAAAGATAAATATTCGTGCATAAGGAGGATTTTCTGGAAATAATTGGTTGCCATTACCATTTTTCTATCGAGTCGTCGGTGGTCGCTTGATACAGATTCCACTGTATCTCTACGAAGAAAATGTCCCAAGATATACACTTGTGCATAAAGAGGTTTTTCTGGATACAGTTGGTTGCCATTACCATTTTTCTATTGAATCGTCGGTAGCCGCTTGATACAAGCTCGACTTTATTTCGAAAAAAATATTCCTACATAAATACTTGTGCATAATGAGGTTTTTCTACAGACAATTGGTTGCCAAACAACCACAGATTCCAAGATAGTACACGTGAAATCTCCCAGCAGTATCCAATTTTGGCCAGACGCGTTTAGAGGGGTTGTATGTTACGGGGAAGGTATAAAGGAAGGATCACCGAACACACATTTCCCCCTGCATACCTTGGCCAATGAGGAGGAATGCTGGCGAAGATAAGGAGCGACCACGAATGATGAGATGGCGTCGCCAAAGGGTCGACTCGGAAATTTCGTCGGTGGAGCCAAACGACAGTGGAGACGAGGGGCTATTTTTTCGCTGCCGGGCTTGAAATGAAGAAAAGTTTCCCGGAAGAAGGAAAGAAATGAATGCGTTCGCACCACAAGAAAGAGGCGAAGGAGGTGTATAAATAAGAATATCTTTACAGGAGGATATGCAAAAGCAACCGAGACAAAAAAATAAGATAACCTAAATCAAACCTATTCTGAGTCTGTGTTATGAAATCCAACAAAATAAGTCGGTTGTCACATTTTAAATGAAATAAAAAAACAATTAGCAATCACCAAATGCAAATGAAATCTGGTATTTTTGATTTCGGAGAATAATATCAGATTTTTTAATTACAAACATGTTTTTCAGAAATATACGAATCTCAAAAAGGAAATTGTTCGGAAGAATTTGAAACTTCATTAATTCAGCCATCAGTTTTTTAAAAATCTCAATATCCAACATTGATAGTAGTTAAAAAAAAAAAAATTTGAATGAAAACGCTGCATTGAAAACAATACCTAGCCATTTAACATAATGAAAGCACGTGTCTATTCTATCACGTCTTTATTCCAACCGACCCAGGGCTCGGCACATAATTCCATTTTCAAGGCTATGCGCCGAAACCTGGGTCTGTAAAAGATTTACACCGAATTACGCCGAAAAACTGCATATTTTATCCTATTCATAGCCACTGGGCCACAAGGTCTTCAGGACCAGTTACAGCAAATCATATCGCACGCAAACCCTTTATTTGAAAGTTTTCATACATTTGCCAAACTTAATGATGATCATAGAAACGGTATCATAATCTTTCTTCGATAAAACTTTCGCGTGTGCTCTTCATGGTAATTAAAAACTTTTCGGGCTATGTCGGGTCAATTTTCGGGTGACCCCGACGTTTCCCGACAGATGCTGGGCGCTTTTTCATGGAAATCCTTCCCTTCCCCAAAAAGTTTTTAACTACCATGGCATCATAGCCTATTGATCTCGGATCAACAGCCTATTTTACTCAAATAGATGATGGCTACGCTAAAAAGTGTCCCTCCGTTTATCGCCAACGATTTTTTTATCCATATGTCAGTTTATAAAAAAATTCCCAGTCCTCCATCTAAGTTGATAGTACTTGTAGAAGAAATTAAATGAAAACACTGCATTCAAATCTACATAACGGATCCTCAGGACCGGTGCAAACAAAAGATATGGTACACAAACCCTTTATTTGAACATTTTTACATTCACTATGCAAATTTAATGCTGATCCCTGAAACGGCGTCATAGTCTATTGATCTCAGATAAACCAACAGCCTATTTCATACAAATAGATGGTAGCTTCGCCAAAGCGTGTGTCCCTACACTTACTTCCAACAGTTTACGGCAGAAAAGGGTTCGCAGGGATCGTGACCTTATCACGCCAGCCCCTATTGACCGCTTTCTCGTCCCAACCCCCTTCGCCGCAGTTCGCCGCCGCACACAAGATGATTAATTAATCGGCCGTGAAGCCAGGCAGATTAGGCCGGGAGCCAAGACCGTAGCCCAAAACCACCACCATAGAAACTTGGGGAGGATCACATTCTTAGGTTACATTTTAATAGGCCACACTGTATCAATGAACCTAAGTCAATTACATCTTTGGGCGAGCTGAATTGTTGGGAGAACAAAATTCTCTGTTCCAGGTTTCCATGCAGGTCTAAGCCCTAAACAACAGCACGGTCACACTGAGCGTTTCCGATAGCTAAAAAAAACTCAACAAGGTATACAAGCGAGTTTGGCGGGGAACATTCGTTATTTTTTTTATCAGTTTATAAAAAAAATCCCAGCCCTCCATCTAGGATGATAGTACTTATAGAAAAAATTAAATGAAAACACTGCATTGAAATCAACACAACGGATCGTCAGGACCGGTGAAAATAAAATATATGGCACACAAACCCTTTATCTGAAAAATTTTCTACCATAAGGCAAATTTAATGCTGATCCCTGAAACGGCGCCATAGTCTACAGCGAACCTTGGTCGGAAAAACTGCTGCATCTCCAATTCTTTGATCGGACGAATCCGGGCGGAGCAATAAAAGGATGACTCCGCCCACATCCCTGCTTAATTATGAGAGAGAAAAGGCAACATTCATAACTATCTAGAAGTTCGGGAAATAGATATAACATGATAAGTAAATTTATAAGACTAGCATGACGAAACCAGTACGGTTATATAATACATGGAGAATAATTGAATTGATGTGGCGTAGTAGTTAATTTCCACTGAAAATTTTCATTTCTGCAAAATATAAGTCCCACAGATAAGGAATCAAGGTCATTTGTATAATCTATTTCCTCGGCTACATTGTATATACTGTTTCAAGCATCCATTGTAAAATCAACGCTGTTATTTAGAACCACTTTTCCATACAGGTCTCAGCATTCAACTACAGCACAATCACACTGATTGTTTCCAATAGTTACAGTAACGAAGGAAAAAATAATTACGAGAACACATCCCTGGAGTACAATTGGAGTAGGTGACCAGAAAGGACTTGATGCCTTCGAAGCATAGCGGTGGTAGCGGGTGCTTAAGATCAAATGGATAGGGGGACAAGCGAGGTGGTACACCGAAGAATAGGGGGATGAATATGTGGGGGACTATGGAGAACCTGAGAAGGATAGATAATGGCATAAGATAAAGCAATTACGTGAGAAATATACTGTGAGGTAAGATTGAACAAAAAGTAATACTAGACTGATTGAGAAGGAGATACGTAAGATAAAGAAGAACGCAAGAAAGAAGAACAACAGGGAACAGAACTTAATTGAATTATCATAAAGCATTTGTTTTTATTTGTAGCTATGTTACATTTTAACAATTTATTTTGGTGTAACATGGCAACACAAAACAATTACTCCATGATATATAAATTAAGGCATGTGTATTTTTGTATTTCTCAAAAATGTTTTTAGCGTTGCTTATCATATTTATGTAATTACATTTTTGTAAAATCGCTAATACCGACTGTCCACATCGTCTTCATTTTCATAAAAATTCGTTAAAGCCCTGAGGAAGAAAATGTCATGTTCAGAGGGTTTACAAAATACATAATTTTATTAATGGACCTAAACCAAAAGAAATAGCCTGCTCAGTAATTATACGGGGGCCAAGAAGATAGTTATTTACAATAACAGTACTTGTTATCCCGCAATCGTTAGTATTTTATCTTTTTTTCGTCATATATCTTTTTAATCTCAAGTTATCATTTTTCACATATATAGAATGACACTGTACAAAATGTGCCCGTTTTTCAAATACTTTATATCTGGGTAAACACTAGGTAGCATTTTAAAATTAGAGATAAAGAAAAATATTGACGGGGTTCTACTCTATTCCCCTAAAAATTTCTAGACGGTCGTTTACGTTTAAAAAAAGTCGGTAGTTTTACAACACGAAAAATACTAGTTGATTGAGGGTGATGGATTCTCAGCGCTAGAACTAACGTAACTTCTTTCTTCTGATACTTGACTGAAAATTTGTCAAACCTTAGGGCGATTAAATATTCGTTGTCACATACTCGTCGCATTTCTTTGACGAGACGCTAAGGGATATTTTGGAGGATGATGACGTTATGAGGTAAAACTCCTATTTGATTCATTCACTATAAGAAAAAATGGCAATCCCAGGAATTTAGCAGAAGGAAAAAGAATTGGTAGCACCAACTGCGTAATAAGTAGAACTTAGTGGTTCAAGTTTCAGAACACCTGACGCAATTTCGGGAGATTCGGGTTCAAATCCCGGTCACGGCATATCATTCATCCCATGAAGAATTTCAGCAATTTTAAATAGAAAATTTGAATTAATATTCACGTAAATAAAGTAAAATTAAGGGTTTAAATTAATTACCTCGGAAACTAACATGACCGAGGCCAAACTGAATTAGGGCCTGAGAGATTTTCGCACACAACAGTAGAATATTTTTCAAATGATTTTCACATAAATAAAACAACAGGAAGATTTTAAATTACTTGTCTCGGAAACTAACGAGATTCAGGTCAAACAGAAACAGCGTATGCTCGAATTACGGGGATAGAAGGACATTATAAAAATACCCTCTTTAAGGGGGGGGGGGCACCGAATTGGGGCATCCGACACGGGAGTTACGGGGATCGATTCCGGGAAAAATAGGATATTCCCGTTCCGCGAGCTGGTCGACCACACGTGGGGATCACGTGATCCAAATCGATCCCGCCGGAAATTCCCGCCAGGGCGAGCCACTGCCCGCATAACCCAAACCACTCCCTCCTTACCACCCCCCTTTCTCCATTTGACCTCCCCTTACCCCTCTTTCGAAACATCAAACCCTGAAAAAAACCCCATGTGTTGTTCGCCCAAAAGGGATTCCCTGTTCCCATTTATACCTACTTCTTCCATTCCTCCACTCGCAATTCCCTCAGAAGACCTCCCGAAAGAATCCTCGGATTTTCAGCTGAGATTTTTTTTTCTTTTTGCCCGCGCGAAAAACCGAAAAACAGGACGGACACATATCGAAAGGCATTCGACCGGAATGGATGGATTTTATTTACGTCGAACGGATTGCCAATGAAAAATTTTTGGAATTCCAAGAAGCGAGCCGAAGATGAAAAAAAAATCATTTGCCCTGACGCGGAAGTTACCTATGAGGCTAAAGAAACAGTCATATAGAGATTGTACTTCGTAAAACTGTTATTATTCGCATTATTAAAACTGTTACTTCGCATTATTATTTCTACATTACGACTACAACCACTATATCCAGGATTTCACAAATTTTCTACGAATTCGTCTAATTAATCGAACCAAAACCAAGCTGCAATTATCGGAGATTATTCTATCACTGTTACCCTTTAAAAAAAATGCTGAAGGAGTAAACTGTCAGCCACTTAATCAAGGGAAATATCTATTTACCATAACGTCCTTATTATTAAATTTGGTGAATCAATTACGGACCCTGCGCCCATATTTGCCTTGTTTCTATTTCTGCTCTAAACACACATTATAGTATTTTTTCTAAAATAAAATTATCATTCATTTTCGTAATGAAATCTTTTATTAACATTAGGAATTATTACTCATGACGTAATAATTCACCACTCCGCATTTTGGTGCTGATATGATTATATGTTCATACATATGTACCACGTAAAAATGCTCTCATAAAGTTTAAACATTTTGTAACTATTATAATCATAGGTAAAATATAATCAAAGTGACAGCCCCAAAAAATTACACGAAAACAACTCAACCCAAATTCCTACTGAGTCGATTAAAGTCGAATCGTAAAACGTGACTTATTACACCTCAAAGCTTAAGACACAGTGAAACTATAATTACTTTTCTTGTAACACAAGTAATTCAGTAGATACCTACCCTTAATATCAGAAATAATCATCTTTGAATGAAGCAGGATTATTTCGTGGGTGAAGAGAGATTTCTTCAAATGATAAAAATATTAGGCTGTTATTCTAATACCAAGCTCGACACAAAAGTGCCTTTTACCCTATATTGTATTTTGATATGACGATAGGCGTCGTCTCAAAGGGTCTTTTATGATAGCCCTTTGCCTTTGGGCATCAGACAACGACCTCATATTCCGAATACTCGCGCCATCCCGTTTTGCCTCAGCATCATCTAGGGCGAACCTTAAACGGCATGCCGAGAAAGCATGGCGCACAAGAAGATATTCCCAGGCTCCTAAGGCGGAAGATGGGTTGGAATTCCTAAGTAGGGAGAACAGACGAACTATTACGCTGAAACAATGCGCTTTTGGTGCTGTGAGCGTTCCGCCAATACCGAGGAGCACGTATATGTACGTCGCGAAAACATCACCATACAAATATGAAAGGAAATCATGTGGAAACAGAGTACAAGCAAGTTCTAGGCTACTCTCGTAAGGGGACTGCATAGAGGAGGCCCAATTCCATCCCATCCCATAGAAGGATGATTTGATGTTGCCACTTCGGTCGTATTTTAAACGGTTTTCAAAATTGTCCGCGGCGCGGTGATGATTGCAATTTGATCCAATATTTTGCAACATAATGTTTGTAATTACGTGGAATAGCATTAAAAAGTTATGAATTTCATAGATCACGTCATCATGCGTATAAATTTCGGTTGACACCCCTTATTGTACCTTATTTCTCCGCGGAACTCGGATCAATTTGTCCGTCAGCGACGCGAGTGGCGACTTTTGTAAACCCATTTAAATGCACGATGGGTAACAACACATTTAGAGGCCGACTTGAGTATCCACTCTTGTAATATTTGTGTTTTCATGATCGGCCTTTAAATGTTGAACTTAATTTGTATATCCGAGTCACGGCCTTACTCTCCGATCGAAACATGGTGGCCTCTGAATGCGCAGAACTCCAGCGAGTGGAGGGGAAAGTGGTTGGGGTGGTGGAAATTCGAAGGGGAGGTGAAGCGCTTTGGACAGAGCCAAGCAATTACTACAAACTTAAAAATATAAATAGAGAGATGCTTGAGACAATTTAATCGATTGAGTGATGGAGGTGGCAATTGCCAATTTCGTATTTATTTTGCTAGGCAGTAATGTTATTCAAAGATAGGAAGAATTGGTATTGCCATAAAAATTAAAATCTGCACATTATGTTTAACAATGCAAATGTTGAAACGGATGGAAATAATAAACACTTTTTTAAATTCTTATGAATTCTCCAATATCTCAGTGTATTATAACGGCTGGTTGGGACTGTTATTATTAGGAACTGCTATTGCTATTGTTAAACTATTCCACCGATTAAGACAGGTTTCCATGGAGTACTTGGCATTATGGCAGCCCACTCTTCCCTTATGCACTTCCCTCTTAATTCATGATAAGGCTTACATCTTTTTTTCTATTTAAAAATCCTATTATTTTCTTTCTTCTCCCTCGTTTACCCAGCATTTAGCTCTATAGCACTGTTTTCAATATCCCCTCCATCCATATATTCTGTCTCCCACGTATCTTAATAATTAATTTTTATCTTTATTGGGGACCGCATATGTTACGTGGTGTTGTGCGGGTGGAGATATTTTGCTAGTAAGCAGTCACTCTACTTAAAAATGCATTCACAAGAAGTATTAATGCCTGGAATTTTTAAACTGCGGCCCTACAATTCTACGGATCCCATGCCATGACCTTCTTCTCCAAATATTTTTTAAATCTCCCCCGAGACACATATCTCTCGGTCTTCCTCAGACCGTTTTATCTCTAATTATTCCCTCCAAATCGCCAAACTTCTCAGCCAACGCTAATAGCAAGGGCGAATCTTACGACCCACGTCATTTAATTTTACGCGTTACGAACGCAAATTGCTGCTTTTCCCATGATGCCTCCTGGTTTCTCTCGGAAAGTTTTGGATTCCTGGCCACTCTGGATAACCTCAAGGCTAACTTACGGACGGAGCGTTTCATATGCTTTAACGGAAGAGCAGCGGTTTGGAGTGGTAGAAAATACGGACAGCTGCGGCCATGGATGCAGAACTTAAAGCAAGGCAGAAAATCCTGTTTTGCCGCTCTCAACGGAGAAACATGAGGAATATATTGAATAAACTTTCAAAGGGAAAAGGTTTTCACTGGTATTTACACCATATCTCAAGGCTCACTTCGATTCAATTATACGTTTCCGTCCACAAATAATTAAAACTTAGGACATGCATGTAGGGGATGAATGTATGAATGTGCTAATAAATTAAGCAACATTTTAGTCCATGTATTCCGGTAAATTATTTATTAACTGCTATAACCTGAGGGAGAGATATTAAACCGTTTTCAGGAAAACAAAAACACTCTTTGGATTGGATTGTACTCAATTCCAAAATTAAAAATGCTAAAACTTGATGTATTTACTTTAATTTACATAAAAAACGAAGTTATGAGAATATGAAACAGTGAATTTTCAGTAGAAAGCAAGAACATTCTGAAAGATAGGCAAGGGATTTCACCTACTTTTTCGAATGAGACACCATGGTCAGATGAAAGCAATCACCGACGGACAAATGGATCGGAAGAACATACAAGAAGGATCATGGATAAAATATGTGAAACAAGTGGTGAAAGTTGGGATGAAGAATATTTATTTCCGAGCAATAAAAATATTGCGTGGAGAGTGTTGTCCAACCATTATCGGGATATTTGATCGATTATGATGATTAGTAAAACAGAGTTTCCACTCCAACTAAATTTTAAAATTCACGGTTTTTTCCAGGTTTTCACGGTCTAAATGTTGTCAGATTCACGGTCCGCTGATAAGGCAGAAATATTGATGACGTAACAATCGCTTGCCGCTAAAACTTAACTAAAAATTTAACAAACACGACAGACGCCGTGAAAGCAAACGCAGCAATGAAAGTGACGTCACTTATGACGTCACTTATCGTTAGCAAAATTCAGGGCCGGCTAAAGGTTGTGAGTGGGAAAATGGAGGGAGCAGGGTGGTACGGATGTTAATTGTCCGATTTTTCGCCAGGGGTAATGAACATTTTGGTTACCGGTCTTCCAATCACAGGCTTAAGGTCAATGTGTCATCATGACACACGGATAATTACGCTCAGAATACACGTGTGCATATAAATAAGTGGACAATGTCTGAGAGTGACTGACTTTGAAACGTGATCGACACATCGATATTCCTTTTCATCTGTTAATCGTAGTTCCACAAATAAGTAGGAGAAATGTTACAGATTTTATGACGAAATTCACGGCTTTACCAGGTTTTTTTTTTCGCGGTAAGGGAAATTCACGGCTAATTCACGGTTGAGCCCGGTGCGAGCCCGGTAAAAGCTTCTATAAAACGTGCAATAAAAATTTGATGACATAATCTTAGAGTTAAGGTGATATTGAAGTATTAGATATATACGGAGTATGCTTGAAAATTGGCCATAAACAAATTGCTATACCACGAAGAGTGGTAAATGTGCTCTTAAACAGGGACCAAAATTTAATCAAACACTCTTCGGGTGGATATCAATCATATCAAAGGACAAAGCTCAATTTATTAACCATAAACCCATCAAGAGTTGTACGCGGTAGTAAATTATCTACTACCTAATAGTAAAGGTGCTTTTGACTAGTCCCCCTCTTTTTATTTATGACCACTTCATTTTACTTGGTATCTCGGATCTATGGCGCCGTCAGTCTTTTTTTAGTAGCAATACAACCCAATTACTTTATGCACTGAACGATAAAAAATAATTATCAAATTTAATCATTGTTTAATAATCATTAATCATTCTTTTTCTACAAGTTTTAAGAGATATCTACTTAATAATGTAACAATGTGATATCATTCTATATTTTTTATTGTATCAATATATATTATATATTTTAAAAAATAAATAAAAAGTCTTCTGTGTACCTATACATTTGATGTATCTATATTTTAAATCTAAATTTAATGATAATATTATCAAATTAATTAAACACTCTTATGTATAATTTTGAAATATTTGCCTATAAACTGGAAAAAATGGAATTCCGTTGAATTGACATTACTATTAATATGTCAATGTATCAAACAAATTATAAACATAACAAAGCTAAATAAATAGATAAACATAAAAAGGCTACAAACTTTACTATGTTTATCTATATGTTTCTTTACGAAATATAATTTTTTGTTTATCCATCAATATTCTATACTCATTATAATTTTAAGCCCTCAAGATGGTTTATTAATAATCCGAAATGTCGACAAAACTTGGATTTCAATTAAAAGACCTACAATCCAAGATATAAAGGTCAGGAAAAGGAGAAGAAACTCGTTTTATAAAGTTATTTTCCTTATGGAACTGTGAAATTTCCACAATAAATCAGACCAGATTTTACTACCTACGCTTCGACTCATTCACTAAGTGTGCTGGAAACTAATCGACTACCAGAAAATTACGCTTGGAGAGCAATGGCGTAGTTTCTCGAATCGAATGTGCATCATTACTCTGACATTGAGAACTGATTTTTTTGTCGCAGAAAAAAGAGCTCGCCCACCCCAAATCGCGACCCTCGCTAAATAAGGAGAATGTAGAAGGGACGGGTCTAATTACTCTGGAAGCTGCCTTCCTCTGCGGTCACTGTGCCACTCACACTCACAGGGAAAGAGGAGGAAGGCCATTAGCGCAAATAACGATTTCGGCGGAGTCAAGTAGGCCAAGGGATCGGAGTGAATGATGAAACAGAATTTGATGCTATCTGGGTCTCCCGAACTCATCATTACATATATGTACGTCTCATCGAAATAAAGGAAGCCTTTCATCTGAATGATACGGCTTAAAATAAGACACTGTCAAGCATCAGCCGCACCTAAATTACCCGCTAAATTATGGCTTAAGCAGTGCCTTGTAATAGTTAGGTTAACGCTGCTTCCTCAAGTTTTACGAGCGATTAAAAGCTTCATTTCATGTTCCTCACCCTTAAAATACTCGCCTCCTTAGTTTCACGAATTTTAGACAGAAAGTATGTTTGTTTTGAGGAAAATAAATTTATGTTTTTTAAGACACTGCACGAAACTTTATCCTCTTGCAGTGGTTTCATGAGTTGCTTCATCGATTACGATGTTATGCCATGTTAAAAAACACTTCTTCCAATTTTCTTTGGATATTTTCAAATATTTTATTATTAACCATAAATGTATAATAAAATGGCCTACATTCTTTTCAGGCAGCGTGCCGGGAAGAAATGCGAACGCTGTGCGAGCGGTCTCGGTCGGGCACATGCTTAGTCCGGTTCCCTCCGTACACGAACTCAGACGGCAAAGGGTAGTTAGGGTTTAGCGTTCGCTTGAGGGCCTCTCGCCCAAAATACTTACACCGAGGGTGAAATTATCCGTAGAGCGTTTGGAAAGCGCCAAGAAGTTAACTTGATTTCGAATTCACTTGATGTCGTAGGAAAAGTTTTCCATATGGCAATTTACGAACTGCCTCCAACGGAGGTGACATCTAGCGGCCAGCGCCGAGATTTAAAAAAATAAGCTTAGAATGAGCGTCATAGTAACGAAGTTATTAACACGGCGATGAACCGTAGATGTTTCTTCTGTTGGAGGTAGTACGTAAATTACCTAGTAAGACCGTTGCTCTATACCATAAAGTTCACTCAAAATCAAGTTAACTGGGTTATTTGTGCTTTCAAAAATCTCTCAGAGGTTGATGACTTCGTGATGTAACTGGTGATCGACTATCGGGAGACCTAGGTTCGTATACCGGCTAAGCCACATAATCTTTCCATGGGAAATTTCACACTTGGTTTAAATTGTATTTCTTCATTGAAGCTTGCAGCGGCTCATGATGATAACTTAGACACACGGATGCATGACTGATTCGGACTTTCAAATTTACCACCTTAGCAATAACTGCTTGTACCAAAATCGATCACATGTCCTGACTGATTCATGTTCCGCTACTACCGACTTCATTGTGAACCCCCAGTTTGTACTCCAGAAGAATTTTGACCATGAGTACCGTTTCCCGGTGTATTTTTTTCCAGTCAAAAAATGAGCAATCAAAAAAAACATGTAACTTCTAAATGGAGGGACGAGAATTATTATATATTAACATGTAAAAATTAAAATTAATTCACATGAATAAGCAATAAGCACTGAGTCACGATCAAGCAAAAACTTAGGTGCATCACGCGGTATGCACTCGTACTCGTAACTTATCAAAACTAGTTTGATCACTTGATGTTAATTATCAATGGTGTAAATGAGTCAAATGTTTTACTATCAATTCATAAGTTCCTCTTTTCTCTGCCAATGAGCAGAGGAAACTAAATGACCAACATTCAAACAGAAGTTGTACCACTTCACGTCATCTTCGAACAAAATGTCTTTGAGAACCTTGTTCAATTAATGTAGCTTACATTCTATGCCTACCACGGTCGACCTCATCGATTCTTTGCAAGCACTGCGGGTATCAGATACGTTTTTCGGGTTATATTAGCCTTTGATTATCACGCTTATTAACTTGTTTTTATAAACTATGGGACTCATGAATGAACTATAATTACACATTCTCCGAGTTTCGTTTCGCCTTGAACTTAGTTATAAAAAAGAACTATATTCACAAACACAAGATGTACCTACACGTTTAACGCATACATAAATGAGTATACCTGCCTCCTGCTATTCAAATTCAATTTTATTAAATTTATTTCGTTCGAATTAATAAATAAGCGCACAAAGTTACCTGCGGCACCGTTTACTAAGCCATAAAAGGTGGAGGAAATTTGGATGCCTCACTAAATTTTCAACCTTTTCCATCCTTTTGCAACGATTTTTGCTTACTTTTTCGCGTCCTGCGTTTATGAACAGCTAGATTTTGGCTTTAGAGCAACAATAACTTAATATCTCTACATATTTTAGGGTTGGATATCAGCTATAATGAAAAGTATTATCAGTTTTACTTTCTTTCTTATTTTATTTTCTTCGCCAGACAGAATAGCATTCTCTTTTTGGTATGAACACGGTGAAATACGTTAACTTTTTTAAATACTTAAAAATGCCCTTGTTGTAGAGGTTGTGAGTAACAAAAATAATCTACATTTTAAAATCGTTTTATTCAACTTAAGAAAAAATAATTACTTTGAGCGTAAAACTAATCAAACCCTCTAGTCGAATAATCCTCTTTCTTCACTAAACTTCCTGTCTAATGTAGGTAATGCTATGACCCACTCAACCGCATTTCAGCAAAAATGAAGCCTGAATCACACGATCATTACTTCCACACCTTTCCCAGGGACAGCTCCAGCGATCGCTCCAGCGATGGTGGAAAAGATGATCGTTTCACGCGATCATTTTCCGCGATAGCTCCAGGGATGGAAATCGCATAACTTTTTCCATCACTCGACACGTCCCTTTTCCCGTCGCCGAAACCATCGCTGGCACCGTCCTTCAGCCAATCAGAACGCACGGCCGCTAACAGCGATCGTAACTCCACGCTTGGCATTCAATTGAATAAACAGCTGTAAATATGGAAAGTGACGGAACAACCAACAGAGAGATTCACGGTGGGAATGACTGAGTGATTCAGAAAATGATGTGTAAAGCGAAAACTAATTTTAAACAAAAAAAAACAGTTTAGACAACAGCAATCCACAAGCGACCCATATCAGAGTAAGTATTTCAGTAGAGGGCAGATGACGTCACTACTCAGGTAGCAGCATACCTCGATCGTCTCCACGGTAATGTGGTATTGTGTCACATGACTCACGTTATGTTAGTATGATCCAGGTTTAATAAAACTCGTTACCAACGCCAAAGGAACACTTATTACCTAATCCTCAAACTCCCTTTCATTACGAAGGTGTGATCTCAAAATATTACGTCTTTTCCGATACTCCAACGGGTATTATCGTTTTTTGGGAGTTCATGACAAAAAGGGATGAACGAGGAACGTACCTGCCCGTCACGGCTAATTAGCCGCTCTCTGTGTCACTCAGCGAGCGATTTCCAAGTCTCGGAGCATCCTCATTATCTTTCGGCAATCCCTTTACGCCCACGCCTGTCGTCAAATTGTCCTACCAATTAATTCGCCCCCTTAAGCCCCATTAGACGACGGGGTTGCAGCAGAAGAGGGAGGGATTCCATCGTTCAAACCAATGGACTCACTCAGCAGTACAGGTGGCGCCATCAATCAATTGGCGATTTCAAAAGGATTAGCGACGGGTGCGAAGAAGTTGTAACGGCAGGAAAGAATGTGTTAGCCGTGCACAATCGATTCATCAACATACAAACCACGCCACGGAGCTAATGCTTGGTTAAGGCGGCGAAGTGGTCATATAAAGGTCGTTGCGATCAAATCTAGTAACATACTTTATCACCAATGCGTCGGCCATTTTGTAACGTTACCGACGTTAGCGGTGATTTGAGTCGCCAATGGGCAAGGGGACTTCATAATAAAAGGAGAATCAAGAACATGGCGGTTAAGCGTTATATTTTTACTGTTGTCGTTTCGCGCGCATATTAATCGGCGGCGCCACTAGGTAGCGGTATCTCGCTCAGTGTGACTTTCGCCTTCAACCGTGGTGGACGTCGTCTTTTTTTTAATAGACAATCGTCTCGCGTCCGTTAAATGTGCAGTATTTACGATTTATTGCACGAGTATTACAACAGAGGATCCTCAAGTTGGCCTCTATAAATGTCGTCACCCACCTCGTATTTAAATTGATTTACAAAAGTCGCCACTCGTGTCGTTGACAGATAAATTGATCTGAGTTGCACGGGGAAATAAGGTTTCATTTACGGTATTAAACGAAAAGTATACTAATGGTGATGTAATCTGTCACATTCATTACTTTCCTATGCTCTTCCTCCCAATGACAAACATAATACTGGATAATATTGGATAAAAATGGATCGCATTTCCCTTATCACCGCACCGCGGACATTTTTGAAAACCGATAAAAATGGGACCTTATTGTCAACAGAAATAAGCCTTCTATGGGATGGAATTGAGTCTCCTTAATGCAGTCCCCTTGATTAACTGGCTTAGTTCCGTTTTACTGCCCCGTATTTCCTAGTGAAAAATGGAAATCGATGACTTGTTGCACCGCAAGTGGCGATTTTGAAATCGAGTTAAAAGAGCGCGGACCAAAAGGAATTCTAGCGGCGGACTTGAGAATCCTCTAATGTAACATTCGCGGGTATACGAGTCGACTATTAGAGACTCAAATCACCGGTGGCCGCGCTGAAGGCGCTGACGTCATTTGCAAATATTACCGACGCATTGATGATTATAATCACGAATATTACAAAAGAGGATCCTCAAGTCTTCCTCGCAATGTTTTGCCGCACACCGCGCATTTAAATAGGTTTACAAAAGTCGCCACTCGCGTCGCTGACGGACAAATTGATCTGAGTTTCACGGGGAAATATGGCATACGTAATAGTGTCTACCGAAATTTACACTCATGACGAAGTCATTTATCAAATTCATAACTCGTCAATGCTATTCCTCGCAATTACAAACATTATACTGCAAAATATTGGAAAAAATGGGATCGTAATGCATTCATCACCGCGTTGCGGACTGTTTTGAAAGCCGATAACAATCCGATCGAAGTGGCAACAGAAATCAACATTCTGTGGGATGGAATTGACCCTTCTCTCTGCAGTCCCCTTGATGTTATTATTGGTGTAATATTATGAATCGTCAAGTCACTGCGAAAAATAAAGTAGAAAATGTCAAGGAAGTTATTTCTTGGTTTTGAAGAGATATTTTAATACATAAGGGCGACGAAAAAAATTGTAATAAAATTCAGGGAGTAATAAATTACAACACAAATATCATTCTTTGTGCTCTAAGAACATACTGGAGTATCAAAAACTTATCGTTTTCAATACTTAATATTTCAATGCTTTTTCAGTTAACCTAAGTGTAATATTTTTAAGGCAATGCCTGTTTTATACAGTTTTCCCCAGATTAGTATTGACGAAAAAATGTGGATAAGCGGATAAGTGAAAAGAAATATGTGGACATTGAGATGAAAATATTCATTAATTGCTTCCTTGTAAGATGTAGTGGTGTATAAAATATTATTATAGCGAAAATCGCCTAAGAGCACTCGTTTTACATTACACCGCGCAAAATTATCGATTTAAATTTTATACGTGATACTTCTGCATTTGTAAACAATTTTAGCGTGGAAATCTCAGCAATAAGTCCGAATAATAGTAAGAGGAATCGATTCAAATCATATTTCCAATTAATGAAAATGCCAAAACTCAAGTATCAACTCATTCAAACTCAAAACAGAGCATGTTTCGTGGTCACCACAGTTGGCTGGAGCCATCTTCAGCTGGACCATCTCGTGCAGTTTTTATGCGAAAAAAGCTTTTTTTCGACCAGTAGTCATCCAGCGACGACCTTTTCCCGTCCTTTCTCCTTGAGGGAGGACAATGCCCTCTGTTTTACCTTATCGTTGGAAGAAAGGACCATCAATTCCGTTACTTCCACTATTACCCTGAAAAGGGTGTCGTCGAGGCGAAAATGACAGTCCAACGCCAACGTTTTTGAGTGCGAAAGGGCTCTCCATTTCCTCTATGGTTCTATGAGGGTATATATCCTGCTTTTACGCACAGAAGCGAAGTACATCGAAAAAGAAAGAGACATAAAAAGAAGAAACAGTCGAGGCATAAGGAGGTAAAAATCGTCCACTGGCCAGGAGAAATTGGAATAATTCGTGAGTTTTTAGTGCCGGCGAATGGGCTGAAAATCAATATGAATAATGAATTATCCGTATGTGGCAGAGGATACGAAGACCAGCATCCAATAACGTAACCAATAACTTGAGAGTTCTCCTGGTAGCCTGGTGATCAGCAATGGAAAAAAGCAAAAATGCAGGATACAGGTAGCGGTTAAAATGTAGGAAGGCAAATAAACGATATAAAGATGTCGTGGACATTGAAAAAGACACATAGGAGAACACTAGCCCGTTTAATGAAAGAATTACGGTATTATTTGCAGGCAAAAATCCAAACTTCACGTAACTCAGATGACTTTTAGATAAATCTATCTTTTCAACAACTCCATATGATCTAACGCGTTTACCTCAGCTTTGGATAAAGTATAAGTCACCTTGAGAGCTGAGCATACATCGAAAGTTTGCCGATCGAATGTACACATATATCATGCGGTTAGTGAAGCGGAGAGTGCCCTGTTTTCCTATTACGGGATTAAAACGGTACACTTGCAAATAATATCCCATAATCTATACGTTACAAATACGCAGTCTTTATTACAAAATATATATTAATTAGAATACCATTAAATAAAATCATCATACATAACATAAGCTACACAGAGGAACGAGTTGTAATGCCAGAAGATTATGAAAATGTGGAGAATATGGCTAGAAAAATAATTGAAGAAACAAAAAATTGGGGTCTGGATATAGCCACCGGCGGAACAAAATGAATGTGTAAGGGCGGAATATAGCAGGATCTTATTTCAGATCGCGGGCAAGAAATAGGACACTAACATGAGTATCAATACCGAGGGACATGATACTACAGAACGATGTAGGTGGTTATTAGATAATAAAAGGGAAAGGTAAATAACACTATTACATTTCTAATGAAAGTAGAACCTACAATGCAATAATGAAGAATTTGGTAACCAACGGCTTTAAAACTAACAGAAAAATAAGAAAAACTATTATTGACCACGGAAATGAACTTAATATTCATTCATGTGATACCAAGGGGTTAGGTAGGAAAATAATTATACGTGGAAGTTAAGCAAATCACGAAGGCATACAAAAACACGATATAATACCTAGCATTTTTCTAAGCATTAAAAATCTGAGACTAAGGAAGTATTATTTTTGTTTTATTTTATTACGACTTTAATAAAACTCCAGTTGAAGATAAAAATCAAGATCACCAGCAGGTCCAGCACTTGCTAGGTACATCAGATGGTGGAGTCCACGTGCAACGTGAAAGTTAAAACACTTCACGAAGGCATACAAAAACACGATATACTAACTAGCATATTTTTAAGTATTGAAACCCTGAGACGAATAAAGTGTTCTTTTTTTCCATTACATCACGACTTTTGTGCAACTCCTGTTGAAGGTAAAAATCAAGAGGGCGCCTTCATCACCGGCTAGGTACGTCAGAGGGTAGAGTCCACGTGATCCCGTTGTTTTTTTCTTTCGCCACGGCGCGGAGGCGGTGGATTCTGCCAGGGCAAACGCTGTTGTTTTTTTCGGACTGTGGTCCGTCTCTTTACCCTAGTCTGCCTCCCTTTAATTTTGTTTACCTTACTTCTGTCCTTTTTCTGCTTTCCTCTGTTATTTTTTCCTATAATGGTCGCTGTACACTCCCGTGTGGTCGATTCCAGCTTCACTTTTTGGACAAATTCATTTTCCGAGAACACAGTTTTGTTTTTTTCCCACCATTTCATCGCCCTTTTCTCTCGGCCCCTTAACCGTTGGAAAGCTTTCAACTCTGACATCATTACAGTGCACGTGCTGGCTGCGGAGACCGATAAACGTACCGGTGCGCACCCCGATATTCATTTGGCAACTCCGAGAATAAGATAACCAGATGACAACATTATTGTGACGGCTCCATTGCACAGGTTATTTATCTCTAGTCTATGCTTTTTCTATGGTATTCAATTAACCAATTTCCGCCCACCCTAGCCATATTGCCACATCTTACCATTCTGAGAATAAAAGGCTCTTGAAGAAAACCTGCTCTCCTATTTCCAGTCGAATTGTCACAGATATGTTTTCAAAGCTTGCTACAACTTTTCCTTTTTGTATCGAATCGTCGCAAATGTGTTTCTGAAGATTTCAATTACTTAATCCACGTCTTAGTTTATTTTTGAAGGCGGTAAATATAAGCCCACTGACGTAAAGTGACGGGCGCGAAACGGATACTCAACATGGGCGCCTACTTTATCCAAATCACATGCAAGTATACTGTAAAATCAAACAGGAAAAAAAAGATATTATAGATAATTTTAACATTCAAACATTCAAAAATATACTTGCCCCGAAGATTTATCTTTTCTATCAGGGTCACTCGAAGAAATGGAACAACAATATATATTCATACCTCGTAACCACCAAGTGTGGGTACGTATATGGCTACTGGTAATTCATAAGATACAACTTGTTGATTAGTTATTAAAATTACACATTCACCGTAAAATTTCAGAGGATTGCTATCGAAGACAATATGAGCAACGTATTTAAATAACTTCGCAATCGCAAGCAGAAACCTTTCTGGGGGAAAATGGGTAAAATAAAAATATAATCTACGTGCCTGTTTCGTGGATTATGAAAAAGCATTTAATAGAGTGAATTCTGGGCCATACCCAGATTACGAATGAGTCGCCTATCCCTATAACACCTTCCTACACCTATTTTCTTCGGAATATGCATTAACTTTACCCAGTTCACTCTCTCAAATGCTTTTTCAAAATCCACGAAACAGGTATACACGTCCTGGTCATATTCTAGGTTCTTCTCCACGAGGGAACTCATTATAGCTATTGCATCACGAGCTCCCAAGTCGCACTAAGTGTATTTAAATAGTTTTAGCTACATATCATATGTTTTAAATCTATTGTGTTTTATTTAGTGCTATTAACAGCGAGGTATGATCGCGTTTCTAGGCAGTGGAAATGATTTCATTTAAAATGGCGGTCGCTCCCAAATCGCACCACCTCTCGCTATACCTGTGCAATGTAACAAGTCTTAAAAAAGCTGCCGTGTAAATACTATTCCATAGCATAAACACTTCTACAAAAGACTTGTAATTTTTTTTCGATTATTGCAGATTTTTTTATCAAGTACAAAACTATATCATTTATTAATGTCAAAGATAAGACTTATATAACTTTTTTTGTTCCTTATGTTACGGGTATTTAATATTGAGGGATATAAAAAAGAATCTTCTATAACTTGCGTCTCTGCCTCTCATTGTCGTTGAAACACCATTTCCTAATTTTAGTCTCCAGTGGTGCGATTTGGGACACCGATTGCCTAAATCGCACCGTTTGCAGAGGTTTGAAATGGAATTTTTATACATTTGTTCAACTTGTAATTAACTGTCCCCAAAACTTGTGAGAGAAGTAGACATCCCTCCTCATATGTAGCAGCATTAAAAACTTATATTGCGTCCCTTATTTTTCAGTTTCTTCCGTTTTACCAAAATTGATGAGATTTAAGCAACCTTCCCCAAGTAGTAAACATGTATGGGAAAAATAATTATTTTTTTAAAGAAAATGAGCATTTAAGACAATTCTCCAATCGGTGGTGGATGCTTTTTGTGAAATTAAAATTGAGTACGAGATACGATATCCTTGTGTATTATTAAATATGCTGTCAAAAGACCTCTCTCCAGTAAAAGTTGACCTCATTCCTAAAATATGCACCGTCTGAGTGTCGTTACTTTTTCTTTGATCTCCCAGCATGCAAAAATATACCTTATGATCCATAAAAACGAAGTATTCTTTCCTATACCAGATCATAAATGTGTTTTCTGACGGGGATAGAAGCGCAGGAGAAGATACACGCGCTCGGTGGGACATCTATGTTGGAAACGCGACACTTGCGCGGAGGTGGGGCAATTTCATGGGAAGAACGGACGCCTGGGTTTTACGGCCCCCAACACACATAACTCTCTTCTATTTCGCCCTCGGCTCCATGCGCTGCCTGAAGCAGAGTCGAGGCTTGTTTCTGGGTCTCACGGGCATCAGAGAAATATCCATTGCACTTCATGTTATTCCACTTTATGGTCATTCCATATGAATTCTACCACAGGGGTTTGGAGGTTCCGATATCGCTGTAAATCTTAGAGTTCATAGTGCTAAAATGGAAAAACTTTGTTTTATTCCACAATTTTTTTATTGAAAATTGGTGGTTGGTGGAATAAAAGTTTTTTTTTCATTTTATTACTAAAATGAACTTCCACGAAGTTTAGTCTGAGAAAATAGAAATAAACTAGAGTTCATTTGTAACATCATTTGTGTCATCTTTGCGATTGACAAGAAGTCCATTAATTACGCGAAGCGTTTAGAGGGGGTAGGGGTGTCAAGCAGATTCTCACCTAATCTCACGTAGGGAAGAGCAAGTATCACGTAATTTTTCTTTCGCAAGAAACAATGTTAAATGTGATTCTATACTACGATCATAGTAATCTTAAATACTAGTCTAAACTAATCCATTTAGATAAAATAGGATTTCTGTTTGTCTGTCCGCTATGCATTTCCGTACGGCTGCATGGATTGCAACCAAAGTTAGTACGCATCTCATGGGCCCAAATCCCGTAGTGCTACTTTTTGCTGTATCCGAGGCGTCCTTTGCGTCGTTTTCTTATTACCGTTTGTTACGTCACGTCACACAACTCCTGTGAATGGACATCCTGTGGGGTAGGCACACTTCTTTATACAATCAAGGGGAAAACTTACCATTCCCCAGCAAAACTTTTGTTACGAACGCACGCACCAGCAAAAAGGTTTGCTAGGTTATGCGTTCACACGACCTTTTTGGTCTCCGTACGTATGGACACACATAAAGATCATGGTTGTGGAGCGGGGTATAAGCTAATCCTATACGTGGTATAAGAAAATCGTTTTATCCATTGTTGGCTGTTACATTTCGATGGCTAAGTTCTAACAACATGTAAGTATATTAAAAAATAGCAACTTTTCAGGAGAGGAAAAAAAAGATTTATTTTTTTAATTGTACAAAATTTTTATTGAAATTAAAAACCCAAAAATACATTAAACTGAAAAAGAAGCATACATATGCAAACAAAGAGTCGTTTTTTGCTCGAATTTTATTTCTTATTAACGGTATTAGCAGCATTAAGTCAGACCGGCCAATTTTTGAGATACGTGTTGTTTGAACTTAGCCATCGATATGTATTCCATCATCATACCTACTTTGTTCCTTTGCCTAAAAATCCTGCCATGTGAACATGAATTCCAACATGCAAGTTTCCCACTCCTGTGGGTACTATCCTTCCCGAGCAACGCCGGGTGGCCTGTTAGTCTTCAATAAAAATAATCGAAAAAAATGTTTATTTAAGAAATCAAGCGCAATAAATCATGGATTAACGTATTTACATTGAAAAAAGACACATTTTGAAAAATATCACGCGAGATTAGAGGGATGGGGTCGTGCCAAATCACACAATATCTCACTAAGGGAGGAGGGGGGGCCAATAATCGCCAAAATTCACCTCACGTAATGGGACGCCCAATAAGCAGGCCCATCTTGTAATGAGGGTGAGGGCGGAGGGCACGTGGCCTCCTGAAAACCAACCAAAATGCGTTAGGCGGAGCCTAGTCTCCGGGAAATTCAGTCGCATTTACACCTCCATGGTGTACGCTTCTCGAGTACGTTAGCAGTGTTGCCAATTGAGAAAAAGGCGTATGAGAGTCTTCCGTTCACTCACTCACTCATTCACTGACTCAGTTTAATGAGAAAACATGACAACGTCTACCTCTCTCTCTCCCCATCCCACATCTCTGGTGTCGCAGGTCCCACCTCCTACCACGACTCCGCTCGAAACATTCCGAGCTTGCACGACTGGGCCAGTCACACAGATACTCGAAAAGGATCATAGTGTTGGCCAATTTTTGGCGTTGAGTGGAAGAATTCGTAATGCGGTGGTACCGAAAATTAATGGAGATGAAATTGATGGACCGAGTAAGTTAATGAAGATATGAGGAAGTGCTAAGAAGAGTGGGAGAAAAGAAAGGTCTTCTGAAAATCTTACGAAGAAAATGGCAACTTATTTGGTCACATTATGAGGCATAATGGCCTGATGAAAACAATCGTAGGAGGACAGGTGGACGTGAAGAAGGGTAAGGGACGGCTTCGGATGAGTTACATAGGGTAGCACATAAAGGATGTAAAAGAGATTTTACATTCGTCACTATGAAAAGACTGGCGGATAGGAGCGCGGATTTTTTTTTCATTTATATATTTATCTCAATTTCTTATTACAAACATAAGGAACAGGTGCCTTACTCTCAGGAAGGTGGTAGTGCCACCAAAATATTTACAAAAATCGTGCAAGTCTCTTTGTTACTGTGTCTTGTATTCTGTGTCCCACCCAACCTGGGTAATATTTATTGTAAATACCTCATCGTGGAATCTCAATTTCTTTTTAAACATCCCAAAATGAAAGAGAATTCAGTTCAACGTCCCAGTGGAACAGGTTCTCAGTGGCTTACGATAGACACAAAATATGGAGAACGGCCTCGAAAGGAAAAAAATAAGACCACCCTCTTTTATTAGGGAGAAAAAATGAATGTTAGCACCGTAGCAGGCGTAGAGAATAATTAGATATCACACCATTTATTTGGAGCTTTTTTTCTTTGCATACGTCCCACAATGAGAGTAATGTAGTTCAACATCCCCGTAGAGTAGTTACTCTAGTGGCTTATGATACATAAAAACACGAAGAATCACCACGAAAGGAAAAAATGAAGAAATCCACCTTTATTAGTGAGACTAAATTAACGTGGGCGGCGTGTAGGTGTTTAAAAAATGTAGCAGCATCAGGTGGAACGGTTTAATCACCTGCGGTACCAAACATTTCCGCCCTGACGGATATCGGGGGCACTCCTGCCGCTGTTGCAAAGGCGCCGGCGTTTCACAGTGACGAGCAGAAGCCCAAGGCTTTTTTGGCTTTCCGGTAGCAAAGAGGGTGGGAGGGGAAATTGATGGGAGGAGGAGGGGGTTGAAATTGCTTTGCGCAGAAAGAGGGCGCGCGCATCGGAGGCGCCGCGGCGGCTTGAGTGTTCGTTCGTTCCGAGTGACCTTGAGCTGTGCCCCGAGGTTTTCAACCTATAACGTCGCGGTCCCTCCAAATGCCATAAGTGAACGTGACACCCAAAACCCTTAGGTAGCTGCATGAATTTCTAAATATGTGCCAAAAAAAGTGTTTTTTTTATAAAATGTATCCAGAAACGTTTCAATTACTACATGTAAACGTTTTTTTCTGCTATTTTTTAATTTTTAAGGAAACATTTACACATGTATCACCCATGATAAATTACGATTATAGACAATTTTTACATTAAATGTATATGTATCACAGATTTGGAAATTTTCCAAAAAGGTTTTCATTTCACATACTCATTGAAAACTTCTCATCGGCACCTGTACCTTTCCTAATTACATATGTAGATATCACTCAGGTAAAGCCTCTTACTCATTTCAATCGCGGGGAGCTGACTTCCTTCAACATAATTAGAACCTTTGGCACCAACTGACTGCTACGAGAAACACATAGTATAACGACAGGGTGTTTCATATCTGATACACCATGCTTTAGAGATAAAGAATTTTGGCCTTCAGAAATAACCAGCAATGAATGTGTAGCTGTTTGCTAGTGTACCACATATAGCAAAAATAACAATATTTTAATGATAATAATAATAATATTTATTCTACTTATTCACAAATTTCAAAATAAATAAATACATACAATAAATAAAACAATATAGCATAATATAGGTACTCCTTAGGCATACCTGAATAAGGGTTACCATCATTTCTTAAAGCAGCGGCTGGTGTTGAATTATAAACATTAAAAAAATAATAGGACAAACGCAATTTGAAAATCAAGTACGTGTGTGCTGTATAATATCGGAATAGGGAAAATAAAATTCAATAATAATAAAAATAACGATGCAAATACAAAATAAACCATGAATTTAAAGAAGAATAGAGAATTGTTTAAAGAAAAACTAGTAAAATTGATAACTGTTAACAATGGATAAAAATATAGTGAAGGGTTAAAGCAAAAGGATCTAACACTGAATCCCGTTCGCTTCTAATCTAAAATTTTGTGTACGGTATTCACTGGTGTAATTCATCTTCATAAGTCATCAATCTTAAGATTAGTTTGACGAAGCCATCCATTATGGTCCACATTGCAAAAAACAGTAGTGTATTTTTTCGTCTATCTTTACCTTTTTCTTTCATCTAATTGTATGCATTCTCTCGTAGCAACATTCTCTCAACAATGTTTTCTAACTTCAAAATGAAATCGCAACATTTGTCATAATTTTCAACATCATAACTACCTACTATTGAAATAGTTAATTATGCAATTATAGCGCATTACATTGTATTTTTGTAATTTTTTCCTATTCATGCACTAATTCTTCCCTTTCCGTTATCAATTTTTTCCCAACTGCATTGCATTTGTTTTCATTAAAGTAAAAATTTATACCATATTGTAGCATAATAATAAAAAATCACCATCAGATAGTAGAATTACATGATTTATGAAACTATGGTATTCACAAGTCTTGACTCTTGCAAGTGCAATACTTTATTCCTTTTTTTAACCTCATATGTTTGATTAAATGGCGTAATTAATGAATTTAATCATTGATTTTTTAATAGAAAAAGAAATACTGCCAATTCCGTCACTCATAAATTGAAACCTTCGGATGGGATAAGTTCACTGAAATACGAAATTTTGATTAAACTCTTCTGAGCAGCTCTACGCTATAGTAAAAATATTTTAGCGCAAAAATGAAAATCACGGCGCCTTTTTTAACGCAATATGGTTCCTTCAGTTTATTACCATCAATATCTCCTATCAAAATTGAATTTTTTTGATGAATCTCCCTAGCTTAATTTCCCTCTTTTTCTCCATCATGACTCATCAGTACATCCAAACGTTTTGATCCAAAATCAATGGAGTATCCAGATATTTTTAGCCCCATTTTTTTAAATTTTTCTTTTTTTATTAATTTCAGTCCTTTAGTAAAGAATTGGAATTGCCAAGGTTTTTTTTTTCATCGGATTACCAAAAATCTACTTGACACTCTGAGCAGTAGTACTGTAATCTCATGAAGATTCACAGCCGAGGAGGCACTAAATACACTAGCGTATGCAGAATTTATTTTCGGGGATAAGAGGGGAAAATATTTTTTTAAATCTCAGCTTAAATTCATAAATTACGGAAATTCTTTGATCATGTGAGGTTAAAAAAGGAATCAAGTTTAGCACTGAGTACTATAGCTGGCTAAATTATATAAACTTACTATATGAAAGTGGGATTAAATTTTCATGAAAAAATTTTTAACCAATGTTTACTTTAATCAAAACTAATGCAAGGCAGTTGAAGAAAAATGGATGATGAAAAGGGAACAATGAAAAGGAAGAAAATACACAAAAGTACACTGCATTAAGTTATAAAATCACATCCTAAAACTATCTCAATATAAGGTAGTTATCATTAAAAAAGATTCACACTAAAGTTGCGTTTTAATTTGTTTTATTTTGAAGTTACAAAACAGTTGAAACGCGATGAGAGAATGCATGTAATCCCTGCTGTTCAAGATCAAGAGTTAAGGTTAGGTTAAGTGATTCTAAATAATTTCACCCAACGATTTTTTAATACGTAAGACAAATGAAAATTTATTTGGTACATTTTTAGATGTAATTTAATTTATATTCAAGACGAATGTGAATTTAAAAATTGATGAATAGGAAGTACTGCGGTAGCTCTAAACGGGTCTCGGTAGACAGAAAAAACGATAAAAAACTCTTATCTATCCTGGCATCAAGTCAATTTTAGATTTATTTATCCATTAACTTTATTTCACTGACTTTTTTGCTGGTTTATGTGATTTTACCTTATTTTAAAACTCGAGGTGTAAGTCCAATTTTTATAAAGATAGATACCTACTAATTTAATGAGAAGTTTTGATCTAGGTTGATAGGAGGTCAGGGTTTATGTTTTTTTTTCTAATTCTATAACAATGCAATTTCAAATTCTACTTTTCCGATTATATTTTATTACGATTTATTATCTTTTTTTATTAATTAATTTATTTTTTATCATGTTTGAATGGCGTCCCTTGGCACCTAAATGCACACCCGCCTGAAAGGAACTTTTTAAGTCCCTAGCCCTCCTCTTCTACGAACATCGCAAGTTGGTTAAAATGCCACGCCCGAATAAAACGCTTGAAATTGATGATGAAGCGTCGACGCGATTATATAACGATCGAAAGAATAAAGAAAAGCTCAAAAGCCAAGTACTCGCATCGTCAGCTCTCTTCAAGTAACACTGGATAGAAGAAAATGGTATCATCGTAGAAAAAAGAAACCAACTAAAGGACTACCGTAATGCGTCAAGCAAAAATAAATCTCCAAAATTTTACTCTTGCGACTTCACCTTTATCGACTTTTTTTTTAAGACCATAGTGTATTTAATTAAAGGTCTTAAGGTGAGAGAAAAGGAGAAGATAGTCTAAGTTACATTTCTACGGGTAAAAAAAATATTCAAAAGTGGATAAACAGTTCGAACACACATTATGAGAAGGCAGTTATCAAAAAGACTAAAATATTTTTAAAAATTCACTTATGATCATGTAATTTTTTCAGATGAGAGAATATTTTCGGCATTAAAAAAAGTAGTTGACACCAAGATGCAAACCAGACTGAAAGGAGCTTTTTAAGTCAATAGCCCACCTCTTCTACGAATATCGCAAGTTGGTTAAATACCACGCCCAAATAAAACGCTTGAAATTGATGACGAAGCCCTCAATAGAAGGCGTTGTTGATAACTTTTTTAAAAAGAATTTCTTTAACAGCTGTGGTTTCATCAGGTTAGGTTATTCACCATGAAATAGTAGAAAACAAAAATGAAATGCAGAAGATTAAAAAACAGTATAAAATACGCTAAAAAGTATAAAAGAAGCTTATAATCACTCGGATATTAAAGAGTGGTTGCTGATTAGGTTCCACTGCAGCAAGCAAGAAATTTTAACTGTGCATTTATGTTAACGATGTGATGTCTGTGGTGAAACAAAACGCCAGCACGATGCATCATTTGCAAAGGCGAATCTGTTCACACATGTATACACGATCTAAGATCGATCCCAACGATAAAGAAAAAATAACTGAACTGCTGCTACAGCGACCTTCGCCCTCCGGTGGCGGTGTATCGAAGCTTCGAAGCCAAGGGTTTCAACACGGTGTGAGGAGAATTGAATAAAAAGCCTGGAAGGCAGACAGGGTGTTTTTTACTCACTTTTCTAACCTTGCTTTGCCTGTTTCATCGATGAATCTTGTAGTTGATTTTTAAAATAGTTTTAATCGTCGGATCGGCTTGAAATTTTGGACACTTGCAATATTTTGATGACAAAACAATTTTCAATAATCATTAGTTAGAATTTTTTCTCTAATTTGTGTCTAATTAATAAAAAATTTAAGGTTTTAAGTTCAAACTGAGCTTAAAAATTTTAATTTTCTCAACAGAGGCGTTATTTATAACTTTTTTGGAAAGAATTTCTTTAACAGCTCTGGTTTCATCAGGTTTTTGAATGATTATTCACCACGAAAAAGTAGTATATAAAAATGAAATAAATAAGATAAGGAAAAAATGCTTTTTCAAAAAACAGTATAAAATACACTAAAAAGTATAAAAGAAGCTTTTAATCACCCGGAGATAAAAGCGTTGTTGCTGATAGGTTCCACTAATTAGCTTCTACACTCATTTCTAAAAATCAGCACCTTTGCTTTATTCTTACAGTGGTGAAAAGCACATTTACAGAAAACTACAGCAAACAAGATTACAAAAAAATTCATTTTGAAGTTACAAAACACGTAAACGCGATGAAAGAATGCATGCAATCGCTGCATTTTAAGATGACAAGTTAAGGTTAGATTAAGTTATTTTAAATAAGTTAATCCAAATATTTTTTCAAGTATGATAAATGTGAATTTACTGTCATTCAAATTTTTAAAGCAATTAAATTTCATATTCAAGATATGTGTGAAATTAAATAATAGATGAATAGGAAATACTGCTTATTTTATACTTTTCTTGGAAAAAGCGTACTTTTTTAACCTTTTTTTTTTTTTATTCGACATTGACAACTGGATGTGACTGGGGGTGAATCGGCGTAAGCCTTTAGAAATCGCATCATAACAGATCCGAGGAAGGGAGCAAGGATGCTTTCTGCTGATAGAGCTAAACCGCGGAGGAGCAGAATACGCAAAAAATAAACACGTGAAAATCGGCCCGCTACTCCTCGGCTTCCGAGATGGAAACGGCGAGGAAGGAATACGTAATGGTCACAAAAAAAAAACGATCAGGAGTTAGTTTATTTTGGAAAAGAAAGAAATCCCTCTCAGAGTGAATACGAATAGAGAGCTCAAAAGGATTATCACTATCCCGGATATCAAGCAGCTCTATTCTACTTCGACCGCCTCCGAACCTCATCTCATCCGAATTCAAGACGCCATCCGCGAGTAAAAGGACGCCTTCCGATCTGACGCAGTCTTTTGCATTCACAAGGCCGTCCGTGGCGAACACTGTCGATTACGTACGGCATACGGTGTGCCATGATCCAGAATTTCTTTGGAGAGAAGATCTTTACATTACGGTCACACAACACCACTCACACGGGCATTATCTTTCGTGGTATCAACAAATCCATATAGATGTAATTTTTTGCGATAACAAAAAAAGTCACAAAATTTGCAGTGGCCCGCAAAGAAGAGATTTCTCAAGAGGCTGGCAAATCCAACGTTCCTAGCCGCGAAGTATTATCTATATACTATAAAGCCCCTTAATGACCACTCACTCATTCATTCACTCATGCAAATGTTTAGGGTTAACGAGACGAGATACGACAAAAAGTCTTATGAAGCCCCCTCTAAAATTGTATGGAACCCCAGGAAAAATTATGAAAACAATAAATTTCCAATTATTTATCTGTCTATTCAATAAAAATTGAGTATGGGGATTAGTTCAAAAATGGCCACCAAATTCCAATGGCGGCGCGGCCATCATAGAAATAAATAATCATAGCAAGCTAAGCGAGTCTCAATATATGATCATTTCAGGCGTTCATAGAATTTCTAGTCCATAAAATCGTACACTGAAAAAACACTTTGGATATGAGAATCGTAGGCTTGAGTGTCACACCCAAACCTGAGGTGAAGGAAAGGACTTGCCCATACATTTGGATGTGTCACCCAAAGGGAATGGGTGATGAGGAGTTGGATGTTCTAACTACTCCTTTGGTTGCTAAATCCAAAGAAGATGGACGAGTAATTTGGGTGTGAAAACCAAGCGTTGGGTGGGTCATCAGAACAACGTTTGGATGCCGAGTGAAAACTTTTGATCCCCCGCCCAAAGGATTGCGCCCCTACCCCTTCCTCCCTCCTTTTCAACCCCACTACACCTTAATATTGTTTTTTTTTCAACCCATTTTGAAATAGGCCACTAGGACAGTGCAACTACAAAAATAAGAAAGCCTAGCTCTTTGGTTGTCATAATATCTATTATCACATAATTCAACGCATTGTAACGCGTGGTTGGAAAAATAAATATCCCTATTTGTACAACACGAGAAAGAACATTTATTCCCAATATATGAAAACACAGTTACATTAAAGTCACTCCAAACACAATTTTTCTTAATCCCTTCTTGTTCATTCTCCTCTCCTCATCAATAACCTCCGTTGCCAACGCTCTCGATGATTACTCCGCAAGGCTCTCGATGAATCCACCGTTATAATATCATAAAAATTGCAAAAAACATAGTGAATTAATATCATTATCAAATTATATGCCAATAACATAAAATATCATTAAAATACAATCATAGCATATTAAAAATATCATCGGGAAATACAACAAACGTGAGACAATTTAACCTCAATAACAGAAATGAAGTTCAATGTTAATAAGCACAGAAGCACTGCCGACAAAATATGATCTGCGAGTTTGACCTTTGTTTTAATAAGCACACAGATATAACAATGGGAATATGAAGAACTCATAAGCAAAGGGTGGTAGTGTGGGCATGATAATTGATGCAATATGGCGGTGAGAATTAACACAAAATGGCCGTGAGAATTAATAATAAATCGCAATTTCAGTGCAACTTACCTGCGAGCACATGGCTATAGGCTCCAAGTCCAGCCTTCGATAATAAATTCGCCGTCCCCTCGTCCATAATCTCGAGCAGCATGAGCAACGAAGCACGAGCGGCAACGGAGTTCGCCCGTTTTGCCCACAACAAGTCCACACGTGCCGACGGCTTCCATGGCTGAACACAGAACTGCGGGTACTAGAGAGCTTCATGAGATTGCCACCAGAGCGCGTAACAATAGATTTAGATTTCGTGCCGAAACCAGCAGAGTGCACCAACCATAACTTTGGTTCTCCCATCCAAAGGACGTTGCCTGGTCGTGTTTGGTATGACACTCTTTGCCTTTGGTTCTCACATCCAAAGAATTGGTTCTGACATCGTATCATTTTTGATGGCGCATCCAAACCTCCCCGCCCAAAAGGGTTTAGGGTATGGCATCCAAACCTGTTCTCTCAGTGTACGTGTAAAATTTTGAGTCTTCTAATTAATGAAAATCGAGTTCACAAAACGAAGATTGAATTTTTGGCCTGGATACGGTTTTGTGACCTATAATACGGACATACGATTTTATGGACGAAATTTCACATGCTATAAAGTGGCTCAGGTTTTATAGATAGTACACGATTTTTGGACTAGGGATTCAGCATACGCCCGAATGGAATGACCTTTTGGGATTCTACTTCGTGCCTGAAATTTTGTCCATAAAATCGTACACCAAAATACTAGTTGACAAAGGTATATCTCGAAAAATCGGTCCAGATAGCCGTATCTCGAGCAATTATTCAATTTTCATTTTGGGATATTGATTTCTAACTATTTTTTTAAAAAATTATATATATATATTTAATGTAGAAGCAACATTATCGTACATTATCTCTAAAAATGCGTCAATATAAAATTTATCCACATAAAATCCCTGATTTATGGCTCGTGGAGATTTGGTATTTTGAAATTATTTTTGCTCAGAGATTTTCCTTAAAAATTACAATTAAATAAAAATTGATGAAAATCGAGTTCAAAAAAATGAAGATTGACTTATTGGCCGGGATATGGATTAGCGGAATATAATTCTGGCATAAAATTTTATGGAAGAAATTTCACATTCGATTATTTGACTCAGATTTAATACATTCCATTTTGTGGACTAGGAATTCAAGGTACACCTGAATGGAATGAGTTTTTGGGATACTACTTCGCGGTTAGGAGCGTTCGAAATGAGATGGCATACCACTCTCAAAATGGAAACGAAAAATGTTTCCTAAGCATATGGGCACACATAAACGTGTTCGTTGATAAAGATAGGTACTAGGAATGTAAATGACAAGTGTCCGGTATTTAGTATACAATAACAGCTATTTTAGTATTCACCTTAAAATATTTTTCGGGCTGTAGGAGACAAGCTATTCCCTTACCGAAGAATAATAATAATTATCAACATACAAAAGCAAAGGAGAGAGCAAATAAAATATTACAGAGTGTCTTCCAAAGAAAAGTCATGGAGCCCTAATATTAACACCTTGGAGAGGTGCCGCCCGGTCTCTGAGATTAGCGATTCCATTTCTCTGATAATGAAGACGAAGGATAGCGTGCTTCAGCCCATGCTCTTTCGCATTTTTCTGTTTCAAACTTTTTTCTCATCGATTCGAATTTACTTCGAATAACTGCTTGCACTTATAAAGCCACAAACGCCCCCACAATCCGAGCGTAACCGTTCGCATCTTTAATGTGTCATTGAAAGAGAGCATGCTTAAAATATAGATGAATGATATCTTACTTTGAATGAAAATTCGAATTTAGCTTGATTTACTGGAACCTTAAATGGATATATTTTGCGATTCAGTATAAACGCATGATAAATACATTCTAACTAAAGGTCACAGGGTTTTGGCTTTAACTAATAAAAAATAACTTAGTAACTTTCCTGATGAATTAGATATACATTTTTTTTAACTTTCCACCGATGAGACATTGTATTTTTCGACCAATTTAGGTTAATTGTCATGTAATAGGTAAATATATCGCATACTCCACATTTGTCCATTAAACCGAAGCAGAGTCCTCTGTATTGCCATATAATAATGAGAGAGTAGTGTTGAGAGAGCAATCTAGAGGACTCTGATCCGAAGTCAACACTAGCGCCACCGCGCCGTCGTTAACGTCACTATTGTGGGATAAAAGGAAGATTCTGCAGTTGGCCGCCAAATATGAAATGAATTCTTATATATAACTTTTAAATGTCATTCCTCACGATTGCAAATGCATTCACTTACACAGCGAATAAACATGGATATTAGGGGAGAGCATTCCACATTGAAATATTTATTCACAACTAGTTTCAAACACGATCGATAAAGTTTCATTTTATACTGGAAATTTCCGACTGGTTAGATAAGATGTGACAACCCTATCACGCTGGACATGAACACTCACTGCATTTACCAACTAATGCGGCAAGTAACTTGAAGCACAGATGACAAAAAATATAATATCACCTTCTAAAGTTACAATGATTTACATTACAATTTTAATGGGAGTATTTTAAAACATTTTCAAAGATTTAACATTTTTTCATTATCCGGCCTAAAAGGCGGCGGGGTAAATTCCTCGCCGGCCAAAAAAGAGGTCGCAGGTTCGAGTCCATAGGGTTTGCCATAGGGCGTGGTTGCTCGTGCACGTGTAATTATTTTTAATAAAACCCGATGTAAAAGGTCAATATGAGCTGTCTCTGGTGGTATGGGAATAAATACATATATGTATAAACTAAAGGCAAAAATAATAGCGCATCGTTAGATCTTCGTCAATTCTAATTGAGCGGTTCGGGAGCCAAGGTGTACAAGTGATTTCTTTTTTTCTATACACAGGTACAGATAGAAAACAAAGGAAATTAATAAGATATTTGATATAGTGAATTTGATAAACCACTCGATGTCAACACGGAATTGAGACTCACACATCCCTTGGCAACCAATTTTTGTGTTTTTCTTCTAAAAATAAACTTTACCTAACTCTGTTAAGAAAAACATCTTTCATAGCCCTTGGCTTTTCACCCTCTCCATTCTAATTCTTCGTCAAGAATGCACACCACATTCTAAAAAAATAAAACATCACACCAAAGTGCACATTAAAAAAAATAGGACGCCGTACTTTCCAAGAATGTTTCTATTCTTCGTTCACACTACACGTGGAACTTATTGCGGGGTGAACGTTTTTTAAGTAGAAGCCACACAAGCACAAATAAAACTTTTAAAAATTCATCCCCAAGAATAATTCAAGGTCTCGTGCTAAGATCGCAAGGCATCATTATTTAGGCCGAGAGAAAAAGAATGTTTGTCCATTAATGGGGAGCAGTGGGATGCAAACATCCTCGGGCACATAGTTATAATATCTCCGTCTTTTGTCCCGATGACACCGTATTCACACATAATTACTTGCCCTACATTCAGATTACACCAGATTCACGCCATTACTTACTATTACTTGCTATCGCTATAATTATTTAATTTTCTAATTAAGCTTGATAAACACTTTATTTACGCTTCAACTTTACAGTTCACAACCGGCTATGAAAATGATCGATTAATTATGTAGGACTACCGATACGAAGTGTATTCAGAACATAACGGTAATTTTACTTTTTTGAAAAAACCGTATTTATTATAAGGCTCTATACATAAAATATTTATTTTTCATTTCCTTTTATTAAACTAATATTGTCGCCTTCAGGATACGCCCCCATTTATTAACAACCTTTTCACCGGTTTTTGATGTGCAGGAGTGTCCTGCGTGCGTCCGTCATTTTTAAAGTCTTTACCATCATTTTCGAAACGCTTTTACCACTCTTAAATTCTTTTAAATACCCATAATATACTCAACATAAGCCTTTGTTAAAAATTTTCACACTCGGTAACGCATCATTTCTTTTTTACGCAAAACTTGATTCAATTTCCTTGATCCATTTCTTTATCCTCTTCAGACACAAGGTATACACATGTGTACCTCCACATTTTTTATAATTATAATCATTAAAGTGTGAATAATTGTCGTTTAAACCCGTCGCTGCTCTTCTTTGTACCTTGTAGTAAGTACACGGTTCCTAAAAGCCACTACATGACAAATGTGTTTTGTTTTGCATTCGTAAAACAAGATGGATGACACAACGGCAAGCAAGATGAGTGTGCGTCAAGTGTTTTCATTAAGGTATGTATTCAGTTGCTTAAAACAAATATATAATGCTTATAAAGATCATATCAATTGAAAATAATGAATGATAATGTATTATCGTAGGGCATAAAAATATTGTCCTAAAGTTACTAACGACAAGTTAGTAATTTTTCGATGGACAACTCGTATATCGAAACGTATGAAGTTGGAGAACCTGACCCGGTGGAATTCCCGAGTAACTTTCCACGATTCTATACGCCAGGAAAGCCTGCGAGTAGTTTGACTTTGTCCAAGTGTGACAAAGTTGTCCTGTAACTAGCGCCGGACGTTTTTTTGCACTCGGTTCAAGGAAATGGGTGGCTGTACAAGTTAGTTGTACAAACAATACAAGTATTAAACAAATATGGAAATAAGACAAAAAGCAGAATGTAAGAAGAACTCACGACGGTGACGGCGTCGTTGAGCAGCGATTCTCCGAAGACGACGATGTAGAGGATTTCGTTGACGTGGATCTCCTCAAAAACAGCGAGCACGGCGACCGGGTCCACGGCTGAGATGAGCGCCGCGAACAACAGCATCTCCAGCAACGGAGTCTCCACGCCGTACAGGCCACTCTGACCCACTGCCCACAGAGACGCGCCTATACATATACAAATGGAAAACACAAAGAAAAAAAAAACATTAGCATGGATTCTCCCATAGGTTAACTAAGCTCCAGCCTAGCACCTCAAGACCAAGAATTATCAAAATCTATCTAAGAAACTATCAAAATTAATATTAATCTATTATAATTACAGCAAAAACTGAAACACTGCTACATTTTTTATGAAGCTTATTATCAATTACGGCATGTTTCATTTAACGTATAGATATATGATGCGATGATGATACAGGGTGCGTTCCGAAAGTAATGCAATTACTTTAAAAAAGAGATTTATTGAAAATGTTCACAAACATTTTGCACAAACGCATTTGCAAAAAATCTTTAAATTCTTAAAATTACTGCCCTCGGTATTCTACATATTTTTTCTGCGACTCTGTCATGACCAGAATCCTCCCAGGAAGGCTTCTTTGGGCACCTCTCGCTAGGTCCTCATCACTTCTGACTGTGTCTCCGCTATGGGGTCATTTATTTGAAAAATGGGTTCTTTTCAAGGCTGCCTTAATCCGAGGCAATAGAAAGAGGTCTAATGAGGTGACTTCAGGACTATAGTGGGGTAGGGTCAGTGTTTGATCCTGGTGTTTTGCCAGGAAGTCGTGGACTTGTAGCGTGTTGCGGCAAGGCGTGTTGTCGATATGGATTTTCCCAGTTGCGGAGATGTCTTTTCTCGTCCTGATGACCCTTTCCTTCGGAGTCTTTCGAGCGCGTACATGTCATAGGCAGCAATAACTGTCAACCCTTGTGAAACAAATTCATTATAGACCACTCCTTTGCCATATAAAAATCCAATGGACACTGATTTCACTTGTGATTTTCCCATTCTTGGCATTTTTGGGATTTACCTCTTCCCGGCTCATCTTAAAGGCCTTTACCCACCTCAAAACTTATGACTAGGAAAGAGTAGAGTCCTTGTAAGACTCACGAATCATTTTGCTAGCCTTTTCAAGAGAGTTTTTCATTTAAGCACAAAACTTAAATTTTACTCGATTGTCGATACTATTTTTTTTCGTGACACGGACGGCGCGCAGAGGTTTACAATAACTGACGTACTGGCGCTTTCACAGCTAGGAGAACAATGAAAATGGTTTCGTTGTAAAGGTTAACGTCCACCCCACCTATTACAAGTAGTTTGATCCCACTCCCACCAATACAAGCGGTGGAGGAAATTCAATTGCATTACTTTCGGAACGCACCCTGTTGTAACGTTACCTACAGTAACGATGTAGTTTAATATTTACCATGTAATTTATCACTTAAAAATGGAGGTAAATAGGTTTCGTAAGTGGAATTGTCTAGGGACTTTTTGGAACTAAATTAGCCACTTATTAATAATATCTTAGATTTTTTGAGAACTTGATATTAGTGGATAAACAGTCGTCACATACAAATTATTACATACTAAATGAATATATTACGCTGTAGTGAAACACCGGGCGCCTATTGAAATATTTGATGTGGATTTTACAGTATTTAATTCATTCTGCCTCCATGGCAAAATATTTACACATAAGAGGATACAAGAGGATAATAAAATAAATTTTTGTACAGCTAAGCATGTAAAATTGGCTTATCAGCTGGCGTGACGTTATATTATTCGAATAGGATTTTTTTCTCATCGCAATAGAAATGGTGAAGGTGTTGGAGGTTAAAAAAAAACTCTCTCAGCAGACAGACATACGAGATAGAAAAAAGAGAAGGGAAGAGTAACGGTGGCTTGGAAGGAATAAACACGGGGTCAGAGCACCTTCCATGGGGCTTCGTCACTAAGTCGAGGATTGAGATGGCTGCGGTTAAGATGTAGGGGGAGTTGGGGTGCAATGGGGATGAAATGGAGAAGGGGTATGTGGATGAGTGTGGAAGGAACACCCCCGAACGAATATCCCCAGGGTTCCCGTGGGGAAGAAGGCCATCTGACCAGGATCAGGGGATTAATCCGATCCCATTCCCAGGATATATACACGGGAGGAACGTAAATTTGCCCAGTTCCTTCCAACGAAGGGAAAGGTTGAGGATCACCAGTGGCTGACTTTAATGCGATTCATAAAAATGTCAATTTTCTCATCGCGAACAAAGATAAAAATTTCTAAGCAAATGATAGAAATGAAACACAGAATAAAATAATACTAGCGTTACAGCGTTTTTTACATTGATTTTTTTTCTATATGAAGGCTAATCTCATGATTGAACAATGAATATTTTTATTTAATAACTATTTTTCAGTGTAGATTCTGACCTTTTGATATTTTGTTTATCATAGCAATGCAGACAATTTTTTGCTTTGAAAATGGACATTTTTCCGTTTTCAGCTGATACTTTCAAATTTCAATTTTCAAAGAAAAAAATTATCGGCATTGCTATAATGAACAAAATATCACAATATCAGAATCTACGCTGAAAAATTGTTATTAAAGAAAAATATTTATTGTTTAATCACGAGATTAGCCTTCATATTGAAAAAATGACTGTAAAATGAGGGAAAAATTCTGATGGAAAAAGTTCTGTTTCGTTCATTATGGGATTATTTTTTAATCTATGTTATAATTATTTTCATAATTTTATGTTATAAAATTGAGGCATATGTAGCTACCAAATGGCTACTGAATGACTGCTTACACATAAAAAGTGCGAAATATTAAAGCCTTAGGCGATAGAAAACACGTATAGTCAACTTGTAAACAACTTAAAAATAGGAAAAAATTAGGAAAACAACCGATTTTTCCAGGACTCGAACCTGTAAATTTCTGGTCGCTAAACGTTGCGCCAGATGGTACCTGCTGTATGCACGAGGAATAAAGTCATAAATACTTTCCCTGAAGATGAGCACTTGATAAAAATTTAAAGTGTCTAATAAGGTGATCAATGATGCTTATGAAGACCTATGAATAGTGTAAAATGTATTGGTATCTAGTCCTGATTTGTTGTGAAAATTTCAAGTCAATCCGACAAAAGATAGCGGGGTGAAAGTCAATAAGAAGTTTCCACCGAATATTCAGGCATATACACAATACACCCACAACAGTACACGTGCGCCATTTTTAAATTAATCATTGTTCACTGGATGGTTGGGTTGAGCCAAGGCTCACCGGTACAGCATCGACCAGGACATGGCTAATCAGGCATATAGACGAAGAAAATAAAAAAGTGTAAAACAATAAACTTATCGTTGATAATTAAACAAAGTGCAGGACCGATAGAAGAACAATGATATTTACACCATATATACACCGAAACTTAATAAGCCTCGTAAACCTCATTCCTTAATGATGGAAACCTGTACTTCTTATGTTAGAGTAGTTAAAACTGCTTTAGGAAGAAGCGTATTAGTATTAAAATGTTTCATTTTTATTTAATTTTCAACTTTTTACTGCTGAATTATGTTAGCAATTAAGCCAAAGTTGTTAAAGAAATTTCTACCAAAAATATTAGCTAAAAATTTAACAACCCGCGTTATCTGTTGAGAAAATTTAAAATTAAGTTTCCATCTGGAAATTTAGGTAATGAATTTGATCACAATTGAACAAAATTTCAAAAGTCTAAATAATTATTAATATTGTGCTGCCATCAGAGGCACGCTAGATTGCAAATTTCCTGCCGATACGACATCGAAAATTGGGATAGAAATCGATTCCAAAATTCCATCGATGAAACTACAATTCATATTACTGTTGCATCCTAGCGACTGGAGCGCCGCTATTTATTGCGACCGGTGGGGATGAATGGAACCATGGGAGTGGAGAATACTGTGTAGAGCATTTATGGATGAAACAAACAGAGGAAGCAAGTTTATCCATTCAATTTTGGTGTCTTGAATTCAGGGCAATTTTTCCAAATGTTTCTTGGCCAACTATCTCCCTCAGTAGTCACAGAAAAATCTGGTGAATTTTTACGCAACAAAAATTATAGAACGTAACTTTCGTTGAATTTTGAGCCTTTCTGAGCCAAATTTGACACATCAGAAGGCTTCCGTCTTTACTGCCTGTGTCTTAAGCAGGAGTAGGGGAAAGTAGTTGTAACTTCCATGCATCACTGATCTCACATATTTCCGTTTAAAGCTAATTTGTACTGATATCATTTATTGACTGCTCCCAGCATCACAAAAACTTTGTCTTGTCTCATGGATTGCTTTGAAAGATCTGGCGATTTTTCACATTGGGTGAAACAAAAAAATTATCGAATCTGGCCATAATATCCTGTACATTTTGAGCCTTTCTGAGCCAAACAAAAGCCTGAGCCGACTCATCAGGAGGTGTCAGCCTTTAATGCCTGGGTCTTTGGCCGGAATAGCGGAAAGTAGTTGCAATTTCCATGTGGCAAGTTTTTACTGATCTCACACATTTCCTTTTATTGCAAATTTGTAATGATATAATTTCTGAACTGCTCCCACCATCACAAATATTGTATTGTATCATATATATATCCCTAGTCTAATGGATTGCTTGAGTGTATATTTTCAACGTTGAGTGCGCAAAAGATGAACTCACCGATGGTGAGGGTGTTAAAGATGGTTCCGACGACGGCGAAGAGCAGGATAGTTCCTAGGTGATCGAAGAAGAGCCTGTTGGGCATGAAGTATCCGGCGTCCAGTATGATGGGCGGCAGCATGTACAGGAAGAAGGTGTTGGGGGTGAGCGGCGAAACGTGCACCGCGTTGGTCGTGTGGAAGAGCAGCACGCCGATGGCCACGCCCACCGTGATCAGCAAGCACGACTCGGGAAACATCTTGGACAGTTTGGGCGCCATGTGGAAACCTACCAAAAAAAAAGAAATTGAAGGAAAAATGTATTAGGAATTATCAAAAATGATTAACCCTCGAAGTGCCGCGGGCGGAGATACAAGCTTTTGCTTGTTAGCCAAAAGTGATACGAGCCGATATATCTGTGTTGCTTGTGCATACTGTGTTAAGTCACTCAATCATAGTTTTGAGATAATTGCATTTGAAAATTCACTCGCCCATCATAAATCCAAGCGTATGAATTATTGTGAGATAAATAGCTCATATTATGCATATGTTATTAGGTTTGGACATACCACACTATGCACAAACGATTCTATATGATTCATTTGATGGTTAGGTGAGATAGTCCCATTTTTGGGGTTTTTGGACTTAACACATCATGCACAAGCAACACAGATATAATTGCTTTGAGGTATTTCACAGTTCAAATTAATAAAATGCAGCAACTTAACTCTTGAATAAAAACCAGGATATATAAGGAAAGGAAGGAAAAATATATTTCAATAAGAAATAACAAAAAGCACGTTAATATACCAAAAAATGGCATTGCAGCATTATTTTGCAAATATGCAGCATTTTGTTTTAAAATTCTTGGAATTTATCACTAGCGCCACAAGTAAGTGGGACAAAGAGGTTAAAAATAAAATGTATAACATACGTTGTAGAACTCAAGATTAAGATTATGAAAGCTTTTCTCATAGTAGATATGACATGGTCAACCCTTTCGGTATGGGAAATGTATGTATAGTCGCTTTCAAAAGTTTTAAGGCAAAGTTTGTGACACCACTGTGCAGTAGAATTATTTTTTTCGATTATTATTATTATCAAATTATTTTGTTATAATTAGAGTCCTACTTCCACCTCTAGGTTTTCCGTTTCTTCATAGTTGTAAATTTTCTCACCGTCTCCGCACTCTACGCTGTTTCCCACCCCTTCCTCAAACTGGTCAATTCCTCCCCCACCTCTTCCTCAAATGTACAAATTTGATGTTTTCATGTACTTTGTATATTCTGTACCAGATTTGTGCTAAAACGCGTCGTACGCATGAAAATAATTGTGAAAAAGAGCTTCCGTTATCCTCTGAATGTGCTCTGGTCACTACGAATGCGGGACGTTATACGCATAAAAGAGTTTCAACCAATGCGGATATATATCAACCAATTTCCTTAGTTTTTGGCATCAAATTGAACAGAACGGACGCCTTCCAGCAGCAAAAATATCCCAACAAATTGCGAGGCACCACTTAAGCTCTTTTACTTTTAATGGCTGGATTTTTAAAAAACAAATTCGTTTTCGCAATCACTCCCATAACGCAATATGTTTCCAGGTGTCTCTATTTATAATGCAGAAGTGCTTTTCTCTTTTGGCTCAGCCCAACTGTCAGAGAACAGAAACAATTGCTGGTATGAAGCAAAATTACTACTCCTCTTCAGTTAGTTAAGGGCGTTTTTCGGCGAAACTGAGATAACTAATGAGGGGTTAATTTTTTGCATCACTCGTATCTTTTTATCATGTTTATTCATAAGCCACACGTTTTCAATTTCCCTGAAAAATCCAAATGCCCCAAGAAGAACGCCGAAAATGTGGAAGCGAGGTCTACCAGTGCTTCACGCTAGCGGATCACAAAAGAGCTATATGTAAATTTCGCCACGCCACAGCGCGAATGGAACACTTCCGAGCTGATTTTTTAAAGATGATAAATAGAGCGCCCCTTACGGGACTTCTGCCAGGAGGGGGCGTCCATTAATTATATGAAGTACTTATTCAGGGAAGGTGGGTGGGGGTTTGGGAAGAATCTCACCCAATCACACATTCTCCTCACTAACACGGAATTGTTATTATAAACATACTTTTACGGTCAATATTTGGGTATGGTCCATCTTCCATAACCTTTTAGATGTAAGAACCAAGAAATATAGAAAAATGTATTCATTAAATACAAAATTTCGATTTTAACGAATGAAAACGAAAAAAACAACGCTATCCAAGCAGGCTTTGTTTCAGCATTCCTGAAAAAAAGGCTTCATTGATAGGCAGGTAGGTCATTGATATCTCTAAAATGTGATAGCTATATTTCTTACGCAATATTAATTAATATGATAATTTTCGTAGATATTTTGAAACATAATTTATTTATTTATAAGAGCTGCTGACTGAATCATTGCGTAAAATTTTAAAGAAAAGGCTAGTGAAAGGTCTGATCAGGAGTGCAGCGCTTAACGATGCGGGAACATGGACACAGACAGGAGTGAGAGAATAGACTATAAGTCACTTCTCTCCCGGCTAGCAGTAAACGTTTCACAAGAAGCTGAGTAGCACCACTCTTAGACAAAATGTGACTCTCTCTAATGCTGCAGTTTATGCAAGCTCACCAATTTGACGTGCAAAATGATTTGTAATGCATAAATTCTGAAATCGTTATACCAATGAAGTAGTTATTTACATAACGATTTAAGAAAAAACGCAAGAACAAAACAATTTACAAAGCTGATTTTTTTTATAGGGCAGTTAAGCACAGCGAATTAAAGGACGCCTTCTCCATAATATGCATAATAATGCTCTTTTACTGACAGAAAAGTAAAGACATATATTGGTCGCCATGCTACCTTGCTTCATCATCGTGGCCACGGAATAACTTAAAACAATAGGGAAACTCAAATTTCGTTCAAGTTGCGCCAATCTATTTGAAATGTTTTGAGTCATAGTAAAACAATTCGATACCTCCTCTGCACGAACGCTCAACAATCGCCCACCGAATCAAATCCGTTCATCTAGTACTACTAGGGCTTTTAAGGCCTGGTTACACGGTACATTAGAATGTACAAGAATCTGTACATTTTTCTGAATGGTTTTCTGAACAGATTCTTGTACATTCTCATGGACAAGATCCACGAGTAGGTGGTTACACGGTACATTTTTTCGGACATTTTTTCGTACATTTTTTAATGCGCAACAAATTATTTTAACTTCAAATATAAACCAATGGGGAACATGCAAACTTTTTTAAAAGTACTAGAATAATAAGATCCTTACCTCAAATGTACTTGCCGAAAATTTCGCGGATGAATAATGTTTTATAGCTGAGATATGAGTCTTTAAAAATAATCTTCATCGACTGTTTGAAAACACGTGACGGAGCGTGCGCGCGTTACATCACGGCCTGGAATCCACTGATGACAGACTGAGGAAGTGGATAGAAAAACTGTCTATGTAGGGACTCAAACGCAAATTTGGCGAATATAATTGCTGCTTTAACGTCAAACTTCGGATTGTGAATATATTGGGTTGCCAAGGCGTTGTTGAAATAAATAAAGGCGATTGTTTGGGGGGCTTTGGAAAGATTAAATTTAAATAAGTTGATTGCAGATTGTGATCTACGTTACACACCTACATCATTTGCTTAATGCAGTAAGTATATTGCAGCATGGACATTCAATACAAAAACGTGTGAAAACCATATAAATCGTGTATCTCATAAAACCATATAAAGTGCCCCGACGTCTAGTACCTCTATTTACTCGCCGGAGAAGTTTTTTGCTTGTGTTCGAAGGGACAAAAATAAGAGGAACAAGTGGTTGATGATCCACAGAATGTAGTCAAATACATTATCTATATTGTCAACGGGATATCCTTAACGTAAGTACACTCTTAAATCAGGGTTACCGCAGGATTTTATCAAGTTACTTATTTCACTTTGTAAACAACTCTATAAATGTACCTATCATTCTACCCATTGTAGGATCAAATTATAAGGAAAGTGGCTGTTTACGAGAATAAATACTGATTACGATTAAACCACGGTGAAAAATAAGGAATGTAATGGGCGGCCGGCCTCTCGTCATAAGGAGCCCTTAACAAGGAATATTCACGAAGTGTCTTTCGCCGATATCGTTAAAATTTTGTTGGATAGTAGTGTTCCATAATAAAAGCACATTTTCAAAATTTCTCGTGCCCTTAAGCCTTGTGATATAATAAACAGGACATAATAAAGGCAGTTGAATTTTAGACTTGAAAGCTAGTGTGTCGTGATTTCTCTCCATCCTTCTCCTGTGTATCGGCGCACGCTACAGGAATATACGAGAAATATGAGGCTTTTGGCAAGGTAAATTCAATATTTATTACTGCGATGCCCATAACGTTCGCTGCATGTCAACGCAACACCTAAAATTTCGACTCGTTTTGCAGTCGGTCTCGATTCAAAAACAGGAACTTGAGTAAATACAGCGTAAATAGTACTTGAATCTTATTTCTTTACCTATCACATGCTTTTTTATGACCTTTTAACGATCATTTGGATCTCAATCTTGGACAATTCTCGCGGTTCATACATTCAGCGCCTTTCCATCTGATCCTTCCTTTTACCCATCCCCTTTTCTTGCGTTCCATTCTTTCGCAACCCATATCCAATCAGTGAGATATCCAAGTCAAGCAAGATCATGTCAAATCGAAATAACTATCGGGGCCGTACGTAAACAAAAAAGTCGCCTATACAAGCCAGATGAAATGAATGTGTCGTTTTCGTAGTCTGCCACCAGGTGACTCTGAGTTCAAATTGTATGATTGTCTGAACGAAATTAGAGCAGGCGTTCAGAAATTCATACATTCTTACATTTTGCGTGGTTACACGATGCATTTTCGCGTTCATTCTGAGATTCAGACATTCTCACATTTTCTTGTACATTCTCATGTACCGTGTAACCAGGCCTGCGGATTTGATTCGGTGGGCGATTGTTGAGAGTTCTTGCATTGGAGGTATCCATTTGCAGTGGAGGTACTCACAGTACTGGATAAGTCCTTATTGATAAATGCTAGGCAAACCCTCGGTCACTATGCTAAGATATCCCCTTCATATTTCACCTGGACCCTCTTAACCCTTCCTTGACTATGCGGGGTAACTCAGTTACCCCAAATTATGTTAATGCTGTATAAGGTTTTTATTTTGTCCTATTGATATTTTTAGTATTTGAGGTCAACTACTATGTCGTTATTTAGGAGACGAATGAATTTTTTAGCAGTTCAATTGTTTAAAAAAAATTCAATTTTTATTGGTGGGGGTTACCCCAAACAGCTGTTGGGGGGATGAAAAAAACTTATTTATTCATATGAGTGCCGGGATACAAGTTGAATGCAATACATTATATTAAATTAAACTATGTTAAATTATATAATATATTACATAATGTTATCACTTCAATAACGCCAATATTCTACATTATGGCAACTTTTTTTACTTGTTTCTTCATAGCATGTTAGTCAATGAACAGTTACAATAGCAAATATTAGAGATTCCTACCATTTCTCACAACATTAATGTGAAACCTATATGTATTTATAAATTACACAAAACAAGATTTTATATAATTAAAATAGGGGCAATGGCGTTGAATTACAGGAAAGACTAAAATACAATATATAATCTATGAAATATAAACGGGGTACCTGAGATAACCCATACAGTCGTTCGCGTAAGTTTTCTAGCCACAATCTCGGAAGGGTTAAAACAACCCCTCTTCAGTACATGACCACCACCGATACAAAATCTCGGCATGTCAAATGAGATTAACATCACCGTTGCTCATCTTACGCACCGCTGATATTCGATAAAGGGAAGTACCTCTCTCCGCTTAACTGAATTTTCTCCCCGCGATAAGGCCACACAGGTCGTAATTCGGGTCACAAGTCGTTAGGATGGTCCAATTTAAACCCTTGGCAGCGAATCCACACCCTGACCCTAAACACGTCCTACGTCGTAATAGCTAGACCCTAATGCATCTCTCAGGGATCTCTTGCAGACTTATCCGACGCAATATTGCTACTCAAGCATGTAACTATCCATAGAGACATTCCTTGTCGAGTTGCATCCGGAGTCTACCTCAGCTATTAATGAAATCGACCTTAAAGATAGCGAAAAACCTCGTATTAAGCGTGCAAATTTATTATATTTTTAGCAGGACACCCGGTGTTGGTCGGTAAGGATCATACCCAGAGAATTGTAACACTTGTAACTTGGAATTCATGTTCGCATGGAAGGATTTTTACATTTTCTCTTGGAGCTTGTCAAGATGTTTGCTTACCCGGTAGGATGTCAAACAGTAGAATTTGTATGCACGTGACGCAACATACTGTAGTGAGAAAATGACGCGTCAGACGCAACCGAAAGTAGCACTAAGGGGTTTGATAGTATGCCATGCACCTATATGCTAACTTTGTTCGAAACCCGTGAAGCCTTTTGAAAACGCATAGCGGGCAGACAAACAGACATCCTTTTTTTATACGAGGCATGTTCATATAGTAAGGGCCATTTGGTTCACAGGAAAAAAATATCCATATGAAACACATTTTATTGGCACTTTTAGTTGGCTTAAAACCTACTTCACTTCTCTACATAGCCGCCGTTCACTTCTTAGCATTTTTCGTACCGCTGCACCAGCTTCTTTAACCCCTCTGCATGGAAGCTAGACGCCGGAGAGTTAAACCAATTGACGACGCCGTTGATTTCCTCTTCGGTTTCGAAACGTTGTTCACCGAGCCACTGCTTCAAGTGCAATAAGAGGAAGTAGTCACTACGTACAATATAAGGACTGTACGGTGATTGGTCAAGGAGTTCCCAACGAAAATCTTGAATTTTCTTATTGGTTTTGACAGCAGTGTGAGGACGCGCGTTGTCTTGGAGGAGAATTACGCCAGATGACAGTTTCCCTCGCAGTTTGTTTCGAATCGTACATCTCATTTTGATAAGCGTTTCGCAGTGCACATCAGCTTTAATTGTTTCCCCACGTTCCATAAAATCCACTAAAAGAACACCATTTATGTCCCAAAAAACGGTAGCCATCTATTTTCGACTTGTGCACGGAGTTTGTTTAAACTTTTACGGTTTTGGTGAAAATGAGTGTGGCCACTGCATCGATTGCTGTTTTGTTTCTGCATTGATGTAGGATATCAACCTCTCGTCCCAAGCAACAATGCGATAAAACAAATCATCTCCATCTTGTTGGTTACGCCCCAAAATCTCTGGTCTTTGATCTCTGTGATGGACGACGAGCATTTTCAGTACCTACCATGCACTAAGTTTGGGGTATCCAAGGTTTTCCGTGACAATATTGTATACAGTAGAGCGTCCAAGGTGAGGAAATTGTTCAACCAGGCCATTAATCGTCAATCGACAATCACATCGTAGTTTTTGTTCCACTTGCGAAACAACTTCATTGGCCAGAATGCTGGGCCTCCCACTTAGTTCTTCGTCATGGACATAGTTCGTCCATTTTGAAAATCACAGCACCATTCCTTTCCTTCACTCACAACTGTAGGCCCATAAACTAGGCATAACTCCCGATGAATTTCAGCAGCCGACAATAATTTTGCATGCAAGAAACGAATGACAGAACGCACTTCACAGTTGGCGGGGTAAACGATTGTCGCGGACAAGCAAACAACTTTTGAAACAAAACAAATGCTGCTATAGCTTCCCAATGAATTAGTAAATGGCGCCGAAGGAGTAAAACAGTGTTCTGAAGCGCCAATATTTAAATATATAAGCGAACAGCCCTTACTTTACGATTATGCGTATATATAGATTTTTTGGAAAATACTTGGAGAATTATGTATCCAACGTCACGGCTAACTGACGAACAATTTTCGATATTTGAAGCGAAGTTTCTCAGAAAACTTTTACGAAAAATTGAGGTTTTTCGATCGATCGATTTTTCCGATAATTTTCCGACCCTATCAACTAGGTCTTTCGCATGTGCCCTCGATCTCAAACCTTTCGCAAAAACCTCGATCATAAAGAATGAACCCTTTCTGGTGTGAAAACCAAGAAATCGAATACACAAAGTCATTAATAGATAAAAAAAATACTTTTAAACAAACGCAAACAAAAGAAAACTAAGTTTATCACATAGAATTTGTTTTCGAATACCTGAAAAATGGCTGTTGTATGTGTCCGATATCCCTGTAACGGGATACCAAAAGTTTTGTACATAATATAAATCACTGACTGATTAATGCGTTTTTGTCATTAGTAAAACATTTAACTACTACAGGCTCGCAATGTATGCAGACAGGCATTTATATACAAAAAAGTTTACAATCTCATACCGAAATTGCTGAATATCACTCAAAAAAGATATATTTGTTCACAAATGATAACTCTTATTCATATCATGCTTAAAAACAGTGCTATTCAAAACTGGATTGAATCTCTACGGAACAACTCCGTGAAGTATATTTTAACATAATCCGTGAACATATTTGAGCTGCCATGAAGAGATAAAAAAAAGAAACGCATCTCTGAAGCTTCACTTAAATCGGAACATTATCGTAAAAATTCTCCAGCCATTTTATAAGATTAAATCTGCATCCAAAACAGATTTGAATAGCGAGTATGATTTTCGAGTCGCAGCATGGTAGGCTTTAATTTTTTATAGCCCAATGCGTCTCTTTCAACCTTTTAACGACCGGAGTAATCAATTCCACGCGTGTAACGACGAAGGGCACAAATTGAAAATTCCATCACGTTAATATTCGCATACAAAGCAGAGCTAAAGCACTGCTCTTTTTTGCTTCGGGAAAATCCCGAGAGACGAGATAGCTTTTAAATTCTCATCAGCTGGGAGATATATCAAAAAGGCAGAAAAATATTTTTTTTCTGAGTTAATAGGAAAATTGTTTTTTTAGACGAAAATAACTAATTATATATCCATTAGAAGTTTTCTAATGAAGAAACGACTGTTATTGTCAATGAATAGTACATACTTTTAGACCATGCGTTTCTTTTAAATATTTCATTATGATTTATTTATTCATGAACTTTGAATGTTTTTTTCATTTTTTTGAAATTGCTATCTTCGCGAAATCATTCATATTCATAACTTTTGTTTTCAACACTCTCCATAGTTATTATAAAGTTTTATTTATACCTAGAATTCGATAGAAAGTGCGAACGATTCGTTAACTTATGTCCTACTTTATTTTGTTACGCACAATAATTAGTTTCGTTCGATCAATACGCAATAATCTTTAAATTAACAATTTTTCCGTATTAAATTATTATATCAAATTATATAATATTAAGTTATATCAAGGTATATCAAGTCATTACATTATTTAACATAAAATAATATGATAGCTGAGGCTGAAGTGAGGGACGAATCAGAGCAGTGCTGTAAATTATGGCTCGCAAACTTGAGTGCAAATAGAAAAATAGGACATTTTGGATGAATAAATTTAACTTTGTTTTTCCACAGAACGTTTCATTAAAACACGATCATGGCTTCCACGTCATCAAAAACTTTCAAACTTAACGTCATCTTCCTGTGTCTAAAATAAAAGTAATTTATCAGTTAAAATGAAAAATATTCTTACCAATTACTTATTCAAATAACCGCAGATAAATGAAAATTGCCCATCTCTTTATACACATTGTTTTTTCTAGTCCCTTGCACTGACTAGCACCCGAAATTTACAACAACAACCTCAATAAAATAATGCATATTTTTATTGGCGATAAAGTTAATAGATGCGATTTTTTTACATTGTTTGTGTTTATACTTGAGTCATCTGTATACTTGTTCCAACGCAACTATTATACAATTTATCTGAAAAAAACTTCGTTTAGGAGGTTAAAAGTCTCTGAAGTCATTCCCTTGCTCTTTATTAACCGTGTTTTGATGATACAGCAGCTCTATTCATCAAGAGTGAAACACTTGAGCTGACTAAATGGCTAACGGTGCAGTTTTTTTAGCGCGTTCTGAAGTTATTTAGTGGCTTATCTTCGTTTTATCCATGAAAAAGCGACTCAGATTTGCTAAATTGCCGCAGCCATCACCGCGATTGAAACTCCTCGGCTCGGTGCCAGAATTGGACAACGCCCTCCACCAAAAATGGCGTGTTTTTCGCTCCAAGTTATCCATGACCTTGAGATGTACGGAGTAACCCATTTGAGTCGCTATTCCAAGGTCAGTGAACTAGGAGGCATCACAAGAGTTATCATCCAAATATTATGCCTCGTTCACATTACGATTGTTCCAGCAATCGTTGGAACTATCACGCATTCACACAACGATTGTTAAAACCTGTTCCGCACTCCAGTGCTTAAATCTAAAGTGAACGAGAAATTGACGGTTAGCAAAGCTGTTGAGGTATGGAGGGTTAAGATATTACTGTGTTCAACGTGCATTTAACTTATAAATTTTCTTCAGCCCATATTCTTCCTTGCTTAGACTAATCCATGAAAAAAATTGAGCGATGGGAGCTATACAAACTTTTCGTCCTTCTCTTGTCACGTCCTCTTCCGGTTTTACATCGCTTAACCATCGTAAAGTGGCAACGTTCGGAACTACGGTAACTATTGTCAGGATGTGCATTCACACTTCTAGTTCGGCCAACTATCGCTAGGAAGATCGCTAACGCAATCGTAATCTGAAGGAGGCATTAGTTTAACGCAGATCTCCACTCAATCCTCCCATTGGTCAATCTTTTAACTTTATTCTTCTACTCTACATCCGTCACCGTCCATGGTTATCATTCGAGGCCTCCCTTAGCCGTTTTTTCCATCAAAAACTGTTCTTTAGCAAACATTTTCATGAGAACATCGTGCGTAATGATGTGGCCGATTAATTACCTCTTTAATGAATTCTTCTCGATTCTCAGCCATGTTAATTCTTTCGTATAAGCCGACATTTCGAGAGACTACTTATCTCCCATCTTCAAGGCCGTGCTACTGTTTGAAAGTCCAATTTCACTCTCAAGAGTTACAATGATTCATGAATAGTTTTGCAAAAGATTAAATACATTTAAGGGAAACAATTTTACGCAAATTTTTTTCAAAAGCCTAAAATATTCACGGAGCGTGATAATAATAATATACGAAGCAGTAATGAAAAGAAAAAACTGACGACTTTTGGTTAAACCCGAAAAACCAAAGAGTTACACGGCCTGGAAATGGGAGACAAGTCTTCTCTCGAAACGTCGGCTTACACGACAGAATTAACCTGGCTGAGAACCCGAGAAGAATTCATCAATAGTATTCACCAGGAGAAATTAAAATCGTTTATGAATTACTCTTTGTCTACCTAAGTTTGTCAAGATACTTCTCAACTCTACAACTTTCAATAAAACTTCCGAATTAATCACATAACCAAGGTATTTGATCTTTCATAATACTTCTGCAACACCAAATTTTAAATCTTCAAATCCAACCTTGACTTGCCTGCGGCTGATAAAATCCCATTACGTCATTAATTACACGCAGACATAAAAATGTTTGAATTTTTTTCTTAGTATTCCAATACGCCATTAGGATACGGATAGATACGGATAGTCACCGGATAGGTTCAGTGGACACTTTCAGATAGCTCTAAAGAGTTAAAATGATTCATGAATGGCTTTGCAGCAAGATTAAATACATTTTAATGGAAACAATTATCTTAAGTTTTTTTCATAAGCCTAAAATCTGCATGGGAAACGATGATGATAACGAATTAAATGAAGCAGTAATGAAAAGAAAAAATAACTGATGATTTTTGGCTAAACCCGAAGAAGCAAATACGTTAAAAAATATCTGCTACTAGGCAACCATCGTTGACATAAATAAAGCACACCATGAATGAGAAAATACATTATTAAAAAACTATAGAAATATGAGGTTTACACCCGTATTTTTATCGTTAAAAATTTGAATCATCAAAAAAATTATTATAAAATAACCAGTCGACCTACATTTTGCTTAAAAATATCTTTTTCACGACGTAAAAGTTAAAGCCTCAAAAATGAACCAAAGCAAACGGATGGCGAGATCAATATAAAGCCATCACAGCCACAAGTTCATAGAGATAAGTAATAAAAACTCTCCCTGAATGAGTTCGATTCTCTAGGCTAAATATATTAGGATGCCGTAAAGATCCTTTTCCTGATGGAAACATTAAAACGGCAGAGCACTATGGGGAAAAAACGAAGAACACCGCCTTAAGATGATGAAAGCTGATGGGATGTCTGAAGAAATCACCAGGGCGTAAACTATTGGGACAAGAAGCAAAAATAAAAGATTGACTCCGAGAGAAATAATTCACAGTTGATGGAGAAGGAGGCCAGTCTAAAGTGATTTCTTTCGTTTCTTCGAAAATTTCTCCAAAAGTCGATACATATGTTTCCTCGTGCACTCAGAAAGCTTGAGAAATCTCCTCTCTAGATATCGAGATGCTCAAACGTAACGAGTATTTGTTTGAGCATTCTCTGATCGTAAAGGAAAGCAAAACGGAATACGAAACTCAACAGAAGAAATGGAATTCTTGCTGAACCCCTTCCCCTAGGAAATCCATAATATTGCGCATTTGACCATCTTGGGAAAATTTAAGTGCTTGAAAAATCACGCCTCTTGCAATCGTTTTCTCAACCCCTATGATTTCAATTGAAACCTTGAATGTGCAACGAAATGTTGCGGCCCTTTAATATAGCTTAAGCAATTAAAAAAGCAATAATCCTCACGCTCGAAATTTGTGCATTTACCCGATAAAAGTATCGTATGGTAGTCGCCCATGTTCAGAGGTGCCCGACTAGTAACAACTGATTCCATGTTCGGTGTATTGCAGACAGAATCTCAAGTTGTTGAGTTAAGAGCTTCGATTATAATTTAATAGATATGGCCCAAGCCACCGACATACACTAGACCATTGCAGCATTTGATCATAACATTAATGGACAACCCGGACAAATGAATTTACACTATTTTGAATATCCCCCACAGAAACCATCAATAACAAGGTTTTCAATTAGTAATTTACGCCAAAACATGCCACTAATTTTTCAGCATCTGCTAACATGAAAATAGCGCTACAATCCGTTCAAATAGTTCACACAGGAATGAAGTTCAAAATTTAGAGTTAAATAATCATCTTCTGCTTTCCCTTATATTGCCGATAAACCTCTGTGAAACGTGTCTATGTTGTGAAAACTTAAATTTGTATGTTCACAACCATGCAAAAGCAATCATTATAAAACGCTTAGACGAACACCAGCCTCCTTCATATTTTATTTGAATAAAAACACACTGGAGAACAATATGACTGATAGAAAGTTCAAGATACAGTAAGAGGGGGGTAAATAACCTTGGATGCGATCTCTCCATTCCATCGATTCTTGGCCTGGGTCCAACGACTCGGTTATGCGGCCAGATCTCACGTTTTTTTTCTCCCCGAGCCAAGACGGGACCGTCAGAGAGTCGCCAGGATTCTCTTACTTCTCATACGCTCCCGAATTGGCAATTTGTCTCACCCGCTATAACTCCCGCAAACTCCCACGCATAAAATCCTTGAGAAGGACAAACTTCCTCCGCTAGCATTTTAACGACAGTCGAAACCTGCGCAGTTTTATTTATGCGGCACTGAACACGTGACTGAATCCACTCTAAAAAGGCTATTGCCTTCAATTTGATGCACAGGGATTGGGCAATAAACCAAATAATTCAAAATTATGGCTAAAAAACTTTATCTAACACTAAATGATGAGGCTTACAATTAAAAATTCCTGCATAATACAGAGTTTTATAGTTAAAGTTCAAGGTTATGACGCTTAAAACCAGATATTTTTGTGCTTCCTAATTATTTTACCCTTTGGAACAAATAAAAAAAACTTCCGATAATATTTGCATTTTTATTACAAAACCGTTTTCCTATATAAGTAAATTAAACGTTTATCACATGAGTATTCACATTCATTAAGCCTACGGTAAGATATAAAGGTGGAACAATACCGCCAATGAATAAATGGGTATATTTCATATTTTTCGTAGAAATTTCTTATGACTAAAAAAATGTCGCGAAGTACCAAATGACCCCTCAATAACTTTTTCAAGGCCATCGTAATCGATTGTTGTTCCACGACAAATATAGGATTCCCATGAATTCTTACACACGCGAGCTTTTAAGTCTCATGATTTCATATTGTGAGTTACATAACGAGAAATATTCTGCCTACACAATTGGAACTCATCTCATATTACGTAAAACCTTTTGATAAATACACATCAAAATAATAAACATCAATTAAAACGATAGTAAATGTGCTCCAGGGTATTATATTTCACACTTAAATTATATATTAACTTATCCATCTGAAAATTAAAGGTTTCTAGCATGGTAGCTGTTAATTAGTACTAAGTAGCTTTAAGCTTAAATTTATATCCTTCTGACTCGGTAGTTATCTCATTGAAAGTAAGGTTTGAATATTTGAAGGGCACAGTTTAATAATTGACAACTTCTCAACAAAATCTAGATATATAGATAAATCAATCCTCGTAAATCAACCATCTTCTCTAATTGCTCCCTCAGCTCACCTCTTCACAACAAAATTGAGACTAACAGACACGAAAACCTAAACCGCGACAAATTGATAAAAATAAATTATTTATACAAGGAACATAGGCAACGGCGTCAAAAATCTTCCATAGAGATTTGACAGAGTAAAAAATGTGTGCAGAACCTGTCAAAAAAAGTAGGCGTCGCAGGAAAAATTGACATGATGTCACGCCTGTGACGTCCGCAACTTAACGTTACATACTTGGCCAACAAGAACTGGTAATAAACAATATTATAACTGTATTCTGAAATCCTAAGAATAAGTTTCAGCATCGGATTTGAGGATTTTAGTTATTGAAACATTTTTTTGGATAAAAAACCCACTCGAAAATATATATGAAGTGATCCTAAAATAGGTCGATGAATTATTTGAGGCTTTATCGGTGGATTCCACGCAATAAATTTTTCGTGTTTCCATCTGGGTCAAAAGGTTCATCTCGGACAAATTTCGGCAGCTAATTCCGCCAGTTAAGGCGATCCTTGAAGGTCACTGACACTGCGACGAAACACGATAGGGATGGAGACTTAATGCCCAAAGATGGTAGAGGAGTAGGGTGCGGAAACATTTTAAATATAGCCCCTACGAACCCGCTAGAAAGCCGAGAAATTTATATCCATTGAAACGTTGTAGAAAAAATACGCACCATCCTATACATCTGCTACCAAAAACTCAAAAGAGCCGTGATGTTAGGCAACAAACATATCATAAAAGACTAGCGGGTCTCGTAACATCAAGGCGTGGCATTAGTCGTGTGCACTTCAGTGCCGGCATATTCCTGTCATTCAATTCCCGTCATTTATCATTTTTTCGATCACTATAACTCCGAAAGTCACCTGGTAGGGGTAACAAATTTCTACGTGAGGAAACTGAGGCAACTTTGGCGTTGAGAAATACTGATGAAAATTTTTCACTTCCCCACACTAATGTAATTGGCTTCACGTGTGCTCCTCTCGGACCTTAGGTTATCAGCCAAATGGAACGAGCAAATACGAAAATTTCCGGAGAGGAAAACCCTTCTCCAAGGCAAATAACACTGCTCGCAGCATTTGTCCCATCTCAGGTCAAAGCTCTCACAAATCAGGAATTGAACTACGTTGTGCAGTGTTCGATGGTATCATTCCGAGGAATGTGTTGCGTGAATCATAGCCGTCATCGTCAATGGTCAACAACCCTTAGAAAGGTTTGACGCAGCTCTCCACTCAATTCGCAGCTAATCTTTTCACACCTAGGTATTTCCCTTACACATCCTTCTCTACCTGTTCCATACATTTTAGTCTAGATATTTCTTTTCCGTTCCTACCATCTACTTGCCCTTCGACGATAGTCTTCAACAGGCTCTCAATTCTCGAAATGCGATCTATAAGGCCGTTCCGTCTTCTTTTCATTAAACCTCAATTAAATCAATGTTTTCATTACACTTTTCTCCTCTAATACTCTTCTTACGACATCCTCATTATCCTATCCATTACCCTCGGATTCAGATCAATCCGCGACACTACGCTACACTCTGACGTATCCCCAATAGATAACTAGCCCATAAAACCTTAGCTTCTGAAATGAAATTTTAATAAAAAAAATATATATGAAAGTATTCCCTACCAGATAAGTCATCATAGGTGTATGGAATTATTTTTCTGCATAGGTGATGTAGGTGTATAATTCCATTGCTGACGAGCGTAAATATTTTCAAATATATTCCACTTAGTATGTTTCTTGTAGAAAGTGGCAAGTTGCTAATTACTTAATATACTACATAAATATTTAAAGGGAAACCCTCATTTGGCTGCCGTACTGAGGATTAAAAATTGAAATATCGAAAAAAACGTCAATGCTTTAGTGCAATTGAAGAGATTAAATCTGAGATACACGCAAATGGTGATATATTCATCAGAAGAAAGGTTCTAAAAGAGAGATCCTATATTAATTAATCTATGCCTTTCGAACCTATCACTAGCTATACTTGAAATGTCTTTCATCGAAGTCTTAATATTTAATGGATAGGTTTACGATGATGCAACAAAAAATCATAAGTTAATTCACGATATATCTACAAATTATTATACAAGGTCTATGGCACAAAAAAAGGATTTTCAATTCATTTAAAATTAAAGGACTCAATTCTAACAGGGATCTTACAATGAATTGAAAAAATAAGAATGCCGATAAACTAAGAAAAAACAATGCTTAGAAATTACAAATATATTATCAGCTGAAAAAATCTTAAATATAAATAGGGTCAATTGAGGGTGATGCTAAGGACTTCGATATCACTCTAACGGCATTCTTCACAACACATTGTTTTCACCTAATTTGCTGTTTTATCGCCTTTTCAATGGGAATATGTCTTAACTTTATGACCAGGTTTGTCTGACCAATAATTTGCGTGAGATTTCAGAGTTATTGCCAATGAGTGGGCGGAAAGAGTTTCCTAAGGGGTACAATTTCTTACTACAGCTGTCTGTTAATTAGGAATATCTGCTCGATCGTAACTAAAAGGATTCCACACAAGCAACAAATGTGGTCTATAAATCAAAAAGAAAAGCTGGAGAGGGAATGTGAGGATCTGAGATATACGGCTTTAAATACAAATCTACATAATACCCCGCAAGCCGCCTAAAAGGCGTGTGGCAGGGGGTGTTAGGACACCAGCCGTTTACAGCTAAAAAAAATGAAGTGCTCTAACGAGGTTGGGACTAGCGTTTATTAAAGTCCTTTATGGTTCGGGGGAAAAACGAATTCCCACATCTATCCGTTCGGCAAAACATCCCTCTCAATTTATCGCTTCTATCGGACCTTGAAATATAGTGTGGCTCTAATATTATGTTCTCTGAGTCGCTCTTAAAGATATCCATTCTCAATTATTCAAGCAATCTAAGCCTAGCGGGCAGCCTCCGAGTCTCCAGCGGCTCCCAGCCTAATTCGCTTAACATCTGGGTAACACTGTCTGTACGTCCGTAGCAGCAATGATGAAGTGCTCCAAAAACCCGTATCGTATCAATTTCTTCCATTTTACACAGACTCGGGTTTTGCTGTATTGATTTGCGCGGATGGAGCAAGCGACTGTAGGGACCAAGAACAGGCACTTAACTGGCAATCCTATACACTCACTCACAAACACACATGCACACACAAAGAGACAATGACTCAAGCAAAAAATACCGGCAAAATAATCTCAGAAGAGCAGGTCAAGATGTAAAGATGTGAAATAGCCCTATTTTGACCTCCAAGAGACCCTTTTCAACGCTGGAATCATAAGATCTTCACAAAACTGCAGTGTTGAAGTGATGGGTAGGTGAGGACAACGCCAGAATAAATAAGTAAATGAATATGGGGAGGAAGAGCGGAGAGATGAGTAACGACATCTTGGGATGATAATATACCTCTCTGATTAAGCCATAATACTACGAGATGAAAATGATGGCGTACGGCAGGCTATATTTCTTAACTGACGTATCGTAAAACACCACGACAGCGACTTCTTTTATCTTTGTTTATGGCTCCATATGCAGTAATGTTACTATAACCTCTCCACCAGAAGTCAAACTTGACCATTTATAGCTACTTACTGGAATGAATTAAATATATTTTACCACATAACATGCTTCTTATTGCCCGTATAAAACGGCACAGGGTGAGAAAAATCCATAATGTGAAATTAAATTATTTCAAGCAATATTTTTGGACTAGATGGATCGCTTGCAAGATATACTTACGCTAAGGGCAAAATTTGACATGACAAGCAGTCAGCTCGGCCGGGATTCGAACCCGAATACCCTGATTTCCGGTCAAACACGCTGTCACTTACACGTCACTGTATACTTGAAATCTCTTTTCTACTGTTTATAATACACACTTTAGGGGTTAGATGGAAGATGGGACTTTCTAGTCCCAATCTCGCCCAATAAAGACGCATTATTATTATAACGCTGGTATTTCTCAAACAAAAATTAGAATTTATTCCTGCATAATTTATAGCACCCTCTTCTACTTCTCATTATTGATTCATTACATTATTGTTTATAGAAGGACCTAGTAGCCTATTACGAGTTTCTCAACAAATGACCACTCATGATATCCCTATTATTGTACATATCTCTTAATTTCTGACATAAATCCTTAATTTGAATTCAATGTCGGTAGTGATGTATGCTTCTCTCCGTATATTCTGGCAAGAAAACGAAATTTTTAAATAAAGTCAATGCTGGAGTCATATTAAAGAGATAAAATTTGAGAAATATGCAATTGGCAATAAAATAACCCAAATAGGGGTTCAAAAAGAGAGGACCTAAACGAATTTATCTATGTTTACCGAACCTACACACTAGCTATACTTTCTCTCTTTCCTATTATTTTTAACGCTGGTATTTTTTATGAACAAATCTTAGAATTTTTCTGCATAATCGATAGCATCTCATCATAGGTTTATTTCTTTCTTGTACCCAGGAAGACTTAGTAGTTTATTACGAGATTCTCAACAAATTAGAACTCACGCTATTGCCTTTTAAATTTCACCATAAAAGTATTTCATTGCACAGGAGTCCGGTGTAGATTCTCCCCCTAAGGAAATATCTTCAATCCAATGATTGAAACTATAACGAGAATGCAGGGCTTCATAATGGAATTTATCATTTATTATTTATTAACAATAAATGAACAAAATTCGATTAAAAATGAATACCGTGAAATATTAAAAATTAATACGCGTTTGGTCATCTCTCCCAACCATCCGGGCGTGACGCCTCACCTCTGTTGGAGAAAAGTCCATTCAGCTCTGCCTGAATTCAATCTGAATAAAACTTTATATATACTAACACACTGCGCGTGGGCATCAGTTGAATCTGTTGCTACAAGTTTTCACCCTAAAATACAAAGTATTCAAACATTTTAATTGATGCCGACCAGAGACACTACACTATACACTGTAATGGAGCAAAAAATACAGACTAATTACCTGAAATGATTTTTTTAAGTAGCGAAAAAAGAAAAATAAATCACCGCAAACTCTAGCAGCTATACAGGACCGTTCCAACTACCTGACGGGCACTATCAGCAGAGCATTCTGGTGACTTTCCACGAAACTACCACAACCTAGGCACCCCTTTCGGTGGAGCGTTTCACCCGGACATACTTGGGGTCGGTTTTATAATGCCTGGTTAACGCTAACCGTAAGATGAAACAGCCTTCCGCTGTACCTAGAGGCGGTCGAAGGTTCAGGCTAGCTTTTGTATAAGATCAGATATAAAGACAACCATAACTTACAGCCACCGTCAGGTAAGGTTAACGGTTGAATTATCTTATGATTAGCGTTACCCAGATAATATAAAATCGGCTCTTAATCTCTTCATTGCTAACAAATATCCCCTAAATTCTGGCAAGACGAAAACGAAACGAAAACGAAAACATCCCTTTTCACTCATTTTGGCGATTGCGAGGAAGAGAGCTCTCGAGTCTGATAAGGATGGGCAGCGGTGGCAAACATAGGTGTCAGTAGAAGGTAGTTTGTGAAGTATTTGACTTGTGAAGTGTTGTAGATTGAAATAATATCAGTCAGTATTGAGAATATGAAAACTTTTATTTTTTTCCCTATTGAAAATCTATGTAGGATATTTTCATTCCCTGAGTGATATACTAATGACTTAAAGAAAGAAAGTGGGCAATCCTGCCGTGATTAATTGACTTTTAAATTGCACATATCTCTTAATTGCTTGCACATATCCTTAATTTGAATTCAAAGACGGTAATAATGTATGGTTGTTTTTTTCCTTTAAATTCTGGCAAGAAAACGAAAACATCCCCTTTCACTCGTTCTGGCGATTGCTAGGAAGAGGAAGGCTCTAGGATCTGATAAGGATGGGGAAGGGTGGCAAACAGGGGTGGCAGGGGCGGCAGTTTGTTTCTTCCTCAGGCGTGGGAGGGTGAAGATGATGGTGGTAAAGGGTAACGGGAAGGGACTGGAAGGCCCTAACAGGACGAGGACGATGATGAGGAAAAGTGGAGGGCCACTCAGTCCCAACATCCATCTTCCTCTCGGCCTTACACACAATAACCCTAGCCACATGCCTCACTCTCTCTCGTCGTCGGTTCTCCAAACCATCCCAGTCGCTTCCTTTAAGAGGCGAAAAAATACCCCCACAACATAAGCTCCATGATTTTGTTCCCAGGAGGACCTAGCTGCCCTAGACGAACGTCGTTATAGTCGCCTTGTTTGCTCTTTCAAACGTTTTCATTGCGATTGTCAATTGAAGACATGAGTAATAATAGTAATAATAATAATATAATTTACTTCTCATAGATTGGTACATCCGATTTGAACTTTTAATTAAGGAACAGTTTATAGCTCAGCAATCATTTTTATGTTTAACAACGGCAATAAAATTGAAATCCAGAAAAAATATGTAACAAAGAGATTACAAGCATTTTCACATTAAATGATATTCATACTGATGAAATTCACATTTGCTTTTACTATCCTGTGTCATCTTTTAAACTAAATTATTATATTATTCGCAGTTTGACGTCGAAGTATTGAAAAAAATTGAAAACTTGTTGACAGATGAAAATATACAATAAGGATAATATACAACACAATATAAAACAAATGTATTAATGAATCTACAAAATTGAAAAGGTGAATTAGTTTGGGATATTTAGAAATAGGTAGAATAATTTTCTGAATTTTCTCAAGGATAAAGAGTATTTGATTAATTTTGGAAGATTGTTCCATGTTTGTAAGGCGGCTACGGTAAATGATCTTTGGAAAGTTTTGGACCGATAATGGGATACAAGAAGATGGTCGGGTTCCTTTCCCGTAACAACATTAGGTATTATTGTTCTCTTGGGAAAGAAGTCAATGATATACTTTGGTTTATTGTTTTTAAGTGTTGAAAACATGAAACATGCCAATGTAAAAGTTTCTTCTCGTTCAGATGTCCAGCGAGGAGAGCTTTTTGATGTAAGGCGTTGAGTAAAAGAACTACTTAGATAATAATTAAAGGTGAAATTTGTAGAAAAATGAGAAGAAATTCATGCCCCTCAATTTCTTTCGCCGATGATTTTTTTCATAATCGATCAACAATCGTAGATACGTATGTACGAAGTTACATTGCAATAGTGAACGATAGGAATACATGAGAGCTTGCTCACTGACCAACCACGAACCGGTACCGATAAATAGTCGGTCAGAAGCCAGCCATTACCATTGTGGATCACAACAATCAAGCAAGTGATTGTTTGCCCAGTTAGAATCCGGCGTGTGTGCAAGCAGCGCTCCACCAGTGAAATAAATAAAACCGGTCCAAAATCGGTGTGTGTGCAAGGGGCCTTAGGCAAACCAATGACGCTTCTATTTCCATGGAATCGATGCGTCATTGGTTGGCCAAAGTGAAGTCGATTACCCATGGAATTTTCAGGACCAAACCCAGAATGCTTGAAATCAGCCTTGCCTGAGTCACATGATTAAAAGATTCGCAAAAGGTCTGTCTAAGTTTACCGCTACATTACCATGGGAAGCTTCGAGCTTTGTTCTTCTCAGAATAATTAAATAAACAATTGAAGACAGGAGACGATGAACCGGAGAGTGAAAATTTTTTGCAAAAATGAGATTTCTACAACCACATAAGATCTCTCCTTCCTTTTTGAGAGGAAAATTTGTTTTGTTGTTCAACATTAAGGACCAAAGGACTGCTCAGCAGACATCGTAAAAACTTGCATTCTACACCCTAAGTAAAATAACCATTTATTTTTTCTTATTCTCGAAACTTCACCGTTGGTCACCATTTCTTGCACTAACGTCTTCAATTGACAATCGCAATAAAAACGATAGAAAGAACAAACTTTATTCATAAACGGATAGTCACCCTGGGAACAAGAATGAAACGAACCAATGATGAGAAGTAAAATATTACGCTATCGATGATTTTAAATTTCCATCACGGTCTTAAAAACATATTTACATAATCCCCCCTTCTATTCGGGAGGGTAGAGCAGGGAAAGCTTCCAGTAGAGAGCTAATCGCGTACAAACTATCGAATAATCGTGTGGAGATGGGGAATAATACACATATTTTGTTAACAGAAAGGACAATAAGAAAAGGTCGCATACCGATTTGGAATGCAAAACAATCAAGTGTAACTCTTAGAAGAAAAACCTAAAAAAAAGTCATTTTTACGGTTTTTCGATCAACATGAGCTCAAAAAAGAAGAGAAAGAATTATTTATTTTTTACACAGAGGACCATTACAAGAGGTCACATCACGATTTTAACCGCAATTCAATGAATTTACCCGATTTTTAAATGTATAAAAAAATCTCACATTTTTTCGTTTTTTTTTCGAAATATCGATCAAGGTGAGCAAGCGGAGAATGTGGCCCGCAAATTATTTTTTCGTCTTAATTAGGGAGACAGAAAGCAAATTTTCCGCAAATCACAATTCGATAATGACACTTTAGTGTTTGTAGGCCCGCCCTAATGTATATAGCGTTATTAGTTCTTGAAGGTGCTGGGCACCTTGATTATAAAGGTCGCACTTCGAAACCTTAATTCAAGTGAGTTTACTTTAAAGAGACGAAAGCTTCTGAACACGTGTTTTTCTTCCATCGCCTAGACCATTTTCATACCCTGAAAGTTCTTGGGCAGAAAAAAAGAGCGACGAAAAGTCTTTAACTCGACGTGGATATATGACTTCGTTCATGAGATTCCCATTGTTGAACTAAAGAGAACAATAGGCTGAAAGAATTGCTCCGTTTAGGATGACGCATTAACTAGTTGAAGGCATGTTATCCTTCACTCAATATAGAATGGCTCTCCTTGAGGAAAGAGCACAAAAGATGACATAATCGTTCACACAAGGTCGCTAAAAAGAGAGCACTTACACCACAAGTCGCGTCATCGTACAACGAGCCCACACACTTCATAAGGAACAATGGGATGAAAGAAACGTAAATACGCAACAATCAAAAATAATGAGTTGTTACCATTGTTATGGCCTCACGAGCCTGACACCTGGGCGACCGTTTTTCTTGAAGAGAAAGAAAAACATTAACGTCTAGTTGAGGGAGAACAAAAGCGCAACTATGGCGTTATATTATTTATGTAAATCCGTCCGAACATTCGAAGCTTGAGAAGTGTGCTCAGTGAGAGAAAGAAATAGAAAGGAAAGGATATACGTGAAAGGATTCGATGTCTCTCTACCAAGCACAATAGGGTTGCCTAAATCGTGCGTAATCGCAGTACGAGTCATAAACATAGGTAAGTGCCGCAGATGCACATTGTAATTAACCGATTATTCTCTGTGTCTACGGTTAAACGAGATATTAATCGCCGTTGAGGATAGGTGAGAAGAGTTTGGGAGAGGTAGGATAAATCCAAGAATAAAGATACGATTATTAAAGGAACAAATAAGTCCTAGATCATAGATCCTCGCCTCAATTCTATCCAACCTCCTTCCAAAACCACATTCTTCGACGATTTATTCTTTTAGAAATAGATATGTGAATCATTAATAGATTTTGAAACTGAAGCAATAATGCTGTTGATAATGTAACAAAACCGACAACTAGAACCAAGAACATATTCTAGGAACCGAACAGGAATCTACGTAATAGATAAAACAACCCATAATTGGTAATGATATAAAAACAATTTAAAAATGCAAATAAATATGAATAATAAGGTAAGCGACCCTGAAAACAAGTCCCTAGCGTCTTAGTGCGACCAAGCAAATAACACACAAAAAGACACTGATTGGTGATAGTGTGCTTTCAGACTCTTCATCAAAGGGAGTACTTGTCTCACCCCAATTTCACCGTCAAACCCCATGATTTAGATCGTGATGTTGGGCTCTCGGACCACGCCCAATCGAAAGGAGAAAAGGGTCGGTGCTGAGGAAATGAGAAATCCAAGGTTGAGAGGAGGAGGAAGACTTATATCGGAGCCTCACCCACCAAGACGGGAAGGAATCCCCAAGAGATGGACAAATTGGCGGAAACTAGCGGCGCCAAGAAAGTGAGGCGGTCATATACGTGTGGCGCCCGCTGGGGCGGATTTCAGTGGGGGGGAGGTCACAGGGGTCATGACCCCCAAATTTTTTCAAAATTTTAAAATATTAATTAGCTTAATAGCTGTTTTCTCCTTGCAAAGGAGTAATATGGGTGTATGTCCAAATGCACGGCCACAAGTCTCAAATGTGAGAGAAGTTTTGGGTTGTATATGAATTGTTCTATCCGCATTTTATACGTTATAACTATATATATATATCGTTAAACGTGATACATACTTAATTTTAAAAAAATAATGTGAAGAAATGTAGATATAAGAAGATATAAATTAGGCATACAAGACTTTTTGTTACAGATTCGTTTCAGGAGCTGACAAATAGACAAAAGCTGGATTTAAAGACAAAAAAAAATAAAAAAATTTCCAGTCTCACAATCAGGTGAATGGCACATCGGGATTGGAACCAGGGAAAGGTTAGGATAGACCTCTATGATACTACGCTCCCAAGTATGATTGTAATAAATCAGTAATGAGTAGTCGGTGATTCTTCGACTACCGATGAAATATAGGCTAACGCCAGAGAGGTCAAAATTGAGAAGGCCAGCGAATAATTATTTCAAAGGTTTCTTTAAATTAATCACCAGAATGAAATATGTTCATGGCACTAATACGGAAGAACTACGCCATGGAAAGATCAATTTTCATGCTAAACCCACTCCCAAAGATTAATGGTAAAAAAATCTTTTACACACCTTTCATTACTTAGAAAGCCTTTGATGAAAGGATCACTGATATTGATAAGCTTTCAGACATGAAGTCCGTGCAAGATACTACGGTGATTCATCATCCTTAAGTACGACCTTGAATGAAAATTAAATTCCTGAGGATATCGGAGATGAAAATTTTATCCACCCACAAATTCTGGATACCATGACGTACCCAAGAAATTTCAAGCGCCTTTTACTTATAAATTAATCTATCGGGCAGGAAATTACCGGGAATTTTCAACGTGGGTTAAGATGCCATCTAATCAAACGCTATACATTATTTAACTATATCAAACTCTATATATTATTTCCAATCGACTGACCCGTCGAAACCCCGAAGAAAACTGAAGAAACGTTTCTTCGGTTTTATAATAATAGACATACCAAATGTTGTCGTGATAGAGTTCATTTAAAAACCTTACTGTGAAAAAAATCGACATCTACTTCACTAAATAGCGTTTAATGCTCGACTTTCGTACCGTTTCACTATGATATCGATTTAATTTGATCTAAATTTGCTGAAATGAGAGCAACAATAGACTCTACTACTTCTAGTAATTCTTTCATATGAATTATAGAGTGAAAAAGCCAAAGTAGAGGTTAATAACTTAGAAATGTTTCTCAAGAGTACAAAGGAAAAAATTACTAAATCAGTTGATAAACACTAAAATCTAAATGTCTTATTACGGATCAAAGGAAAATTAATAGATGAAACAGTAGCGGTATAACTTAAACAAGCGTCGTCTGATTTTGAAGGCATTACGAACTGACTTGAAGCTGAAATTTAAAAAAAAAAATCGCCTTATAAACGAAAAAAATATTTAAGTAATCACCCAAATTTTTACTTTATTGTAAAAACAATTCAAATATACAGAGTAGTCTAGTCTTAACTATATTTGAAATATCGGGATCCGTCACTAATTTTATATTACTGACAATTGAGATAGAGTTTTAAAAATAGGGATACCCGTATGTTTTCATTTTTTCGATCCATTCACCCCTTCTAGAGCTAATGCCGACAAAAACCGACCGCATTAACCCCTTCGCACACCAGTTGATGACGTCACGAACTCTTTCTGAGCATATAACCGCTACTCCTCGATCTTGTTCACGGGTTTCGCTTGGATCGGTGTCCTTTTCACTGTTGTAGGCGATTATATTCATCAATGAATGGTTCTTCGTAAATGAGGAAACGAGCCAGGAGTATCATGACGTCACAAACTTTTGAAAAGTGGACTGTCATATTTATGTTTTTTTTTATTCAAAATTTATGGAACGCGTGGGGAAGAATATTCCTTTCCCTTCTATTTAATCGAAACGATTAAATGAATAGCTATTGAATAAAACACCCCATCTTACCAAAATCACTGCAAATACTCCAACATTCGGCCAACAAATGATCCAAGAGGGAAATGGACACTCAAACCTCACTAAGTGTCTTCGATTGGTGAGAAGGGCTGTTTGTGCCCCAACACAGCCGTCATTGAGAGAGAAAACCAATCAATGCTCGTGTATCCTGGCGATTCCTTTTCCCCCAGGGTCATCTCCGTCGCACCCTTTCTATCCGAAGGGGATTGTTCACCCCTTCTCATGAAACACCATGGCGACCCCGAGTCTGAGAGTCAAACGCCACTCATCTTAACTAGCCTGGCTGAGTCGAAAGCCGCACACTCAGTTTGGTATTTGAAGGCGGCAAACACTCCACGTACGAGCGGCCAGATCATCTTTTCGATAAAATTCGCACGTCTATCGGGTGTTTTATTCGGTGATACCTTGAGAAATTGGCAAATAAAAATGGGGGGTTATGACCCCTGTAACCGACCCCAAATCGACCCCTGTTATCATTATACTCCGTTTCATGAGCGTGTTTATATTACGAGCGCTACTCAGTTCCCGCTGTTAGTCTATATATGGATATAGCAGTGATTGCTGGTAGATCTGGACACATCGGAAACGTCATGAACTAATCTTAGACAATCGGAAAACAAACCGCTTTACGAAAATGGTGAGTTTCTTTTGGCGTCATATCCTAATTTTTGCGTGAAAATGCATGAGTTTGCGCCAAGTAACCGCCATTTGCGTGAATTGTAGATTTTCTTCTTTTACTCGAAGAAAACGGTGACGGAAGTGCATATAGAGCGCCAAAAGGTATACAAAGATGCTGGCAAAAAATGAAAAATGAGCCGTGATTGGTTACGTCACTTCGAAGCCGGCCATTACAATGTTTCCATAATAGAATAGCATACAAAAGTTGAGGAATTTAAATTGCAGCCAAAAGCATAAGGACATGACGCCACTGCATTTATTGGGAACATTTATTAACCTATATAGTACAATAAGAAATTTTGTACCATATCTTTTTTCTCAACTGCGAGGAAAAACCGTGATGGCGCTGGATAATCCAAAGAGAAAGGGAGACAGATGTGACCTTTTGAAGAGGAAGTCATGGGCGTCCTTCCGTTTCTCACACCCCAAACAAAGGACAATCGCCTCCTCTTCTGCTTGACTACTCTTTTCGCGCTCACATTGTGTTCGAAGGATAGTGCTGACGAATGCGCTCAGATTTCCTCTCGTTTTGGCCGAGGAGGAACAAGTGAAGGGCGTGGGGCGTGACGGCGGAAGAAATGGCGGGAAAGGCGCAGAAACTGGCGGGTTTTGTGCTTCGTCTAGTAACACTGGCGGTCACCTCACTCCTCTACCACCTTGACAACGTAATTGCCATCCAAAGAAATTTTTTAAATCTCTTATTGGATGGATTTTCTCCCAATAGGGTAGTTTCCTTCGTCAAAAATAAAAACGAAAGGCATTGATTGCGATTGGTTACCCACCATTTGTGTATCCATAATGTGAAAATTATTTTGTTTTAGAAATCTCAAGGTAGACGAATGTTGCCTGTTCTTCTTGATTAAAGTGAACATGAAAGAATTCCAAGGAAATTAAAATATCATCAGAAATCAAACTCGTCAAAATATCTCTCTTTTGAACCAATATGCCAACATTCAATTCAGATTAATAACCTATTGAAAATATTAATAAGTCATAATTACATTTCCTCGATATGCTGGCTTAATGTGATTCCTTTCAATTTGCTGCCGCTTTCATTTTCTAAAAACTGGCCTCCAGACCCTCTTCTCGAGTTTTCAGCTCCTTTGCTACGCCAGTCAAGTTAAGTAAAGTGAAGCTAAGTCAATTTAAGCCAAGTTAAGTGAAGTTATGTAACGTAAATTCAAGTTAAGTTGTTGTGAACGAGGCCTAAAACATCCATATGGAGAGAAAACAACTTCGCATGGACGAGTCATCAGAATGTGAAATCATTTCATTGGCCCTCAAGGGGCGGAGATTGGGAGGAAGAGGGCGTGGTGTAAGAGGGGTGAAGAAATTCTCTAGCACGCCAATACGGGCGTTAACGCGTCCGAGTGAAATGTAGCTATTGAAGATATAACATACATGACTGTATATGTATAAGCGTTGGATTAAGTTTCCGGGTATTCCTCTCCTGATGTTACGAATTTTGGGAAACTGCAGACTCTTAAGGGTAGCTGAGGACGTGAGGAAAGGCTTCCCCACAATGATTGCCACGAGAGTAGAATTTATGCTTTTCCTGTGAGATCTTTATTCTTATTCATCGTTCAAACGTGAGTCCCTGAACGTAAAACCGGAATATCCCCACAGGTACTGCCATATTTAGTCTTGGTTGAAGGAAACAAGGTAGCACTTTTTCCACAAATTTTACTTTGGTACTACGCGTTTAGACCGCTAGATCATCATCAGGCACATACTTAAAATTTGTGAAAAAATCTTTATCTTGCTTCTTTTAACCAATGTATACTTACCACTACATCTCACCTACCTCAGTCAATATATTTCGCCTTGTTCAGCATATCTAATGGTATCAACGCTTCGAGATCACTCAAGCTTAATGATTAATATTCGTCAATATTCCTCATGTTACGAACTATCTACTATTTCTTTTCTAGATCTGGTCACAACCGTATATTTGTACTGATTAAAAACAGACGTTTCGTTTATGCACGATTTATGGTATTAGTTTCTCGAAGGTTCCTGAGGTAGGCAATTTCTCCTTACCGGAAGAACCTGTATAATATAAAGATAGTGGAGAAATTCAGTATGCATCAAAGGAAACTTTTTAAAATGTTAAATATCATAATTAATAAAGATATCACTTCGATCAATATACACTAACGTTTTCAATTAAAAATTCACTTAAATTCCTGAGCTGGTCCTATTTCAGATATATGAATTCGATCATTTGGCTTCAGGTACCGCAATGGCCTTCAGAAAATTTCCTTTCAACGTTGTGCTTGAGGCCGTGCGAATTATCACCAATTAAGTTGTCAACAAAAGAGAGAAATGCCAAAATAGAGATAGAAACTTCATTTATTACTGGCTCTGTCAATCCACTTTAAAATTTTTAAAGGTTTGTGTGCAGCTAAGAGCAATATACATCAAAAGTGTAATATGCATCGAGAGCAATATGCGTTCCCATTCATCTAAAATGCCACAATTCTACATTTTCTAAATTTTTCTCCTCTTCTTTTCTCATGGTCGTACTTCAGCCCCATTCTAAACCAGATAAATCACTCCTGGAAACCTTGCCCCCAATCCCACACGGAATTTACAAGCTGTCAGCATCCATAGCACTTTTCCGAATGCTGTTTTTACTTGGGATATTCTACTTCCAATCTCCTCTGCCTAACATACCAGATATCCGTTAGTCATCCCAAGGTAGAAAGTCTTTTCGTGTGAATTTCGTCGAATTTTAACATATTTAAAATTTTAAATCACTGCATTTATGTGCCAAAAAATTACAGAATTAATATACTCTACATATTCAACAAAATAATTTCATACCATGACTGGTTTCAATATATTTTTTTTTATCTAAAGGTGATAAAACCCCATTTGGAATATTTACAGAATGTTTTCATTTTATACTTTCTACCAATGCAATTGGCCGCACTCATAACCACCTACAAATACAAAGTGGCGGGAAAAGGGCGCCTCTAAAACTTTTCGCTCGGAAACAGCAACAGCATTCTTTAACGAACCAACCACTTCTACAGTACATAAATACAGTAATTTGGTGTTACATTAAACAGTAATTGTAATTTTTCAAACACGTTAACATAATCGATTACATACCCGCAAACACATTATCCCTGGCAATAACTAAAAAATATCTGGAATGGTTGGTGTAGAGGAGATAGATAGTTTCAATACATTATATATTACCTTCAGGATAAAAAACTTCTCGTGAAATATTTCCAAAATATTTTATTATATAATTTCTACGAAGGCACTTGACCGCACTCCTAACCTCTCTCGAGTACAAAGTGGCGCCAAGAGGCGCCTCTAAAATTTTTCGCTCGAAAGTTAGCAACTGCATCTTTCAACGAACCGATCCATATTTCTACAGTACATTAATACAGCAAATTTTCTTTCTAAATATCTTCAAATTGTGCGTTATTATACCTAGACAAACACGCTCTTCCTTTAAATATCCAACGAATATCTGGAATGGTAGGTGCAGGGGATTTGGGAGGATTCAATACATTTTTATTACCTTACTTCGATAATGTTTATTGTGGAATATTGTCATAAATATTTAATATTATAAATTCTTCCACGGAACGTAAACGCACCTCGAACCACCCTAAAATACAAATTGCCCCTAAAGTCACCTCTAAAACGTCAACAGGTGATACTTGAATTTATGTGTATTTTGGTCTGAAATTTGGGAATTCACCCCTCTGAACTCTGCCTCGTGTCGTCACTATGGCCACTCATGACGTCGACTGTCATGCTTGCTAGCCGTTTATTCTGGTAATTATAAGTGTTACATGATGATATCTTTGTTTTAGAATTTTTACAAGGCAATTCACCGCACCCCTAACTAACCTCAAATACAAAATTATATCTCTTCTAAATATTTCGCTCGGAACAAGCAACATCAACCATCAACTAACCAACCCACATTTCTACACCACACTAATGCAATAATTTGAAGGTACTTTAATGCAGTACCCAATGATGATTTTTTAAACATGTTAACGCTATACGATATTTTACATGCAAACACACCCTTCCTAGGAATACCTACCAAATATCTGGAATGGTAAGTGGAGAGGTGATTGGAAGTAGAATACCCTCGGTATAAGCGGCATTCGGATAAGTGCGATCGTTGCTAACAGTTATATCGATGGCTAAGTTCTAACAACACGTATCTCAAAATTTGGCCGGTATGACTTAATACCGTTAATAAAAAATAAAATTCAAGCAAAAAACAACTCTTTGTTTGCAAATTTATGCTTCTTTTTCCGTTTTATGTGTTTTAGGATTTTTAATTTCAATTAAAATTACATATAATTAAAAAAAACCTTTGCTCTCCTGAAAAATTGCTAGTTAAGAAATACGAGTTGTTAGAACTTAGCCATCGATATATTGTATTATTTTCAGGTGATAAAACTTCCTGCGGAGTATTGCCGGAAACATTTATTTTATAATTTCTTCCAAGGCACTTGACCTCACCCCACATTGTTCTCAAATACAAAGCGGCGCCAAAGGGCGCCTCTAAAACATTTCGCTCGGAAATAGCAACCGCACCCTTCAACAAACCGACCCACCTCTCCCGGCAATCCCTTGGGCTTGATCCGCGAAAAGAACCCTTCCCCCCTTTCACTATACACGAGAGTTGGTTAGGGTTATGCGCAGGGGTCACGGAAAAAGGGCGTCGTCCTTTAATCAGGGTTCCTCTATCACAGCCGCCCTTTTCAGAGGCGCCACCGCTCTCCTGCGGGCGTTTAATGAACCAACCACTTGGATGAGACGAGGGAATATTCCTCCACGCCCCACCTCACTCAACTTTTTTTTCACCTATCACGCAGAAAAAAATCCTCGATGCTGATACAGCGTTAGTGATTTTAAAACAGCCCCATTTTTATAAAAATTAGAATGATGACGTTTGTACCACCAGATCCCTGCCTATAAATACAGAAATTATGATCTTTGATCGTAATGAAAACACATCTAGCGAGTTGCACCTGCCAGAAAAATAATCAACTGCTACAGTGACGTCATGGCAACATTAGCAGTGCTGGAACGCAATTCATTTAACTTTTTTAGAAGTGAAATATTACTCTGTGTTTTTATTGCAAGTTATTATTTACATTTTAATACATTTTTTGTTTTGGTTGCGAATGAATATATTAGAAATTTTGAGGCAACAAAATTGACAAAAGTATTTTTTTACTACTATGTCGTTCGTTACTGACATACTATAGAAATTTACCACCAAACTTTTTACCCCACGACCAGTTTCAATATATCTAGTATTATCTACAGGCGATAAAACTTCAAGTGGAATATTTCCAGAATTTAGAATAGTTTAGAATAATATTTGAACGGTTTTATAAATATGTCCGTCGCAAAATTTTATCAGGAAAAAAAGAGAAAAAGGATCCTAAATATTCCCAATTCCGATAGTAAGTGGCACACACAGTTCTGGACGTTCTGGATAATTTGTCCATTTTCTAAAATGAAGATTATTTCCAGACAGTCAGATCTAAATAAATTTTTAACGTATAAAATTTTTGCCTTAAGTATTTTTGCTACACGCCACGATCTTAATTTAACTGGAAGTCATTGTAAACACCTACATGAAAGACCACTGAAAATATTAAGGGTTAAAATTAAAAGTTTGATTTTATTTTATATTTTCTTTTTTCTTATATTATATTTCATTTTCTTAAATGTTTACACTTTTGAAACTCATTTCCCACAAATAAATAGACTTTACTAGTTTCCATATATTTGCCACCGTACTGTGACTGTATAAGTCACAAAATATTAAATGTATAATCTGAGATTATGTATAAGTCAAAAAAGCATTGAATAAAAAAAGGCGTGATCGCTAATAGAAAGATAACCAGAGAGCTACTGTTTAAAATTTTCTTTTTTCAAATGCAAAAAGTTACACCCGACCTTAGAGCAAAATAATTCATTAACTGCATTAACATGAATGGTGCCAATTTGAATAAGCTTTCTTCTGTAGATTATTCATATATGTAATTCCTCCCACTAATTGTTTACCTCTATTTGTTGGAGCTCTTACAACACAGCACAGTACCAATTATTTATCACTTCACGTCCAGCCTCTCTGCTCAAGTTTGCACCGACGATTCTCCTCATTCACTCGGTCTCAAATGTATTCCTTAGAGACTTCACGCCATTAATTCCCATCTTCTCATTAATGGTCCATTTGAGACCAATCCAATGTAGAGTTGAAAAGGCGACCCTCATGAAATAGCCAATTCACGTCCTACGCATAAGAACAAATACGGCTTAGTAGTAAACAGATTCACGGACCATCGGCATTATTTGATACGAGAAAACCACCCATCCAGTAAGGTAACCTGGCGACAGGGGATAATGGCAGAAAATGAAGCCACGATCGACACCATGTTACCAATGAGATCATTTCTCTTGATTGCCATCAATTGGTTCCGTCTAATATTGCTGAGAACTCCGTCTCCCCATGTGGGATACAGAGAGAGAGACAGAAATTGATGTCCACGGAGAAAGCAATTGCTGGCGTCTGTAGCCAAGGGCGCCCCCCGTTGAGTGCCCATCAGCTTTTTTCATTGAGACCGATGACCGTCTCAGTCGGGTTTTTTCCTTCACTCACACACGAACGACTTCAAAGACCGTCTTTGAAGTCGTTCGTGTGTGAGTGAAGGAAAAAACCCGACTGAGACGGTCATCGGTCTCAATGAAAAAAGCTGATGGGCACTCAACGGGGGGCGCCCTTGGCTACAGACGCCAGCAATTGCTTTCTCCGTGGACATCAATTTCTGTCTCTCTCTCTGTATCCCACATGGGGAGACGGAGTTCTCAGCAATATTAGACGGAACCAATAGATCACTCTTATTCTATAACAATTAGCGTCAATTACATCGAAAAGGAACATGCCGACCTCGGTGTTGGCAGGGTAAAACCCTCGCCTTCCAAACAACAGGTCGCGGGTTCGAGCCCCGCCAAAGTAGGTTGCCAGAATCCAGGGCGTTGATGTTCCTGCACGTATAATTGTTAAATTTGTTGAAAACTCTGGTGTAAGAGGCCAATATGTGCTTTTTTCGGTGGTGAGGGAATAAATAAATAAACCAGAGGGAGGGAGTAGAGGAGAGATAAGAGCTAATCAAAGGCAAATTCAAGATACAAGAGGTCAATCAACCAGAATCAAAATCCTAATCAACTTGGAGACTTTGGTAGATGGAAGGGAAAGATAAGTTGTGACGAAAAACATTAGTCTTGAGTCGGTCATTCGCTGATAAGTTTAAAATAAGAAAGCGAAAAAGCGACTACCCATTTTTCATAAGTAAATGATATCATTAGAGCTCCTGTTTATAAGTTCTTTCTTCCTTATCTATCTACCCTCTCATTCTTAATCTCAAGTCACTTTTCGACAGCACAGAGCAGCATATCAATCTTAGGATTATAGTACTTAAAATGAATGAAGGGCAAGAGATTAGTACTTCAGGCAGATAAACAAGAATACATATAGAGCATCATGGGATTAAGGCCGTATTCAAAAGCGGTAGTAATCAAGTTAACGTGATTTTAATTTTGTTTACGACAGCCATACTTCCAACGGATGAGAAAAGGGACTGCATACCCTATTACACCCCACAGAAGGTTAATTTCTGTTGCCACTTCGATGTCATTTTCATCAGCTTTCAAAACTGTCCGCAGCGCGGGGATGAGTCCAATGAGATCCGCTTCTTTCCAATATTTTCCTGCATAATGTTTGTGATTGCGAGGAATAACATTTAATAGCTATGAATTTGATAAATAACACCATCATGTAAATATGCTTCGGTTAAATACCCTGAGTATACCTTATTTCCCTTCGGAACTCGGATCGATTTGCCCGTCAGCGACGCGAGTGGCGACTTCCGTAAACCCATTTAAATGCGCGGACGGCGACAACACATTATGAGGCCGACTTGAGGATCCTCTTTTGAAATATTCGTTGGATGAGACCTCGGTCAGACTAACGGTCGTCGCCGAGTTTAAAAAAAAATGAGCGTAATGGTACCCATGGCACTGAACTCATAAACTGACCGCTAGATGTCTCGTCCGTTGGAGGTAGTACATAAATTGCCATAAGAGATGTTGATATAGTCTTCTGCGGAGGGGTGCAGTAGATCTAGCTACGTTTCCGGGTTGTCCTATGTGTCTACTCACCAATTCGGACGCAGCTAGCCAAAAACAAGACCTATATGAGACAGACAAAAACTCGTACCCAACAATTCCAACCTGAGGACGCTTGCAAAGCCGGTGAAACTGTTGTCAAGAAGACGAATCGACGCGGAGGACGACCTGGATAACAATCTGCGCCTATTATAAGAGATTGTTGCCCTAAGTCATTAAAATAACTAGAAATCAAGTTAACTTCACTTCCGAAAACGCACCAAACTGACTTGGAAAAGAAGGATATGGAGGAATGCAGTACACCAATCTCTGGTTAGCAGAACTATGGTAATGATATTTGGAGGAGGACCAACAACTAAGGTCATGGAAAGGGTAGGGAGGTTAGGGTGGAGAGAAACCCAGCGTCGGCATTAGTTTACTCCTGACAAAAGGCGCCAAGTGGCCACGGCTTAACGTCCCATCCGACGGAATGAGTGCTGCACTTAAAGTACACTCCACAAATCACTCAAACAAGGATCACGCAGCCTCTAAAAAATCTCTGCCACCGCCGAGATTTAAGCCCGTACCATTTGGGTGCGAACCCAGCACCCTAGCCACTACACCAACCCGATCGCCTTAGGATGTATTATTTACTATTTCAGACACATGCAATTTTTGAAAAAAAAACCTTCCCTGTGCACCCTTTAAAAATGATATTTTTTTACAAATATATCATAGCTTCCTGTAAAAACAAGACGATAATATAATCAATTGTGACCCAGCTAAGTTTCTAAAATTGGCTTATCATATGGTGATTTATTTTCGGCAAAATGTGTTAGAAACGTTTTTTTGCATACGAAACATCTAGAATGCTAAAATTCTGAAAATTACAGCAAATTTTATGTGATACTATGAACTATAATGATAAATCTAAGACATCAAGGTCTTTTAAATCGTGTTTTCACAGCCAGAAATTCAAAAAGCACGAATTGCGATGGTACTTCAAGGCAAAATCGGTCTTCATCGCGTGTGGGTAGATTATTTTTCTTGGGTCTTTTTGCGTGGGAGCAATTCACGTGTACACCACGCGTCCCATCGCCACAAGAAGAAGGAAGCAGATGTAGGTCAGGAGCGGGGAACCATAAAATGGATCGCCCTCTGATCCTCGCCTCCGACACCATTCTATAGATTGACGCGCAGTATGGTTACAAAGTCCAGGCAGCGCCTCCTAATGGCTTGCTTACAAACTCGCCTGCCGCATTTTCCAGGTCACGACATCCCACGGTCAAAAGGGACCGGTTGATACTTTGCTTCCATAAGTTTAATGCGCCTAGCAGGAATTGGAGGCATCTTCATGAATTGGAAGCTGACTTAATTCCAAGGTGACGATATTATCTGGGTCATTCTTTACACATTAAGCCCTGAAATTATCATTACATAGTTTACACAACTTAACTTAAAGTGGCGTAACTCGACTTCGAATGGTCATTAACTCAAAAGAGATCATTTGGGAAAATAACATGTATATATCGACAACCGTATGATCCGTTCAAAGTTATCTAAATTCTACTGCACCATTGACGCAGGGTTTGAGATTTTATTGATTGGAAGATTTTGCCCATTGCTCAGGGTGATATTAAGTCAAGTTGAGTTTTTGTGAACGCATATCCTTTCCATTCCAGCCACTTGACTTTGACGCAACAATCAGGCTAAACAAATCAGTGCCTTTCATTTGAATTCAAAATAGCAAAATATCCTATTGCTTTCCTGATTCCCTTCAATTTCTCTCTAGTGACGTTACTACCCATTCGCATCGCGTCAGGACGCTTCATATGTCAGGAATGGATATGAAAAAGGAACGAAGTGGGTTGGTCCACCTGACGGACTATTATTTGCTTGAGGAGCACTATGTTCTCGTCTACACCAGCAGAAAAAGTATATAAGATTGTTTTTTGAAACTTTCTTTCGATGGCTATGAAATAAAAATTTCTCGGGGGAACTCGTAATTAAATAGCCAATGAAAGGCCAATCACAACTAGTGTGAAATAAATAATCAAATAAGAAATTTGAGGCAGAAAAACGGGGATCAAAAATTAACTTTCGTCACTACTTCCATCAATTGACAGGTCGCATTCATCCCCATGACGCGAAGTTTCTTTCGCGGCAGAAATTTGAAATTAATTGACAAATTAATGCCGGAAGCATTCACACTCATCCACGGTTCAACAATAATTTTTCCCAAGTCCTTTATCACACGGACGCATCGATGGGAAATGTCAGTATAAACTTCAGGACTGCCTCCGACCATGTCTCTATTAGAGGCAACACCTGCCATGCATCAACATTGTCTCAAAAAAGGCATCTTTCCATATAAATATTACGGTGCCATCAGCTCTCTTCAGTTGCTCAGTACAATAATAGTGCCAGCGTCGCCCTTTGGTAACCCTCACGTAGTAACGCATCATGCCGCAGGGCAAAACTACCCTAAGTTACGCTAATTGTCGTAATGACTGTAATAAAAGCCGCAAATAGGTTACATTTCCAAATATAATTCTTTATAAATGCATCCGTTGATTGAATGCAGTCGTAATCCACTCACAGTTACTTACAATACTGAATAGCAGTTTCATTCAAGTGATAAAAATCGTCATGTACTCGTCAATTGGTGATATTTGTGCGATTATACGTACAACCAAAGTTATGTGGAAGAGACACGATCAACTCTAATTTATAATAAAAATAACACACTGTATAAATTACAAGGCCTAAAGTCAACTTATACTGTATGAAAACACAGATTTGAGAAGTTATTACAATGCACACTTCAGCAGAACTCACCCCACTCCACGGAAATCATACGATTGAAATCTAAAAAAAAATATTCCATGCTCATGTGCATCGTTAGCAGCTTTCTCTTGCCCAAATCAACCTCGAGCGGCCGAAAGACAGAATTCTCATCAAAAATACCTGAAATACCTAGTCGTCTAACCCTAAAACATCCGATGGTGCACCTGTTAAAATATACTTAACGCTACAATCATGCAAGAAAGGAAATAACTCATAAGATGCCACATCTGAAGCTTGTATCTCTATGGTAACGGGGCATAGACGCTGACAGCAGCAGAGAAGACAAGAGAACATTCGAAATGGGGCGAGACAAAAAAAATGTCGACGATAAAATGGATTAATTGTGTGAGTAATGAGGAAAATCTTGGAAAAAAAGAGAAAAATTAGGTTTCGGAAACCCCTAAGCAGAAGATGGAATAACTTCAACGGCAAAAACATGACACTTAATGGTCTGATGAAGATAATCGTCTAAGGGCAAGAGTATAGGGAAATAAAAGGCAAAAGAAGTCAAAAATGAGCTACTGTGGACATATTTAAAGGATGAAAAGGGGGTAAAGCATAAATATGAAGACATGCATAGCTCAAAATAATTAAACGCGGAGTTACATAACCATAATGCTATAATTAACAACTTACTGTTATGATGATATCTGTCGCGCATAACCGCCAAATAAAGTTACGGAAAAATTTTTAACAGTAGTGAAAAATGTTCACCATTTCAATACGAAGTTTCCGGGTGTCTAAAAATGCCGTGCCCGAGTGAAAAAGAGAATGATATCACCCATGTTCATATCACTTTACACCGACTCAGTAGATGCTAGTACGACGAATATAATTGAACTCATCGTATTCCCTTGAAATTAAAATGTGAATTTAAAACCGATCATCACGTTCTATGCAAATGAATAAGGCATCGAGTCACAACGTAACCCGTCTTAAATTAGTAAAAGGAAAAAAGTAGTGAACGCATTAAAAATTAAACGTACCTATTCCGATACCAACTTAATTAACCCATTTACATTCAGTTATACCAGGGTTTTTTAGTAAAATATCGCACATTTGTTTTATTAAGCCACATCAAATATGAATTGATCATAAAAAAATGTAATTCTGTACCAGGAGCTTTAATTTATAACGAATCCTAAATGAAATGAAGTAGGAGACTTTCATCCTTTTCCTTGTAAGAATTCCTTTGTACCACCGAACAAAAGATCAGACTCGGATGCTGTTCCAAAATGACAATGCGAAAAGAACGTCTATTGAGCGACTCCAAAAAATATATATACGAACTCCTTTTCATTTCCATGAGAATAAAAGATGAAATGATCTTTTCATGAGTAATGAAAGCATTTTTTAACTTTTTTCTTTTTTCCCACTTTCATGCCGCTATTTGTTTTCAGAAAGGACAGAAAAAATTAATTATCAATTTTTCGCCCACCTGTAAAGCCCTATCGACGTCAAAGGACACTAAAAGCATAAAAAATGGAAGTATATGGAGTTAAAAACAATTTTTAATAACCAATATATTTCAAATTTTTACTCATAATTGAAAATATAAGGGAGAAAATCGTTACATTTTCGTTTTGAAAGCCTAACCCAAAAATCTAATCGATAATTTTTCATAGACATGTCATCAATTCCTTTCCCTTGGGCTACAACCTTGTCGCGGTGGAAAGGCTTGCGCGTTCCTAATACCCTTAGAGCTACACTGGCGGGATTAATTTTCCATCATTCCTTGTAGGGCCACCCATGCCAGATTGGTCGAAGGGTAGGAGCCAGACGAAAGGTAATCCTTGAAAGGGTGTCACGTAAAAGAAACACTGTTGGAATGGAAGTGGGAAACCCTACCAACTATCACTTCCCTTAAAACATTGAGTTTGATCGAACGAGCCTCGGATGGAGTCGCGGGACCCAGCCCTTGAGGGCGGGTGTCGTAGGTGGCAACGAGGTCGGCAATGTCCTCGGGGTCCGTATCATGCGAAATCCTTGCAGAAACTTATCATCATCATCCCTTTCAGCATCAGCGGCAGCATTCTAGTTGGAGGACAAGAAGACAAGAGGATGGGGAAGAAGAAGGCATCGATGAATGTAGGGACGTGGAATGTGAGGATAATGATGAGGGCGGGTAAACTAGAAAATATGAAAAGGGAAATGCAGAATGGGAGGATCAAATTGGGCTCATGACGTGAAAAATTATTATCAATATATCTGTAAATGTCACCTCATCCTTTTCATTACCATTAATATCCCTGGCATAAACAAATAGATTTACAAAAAAATCCATTTATAAACCTTTGAAAATAGCAAAATAAGCACAAAACTTAATGAAAAGTAGGTGCGCTCCAACGTTTTTTGTATGTGGCTTTAACTTTTGGGACCATGAAATAATAAAATAAAATTTACTTTAGAAATTCCACATACATATTACATTTCCGATGCGATTGAGACACTGATATGTTTTATGTTTCACTGTGTTTCGATGAAGAAGAAAAACGGATAGAGCAGTACTGACATCATGAAGAGAACGTTAGCAATAGGAGGCGTTAGTGAACACGAAGGAAGTTATGAGGGTATCATCACGTAAGAGGTTAAAAAAGTGCGAGTAAAGTCTGATCTGAAGTGAAGCGATATACGATGTGGAAACAGGAACACTTACGAAGGAGGGATGGAGAGGAAGGTAGAGATTAGGATTTTTAGATGAAATAGAGGAGGCTTTGTTGCGAATTGCAGAGGGAAGTCCATGAAGGGATGGGACCGTGAGGGACCATGAAATAAGAAAATAAAATTTACTTTGGACCTTCCACGCAGAGATTACATTTCCGATAGGATTGCGACACTGATATGTTTTATGTTTTGCTATGTCTCGAAGAAGAGGGAAAACGGTCAAAATACTTCGTAAATAGTCCATAGAAATCTACCTTAATTGGTAGTTCACTTTAACATTAACGTTTCGAAACTGTTTTCTGCACTGATGAGTTATCTATGCCGTAACAAAAGAGAAAAACACGGTTAGAAATACTGTCAGCGCATACTTACCAAATGAATTTTCTTTTAGACAATTTATTGAATTCCGTCCTCACAAATGGTCAACAGATTGTACTCATTATTTATAATCGCTTTTCTACAAACTTAATTTGAATATATTACGGCTTTTGAATAAAAATTTATACTAATTTATAATTATTTTATTCGGATTGTTTACGAAAGTCCTCCGTTTATTCATAACACATTGACTCATGATAACAGTCATACTATAAATGAGTTTTTTTCGTTTAACGCTAATGCTTTATAATTTACTGCCGAACATTTCCTAATATTCATAAAAATGGCAACCCTACCACAGGATTATTTCCTACGAGTGCCTAATTGCACCGTTTTTCCTGATGCATTCTAAGGTCAACTTTTTTGACAGTGAAATTACTATCTTTATCAAATCTCCTATAACAATTTTATTTACCTGAGAACAACTAAATTTCCGAATTTCTCCCAGAGCACTCGAGCGAGGATGATTGGTAACGATTTCCACTCATTTGAACTGATCCAGCACTTTCCTCTCAGTTTTTATTGACCGAGGTCGCAAAAAATGGCTTCCCGTTTGAAAGAGAAGAAAAAAAAACATTAATCGAAGGATCAGGTGGCCTGTGTCTCTAAGCGGTAGCCCGTGTCGTCGATTAGAAAAATAATTGTGCGGTCTACAGCTTACTGAGAGGCCACTGGTCCGGAAATCGTATTTTTAATCCATGTCCTTACCACTTTTATTTCGTCATCCCTTCTTTTTTCCACCATCTCTGGACTTCTTTGCACTACCTAGGGGATGGATTGGGGGGGAGGCTCCTCCAGTGACAACCGCGTCGCTTAGCAACGGATGACCATGAACAAGGGTCGAGTGGTCGCTTTGTCAAAGCCATTGAGACGCGCTTAATAAAAGATTTTGGCGACCACGGTGGCGGAAATAGCCACTATTCTGAATGTTCAGCATTGAACCCATCACTTCAAGGTCTACTATCTAATAGTATGCAATGAGACCATTTTGCTGAATATATGAATAATTCTCTTTGATAAAAATTATCCGGAGAACGTCTATCCCTATTATTTATGGAACTATTACAAAATTTTGAATTAGAAAACGATTGATTTATTTAGAAATGTTTAGTTTTTTTTAAGGTCCATAGTGTCACAACTCAGGCAGAACAGTTTGGAATTCTAACAATAGCCACAGTAAGATAAAACAAAATTTTCCTTGAGTCAAAGGGAATTTGAGATGGAAAAAATAGGACGAACTAATTGGAAGTATTAGTGTATCAGCAGCAACAACTTAAAAATGAAACTTTAAATTTCACAGGCATGAACAGATGAAAGGAGAATTTTACAGAGACTTTCGAGGATTTTGATCGCAAAGCCTGTACATCGACTAGTGATGACGAAGGGTATTTTTTTGTTGTTTTTTTTCTGATTCTGTTACACAATTGACCAGTTCAGGTCCACTGTATTCATTATTTAATGTGATAACGGAGATTTCCGCGGTGCATGGTGAAATTCTTCATTTTCGGTTACTACGGCGTCGTTTGCTAAGGTGAAGACAGCAGATTCGCTTCCTTGGTCCAATTTGGTCGAAGATCTGGCAGTAGACGTCCTTGGCCCTGAAGACGCTGGCAGTAGTGCCAGCGAAATTGTTGTCTTTACCACAGCAACCGACGCGGTACCCTAGTTACTGAAAATGCCGAATTTTACCACTTTTAATGATCGTTATTTACATAAATTTGTTTATAATAATTTATTTTACACAGATATATTATTTTGATATAATATTCTTATTTTATTTTGTGTTGGTTTACGAAGGTTGTTCACAAAACTTTATTTATAATAAATGGACACACGTTAGATCATTCTTACCTTTAAATAAGCCATTTTTGTTAAACACTATCGTCATAAAATATATAGCCAAGAATTGTATTATATTCATTGAATGGCAACCCCGCCATAAGCTTTTTCTTCTGGGATACCTAATTTCACTGTTTTTCTTAGGTAACCGCGTCTATGCTACTCTTCGTTCTCACGTGTTTCATTGCTATTTTCACTCATCAAGAGAATATCTTTGTAATACAGCAGAACCTCGGATAACGACCACAATCCGTTCCAGAAAGCTGGTCGTTATCCGAAATGTTCGCTATCCGCAACAATTTTCCCCATAAGAAATAAAGGAAATAGGAATAATTGGTTCCTAGCTCCTATTGACTCGCTATTATATGAAAGTTACAGGCTATATAGGTATTGTATTACATTGTATTACTTGTAGACTTACTATTGTAGACATTGTATTACTTTGTATCCATTTGGGATCGCACAGCGCCAAACACAAACATGGCCGCTACACATCTGTTCGCAAACCGAAATTTTGTTCGCTATCCGGGGCAAATGTTTTGGTCGTTATCCGAATAGTTCGTTATTAGAGGCGTTCGCTAACCGAGGTTTCACTGTATTCTTCTCATAGGATTATTCCACCATTTGTCTTGGAACAGTAAAGTCGGTTTCACTAGTGGTAGCCCGCAGGGCGTGGGATTCTCCATCCTTTCCCTGCTGCTCGCATCCCTAGAGGCGTCGTCGGGCTCCTTATCAGAATGGCGCTTCCATCCTTTTTCTTTCTGCGTCCTCTCTCATCCAGCGGTCCTAACTTACGAGCCTGGCCACGGGAGTGTATCCCCGCAGGCCCAACCAGGGTTTCCGTTACCAATGCTCTATGCACTCAATGAGCGATTCTCTCTGAAGTAGTTGCTATACTTAAACTCCAGTGACGTCAAAAACACATGAAAAGTAGAAGATGACTTCGGCGTTTTTTCATCCTAAATTAAAAACAGAACAGACTGAATAAGGAAGCTTAAGTTACTGCGGTAACTCATCTATCGAATTCATTCAATGAATTCAGGTCCGAGCAACTCCATTGAATGACGAAATGGGGATGAATATGGTGTTGCTTGTATGCAGCTAAAGAAATTAAAAAATGGAGAACGGTCATTACGAAATGAATTGAAACTAGATGTAGGCACTATGTTACATGCAAACTCCTGAATTTATTACTCACTGACAGCTTGTTTTCATTGTGTCAATGATGAGGCAGGGAAGTGACTCTCTCTTACCTGAAAAGATAAAAAGAAATTAACGTAAAATATACTACAAAGATTGCATTTTACATCTTTTCATACGTGAAAGTAGTAATTAATGAGGTCATTGGCGTCGAGAAATGTCATTTCGACTACAAGTGCAGAAATTCATAAAAGTTTTTCTCAGATGACATAATTGAGTGTAATTAATCACAGTAATTTTATATTAAATTATTGCTCTTATAATGTAATTGGAACAAATTAAATAATGATTTTCAGTGGAAAAACACCTGTGGATTAAGCAATAATTAGCTTTTTTCAACCGGTACGTTGAAGTAGTAAAGGCAACATTTATAGGAAATTTAGGGAAGCACTAGCATTTATAGGGGAAATCATTTAAACTTCTTGATACTAAAAATATTTTCAATTCCGTAATATCAGTTTCATACTCATTTATGACAGCATTAATTTACTGTTAAAAAAGGTAAAAAAAGGCTAAAAAAATACTTGCTTCATCCTCCATCGTTATTTCCAATTTCAAACTTTTAGTATTAAAATTTAGTTAAAACATTCAGGGTAAAAAGGTTTTTACGAAAAAATATTATTATTAAGTATAAAAAACTTGGAAGGCCGCATACTTAATTTCAAAACTAAAATAATAATTTCACTAATCACAAAACACTTTCAATAATTAAAGGAATTATAATAAATTTTCAGGCAATGACGGAACATAAGCCTTGTTCCGTCAAATTTCCCTCGATTGAGCACAATTTACATAAAATTCTTTGGGGTCAAATATTTTTCGAACCTACCAAGTGAAACAGGCAGCGATGTCGTCGAATACAAAACAAACAGCGGGTTACCAAGGCTACCGTTCCAGCCCACCCAACGCAAATATTAGCCGTGCTGCATCTAGAGGATTCGCTTAGAAGTTTCTCCTTCCGGATCAATCGGCTTTATTCCACTTACAGTGACCAGAAACCGCTGAATTTATCCAGAAGAGAAATATCCAAGGACACATTTCCCATGACATTGTCACTTGATGCATGCCGATAAAATAAAAGGGGAAGATATGCCTTCAAAAGCAAGCAATTCTAAAGGAGTCAAATTTAGTAATCATATCACGTAGCTCTCACACCGATTATGATAGTTTACAGTATTTTGTAGAACCATAACAGAATCCCCGCTATGAATAACCTGGTCTCACGTTAGATCAGGGTTGATAAAAATCATGATTTTTTTCAAAAAAGTCATTTTTGTTGATTTTGCTTTTTTAAATCGGATTTTATTGATTTAAATCGGATTTTATTAGTTTAAATCGGATTTTATTGATTTAAATCGGATTTTATTGATTTAAATGAGATTTTTATGATTCTCCAATCATCAAAAATTCAGTTATTTGCAAAACTAACTATTTGGGCAGCATATTGGAGAATGATCGTTTGCAGAAACAATAAGAGGCAACATACTCTAAACTTAATACAACATTTATTCAATATGGGGAGAGAACTATGGAAATGCGAATGGTATCAAATTAAAAATTACACCAGCATAATATAAAATTGCGATTGGAAGTATCTAATATGCTATATTATGCGGTTCTAAATTATATGAAATTTAAAAAAATTCTGTAATTGCAACTTTGTATGGTGCCTACGCTTATAAGTTAAATCAGAAAAGAATTATTTTTCAACGTATACACTAGTATTCAAACCAAAGCCATTTTTTTAAAGTTTCATGTTACATGCATTCCTACAGTATCATTTCTATTTAAGGGCCACCATTGGGCTGATAACTGTCGATTCATTGTATTAATTAAGAAATAAAAATCAAAATTATACACTTACAGCTTCCTTTTCTTGACTCTTTAAAAGTCAAACATATAGATCACATTATGATTTAAATCACCTGATTTTTTAAAGTAAAAATTAAGTGATTTAAATCAATCAACCCTGCGTTAGATAGTATTGTTACTTATTCATTTTTCCACTTATATGAACAGTTTATAATTAAATATTTATATGACGTTAATAATAATTGAGGTGAAAAAATATTTTAAGAATAATTAAAATGGCTGTGAACAAAAGATCTGCCACATCGAAAATAAAGTCAAAGTCTTTCGAGTAATTTTTTTGTTTAAAAGGCAAGAAAAAAAGACAATCGCAACACAGGGTTCCCACCTGATCGATATATCCCAACAAACAGATCTCGGAGCCAGAAAGCGTGGAATCCGATCGAACTTAAGAGCAGATGGCGTTATTTTGTGGAACCTAGTAACAAGTAAAATAATGAAGGAAAACATTTTATATGGTCCACAGATTTTGCTATTAATCAACCCAGGTTTCGACAAACTTGTCGTTTTCAAGGTAAAACAACACACAACTTAAGTCAATTCATACCATTTTTTGAGATGGTTAAAATTGAGGGACGGAGAAAAAGGAGTATTGGAGAACTTTACCACGGACGAAGAGCTCACTTGTTTGACGTGTTCTTCGTCCATGATAAAGTGGTCCTTGAGGAAAAAGAGGAAGATTGCCACTCGATGGTATTTGAAGACGATGCCTCTCAATCATCGCATTTGCGCTGCTGTGAAGATCATTTCAACATAACAGCAATATTGTGACATAACATTAAAGTTGTGAGGAATATGAAGACAAGATGGCGGGAACAAAAACCAATGGCGGGACGTTCACGTGTCAATGTTAACGATGCGAAAACAGGGCAAAATAAAAGATAAAATGAAAATTCACCAGTCCAAAAACGATCTGGCTATTTTCTTGGAGATCTTTTAACCCTTTGCAACCCAGAGTTGCTTCTGGGAGAAATTAAATTTCAATACTTCTCGATTTAAAAAATTGAAAAATTTCTACTGAATCATTATTATTGTCGCAGCTACATATTTCACCATTAAACTTTACAGCACAAATAACACGTAGTTGAAATCTTCCCAGAATAGAACTGAAAATGTATACATTTTTGATGTTACTTAGAAGCAACCTTGGGCTATAATGTGCTTAAAATCACATATGATCAACTTCAATAAATTTTATCGGAATACCTCGCGTAAACAGATGCTATATCATAAAGAGTCTTTTAGCTTTTATCGGCTCCTATTTAAGTCACTTCAGTTCTTGCATTACACCAAACAACGAGTATTAGATACCAACGTAGAGTACATAAAAGCAAACGAAAATAAATGCATCAAAGTTCGGCGATGGCATAAACTGAATGATCATATATACCTGTATTAAATTCGCCATGAAAATAATTTCTTGGCTTAGCCGAGATGATTTTTTCATGGCGACTACCCCTCTACTGCTCTTCTCTCCTGCGCTACTCCTTCGTTTGTATATAGCTTTGTACCCTTACGCGTGACTGCTAATAAAGTTACATATTTGATGCACTACCTTTGTAAACTTAATTAAAAAATAGCGCAGCAATTGTGTTGACACATGAACGCTAAAAAGAAAACTAGAGTAACTTTATATCTGGATTTAAAAAATTACTAGACAAAATATGATCTAGATATGTTCTTCGGGATCTTTTGAAATCACTGCAATAAAATTTATCGCGATCCTCGCGCAAGAAGATACTCTATTATAAAGAAACTATTATCTTCTATCAGCTACTAATGAAATCATTTAAACTCTTGTAGTTCACCAAACAACAAATAATACAAATCATCGTATAATACTCACTAATCGAACGATAATCAATGCATCGAAATTCGACGACGACATAAACTAAACGATTATATACAACAAGTATTAAATTCGCCAGGAAAAGATTTTTTTGGCTTAGCTGGGATGATATTTTTGGTGCGACTACTCTTCTCCTAGGCTACCCTTTGGTGTACATCTCTTTGCACCCGCAGTAATCAAATCATTTAAGCTCTTGCAGCCCATCAAACAACAAATAACACAGACCAACGTACAATACTGACTAAGTAAACGAGCATCAAAATTCTGCAATGGCGCCAACTGAATGCCTTGGAAGCTGCAGCTATTGCATTGACGCATGGACGAAAACGTTCGGACGGAGCTCGGGAGTAAACAATGAGCGTAGAGCATCAAGAAACAAAGAAGAATGGCTCCGCTAATCAAAGAAAGAAATGAAGAAAGATGAATGTGACCCAAGTCATTTTTTTTATCGCCAGTTTACGAGCGAAAGTGCGCCGTAAGATATTTACGCCCGCAACTTGAGTGTCTTCTTTTACAGCCTTTTCATGTTTTCCTGGAGAAGAGTTCTTATTCTTCCCTCCCTTTTCTCGAGCCTCCGTCTTAATATTCTCTACCCGAAATCTGTTTGTCGAAAAAGTATCTGGAACCGATTAGGCCCTGATCCGATATTCGTCCAATCCGCGCTTACACCGAGTCGAGTGGAAATAAAAGCGATCGTTTTTCCATTCACAGAAGAACCGCACGCTTACCCCATTAAGTAAAACAAAAATAAAAACCCTCATTAGTTCGCTTCTTCGGCGGTTTCTTTGAGTCCTAATCTTGTTTCTCATCCTATTTTCCCATCTCACAGCGGTGCGTTATTAATGCATTCAGCGAGGCAATAAATTAGAATGCTTCAAGATCCTCCACAGATGGAGCCCACTCTTAATCTCGAAGATAAACTGAACCAACGCTAAAGGAAAGCACGGGCGCATAAAATGGTCCCATTTATCTCTTCCATGCACTACTACCCTCGTCTTCAATTACTCTCATGTTTTATCTTTAAATAGCTCGCGAGCAAACGTTTTGGAACATCTAATTCCTGTTTAAGTAATTAGATAGAGAATTTTCAAACCTTCAAGGCAACATCTGTTTTTGTAAACCATGACCCGTTAAAACACTCATCAATAAAGTAAAAACCATCAAAATAAAGTTAAAAAATAAACATTAGTAAAATATATAATCTGAGGTTTCAGGCGAGATGGAGTGGAAACGTGACATAATGAAAATGAAAAAGCAGGAGCAATTTCCACAATTTTACATTTATTAATACGACCGGTTTCGCTTTTCAGCATCATCAGGTACAAAAATATCAAGTGCGCTGTGCTTAAATAGGAAGGTAGGAGGGGGTGGTGGGCGGTAAGGCGGGGGAAGGGGATGGAGGGAGGGTGTACAGTCACGGGGCTTCGGAAAACTGAGGATGGGGTTAGAGAGGAGTATGACAAATACACTAATTGTCCTTAATGTCTTCCTCCAAGGGGAAGGTGGGAAGGCCCCTGGTACCCTCTCCGCTGGGTTCCAACGCTCCAGTCGCTCGGTCCGGTCAGCTACCCCTGGATGCCTCATGGTGTCGGCCGTCGAGGAGGATGAGGGGGGGGGCGGGCAACCGCGTCCTGGGGGAAGGGGGGGAGGGGGAATGGCTAATGGAAGTCAATAGATAGGAGGGGTGAGCTGGTGTAGTACAGAAGTTCGTTGAGGAGGGGCTTATTACTCTTTTTCCTTATGTTAATTTCTATTTGTTCCAGGGCATCAAGTTTCCTTCCTTTGTCGGCTACGTGGAGAATCACAGGATCAAATTCACAATCATGGCCCGAACTTAACAGGTGTTTTGCTACCATGGATGTCTCATCACCGTTTTCTTTGCACTTCTTGTGTTCTTTCATTCTCGTGGTGAAATCACGTCCTGTTTGCCCTACATAGCTCGCTCCACAATCACAAATTACCTCGTATACCCCACTCAGATTGGTTTTCTCAATAGTGTCCTTGTTTTTACAAAGTGATTTTTTGAGCGAGTTTGGTGTGTAGAAGGCGACTTTATATTTGTCCTTTGGAATGACATTCACTATTTTATAGGATAACTTTTGAAAAAACGGAAGTTTACACCACTTTCTTCCATTATTGATGTCTGCTGGCAAGAGGGATGTACTAAGGCCAATCGCATGCTTCTTCCGTTTCTTGGTGAGGAGAGAGTTGATCATGTCGGCACTGTATCCGTTGGTCACAGCAATCTTCTTAATAGTCGCAAGTTCCTTTTTATAATTCATCTCCGACATGGGTATATTTATAAGTCTGTGAATCATTGAATTGAAGCTGGCTAATTTATGTGAAATCGGGTGGGCGGAATCTGAAGGTATTACTTGGTCCGTGTAGGTAGGCTTCCTGTAGATGGCAAAATCGTGTTTTGACGAACTTCTAATGATGGAAAGGTCCAAAAAGTTGATCTTGATCGTATTAATAAATGTAAAATTGTGGAAATTGCTCCTGCTTTTTCATTTTCATTAGTAAAATAATACTAAAATATAATAATAAAACTTCTAAAGGAGCCAAATTCCGTTATCATATCACGTAGCTCTCACAACGATTATGATAGTTTACAGTATTTTGTATAACCATAACAGAATTCCCGCCATTAATAACTTGGTCTCACCGTAGATGGTATTGTTACTTATTCTTTTACACTTTATGAACAGTTTACAATATACTTTAAGTATATGTACAGAACTAAAGGTAAAATAACTAATGTTTACAAAGTACCCAGCAGTTTACAAAGTACCCAGCTAATCACAGCCATTAATGCTCAATTGCAGATATGTAAGTAGTTAGAAGGTGATTAAGAGAAGAAATGCTTCAGCTAAGAATAAAACAAGTGAGAAAATCCATAAGGATTAAAAAAATATGATTCCCATTCCAAACCGGAAGTCATGTATTGGTAAAACATAATATTTAAATCTTAAAGCAGCTTTAAAAGTCAAAAGATATATTTTTCGTGATATTCGGTGCCCTATTTAAGCAGATAAAATACGGTGAAAACCGAAAGTGACACTTAAATCGCAAATCGCCTATCTAACTCGGAAATTGCCCCGGAGGTTGATTTGGTTAGGTGAGAGTAGAGCTCAGCCCAGGCTAATCCACAGGAGTGTAATTATCATACAATTATGGTACGGTACGGGTATTATGTACGTCTCATGTAATGCTCGTTTTATCAAAAGAATATTGATGAAAATTAAATTAAGACACATCTTTTACAAATATAATAAAACACTTTTCGATTCAATATTATCAATAGAATGGCATTATTGGCATTCTATTGATAATGACTCAAAATGTATTTTATTGCTATTAGTTGCATAACAATGGCTAAAAAGTCGAATTGAACAGCTGGAAAAGTTTGCACCTTCAAAATTTAGGGATAGAATTTGATATTCTAATTCTCCACAGGTACTCGAATTTTGGTTTTGTACCTCGATGCATGTTATCTGTAATGGATAAAAAAAATCATATGCTAGGGGAAAAGAAGAAAAGTTTTCAATTGCGCAGTTTCGATTCACCCTCCTTAAAAACAGGTAATTCGCCGAAAATGCGTTATTTTGTTTGTGCGGTAAAAGTGCTTTGAGGCGTAGAGGTGAGAAAATTACACAGCAATACTCGAGGCAATGTGTTTTACCAATTAATGATATGCAAACACTTCGAGAAGGAAAACAAGTACGGTAATAAAAAATTAAAGTGAGGGTCTACGACGGAAATGTAGGCATACTGTAATGCATACATAAGTGAAGGCGAACTGTTGACATACGGCTTAACACTCCAATGTTCGCCTCAGGACTTCATCGAGGAAGCGATGGGAAAAAGAAACGCAAAGATCACTCCCTCTCAGCCGGTCGGATTCGGTCATTTTTTCCAGACGATTCACTAATTAACGACCTACGCAGCCATCTTGAAATTTTCAGAGAACATAGAGTAGATACTTTTCAACATTTATTTGTATCTAAAATATTAACATTTTTATCGGTGTTATGTTAAAATGGCCAAGAGACAAGTATGATAAAACGTTCACATTTGAGATTGATGGTTCATTTGAGAGTTTCAATACGATAGTGTAAGTCTAACAAGCAATTGGGTACGAGAAAAGAATAGTTGAGATAGAGTTTCTACCAAGCATTTTCATTTTTCGCGGCATTTTCGTAAGGTATTTCTCTCCTAATACTTGCGCAATCATAGTTAAATTTTAAGAGCATTCAGAGAAACACCTCTTCAAAATTTTCTTGTATCACAAATTCGGAAAATTTACCTGAGTATTTTTCTAGCATGTATAATTTTCATATTTAAGACACAGAACGACAAAATGTTTGAAAAGCATAAACACAAGAAAACATTAAAAAACTTAGGTCAAGTTTTGAATGAGTTGTGGGCCGCGAAAGAAGAAAAAATACGAATGTTTAATTGAGAGTTTTGCGTCTTCTTAACCACCTGTGGTAAACGCTTAAAATATATTTATCATATTCAATGACCATGACTTAGTTATATATGAAATCGAAGGCGGACGTAATGAATCAAATAAAAAGTGGTAACTTACTAGTAAAATGTTAGCTACGCTAGGAGGCGTTTCATTGTGGCCCATATATTATTAATACCCTTTAATTTCTATGAAACTATACCTATCAATGTTTAAGAATTATTTATAAATAGAAGTAAGTAAAATTGTACATTGCAATTTCCCACTGTCCCTCTCATTGGGATTTTTCTTCCTCATAGAAAAATCTCCCCGGGATGGTGGAAGAGAAATTGCTTTTGCTTGGTTTCGCTAGGTAGGGCCTCCTTTGCTTCCATAGCACTGGAGTGTTTTATCCCTATTTCCCTCCCTTCCAGCCCTTTCCTTTCCCTGGAGGCGTCGGCGGGCTCCGATCGCGACGGCGCCTCTATCCTTTTCCCTTCCTGTCCTCCCCCTCCCCGGGTGCGCGGGCGTATAAGCTACGTGCTTGGTTCCCGGCCCCGGTGCGTTGTAACCCTGGTGAGGGTTCGCCCAGAACCCTCGAAGTGTCTGTAAATTGCAATATTTCCAGTTAGTTTTACAATGTATTGCATATTATAATATTTATTTTATAATATAATACAAAATATCGCCATGTCCAATTTGACTTTTATCAAGACTTCCACCACATTGCGCCTAGCATCATACAAGATTCTTCTACATAGGTTGGCAATGAAGTGCAGTTCAAAAATTACATCTTCTGTGTTATGCTAAAAAATATCAGTTCCTTATTACTCAAGCAATTCAAGCCTAAGCACATAGCCTCCGAGTCTCATGCGATTCCAAAACCCAATCCGAAATCTGCAAAACGATCTATATACCGGCCGTACAACTAAACATTCATAATACAAAGGTCCTCTGGTAGGTTACTTTGCTATTTGGAACATTCATTTCAAAGCATGACCTTTTACTTACTTCACTAGTTAAATCTTAAGTGTAGTATCCACGCCATCATATCTGGCTGAGATACTGCCTGTCTCCTCGCACGGTGGAGATAATGTTAGTTCTTCTCGGGTGATATCCAATCTCGCAAACAATTGACCCCATTGGCAGGGAAGAGTACCAATGGGGGAGTCCAAAATAGCGGCAGCGACTCCTTTTCCTGTCAACCTGACGACGGCCCTTTTATGGGGTGCGCCAGCGCTTTCTGGGTCCACCGTGTTTACCCTAAATGATATCGGTTCTCAAACCCCTCTCCACGGCTGCTATATAGCACGAAAACCCGAGCTGCGTAGCGATATATTTTTTATATCATTTAACATCTATTTTTATCACTTTTTGCTTAAAAATGTATCACTGGTAATATCAATTATGCGTCGAAATTATATCCCTTTACATGGCCTAAGTGATACTTAATACTTACGTCATTTTGACCCAAAATGGGTATCACTTCGTGAAAAAAATTTAAATTCTAAAAAGAAGAAAGAATTATAATGCATTCAATTTATCAAAACGGCTTTTGTACGCTGCTTCTAATACATTACCAAGCTTACATTTAGTCAATTGCCACTTAATATACCCAGAAATATAGATGATATCACATTTTGATGCATGGGATTATTTGTTTGAAATTTATCGAATTTCAATACGCAGAGTTATACTAAAATGTAATCACTTTTGTATTTGCAAAGGAAAGTAGAAGTCAAATTTATACTGGTGATACTTAATTGTTATCTTTTAAATACAAAAATGCACATGGCCTTGTATATTACATACACGGATATCGACCCCATTTACAGGCGAAAACAATATGAAAAACTGTTTGTGGTCTTGTGTATCATGGAGCAATTCCCTCGAAACCCATGAAGTGTGAAAGTTAAGAATCGCATGCTGTAGTGACTAGATAGTAATCAAGATATTATAAGAATTACGCAGTGGCTTGAACTCTTCAATAGTATGATGGCTCAGTCGGAAGGAAATTTAATCATGATACTCCAAAAAAGATCGCAATTATTTTTTGTTTTATTTTTGTGGGCTCATTAAATTTACTTTTACAGTAGAGTATAACTGCTGAGCAGTGTCAAGCATAACTGTTGTTAATAGTCAGTACAAATGAGCTCGTAACCCATTGCGTAAAGTGGCCATAAAAATTCATAAATTTATTACAAAATCTAGTCGTTCGAAAGTTACCACAGCTTGCGGTGGTACATGCTACTGCGATACAGATAAAATAAATATCGATGGTTAAGTTTTAACAACACGTATCTCAAAAATAGCAACTTTTCAGAGAGCAAAGGAAACGATTTATATTTTTAACTGTACACTGAAATTAAATACTGAAAAAGAAGCATATATTTGCAAACAAAGAGTTGTTTTTTGCTTAAATTTTATTTTTTAAATATCATTCCACATTGTTTGAGATACCTGTCTCCAACCAACCAAATTTTGAGTTAAGTGTCGTTAGAATTTAGCCATCGATATATCTCTTCTACGTAGGTATACATAGCACAATAATCCAACAATTCGCTCGCTTTACTATGTTGGTGCCTTGGGATATCGGTACTACGATTAATAGCAACTGTTGGTTGGTCACGTCAACCACAGCCACAAACTAATAATCCAATACACTCTCGCAGTCAGCCACGTGAACCACTCATCATCTTCCACCTATCTCATCTTACGTCCACTGTCACTTTCTGGATCCTGTCACAAACAGGATTGCTTGGATCACCCACAGCTACCCCGAGATAAATGGCAGGAGTATTAGCTATAATTCTGCTTTCACTCACAAGTACTACTGTTCCTTTCAAGAATGATTCCATGGTTATTGCTTAAAATCTGTTTCTGACATCCTACGTCTTCTGATTCCCAATTTTCATACCCATTGATCATCCCACTTCTTCATACAACACCTTTTATCCATTTTTTTCTGCATTCCAGGAGTATGAACTTTTTTCCTTAATTTGCCTCCCCGTCGCCTTCCTTCTGGGTTCCACTACAACTTTGCCTTAGAAATCTTCCATTTCCCGCTCGCAGTACATGCCCCTGCCACTAATAGAAGTCTTTATCTCATATAAAGTTGTGTTACTGATATTCAGTACTTCTCAGATTCTTTGATTCCAAATTCTTTTATCTTACCGGCTGTTCTTCGCCAGAAATGCATTGCCATGGTCAATAGATATTTTCTTTCTGACTTCGCGCCAGTGGCCACACTTCTCAGCTTTTGATTACTATGCTCCAAGGTTATTCTAAGAACCTTGACTATGCTCTATATTTACGTTCTTTGCTTTATTAATATTTTATTGTATATTCTCCAATTATTTTATTCAGACAATCGCTGGCCCCATAAAAGCTATTCAATAACGATATTACCTATTTTCCTATATGACATCCATGTCTAAAGAATCAAACAATCATTTTCACTACATGACAACGCTTCAACCTTGGTTTTAAAATATTAATTTGTAGCTTTAAAAAAAGTAGTTTGTTAATGATAGCTGCGTACCCAAGCGTTCTTTACTCAGAAAACTTAAAATCCCTATTATTTAGTAAAATAAATTATTTTTACCGTAAATATACTGTAAATATTAATTATTTTCTACTATTAATTACATTTCAATTCATCAATATAAATATTTGCACGTTTTATCGCAATTTTCGCTGTTTGGGGCAACCAAAGGCCACGTTTCAATTGAAATTTTATTGTTTATCACACCACCAATCGCAGCTTGAACGCGACCCTGTGTTGACAATCAGCACACTTCCCTTGTTAACATATTTCCCGCCATAAAACTGGTACAGCTTTCCTACCTCTGGGATCAGTCGCTTCTTCATTATTCAGATAATAATAAATCCCATCGCAATATCCCTCTCCGCTCGCCAGTTTTTTTTCCGACTCGATATTTTCCCAAGTTGACGCGAACTTTTTTTTCGTTTCGCTGAATTTGGCTGTATGTATTTATTTTTGCCGGAGACGTGTGCCCACTGATAACAAAACTCAAGCACGCAGACAACTCGAGAGCCTTTGATGACGCGCATCAAATATATTCATACAATCCAGAGCCCTTCTTTCGTAAAGACAGTATGTATACGTCTTTTTTTTACACATAAACACACTCGGTTAGCGACGTAGACAAAAAAATTGGAATACATGGCATATTTATGGTTACAACTTTGAACAGAACCTAGAGGTGTTAGAGAGCAAAACAGAGAGATTTAAAATATTCATTCTATCCTAGTACTCTCTGGGATAGAAATAGTGTACCGATCAAGACAATTTATGGCATCACTCCATAGGATTGCATGTTTATTTTTCCATTGTTCTAACCTTCCATGGATTTTTCTACATTAATAATTATCCGTTGTCAAATTTTTCCAATGCATGAACGTACACCTACTTTATGCGACTATACGTAATATTTAATATGACCGTGTGGTGCGCATGTGAGGATCCTTTAGCATGCTGGTGATTTGTCATCCCCTGCCAAACACCCAACAGGTTGGCCGCAGTGTATTGAGTATATGTAGATATGACGTTCACGTGCCTTCCTTATATGTGTAGCTCCTCGATGGACATAACGATCCGAAATAATTAAAATTCATTTTTGAGAAAGTTGGAGTGTGCTGCGCCAGAGGTATCACATTTTTAAATAAAAAACATTCCGTTTCCAACAAGGGAAGACTTTAGCTAGATAATACTGACTAAGGGCCTCGGCATCAAGGTTCAACAGAAAACGTTATTCCAGGTAGGTATTCTAAAATATTCTATCACTTAGTTACTACTATTATGATGGGCATTTTTTTCTTGTTATAAAGCGTAATTTGTCCACGCAGATAGTGAAAAATTAATAAATGTAAATTTTTTCTCTCTCTAGCCTATTTTTCTTGAGTCAAAATAGTCATCTGATGAAGGAAAATATGTTCATGACTTTTCATATAGTTTTGATATTTTTTTAATCTTGCCACTGTTTGTATATGCTTAGTAGTCCACAGGAATATTATCCTTGAAATCATTCATTCGACAACGTTCGTACCTTATCTTCAAAAACTTAAATATACCAGGACAGCTTCGAGAAGAGTTCTCGGGATCGCCACCAGGTCAGGAGCTGCATAACTGACGAAGTTTCGATGTCCGATTCAGCCACCGTCCTCAGGACTGTGAGTGAGTGCGTCCTCACTGCCCCGTGGATGATCCACCGTGGACATCGAAACGTCGGCAGATATGCAGATCCTGACCCGGTGGCGGTCCCGAGAACTCTTCACGAAGTCTACTCGCCGGGAAAGCACTAAATCTTTCTACTAGGACAGCTTTTGCGATAAACATTCGGGCATTTATTAAGTGGGTTATCTTGAATGGAACCTCACGTTAGCGATCATCATTAATTCCCAAACACTTTATTTATAAAATGCATCTACATGCACATATTAATCTGCAAGTCATCTAAAGAGATGTTTGGCAGGGGGTGAGCCATCACCCCCTGCAACATGCACCAGAGAATTAAAATTTACTTCCGCGAAAATACGCAACGCAACAATCACAAAATATACGCTACATGTGACACGTAAGCTATGGGATTATTTATAGCCTACTGATGAAGCCAATCTGGCTATAATGCTAGAACTTGCAAAACATCCTCTTAGAAATACTAGGAAAATTCAGAAACGTGCGTATCTTGCTTGAAGTACATCGAGCACATCCTAGTACAAAGCTTAACTAAGGTGCAGTCAGTTTCTTAAAACACATTGAAGAGACGCATTGCCTACTCAATTTCTGGGCTTGGAACGAAGGTTTTGGGAACTGTTGTTTTCCGCGATTTCAATCGGAACTAACAATCCCTCATGATTGACGCGCGATTCTCGAAGCGTCTTTTATTTCTTGCCATGCTACTTATGAACCAAATAATCCATTAGAAGAATAATTCACTCCTGAACTGTATTGCATATGCTCAATATTATGGATTGAAAAAAGAGAGATAGTATATTCGAAGTAGTAATACGTTATTTTGGTGGTGGTTGCTATACATCAGTTATGTTTGTTTGGTGTGGCTACTTTTGTTGTCCAATGCCTATATTCGCTGATATAGAATGATTGTGGGAGAGATATTGAAAAGATGACAGTATAAATAAAGACTTAATTTGTTTAAACTCTGAAAAGATTTCAGCATCGAGAAAAATACTGAGGTAAAATTATTTACACTTAAGATGATTGTGATGCATGAATGTGGACAGTGGCTCACTCTAATAACCTACCCTGACATATTCAAGCAGATAGCGTAAGTTTTAAACAAGTATTAAGAAGCTATAAATAACTAGCAAGACGAGGTGATGTGCTGTCTTATAAGCAGTGGCGCCGACTCCATGGGGCCTGAGGAGGCCCAAGCCCCCTCAAAAATTCGTTATGGGCGTGAGGAAAGAATGTGTCAGGCTTGTCGATTTTCCCCGGAGAGTCCAGATATCGAGATTCGAGTGATCAAGGTTCGAATGTTGATCATACAACTCCACTAAAATGCTTAGAAAACATAAAACTCACTACTTAAAAAAATTCCCAGGGCAAGATCCCCCGTTTGGGCCCCCCCAATATTTTTTGTAAGTCGGCACCCCTGCTTATAAGGAGTGTTCACGAAATAACGGGAACTCTAGTTTTTCGAAAGAATATTTATTTATTCGTCCACATTAATGTTGTCTCATTCAAATTAGTCCCCATTTTATGACCATTTCACAAACTGTTCATACAAGTTCCTTGTTCCATTTCTTTAAAAAACGAAAACCGCCGAGCACATAAAAACAAGTCCAACCTTAGCGGCTGCAACAGATATGGTAAACAGCTGAAAATGTCATATTACTTAAGGGGCATGTATGCCAACAATATAAAATACATAAACATAAACAAAAACATAAACAATCGGACTCTCTAAACCCGCAAAATTTAAGAATTCCCGTTAATTTCTGAACAAAAAACCTCGTCCCTTACAGCGCAAAATAACCACTATACATCTACATCATTTATTCAATGTCCAAGATAATTAAAAAATCTCCTAGATGTCTGGAATATGTCTATTTTGAGCGATAACTTTTATCACATATGACACGCATAAGTCCGATGCAAACACCCAAAAACAACCGACTTTAGAAAAAATGTTACTGTACGCTGTCTGTTGGAAAATAAACTTTTGTCATTTCGAAACGTATCGTAACCGAGTCATTTATCAAGAAATTTCCCACTGGGTCCAATTTGAATGTTTAGAAATGGTTAGAAAATATCTGCTCAAGATATCTTTAAGATAATAGGAAAAGCGAATATTTTGATATATACAACATGTCTAGAAGATTTCAACAAGTTATTACATGATGTTTTCCAGATATTAGTAAAAGACGAGTCAGATATTTTAAAGATTTTTTTTTCTGATATTTTGTTCTAAATGGGGTATGACTTAGGGTAAACATCGGGAGTGACGTCTCATAACCCTGTCACGCATGCGAGAGGGTCACGTGACACACGACTCAGGAGTGAGAGGAAGGGTTTGTGGGGTTTAAAGGGAACATTGGACTGTTTGTCGAGAGAGAGTCTGCAGGAGACGACAAGCGGCCGGCACCCATCCCTCTTCACGCTCATAGCACGGCGCCCCGCCTTCGGCTGTTTTTGCGCTAAGCACTTCCGAAAACAAGCCTTTGAAGAGGGCGTTCTAAATGTGGGGCGCAGGAAAATGGACGGATGAAGAGCCCGAGGCGAACAAACGAACACTCAACTCCGCTCAGGTTTGAAAAATTATGTCCCGACCGTTCGCGACGGTTCTCATAATCAGGAAACCTCATCAGTAGACGTTCATTACAGAATTTTACAAATATTCCTCGTGTCCTCCTCTACATCCATCCAAGGGTCAAGGTTTTAATGTTTTCAACGGATCTTTTTGCAAGTCCCTTTCATTATCAATTCTATTTGGTAAAGTTTTACGAGTCAGAAAATCCTAAACTAATACAAAAATGGACCTTTATATTCTTAGATATTTTACGACATTATCAGTTACACAGGATGTTTCAGGAGGAATCTGCAATCCTTCAGGAGGTGTAACGGGAGAAAATTTTAAGCATTGTTTGTCCCATAACTATGGGGTCGCAACTCCTTCGTTACTTAGCTATAGCAACGTTAACATTTTTGAACGCACTTTCCAGTTACCATGAAAATGCTGTTTCTGTATTTACGCCAGATAAACCTTTCTTGGAGTAAATTGATGATTTCTCAATGAATTTTTAAAAATCTGGGATCTACCCTGTGTATTCCAAATAATTAGGGGCATGCAAAACTCGCAAATGCGATAACGTGAATTTCGGGGTTTCTCGCGAATAGCGAATTTCGTGTTTATCGCGAATTTCACCAATTCAAACACGATTGTAACCTTTTTTTCTTCTTTTACTAATGCTTCTCCCACGAAAGTCTTTCCGAGGCGTATGTATATGCAATTTTTTCCGATAAACTGGATATTTGGATAGCTTTCTTAGCTATTTTTCAATAAAATGAGGTAGTATAACAACACTTCACTATAAGAGGTCACTGCGCAATGTTTTCGCCGATAGTATAGTTTTCACGAATATGGAACTCTCCCAACCCAAACAAGAAGCATTACAAGCACCAATAAACTTAACGTAGCACATATGGGTTTCTGAAAAATGACTCCTTAACTTCAAGTTGAATTCCTCTTGTTTATATTCATGCTTAGCCTAGTTATTATTATTATTATTATTATTTTTATTGTTACTTTAATTGATACGCATGTGAATAAATGGTTATCGGAATTCAGAATTGTGCTACATCACATTTTTATCCTAATTTTTTGGTATCTTTTTGGAAAAAAATATTGTTTGTTTAACACTGTTGTCATGATGAATTATCATCTTAGATTCTTGTAATTAGTCTGTTGAATCAAAGTGTGATTTTTTTCTTTTGTTGAAAATATTGTTTTGCGGAATTGTTTTCATGCTGTTGGATATCTGCAGGGCATACATTTTTCTGGAATTTCATTTATTTTTTCTTTACTTCTATTTATGTACTAATGCTGAAAATGTTAAAAGTTGTACATTTATTTTCTTATGGGCCTTAGTGCTTACGAAAATAAACGAAATTATTATTATTATAACATTTTTCGTGGTATAATACACAGACACTGAAACTGAAACTTTTCCCGAAACTGAAGCCTCAAAATTAGGGGGGGGGGACAACATTCAGAGGGGGACTATATTCGGAGAAATACGGTAGTTAAAGCTCACCCTCGACCAAGCCATTGGCTCGAGAAATTCCCATATATATGTAGGGGAAGTTGGTTCGTTTTCTATCCATCTGCCACCTTCGTCTTCGAGAATTAAGCCTAAATCACACGATCATTTCTTTTTAATCCCTCTGGAGGGATTGCTCCAGCGATGACAGTTTTTCGCAATCATTTTCCGCGATGACTCGAGGGAAATGTTTTCCATCCCTTTTCCCAAGGGGACTGCATAGAGAGGGCTCAATTGCACCCCTTAGAAGGGTGATTTCTGTTGCCACTTCGGTCGCCTTTTAATCGGCTTACGAAAATGTCCGCGGCGCGGTGATGAGTGATGCGATCCACTTTTTTTCCAATATTTTGCAGCATAATGTTTCTCAATACGAGAAATAGCATTGAAAATTAATGCATTATATCATCATGTGAATAAATTTCGGTTAATACCCCAAATCATGCCTTATTTCCCGTGAAACTCGGATCAATTTGTCCGTCAGCGACGCGAGTGGCGACTTTTGTAAACCTATTTAAATACGCGGTTGGTGACATCATTTATGGAGACCAACTTGAGGGTCCTCTAATTTAATACTCGAGCAGTAAATCATAAATTCCGCACATTTAGCGAGCGCGAGATGATTGTCTACCAAAATATACCACTTCCACGTCAGTGCGATCCAATTTTTCCAATATTCTGTAGTATAATTCTTGAAATTACAAGGAATGCGTTGAACTTTTGTGAATTTGATAGATGACATCATCATGTGCATGAATTTCGGTTGAAATCCCTAACTATACCTTATTTCCCCGTGAAACTCAGATCACTTTATCCGTCAGCGACGCGAGTGGCGACTTTTGCAAACCCATTTTAATGCGCGGTGGTTGACAACGCATTTAGAGGTCAACATGTGGATCCTCTTTTGCAATAATCGTGCTTTTTCCCATTCACTCGCTACGTCCCTTTTTCCGTCGCTGAAACCATAGCTGGTACTGTCCATGAGCCAATCACAAAGCAAACGCCCCTGACAGCGATTTTAACGCCACGCTTTGACTTTTAATTTAATGACAGTTGTTAATGCAGAAAGTGATGGAATGAGCGATGGAAAAATGGACGGTGGGAATGATCGTGTGATTAAGAAAATGATGGGTCGAGAGATAATTTCTTTGATCCCTATAAAGCTATCATTGGAGCTATCATTCATAGGGACGTAAATATGCTCGTGTGAATCCGGCTTTTTTCTTAGAGGATGTCTAAAGGCTTCGACCACCAAAAATATTAAACTTTAAACGGAAAGTAAATACACAAGCATGAAAATATACCTTACTTGATAGGAGAACTTTTTCGTTCGATCTAAAATTGTTTATCAACGATAAAAATAAATTTTTGACAGTTTCTACAGATGGAAAAACAATTACAATTGCTGGCCTCGGTGGCGGCGGGGTAAAGTCCTCACCTGCCAAACAAGAGGTTGCGAGTTCGAGTCCCGCCAGGGTAGATGGCTCCTTTCCAGGGCGTGGTTGTTCGTGCACGTGTAATTATTAACTTGTAGAAAAAAGAAACAATGTAAAAGGACAACGTGTGCTGTTTCCGGTGGTACGGGAATAAAAATAATTTCACAGGCATGGCAATACGACAGTTTTTTATTTAATTGCCATACTATTGAAATATGTTTGTGGTTTTACAATGAGGACAACAATATCATACCAAAAAATTATTTCGCGACATAGCAACAAAATATGGAGATCAATTTTGATGATTAAACGACCGGTTGAAGGTTTCCCGACATAAAATCGGGGGCGCTATCACCATGGCTACCTCCGAACTCCTCATCAATTATTTCTTATCGAAGATGAAAAAATGAAAAAAGTCTTTGTATCACAATGATTTTCCAAAGGTTCCAAAAGATAACGTCACAAAATGAAGGACCTGTCATTTTAAATTGAATCCCCTGCTGAAAAAACACTTAAACACACACCTTGTATTTTCTGCCACGCAAAATATGCCACTAACTGCGATATGTGATAAAACAATGAAATTTATCAGCACCACGAAATATATTCCATGTAGCTACTGAGGTATCATTACTGCAATGGCATTAACTTCCGAAAACTCTAATGATGTTTCTTTATCTAGTAGCTGGTTTGCTTTAGCAAAGGGAAAACATTACCCTTCCTGAAATAGTGTCAACAAGCTGCATTCAAGAGATAAGAAAATAATGGGATTAACAAAAGACGGCCGCTTTCTTTAAGCCATATCCGTATTTTACATCCTTTCTAACGAAGCATTGATCTACGTGCCTTTACTGATATCTAAAATCCCTTCCAGGACGCGTAAAATTTTCATCTAGTGCGTCAACCTCTTTTGATTTATGTACGAATTATTCCAATAATTTCTGCGTTATTTGACTGATCTCATGTTTATTTACATGTAACTTTGATTCTCTGCATAAAATTAATATTTTAAAATATTTCGAATCTCCCAACTCCTGAAAATTGAAAATTATTAATCCCGTAGAAGAAATTATGATGGGGATTTATTTTTTTAAGTACTTCCAGCTAAGACAGATGGCTGAGATATTTCAATTGAATGGCTTAATACAGGAAGTTAATATTTTTTTCAATCAATCTTCTCTCACGATTTGAATTTTCCTGAAATTAGTACAACTATATGTATATGAAAACCCTCACATTATTCTTCGAAATCAGAAATAGCACATTTCCTTGTCTACCAGTATCATTAGCAATAAATAACTATAGTGAAAATGATTCGTAATTAGGTATTTTTAAATGTACTTATAATCCTAATAGAATGCAACTGGAAATGTACTTACATTTCTCGTTGTATTGTATCAGGATTAAATGATGACATTTATACTCCTATTTTTTACAATTAGTGTCTTACACCTACATTATTAGGTAAAGAAACATAGACAAGCCAGACCTTATTTATCGGGTATTGCACTATATTTAAAAAAAAACGACCAAGAGAAACGTATCCATAGAAGATCCCAGATGAAAAGGAAGAAGGAAATATATTTGGGCTTGATTTAGCCAATACGGAATTTTTAAAGGTGATATGTCACTGTATCGATTCCAGCACCCTGCCAGGAGGCAACGAAGGAGCTCTCGCCACAACTAAGCCGCCGATCAAGTTTTTCACACAAATATTCGGTGCATAAATAAACATGGACACCGTTGCCTGAACATAGATTTCGTCACGTATTTTTACAATATTTACAGAGAAATACGAACAACGAGAAAATTCGACAGTTTTAAAGTTTGTATTACACATTAAGAAACCAAAGAACAATAAAAATAAAAAATTATTTATAAATAATCAGCCTCAGAAATCGTGGTGAGGCAAAAAAAAAAACAAAGGTTTAAAGGTTTTTGGCGCAAATGACCATACCAATGCCATTTCAATATTGGTCTCATACGCAGGAACCCTTTTAATACGTGTATTTCCGTAAAATTGGAACAAAGTGCGTTTTCAGAAACGCCAATAATCAATTTAAGTAAATAAAAGATCGTAGCACTTTTCCACAAGAGTTTTTAATGCGTACAACGCGTTTCGGCTCACTGAGCCATCATCTGGTACAAGACACTTCAGAACATGTGAAAATCCCTTTTATACCCTTGATTTTGACATGTTCTGAAGTGTCTTGTACCAGATGATGGCTCAGTGAGCCGAAACGCGTTGTACGCATTAAAAACTCTTGTGGAAAAGTGCTACAATTTTTTATTTACTTAAATATGTCTTACTTCTACTCCAATTGAAGCCTTAATCTGTTGAACTTAGCCAATAATCAAGTTAATATTATTTCTAGTTCACATGTTGATAAAGGACAAAACTCCAATACTAAAAAATTACGAATTAATTCCATCTGGTAAGACATCTAGCGGTTATCACGGAGTTAAAAAAGAAGAGCATCGAATTTCGAACACTTCCTTATGTAAGTTAACCGGATTTCAAATTCACTTGACGTAGGACGACGATCTCATATTTAAAATAAATTACGTACTACTTCTAACTGAAAAGACCTCTAGCCCAAATCAAACTCGGCGATGGGCGCCAGATGTCTTCTCAGTCCGTAAATTGCCATACGAAACGCTGTCCTACGTCAGCAGGTTAACTCCAAGTTTATGATTACTACCATGTGGGATGACATTCTTCGCATTTCCAATACTACCCACAGCACCCACGTCATTAACCCTTCCGTGACTGCGCCCAGAAAACTTATGCGAACGATTGTGTGGGGTATCTCAGGTACCCCATTTATAAATCATACATTATATGATGTACTTTAGTCTTTCCTGTAAGTCAAGACCATGGCTCTTTTTTAATGATATAATATCTTGTTTTGTATAATTTATATATACATTGTAGGCTACATTTTGGTTTTTACACTGATTTTGTGCGAAAATGCAGGAATCTTTCGTATTTTCCTGTTGTAACAGTACATTGAATAACATACTATGAAATAACAAGTACAAGACGTGCCATCAGGCATAATATTGGCGTTATTGAAGTTATAATATAATAAAATTTATGGCATTCAACTTTTGTCCCAGCACTCAAATAACAAGCAAGGTTTTTTTTATTCCCGCCAACAGCTGTGCGGGGTAACTCAGTTAACCCTACAATAAAAATTGAATTAAAAAAACAATTTAAATAATTAAAAAATCATTCGTCGCCTAAATAACGACATAGTGCTTGAGCTCAGTACAAAAAATATCAATGGGTGAAAATAAAAACTTATACAACATTAGCATAATTTGGTGTAACTGAGTTAACCCGCACAGTCACGGAAGGGTTAACATGGCGTTGACCGCTAGATATTTCGTAAGGTGGATATCGTCCGTCAATTGCCATAGGGCACCATATTGGAGCATTAGAAGACGCCCGAAGACATTGTATCACGGCTAACTTCAAGTAACCTACATGCAGGTATTTTACAAGCATTCCTGCGTTTACTTTCTTCGGTCGCAAAGAGGAAGTCTTAGGTAATGAAAATGAGTCGTTATTTTAGCCTTTTTATACGGGGCACGTACTTGCACAATCTTACGTGAGCACGAAGGCGCAGTCTAAATTGCGTCGTGTATAGCGGTGAATTGCTAGAACGCATGCGAGAATGCCTGGACGTGAGATGGAAACATGGCCCCGGCACTAATTTCGTTCGTGAATTCGCACAATTCCACGCCGCATTGAGAAAGAAATTAAGTTCAAAACTGCGCAATTACGTGGCCCGTGTAAAACCTAAACAGAAGAAGTGATTTCTCTCGCATTAGAGAACGGACTATGACGGCTGCTAACATGCGTATCGGTCGCGCAATTACGCGCCGAACTGAGAAATAAATTAAGTTCAAACCAGCGCAATTACGTGGCCCGTGTAAAACGGCCTAAACAGAAAAAAAGATTTCTCACGCATTAGAGAACGGACTGTGACGGCTCCATGACATTCGTATCCTGAGCCACGACCACAGACAGATTACCATGCTTTGAACAGCCGCCTATCCCTTGCAGGCAGACAGACGTCTCTCGTGTTCCATTTCCATGATTTGATGTTTAAGCGGCGCGTAATCTGATTAAAGGTCCTCAGATCTCTCTGTATCTGGGCCGTGTCCTCCTATGCCCATTGTCCATGTGTGACCCTTTCATCCCGAATCGCAAATGATTAGTCATCCAACGTGGGCGACGAGAGGGTATGGAAAATCAAAGCGAACTCCCGAAGCTATAGACTCAGGACACGGATTCACGCGTCGAATTTGACAGTTGTATCAGTCTTAAGGTGCGTTTACACTGAGTAATATGCTATATATACAAGTTAAATATGTTTTACGAAAAGGTTAAAAATCCGTGTAGCATGTTGAATGTAATATTGTGTTGTGAAACAAAAATTCGTGTTATACAACAAGTTTTAAGATTCCCGCTCCGTAAGCAACTTTATCTGGTGTACGTGCCAAATTGCGTCAAAATCGCACAAATATAATTGCCTAAAATTATGGATTAAATAACGCGCGAGCGGAGTCTGTACATTACTGAGTGATGCAGGGAGTGGTAATTATGAGAATTACCTTACATTTCATCGCTAATTTGGAACCCCCTGCCTTACGAAGCTTATTTTTACTAAACGCCACGATACCTAAACTCAATAGAAATATTATACACAACTCCCAGATATAGCCAAACATTAATAGTATCAAATGTTTGTGATTGATTAAATGTAACTTTATCAAAGAAAGGAAAAACTAAAAAAAATAATGAAATAAAATAATTTTAAAAAATATTTAAATCCCATTGACTGATAAATTCATTTTAAAAATTATTAAATGTTTTATCGAACAAGTAAAAAACTTAAAAATAAATAAAATAATTTAAAATTTTTAAAATTTTTTAAATCGCATTGATTGAAAGAACTTTTTAACCAATAAAATTTATTGAACTTTGAAATAATATGTTTTGTTTTATTTTATTTTAATGGTGTGAGTGTAAAGTGACGTGGAGCTTTGTGGCCCTACGGACGATGTGATGTCCATTTTTTGCCCTTGCATTAAAAATGGTAGAAGACCCCTGCCTTACGGAACCTATTTAACTAGACGTCACAATACCTGACCTCAATAGAAAGGTTTTCCTGCTTTATAGGTTTTTTTCATTTTCCTCAAGGGCAACAGTAAATGGAGCAATGCATATGCATCAACCTTTTGCCCTTATAAGATATCCAATCTATAATTGCCTTCTATCTGCCGAGCCATCCATCTTGGAGCTTCAAGTATTTGATCTAGATAAATCCTCAGGAATCCTCCCATCTTATGCCATTGTTCGGGGACAAAAAAAGAAACAGTAATTGAAAAGAAGAATTCCGCCGATCCAATTCCTCCACTCGATTACAATCCACGAATCTTCTTTCTGCTCTTGGATCGCAAGCAAATTTAACGGGATTTGGGAGACCTTGAAAATCGGTCCAGATTGAATGAGCATACAACTTCGCAAGCATTCTACGCGTTTTGAAAGCTAAGGTCATGCTCCCCTTACAAAGTATACATGTGTCTGAGAAACGTACACATCTCATTTTACATTTCCTTTCCTCCGTGACGTATTCCTAGGTCTAAACCAAAGACACCATCAGACTAAATTAATGGACGAAGGCGGTACTCCTTGGAAATTCCGTAAATTAAACTTTGTGATTGGAACCTTGAAAGTTTGTACCTCCGACATAACTTCTTTCATACGAGGTGTGTTCATAAAATATCGGGAACTAAATATTTAAAATTTTCTCCAGTTTGAGGTGAGGGATTGTCAATTTTTTCTTACGTTGGTACACAAGCCCCTGAAGCATGATATTATTTTCAGCTGCATTCATTGGATTGTTTACTTTTCCTGAGGCAGCCGCTAAGGTTACACGTGTTGGTATGAGCTAGGCGATTTTCGGCTTGCACTTTTAAGGTTTGCTCGTGAATTTTGAAAAAATTGACTGTTACGATGGTGGTCATTATTTTTAAAATTTTCGAATTTCTTTTGGGACGCCCCCCAGATTTTTTCCATCCGTAATTCTTCGCTAAAACTTTCGCGGGTACTCGTCATGCTAAATAAAAACTTTTGGGCTATATCGCCGCGTCAAGCTTTGGGTGGCCCCAACGTTTCCCGACCGATGGTCGCTTTCTCGAGGGAATCACTTTTTTCCCAGATTCCCTCGAGAAAGCGTCCAGAATCAGTCGGGAAACGATGAGGCCACCCAAAAATTGACGCAGCGACGTAGCCCAAAAGTTTTTATTTGACTAGTTCCATTTGGTTAGAAAATAAATCGTGAAAATTATTTTTTCAATCGAATACCGGGAAAACGTTCGCCTCTGTCCTTTTGGCAATGCCACATAATACCACACAATGTCTTCATAACCGCTAGACATGGTTATGTGTGACTTCTTTCTACTTCCAAAAGTAAAGAGAACCCTAAAGGGCCGTCCTTCAACACGCATAGAAGACATTAAAAGAAATCGCTGACAGATCTAAAGGCTATCCTAAAGATCGAGTTTGAGAAGTGTTTCAGCATTGAAAGAAGCGCTGGCACAAGTTCGTAATATCTAATGTGGACTATTTTTATGGCGACAACACAGATGCTGAATATTAACCATTTTGACGGTAAGAGCAAAACAAAATACCAATCGGCGCGCACGAAAGTTTTTCGTAATCATAACTAAAAATATCATGTTTTTCTTCGTACAGCATCGTATTAGGTGCTTACTCTCGGAGATGTTTCTGATGATTACAATAGAAAACGATCTTCTTTATTATTTCTACTGTAAAGATACCCTTTTCTAAACTTATACACAACCAAACTCTACAAATGAGGTACCAAAATGCACAGAATTTACCAGAGAACATGCGACGGCATATCTTACTTCCTAAATATTGCTATTGTTTCCTAAAATTGGTTTTTAAATAATTTAAAAAAAAAACGGTAAATATTCCTGACGTTAACGGCGCACAAACTGATACATTTGTTCATTTGCAACAATATCTCGCATTCTTTAAATAAATTTTATCAAAATGCGGCTGATTCCACATTCAAGTCTCCTGCTGATACATAAGTATGAGTCATCATGTGCGTTTAACAGAGGATAGTTTATTACTTCCAATGTTGTGTTTAAAGAGATCCTCTGACCTCAATTTGTGCATGAACATTCCAATTAAATTTGTACATAAGACCCTGCCTTTTTTTCTACATTTTAAAATTAGAAACGCGCCTATCCCTCTGTGAACCTGCATTGAAAAGAGCGGGGGAAGCCCGCTGGGAGCGGGCGCATCACGCTCGTAGAATGAAAGTTTTATTGGCAAAATCGCAAAACTAAATGTAAGAATGATCCCTGAAAAATATATTTCGTAGCACCTACCCGTAGGTGCCCAACTGTCATTGCAAACGGTGCCTCGTCAATTTGTGCGGCAACTATATAGTCGCTGGGATCATGACGGCCAAGGCTAAAGCCAACAATACTCCAGCTACCTTGGTGATGATAACCACGAATGACTCTGTTTCAATGAAAGGAGCCAAAGCATAGCCACCTAGAGAAAAGGCCCCGTCACAAGCGACGGCTGAGGCTCTGACGTCACCACGAGAAGTGCTGTGTTGTTCCGGCTGCCGTTGGAGACCACTTTGTTTACGAGTGTATTTACGTTACGTTTTACCACATTTTAGGGACTTTTGTGGTGTTAGTTGGTGAAAATTTAAGTTTCTGAGGGTAGTGAAGTTTCCTTTATTATTGAATTTCATTCGCTGGACTTCATAAACGTGTATTTGTGAGGCCTTTTTGTTAAAAAGTTCCTTTCACGTGTGTAGTGCCGGCATGCGAAGAAAACTCCACAGGAGTGGACCCGAGGTTCAAGTTTTTAACTTTCCAAAAGATCCTGAGCTGAAGAAGAAGTGTATATGGGGGATAAAAAGAGACAATGTCACCTCGACGGAAAACATTAAGGTATGTACTCTTTCTAGCTGTAATTATTTGGATGTAATTTCTAGCTAGATGTGTCTTGGGGATGTTGACAGTACTAAAAGTGGTGATTTAAATACAGAAGTGGCATTTCAATTGGAAATTCTTGTAGTTTAGCTAAATTTTTTGTATTATTTCGTTCAGTAAACGTGAGGTTGAAGGAGTTTCTTGGGAATTATAATATAGCTGCCAAGTTTATAGCATCGAATATTCTTTATTATCTTGCCCTCTGCTGTGTTATGCGTCTAAAAACTCAGCAAAACAGTGCTTATTTAACTACACTTTTGTTACTCATAGTTGAAAAGCAACTTGAATTATCTACGCGATAATTTATGTGCTTAGGTATTTTCCATGAAACTACCAGTCTTTTATTTTTGGCGTAGTAACTTATATTAGGGGGTAAAGCACATAAATTTCTAGGGTTCTTGGGTTCAAATTAATTTCAGCTTATATATAATTCCGTAAGACCAACGGTATTTACTTGATAAATTGCATGGATAGCATCTAATCATGAGAAATGCATAAGTCGCGTCAGAAACGTATGTTTCTATACTATGCTATACTATGTTATTGGTGTGTCTGAACAACCGTGAATGAAAATTTGCGTTTTTCTCTTACAATTGGTGCGATGAACCGTAATTTATCTATGCCCGGCTTTCATCATCTGAAATTATCTTATGGTCTAGTTTTAAATTTTAAAAAATCTTTAAGGTACATAATGATCTCCTATATTTACTGGCCAAGTCATTAGATATCTCTCATGCAGAAATGCCTAAAATTGGAAATGAAATAACTACTTAGTAATTTTCATGACTTTTTCTTATTTATTAATTTTAGTCGTGTGATCTTCACTTCTCAGAGAGTGACATCAGAAAAGAACCTGTGGCCTTGCGGGAGAGGATGGGGAAGATAACTCGTGGTGAATTAGAAGTGTCATAGGAGGAGGGAGCCATTACTTTATTTGAAACTGTCATCTAGAAGCAGGGGCGGATACAGAAAAAACTCAAGGGGGGGGCGCAACATATCTTGAGTTGTCTTTACTTTTATCGTAATAAAAGATCACAGTCAAGTCACAGCCAAAGTATACGAAAATTTTATTTAAAATGATTGTAAACATGTAAAAGATAATGCCACCTTATGATATGAAAAAGTTGCAATTGTGGTTTTGCAATGTTCGGCAATACGGGCGGATCCGCAAGGGGGGGGGCGCGCGCCCCCTGCGCCCCCCATCTGTATCCGCCACTGTCTAGAAGACAGAATGTCATAGTGGTTGAAGTGACATAAAGGACTATGGTGGATTTGTTTTTTATAAGTGGTTCATGTGACAATGGACATTCATCTGAAAAACTATTGAAGATAGTTATTGTGGCTTCTGCCAGTGCTCTTTTAAATGATATTTGTTCAAAAGAAAATACCAGTATTTGTTTCACCAAATTAGTTCATCGTAATAAGAGAAAATTGTAGGTATTATTTTGATTGACGAATGGAAATACAAAATATTTGTATTTTACTTCTGTGTTTTTTTCTTTCCTGCCGCCAAAATTCCTTGTGGTGATTACTTCATGCATGTTAAGTAAGATCTGAGGTGTGATTTAAGAGATGTCGTGTTCTTTATACAAAGGTGAATGCTGGTGATGTGGCAGGACTTCCAAATTTTTCATTAGATTGATACATCTACTGAAGTGGGATTGAAACTTTTGCTCATCCCAAATAATATTTAAAATACTTAAGCTCCTGGGACGGGTACGTTTTATTAGCCGAGGCTGGACTATACGTAAATTTTGGCTTGCATTTAGATGCATTCGAGAGTAATAATGGCAGATGTGTCAACGATACCAAATTTCACAAGTAACTATTATTGAAAATCTTATTTCGTCAGGCTCTACGGTAAGGTTTTCATAGCCCATGGGCATATCTAATTTAATGTCAAAATAAAGAAGAATTCACTCTTAAATAATAGATCCATTTGGGACTTTGTGTGAACACCTTTTACTCTGCCAGAAAGAAATTATTTATCCAAGGGAAGTATATGGAATGCAACCAGGTTTAATCAAATACTTGCCATCACCACTTTATGCTATCGAATTTCGAGACGCTTTTATGTTGAATAATAAATGCTCTTTGGATGCAAAGAGCCTTCTCTACATAGTTATTTCAGATTTTAATATTGTTATGTAGTACTTCTAGTTCACAACGACAATTTATGAATTAGTTATAAATAGTTTTTTCTTGAGAACGGCGAAGTTATATGTTACGTGCCATAAGACGTAATATTAACGAATAACTTTGAGATTGAAAAATATTTTTGTTGATGCGTGTCAGTATTTTCTCGGAACCCGCTGACTATTTTCTTATTGACTGAGTAAATTAGGTATCAATTATCTTTTCACTTCGGCGGCTAAACCACCGTCGCAGACAGCACCACAACTACTTCTGTTCTGCCATGCTCTGGCGGTAGCACTTCAATGAGTGACGTCACACGCCTGTGAACGGGCCTTATCTCTAGGTGGCTGTGGCCAAAGACGCATAACTATGGCTAAGTTATAACAGCACCTATCTCAAAATTTGGCCGGTCTGAGTTAATACTGCTAATACTGTTAATAAAAAATACTCAAGCGAAAAACAACTCCTTGTTAGCAAATGTATGCTTATTTTCCAGTTTTATGTATTTTTGGTCTTTAATTTCAATTAAAATTATAAACAATTAAAAAATTAAATCGTCAAAAGAGGACCAACAAACAGACATCCTAATTTATATACGAGTGGGTGGAAGCCGAGGGGTACAAGTGATTTCTTTTTTTATACAGAGTTAAGAACAGAAATTAGGTATAGAAAACAAATGAAATCGATGAGACGTTTATAAGTGCATTTGATTTTCTACCTGATGTCAGCAAAGAGCAAAGACTCACTCGTATCCCTTGGCAACCAAGTTTTTGTGTATTTCTTCTAACAATTAACTTAACCAAACTCTGTTGAGAAAAAAATCACTTGCACCCCTTCGCTTCTCAACCCCTCATATGTAAACAGATAGGAAAAAAAAGTTTCCCAGGAAATAAGAGTGACGCCATCGTCCCTATTTTTTTAATTGAAACATCATCTCTCGTGTTAAATCATACGCGGGCCTCGTTGCAACGTCGGAAAAAGAACACAATAAGGCTCGTTTCACACACACATACGGTTCCATCCAGCAATTGCGCTTCCCATCACCTGGGGGAGAGGGCGGCATAACTTGTTCATATGAATGAAGGTGGATATCATAGGAATATGTGGAACAGCACTCATACCACTTCAGGCGTGGAAAAATTAACATTAACGACGATAGGGCAAGGTGATGAAAAAGGCAAGGAGAAACCACCGCATTCTTATCCCGAGGAGTCGCAGGTACTCCACCATTTTATTTAATATACACAGACAGGATATGTCTGCAGTAAACTTGAAGTTTGCCAAAATAAATCCCTCCGTCTCCTCCTCAATCTCCCTAAACTAACAAATATGTACGACGTTCGCTGTGCACACAATATCCAATCCATCAACGACTTTATCAATCACCTCGTAAAAAAATTCAAGTCCAGGCTCTGGGCTACGAAAAATACACTCCTCACAGACATATGGAACTATGGTCAAACGGTTTCCACCACATACATGTATTCTGCTTCTACAAGTTACTCTCCTATGAATCTTTCCTATACCTAAATAAATAAAATAATAATAATAAAGAAAAAAGAAAAAATAATATGAGAAAAAAAGAGAAAATTAAATATAGGTATTTCATTGCTTACATTCTGTGTACTTTTTTATTAATGTATTCTCAAAAATAAAACAAAAATCAACAACTGTTTAGTATGTAAGTTTCTGCTATCACAAACCACACACTACCCCAGCAACATAAACATCTGTGCAAAAGAAATTGTCTTTGTCACCTGGCTGATTAAGCTAAACATGGTTTACCAGTACAGTTATAACGTGCCTTAGGCGCGAAATATAATGTGAAGTTTTTAGGATATGAAATAGAGGAAATGTGTAGGTATGAAAAGATTAGCCGATTAAATAACCGAGCGGAGAGCTGCGTCAAATCAATCTTAGGATGATAATGAAAAGCGGTATCTGAGGGGGCAGCCCCCGCATTGCAAATAAAGATAAAATAACAGCGTCTGCCAACGCATAAAAAACATTCACTGGCCCAGGGTATTGCTGGTGAGCGATCCGTAAAATACACAGAGCAGTCAGTCACCCCACGGAGGGCGTAAATCGAACTGCGACGACTTTTTGTGAGCATCCCTTTCTCGCCGTGGAATATTCATAGATCTTTCATAGATCTCTCATATTCATCTGTATAAAAGATCTATGGGAATATTTTCTCTCGGACGATGACAAGCGAAACTCGAGGAGGCGCAATTCTCACCCTCACGGTTTGCGATCGTCACTTTCAAATCATCCGCAGGCGACTCGAGTTATTCATGAGGAAGCGCTTAATTCATGGACTGACCGTTACGACGCCAGACGCAGACGCAGACTTATGCCGATGGTAACGTACCCAAATGCGTCATTGCCTCCATTAGTGACTTCACCAGGATGCATTTTGAAAGAATAACTAGAAATTCTCATGAACAATAAACCTGATGGCGAGTTTGTAGAAAGAAAATAGCAAAACTATGATAGATACTCAACAAAAAAATAAATAAAATTCACACCAACCAATTAATTTGGCAGGAATCCAAAAACATCCGAGATGACCTTAACAATGGATTTTTAAAACAATTTTAACAAACAAAAAGATACCACAACAAAATATCACAAACAGCAATACAACTTATAACAAGATAACATTGTTTTTAACTATTATATGTATAATAATAGTAACAGTATTTGCCTCATTTCTTAAAATATATTTATATTTATCAGTAACACTAGACATTACGCCAATTCTGCAACATAACATTTTTTAAATCTCGAATAAAAACAAATGCGTAAGTAGGAACAGTTTTAGCGCCACAAACATCGGAAAAGAGTATTCATATGTTTTTTTTACGCTATTGGTGGAATTATTGCTTTGCAAAACGTTTGCGAACTTGAATGCATTCATCTATTCATCACCCCAGAACATTACAGCATTCGATAATTAGGAGTAGACAAGGGCGTGATAAATGTGTTTCTTAACCTGAAGTAAACATTTGTTTCTAAAAGAGTAAAATTTGGACAAGGCACTTCTAAGGAATTTGTTAACGATAGATAAATGTTAATCCGATCGCAGATCAATGTCCAAAACCACTCCCAATTATTTCATCCCGTTTAATTGCTCAGTTATTGTACAGTTGCAGGCACAATTAGAGCAAGACATTGTATGAAATACCTATTTACAACTTAAGTTACTAGAATTACATATATCATGACACATGAGCTCAGTTTAATCACTCGATTCCACCAGTTTAAATTATATTAACGAAAAAGGATCACTATTTTAATACAATCCATCCTTAAGAATATAACTCACTAGCTATATATATTTTCCGTAATATCACTGAATTTGAGGATCCCAATTTCAACCTCAGCTTTTGGTTACTGCGGAGCCGCCTGAAGTATTCAAGTATGTACGAGAAAACGGGAAAACCAGTGGTAAACACGAGTTTTACTCAGGGCACTAATCCCTATAAGCAGTTTTTAGCATCACTGGAGTTTCTGCGGGAGTTTTCCCCAACAAAAAACAAAACTTCTCTCTCCCGGCAGTTAACCATTACACGTTTTCGATAAAACGGAAAAAGTTGGTTAACCGAAAAAAATCTCACAGACAAATGGATGCAGACAGAGCGACAAGGATTCGCACACTGACTCAGGAAATGTCAAGGCTAAGAACCCTTTACGCGAAAAGCCGATCCCTCACTAAGCCGCCCACCCTCACCACGCTATTCCCGTTACAATTGTATCCCTCCTCCTATGTAGTCAACTTTTTCCGAAGAAATATCGTTCAACATCATATTTAATGATACACAAAGATATCGTACTGTCCACTTAATTTTAATTTCCTAAACTCAACTACACGTGTCTCGATTCTCGAGCAATCATGATTGCAAGCCAATAAAAACACGTGTAACAAAGTTTTGGTAAATAAAAATTAAATTGACAGCGGGATATCTTTCTGTATCATTCAAGTACATATGTTTACTATGCATTCTTATTATGCTAACTAAATTTTACTGAACTAAAACTTATAAAATACTAAAAATAGAATCCACACAAAAATTTCCATTTTACTCGTATGTCCGCTTGATGTGATGCCATCCGAAAATTTGACGTAAGATATACGTGAGATCGAATCACGGTGACGAACGCAGATCCGATCAAGTCCTGGAACGATCGTTCCGTTTGACAAACGACGACCCATAGTAAAAAAACGTGAAACAAAGTTTGTGAAATAAAAATTAAATTGACAGCAGGATATCTTTCTGTATCATTCAAGTATGTATGTTTACTATATGTATTCTTATTATGCTAACTACATTATACTGAACTAAAACTTATAAAATATTAAATACAAAAAATACAATCCACACAAAAATTTCGATTCTACGTATATCCGCTTGGTGTGTTGCCACCCGAAAATTTGACACAAGGTATACGTGAGATCGAATCCCGGTGACGAACGCAGATACGATCAGGTCCTGGAACGAAAGTTTCGTTTGACATACGACGACCCGGGACAAATCTTCTCTCGTTTGACTTTGAAATGCACGACTCAGACAGATGCGCAAGCTTTCGGCTGGAATGGAAAACTTTCGAAAGGGGGAGCATCGAATTCCCAACCCGAACCTTGCGAAATCATTGGGAAAAAGAGAAAATCTAGATGTTACCCAATACGTGAGACGAATACCTAAAGCTGCGAGTGAAATATTACTCAAAAAGACATCCCGATTCCCGAATTTTCCATTCGCTGCTTCGTAATAAGACCCGGTGGATGCTCACTGAGCCCACGCATATATGGAGAAACCTTGAGTAACATTCAAGAATACCTATAAAATCATGCACCCCACGCAAAACTAATTTATACCAATCAAAAAGCATGAACCAGCCCCGCATGTACAAAACCAATCGCAGCAGTCCTCCTTAGTTACCTGATACTGATAATGGAAGGGCTCCAATATTAATTACATTATTACGTGTCGGCCAACCGATAATTATACCTACTCCATTTATTTCTACATCTTTAAAAACTGAATAAATACCATTACCGGATTGCTCTACGTCAAAAGAAGAATAGATAGTTTCAGCAAGAAATATGCAGCACCGTTCATACCTTTTAGTTATTCTACATTTGAATATTGGCTTTGTATTCTTTTTAAGTATATGTATTATAAAACTGAAGTGTTTCACATCCATACGGAATCATCAAAGGTTGAATCTCTTGTTTACATCAGCGACGACAACGCTTGTTGACTTTGGGCGGCTAGTTGATCAATTGTTTTCCAATTTTATTTCTTTCCTCAGCTTCCCGTATTTTTTTGCACTTTGAAACATTTTTCGTTAACATACTAACCACAACATGACGAGAAATTTAAACAAAAGATTCAATCCCTGGTTATGCAGTGAAGCGGAGAAACACATTAAAAATAAGAAAAATTTCTAAATATAATAATACCAATTTTATCTAATGATGATTTTAGCTACATCTAAGAACTGAAGTAATAAATATTTGGTAATATTTCTCATGTCTAATTTTTCTAATCCTGAATGGCGGTGAAATGTACAAGAATTGCCATGATAAAAAATTCCCTGGACCGGGAGTCGAACCACGGACCTTTGGCTTCCCAGAAATCCAAAGGTTCGTGGTTCGATTCCCGGTCCAGGGGATTTTTTTCTCGTGGCAATTCTTGATTATATTTATCATATTTTGCTTTCTCCCCGAGTCTGCACGTGGGCTATTAGGACAATCTATGACCATGCCAAAATCGGTAAAATGACCAGCCTGTAAGTCCCTTCACTTCTAGATCCCTAAGGAGCTACCCATACACAATAGGAAAAACTTTTCCGATACCAGATCAATAGTGCAATTCTCAAAGATTTTACCGGTAGAACATCAAAGGACTGCAGTGAAAGGAGGCAGACACACCAGATACATCAAGTCTCTTTGAATTCAGTGCGATAGCTGCGGTAGTTGGCGCTGTTGTTCTATGGGAGCATGTCGATGTCATCTGAGAAGGTTTGGCTAAGCCTATAGACGCGGTGAAGACAAAGGAGAGGCATTACCGCACAAGGAACGAGGTGAAAGGAAGCCAGAGTGTTCTCACATTGATTTACTCTTCATATTACACGGAGAGACACGAATTTCGCTGACAATGATGCGATACTTTTTCTTTACTAATTTTCTTCGGCTGAATTAAAAACGGACGTTTTTTATCACGCACAAAAACCTTTTTTATCCGGAAATTGTGAATTATTTCCTGTAAAATTATACATCACAAGCAGGCTTTCGCAGAAATGATGTATAATCCCAGAAAATCTAGGCCAGATTCCCCGTTTTTTGCAATTTTCCGCAAGTTCACTTCATAATGTACGACGCGTTGCGACAGTCATGTCATTTTCAGGCACAAAATACATTGCACTTGAAAAGTACAATGTACTCTGTACGATAAATTTCAATTACAATGACCTGACGGTGGAAACGCGTCGTGTATTATGAAATAAATTTTTGGAAAATTGGCATCTCCCCCTTTTTCATTAAATCATGATATCATTCTTTACATCTTTCCTCCCTTAGGTACTTTCTTTTCTGATGGAAAAATCCTTTTTAACTGATACTCTCATTCACATGAATTGCCATGATGAAAAATTCCACTAAACGCAAATTCGAAACAGAGACCTTTGGCTTCCCATGGAAACAAGGATCCTGGAAAGCGTATAGGTCTGCGCAGTGGTCTATTTAGGCAAGTCCGTAGTTCGATCCCCGGTCGAGGCGAATTTTATCACATAGATTTCATGTGAATTTCGTTTCCGTTTACACGGCAGGATTGGAATATTATACGAGGCATATTCATGAGGTAAGGGCCTTTTCCTTACATTTGAATACTGGCACTTCAGAACACAGTTTTACTTCTGAAGCGCCATCTACTGATTCATTGAGAGGCTATAGCAGCATTTCTATTGTTTCAGAAGTCGTTTGCTTGTCCGCGAATAAAAACAACAATGACCGCGACAACCTTTGATCCCAACAACTGTGAGGTGCGTTCTGTCATATACGATTCTTGCACGAAAAACGATTGTCGGCTGCTGAAATTCATCGGAAGTTACGCCTAGTTTATGGACATACAGCTATGAGTGAAGGAAAGGTTAGATAATAGGTTAGACAACTTGAAACATTGGCTGGGAGGACAACGTTTCGAAACCGAAGAGGAACTCAAGAAGGGCATTGTCAATTGGTACAACTCTCAGGCAGCGAGCTTCTATGCACAGGGGTTAAAGGAGCTGACGCAGCGGTACGAAAAATACTTAGAAGTGAACGGTGATTATGTGGAGAAGTGAAGTAGGTTTTTAGCTAACTAAAAGTGCAAATAAAATGTGTTTCATATGGGTATATTTTTTCCTGTAAACCAAACGGCCGTTACTTTATGAATATGTCTCCTACCAATACTATCATCTTCAAATTTAGAGGCTTTATAAAGTAGACCAATGTAAAAATTAGACTGTTTTAAACATTTCAATATCTTACCACAGTTTTTCCTCGGATGTATGGTATAGCATAGTATTTGGAGAAGGCGACCGATATTAAAGGTAATTTGCACCATGATAGAAGAAGGGTGGAGAGAAACCCGGCGTCGGCTTTAGTCTGCTCCAAACGATAGACGCCATGGGGACCACGACTGATATCTAGGCCTGTGCGAGACTCTCGACCACCCGAGTGTCTCGATGGTCGAGACGAGAATTTCATTTCTCGGCATTGTCGGGACGAGACTCTCGGCGCGGCGAGAGTCTCGCCTGGGTCGAGAGTCTTGACGAGAGTCGAGAAGTCTCGCCCCTTCGAGATTTCTCGACACCTGAGAGTCTCGTCCCGACAATGCCGAGAAATGAAATTCTCGCCTCGACCGCCGAGACGAGACTCTCGCACAGCACTACTGATATCCCATCCGACGGATGGAGGCTTGAACTTAATTCGCCCACCACATAATATCCAAGAAAGGATCAGGAATCCTCTGAAAATCCGCCACCGCTGGGATTTGAACCGGATCATCTTGGTTGGAAGCCAAAACTTAAGCCACCACACTCACCCAATCCAATGTATACACTCAAAAAAAGGATTGGATGTGGCATCCAATTTTTATTGGGTAAGTGAAAGTTGGATGCAGTATCCACTGCAAAAGACACGGCAGCCAACGCGATTGGGTGTACTATCCAACTAAATTGGACGCTCGCAACTTGGTTGTAGGGTCCACGTGTTGGTCCCCACACCAATCTTGAAGAGATCGCTCATCCTACAGTTGGATCCCACAGCCAACTCGGTGGTGAATATTGCTTCTACGCCAGAGCCATCTAGCGATAAAATGCCATACAGTTCTTAAGTGCACATGTTTAGCGTGCTTGAAGGTAAGTAAATGGTTTTTCTGTTTGCTCTAGCATTTGTGAAAATATAGCCATCCATTGGCATAATACTTTTTTTATATTCTTAGAACAAGAAGACGAGAAGATATGGATAATCAAACTAGGGATTTTCTTGATACTTTGGACCTGACCAGTCTCGCGGGAAAATTTACTGGTAAGCTTGCTAATTGTACTTCCGTTACTATGCGCAACTCTTATTATATTTCGCCGTTAAAGGTTTTATCTTGTTATTTGATGTTATCCTCAGGTTGGATTTTGTGTTTTTAACCCTTGTTTTCTCGAAAATAATGCCGGTCAATTTTCAACGACTGCCGTATAAATTATGGTTTTTGTTACTAAATGAATGAATACATTTTAGCTTGCATTTAGTACATGTGTAGCACTATTACTAAATGATACATTGGAATTCTCAATTAATCCATTAAGGAAAATTTTCAAGCAGTTTTCCACAAATTCAATATCCACTAAATGTGTGTCAACTCGAGGATCATCACCAGAAGGCAGACTCCCATGAAAGATGTGATATCATGTGACTCAAAAAAGGCTATAATGAGATAAAAATTTGTGAAAAAGTACTTGATAGTTATCATTTGGATATGAATTTCATTATCAATGATAATTTCATGCAAAATATAGCCTGAGTATCACTACGCAAGGTGAAATGCAGACACTTGTATACTAATTATTCAAGGCCTGTACTCTAAATGCATACAATATCATGCGTATGAGCTGCAATTCAGAACTGTGTATCACAAAATTTAGAACTCAGGTCGATATAGACCTTTTCTGCCCGTATTTGAAGCTGTGTAACATATCACAGAATTTTATCTATAATTTTTCTCCTGATATACTAACTCTTGATGTTTACACGTGCAAAAAATGGATGCTGATTTCAGTGGCGGTTTGCCCATAAGGACTCTCGGACGCCGCCCCTCCCAAATATTTGAAAAAGTAAAAAAAATAAATATCCATTAATTTATAATTATACATCTGATTAATCAAAGCGTTTTTTCAGTCCCATACATCGAAAGTGTTGGAAAAACACGAAAAGAAATAGCGCGAGAAGTTCGTATTTGTAGCCGTGGGGCGCTGGCCAGAACGTACCAATCCATCCCCATGCAGTTATATGGAGAGTGGTAGTGGTGGGGGCCGCTGGTGCTATGACGCGTCTAACGTTGTGTCTTATGGAAGTCTTGGGACGTCGTCCGAAAATGCGCAGAGCGACGAGTGAGTTGACATCGCTGCGCAGGCCGGCGGGCGTATAATCTGGCGTCTACTTGGTGCTGCCACAGAAAAGGGACGTACGGAATCAGAATGGTCACTGTACTGGGTGTAGTTATACGATTTTAATTTTTAATTACTGGTAGGTATTGCTACAGTAAATAAATTATCCCATTATGCTTGCGTTTTTTGGTGTTTGAATTCCGGAACACATAAAATCCAACCATTTAAAGGCTGTATTGACGAAGGAAAACTATTCTCGAGTATTTGACACAGTTCTGTTATGATTACCTAAGAATTTCAAGAACCTTGGGGAAACTAATATTATAATATTTAGGCCTTAACAATGTATTCATACCTTCCCGATGATTAGAAATGCGGTACCTATTTTTCAGATAAATTTATCAAAAGACCTGCAGTATTAGGAAAAATCAGTTAACATTCCCCACTGATATAATTTAAGAAATAGTTGCGTGCGTGATAGGGTGAAGGATTAAGTATGATTTAAATCGTTAAGCGTGACTTTAAATAGAGTCATTCAATTAATGTCATGAAGTTCCGCGTACAATGCACCTTTTGTGTGTAGGTTCATCATTTTTCTAGCCGTCCTTGTTGTATTAGTTCATGTTCACCTAATTCCTCAGCGGCAGAGCGGTAGCTGTCTGACGGAAAATACCCGCTTGGGTCTGATTTAAGTGGCCTCGAAGAGTTCATATCAGTGCGGAAATCCTTACAGCTCCAATCTGTGGCTCAGTCGAGTCGTCTTCTTTTACGATCTAGAATTTATTTTCTATTATATCATGGCAATGATTTCGAAGACACGGTTATTCCAAATGCGACCCGTTGGCGTCTCGTGTGTTTACCACATATGAATCTTAGACTCAAGGAGATGGTCCGTGACGTCCTTTGTTTGCTTGAATGGCTTTGCTGACCTTAAATTCGTCCCTCAGCTGAATCAGCATTAGTGGACCACGACTTCTATCTCCCTTGAGTCGTCCTTATAGTAACGGCAAGACTCTCGGAAAGAACGGAGTGAAATGAGTTCAGACATCATTTTCGAGGAGTTAATTGTGCGTAATTGCCGATTAAGAAGTTTCATAGTGCTGTGTGTACATTCAAGAAGACAATTTTGAATTAATCAACAGTGCTCGTTTTTTTTAAGGGAAATATAGGGAAAAATTTTCCCAATTCTGTGTCCAGGCACCTTGTTCTTTTTGGTCGTATTTTTCGTCGGCCTATTTTGTGTCGTCCCTTGTTTATTTATAGACTAGTGCCCTTGCCATGTGTTCAATCAGAAATAAATTGTTGTCCAGCGCTGATTTCAACGAACGTGTAATTGATCACCTTGCTGGACAAAATGAAAAAGGATGGACTTTTGCAATATAACTAAAGGCCTGTGAGTATTTCATATTTTGTTAAAAATGTGTGAGAAATGTTTAATTGTTGATTTTAAATCATACTGTGTTCAAGAAGCAACGCGAACACCGCCATCAAAGTTTACATCTGCAATAGCAAAGCGCGCGCATTCTAGTAGTGTTTGTTGCCGAGTGGAAGTCAGTGACACTCTCCTCCCTCCTCAGGTGTTACAAGTGTCATTGCTATCTAAATCATTGCAAATGTTGTATAGATTTGACAAATAACGCATTATGATTGCAAAACGAACAACAGAAGTGTATTTCGGGCATATCCGCACGAAGAATGTAGACGCTAAAACCTAAAGTTACGTATTTTCGTTTGTATTTGCAAAATATCGCAGCAAATATCTTTTTATTCTTCAACATCATTGATCAGTGTCATCGAGAGTCCGGACTAAGCCGATCCGTATGACCGAGAGTCTACTGCATTTAGTATTTATTAATCAAGCTTTATTAGGAAAACTAGGTATTTTTGAAGAAAAAAAACGGAACGTATGGCATCACAGAATTTAATTCCTATATTGCCGTAAAAACTTAATAAAATACACGAAATATTAAAAAATTATGACCCTCCGGTGGAGTGCGCCCCCCCTAGCATTTGACTCACGAGCCGCCACTGGCTGATTTATCTAATGCATTAATGGCTTATGCTAAGAGTAGGAAGTTGCTGTCTTTTCATGTATAACCTAGGCAACTGACTGTAAAAGAGGAACCAATAAACGAAACACGTATTTAATGGTGTAGAGATTTTAAGTATGGTCAATAAGACTATTTAGCAAGAGTATTACCTTTCTTTGATCATCATTCATTCATTCAACAGCATTCTTTCTTTGATCTCAGAAATAATTAAAAATGGAATCTTAAATAAGCTCTTTTTCCAGCATGAGTATTTTTAATTGCATAGTTATTTCTTTTTGCAGATGAATAAATTGACTATAAAAACCTAATGATGTTGACGAGAGAGGACGTTGAATGTCAAGTGCCTCCCATAGGGCCTTCAGAAAGAGTAAATGAAAGGTGATAAAATACTTCATGTTCGGAAGCACGAAGGTAGTATCATTTTAAAAGGATATAGACTATCATTTATTATTTGAATTGACCTTAATGTATTTATGAATTTTATGACTATTGAAAATCTTTCATCTCTTGAAAATCATTTGATATATGTACGTGACTATATATCATCAAAAATCTATTGTGAGTGTGTAAGGCAACTGATTTTTTCTGCCCCTTGCCAAGATTTGCCACATGTCAAATTTGAATATGCTCGCGATACAGTGATGGCTACAGTATAAATTATGTTTTCTAAGAAATTTTGAGGGACTACGATGTTTGCGTACACATACGTTTTCATTTATGTTTAGCCTCTAACAAGTGTCCTTAGCAAAATATGTGTTACACGTGCTCATACGTTGCCTCCAGTATTACATTAATTAGATGTAATTAAAATATCTTGGGTAATTTTATGTGATAGACATCGGAAAATTAGTGAAACCTCCAGCTCTAATGTTTATAGCATTCTAATCATTATTCAAAATTTATACCATGGAATTTGGACTACCACTTATTAAATTTGTACTTACATTTTGCAGAATTTTCATCTTCCTGATATCTATTCCCGATATTTGGCTGTTGAACTGTGTATATGTCGAAACAGGGGTTGGAATGACCGGGTTTTTGGGAAGTTGTCTACATCTACATCTACAAATTACCCTGCGAGCCACCTCTAGGGTGTTTGGCAGGGGGTGATCAATCACCAGCATGCAGCATGCATTTGGACTCCCACATGCACACCACACCGTCCAAGAAACGTCCCGTATAATAACAAATTATACTACTATATGCTGTTAGAAATAGAATATAGAATAGAAATTCAGAAACATGCAGTAAGTTTTACATAGGTTAGTAGGCTACACTACAAGTCATGCAATCTATTTACGCGCTCCATTGCTGCCGTTATAATCTCTTATTGATCGTGGAAAAAATGACATTCGGAATCTGTCTGTTCTGCAATCTATCTCTCTTATTTTATTTATATGATCTGATCTTCCGTAGTACGTTGGCGTCCGCAAGATATGGTTAACTTCGTCAGAAAAGACACTGCTCTTGAATTTATCTAAAAGGTTTAGTCTATTTTTCAATCTACGGTCCGACAGAGATTCCCATCCGAGTTTATGTAAGAGGTCAGTTACACTAACAAGACTATCGTAACGACCTTTCACATACCTGGCAGCTCTTCTTTGCACGCGTTCTAACTCTGTTATTAAGCCTTTTTCATGAGGGTCCCAAACACTGGCAGCGTATTCCAAATGTGGTCTAACGAGGGAAAAGTAGCTAATTTCTCTCACTTTGTCGTCGCACTTTCCTAATATTCTTTTAACAAAACCCATTTTACGATTAGCTTGACCGGTTATTTCTCGAATATGTTTATTCCACGATAGATCATTATTGAGTCTAACCCCTAGATATTTCACAGATTCAACTGCCTTTAACTGCGCGCCCCGAATGACATAGTTACGCTGTATGGAGTTATTCTTCTTCCAGAAATTCATTACGACGCATTTTTCCAAATTTAATTCTAACTGCCAAGCATCGCACCAAGCTTGGATAGCAGCAAGGTCATTCGTTAGTTCATCTATATCTTTGCTGGAACGAATTTCTCTGTAAACTACAGCGTCGTCTGCAAATAATCGTAACTTACTCTGCACTACTTCGCCAATGTCGTTTATATAAAGAAGGAATAGGAGTGGGCCAATGACACTACCCTGAGGAACGCCAGAAGTCACTCTAACCTCATTGGAGACTGCACCGTCTAATACTACTCTTTGGACGCGGTCGCTCAAAAATTCTCTAATCCAGGAAATGACATCTTCGTCTAGACCATAAGATTTCAGTTTTAATATTAACTTTCCGTGGGGTACTTTATCAAATGCCTTTTTGAAATCAAGAAAAATCGCGTCTACTGGAATGTTGTCTTCCCCGGAGACTAAAATATCGTGGGCGAAAAGCGCTAACTGAGTTTCGCAAGATCTGCTTTTCCTGAATCCATGTTGATTTCCCATTAATAAGTTTTGCGCGTCTAGGTGTTTCATTACCGAGCTGACTACGATGTGTTCAAGGACTTTGCAAGAGAAAATGTTTGTTATATATTATGTTATTCACTTCTCCCTGAAGTTATAGGAGGTAAATATTCCACTTAAGAAAGAAAAGGACTCTTTTGAATTACATTAACTAGAGGTGACATAAAATAGGGAGTCTAAAAATGCAAACAAAAATAACAGGCTACCTGAGAACAGAATGGGCACAACTTTTGCCTATTAAACCACACTTTCAAAGAAAACGAACACACACAACTTCAAACCATTTGATTGTACAAGAAGCACTGAAAAACTTCATCTTCGACACATGAATCCAAAGTACGCACAGTTAATTCCTTGAAAATCGAGTGTGAACTCATTTCAATCCGTTCTCCTCGAGAATCTTGCCGTTACTAGAAGGAGGATTCAAGAGAGATAGTCCACTAATGCCATGGTCCGCTAAGACTGATTCAGCTGAGGGACGAAATTGAGGTCAGAAAAATGCATCTAAGTAAACAAGAGACGTCACGGTCCATCTCCTTGAGAGCCTAATATTAATGTGTGGTAAACTCACGAGACACTAATGGGTCTCATAGGTCCCATGCGGATATAAATGACCACGCCTGGAGCAATCACGTCTTAAGTAGTCACGCCTTCGTCATAGTTGCCATGATGAAAAAGAAAATAAATTCCGGATATTAAAAGTAGAAAACATTTAGCCACAGATGGAAGCAGTTAGAATACCCGCTCTCATATGAGCTCTTCGAAGCCACTTAAATCATGCCCAAGTGGAAATGTAAGATAAAAGTCCCTTTGCCGTTAGGGGGAGTGCGTCACAGGAGAATAATGTAGATTTTTTAAGTTGATGAACATGAAATTAGTAAAAGGACGGCTAGAAGGTGAGGGGCACTTATACCTCTATGTCTCGCCACTAAACACCTCATTATTAGGAAATATCTTTTTAGCCCTCCTTTCTCATTGTACAAATAGAAAAAATACAAAAACTCTAAGGTCTTTAACATCCTTGTGGAAGGCATAAATTGTATGCATAGGTATGGAAATGCCTATGCATACAATTTGCTGCTGATGCAGAGGTTGGCAAGCAGAGAATTCCTTTTTCTCTCTTTGGAATTCTTGAAGATAATTTGGGGTTAAATGACTTATTGGGCTTTGTTACTACAGTTTAAAGCCAATTATTTCTGTCATTGATGTAAAAGTCAAAAGCAAGTCACAAATATTTGCAGGAGAGGAAGGAAAGTGTACGGAATATTGATAGCTATGATAATGAAGATGTCTTGGCAGGATTGATAAATCTGGCATTGTAGAATGTTCTGTTTGGAAAAATGTGGAAAATTTTCTTGAGTACTTTTGGCATATGTATGTTTTTAAAAATTTCTTTATAAAAAGTTTCTTCCATTTTTTAATAAAGGTGTGTATTAAAATATCATTGTTATCTTTTATTATATAACCTACATACAATATTTAACTGGTGTCACTAGTAATAATAATTATAATATGCGCTAAAATATTACCCATTCATCAAACGCTACGGCAACAATTTCGCAAAGTTGCGGCATCCAATATAGATGGGCATAAGACGCAACGACGCTGGCTGTGGTATCCAACGATTTGGTTGTCACAGCCATCTCTTACCCAGCCATTTAAAATGGCTGCCTCATCCAACTAATTGGATGGCGCCCCAGCATCCATTTAAATTGGGTGTGGGATCCAACTCTTGGATACCACAACCAATTTTTTCTTTCAGTGTATACAATAATAATGTACAGTAATACATTGCACATCATGTTAACAATGTATGTACAATGATATGGGAAAAACATTTATGACAGCAGTCATTCCATGATTTTTTTAAAGCTAGAATAACGGTGGCTATACCTGATGTTTGAAACGACCGTTTTGTCATGAAAAAACACTAAAGCGAAGCATCCACTAAAAAAATATTTTGAGGACGTTTCCCAGAAATTTTGGTGTTGAAACGACATTTGTATTCTGGGCGTGAGGGAAGCAACAGAGGTTAGAAATCAAAGCACCCAATGCAAGAGACATTCACCACACTCCTCCACCAAATAAATAAAAAAAGACGCATTTGCATGCATCAATTATTCATCTGGACCCAATCTGCAATTCCATCGGACGTTGGGCGTTAAAAAAAGAGATAGAAAAAGAGAAAAAAGGGGACCAGGGGTAACGCATCACTATCCAATTCACTTCTCGGGTCACACACAGGAGAGCCAACCTTATGTTAACAAACTGAAGATCAGTCACTTGGCAAAAGGCAATAGAAAGGGGATCGGGTTGATGTGGTGGCTAGAGTGTTGGCTTCCCACCCCGTGGGCTCGGATTCACAGCCCGGCGGGGGAAGAGAATTATAAATATTTGCCTAACCCCTGCTTGAATGTTGTGTGGAGGACATATCAAACTTAACACTCCGTCCGTCGGATGGGACGTTATGCCGTGGTCCCCTTGGCGCCTCTCATTAAGAGCAGGCCAATGCCTACGTCAGGTTTTTCTCCACCCTTCCTTAGCTACCCTTCCCTCATGGCGCAAATGACCTTAGCTGTCGATCGCCTCCTCCAAATACCACCACCACTCGAACCATTGGTGGCAAGTGAAACGAAAGTCCAAACCAGTAAAATTTCAACAGTTTCGTTCCAGGGAGCGGAATGTGGAGACGAAACGAAATAGATTTGAACTCTGGTAGCTAAACTCAGGGTCGAGACGATATCGAAACGAAACATTTTCGTTTCTTTTCACTTTAAAACTCTGCTCGCAACAGAAAACAATTCTTTTAGACTAATAAAGCATACCAAATACATTGGAATATTAAATTCCAAAATACATTAGAATATTAAATGCCTTCTCTCTCACACACCGTTTCGACCCGAAGGTTGAATTTGGTTAGGTGAGGGAAGAGCTCAACTCGCACTAGGTCAGAGGCATGTGAACATTACACATTCAAGGCAGGGGAGCAGTTCCTTCCTCTGGGCTACCTCGCAATCCGAGGATTTTGATTTGGGGTGCCTTAAGGGTTCACCGGGGACTGGAACCCTGGAACCCCTCCCTCAGTAACTCAAACCGGAAACCGCTGATCGAGGAGTCGGAAGTATAGAAGCGTGCCTAAAGGTCCACAATGGAGAGAATACGAATTGGTCGAGGTCTTGATTCGATCTACTGGCGAAGTTGCAGCAGTTGAACTTTTGACGCAGTAAGAATCAATAGCTATGCATATAACGTAAGCAGAAATGTTAATTTAAATGTGAAGGCAAATAATTTAATTTATGGTTTTTTAAGCTAACGTTATACGAGGCATCGTATTCTTAAGCCAAAATTTAATTAAATATTTTCACAAAAAAATAGGAGACGAATATATATCTTTTTAGCAACCGTAAATTCTCTTATCGTGGATCTATCAATCTTCCCCGTTTTCTCCGCGTTGGTTGTCAGATGCTGACGACAGTTTCGCCGGTATTCCACCAGGAATCTTCAGGTCACTTCGGGTAGATGTCTCAGCTTCTATTACCCTTCTGTCTTTCATTTGCATTGTACTTGAATTGCTTCTAATGTACCAGGTAGATTATTCTTCTGTTGCTACGATTCATTCCAAATTTTCCAAAAACCTGAACACCTTGTTCAATTCAACGTTGCCATAGGCTTTCTCTAGGCTCCTCCACTAAAGCCACGTGTATTGGAATTTTCACATTTATTGTTTTCCCAAATTTGATTCCCGAGCGTATTGGTTCTATGGTTCATATGTTCTTTCGAAATCCAAACTGGTTTTCCGAGAGGTTATCTTCCAATTTACCTTTTCATCCAAGGAGACTGCAAAGAATAGGCCCAATTACATCCCATAGAAAACTGATTTCTGTTGCCACTTCGGTCGCATTTTAATCGGTTTTCAAAGAATGTCCGCAGCGCGGTGATGAGTGCAATGCGATCCACTTTCATCCAATAGTTTGCTGTTTAATGTTTGTTATTGCAAGGAATAGCATTGAAAAGTAATGAATTTTATAGATCACAACATCATGTACGCAAATTTCGATTAAAACCCCTAATAATACCTCATTTCCCCGTGAAACTCGGATCAATTTGTCCGTCAGCGACATGAGTGGTGACTTTTGTAAACCCATTTAAATGCGCACTGAACGACAACACATTTAGGGCCGGTTTTATAGTCTAGTGAAGTTTCTTCGGAGCATAAAAATCAGAGTTAACGATATCTTCCACTTGAAGTCACCTGTTAAACTAACCGTTATCCTGAACTACTTTTCACTACTTTAACTTTAAAATTAAGTTAAGGTTACGACAGTATAATGTTCTGGTTAACGCTAACTAGACATCATAAAACCGGCCCTTAGAGGCCGGCTTGAAGACCCTCTTTTGTAATATTTGTGTTCCCATCATTCAACTCATTATCTACGTATATTTTATGCATGTGAAACTTGGAATTCAAACTATTCTTCCACCAGGCTTAAAGCGTAGAAAATGTCACACGAAGGGTGTTTTCAAGGTTGGCAGATCGATAATCGCTCCTGCCACGAAACCGATCGAACAAACACCTAGGACAAGGTTATTCCCTCTGCAAGAGCAGAAGATAACACTCCCGGGGTCGTGAATCTTTCAGTGAAACATGAAAGCAACGTATTAGGTCTCAAAGGATCTGACCCTTTTCTCCGATTGAAAAACGCAAACTCTTCGGCCGCAAACCGAACGACTTTAAGCGGTAGAAATGCGGAAGGAGAAATTATTTGTACAATGAGGCCGAGCGTTGTAGGGAGTAGGGCGGTTAATTTTTCACTCTAACTCACTTTCTTATGGCCTCCAGTAGCAGAGGGCTTTGTGCATGAAAATTTTCTTACTCAAACTCTTTTATAAATTTAAACTTCTTCCGTTTCAGCAAGTTGAGATTTTATCGTATTGCTCTAGCAGAAAAAAAAACCATTACATTTTCGTGTAATACCTCAGATCTGTTGAATTCGTGCAAAAATTAAAGGCGAAAGTTACAACCAGCAATATTTTACGACAGAGAATTTTAAGCAGTCATCGTCTAGGTGATTCATCCTCACTGGACGTCTCGTCATAGGATAAAGAACGAGATGTTATCGATCTATCTCCGTTTTCTTAGTATTTATTTAGCATTTTGAATATTCTTATTCTCTAACCCCTCTTACTTTTACCATTCCTTTTAACCATTCATTCAATAGCTATTTCCTTCGTAAAGAAACCGATCTAGTTCATTTTTCTCCATTACAAGACGTGAAGCATTTTCCGCTCTCCTACAACTCTTTGCATAATCTCCTCTTTCCTTATCCTGTCTTCCCATTCACTATTTGAATGTTTCTCCATATCTAGGGCTCTAAATAACTATTAACCTGCTTTCGCAACGTGCAAAGCTTTTCAGCAAAGAATGCGATGCTCCAGATGTCACGATTCGCAAGTCTTTCCAAATGCTATATGCTAGGCCTAGATATAGCTTATTCAATACAGAGCATAAATCTTTAAGCCTTTCAAAGCGATATGGAAGACATTATCTTGGAACGTCATTATGCATATATGTCCCAGCACAAAGCCTCCATACACAATAGAATTACGCTACGCGCCCTAGCAAACCATAGTATAGCTATAGCGCAACAATAGCCGTATCTTTGACTTCGATATACTGAAATTTAGATTATGAAAGTAATTTTTTATTATTTAAAGAAATGATTCACATCTCCAAAAACAATGCACAAACAGCTGCAATCGTAGATAAGATTTTGAAAACCTAAGTAAAATTTACTTTTACTCAATAAATTCAAATTGATGGTGAATATGATATTTTATTAGCTTAGTTACAATCAGTAAACAAAATTTGCAAAAAAGAGGTATGTAAAAATTCTTTACTCCTCTTTTCAATTCATGTAAAATTAAATTATTTACATTTTATTATATTATTGTAAAAAACATTTTAATTACCTTTCATATCTTCAGTTATTAATTTAATGTAATCATATTCGTCAAAACCCTGAATAAGATATAATATATACATCGAAAATTTGGCAATTCATTTTGCATATCATTTTTGACCGACAAGAATTTCAGAGACGAGATTCCGTTGAGCGGACGATAGCTTTTTAAAGCGCTGCGATCGAAGATATATTTTTTCGCCACCGGCGTGTTTTCCTTGTCCCATCAATCGACCTTGACACTGAATACCGCTGCTTAGCAACGCCATCGCTTGGCAACCAATTTCAAAGTACGACGTGAGTTCACTGCGCAGTTGTGTTATGCCGCCTATACAACGCAAAAAAATTCAAGTCTATTTTTTTTCTGTCGCCACCTGTTTTAATAGGGTCGTTAACTCGGATCTGAAATTGCGATTCTTAACAGCGATTCGGTAGGTGAGAGGGAAAAAGTTACGATCAAAAAAGAGGCTTCTATACTGTCATTCGCTCCTAGGATGAAAATGAGAAAACGCTTAACTTGCCGCCCATTTTTCAAGGAACTGAGAGAGAATTTTTCTCGTGCATCGTAAATTCGATGTTGACATGTTGGGTATTTTTCAACTGGCCCACACACTTATCAAGGGTATTGCTTTGCGCATATACGTCGAGGTTCCGTATGACCCTCGACGAAATGAAAATAATTTTTTTTAAAGATTTAAAAGAACACGCTTTATCAAAAAAGTAAAAATTCACATGTTAGTAAAAAAAATGCACTTTTCAAAACTCTCGAGGATATAGCGAGTATGCTGATCAGGATTATGAACAATAGGTATCGAAGAGTCTCGTGGATAACGATTTGTGCGCAATATGCGAGGCATATTCATTACGCAGGATCCGTTTGCTTAAATTTAAATATTGGCTCTTCAGAAAATAATTTTACTTCTGCAACGCCATCTAATGATTCATTGAGAAGCTATAGCAGCATTTATTTTTTTCCAGAAGTCGTTTGCTTGTCGTGCACGCAAAAAACAATAACCGCGACAATCGTTGATCCCGCCAGCTGTGAAGTGTGTAAGAAAATCAATAAGAAAATTCAAGATTTTCGTCGACTACTTCATATTCTTGCACTTGAAACAGCGGCTCGGTGGACAACGTTTCGAAACCGGAGAGGAACTCAAGAATGGCAATATTGGTTCAACTCTAATGCGGCGAGAATCTGTGCAGTGGGGTTAAAGAAGCCAGTGCAGCAGTACAAAGTAGTGATGGGTCGATCATGAACGATTCGATCAAAAAGATTGAATCACTAGGTGAATCAAATGACTCATGATTCATTTCGTTAAACAAGTCGGTCATCAATCATCAATCACTCCGACTTCCGGTTTCATATATCAATCATCTCGGTTTCCGGTTTGTTTCAAAATTTGGAACGATAGATGCTTGATCTCTTTTCCTCAGGGCAGAAATAGTTGTGAGAAAATTAAATACTATGTTATGAAGAACTGAATACTTGTGTAATCTTTTTCTTAAATGTTTTCCAGCTGTTATCAGTATTAATAACACCAATACACGTAAAAGGAAAATATTAAGATGACTCCTGTAGGAGAACGTTAAGAAGTAGAAGTTAAAGCTGGTTACATTTTATTGTGCCGTTCATAAAATTATCCTGCAGATCAGATTCATGCATAGTGTGTGGTGTATTTTGTGTTATATTTTCATCAACTATAGTTAGAAATTATTTTATTAGTGTTAAGAAACTGTGGCAGTTTTGCCTTCCCAAATATTTTCATGACACTACTTCCTTCATTTTTGCAATCTAATTTACTCATCTAGTAATTCACAATAAAAATAGTATATGAAATGATAATATGGATAGCAATCAGCGTTACCAATGCTCTTCGCAGATGAGGCAGTATTTATTCGATTATTCAAAGTGATTTATTACATCCATTGATTGAGTCTTTTCGATCTTGATTCCTTTTGAGTCTTTTCGATCATGATTCCTTTTGAGTCTTTTCAATCATGACTCCTTTGAGTCTTTTCGATCTTGACTCATTTGAGTCTTTTCGATCATAGTGATTGAATCAATTGATTGAATCACTTATGTGACTCGAGTTACAATGATTGAATCACTAAAATGATCGACTTTGCCCATTACTACGTAGTAGTGAACGGCGATTATGTAGAAAAGTTACGTAGGTTTGTAGCTTACTAAATGTGCCAATAAAATGTGTTTCTTAGAAGTATGTTTTTACCTGTAACCAAACAGCCCTTACTTTATGAATATCCCTCGTAAATATCTAAGGCTCATCGGCACCAAAGCTATATTTTCAGAGTGATGAAAAGCTTTTTATTGCATCTAACGCTGTTTGTGGAAAAACGTGTTCTTATTCTCTTTTATTTTATTTTCTACTCTATAGTGGCGAATCATGTAATAGATCAGGCAAGACCTCTTAAAAAATTTCCACACAAAAATTGTAACTATCGCCATCTATTAAGAAATTTTTAAACTATTTTTCCATATGGATATGTAGTTCGTTAATTATAGCGCAATAGAACGAAATTAAAATTTCTGATTATTGAATATTGCATTGCCATTCGAAAAAATAAAATGTTCAAACCTTCAAGCCGATCCGACAATGACAAAAATCAATTGCAACTTTCCATCAATGAAGAAGCTAAACAGACGATGCAAGTTTTTGAAAAAGCGAGTAAAAAAAGGAAAGATTTCTGAGTACTTGTCTCAAGAGCATCGGAGGTGACGTAGTTTCAGAGTGGAAGAACATAGGGAAAATCCGCACAGTAAACCTTTTTCCGGTGTAATTAACCATTCCTTCACTTCGCTTTGATTCAAATAACAAATATTCAACGCGAACTTGTCACAAAATAAGATATAAAAGAATATTTCCATAGGTTCTCACCTAATAGAGGGAATTTATCACAATGAAAAGACAGAATGCAACTAAAGAAATTGAAGTAACATTTCTGTTAGACCACGTTTAAGAATTTCTGAGGGAAATGAGAGAGAATGTGAAGTTGAGATATGAAAAAGGAACGATTTCCGAGTCTCTGGCTCGTAAGGGTCGGAAAGGGAAGGGGGAATAGGAAGTGGCCGCAGTTTGCGACTGGACGATGTTGAGAAAGGATGGTGGAGGGAAGAGGAAGGAGAGAGAGAGAAGAGAAGAGAGAGAGAAAGAGGTAAGGAGTGAGGAGAGGAGATGGTGCTATATGCTGGTAGGGTTGATCGATGGATAAGAGGGCGTGCTTCTGAGGAGAGTGCCAAGAGATGGCAGCACCGGCGAAGGCGAGGCAAAGGGCACCTTGTAAAGGGATTTTGGGACATGCAGGTGGGGGTGGAGAGGGAGTAGTAAAAAATAAGAAAAAGGATACAAGGATAACGTAAGGTGAATGAATTTGGCATGAAGTGATGAAGTATTGTGCAATACTGTACTACGGTATTATTTTCCAATTCCTACTTTGGTAGAATTATGCATTAGCACGTCTGAATTCATTACGCTAGTCATGGTTTGTAATTACGGATGTATTTAGGGGGGGTAAAGGGGTCATGCCCCCCCAAATGTTATCCAAACATTTTAATGAGTATTAGTTTAGGTTTTGTATCCTTAAATATCTAATAGTGTTTCATTTTATATATTGATGACAATAAATATTTAACTTTAGGCTCCCATATGCGTAAAAAGTGAGTATTTTAAAATCTTGTGCATAGGAGAACACCCCGGAGGATATTCCATACTCACTGGACCCTGGTCATGACCCACCCTAAATTTGATGCCGAATGTGCCCGTTTGTAATACATAGTCATTACATTATATAAGCAGTAATAAAAGTAAACAGTATCTTAATAACAGTAATAAGCTCTTATAAAAAAATTTTTTTTTTAAACCAGCCTTTATATTTAGATTACAGGGGATGAGCAACGTTTATATATGACACAAAGCAAAAAAACTCAGTGACCCCGAAAAACCAAAAGTGACGTATAGGGGGGCTATAGGTTGACTGGGGGGTGGTTTAAGGGGGGTTGGAGAGAAAAGTTATATTTTCATGTATTGTCATCGGAAATGAAGAAGTGTGCAAAATTTCAGCGTTTTTGCTTCACAGGAAGTGAGTCAAATTTGAGTTACAAGATTTGTACCAGACAAACAGACAAACAAACAGACAGGTTGGTGAGTTGATATAAAGGCTGGAAAAAAGATAGCCATGTCTCTGTTAGGCCTTCTTTACCGCTTCATGGAAATTAAGGATCTTATTGCACTCCACTCCTATTTCTCAACGATTGTCCTTCCCATAGTTTTGTATTGCTCTCCAATTTGGTCCATGTCAGCCCCGATTAACCTAAAATCCATTGATTGCATCCCCCACTTCTTTGCCAAAATAGTTAGGCATAGAGTCCCTCATTTACGCAATATGTCCTCTGATGCTCTATTGTCTTCTCTTTCCTTGTCTAATCTGCAGAATCTCAGACTTAAAACGGACTTCAACTTTCTACACAATGTCTTAAGGCCGTTTTACACGGTACACGGAATTGCGCAATCTGACGTACGTGCGAAGGCGCAATCAAAATTGCGTCGTGTAAAGCGGTGAATTGCTAGAACACATGCGAGAATGCGTGGATGCGAGGTGGCAAAATAGCCCCTGTTCTAATTTCGTCCATGCATTCGCGCAATTCCACGCCATTTTAGAAATTAATGCAGCTCTAACCTGCGCAATTCCGTGCCCCGTATAAAACGGCCTTCAAACTCGATTTCAGACTGCCCTGAACTCCTCTCTCTGTTGAATTTTAGAACACCAACTCGTTCCACTGCGCTACTCTCTCCCTCCTTATCTCCTCCGGCTTCATCTAATTTTCTTTTTCTCTTCAGGTACTGGGTGACACTTTCCATGTAATTTATTGTATTGTAGATACCCAGGTTTACTTTAGCTCTCTAAGTAGGTTTTAGCAGGTTTTTCACGCCCCCTTCTTGTGTGGGCGTTTTCCTGCAGTGGGTTTTTTTCCAATAAGGACGACAGTCATTATCCTTAGGTTTTTCCCACGTTCACTAACATCTTTTTACGCTTGGTCACTGCATAAATTTCATGTTTGACGAGGGGTTAGATGGAAGATGGGACTTTCTAGTCCCAATTACGCCCAAAAAAGACGTTTTTTTATTATTGATGGAGTAATAATAGTAATAAATTATCATTATTATTATTACTCCATCTGCTTATTCCCAGAATCTCCCTGACCAAGCGCTCATCTTTATATCCCCTCTCCTTCCTACAAAATTCGCTCCCTCCTTCCATCTATCCTTTTTACCTGTCATGCAAGAAAACCGCACAAGCTCTGCACAATCTGTCAGCCAATTGAATGTCATGCTTTACTTACTGGTTAATTCTTTTTTTTTGTTTTTATATTGTTATTGTATTGTGTCTAATTCATGTTATTGTTAAAAATTTATCCGTAAATTGGCGTCACGGCTGTATGTGAAAATTACTTAAATAAATGAATAAATAAATAAAGGTGGGAAATTTCAAATCGTGCTGTAGTACATAATGAAACGGTTCCACAACGTCGATTTTTGATAACATGCGAAATAGTGAGTCTAACATATTGATCCTTCAAGTATCGAGTTCACTCAAAAGTAGCATCTTCACAGGCTGATCGACGAAAATAATGATGGAAAATATCTTGCGGTTGACCTTCGATCCGTAAAAAGAACCTAAATTTTAAAGAAGCCGAAAAAATGTAAAAATTTATAGGTACATCGTAAATTATGGTCCTATATGGAAGTGAGACATGGACGGTGACGGCGGCAGAGGAACCAAGGATGAAGGTGCTCGAAATGAGGTGGTAAAAAAATATTGATAAAGATCAATTGGAACGACCGATTGAGCAATGAGGGGTCCTTAAAACAGCGGGAGAGAAGAAAGCCTTTGTGAATACTCTAAGAGGACGGCAGGACTTCTTCACAAACCATACCTTGAGGCATGACGGTCTGATGAAGACAATCTTCGAAGGACATGTGGACTGCAGGAAAGGAAAAGTACGACCAAGCATAAATATATACATGGAAATGAAATGATTTTGTGCTTTAGAGAAGCACTTTGAGGTGTGAAAATATTAGCTGTTAACATAATAGAATGGAAAACTGCGTTAAACCAACATTGCTAGCAATTAACAATGACACTTGAAGTTCACAGGTAGCATATTATTGTCTTTAGCAGCCCCTGTTTTTTGGATTCGCTCGCAAAAGTAATTAAAATCACTTAACATCATGAGAGCCAATTGAAGCCCTCTTCTCTAGCTATTTACATTTACTAATCTATCTGTATTTCCTGCTTCTCTTCTACTTATACCACTCTCTACCACTTATAGCCTATCCTTCCACACTCCAGTTGTTGCATGTTTGATCATTTCATATCAAATTTCATTTCAACCCTGTTTTTGATTCCTGTTATTTATTTATCACCAAATTGTTTATTTATCAACATAACTCTAGTTTCTATTTCTATCAAACATATATGACGGGCATCTCAGCGGCATCAAACGAATATTCTAAAAGCTGGAACCCAAATGGACTTCGCTAGACTTGACTGTATCATGGAATCGAACGGGAATATTTGATGTTGCGAAAAAAAACTGGACAAAATTATAGGCCTGCGTGACAAATTCTTTAAAACATATCCCATCGACGCCTAAACTCTGTTATGGACCCTGGGGCAGTGGAAGAAAATCCACCCCACGTTAAATTAAGCACAAGTCAAATCCGCCGCTACGTCCATTACTCAGTCTGCAAACCAGTATAACCGGTAGTTATTCGGGGGAGTTTCGGGGCTATAAATTAAATACATTGGCAACGTGCATTTAAAAGGGATCACTGAATTGCGGAAAAGTTCCCGTAGAAGTAATGAAAATCACTAACAACAGCAAAATTGGGATTCGGTTCAGATTTATCACCTCTTTTCTTCAGTTCCGGGTGTTTATTCTGTACTTCCGAATTAGACCCGAGATCCGAATTACGTCACAGATATAGGTAAAAGCCGACAGCCGACAGTAAGTGAAAACGAACGGCGCTCGAGTAACGGTTCACTTCAAGACCTCAAGCCCAAGGGAGCAGCTCACATCCATCCTGTCATCGTTGTTACCTCTACAAAGCAATGAATGATTCAAAGAACGATTAATTTGAAGATCCAACAGCTCTACGAATCTGGTATTTTTCCTTCGGAAATACACAGGGACGGATTTAGGTTAACAGAGGCCCTAGGATATTCCACTAATGAGGCCCTACTACATACACAAGACCTGTGGAACAGTCTGTATATTATTATAGGCCTATATCACACTTATGACCTCCCATGGTCAAGTTTTTTTTTAAATTACATGAGAGATTAGAAAAATACATAAAATTTATGTTTCTTCATTACTCATTTGCATAAACATTCTCCTTATTTTCGGTTTAAAGTTTTTTGTGTTCAGTGTTTCTAGAAAAGTTTAATTTAAAATATGCAAAACATTTGTATGAAGGCTCCTCTGGAACTTGAGACCCTAAGATTGAAGCCTAATTAGGCAATGGGAAAATCCGGAATTACAGCCTTGGAATTACAGAATAACCGTTCTAATCCAGATAACCATTCCGCCCAATTTCTTCCTCTCCCAACCTATCTCACTTCCACCATTGCTATTCTTTGGTCTCCATCCGATTCCTTTCTGTATTCATTTCCTACATCCTCTCTTTTCACCTTTTACTCCGGATCTTCCATTATTCCGTCCACTCTCCGCAAAAATCCCATCTCTCAAACCAATCCTTTCTCCACCGCCAGCAACTTTACTCAGCGCCGACTATTTTTTGCATATCACTCCAGTTTTCATTCACAATCTCTCCATACATCCTCCAAAAAAAAGATACCTGAGTAATCACTTGTCTGTGGTTACAAAACATCTCTTTCGCAAACACGGTTCTGCTATTTACACCCATCTCACTTTCAACGCGATGTGGTTTTAGGATTGATAACCTTAGCTTACAGTCTTACAGCTAAGAATACAAGCATGGAAATAAGGAAACAATTCATCATACCGATGGCTAAGTTCTAACAACACGTATTCTTTATGTAACGCACACGTTGTTTCCAAACATTGTATTAGATAGATAGAAACTTGGTATGTACACATTTGTTATTCATGTACATCTAATGCTGCCACCAGGCAATAGCCTACTTGCAGCAATGTATAATAATTATAATTATAATAAAATCTCAGAATTTGGCCCGTTTGACTCTTTGACTTAGTGAAAATAAAATTCAAGCAAAAAACAACTCTTTGTAGGCAAATGTATTCTTCTTTTTCAGGTTAATGAATGTTTTGTTCTTAATTTTAGCGTACAATTAGAAAAGAATTATAGTTATTTTGCTCTCCTGAAAATTTACTATTTTTGAGATACGTATTGTTAGAACTTAGCCATCAATGTGCTACACATGGAGCATGTTTCTCTATGGAAGCGAGGCTTGGATGTTTACAGAAGCAGAGAAGTCAAGAGTGGAAACATTCGAAATGTGGTGCTAAGGAAGAATGATGAAGATTAAATGGATTGACCGTGTAAGTAACGAGGAAGTGCTATGAAGAGTGGGAGAAAGCCCTCTAAAAACAGAAGCCTCCAAAAATACTTGAGCAGAAGACGGGACAACTTAGTCGGCCACATTATGAGACATGATGGCCTGATGAAAACAATCGTAGAAGGGCAGGTGGAAGGGAAGAATGGAAAAGGACGGAATGAGTGAAATATGACAGGTCATAAAAGATGTAATAGAAGAGAAGAAATACGTCGCTATAAAAAGGTTAGCGGATAGGAGAGAGGAATGGAGACCTGCGTCAAACCAATCTTGGGATTGTTGACTTGTGATGAAGATGAAGCCTTAATTCACTTGCACTGAAGAGGGAAGTGGATGGTATGGAGGGAAGGTTGAAAGGAACCCTGGCGTTGGCATTGGCCTGCTCTAAACGAAAGGCGCCAAGGGGACCACGGCTTAACGTCCTCTCCGACGGACAGAGTTTTCAACTTGAATTTCCCCACACACAGTACTCAAGAAGAAATTCGGTAACCTCTCAGTACGTGTATCCTTGCTCTCTGTCCGGATTTGAGACGGATTATTTAAATGTACATCCAATATTGTAGGAGCCATGACATCCCATTGTTTTTTTCAACAGGAATTCATAAGATGGGCGGTTATACATATTTGTTGGTATATTTGTGAAGCGAAAATGACAAAGCCAACGGTTGTTTTTAACCGCCAATTACCTCATGTTCAATATTTTAGTCTTATCTTCATGATACGGACAATGCGAGCTATTTTTAGATTGCTATAGTTAATAGGAACAGATATTTTTCAGAGCGAATAGGAGAACATCATTTAAGATTCTCGTGCAGAAACGATATAATGAAGAAGATATTTTTCCTAGCGGAGATATTGAAAAATTCGTTCTACCTTGAACAATAAAAGGCTAAAATGAATGCTATGAAGGACTCAGTATTAAAATCAATCCGACTATTCTTTAAAATAAAATGATTGAATAAGAATTATCAGTAGGTTTCTATAAGATGTAAAAAGACACTAAAAAAATAGAGTTAAACTTTCCTTGTGCAGACTATTTCCACATTTTTCCAGATTTTCTGACAGAAGTATTGTAGGTGGAAAATAATACTGATTTTAGAAATTGTATTATGGAGTCTTAATCTCTATTTTCTAAATTTTTTTTTATCATTTCACAGAGATTTCTCTACTGATTTATGTTCCCATAATTATTACCTCGTAAGCAAATGTTAACCTTCCCAGCATACCATTGTAACTGCAAGCGATGTCCTGGAAACGTCACACAAACATCACTATAGCAACATTACTCACGTCCGAGTTAAAGGAAAAAATACATAAGTTTCCATAAAAATACCATATATCCCTATGGGGTTGCCAGGACAATGGGCTATAATTCAGCGCCTCCGCCAACCACAGGAACAATGACAAAATGGCCGCGCCTCAGAAAAATTCCGAGGGTGGCCGATGAAAGCCGAAAATATATATATAATTTGAATCATTGGGAGAGATTCTCATGGCGTGTATTCTGAACATAATTTGGTATAAAATGAACAACACCTTAAGGAAAAAACTAAAACAGGGGTATCACCTGACTTCATCCTCTACGTAAATAAACAAATACTGCGCGATATTGTCCTACGTTCTGCAGTTCAATCGTCCTTGAAATACAGAAAATATTCCAACAAAAATACCCTAGAAATGAGAGTAATTAGATGTATTTTATTACTGGAATCGATTCATACTGTATTTTCATCAAACGAAGGCCGTTAAATCTTTAGACATCTACGCCATTGGGACTATGAAAGGCTTTTTAAGATAGGGCAGATATTTTTATAACATAGAGAATTTTATGAAAATAAAAGATTATATAATAATTATTACTCAACTTTCGTGTGGCACAGGCGAGCCAATGATAAGGAACACTGAATCGGAAGTTTGAATAGAATATTTGATTGCGTTTTGGGACCTAACTGCCCCTTCCTGACTTAAAAACTCATTAACATCGATCAATCATTCATTTGGACCCGATCTGAATTTCCATCGACTGAAAACCCATGGAAACAAAGGGAAAAAAAGGAATCAAGGATCTCTACGGGGCTGATAAGGGGGAGAGCCATGAAACAAAAGAAGTGAGCACTGAAAACAGACGAGGAATACAAGGGCTCGTTCGCCAATTTTATTTAATTTTCATTTGAGATGAAGTCTAAAAAAATAAAAAGACCTGTATTTTTCCGTTTTTCGATCCAATAAGATACAAACAGCTGCAGTAATTGCCCATGATATTTTATTCGCTCAACTGGTTGCAACGTTTACGCGTCATTATCTACAGCTATCTGAATAAAGAGCAACTATCCTGGTGTATATATACATATACAGGGTGTCCCATTTATCTTGACCACCCGACATAAATTTACTATGTTTTCATTTGTTCACTGTCAACGTCAATAAGTGGAGTAGTCCAATACCCTCGTATCTGCACTGAGCGCTAGAGAGTCATTCATTTTTCATAACACTGTGTTAATTCTAATGGTCCACTGTGCTACATTTTTTAATAACTCTTTAGGAAATGAATTGCTGAATAAAAAATATAGGGTGTCATTTAAAACAGACATACCGCTGATCATATCTTTGTAAATAACAAAGCTACAAGGAAGGCAGTTACGCTGATTAATGTCCCCCTGACGGGTAATGGACATTTGCTTGACACAGTTTTGAATTTGCATCTGGACAAAAAGTTATTTCGGGTGGTCAAGATAAATGTGACACCCTGTATATAGTGCTGAATGGTGTAAGTGGGGTAAAATTTAGAAATACCCAATAATGTGGGGTGTGAATCACAATTCAATAATAACTTTAGTGTTGATTTTTTCTTCGAAACAGGCTGTAAATTAATTTTTGACTTTTTTGTTGCCTCTCGACAATTCTTCACATGAGATCTCGTCAACAATCGATCTGTTTCGATCGAAAGTAGCCTAAGTTTCTCGAGCCATTCGTAACGACAATAGATTCCCATAACCCTTTCCAGCATTGACTGATGACGTCACGAGGGCGATGCCGCAATTTGCGCTTTTCCTCTAGTGTATGGGTCTTGCGATATATGCTGTAGTTTACGATATTGTGAGCAATCCCTTCCATAGAAAACAGGGAAAAAGAGAGGCAAACCACAATCAATTCCTGTCTCTCCACTGCAGTGGCTCTCCTTTGCACAACTATAGCGAAAAAGAGCAGAGATCAAATGGACCGACAGAGTAATGAGGAAGTCCCAAGAAGAGTAGGATAAAATAGAATCCTCATGAAAACCTTGTTGAGAAGACAGAACAACCTTATAGGCCACATCTTGAGACATGGTGGTCTGATGGAGACAATCGATGTGGGATAAGTGGATGGCGAGAACTGAAAAAGAAGACCTAAAACAAAACATACTGAATAGATAAAAATGGATGTGAAAGAAAAGACATTCGTAGTTTTGAAAAGATTAACCGATAGGAGAATATATTGGAGAGCTTCGTGCGACCAATCATATGATTGTTGACCTGTGAAACTCCTCAAAGATAAACAAACGTACGGAACGATAGACATTTTTTAACTCATCGATATGTTTTAAAATTTCAAAAAGATAGTATTTCCAAATAAGTGTCACAAACTTTAATTCGGAACTGCGTCGAACCAATCTTAGGATTGTTGATGTGATGATGATAAATATGTATCCCAAAAGATAGTGTGGTCGGCAATAGATCAACCGGTGCAAAAAATAAAAAGAGCTCACCATTTTACCCATGAGAGCATAACTGCGATGGTGAATTTACATCTGCACTCTACCCCGCAATCCGCCTCAATAGGCGTTTGGCGGGGTGTGTTAAGGTACGCGTTGGAGTGATTTGACTAATACGATACAAATAACATTTATGAAAGTCCTATTATTTAGGGAGGAAATATGGTTTCCTTTGTATCTCCATTCGGAAAATGTTCTCCCCATTTTATTTGCGCAGGAATATTATTCTTATTCAACACAAGTACAGTAATGTACTTACTGCCTGTGTTTGAAACCAGGCGTAGATAATACGAGGGCACTTGATCACGTGGAATTTTTAGATTTTCTTTTTCCTTTTATCTTGACCTCATTTAATTAATTATTATTTTTTTTCTTTTCTTGACCTTATTTAATATATAATATGGTATTTCCTAGAATATAGGTCATTTATACAAAAGTTAGCAGCCAACGTTACGATTTATTTTCTTAAATCATCTTCAGGGCTATGTTAGAAAAAGTGTGAAACAATATAAAATACAGAGAATAAGACGATACACAATATTTATACTTAAAGAAGGAACAATTGGGTTTTTTTAATATAATACAATATAATTTAAAGAAATATGTATATATAAACATATATATAAGAACATAATGGAATATACAAAAAAAAATGATATACCTCTAAACTTTGAACATATTTATTTATGTTTTGTTTCTAAGGTATTGCCACAACCTAGGTTACCATTAATTTTGATGTATTAAATAAAAATAAATTTTGCTGAGGTTAATAAATTTTGCTGAGGATGTCTGTTTTTTTATTACAACAATTTTTTGTTTTTGAAATATAAATTATATTTTTATTTAATACATCAAAATTAATGGTAACCTAGGTCGTGGCAATACCTTAGAAACAAAACATAAATAAATATGTTCAAAGTTTAGAGGTATGTCAAAATTTTTTGTATATTCCATTATGTTCTTATATATATGTTGATATATACATATTTCTTTAAATTATATTGTATTATATTTAAAAAAAAACAATTGTTCCTTCTTTATGTATAAATATTGTGTATCGTCTTATTCTCTGTATTTTACATTGTTTCACACTTTTTCTAACATAGCCCTGAAGATGATTTAAGAAAATAAATCGAAACGTTGGCTGCTAACTTTTGTATAAATGACCTATACTCCAGGAAATACCATATTACATTTAATTAATGATAAAATAATCCCTGGAGTATAGGTCATATATATAATGCAAAAAAGTTATTAGTTAACGTTTCCGTTTATTTAAAACCTTCATCAGGGCTATGAATGAAAACATGAGAACAATATAAAATACAATGATATACAATGCTATTACATAAATAAATGTTACAAAAGAGTACTTCGTATTTTTCACAATAATATAATTTTTTTAATAAGAAGAGAATACACAAAATTTTGACATACCTCACTTTTGCATTAAATATCTAATTACTATTAAATATTTACTATCAAATTATTACTAATATTTTTTATTCTTTTAAATTCGTGGTTGGTTCAAAAAATTAACCGTGTCATTCCTATCGTCAATAAACCCAACTGTTCAGGTGTGATTTTTTCATAAAATTTCGTTGACTCCTCAAGCGAATTCTGTAGGACCCTCAAACATAGTCTGTCTGTAAAAAAAGCTAGATACTCAAGTATGAGGAGCTCTAGCGTCTAAATGAAGCAATAGATTTCAATGCAATAAAAAGCATACGAAAGAGAATTTAGTTCTACGTTATATCATGTACTTTAAAAATTCTGCGGCTCAATAATATTTCCTGTACTTAATTTTTTCTCGAAAAGTACCCGTTTTTTGCGCGTAAAATCAAGGTGCCCAACTTTGAGCGCTTGGCATTCCCGTAGTTTTCGTTCCTATAACTTGCAATTTTGATATAAAAAAGCCACATCTATTACTAGCAGTTTTCCGAAAACAAATTGTTTATACCACAAAAATTAACGGAGTTGTTGTAAACAACGCAAACCTCTGCTAACTTCGAAACCAGTGAGTCAATTGAAAATTGATTCGTACTACGTAGTAGTACCAATAGTAGGTTCTACGACGGAATGCGTGTATCATGAAACTTAGTTGGAGGAGAGAAAAAATATGATTCAGCGTATATCTCTTCATAAATATTCCAGAATTTATTTATACGTCGGAATTCCGATCGAAGTGGACATGCGGTGACGCGCGTGGCTGTGAGCCAAACTGCCGTTGCGAAATTCCCATTGTCCCTCTCCACCATTCACTTCGTTCTTCTTTTGTCGAATCCGTATTGTGGGCAGTTAAAAATTTACGCACCGTTCTGTACAGATATGTAGAGAATCGATTCAACACAGGCGCCGTTATATTTTTTGGCGTGAGTTTGGAATTCAGGCGTAGACAATGGAGGACAAGTGGAATTTTGATTTTTTTAAATTCGTGTTTAATTTAAAAATTTAGCTGTGTCATTCATACCACCGATTTGAGTAACAGTTCAGGTGTAAATTTTTATAAAATTTTGTTGACTCCTCAGGAAAAACTAAATATATCTTGTTATTTTATAAGATTCGACGTTTTTTTAAAAATGTCATTCGCCGTTACTGTAGGTTACGTAATTTGGTACTTAATACTTCTTCCTTAGTAGTGATAGAGTGATGAGCTGCATTAAACCAATCAAAGGATTGTTGATGATACATCAAACATGAATAGACACGTCAAATTTGCGATATGGGGAGCAAATCAACTTCTCCAATACAAAATAATAACTCTCCTTTGAACAATGAAGCATGAAAGAGCTATAAAAAATCACAGCATCATTCCACAATCAAACTTTTCCCTAGCAATCGTATATCACGCCACTCGAAGAAAATCCCGACCTAATTTCATCCACGCTTAAATGGATTTCTTACCAGGGTCGCCGAGCACTTCCGCCAGCGCCAGAAGCGGAAATGTGATTCTCCCGTACCCGGAGTTTGGTTTCCCGAAACAGTTGAGGAGAGCCCTCCGTGACTGTAAACAATTCGGACCATGGCGTTGCCACGACAAATTTCCTCGAAAGAGGTCGCCAGAAAAAGCAGTCGCTTCCTACTTACTCGAAATGGGAAGAACGCAAACTGGGTTGCCATGGCGAGTGGGTATTAGAGGTGAACAGATGAGTGGTACCAACCTGAAAAAGAAAACAGTTGACATAAATAAATTTATATATTCCAGCAAATACTATGGCTAATGACATAAACAATAGTAAAATACATTATTTATAGAAATAAAGGGAATTTCACAATGAAAAGAGGTGTTAAAACGCTTTCCAATATTTATCACACTAAACTTACACCTATAAATTATACATCAGTTCAAAGAATAACTCAAACCGTTTTACATGAAAGTCAACAAGTGTTCAAAGTGAGCACATTAATCACAGAGGGTACTTGAAAACGATATGAGAGTTATTCCCAACCGTTCATTGGTGTCTCTCGAGTAATTGTTTCAAAAGTTGCTTCAATCTTGATCCTTAATTCGGAAAGGTCAGCAGGTACTGGAAGAGTCATCACCAGGAGGATCACATCCGAAATTATTAAACATAGCACGTTGCACTACAATTACAGATTCCGTCTTAGCAAAGTGTAAAACACAAAAATATTTCTGTTTGCTAGTCGCCATACTTGCTACTACCGCTTTCTAAAAGGTGGAGACGGAAACATAGGGTACACATGCGCATTGCTGCTAAAAAAAAAAAAAATTGAGTCGCTCTTTCATTTGATGTATCGATTATAAACGTAAGTTAAGTTTAATAAATTTTGAAAAGCGTTAAAACCCCTCTATTCATTTGAAACAGCCGGTATATGAAGTTCAACAATGAGATTCATTTTACTTTCAAGCGGAATTGGAAGGAAAACTTCAACAATGGATATTAACAGTGGCATAATTCCAAATTACCCCAAAAATGGCGGGAGGGCATTCAAAATCACCTAATTGATGAGGATATTTCATTTAAACCAGGAGTCTAACAACGAACTTCAACGCTTCCGAATAACTGAGTAGACAATCACGTCAAATAGGCTACACAACTCTGGGTTAGGTAGATTTTATCTCGAAACAATTTATGGATATCGCAGCACTATTCAAGCGACAAGCCGAAATCAATCCACAATGACAGACAACCACGGCTTACGCGCTGGTACGAGCCTAAGGCTGGAACGCGGGTTTCGACTAGAGCTTGGGGGCGGTCATAAAACAGCTTTTTTATCCCAAGTCCAAAATATCACAATATGTAACCTCTTGGATGGGGATCAAAGAAACGCGATTAATATTTAACAAGTTGTTATAATATATCAAGGTGTCAACGGATGTACTTTTACAGATCTTCCGACAGCATAATCCAGAGAAAATGTCGACGTAAGATCGCCAAATCCCCTGCGAATGTAGTTATTCTTGGACTATATGTCAGCTTAAAATATTAAGTGCCAAAATCTATGGGGCTGGACCGGACGCCGAGTGATATTATAAGAGGTTTTAAGAGCTTAGAACCTAGCAAAATGAAACGCTATTACTTTAATGCTTAATTAATATTCTGTTGTGGCACCAAATAAATCTTTGAGAATACGCAACCCGAAATTCACCTGGGCCTTTCCTACAGCTCATGATACGGAGAGGGCGATTATTTTTTGTCAAAATTTTTTAAACGTTTTTTACGCCATCTAAGAAAGCTACAGAGATGATAAGTGCGCTAGGTTAGCTCCAAACTGCTCTTAGAATACAAGTTTAAGTCAAAGACATTGAGAATGTGCCTTCATATAAGCCTACTTCTTCATGCTTACACATCACGCTTGGCACAGCTTCAATCGCACAAGCAAGTACCCATGCTTGCGGAAGGCCAAGCATCGCATGATTCAATCCTATCATGCAGGAAATCCCACATCTTGGTAGGCTTTCTCCCATTATTAGCACGATCCATATTCAATCCTTGCTGCCAGTAGCACCTATGATCCTTATCAAGTACCTCTATCTATGTGTCTATGCGAGTATCTATGCGACAAGTATCTATGTGACTATGTCGTGCAAGCTCGGACTGTTTCGATCGGCGTCGCGGAAGGAGGTGGGACCTACGGCATGAGGAAAGTGGGATGGGAAGAGAGAGAGAGAGGCGGGCGTTGCCATGCTTTCTCAAATGACTTTTAAATGAATGGACAAGAAAGACTGTCTCAAAAAACATCATCCCACTTGGCAACACAGCTAGCTTAATCACAAAGCGTACACCACGGAGGTCTGAAAGCGATTGAATTTCACGGAGTCTAGGCTCCGTCTATTGTATTTTGGTTGGTTTTCAGGAACCCTTGGCCCTCGCCTATCCAAAAAAAACTTGGGCCTGCCTCTCAGTCGTAATGATATTTGAAATGAACTCTAGCATCGTAGCATTGATGTGACGTCAAGGATCGTGTGATTATCAGGATTTTGGCACGCGTTCCATATTGCAGTAACGCAGGTATGTTACAATTGACGATGGATCGCAGATGCAAAACAGCTACAATAATGAAATGAACCTTCACAACATATAGAAATCAGCGGATTTAGTACTGATGTGCGACGTGGACAGGGAGAACACTGGCCCCACTAAGAATGGCCCATGGTCATATTTTTTATGGAAAAAAATGTGAATCTCAAGGCCAAGGATTCGAATCCTCAAATTAATAATTCTGTTTTCCATTAACATACCAAAAATGGCATTTTTATCTTCAATTTAGCGAAATATATATGACTACTTTCTATTGCCGATATGCCAACGATCGAAGTTCAGGGAATTTCAATACCTTACACAAAAGCGGCTAAAAATTTAGGGGTCATCTTTAGCATAACCCTTTCATGGAAAGATCACATTTTATACGTGTCAAATAAAGTTAATGCTGCTCTTCATCAACTAAAACTCCATAAAAAAAACTACTTCCTATCCATGTAAGAAGTCAGCTTGTCTCTACACTAATTTTTCCACACTTCGACTACTGTTGCCTGGTGTTTTACCATCTCACAGCTGAACTTAATATTAAGCTCCAACGCCTCATGAATTCCTAAGTAAGATTCATATACAACTTGCGAAAAGATGAACATATAACCCCCTATCTTAACAAACTCTCCTAGATGGACATTAAAACAAGAAGAAAGTTTAAATTGGCCTGCTTCATGTTTTCCCTGTTGAAGAATAACGAACCGCAATACATCATAGATTTCTATCCCAAGAGAACAACTATACATAATGTCATTACCAGAGCCGATCCGAACTATCTCCATACATCCCATTATAGGTCCACAACCTTTCAAAAATTATTTACTGTTGCCGCTTCACAAATATGGAATAGCCTCCCTAAAACACTCAAAGAATCTTCATACCTGCAAATTTTCCGAAATAAACTATACTTGGTATTAACCAGCTCATCTTAATTGACTACTTATACAAAAACATGTTTTGTAAATCCTGCATTGTTGTTTGTATATTTTTCTTCCGTTGTATTTGATTAACTTGAAAATTTTGTAAATGTTCATTTCTGTTAATTGTTTCAAATTATTTTCTTCTATTGTATCAGATTAACCTGAAATTTTTGTATATATGTTAATTTTTGTTAATTGGTTCAAATTATTTTCCTCTGTTGTATTTGATTAACTTGAAATTTTTGTAAATGTTCATTTCTGTTAATTGTTTCAAATTATTTTCTTCTATTGTATTAGATTAATCTAAAATTTTTGTATATGTTATTTTTTCTTAATTGGTTTCGAATTATTTTTCTTCTGTTGCATTTGATTAACTTGAAATTTTTGTATAGGTTAATTTTTCGTAAATTGGTTCAAATTATTTTCTTCTGTTGTATTTGATAACCTTGAAAATTTTGTATATGCTCATTATTGTTAATTGGTTCAAATTATTATTATATTTGGTAAACTGATTACTGAGCTATAAACTGTTTGCATAAAAATGTTCCATCGGATGTAATAATCTGAGAACAATAAATTATATAATATATTATATATAAGTACTTTCGTTCCATTTTCAATCATTAGTTCTATATTATTCATGAAATGCAATAAAAACTGATTAGAAGTAAAAACCAAGTTCAGGAGGAATATACAATGTTTCCCTACATTAACTACAAAAAATACGATTATGAAAGCCAAACTAGAATCCTCGATGAAAATAATGAATCCCCAGCCGTTGAATAAATTAAAGGTAACATTTTCTCCAAAATTTAATACATTCTTTTGCAAAAATCCCACCATAATTCTACATCCAGCCATTTCTCAAGGAATTGCAAATACAACTGATGAATTAAATGCTACTTTTACATAACATCACATTTAAGTCCATGGAGTAAAGCTAGTTCGTGATTTGAATGAAAGTGAGATGACACCACTTTTATAGATTCACAGACGAATATATTATAGCAACCATAACCATCCAGATAATTCAAATAATTTTCTCAAATATTTTTTCGCAAAATTTAACAAACCTCTAATTCCCAGTCCTATAAAGTTATGCCAGCATACCTACATTTAAAAAAAAAACTAAAATAGGGTACCCTTGAGAACAGTTGAATGAGGTAAACGCGCCCCGCAGCTGCTATGAATCCTTCCAGACGGAAGAAAAAGTGGAGGAACAGGTGTCGCGGAAAAGAATAAAACTAAGGACAAAAAGAATCCATCACGATGAACCAAAATAACACCTTGGGCGCTAAAAATAGCGCTGTGGATACGCAAGCCTACATGCGTTCACGTTCCACGCGCCTTTCAACGCAGTTCACTTTCAATCCGCCGAGAATAGACACGCGAGCGAATGGTAAGGGGTGTTTGGGCGTCACCAAGACGACACAATGGAGGGGGTAGGGGCAACAATGACGGAGGCGCGGCCAATGCGAATGTTGGCCGACAATGAGTAGCACGTGGACTCCTTTTGCCGGCCGTGGGGAACATGGCGCAAACGCAATATCTATATTACACAATCTCTGCTCAAACCTCGAAACGAATGGACAACCGACTCAACATTCTGCCACATTTCAAAACGGACGCATTGCCAACAAGGGGTAAGTTAAATAACCAAATACTTATAAAATTTCACAAGTTTTACTGAGAACCAACTGCTATAAAATTATGAGCGTCATAGTGAACGGAACCTTAAAGGGGAAAATAAAAGCGTTTTGGTCATTTTTGTAAATAAATAATGTGAAAATAAATAGACATGGAATATTCCAGCAAGAAAGTGATTTAGAGGATACATACATACCTCCATCTCGATCGGTGGTATTTCTATTTTTCGGAGGCGAATAACTCGGTTAAAACATGGGCTATCACCTTGAAATCGTCAAATTATAGGCCTTCATCAATATTTTCCTGTTTCCCAAACGTAAAAAATACACATCTGGAGGAAAATACTAGAGTGAAATTTTCAAATTTGAGATGCAGCTGAGGAACTATCCATCTTTAAATTTGAAGATGATACCTTAAGTTTTAATCAAGTACCTATTCGCCAAAAAATAGGGATCGGCCTGGAAGGATGCTTCCTCTTCAGTGGCACCGCCGCATGGAATTATCTCGATAACTAAAACCAAGGCACCTAACAACACTAATTGTATAGTTTCACGCAATTTAATGCTAGAATTACATTCAAAATACGTTTAGGTTAACTAAAACTTAGGCAGCATTTAATACAGGGATAACGAAAGAGGGTAAATTAGAAATTTACTCACAAGTTGAATTCTTCGCAACACTTGCTGGCATATACAGTAGAGTTTTACACGGAATAACTTCATCAATGAGTGAAATTAATAGTCGACATGTTTCCATTGTGGAAACTTGATATGATGATGAAAAATATACTCGATGAATTTCAAACTTTATTCAAAAAGACATACGACCGATGTACATATTCCATATCATTTTTAAGTGAATAATCCTTGAATGAACTCAGCACAACGGCTATTAACCTTCGTGCTTCCTTCACATAAAAGTAAAACAACGTATGCTTCATCATCACTTATGAAAACATCAATTTTTTAAGGAAAACAACAATAAATGATCAGCTGCTCTCTGCAAAACAAATTTTTTAACACGGTTTTAATAGTACAGTGAGCTGGTACTAATAATAGCATGGGTTTTCGTTCGGGAATAAAGGTCGGTCTTTGGTGATCAAAGAAACGCCATTAATATTTAACAAGTTTTTATCATACCGAGCGTTTCAAATTGAATAGCGGCAGTTTAGTGCTTTATAATATTAACAACCCTTAACTCACAGCTATAAATGATACATCAATTGAAAGAGCAACGTAAACAGTTTTGCTTGATGGCAACAATGCACATGTGCACTCAATATTTCCGCCGCCATCCGTTAGCAAGCGCTAGTAGCAAAGATGGCGACAATAGAATAGAAAACTTTTTGAGTTTTACAGTTTTTCAAACATGGAATCTGTAGTTACTGTGCAACATGATTTCCGCATTAAGTTTGGCTGTGATCCTCCTAGTGATTACAGCACCCGTGCCTCCACTACCAGTCGACCTTTCCGAATTAAAAAAGCATGACTGAAGCAGCTGTTAAAACAATGACTCAAGTGACACTAATCAACGTTAAGGAAGAATTAAAACATCGTCTAGAAGTGTGCCTTGTTACGAATTTTACTCGTATTAAAAACTTGTAGGCTTTTACGTAAAACTTTAATAGTTGCTCCTTATTTTGATGTATTATTAATGGCTATAAGTTCAGCGCAATAAATATTAGAAAGCGTCAAAATCCAGCTATTCATTTTGTATCACCAGGTATATCAAGATGTCAACGGCTGTATTATTATAGGTCTCCCTACAGCTTAATCAAAAGAAAATGTCGTCGGATAAGAGCCACATCCCCTGCGAATTTAGTTATTCTTGGACAATATATCAGTCGAAAATAATATGTGCCAAAATCCTTGGGGCTGGACCGGCCCGCCGAGAGATGTTATAAGAGGTTTCCCCCTTTTAAATATGGCTGGCCATTAAAATTTATGTAATTTATGTGCGTCCATCTGGAAAATTAAACTCCTTGGAGACAGAACACATTGTTGGGCAACTTCTATTTCGAGAGATCGATAAACCGTCGACCCCCAAAGATGAATCTCACAAGGGCAGACCATCGAGTCACTCGAGAAACTGGTCGAACAGATGACTGGATACACCATGTGGAAACTATAAAAAGAATTTTCAGCTTCTTCAAGACGAGGTGCACCTAATGTTGCAAGGGGAAAACTTTGAGAAAACCTCATTACCTCACGAAGAAGCTTGATTTTGTTTCCACTTCGCTCGCTTTACAAGGCTTTTCGAAAAGGTCCGCAACATGGTTAATGATTGCAGAGCGATTCATTCATTTGAAAATTGGTAGGCATACACGATGGCCTTCTCAAAATGATGCCATTAAAAGCATTTTTGAAAAATCGAAAAAACAGCAGAGTAACATTCATTATTAAAATAGCAAAATTTTCAGTAAAAATTCCACAATAAAATAATGATTTATTTTCAGGAAGTCATAAAATTCCGGGGCGAGTAAAGTAACTAAAATTAAAATTTTCAACAAATAGTATAATTACAACTTTCAGCAGTCGTTTTATAGATAAAAGTCTGAAAATCAACCCAACACCAACTCTTGTCCAACTCATTTTGAAATGTTGCATCAATTCGATTAGCCATTTAAAAAAACCGTGAAGATTAATATCTGCTCACCGATACATAAATAGTTTTTTTCAATATAATTCTCTACATTTTGTTCTCTAGAAGCCAGAATTTTTTTTCTCAATACGGATCCAAAAAAGTTAGGACTCAAAACTTCCTTCCTCCACAAGAGAAGACGGTCACTAACGGAGACCGCAAACTCGCTAACAATCCTCATGTATCGTTACCACGAATATTACAAAAGAGGATCCTCAAGTCAGCCTCTAAATGTGCTGTCAACCACCGTGCATTTAAATGGGTTTGCAAAAGTCGCCAAAAGTCGCATGTCTGACCGCTTGAACAACCTTTTTCCCTAAAACCGACAAAACTCCGCAATATAATACAAAACACGGGCGCCATAGAAAGGAGATGCGTAAAGATGGATAGAGAGGAGAGCAGACAGAAATAGACCTCGCTCAATTACGAGGATTAAAAGGCGGAACGGGAAAAGGACTACCGGCATTTAAAAGAGAGGAACGATTTTGGGCTAGCGACCAAAGAACACGAACGACGAACTATGTATCCTACGTTTCGTCGTAACTGTTTTTCCCTTGAAACAATACCGTGATGACACTTGCCTTTAATGGTTCGCGGGCTAGTTTTGTGGAACCTAAATGAATAGGCTAAAGGTTTGGAAATTCCACACAATTAGTTGGATAAACCCATACCACTTCATTTGTTATTCTGAAGGAAAAATGACATGTTCCTGGGTTTTAAGAGCGTTAATATACCTATGTTTAAGGGAGAGGGAGGATAAGGGCAGTGTTCCCGAAGAAGTACAACGTTTTCCTATAACGCTCAGAGATCAATCAGAATGGTAAATCATCATTCATCCCAATATGTAATATATCGAAGTCAATCGCGTGAACGGCGGTGAAACATACATGAATTGCAATGAGAAAAAATTCTCTTGGGCTGGGAATCGAACCACGAGTTTTTGGCTTTCCGAGCCACTTTACAGACCATTGCGCTATCCAAGTTCTTGATTTCCCATGGCAATTGTACCGACTTTTCCTGGATATCACACAATTACTTATACCACTTATTTTTTACAGAGCGCGACCCGGGTTTCAATGAATTATCATCATCTTCAGGTGAAAATTATGATTTATTTATCTTATTATTGTTTCCTAGTTACTTGATGAATTTTAAAACGGACGTCAGAATAGGGGAAACGGATGGGATGGGATTTTAATTGTACCGAGGCTCATGGTACTAGATGTCCCTAGCGGTCCATCAAGGATGGCAACGCGAGAGATAAAGGACTTCAATGAAATCACAACCTGTTGAGAGTCTAAAACCTGCGCTAATGCCCAGCATGTGTAATATTTGGAAGTCTCCTGCGTGAACGGCGGTGAAACATGCATGGATAACCATGGGAAAAAATGATGTCTCCATGTTCCTGGGTTTCACCGCGTGGATTTTCTTTGTGACGACAGTTTCGCCGGTATTCCAACCGGCGTCTTCAGGTCGATGTCGGGATTCAATTTTTGGTGACTTATATAGTTCATTTTTTGGCGCCAATTTTTTCATGCTGGATGATAATTGGTCCACCTTCTTTTCTCTCGTATGACCCTCTTCCACGAGCTGTGGAGAGGGTAGCCGTCTTCTCTATTCATGTTTTCCGGTGTCTTGAATATTTCGATAGCCTCCTTTATTAGCCTGGGATAATATCTATTTTCTTTCAGAGAAGAGAGCTCCCAGAAATTATCCCAGGCTAATAAAGGAGGCTATCGAAATATTCAAGACACCGGAAAACATGAATAGAGAAGACGGCTACCCTCTCCACAGCTCGTGGAAGAGGGTCATACGAGAGAAAAGAAGGTGGACCAATTATCATCCAGCATGAAAAAATTGGCGCCAAAAATGAACTACACAAGTCACCAAAAATTGAATCCCGACATCGACCTGAAGACGCCGGTGTGAATACCGGCGAAACTGTCGTCACAAAGAAAATCCACGCGGTGAAGCCCAGGAACATGGAGACATCATCTAGACAACGCCGCGGAAAACTACGCATCAACTTCATAGGAAAAAATGTTTCCGTTTCACTTCGCGCCTCTAACACCAGACCCACCGCACCACCATTGGTTTTTGCCGGTCCGTGTGCCATCAATTTCTGCGAGCGCCTCGGGCGGGAGGTGAGCATCTGCCTCCATCCGTCAAAAACAACCCCCTCTCAAATATACATCGTCCTCTCATTACTTAGCGCCCACAGACGATAAGAATTAGCACCAACCCACCTAATCTATATTTAGCGGTCACTCAAGAGAGCAAAATTTATTTCACCAAATCGCACCGAAGCAGAGGGATGAATCGATGTAATAAAAAAAACCATAAAAGATGTGAATAGCCGTTTGACCTTGAAGAAAAAAAAAGAAAATGTGGCTTTAAATAAAATAGCTCCACGTATGGATCGAGGAAAGCGGATTAATATCGTCACGGATGCTCCCCGAATATTTGGTAATTATTCACAGGACAATCGTGTAGATCGACTGGGAAATTTAGCCAGTTACCTCTTAAATAAAGCAATGTGTTCCGATTGATTGCCTGTTTTATTCAGTCATCAACGCACGCTCCAAGCTGCTGAATATAAAGCCAAAATGAGGGGCATTTACATTTTCCTTATAGATAGTTCCTATGAGAAATAAGGTTTTATGATATAAAAATTCCACCTCCTTATAGTTTCCTTATAGTTCCAGATAAGTCTCCGCTTCTTCTCTAATACATCAGACCAATATTTATCATTTCTTAGCATTGACATTCACCTTTTATCCAGACATCGTCTTTTCCACATTTTTGTACAATTTTAATCAGGTCTCTACATCTGCTGTCACTTTTATGTCATCTGCAATTCATAGCATTTCTTATTCCTTTATCCTTCGCTTTTCTCCAATTTCATTCCTTGATTGCCGAGGTGGCGCCAATATTTCTTTAATTATTGAAAAAAAAATGATTTGAACATATAGATGAACTTAAGTGCTGTCATACTATGCTCTCAAATTGTAAGTTGAAATATTGGAGCGCTTCATAACATAGAGCATAGCGTTTTCAGATAAACAATTGAAAGGTATTTGTTTTGAAATATACGGTCAGAGCTGTAAATTCGTCTTATGACCCTCTCACCCATTCAATGATTAAAGAACGTCGTACGTCACTATTGACTTTCAGTTCTCATTCCGGGATCGTAATAAATCAAGCCCCCACATGTCTGTCTGCTTATCTTCCCGGCTTACTTCCTGATGAAAATGATGCAATTCAATATCCTAAAACAACACTTCCTAATCTCTCCCTTACATATCTTTCAAACCGTTATCAATATCCCCTACTCAACCTCTAATTTGAATCATGGAGCTTTTTATTATCTTTTTTCTTCGTCAAATAAAAATTCTATTGACTTTAATGGTCGTTTAAATAAATTTATCGTCACTGAGAGAACGATACCATTTATACCTTAACAATAATTGACCAAAATTCATCCAAAATTGGGTGCCATGCATAATATACACTTTGAAGTTATTGAAAATATGGAAACTACGATAACGGCAATATTTGCCTTCTTTTGCGATGCTTTATTAAACTACGAGGTTACTTTAGTATATTATATTCCTACAGTAAGGGCCGGTTAAAATGTTAATACATATTGGCGCTTCAGAACACAGTTTTACTCCTACAACGCCATCTACTGATTCATTGAGAAGCTATAGCAGTATTTTTTTTGTTTCGGAAGCCGTTTGCTTGTTCGTGCAAGCAAACAACAATGTCCACGACAATCGTTTATCACGCCAACTGTGAAGTGCTCTGTCCTACGATTCTTGTACGCGATAGGATTTTCGTTGAGAACTCTTTGACCAGCCACCGTACAGTTCTGACGTTGCACCTAGCGACTACTTCCACTTCTTGCACTTGATGCAGAGTCTCGGTGGACTACGTTTCGAAACCGAAAAGGAACTGAAGAACGGCGTTATTGGTTCAACTCTCAGGCGGCGAGCTTTTATGGCTAAAGAAGCTGGCGCAGTGGTATTAACAATGCTTGGAAGTGAATGGCATTTATGTAGAGAAGTGAAGTCAGATTGCAGCTAACAAAAGGTGCCAATAAAAAGTGTTTTCATTCAAAGAGTTCATTTTTTCCTATGACCAAACGGGTCTTACTTTATGCATACGCCGCATAATTAAGAATATTTCTGTTTAATTTGGTAAACAAGGATTGACCGAGCAATGAATATCCCCACCCGGACGGGGGTCCGGGATATCCGGACGCCCCCGAAATATGAAAATACAATTATTTTTCTTCATTAAAGAAAACAAAATATAAAAAACACGAATTTTAAAATATTTCTTAAACAAATGAAGTTTTTAAAATCTATTTTCCCTCTATTCATTGCCCTTTCCACAATTACTAGAATTTTCCTCAAGTCCCTGTTTTTACTATGATTTTCACCTTGAAAATTAATGCAACGAAATCCATCTATTCATCGCCATTTCCACAATTACTAGAATTTTCCTCGAGTCCCTATTTTTGCTTTGACTTTTCTGTCATCGGCAAATCGCTTCTAATCCTTCGCTTTGTCCAAACTTCAGTCCTTGATTACCGCAACAATAACACGGCAGTTTCATCTCCAAGAGTCAGAGTAGCAGCAGTGACACCTAGGAATATTAATCTCGCACTTTCGTCGCCTCAACTGCTTAATCATCCGTCAAGAACCTCATTGGGGGAACTACAAGACATTTCAATGGATTCCTATATTCCTCTTCGTAACAGCGGAGGACCAACTGAAGCAAAATCAAGTCTCAAATAAGTGGAGTAGATTGGCAAGCATTTAGTAGTCTGCGGCGCATGAAATAGGCATTTTACACGACGAGCGATTTCCTCATTAAAAAACGCAGTCTTTGCATAACGGTGTTTGGAAGATCATTATTCAAATAATTATGTATGTTTCCACTGTGAATGACCATTAGGGTATCGGGTTGGTGTGGTGGCTAGAGTGTTGGCTTCCCACCCGGCGGGCTCGGGTTCAAATCCCGGCAGTGGCAGAGAATTTTCAAAGACTGCCCGATCCCTGCTTGAATGTCGTGTGGAGGACATTTCAAGCGCAACACTCCGTCCGTCGGATGGGACGTTAAGCCGTGGTCCCCTTGGCGCCTTTCGTTAAGAGCAGGCTAATGCCAATGCCGGGTTTCTCTCCACCCTTCCTTCCATACCCTAACCTCATGGCGCAAAAGACCTCAGCTGTCGGTCGCCTCCTCCAAATACCATACCATTAGATATTAATTCCATGAGATTGTGCGATCGGCAATTTAAAACATACTTAAGGTAAGAGAAGAAAATAAATTTCCGGAATATCTATGGAGTATGTTCGGATGCACTATGGCATTATGCACTTAACCCAATAAATGCTATATCCAAATAGTAATGGAAAAATCGATTTCGATTACAATCGAAAATCGATCTGCAAAGTTCGAGAAAATCGAAATCGAGTCAAGATATCCGAGTTTTGATTCAAACTCGATTTTTCAACTTCGATGTTGACCATTTCATTTGATCTCAGGAGCGTCACTATACAGCAGTCTATGATAATGTCATCCGTACCATGTGAATGACGTATCTCTTGATGCCGGTAAAATTGGTAAAGGATGGCCTCGATCGTCAAGAAAGCATCTCAATCAGTTTATCTTTCTTAAAAAGTTTAGTGAGACTAAACGGTTCCAACCGGTGATCCCAACACTATAGTGTGCGTGCAATTGTAAACTTTTACAACTAATAGTTCATACACGCATTCTTAGTACATTTTACCTCCTACTCAAACTAACCACGTAAAAGAAATTTCCCTTCAGCCATTCCCTCATAAGTTTTGAATATAAAAACTTTAAAGTTACTGACAACTTTTCATTAGCTGGTTACGTCATTAATCATTTGTTTTTGACGTCATTACTCTTTAGCTGGTGACGTCATTATGTATTCGCTTCAAATTTCGATTTTTCTTAAAGTCGAGCTTTTCATTTCGATTGAACATCGATTTAGACCAAAAATTTTCCATCGCTAGATTCAAACAGTAACGCATCACACCAAAAAAGGCATGAATTTACTCATCTAAACTGGCTTAAACAGCGTCAACTGTTATCCAACACTGAAATTCCATTTTTGGTGGACTTTGGTGCGAGGAGAAAAAACTTTTCGGCGGCCTATTCAACCACCAGCATTCGCCAGCATTTTGCCTAAAAATCACCTAATTACGAGAAATTTACCAAAGGCAAATGTAATTTCAGTCACGGTTCAGGGAGAAACCTAAAAATCAATGTATCAATACTACTATTATGTGGTAATTTCGACGACATTACGAGTTCTTCGTCTCCATTAAATATAATCTGTTCCAATACATTAAACTGAAATTTCACATTACACTAAAATTCACATAATTAATTCTTAATCTGCTGCATTGACAATCGATGATACCACATTAATTTATTATTCACCATTTGATGGCATTATTTCACGCATAATTTCAATTAATGAAACTCTGAATAAACCATAAAATGTTCTTACCAAAAGCGGAAAAATTTTACTAGATTTAATTTTAACGACTCCACAAACTCCTATTAATATATTTTGCATAAAAATACGATGGAAAAAGATAAGAAATAAAAAACTGACAAAGGCAATAGAGAAGGAAGTTGTAGTTCTTTTCTTATATGAAGAATATAAGTAAATGAAGATATCAGATAACTAATGTCATGAAGATACTCTGAATTCTTACCAAACCTATCTATACCTTTACCTAAATAAAAGCACACGAAAATGGGGTCCTTATCACAGATACGAAATCGCAATTCATTCAAAGTAATTTGGTCATGAAAAGGAAAAATTAGACCACGTAAAATAAATTTCCCATTCACCCATTTGCTCTTAAGTTTTGAATAGAAAAACGTTTAAGTTGCTGACAACTTTTCATGAGCGGGTAACGACATAAATCATTGGCTGTGACGTCATTACTCTTTAGCTGGTGACGTAGTTAGGCTAGTGACTTTATTTACTCGTTGCGGGGAAAGTCTTTGATGGAAAGAATCGTCCCTTGGAGTTTAACAGTTAACAGAACACACAAATCAAATGAACAAAGCCGCGGAGTATTCGTGTATTCGTGACGTCATTAACTAATCAGCGAAAGGGTCAGGGCCGCCGATTTTTCATCGCGAATGGCTCGATATGTAGATGACGGATCGAAAAGCGAAAAAAATACGGGCCTCTACTATTTTTCAAACTCTTTAAAATCAAATCAATGGTTAGCGATTTCACTTCGCTTTCGTGGGATGGTGACATGACAGATTCAAAAATAAACTTTTTTTTATATTTCACACAGTATTTATTTTTAAAATCGACCTTTCGTTTCAACCTTTCAGGTAATTATCAAGAGGTAACAGGCAGCGCTTAATAACATCTACAGCGCTCTATAATATCTACACGGCTCTATAATAATCGACAGTAAATTTAATTAGGTGAAGAAGTCCATTCCAGAGGAACTCGGTTTTATCTTTCTGATGATCGCCAGCCTGTTCCGTGGACATCGGTTTGACACAGCAGGACGACAGGGAAAGGAGATGGAGAGGTAGCGATGACTACAATTCTTGTTTGCACGGTCGCGCGAGGCAAGAGACGAAGGCAGGTGGCGGCGCCAAGTGAGCATCTGCGGAAGCTCATTGAGAGAGCCGGAAGCTGTGAGTGAACGTGTCAAAGTCGACGGGAGAGAAATAGAGAGAGAGAGAGCACAAAAACAAGAGACGGTAGATCGGCGAGCGCTGCCAGCTGGCGATCTTCGGCTCCTTCCGTCACAACGCAATCCACGAGCTCAAAATTATGCACGTTAGATGCACCGTGGAGTCCGTGGAATGCGTACGCAAATTTATTCGTACCGAAGTACTCGCTGAAAATAAAATTTAAAATGCTCTTATTGAAAAGGCTTATTAAATAATAATCCATTTAGATTTAATTCGATCAATAATATTATTTTTCTAGTTTTCCTGCCCTCTATATTTAATTTTGAATTTTAACCTTGGAATGAAGGTCTTAAAATTAAAATGATACTTTTGATAACGTTTCGGTGTATCTATAGACTGTCTGTTTTTGATAATTTACAACTGAATGTTTCTTTTTCATTATTGGTTTTTCATTGTATTATTGTATTGTAAAGTTATAACCATTTTATGCTGTTTATGTATCAAAATTGTGCACTCATTCTCATTTCAAGCACTGATAATACTTTATAAATAATCAAGGCTGCATTTTTTCGGGGTTTCACCGCGTCGTCGTTGCGATAGAGACAACAGTTTTTCCTGCATTCCAGCAGGCGTCTTCAGGTCGAAGACTTCTCACTCAACTGAAAAGTGGATAGGTAACTAATATTCTGTGCGTTGATTGTTTATCACTGAAGCTATAGGTGATATTACTATAGCCTGGACAGTTATCTCATCCATTGACTTTTATTATAAGCCTACCATATGTATTTTTAATAGGAGGCGCAATGAAGCGCGTGAGAAAATGTAAATGTATATATTTATTAAAAACATGACCATTACGTGTCCATTACATTTAGTATTGTAGTAATAAGAATTATTCGCTTAAATGATAAAGTGTGGCCAAATTTTGAGGTGTTATATTTGGGGAAGTTAATTAATAATTTATTAAACATTGAAATGGAACAGTAAAAGGAAACTGAATAATATCATTGTTAAACGCATATTTTTACCTTACTCAAATCTCTATAATTAGCTATTCATCGTGTATTTACGGTAATATGATGGAGAAATATAACGAATTATATGATTCAAGGCATTTATATTGCAAAATTGCGGAAAATTGAAAATGCCCATTAAATGATTTTTTTTCGCGAAAAGGTCTTGTGGTATTTAGTTACATGTGGTAGTAGTGAGGTTAATGTAGAACCATACAAAAATTTTAATCTAAATCTGAGACCCCATGGGACAAACGTTTGTTGATTGGAGGTGGAATGGCACACATAATATCATGAAGTATATCAAAAGGGAATCTTGGGGTATATGTTCAGAATGGTATAGGATATAGTTATACGGCTAAGGTGGACGGAAATTGGTTAACCCATTTACAAACTGAGTACTCAATACTTTGTATGTATGGTCAACGAATGCACTAATTGCTACGTTACCCTGCCACGCAAACAAGCTTAACGAAAACCCATCATCTGGTGTGATCATCATCAAGTGAATTAGGTAATTTTTTTAAATTGCAAAAACATCGATTCAACTTATGCTAGTTTTCCTAACTCCATTTACTACCGAAAGTTTACCGTTAAGCATTCACGCGCGTTACTGTGTTCAATATGTTCAACTAACCTATGTAAAACTTATTGCATGTTTCTTAATTTTATTATTATTTCTAACAGCACATAGTAGTATAATTTGTTATAGTATACGTGACGTTTTTTGGACGGTGTGGTGTGCATGTGGGAGTCCAATGCATGCTGGTGATTGATCACCCCCTGCCGAACACCCTGGAGGTGGCTCGCAGGGTATTATGTAGATGTAGATGAATATTCGTCGTTGCAACGAGACATATGTGTACTGTAAAACGAGAGATGAAGTTTCATTGACAAAAAAAGAGCGATATAGTGAGGCAACTCCATTTGTTATGGAAACTTTTACGGCCCGCAGTACAAAATACCCATGACGCAGCGGAAGGCAACTTTGAGGCTCGCGGAAATCAAATGGGTGTTCCTCGAATTCGGAAAAGTATCCAGTGGTGAAAGGCAGAGACACCATGGTCATTTCAACCTGCTTCACGTTCTCGAAACCGCCACAGCTGATGGCGAGTTGGGGATTCCTGGCCATGGAACACGTCACCACACAGACCGGTTTTCCACCACGGCGAGGGCGCCAGCATCATTCGTATCTCTTCAATTTTTTTCACTATTGGCTTCAAGAGGACTACAAAGACGAAGGGGAGGCCACATTCTATTCCATTGAACATTGATTAATGTGGCCGCTTGCGTGATTTTCAATACCTTTTCGTAATTTTCCGAATTTTTTTCCAAGTATTTTGCAATTCCGAGGAATAGCATTGAAAAATTAGAAATTTTATAGATCATATCATCACGAAATCAGATCCAAATTGAATCTTTAACCATAAAAATATAATGCGGTTGAACGCAAGAGAAAGAGAACGGCACAGTCGGTTTCATCTAAAGCGCCATTATATCCAAGCGTACAACAAAGTGGAGGGTCCATTCCATTCCGTAAAAAGTTGATTTCTGCTGCCATTCAGGTAGGTTTAAAATCGGTTTTCAAAAATGCCCTCAGTGCAGTCCACTATTTTCCCAATATTTTACGGAATAGTATTTTCTTTTGCAATGGATAATATAGAAAAGCTGCGAATTTGTTAGATCGCATCATCAAGAAGATAAATTTTGATAAGCTGCTGTTTTTATAGCCTATTTCTCAGTGGAATTGGGATCGCTTTGATGGTGAGCGACTCGAGTGGCGACTTTTGTAAGCCGATTTAAATACGCGGTGACAGCACATATAGGCTGCTATTCTGGATGGAATAGCATTATGCTATTCTCCGATATTGCAACCGATGTTGCTATAATATAGCGTATTGCAACGCCTATGCTATTTGGTATTCAGAACGGTTGCAATTCGTGTTTTTACTACACCGGAAGACGTAATTCTCAGAATAGCATAGGCCCGTAGCAATTCACTATTCTGAACGGCGAATTGCAACCGGTAGGCTTGCTATAATATTACGCGGTCTTCGAGGCCGAGCTATTCGGTATTGCAACCCTGAAAACGTGCGCATTGCGATGTCGAATTGTTTTTCTGAGGTTAAAGTAACATAATCAAGTATTGAAAAATGGAATAATAGCCAAAAATAAAATGATATCTGCTTTATTTTAATTAAATAATAGTAGCATAAGTGATGAATATTTAACTAGTTAAGTGAATTGGTTAGAAATTAACATTCGAGCTTAATATATGAAGCACAAGCTTGCTTCATCGACAGTACGAAAACAATAACAATTAATGCAAAGAATTACTACGATTAGCCCAAATTTTCCGTGTTTTATTCATATTTACAACTCATAATTTTATTTCATCACTTGACTTGCTACTAAAAATATCCTCAATGTAGACTATGAGGTCTATTCTTGAAAAATTTCAAGCTTGTGTTAACACACTAACTCGCCAAATATAATAATAGTTATAGCTTTCAATGAAAACCATATATTACCATAATAATACCATATACTTTGATCAGCCGTTCATTTCCTCAGTTGGACAGTATATACAAATACATGCAACGAGTCGAAATTATTTTCCCCACTATTCGCTACCTTCTACAATTAAAACTTAAAATTTACTAAATTATAACAGGGGCAGTCGACTTGAATTACTTGCTTGAAAACAAAGGATTTCTCCGAACACCAATAAAGTTTCCGAACAAATATGATTCACCACAAACGTTTAATGGAATATTCATGTACATCATAAACGCAATATATATCATGTGGAATTCAATACAAATTGTTTCCTCTATAGCCAAGCAAGTTATTCACACAATTAATTTTCAGTATATCGGCACAGTTCAGGGTCTATAAAAAATTTCAGTGAGCACATTAAAATCAGCTGATACGAAAACAATGATAACTGACACAACAGCACTTTCCACACGATTCACTATTGCTAGATTCACTTTTTCACAGCTGTTCCATCATCCTCAAATTCACCATCACCTCCCTCTGCTTTTTCCAAATCTGCAGCTGAAATATCGATACTATTCCATCGTAATACATGAAAGCACAGCTGTGACGTTTCCACATACTTCAGTTCCTAAACAGAGATTGAATACTGAAATTAGGAAGTCATATAATATAAAGTTAGTATTAAAAACGAAAGCTCCTAGTCCATACAGTAAAGCTATATCGTCACGATCAAAGCAATAAAAGTCGGTACATATTTATTTTGACATGCAACGAACAGACAGACTTCGAAGCCTAAGACAATTACGAAGAAAATCAAACATATTTAGCTTTCAATGATTATTTCGCATAACATATATCTCACGATAAAGGACCGATCGGATATAGGTAAATGATTCAATATTTATGCCCGATAAATCATCATTATACCAGTAAAATTATGACCTAACCCACCTGTCTGAAGCCATTGTGATATTATCAAAACAACAACAATCAGCTGATTTCCTAAACGAGATTTTCAAAGCGTATTATATAAATCCACGGTTTAATATAATTTTTAAATGCAAATGAAGCAATTATTTGTAATTGCAAGTCAATATTCCATAAAATACAGAAAAATATATAAAATATCTTCTCCCCCATTGGTTGCGCAAACTGTTCAGAAAGTTTTTCATACGGGATGGGGCGGAGCTTCCAAATAGCTCGCGCAAGGAATAGCATGATGCTATTCCGAACAAAATTATTACTACACGTCATTCAGAATACGGGGTCGTTGCAATAATGACCCGCAGAATAGCATATGCTATTTTTTGCAACGCTTATCCAGAATAGCAGCCATAGACGCCGACTTGAGGATCCTCTTTGGCAATATCCGCGATTATGTATTTCCGAGCTAACCTTTGAACAGAGGAAATCTCCATTATTTCTTCGAGACGCGGAAATCCCAAACAAGTGACTGGTGGATACCGCGGCTAGGTAGTAAAGTCGATCAAATGAAAGGACCACACCCAAGCTTCCGATTTCGTCGATTTTTACGAGTATTTCTGCTTCCCATGAGTCAAAAAATGCATTAGCACCGTCATGGTCCCTCCCATACCCTTCCGTAAACGACCCATATTCAAGAGCGAAGGTCACAGGAGGAGAAAATAAACTCACAAAGCTGCACAACTTTATATACCATTCCCGCCTACCTCGTATCGTAGATTCGGACGAAATGAAGACATAAATAGAACCGCTTGATATAAAACTCCACCCATTCACCAAGATATAATAATAATCGACTTCCAGGCAGTCATAAAATGATCTCAAGGACTCCTTTTGCTTCTCCGCGCTTTTCCTTAACTTGCTTCGTCATTTTGTGTTTCTTCGAAGGATTGTGATTGAATTTTAACCCATTTCCCATAGTCAGATCGGCTTGTAATTTTGCATCGTTGCTTACTTCTGATGACAATGCAATTTTCAATAATCAGATAGTTTAAATTTTGTACCATTTTACTCCAATTAATTAACTAAATTTCCATCTGGAAAAATATTTCTCATCTTTCTCAATATATGTTGCTGGTTATAAATTTTTAGCAAAGATTTCTTTAAACGTTCAGATTTACTCCATCACATGATCCAACACTAAAAGGCAGAAAGTTAAAATAAAAATATCAAATGAAACACGCTTTTTCTAAAAGCAGTCTAAAAATTTTACTAAAAAGTAAAAAAAAAGCTTTCCTCACTCGGAGAATATGGCGTGGGTGCTGATTAGGTCATCTCTCATCCAGTTTCCGTTCGTTTTTTAAATAATTTAAAGAAACGTATTAATGTCAGTTTTTTTAATCCAGAGCCCAATTATTAAATGTCACTGTTTCGAATATCCCAGTCTTCAATATTTACTATGACAGAAGCACTCGCATATTATGGAAAGTACGCAGACTAATGCAACAAAGTGCGCAAACGGCCAATATTTCATTCCACGGCACATTCAATCACTCTCAGAGCCACCTGAGGAGAATTCCTTAAAACAAGCATCAATAGAATATGCGTGTTTGAATCGTACATTTGAGTTTAAATAAATGCGGAAACTGTTTTAGCTAATACAATAATCACTGATTTTGATTCCCTACGAACGTGGATAGACTGTCATTTAGGTTTGAACAAGGCAAAAATTATTAAAATAAAATAAAAAAGGAAAAAGGAAGATAAATTTCTAGAATTCCCAGAATCACCTCTGCTTTAGAAAAAAATATTAGAGACATTACATGTCCCGAATTCTCATTTGGATCACGTTTCAAAATTCAAATATAAGAATAAAAGTTTCACCCTGACTCTTCAACTTTTGAATAACTTTATTGAAGCGCCGAGTAAATCCATACGCTTTTAGGTAACCTTATTGCCGCAAAGTTTAACAAGGGCGTGAAATTTTCAAAGAAAACTTACGAACACAAAGCTAAAAGTTTGGAACAAATCTCGTGCCAAGTCTGAATGTCTTCCGGGGTCGCAGATTCGACTACATGAGCTGAATGCCGAGCGGATGGGAGACTTAGATGCTGATTCAATCGAAACCAAAAACTCCTCCTATTAAGATCGCGCGGAACTAAGAAAACGTTCACGCCCTAATTGGGGAGAACAAGAAAGAACAATTTGTAACAATCTCTCCACGTCACAATGCAACAAAGTTGCGCAAAGTAAGCCGGGATAGATTTGCGCAAAACTTTGAGGCACTAGAAAATCATATCACGACTTGGGCCCCGCTCTCAATTGGACGCCGGGCTGAAGGAAACATCGTTCTCCTATAATTCATAAAGTTTATCTCATAATTTCAGATTTGACGGGGTCAATAAAGCATAGTCGGATACCAAAATTGCTTCCAAAGCCATTACAGAGTCTCAAGTGGAGGGAAGTGGATTAGGTGACCGGAAAAGACTCGAAGCATCTGAGAACTGGTGTTGTAGGGCAGGTTCAGAAGATCAAATGGACGAAAAGGGTTTATAAAAAGAGAAACACCAAAGATAAGAGAAGACTATAGAGCCATACAGCCAGTGAGGTATCCAATAATTTCGTTCGAGGGGGGGGGACGTCCAAAACCAGGATGGAAAATGTTTTAAAAACAGGGTAGTAAGTGGAGGGTTTTAAACAAACTAAGACTTTTTGTAACCGAAAAACGTTCCTTCGTCATAGAAATCTGTTGAAGAATGTCGAATTTTCAATATCTTGCTTTCATTTGTGAAGGTAAGAAATTGGTTTTTATGCTTCGGGGGCGGGGGGGTCCGGACCCCCGGGACTTCCCCTTCGCTACACCACTGCATAAAGCCAAATAAGGTCATAGATAAGCCTTATTAAGCGCGAAGGTATTTACATGATGGGAATAAGAAACACTTAAATAAAATGAAGGGAAAAATACACGGAAAAGTTCTCCGAGAGAGGCCAAGAAGTGAGATCTCAGGGCAGATAGAGAATGGCATCAGGAAATACATAAGACATCAAATGAAACTGACTGAATAACGGAAGAAATTAGTAAAGCAATAAAAATTGTACAACTGCAGTAATGAGATCGCCATTATTAATCGACCGAATTTAGGACTACACAGCCCTTTCCCAAGGTGCGTTTACAGCGTGTAACATGTTATATAAACAAGTTACATGTAACATGTTTTACGAAAAGGTTACAAATCAGTGTAGCAAGTCACGTGTAAAATTTGTCACAAAACAAAAATTCGTGTTATATAACAAGTTTTGGTTTCCCGCACGAAGTGCGAAAATGTTTAACATGTTACAGAAAAGAGGTGAGGCGCATGGTGGAGATAGCCAGTCGACGGGTGGTCCATCGAGGGCAACATATTGGTACGTGATAAGCACATAAATAAATACTGGTAACGTCTTCTCGGGTTTTCCACCGAGTGAGTTGATTGTAGGCCGAGGTTTCGATGTCTGCCTCCGCCAACGTCTTCATGCCCTGATTCAATACCAGAGATATATGTTACGGTTTTTTTTCCCCGTTGCTATTTAACCCAAAAGTAAGCATATATTCCGTCACCTACTATGCAAAAAAACTTCGATCATTCTAGCAAAGGATAACGGGCGATATACAAGATGGTTCAGAATTTTGCCATTGAAAATGGCGTATTAAGACTCGAATCCCGAAGGGTTAAAAAAAAATTTCGTGCCAAGTCAGTAGATTCCGGTTAATTGGGACATATCGGGACTTGTGCTCTTTGCCCCAATTAAGCGGCTGTCCCAATTAGGCGAACTATCCTGTATATGGGCATAAACAAGCGTTGAAATGATAGAAAGAAGACTAAAGAATGTTTATAATGCAATACAAGTTTATTAATCTATTTATTTGATTAATATATCAGCGAGTTTAGTTATTTAGTATCATTTTTAAGAATTATAACAATATATTTAAAAATATTTTTTACAGCCTCGGGCGACGCTGAATAAATGTCTCTTATTAAGTCCTATTAAAGAAAAGTCCAATCCTCTTGCGGATAGTATAACAACAAGAGCTTTCAAAATAGGGCAACAATTGGAACATCGGTGAAAAATAAGAGTAAATCAAAGGAGGAAATTTTAAAAAAATAGTATTCTGAAAACAAAAAAATTTAATTTCGTCGCGAGTATAGAGTCTATGTCGCCGACTCATGGCCCAATAAAGCGGCATACTGTCCCAATTAAGCGGAGAATACTCTTGGATATTCCTATATTGGGTTCTGTTCTTCAAGATCTGCCCCAATTAAGCGGCTGCCCCACGTAACCGGTGGACCCATTAAACGGAATCTATTGTATTATCGATTCAAGGAGGTTGTAAATATCTGGAGGGGTCACTACTGGTTCAGAGCGTGGAGCGAAGTGTGGCCGGAATGGGCCGACCCAAGCCCACTTTGACCAAAACATTGACAATCCCATAAGGATCACTGCTTACTATTTGGTGAAAATTTTTGGTCATACCTCGTTAATACATTAAAATAAACTATGGAACGCACGATGTAAACCTTTTTTTCTTACTTCGTTGGTAGGCTTCGCGAAGTTATGACTGAAATATCTTTTCCCCGGGAAACATTATTATCAATCACCACGATTACGCACTACAACCAGCTCAGCAGAAAATAAAATTTTATGAGAGTAAACTAGTTATATGGATGAAAGCTTCTCGGGTTTTCAACCGGGTCAGGGTCTGCATGGTGTAGGCCGACGTTTCGTTGGGAGACTTTCCCAACATCCTCAGGGCTGATGATGCCGATGTCGCTGTGTTTCATTATTTATATCCTCCTCCTAAATAATGAAACACAACGACATCGGCATCATCAGCCCTGAGGATATTGGGAAAGTCTCCCAACGAAACGTCGGCCTACACCATGCAGACCCTGACCCGGTTGGAAACCCGAGAAGCTTTCATCCACGCTATTCACCGGGAAAGGCTCAGATTCTTCAAACTAGTTATATATCTGCACTTATTCAGGTATTGAATTTTATTATAACCAACGGAAATTAACAGTTATAGTAATATAAAGTATATTGTGACGGATATCCCCACCAGTGAAGTGGCTAACAGAAACAGAGTTTATGCATTAATAGAAGTATCGCGAATTATGAGAAAAATCCTATGACGATCACATGCGAAATATTAATGATTATGGTAGCATTTTTCACATAATTTAGTTCATTTTTAGAACAATTCTTAGCCACCTCAAAATATCAGTCGGAGACTTGAGTCCAAAAATTGTCACCCCAAGATGGCGGAACTTTGACCATGCCAAAAACTGGGAAACAGCGCCTCCAGATATTCACAACGCCTCTCCCCTCACTACGCCTTCAAGCTTAGCCAAGAAAGCTGAAATGCCAAAATGGAAGATTAGCTGGAAAAATTCCCGTCATTTCGAGATGACGTACGACTTACTCAAAATGCAACTCGACGTCGAATGATAAATTACCATCGTTTGTTTACTTCTCAGTATTCCCTCCTGGAATAAAATTTTACCTAGTTTTCAAGGTCGACCGACGGTGCATTGATTTACTACGAAGGCCTTAAAGTTCTTAAGCTGCTGTCGGAGAAATGACGCAGGAAAATTCTCCCTGGCTTGATGTGTATTTGCATCTAGGTTAAGCCCTCTTCCTATTCCCTCTCCTGTTATTAAGTTTGCATTCCTATCGCATCTAACGGGCAGGCGAGGCATGAAAATCATTAAACCTTGCATGTTTCCTTCAGTTTCCCCAGGGAATTACTCAGAATTCAAGGCAATTCTCTTCTCAAATCGAATGCATAATAACTTGATTCCACCATTTCCATTAAATTACCATTTTACGAGGAATAACGTCCTCATTATTTGCAGTTAGGTACACCTGACGTTTAATTTGCCGTTTATTACCGACTACATTGATTCTGCTATCGAGTCAAATGGAGGGTGATTGTGTTTAATGAACATGGAATTATGAAATCATTTTCTATTTTTTTAATAAACCATGCTTATGAATGAAAATAGTGCTAAATATTCTCACAACAGCAGTCATTACCCTAATTCTTTGACATTCTAGTACCTTACATTACGCAAAGAAAATCTATCATCAGTCGAATAAAATGCATATTTCCATTTTTTTAAGAAGATAATAAAATGTTATTCTCCAGTTAATGGATCAGTTCCACCACATCGGGCTACAAACGCTAACATACACACAAAAATTTTTTTTCCGGATCGAAGTTGAAAATTTTTACATGGAGTGAGAAAACAAATATAAATTAATTTAAACAGCTCTTCTTATATTGCATTAATAATTTTAATAAGTTTATATTTATAACTTATTTACATAATATTGATAGTGTGAATAATGCAGGGCTTAGGCATTAATTAACATAAGAAGATAGATTTTTTACGTAAAACTTCTGTAAAACATGAATTGAGAAAGCCATTTTTTCAAGAAAAAGTAGAAGTCACAAATGATACAAGAGTCTTTTTTGACAATGTTTATAAAATTAGTCGTTGAACCATAATACATTCACCATGACCTTTATGCTAAGCTGTGCCTCACATCAACATTTCTTTCAAACGGCACTTTCGTTTTGAGTGCAATTATTTAATGCAATATATAGGATTATCGTAAAAAAATGGTGCGGTTTTGAGCATAGTTTAAACGAGTACAGTTTATGTTTTTTTTTAATTTTTGTCCTTAACAGCTTTTTTTACTTAATTTATACATTTCAATTCGTGCTCCCTCAGGCGTTCGACAAGAGAGAAACCCAGCGTCGATATTAGCCTACTCCTAACGAAACGCACCAAGGGGACAATGGAGACACGTCCCATCCGACGGACGGAGCTCCGCACTTGAAGTGCCCTCCTCAAGGCACTCAAGCAGGAATCGGGCAGGCTCTGAAAAATCTTTGCTACCCTATCCCTACTATCCACCTTCCCATGAATCACTGAAACCGCACCATTCTTTTAACATAACCACGTATTTTCGATACGAAGCATATCTCAATACTTTCAATACGAAAGCAAGTACATATTTCCAAAAGATCTGAAGCGGTATGTTTCAATTCCGCCGCTAAAACGGAAAATTAACAGTTATTGACACTCATCATTAATTCATCAAAATTTGAAATTGAAGACACGAAAGAAGGCAAGGTATCGTTTCAAATTAGTGGACACGAGAAATATTTCCCCTAGATATACAATGAAACCACCAACCATCGCCTGTCCCAGCTATAGCGCAGACCACTGCCTAGCCCGGGTTCTATAATTTACACGGAAAATTTTCAGGAATTTTTTGACATATTTCACCATTTTTGAGGGAATCCAAAATATTTTGCCACGATTCTTGGGAACTTTATCTCATTGCCATTAATAAAGAATACATTGGTAAATTTCGTATTTTCCCTTGCACTGGGTGTTTCAAAATTAATAGAGGGTTTCGAGCGCTTTATGATATTAAATGCAATTAACTTACAGCAGTAAATAATAGATCAAATGAAAAAGCAAATCAAACACTTACGTTTGCTAAGAAAACTGTGGATGTGCACCTAGTGTTTCCACTGCCATCCGTTAGAAAGCGCTATTAGTAAAGACGACGACTAGTGAACGGAAAGCCTTATGTGTTGCACTGTTTGCAAAGATGGAAACCGTAGTAATTTTGCAAATTGCGTACCGTATTGAGTTCGGTTTTGATCCTTCAGGTGATAACAGGAACCGCGCCTCCACTTCCAGCTGATCTTTCCGAATAAAGAAATTGGATTGAAACAGCTGTTGCAAAAATTACTCGAGATACACTAATCAACGTTTGGGAAGATCTCGCATATGAAGACGATCTCGACGTGTGCCGTGTGACGAATGATGTACAACTTGAAAATTTGTAATCTTATAGGTAAAACTATTTGATTTGCCCTTTCATTCGATGTATCATTTACAGCTGTGATTTTCACGTAACTAATACTAGATAAAAGAATTCGTGCTTTCCCGGCGAATGGACTTGGTGAAGAGTTCTAAGGATCGCCACCGCGTAAGGAACTCTATGTCTGCCGACGTTTCGATGTCCGACTCGGTCATCATCCTCAGGGCTGTGAATGAGCCCTGAGGACGATGACCGAGTCGGACATCGAAACGTCGGCAGACATGGAGTTCCTTACGCGGTGGCGATCCTTAGAACTCTTCACCAAATATTAGACAGCTTAGAAACCACGCTATTCATTTTAAAACACTAGGTGTGCGCTGATCTACAGATCGGTTGAATGCTATAAATTTTGTGAGCCATGAAAAAATGCAATAAGAAAAACGCACTTTTTTCGCAGAAATTGTAGCGATTCTCGTTGGAATATCCAGTAGTATAACGAACAGCGCTGGAATCGTCCCTTTTGTTCTCTGCTTCCCACACAACGTTAAATACTGGGCATATGAAAGAGTCCCATGTCGTTGAGAGACATTTGAATAAAGTTAGAACATTCAGCTACAACGTTTCGTATTATCAATTGTAATAGCTGAGAAGAAAATCGTGAGACATTTAAATAAAAAAAAACAATATTTAGTTACAACTTTTCGTTTTATCAAATGAAATAGTTGAGGAATAGCATTGTTGTAGCACTAGAAATTTTAAAAAGCCATAAAAAAAATGTATTGAGAAAAGTGTGCTTAGTGATTTCACGCAAATTTTACCTTTTACTCGAGGCAACATCTAGCAGGAAAACGAATAGCACTGGGAATCGTCCCTTTATGTCATTTTCTCCCCATGCGTGAACCACAAGGCATATGAAAGCGTCCCTTGCGGTTGAGAGACACAGAAAACATGTCACCGTGCCCGTTTCATTCGTGAATATTTAAAAGCACGGGAGACCGCACCTGGGAGGACATTCTCTGTGTTCTCTCGAAGGAGAGTAATTGAGTGCCGCCCGGAGGTTAGCTGCTCGTTCTCACCAAAGGGGGGCGTGGAAGTCGGGCTAGGACCTTCGGTCGCATAGACAAGTGACACAGCTACGGGTTTTAATTGGCTTCCTCACTCTAGAGACCATCTACGACCGCATTCGACGTGATATGGTAAGAAAACATGATGGATTAAAATAAATAAACCTTTTTCGTACTATCCACCTTTTAATTGCAATTTTTTTTAGGTTCCCACTCGTTTCGACGTTAAGCGACATCATCAAATCAATGGGGTGGTTTCCTATTATTTGTATTGCCTAAATGGAAAGATTATTACTGCTGGCGTACGCATTTCACGCTTTCACATTTTTGAATGACGATATCTATTTTTCACGATAGAATGAAAAGTGAAAATTTTCAAGCGCGCGTAAACGCGAGGGCTAAGTATGAATGTTGGGAAAAGCCTGCGTGACGTCATTCAGCTTTCCGCTGCCGCCGTGTGAGGTGACCTTGGAGCGAGGATAGGTGCGCCGCTGCGATGCAGGCTGCTGACAGGTAGCATGAATTTATAATGTTGAAAACATAAAGGATTCATACATATACATACATATTTAGAAAAACGTCGCTATGAAAAGGCTAGCGGATGGAAGATTAGGATGGAGAGACACGTCAAACCAATCCTAGGATAGTTGACTCCTAATTATGATGAATTCGTAACATCCCCATTCTATTTGTCACTATTTAAATATAATATGGCAGTAATTAAGAAGAAATGGATCGGTCTCACGTCATCGTTGCGCTGAGGATATTTTTGAAAACGAATTGAAATGCGACCGAAAAATAAGACGCAACGAAAATCAAGCTTTTACGGTGTGGAGTGAGACCTCCTCAATGTATTCCCCTTGATCGGAGTCTTAAAAGGGGAGGAGGGGTGTGAGGCCGCCGTAACGGTTTACCTCTGACGGATAGCGGCGGTTTGGATGGGGGGATGGCTGAAGGCGAATGACAAGGCAGTGAGTGAGTGAGTGAATGAATGAGGAAGACAGCCCACAAGACTACGCAGAGGAGGAAGACCCCATTCCAACCCATTGGGTTGATTTCTGTCGCCATTTCGGTCGCTTATTAATTGGTTTTCAAAAATCTCCATAACGAGGTAATGAGTTCAGAACGATCCAATTTTGTTCCAATATTTTGCGCAACATAACTTTCCAATCGCTAGAAATAGCATTGAAAAATTAGAAATTTGATAGATTGTTTCATCCCGAATATAAATATATGTTATCGGCCCCAATCGCACCATTATTTATCCGTGACATTAGGATCTCTTTTCCCGTCAGGGACGAGATTATTGATTTTTGTAAGCCCATTAAAATGCATGTCAGGAGACAACATATCCAGAGATCGATTGGAGATTTCTTATTCTAATAGTATTAGTGAAGACAGCCAACAAAGTTAAGAGGAAAACACTAATTGAGCTCATGAGGGTGGAGACACCCGGGAATCACGGACAGGAATCGTTCAAATCTCCGCCACCGCCAGGATTTCAACCCGGACCCATAGGGTGGGAAGGCAACACTCAGGCGCCTCACCAAACCCTATCCCCGAGAATGATGTGTAACTAGGAAAATAATATCTTCCCCATTAAGTTTCAAATCCTCGTTAGTTCTAAGTAAACGAAAACGAAAAAAAAACTTGCATCTCATTTATTATGAGTTGGTGACGTCATTAGATATCGGGTTCGTGCACGCGTTGAGAGAGAACCTTTCAACTGTGGGAATATATTGCTCATAATGTGTGTAAAAACTACAAACTACATGAAGCACGCGCAAAAGGCCGAAAAATCGCGTGGAAGCGGACATCATCTCGTCCGACTGAAACACAGACTGAAATTAGTAATTGAAAACAATGGGTGATGGAACAACTTCTACATATTTGATTGCGCCGATACATTGTAAATTAATCGTGCATATCATTGTTAATAGAATATTTTGTGACGTCATCAACTTATCTGCGAAAGGGTTAAAGCCGACAACGTTTTTTTCGCTGCGAATAAATCGAGAATTAGGCGACGGATCGAAATAGCTCGGATCGGAATGAGAGTGCCAGTACATTATTGCCGCAAAAAAGAACAGTCTTGGGTGAAAAAAGATCTCAAGGAGTCCTTGAAGCAATCTTAAACAACAGACGATGTTCATGAACAATAATTCTGTCTGACTCACGTAAATTATGAACAATATAATAAATAAATAAGAATATTTGGATTAACCGTATTTTCCGATTATTCGTGCCGCTCTCTCCCCCTACCCCACCAACAGCCCGGATAATCGGGAGTTTACTGCGAAGTGGTTTACAAGGTCAAAAGCTTTCTATAACCGGAATAAATATGAATTCCTCAAACTCTAATTTTAGCTAGCAAATACTAATAATAACTAAAATAAAGTGAAATACTATTTTTCAATGGGACTACCCTCTTCATTTCCCAATAGCTCTCTTTCCAGCCCGCGTCATTCCAACGCATTCGATTCAAAGTCGAGTGGATATTTCCTTTGGATGGCAACCAAGGGAAACGGAGGAAATATACTTTCCACAGACGCAACGGCTGGAGCATTTCCAATTAATTCTTCCTTTGCTTCGAGTGCCTTCCGCTTCTCACACTCAAGACTCGTTCCTCGCGCATTCGCGACTCTATTTACAAATATGTCTCCAGGGAAATGGGTTACCACAACAAGGCCCGCTCGCCCAAACGAAGACAGAATTCACCACATGTGCTGTCGAACAAGAACCGTTTTGGTTCAATGAATAATTATCAATCCGCGTGACTTTCTGAAACGCACTACTGAGAGGAAAAGCTAATTCAGTTTGCACGTTTCACACTGGCACTGTGTTTGCGACCTGAGTAATTATTAAGTCATGATCAAAGATTCATACATTGAACTCTATAAAGGCCTGTTTACACGGTAAATTAACTCTTGCAAGTTAATGTCTAACTGCATGAACGCAAAAATGCACCGTCTGGCCACCCAACTTCTGCGTGTGTATGAACAGAAAACAGAAACTGTTCTAATTCGATTCCTGCATTCGAACATATTCCGTTCGAGTCCACACAAATCGTTCACGCAATCAGACATTAATTCGTGCGTGTCACTGCATCACATAAACAAGTCTTAAAGAATGGATTGCTTATATCTCCTTACCGAGAGAAGCTAAGACATCGCGCATTCGTCTATCCAAGGTGGGACCGATAAACTTGCGCTTCCTTTTAAAGTCAGACGGAAAATCGCGCGACTACATTTATTTTCTAATATCACTTAATTCGGATGAGTTTGCGACTTGGATATTATATCACTAATCCCATTTCACATTTTACATTTGCATTCCAAAAATTGACCATCCCTTCAGTCCAATTTCGCGCATTTTCCTATCACAAATACATGGCAGTAGAACATGTTTGGTAGGACCGGACGGAATTTAACCTCCCTTCGATTGTTCTCGTGCGCGTTACCTAGCGACCACCATTCCATTGTTTTCAGTTCAGTGGGAGTGGCACACGCGTGAGAGATGTTTAAATAAATAAGGAGCAGCTTTGGACCATCATTGAGGAGGAATTGAAACATTAATTTCAATAACTATGCTCCAGACTTGTAGGATCCATGAAACACGGACTGAAATTAGTAACTGAAAGCAATCGGAGACGGATCAACTTTTAGATATTTAGTTGCGTAAATAAATTTTAAATTAATCGTGCACATTGTTGTTAATAGATTGTTTCAACAACTCAATTAAAGGAAAGTAACGCATTTTTATATTTTTATACATTTGTCATTCACTAGTGCAAATTTACATTACTCAAGCTCCGACAAGTTAATAACAACCCATATTGATAATTTTTTTGCCAAAGCAAAAGGATAGAGTTCTGCATTAAAAGCTGAAACTTCTCAGCTGAACTATTCACACGCATGTATAACCTCATAATAAGTCTTTACAAAGAAGGCCGCTATTACAATCTTTAATTCCGAGAAAGACGTAGCAAGCAGTGAGGCATTCCATAAATCCATGATCTCGATGGCCTTTCAAAGTATAAAACGACATATGAAATGGTAGCAACAAAGCGGATTTTCAATAGTATTGTGACATATGCTATCCAGAAATGCTCACAAAAACACCTTCTGCGGAGGAAATTACGGCTAAGTACATAGAACTTCTTAAATCAGCTCTGTGTGGAATTCACGGTCACTCGGAGGCCATGACTCGTACGAAGCCGATCAAAAAATCACTTTTCTGGTAATTTTCTTTGGGGTCCTCCATTAATTACGTGAGATGATTTCGGGGATTTTTGAACACCTTCTCCCCCCTTAGTAAGATATCGTGAGATTTGACTCGACCCCTTTCCTCCAATCTCACTTAAGATTGTTCAAAATGCGTATTTTCAGTGTAAATACGTTAATCTATGCGTCGCTGCGTAGGATTTATTACAAAAACAATTTTTGTTATTTTTAATAGAGAAACACGTTTTCCTCAATCCCACCCGGTTTTCTCGCAATTTTATGTTGTTTCTTGTGCGAAAAAAATACGTGATACTTTCCTCCTACGCGACATTGGGTGAGAATCGGCTTTGCCCCATTCCCCCCTACCTGAACGCATGTAAATAATGGATTCCCCGATTTCATCGATGAGCCACATACACAATTTCCGTTCACACCGAAGAAAAGTCCCTCCCTCCAAAATCAGAGTGTTTGTTGTTCTCTGATGCGTAGGCAGGATTCAGCGTCATTGCAAAATCGGCGTCAATTCGAGACTTAAAAATCTCACCACAAGGGATTCGAAAAATTTTCGTGTCCGCGATGGCTCCACGTCGATACGTGAACGGCTATTTCGTAACCGACATCTCGTGATATATTTCAATTTCACAAACATACAATAGTTCGACTGCAGGTTACTATTGCACAATTGGTAGTTTTAGTATTAATATTTCTCATAATCTCCGTGAGTTTATTTCATCACTCCCGCTTACAGAACGTCTTTATGCGATCTGTCGTGCTTACGAAATAGTCAATTACGAATTGTCTAGTAACAAATTGTCGCGGTTACGAACTGTCCGTTTACGAGATGTGGGTTACGAAATCGCGATTTACGAATTGACGTGATACCGTCGGGGATATTACGTACGATCCTTTGATAATGGATGAAAACTTTTACGTAACTGTGTACTGTTCTGATTACTGCTAATGAGTGATAATAACTGCGAGTGAATTACCACTCACGGAATAAAGCTCGTGGTTTTGAGCTCTTGCTTGAGCTTAGGCAGGATATGCGCAGAGATGACAGACGGCCTTTGTGGACAGCGAGTAATTTGGAAAATGGAAGAGGATTTCAACTCTGGGGATTATACACGGAAGCCGATTACCCGCCGGCTTTTTATTTTCTAATTCCAGCATTTCGTAATTGAGGAAAAAAACATAACGCAGAGAGCAAACTTAAGAGGGGAATGTAACAAACATGAAAACACTCTCAAAAGATTAAATTGCCCTTATTCCTTAGAGCCCTAGAGTGCAACATGGTATGATTCAAATATGCTCCAATTGAATAGCAAAAACAGGAGTCGTGAAGACGTAAGATCAAAGAACTCACTAACCAAGAAATTATCCTCTTAAAACAAGATAATTTGCAAAGTCTTGGAACCTAGGTCATGAAGACTTTGTAGAATGTCATCAAAGAGTAATTTTATACATACAATTTTAATAGTAGAAGCTGGAAAAATAAGACTGGGCAATGGAAGCTTCGTACTAAGGTACCTGCCCTATATCTTGCATAAAGAAGAAGGATAATTTGAATTCGAAAGAAATGTATACCTGTGGAGAGTAAAAGCATAAAATATAAATGGACTATTAATGTAAAACAAGCGTATGCTAGGAATGAATTAATTGAGTAGGTACAATCTAATCATGCGAATCATACAAGTCTTCAGTAGAATTCAAAAAATTTAATAATGGGTGCAGGAAAATTGCAGAGATTATATGTATTTTGGAAACTGAGTCACGATAAAAGCGGGATTAAAACATCTTATAGGTAATGTACAATTTATTTTTCGTTACATAGCCAGGATATACGGTCATTACCCTTAACATCTAACTACGACCATAAACATTATATTGAAAAATTATCCATCGATTTTCAGACGAACGATTTGATGAGTTCGATGACTGTTTCAGTCGTGAATGACACCCGAATTTAAAAATACAAAATGTTCCACTCAAGTATCATTTTCTTAACTGTTGCTTTTACAATTCTAAAATTAAGAGCTTGTGGAGATTCGGTCTTTGTAAAGGACTTTTTATTTTATCATTTTCGTACTTCAGGGCTCTGGATACAGGAAATGGACAAGAAAGAATATTATGGCAAATAATTGATGATGACTATAGTAGGTACAATTATACCATAAAACTATGTGGAAACAGAGTACACTGATGATTAAAAATAAGGGGGTTGAATAATAATAATTTATTTCGTCTTTATTTGTCAAGCGAATTTAGGACAACGTTGTCCTCTCTTACAATTAACTTGGTTGACAATCACAAACATCCATGCCCTGGATGGTGATTAATCCACCCAGGCGGGATTCGAACCCGCGACCTCTAGGTTACCAGTCGGGGACTTTACCCCGGCGCCACCGAGGCCAGAATAATCGAACTATCTTAGGGGTATTTTTATAAAAATGAACCATCATGGGAAAAAAACATCTGGCAAATTTCACTTGCGGATTTTAACTGTCACTCTACCTGATTTTTTATTCTTTCGATACTTTCTATCTTCATCACCTAAAGGTGATACGAAGTATCGAATCCAGGACAGTTATCGGCACGCCGTTGAGGACTACTAACGGTGAAACCTACCAAAATTAGGAATTTTCCACTTCCCAAGGATTCATAGTGAATGTTGGCTTACCTGAAAATAAAAAAGAAACAATATTAAGCATAAAATTTTACTTAGAACCGAAATGAATAATTTAAGGTAGGGTTTCTAACGTTTTCACGCTAAAATACTTTTTGACATAATACATGATTCCCTTTTAGGCGTCTCTTTACCACGATTTAACAACACCATGATTTTTCCTCAACGTTTGGCCAGAAAATCCTTATAAGAGTATTTAAAAAATTTAATGCATATTATTAGAGTTTTTCCGACAAATATTATGTTTATTTGTTGGGAAGGCCCCAGGGTACATTTTGGATCACAGGATACCATAAATTAGAATATTCTGCAACATCTTCTGGAAATAACTATAAATAATACTTTTCCAAATTTTAGACCACACTGTCCATAAGTAAAAAGACCAGAAGGGCCTACGTAATACCAATATGTTCTTAGCTTATAAGGTCTTACTATGAGCTTTTACCACTACTATTTTTATCAGTGTCAACCAGGGGCAGATACAGGATTTTTTCTGGGGGGGCACAAGGGTCTTACAGGTCTTCTCATATTTGAGATTAAAAACAAAATAAAACAATTACTATAGAAAATATTCTCTTTATTTAGATATGAAAGTTATTAATATTAAATTATATGATTGAACCTACGTATTATACAAAATAAAACATACTTAATGATAACCGTAGTAAAAATCGTGTCTACTTTTTTAGGGTCTGCGGGGGGCACGTGCCCCCATGCCCCCCCTTGTTCCGCCTATGGTGTCAACGGTGAGTTCACCCGAAAAAAAAAACGACTTTCCAAAGTGCCCGATATGAATCCTTGAAACCAATTGATGCACATAAAATTCCACCTATCCACACTCTAGCTATCTCACAGCAAAACCTACCGCACTCACGTAAAGTTACAGCAGAGAAATATATGAGTGAACTCGTACGGACATATAAATAGCCTCGCGTGGTCCTCATTAGAAAATCCAAATTCCATTTGGCAATAACCACGACACCGTGCATTAATCTGAATTCTGAAACGCTGACCGAAAATAGCACCATGCGCCATATCATGCCATCTGCTATTCTCGCCACCGAAGTCCAGGTGGTACAGCAATCGAATCGAAACGGTATCCATGGCAATGAAGCGTCTCCTTGCCATTGCTTCATTTCCCACTTGATAGGGTAAAAAAATATATAAAAAAAACGAGAGACATTTTCAGAAAGATTTCATCACGATACCATGAAGGATGGAGGGAAGTACACGTTGACTATGATCAATATATTCATAACACTGGAACATTATAATTTTTCAAGTAAAAACTTATTTTTATTCTCCACTTTTTATAATAGAATCTAGATGGATGTTGTATGAAACTAGCTTTAAGGATTGAGCCTAAAATATTTGAGTCAAAAGAGACAATAATTTGATCACTACCTTATGTGCGACAGTTATCATTCCACTTCGACAACTAGCCTCCAGTTTTGAAACCTCAGGAACCATTAAAATTCTTGGAAACGATTTTCTACGGACAAAGAGGCAGAAAGCAGTATGCTGAATGCATTTCTGAGTGATTTAAAATCAATTTCGAGTGTCTACTACTAAAATGAAATGATTCCTTCTCCTGCAATCCGCTAAAAAATTTCAAATAGAAAGGGAGCCGCGGACCTTGTTGCCAGGGGAGACTCAAACCTTCGTTTTTCTTTAACCTCCACCCTATCAACGACGGAAAATTTAGAAAAATAATCTTTCCCTGGTAGGGTAAAACGGAAGTCAAGGGCCAGGTCATTAATATTCATCGCCAGGGCAATAGGGCTGGGATGGGGGGTTGGAAGAGCAATATCGACATTCACCCTCCCCCCTCTTTACTTCCTCTTTCAAATCACTGTGAGGACGGAAAAATAGATGAATGACGAAAGAAAAAAAGGGACGCTTTTCCATAATCGTTCAGAGCGTCATTTTTCAAGCGCCATCTCGTTTCCTCCCAGGGAATACGTCGCCCCGTTGATGAAATTCATTTGGAACGCAATCCCACGCAACATTTGTGGAGGGCGCATTGGAGACATTTCATTTCTGGACTCATCCGTCTAACATCTCACTGATCTTGACACTTTTTACGAGGACACGAAAAGTAGCCGATGGTAAAAATTTTGTAAATGAGGGTCAAGATAACTTTTCGTTTTCTACTACTAACTACCATAAAAGATCGTAAGCTTTCCCGGTGAATGTTACTGATAAAATATTATCGGGTAGGGCTGTTTTAGGCCAATGTTTCGATGAGAACCCCCTCATCGTCATCAGGACTAAGAGTGGAAGCATTCGAAACATGGTGCTACGAAAGTAGTTGATGATAAAATGAATCGACCGTGTCAGTCATGAGGAAGTGCTAATACAGGGTGTCCCATTTATCTTGACCACCCGAAATAACTTTTTGTCCAGATGTAAATTCAAAAATGTGTCAAGCAAATGTTCATTAGCCGTCAGGGGGACATTAATCAGCATGATTGCCTTCCCTGTAGCTTTGTTATTTACAAAGATATGAACAGGACAAGTTATAGGAGAGGAAATGAATTGCCGAATAAAAAATATAGGGTGCCATTTAAAAAAGACATACCGCTGTTCATATCTTTGTAAATAACAAAGCTACAAGGAAGGAAATCATGCTGATTAATGTCCCCCTGACGGCTAATGAACATTTGATTGACACATTTTTGAATTTGCATGTTTACAAAAAGTTATTTCGGGTGGTCAAGATAAATGGGACACCCTGTATATGAGTGGAAGAAAAGAGAACTCTTCTAAAAACCTTAAGGAGAAGACGGGGCAACTGAGTTGGCCACATTATGGCCATGATCAGTGGCGGATCCAGGATAGGGACAACGGGGGGGTTAAAATTCCAGCAGTAGTGGGAGTAAGAAAAAAATTAACCATTCTATCTAGTGTAAATTGGATATTCAGATAGATCCGCAACTGGCCATGATGGCTTGATGAAAAAAAAAATAGAAGGAAAGATGGAAGAGAAGAAGGCAAGGGACGCCCCGCATAATTAACATAGCACAGGTCATACAGGATGTAAAAGCCTGTTTACACGGTACATTAACATGTACGGGTTAATGTCTAAATGTATGAACGCGAGAATGAACGCAAAAATGCACCGTGTAACCACCCAACTTGTGCGAATGCATGCACAGAAAATAGAACCTGTTCTAATTTGGTTCATGCATTCGTGCATGCTACGTTCCGGTCCACAAAAATCATTTACGCAAACAGACATTAACTCGTACGTGTTAATGTATCGTGTAAACAGGCCTTAAAAGAGAAGAAATACGTCGCTATGAATAGGCTACCGGATAGGAGAGAGGAATGGAAAGCTGCGTCAAACCAATCATAGAATTGTTGGCTAATGATGATGATGACGATGATGATGATGATCAGGAAAAATTGCAAAGGCAGCCCAAAAAACGAGCAGAGAAATACGGGTAAACTTTCGGAATAAAGTGAGAGCAAACTTCTGAGAGGAAGAAGTTTCCACCGATATAGGAAGGGCAACTTGATTCCCGCTTCATCCGGTTCGGAAAACCAGATTTAGCGGGAAGTTAGAGCGCCGAGTGCCCGGGACACTGGGAGTTTCCAAGTTGAATAATTGATTCGGGGAAATCAGGAGAGAATTTGAGGAGACCGAGAGATGAACAGGAACGTAACAATTTGCTGCATTGGTTTTCCGAGGCTCTGAACTGACATTACGGCTAATGAATACGTTTTGTGGTAAAACTCCCACTCGAAGAGCTGACTAAATGAAAACTAACTTCCCCTGCGTTTGGAGGGAAAGAGGAAGAACACCGTCGACGTAGTGATGGAAAAATGTCGGTCGAAATCGTTTTTTCGAGCAATCGATTTATGATCGAAATGAAAAGATCTACCTAAGCCTCGTTCACATTAAGATTGTCTGAGCGATTGTCCAAACGATAGTTGGCCGAAATAGCTGTGTGAAAGCATGTCCTGACAAGAGTTCACGTAGTTCCCAACGTTGACACTTTACGATGGTTAGGCGCTGGGAGACCGGAAGCGGACGCGACAAGAGAAAGATGAAAAGCTTGTGAGGCTCTATTTTTTTCGTGGATTTGTCCTAGGAAGGAAGAATATGGGCGGAAGAAAAATTATTCGGTAAATACACGTTGAACACAGTAATATCTTGTCCCTGCATACCACAACAGCTTTGGTAACCGTCAATTTCTCGTTCACTTTAGATGTCAGCACTAGAGGGCAGCACAGGTTTTAACAATCGTCGCGTGAATGCACGATAGTTCCCACAATCGCTGGAACAATCGTAATGTGAATGAGGCATTATCAACAAAAATCGATTTTTATCCGAAAGTTAGATCAATCGTAAACATTAAATGTTCTTTTTTTAACTAAAGAACAAAAACGCATTCATTATTAATTTGAAAAACACTTCAGATACACATTTGAGATGTTTATGTACAATTTTAAAAGAAATCGATTTTTCCATCGCCACGTCCACAGGGACATCGGCATGGAAATACATCACCATAACCACTGGTCTACGGTAGGCCATGTAAACTACCAGCCCTCGATAATCACATCATCACGAATATAAACATCGGTTAACGGCACCAATCATAGCTTATCTCCCCTTGACAGAGAATGAGGGCTCAGGGGAGCCCTTAGAGGTTACAACACACCGGGGCCAGGAACCAAGCCCGTGGCTTATACGCGATGCTCCCCCGGGGAGGGGCTGGAGAGGAAGGAAAAAGGATGGAGGCGCCGCCGCGATGGGAGCCCGCCGACGCCTCTGGGGGAATAGGAATAGGGGGGGATAGGAGCGGAAGGAAGGGGACGGGGAAAAACACCTCAACGCTACAGAGCGAAAAGGGCCCACTAAATAGCCAAACCAAGCATACGCAATTAATTTACCACCATCCCGAGGAGATTTTCCTATGAGGAAGAAAAATCCCAGATAGGGACAGTGGGAATCTCTCCTTGACATTCGGATCGCTTTTCCCGTCAACGACGCAAGTGGAAACTCTTGTGAGTGAAGCTCTCATTTAAATGAGCGAAAGGTGACAACAGAACAAGAGGCCGACTCGGGGATCCTCTACTATAATACTCGCGGTTAATTCCTCCTCTTTGTGGTCTTCCGGCTGGGAAGATCGGTGGCAGGACTGACGAATGCAAGTGGGCTGCGGGATTTCCCATCGGCCCCCGCGGCAGAAACGAAAGAGCATCGCATGCGTCATCGCCCCGACCCACATACAGTCAGTCAGATTTCGATATGACGAGCGACGCCTCCGAAACCGAAGAAAAAAAACTTCCTCTTTCCTTTATTTAGCGCGTGATCGAATTTTGGGATCGTATCTCCTCCCACATACTATATTTACTTTTCCCACAATATGTACATCTGTCAGAAGCATCACGCAGGAAGCGTAAAAGGATAGAATTTGAAAGAAGGTGAAAAAAGGATACATAGGAACACTCCGCTGCCTGTGAACACGCAAGGTGGGTACCTACGTGAATAAATTCCGAAAAATCGTACGCTGTCAGGCACAAAAATGGCACGCGAGGCTGAAATCAGAGGCCTGTATGAGAAATACAAGGCACCTGGTAAACCACAGGGATATATTTTGTGAGGGTATAAAATAATTGTGCGATTTTAAAATTACATGCATCACCATTGCATGGATCTAAGATTGTTTATCAGTTTACATTAATTTACTTAAGCACCGGAAGGAAATTACGATAGATAATGCAAGAATGAATGTATGTTTATTAAAACCTTATGAGACAAGGCTACCCACCATCACTCTTACTATTAAAATACGAAAAGGAGATAGCTATGGAAGCGTGGGATTAGTTAGAAGCGGAAGTGAAAGATGATATTGAAATCATTGCGGTTATCAGATGACCAAACACTCATTAGCCAATCGCCGAAAGGCTTCTGAGCAGATTGCGGTATTGTATAATTTCAACTGAGTTTGAATAGCTCAAATGCAATCATTTCAAGTAATACAGTATGTTTATATGGAAAAGTTTACGAATTACTCCGGTCCGTAACATTTCCAATACTGAATTTCCCTCAACTTTATGTCCTCAATGTAAGGCATAAAGATATTCCCTTTCATTCTATCTACGAGATTGATTAATTAATACGATAAAAATTAATATCGTTATAATCCTATTACCTCCCACCCCCCAATCCCCGTTCACCCGATCTCCTTCCCTTTGATTTTATATTCCCCTATCCACACATTATTCACGCATGGAAACCCTCTTTAAGTAACTACCTAATCACTTATACACATTGAAAAGTTTGAACTATCTATTATTTATAAGACATAATATTTAATAAAAAAATGTACATTTAGAGTAAGGAATATATAGTTAGACTTTTAAATAGATTGGTTTACAGAAAATGATATTATAATTTTTATTCATTTAATTTAATATTAATTTATCAATTACCCCCGAAAACAGCGCAATAAGGCCTTTACACCGGGGGTTTCGACAAAAACTAGCAATAAACGATCGCGCATATTCATGGCCTGAATAAGGGCAACCTATCCAGACGGGACTAGAACCCGCGACCTTCGGTATGGTTGGCGAGATCTTATCTCCGCTGCATCCGAGGCCGACAAATGTTCAATAACATGGAAAACAGCAATTTAAACCACATAAAATTGGTGTTCCTCATAAAACTGAAGATGTGTTGAGGCAACGAGACAAATGCTAAATATCAGGCTTCACGCAAATAAAGAACTACATAAGAGTTATCCGTAAATATCATTAAAAAATAATTCAACATTACCTTACAAAAAATACATCAGCGACCATCACACACGTCTAATATTTCCCATTATGGGCAAATTAGGGATGGAAATGTACATCAATCACATATTGATTCAACTCGGGTTTTTTTCAGTGAAACATTTCAATTTTGAGCTATGATGCTAAAAATCCCATAACATCGCTAGCAACCTGGCTAGTAGGCTCGCATTCATTATCTGTTGCAGGGCTCTGATATTAGAACCTATCGACTAGATATTGGAACCCAGTAGTCGACCAATCAAATATGCTCTTTTTGAAGTACGAATAGCGATAGTCATCTTTTTCCATGTTTTCGTTATCTCAGAGAAAATAAGGCTTCTCGTGATAACGCACCAACAAAATTTTTACAGCATCAAGAATAGTGTAAAAATAAAGAGCAATTATGACACTTTTCACAACTCCACATTTAACGTTGAATATCCTACACTCGGTACCTTTCTCGGAATTGAAAAAATCTGAAATGTCTCACAACAAATCTCAATATACTGCATAAAACAAGAGATTTTGTTCTCAGTAACGCGCACGGTTGCAAAGTAGCACATACCAAAGATGAAATTCGATATGCAAAAATAATTTGCTTAGCCTGGATTCGAACCCAGATAACATCAATTTTTACCAATCCTCTAAAAGAATTATTTATGAAAAGCGGCCTAATAATTGCGAAATACGAAACGCCTCGGCCCTCTATTGTGAATACAGAGCAGAATAGGATTTGAAAGTCAAAAGTTCTTTTTGAATAAAAAAACATGGAATGCAATTACTGTAACAATCTCAAATCAGCCACAAGACTCAATACCATGACTTCCAGGGACTCAATATCTGCTGGCGATCAGCTTTCAAACCCAATTGCAGACGGTGTAATAGTCCTTGCCTTTCAAAACTCACGAACGCGTTGAGGCAGCGCAAAATCAATGACACAAACATTTATTCGCCTTGAGTATGGTTCTAGTGTGGTTCCCCAATTTTTTGAAAAAAATAAAAGAACGGAAAGTCATTTCGAGGTGTGAGATGAAAGTGAAAACTCGGTCAATTAATGATTCGATCACACACGCTCGAGTGATTCGATTCAATTCGATCAGAAGGTTGATCAGGACCCGGGGCGATATTTTCGACCTCAGACAAGCACGCTGAGCGCCCTTGACTTTCACATATGGTCGGACAAGGCTACCAACGCAAGAAACTAGGCGTTATGAAACGCCCTTCCCTCAATATTGAAACGAGTTTGAACCGCTAGCTGGCAGAAAAAATCTTTGTCATCGATGAAAATAAGTAAGTTTTCTGTACCAATTGCATTGTCTTTTCTAAATATGTTCTAAAGGCCGTTTTACACGGGGCATGTAATTGCACAATCTGACGCGTGTACGAAGGCTCGGTCAAAATTGCATCGTTTAAACGTTTAATTGCTAGAATGCATGTGAGAATGCATGGACGTGAGATGGAAAAATACCACTTTCTAATTTTGTTCGAGCATTCGCGCAATTCCACGCCGTAGTGAGAAATCAATGCAGTTCCAACCTGGGAAATTACGTGCCCCGTGTTAAACGGCCTTAACAGTTAAATAAGTATAGTTAAATTTCAGTTCCGTTCCTTTATGGACTATGAACTAAATTCAGAGAGAATTAGAAATATTTTGATCCCGCTAGTAAATAAGGGGCGGATTATTGGTATGCATTTGAATTACAATTTTTTATTTAATTAAGAAGTCTACATTCGCTTTACGACTGCAAACCAACTGTATTCCATCAACCTTGAACACATTATTCCACCATTTATAATATGAAATGCGATCTTTCTTTTTCCTGAGAATTCTTTCAAGTCATGTCGCATAAAGATACTTTTTCCGTCACTTTCAGCCTCTGCGACGTAACACACTTCCCATCATTTACTATCTAAGACGTCATACTAGTGTATTAATGCGCAAAGCCATAAAATTAAATATTCCATTCAAAGGAATTGAAAGGGTAGAATTGCATTCTAAGTCGCCCGTTTGAAGTTCCAATCCTATGAAAAGGTTATTTAGTAGGTATTGGCTAGAACGCTCACCTGTAAATGATAAAAAATAGAAATCGTAAAACGATGAATGCGGATTTAAAGTCACGCCTTGAAGAAGCCTATCCAACAGGAAGCGAGCAACATTGCAAATAACTTACTCCCTCTTACGCAAGTAGATAAAATCAGAGAACCTAAGCCTTAGCATCATCACTACGCCAATAGGAAATAAGAATTCAATAATACTAACTGGAGTAATGAGGCATTACCTTCGGCTTATTTGCGAGCATATACAAGTATCAAAACTAGGGCTTCATGTACTTCTTCCGATTCCCTTCTGTTCGCTAATGTTCTAAAGAAGAGAAAGTTAAAATAAAATTTTGTTCCCATGAAAATTTCCAAATCTTGGCTTCAACGATTGCAAAAATGTTCCAAAGTAAGTAGTAACAAATATCACAGGCAAATATGAAAGACGTAAACCTTTTTACAATGCTGAAGTGATTGAAAGTGTATAAACGGGTCAAATTCTATCGAAAGGTTGCGAGAGTTGTACCATGGACAGCATTCTCATCGAGATCTCGTCAACCAATATTATATTCAACTACCAGTTTAGCCATAAATGTTTCCCAACAAAATCAATTTCTCTTATTATGTCGTTGAAAGTGAAACATTAAGAGAAAAATGAGAACTACAAATTTTAACGATTTCACCTTCAGCATGAACCGATCCAACCACCTGAGACCACGTCAGCATACTATTCTTTTTCAGGTTTTATTTCTCATCAATCAGGATTTTAATTAATTTATATTACAGTACATGAATATTGAGACAATATTTCTCATAAAATATAACTTAACACAAAATTTAGCTCAGTAAAACTGAAATACAGAACTCAAAATTTCATGTAAGTACATTACTCTTTTTATACTCAACACTCTTTTTGGGCCGTGAGTAGCCCAATACGTGACCTGGTGGAAACGTAGTTCACTTCTATTCAAGTGAGAAGCGTGATGGAAATATTGTTGTACCGCGGGTAGCGTTTATTCAAGGCGTTTTACTAGCATTCCTATCTAATTTGAGTCGACATTAAAATTTCATTTTCTATCACACTGCGAAGTGTAAATGCGACCTGGTTGTGACACTTGAATACCCTTTCTCGTAAGAATAAAGAGTTGCGATTTGCTACTTTATGTTATGTCCTGTTATGCGAAATTAATATTATACATTGTGAGTGTCTGAAAGCAGACTGTTTTTATCAACCCTTTCTAGCAGTTAAAATATATTGAAAATCTGCATTATTTGGCAGCTGAGGCCATAACCTTGAAGCTGGGAAAAAGACAATTCTCACAATATCCAATAATTTAAAAAAGTAGTTATCTCTAGCTAGTAGTAGCTAGTAAAAGTAGTTAGCGGGTACTCGTCACATTAAATGAAAGCTTTTGGGTTATGTTGCCGCGTCAACTTTTGGGTGGCCCAAACGTTTCCCGTTGAAAGCTTTGAGAAGACCAGTATCGGTCGGGAAACGTTGGGGTCACCCAAAAATTGACGCGGCGACATAGCCCAAAAGTTTTTATGCAACAAGTAGTTATTTCTTTCGACGAACCACGGTTAAATCAAAGCCTTAATGCATATTTTGCCAAAAAATCGTAATTTTTTTTCGAAGCAGAAAGCACAGTCACGGCTCTTTATACTGTCTGAAGGACTAATTTCAGCATTGACAAGATACAGTCATTAATATCCTACAACTTCAATTTCCCCCTTTTCCGCAGCTTTTGACAAGAAGAAAATTTTTCGCTCTACTTCCAAGGAGTGAAATTCAAGGTCGCAAATAAAATAAAAAAGAATAAGAAGGGAAAATGATTTTACGGCACGCTTGAGTCACGATCTCCAAGGACGACAGAGGTACGCGTAACGGTCCGTGGACTACTCGTTTGGTCTGGTTCAGACACTAGCGCCGATTCTTGGGAAATTGTGAAACGAAGATATTCATCTCGGATCACAAACGGATCGCAATTAATACCACTCCCTCCGTACCAGCAGGAGATATCGCTCGTACTAAAAAGGAAGAACATCGGATTGCGTGAATAAAAATTAGTTCGCAAGACCTGAGGTTTCCCCGACGGTGTGTTATCGGGATTCCCACCGCATCTACATTTCAAACGGAACCGAATGTTCGATGATCTAGCCTTTGAGTCTAACTAATAATCTTAACTTAAACTAATGGTATTGTATGGTATGGCACCTGGAGGAGGCGACCGACAGCTGAGGTCATTTGTGCCATGAGAGTAGAGGTAGGGAAGGAAGGGTGGAGAGAAACCTGGCGTCGGCATTAGCCTGCTCTTGACGAAAGGCGTCACGGCTTAACGACCCATCCGACGGATGGAGTGTTGCCCTTGAAATGTCCTCCACACAACATTCAAGCAGGAATTAAGCTCTTACGAGCGCGCTGCGCCCGCTCCCAGTGGGCTTCCCCCGCTCTTTTCAATGCAGGTCCACAGAGGGATAGGCGCATTTCTAATTTTTAAATGTAGAAAAAAATGGCAGGGTCTTATGCACAAATTTAATTGGAATGTTCATGTACAAATTGAGGTCAGGTCAGGAGGCTTAAAGAGGTTGAGGACCTCTTTAAACACAACATTGGAAGTAATTACACTATCCTCCGTTAAACGCACATGATGACTCATACTTACGTATCAACAGGAGACTTGAATGTGGAATCAGCCGCATTTTGATAAAAGTTATTTAAAGAATGCGAGATGTTGTTGCAAATGAACAAATGTATCAGTTTGTGCGCCGTTAACGTCAGGAATATTTGCCGGTTTTTATTTTGTTTTGTTTTTTTTATCATTTAAAAACCAATTTTAGGAAACAATAGCAATATTTAAGAAGTAAGATATGTCGTCGAATGTTCTCTGATAAATTCTGTGCTTTAGATACCTCATTTGTAGAGTTTGGTTGCGTATAAGTTGAGTAAAAGGTATCTTTACAGTAGAAATAATATAGAAGATAATTCTCTCCCTCCGCCGGGATTTAAACCCGAGCCCACAGGGTGAGAAACCAACTCTCTCGCTACCACACCTACCCGATCCTACTGAACTTATCCCCCGCGAGATTATTTATGGCATATAGTTGCATTTATATGGCTCTACACTGATCAAGTCAATTCTTGTCATGCGTAAGGTTCGTCTTAGTGAATACTAGTTTGTAAAACTTATTTTGAAATACCCGTTGTAAATCTTTTAAAATGATTTAAGAGTTCATTGTTTTATCGTTTCCGCATATAAATCCATACCCAGAAATTAGATTAGAGGCGACACAATCCTTTCTTAAAAACTATAAAAATAAATATAGATGGGAAAAGCTGACGAGAAAATGGGAAAAGTTGCAAAAAAATGCCAATTCCACAATTCACTACCTCACTATTACAAATATGCATTATGAATTAGAAGCAATGGGACATGATCAGAGTTGACAATAAAAATAAAGGCAAACAACTTAAAGGTTTCCAGGTAAACTACATACAGCCAATCAACTAGTCGCACGTTTTCACTGATCTAAGAAAACATGTTTTTTTTTAAAAGCTATCGCAATTTTCACCCACTTTGTCTATATCTCACTTTTATTATAGGCAGGTATTTAAAAAATAAAAGAACAATAAAAGAACATTACATTTCGAAGGAAAAATTACGAGAGGCTATTACCTCAGAATTATCCGCTTGAATTTTGACACTATCGCCATTACAACGAGCACCATTAATATAAATAAATAAAATCACACAAGGGAAAACCTTAAATGAATCGGAATGAATCAGTTAATAATTATTTTCATCCATATTTATGATATCTTGAGGTTCGAGATTTTCAGAATTAATGAGAGAAGGAAAGCTAAAATCGTCACTTTGAGAGTGAAAAGCAGTTCAAATATTTCTTCATCAAATGTGCTAATTCTGAAACGTCCCCAAGAAATGAAAAAAGAAGCACTGTAAAAGTTTACTACTGTGAATTAATCCTTGTGATTCTCACGAAAACAACGTTGATACAACGAATTGTAAAGATGATTTCATAAGTATAACGGAAGATCGGAATAAAACCGCAGTAATCTTTTGATCTCTCAAAGAACCGCTGGCGATAAAATGTTCTTATCAACTCCATAATTGGCGACATAAGCTGGTATTTCCTTCCCTCTGCCGGAAGTTTTAAAAAGCCTGACATCTTAAGCAAACGCCACCGAAAAATGATTCTTGAAATACTAAGTATGTTTCCGTTATAAAGGACAAAAGTTGCCGAAGCCTTCGCTCCAGGGCTCAGCGTATCTTTCCTCCCATAAAAACGCAGATTTTTATCTCGTGTCTCCACGAATCTAAACACGGGGCTCCAATTTATACGGTGGAACCGCTCGGAGGCAAACTAAAAAGGTGAAAGCTAAAAGCTCGCTAAAAATAACGCTATACCGATACGAAAAGTTTCTGAACTTGTTAAAGGGTAATATTTCAATACAACAGCTGTTCGGAATGACGGAAGCCATCGCGAAGAAAGAATGAAGCAATTTGCGAAGGGCTAAAACAACGAATATTACAAAAGAGGATCCTCCAATCGGCCAGTAAATGTGTCGTCATCCACCGTGCATTTAAATAGGTTTACAAAAGTCACCACTCGCGTCGCTGACGGACAAATTGATCCGAGTTTCACGGGGAAATCAGGTATAATTAGCGGTAATTATGGAAATCAATCCACATGATGATGTGATCTATCAAATTCATTACTTTTCAATGCTATTCCTCGCAGCGGCAAGCATTATACTGCAAAATATTGGAAAAAAGTGGATCGCATACCACTCATAACCACGCTGCGAATATTTTTGATAGCCGATTATAATGCGATCGATGTGGCTACAGATATCACCCTTTTGAGGGATGGAATTGGGCCTCCTTTATTCAGTCCCCTTGACGAAAACAATAAAGAAATAGTCAGTAAAATATCTCAATCGAAGAGGGCATTCATAATAAAGAATCTTCTTGCAACTGAATATCTAAGTATAGAAGTAAAGGAAAAATTTATCTGATTCTATTCAAGGAGTGCATTTCTTTATGAGACTTAAGCATGGGCATTGACAGCAGCATAAGAGTGGAAGAAAACAAAATGTGATGCTACCGATACAACGATATATTTGTTCGACCGCGGAAACATAGAGGAAGTAATACCTATGAGACGTAAATAAAATAGAAGTTATCCCTAAGGCCCTAAGATTGGGCAATTTAAGCTTGAATCACACGATCATTTTTATTTTCGTCGCGAAAAGTGATTTGAAGTTGGTATTCCACTCTCATTAGAACGTGGCTGAGTGTTTCCACAATCTTAAATTACGAACTGCATTAAATTCCCTAATTGTAACAAACTTCGATAAACAGTGGGGGAATGATGGGCAAGAGTACACATCGAACAAACAATTATAAAAATTTTGCATTCAGGTTCAAACTATAAGTTTAATTTTTACACAATTAGTTCACTGTTACATGTACTACAATACTTACTTTCCATTGTTGCAGAAAAACTTACGAACTACCGTAACTCATCAAAATTTAAGAGAAAAACAAATAGGAATCTTGCCCCTCACGTGGGGCAAGTGTCCTCCCTTATGGGGCAAGAGTCTTAATCACGGTATTCACAAGTAAATTTTATCTTTCCAGAATATGTTGTGCAAGGTTTTTTCCTCCATGTTATACATTATTTACATATTATCCAATACATATTAACAATGGGGAGCATGCATCAAATTTGTTCATCATGCTAGTAAGTCTTATTGAATAGACAATTTTCTCACGAGTCCTAATACATAAGCCAAAACTCTCCTAGCACTACACAAACGTCAATAAATGCTTATTAAAAGTGATGAAATATCGCTTGGTGTCACGTGACCTGAAACGCCTTCTGACGTCATCACACGGTACACCATTCACTTTGCTAAGAGAGTGGGAGAGCAGAGTTTGATTGAAATATATCGAAGGAAAAATCATCAACGAACTTTGTGGTAGTTCCTCAAAGGACAAGTTGACTTAAGAGGGATTTAAGAAAGCACAATACGGCAGTTTACATTTGGTCGACTTTCATATGGCGGCTGATTTTATGAAAAATAGTGATTGCTTCCAAATCTCACCAAACAATCCCCTCCATTTGTTTCAATAACGCCTTGGCAACCCAACATATTCACAATCTGCTGTTTGACGTTAAAACAGCAATTATTTTTGTCATATTTGCGTTTGAGCCCCTGCATAGACCGATTTTCTATTCACTTCATCCGTCTGTCATCAGTGGATTCCGTGCCGTGACGTCACGCTCCGATGACGTTGTGTTTTCAAGCAGCCGATGAAGATTAATTTTCAAAGACTCATAACTCAGCTGAAAAACATTATTCATCCGCGAAATGTTTTGTGAGTACATTTGAGATAGGGAGCTTCTCATTCGAGTACTTTGAAAAAATTGCGCATGTTCCCCATTGGCGGATCTGAGTACAATTTTCCACAACATTCGTAGTGATAATCAGTTATTCCGGTGAGTGAATTTCCCGTTTTGCCGTCCACAAACCGCCGCTTAGTACAGCAATCCTTTACCTTCTTTTTAGATATCTTCACGTAACGTTGCTTAAAAATGAAAAATTAGAAAAACTCTCGTTCTGTCATTCCTTGTCTCCCACTGAACGCACCCCTCTACGAAATTCGGTCACATAAATCAAACTCATTGATTACAAGTGGCGTCATCCTGGCAGATAAAGAAAAATTTCGGAAAGGAATCTTGCCCCTTGCGAACTCCAGCCCCTTAATGCCTCATTCACATTACGATCGTCCGAGCCATCGTCCTAACGATAGTTGACCGAACTAGCCGTGTGAATGCAAGTTCTGACTATAGTTGACATAGTTCCGAACATTGCCACTTTACGATGGTTAGGCGCTGGGAGACTGGAAACGGAAGCGACAAGAGAAAGACGAAAAGCTCGTGAAGCTCTATTTTTTTCATGGACATTTCATGGATTTGTCCTAGGAAGGAAGAATATGGGCGGAAGAAAAATTATTCGGTAAATACACGTTGAACACAGTAATATCTTGTCCATGCATACCTCAACAGCTTTGCTAATCGTCAATTTCCCATGCACTTTTTATGTCAGCACTAGAGGGCAGCACAGGTTTTAACCATCGTTGTGTGAATGCACGATAGTTCCGACGACGGCTGGAACCATCGTAATGTGAATGAGGCATAAGTATTGATTGTGATAAATTTCCTTAATTTTTACCGCTAACTCCTGCCATTCGAAAAAGTAAATTCAGGATAGATTTCATTCAAAGAGGACAGATTCTAGTAGAATTTGTTCTCATGTTGGGCACAAAAATTGAACGCTTTCTTTTAGATGAAAATCAACTGGATAGACGATATACACGAGGAGGCATAACGAAGAAGAAGAGAAGGAATTGCGGAGTACCGTATGCCAGAGAAAAATCCGATGGCTTTGTCTACTTTGGAAAAATAATGGGAGGAAAAACTGTAGGTGTAGTCCCTAGGGAAGCCAAAGACATCCAAATACGATGCGGAATGAAAATAAGCGTAAAGGAGGAAAGGTATGGGATAAGAAGAAATGGAAGGCAGCCGGAAAATAAACATAGCAACGTGAATAACGAAAAATAAACACTAAAACCACGTTAACTTTCATGAAATGTGTAAAAATCCAGATAGTGGTGAGTGATATGTTATTTTTAATCAAACGCTCCATTCTTCTCTGTAATCGATCTTTATACGACCGATACCATAAGCCTAAGTACGCAACTTTTTAACAAAGGGATAAACGCGCGTGTTTTCCATGCGAAACATTTAAAGAAGCGATCATGTATTCCAATTTATACGAAAAAAATGATTATGTGGAGTGTATTTCTATTATCAATCCTCCCAGGATAACATCCGATCTACGGACGAAAAATCCCATTACTATAGATGCGCAACTTTTCAACCTAGGGATAAACGTGCGTGTTATTTACATGAAGCAATTATCGAAGCAACATCGTATTCCAAGTCATACGAAAATAAATCACAGTGTGGAGTGCATTTCCACGATCGATCCCCCTAGGAAAATATAGGAGAGGACGTTCATAAAACATTTTACGATTGAACAAAAATAACTCGAGGTGAAAATAATGGCAATGGAAAGGTTACGGAAGAGATGTATACAGCAAAAGATTCAATAATACCACAAAAAGGTTCTTACTCCCGAGGGAGAAAGATCAAAATGGAAGAAGAGCTTTGGCATCGAAACGGCAATTATTTTTCGTTTTCCATCGCCAGAAAGGTGTGGGAATAAGAAGCCGAGAGATGAATGAGGTGGAAGTTCTCTGGCTGTCGCCCCACTTCTGTCTACCCAGCCTCAGGACCCTTGGGATGCAGAGAGAGAGAGAAATAACGAAAGCAATCAAACAAAAGCCAATCACGCCCCGATTTGGAACACGTTATTAAGCGACACCACGAACAAAGTTCGAGAAAATACGAAGGTATGAGGCATCGTGGACGGCTGTTCGGGATTTCCACTGGGTCAGCTTCTCCATCACGGCCGACGTTTCGATGAACGAGTCGTCCATCATCATCAGGGCATGACACTGATGACGATGGACAACTCGTTCATCGAAACGTCGGCCGTGATGGAGAAGCTGAACCGGTGGAAATCCCGCGTAACCTTACACGATATAACACGCCGGGAAAGCCTGTGACCATTCTTCATGAAGATTCATGTTAGCATTCCTCAAAATTATTGACTCTTTCCATGAGACTTCATAGAGGGGGCACCAATCCCTCCTGTTGAAGGTTGATTTTTGTTGCCATTAATGGAAAATTTTAATCAGTCTTCAAAATTGTCCACAGCTCCAAGATAAGTGCAGTGAAATCAATTGTTCACACGAATTTAAATTTTCAGTGTTACTACCACCTTTCTCGGAGTTAGGACAAGAGCCCACATATAATAATTTAGATAGAGGATTTAGATAGAGGTATTTGCTATTCCCCGACACTACAGGACTATAATAAATGCTAAGTGGGACTCATTAAACTAATATCTCCAGCTACCATCTAACTTTAGTTTTTTTGTAAACAACTAGTGCCCGAACGCACAACGAACGCACGCCCATTGAGGTGACTTGATGAAGCAAGACGCAGCAAGATTGCTGAAGCAAACCACCTCAATGGGAAAAAGCAAGGAAATGTTGAAGCAAGATGCCGTACGTCAACTTCAGCAGTGGATGAGGGCGCAGCCGTAGCGGAGTCCATCGTGAGAAGGAGAGACAATGGGGTCGTTCGCCAAGATTCGAAATCGCAATTTATGATAATAATTCGGCTAATTTTAAGGTAAGATAAGTGACGACGAAAACAAATATTCCTCATTCAGCCATTTTCTCATAAATTTAAAATGACCTAATGTGAAAGTATTTGCCGCCGCCTTTTTAAAGGCCGTTTTACACGGGGCACGTAATTGCGCAGGTTAGAGCTGCATTAATTTCTAAAATGGCGTGGAATTGCGCGAATGCATGAACAAAATTAGAACAGGGGCTATTTCGCCATCTCGCATCCACGCATTCTTGCATGTGTTCTAGCAATTCACCGCTTTACACAACGCAATTTTGATTGCCCCTTCGAACGTAAGTCAGATAGCGCAATTTCGTGTACCGTGTAAAACGGCCTTAAGAGTTAGTGACGACACATGAGTTTCGGCTCATAAACTCGTTCAGAGAGATCTGATCCTTGACGGAAAGAATCTCTCACCAGAGTTCTACAAACAACGAACAGCGTTACATAGAGACCGAGGAGCAGTGGAGAAACGGTGACCTGAACGGCTAAAGTTCGTGACGTCATTAACTTTCCTGCGAAAGGGAAAGGAAGTCGATTTTTCGTCGCGAACGGATGGAGAAACGGAAAAATAGGGGTATCCTTATTTGTCAAGCTCTATCGAGCGAGTGAACGAGCCAATTGAAGGGGCTCAAACCCACGAGGGGGGTAGGGAGCGAAAGCTAGCGAACAAGGTCCTTAGAAGATGGAAAGGGAAAGGATTTTCCTGCTTTCGGGTTGAACCACGCGATCATTCAAGGAGATAGACTGTTAAGAGGACGCATACCTCCCGTCTGACCGGGTTTATCCGGAGACGGATAACTCGCTTAAAGCGCATGCCATCACATTATATTTTTCACGAAGGATAAAATTTTAAATATACTGTGGCGCTACCTATTTACGTAAACTTTAAACAGCTCAGATATCGCTGTTCGTTTGTTTTTTACTGGCTGCTTTTGCCTCGTTCAGTTTACGATTGTTCCATCAATCGTTGCAACCACGAATATTACTAAAGAGGATCCTAAAGTCGTCCTTTAAATGTGTTGTCATTCACCGCGCATTTAAATGGGTATACAATAGTCGCCACTCGCGTCGCTGGCGGTAAAGTTGATACGAGTTTCACGGGGAAATATAAGGTTAAATTAGGTTGAAAACTGAAATTTACATTAATGACGATATAATTTATCATATTCATAACTTTTTCATGCTATTCCTCGCAATAAAAAACATTATATTTCAAAATATTGGAAAAAAAGTGGATCTCACTGCTCTCATCATCGCGCCGCGGACATTTTTGAAAACCGATTAAAATGCGACCGAAGTGGCGACAGAAATCACCCTTCTATGAGATGGAATTCGGCCTCTTCTATTCTGATTGGCTCGCGCTAATTTTCTACCTTTCTTCCTTGAATTTTCATGGTGCCGGGTTCCAAGCGGCGCTTAGCCCGAGAAAAGTTTTGACAAGTACCATACGCAGGGAAAGAAAAAAATCGTAATTTAGAATGGACCCTTCAATATTTGCTTTCATCTCAAATTTGAAAATTGCATTTTCTCAGATACAAACTTGATAAAAGGTAACTCCTGGGGAGATACACCACCGGTAGAGGTGCCTCGATCGTGATATTTTCAAGGAAAGCCACCATATTGATCTGCTGATCTGATCATACCTATCTGCTGATAGTGTTCTTCCACCATATCTGCTGATCATACCACCATATCTGCTGATAGTGTCCTTCAGTCAGTCTCATCCGGATAGTTGGCAGTGATGGCCAAATGTTATCGCGGAAAATATCTAAATATTTTGGGGTGAACAGGTTTCAGTCCAACCTGTTCGTATATTTTTAATAATGAATAAATACGGTATTACATCATGAAGTCCTACATTCTTCTTATTACCTCAGTCAGAGATGCGCAGGCATTTCCTTAGCGGGGCATCTATAGCGGACTTACCTTATTTGAGGAACAATCAGTGTTTAAATTATGTTAAAAAGGACATAAATTTGTAAATACTACGTGGTTAAAGGACAGCTTTTTGCTGTTTCTGTCCTCGTTTTACTCTGGAATTGTCAACTTTTGCTAGCTTTTGTGAAATTTAATATGCAATTTTTGTCCAATTATTATACTATTGAACACATAGTAAGTATATTATTGAGTAATTATGTACTTTTACTGCACGTATGATATTATTTTAGCAACTACTGTGGTACTGCATATTTTTTAAGTATTCTTAACCAAAAATCAAAAATATTTTTGAAAAATTCAAATCCTTTTTCTCTTCATACTAAAGTGGTTTAACGCAATTACCCCTGAAAATCTATATTTTGGATGGATTAAAAGATTAAGTAGATTTTACATGGTAAACTATTCTATAAAATTATTAAAACCCTATTTATCAAACGATGAGCAACAGACGCATACAAAGAACCCTGACCTAGCGCTAGCATCTGACCACCTCATATCGATCCCTCGAATCTGCGACCAGAGGGATCAGAGAAACGAAAAGATGAAAACTTGAGCAAGAAGCATTTCCACGATATTGCTCTTGTACTGGGAAAAATGGTACGGGAATCCACTTTTTCATAGTTTGCGGCCTCGGGCGAATCACAATACACAACCGTGGGCAAACAAAAGTTTTCATATGCGATATTCCAGCATCGTAGAGCGCAGAAAAGTTGCATGAAAGAAGAGGGAGTTCATTTTACAACCATTTTATTCCGTAGAAAGTCGACCGTGGTCATTGCATTTGTTCCCCTGGATTTCTTCCGCTGAGATTATAAGCTTTTGCTACATTTCAACGTTATCCAAAGTGCCTGTTGTCGCCGGAAAGGTAACGTATAGATTTTGTAAAGATCCTCGCCACTTTTGAAACGTTCTCCGGCTAATACCACCTTCATTCTACACCTATCTACTCTTACATACTACTCCGCAAGCCGCCTCAAAGCGTGTGGCGGGGGTGTAAGACAACAGCCGCTAACACACAAAATGGAAAAACTCAAACGAACTTACGCCTAGCATTTATTTAAGTCTCTATGGTGCGGTGGAAAACGAATTCCCAAACATATCCGTTCGGCAAATATCTCTCTTAGTTTATCGTTTCTGTAAGGCCTGGAAATGTAGTAGGCTTCTAATATGTTCTCCGTGTCACTGGCGCAGCGAGGGTGGGGGTTTTGAGGGATAAACCCCTACCTCCCCCAAGAGCCCAGAGATTTTTTTTTTAATTTAAACCATTTTACTAAAATGCATTAATGTCATTTACATAATAGTGTACGGATTAATAAAATATTAAAATGAATAAAAAATTGTAGCATTTTTTCACAAAATTTTGCGGAAAAGTGCTACAATCTTTTATTTATTTAAATATCTCTAACTTCCACCAATTGAATCCTGAGTCTGTTGAACTTATTATTAATAAAATATCCCTCAGAAAGCCGTAAAGCTCACGATTTACCTTAAAACATTTCTGGGAAAAAGCCCCCGTACATTCCGCTAACCCTGGCGGATATTTCATACCCCCCAGTATTAGCTGCGCCAAACCCCCCTCCACTTGCCTTAATTCCTAGCTGCGCCCATGCTCCATGTCACCCTTAAAGATATAATTTCTTAATAGATCAGCAATCTAAGCCAAGTGCGTAGCAATCGAGTGATTTTGGTGAATAGATGCAACTCTCAGGAGTCGAGACTATGAGGTGGATGGGTCAGAGCATCCCAACCGAACCGATCCAAAAGTTCCGCAGAGGAACGAGCGACAAGAGGCCGTGCTTTTTCGTGGAGAATGCCACAACAAAGGGGTCAACATTCCTTTCCTCTAATTCTAGAGAGCCCGATGAAGATTTTCCAGGGTCTCACAATACCGGGAGACGTTAATTGTTTCTCCTTGAGGCAAAAAGTCAATCGGGAGGATTCCGTTTTGGTCCCGCAAGAACGAGAGGACATGATCTTCAAAACGGACTTAAACATTTTGTATTTGTTTTGCACTTGGGGAGGTGGTGTGCCGGCTTAAATTCACGAATCCATCTTTTCAACGATGACTCACTCATTACACCCTCTCCATTCACGGAAACGAGATTTTGATTAATTTCAACCAATGCCGAATACAGGATAGAGGCAAGGGGTGGGCTTGGGGGGGGGGGGACCTGGTAGTTAACCCCCCAGCAACAGTGGGGGGTCCGACCAAAATTATCATTTTATCTAGTGCAAATCTACATCTACATCTATATAATACCCCGCAAGCCGCCTAAAAGGCGTGTGGCAGGGGGTGTTAGGACACCAGCCGTTTACAGCTTTAAAAAAAAAGAAGTACTCTAACGAGGTTGGTACTAGCGTTTATTAAAGTCCTTTATGGTTCGGGGGAAAAACGAATTCCCATATCTATCCGTTCGACAAAACATCTCTCTTGATTTATCGCTTCTATCGGACCTGGAAATATAGTGTGGCTCTAATATTATGTTCTCTGTGTCGCTCTTAAAGATATCCATTCTCAATTGTTCAAGCAATCTAAGCCTAGCGCGCAGCCTCCGAGTCTCAAAAGGCTCCCAGCCTAATTCACTTAACATCTGGGTAACGCTGTCTGTACGCCCGTAGCAGTTTCTGACGAAACGCGCAGCCTTCCTTTGTATTTTATTCAGTTCGCGGATTAAGTCTTTCTGCACCGGATCCCATACGCTCGCTGCATATTCAAGGTGCGGTCGGACGAGAGCGAAATAGCACCTTTCTTTCACTTTCTCATCCGAAAATCTTCCCACAATACGCTTGACGAATCCTAATTTCTTCAGGGCTATGCCGCAAATATTCTTTATAAATGTTCCCCACGTGAGGTTCGAGGTTATCGTAACTCCCAGGTATTTCACTTCGTAAATGAGAAAGGCAAAGGGGGGATCCCTAGTCCCTCTTTCGATCCGCCACTGAATTTTCAACCGATTTGACCCCAAGGACATAAATACGTTGAATCACTCCGCGCTTACTATACAGAACAGGAACCAAGGTGGCAGGACGTGACGTCGAGTACTACATTTCATCGGCTTGCTGTGATTGAGTGTTTAACGCCACAGCGGCCTTTTAAATGTCATTCCACTCAAAAGGCAATTCAATGTACTTAACCAAATTTAACAAAAAGTTACCCCGGCAACCTACATACTAAAATAGAAGTAATTTTCTCGATAACTTGTATTGTTCACCACGTGGACATGTTCTCAGTGCTCCATCCTCGACCACCGCACTCCGTCTAGATTCACACTGATTTTAAGTGGCAGTTCTCCATTCACAATAATATTCAAGTCCTTTTTCGAAACGTCGACCCCATTACAAAAGCATTACCCATGTGGCGAACGTAAATGGTTCCATTATAATTTTAATTATGGTTGCCGAGGACGCCTTGCGGATTTGTTTATGTTTATGTTACTGATATATGTGACGGAGATTGAAAGGGGCACTGCATTATTTATTCTAATAAATTGATTAAAAAAGGTGGAGATATTCTCACTTCTCCAACTTCACACCCGGAGCAAAATACGAGGTATATTTAACTTTAGTATATACTTTCTTTTACTCTCACCGAAAAGTCTCAAACAATTCCACACTTTTTCTCAATAACATTTTGCTGAAATCTGCCTTTTTCATCCAGCCAAATTGCAATGTTTCAGTACTTGGCGGCAACTCTCGATAACACAAAAGTCAATACCACACTCCCAAAAAGAAAGAATCACCAGAAGAGACTCGAAAAAAAAAATGAAAAAAAAATAAAAACGCGGATCTCGCGAACTGGAAATACGAATGGTAATTCAGAAAGACCGGTAATGTTGAGAAGGCAGAAGATTGAAGGAAAGGGAGAAAACTGAGAGAGAGAGAGATGGCGCTTTGGAAAGGAAAGAGGAAATCGTTGTCGACCCTCGAATTTGAAATGAAGACATGGTATTGGATAGGAGGGAGGGGATGAAGGGGTGCGTGGTATGGGTAGAAGAAAATACAGCGAACCAGGGGCCAGGATACGAGGGATAGAATGCGAAAAGGTCACCCAAGAAAGAGAGGGATATAAATTCCAGAAATACAAAAAAGGTCCATTCGAAATGAAGTCGATTTCTTACCGAACAAATTCTAAGGGCTTCGCTCATCCTTTTTTCTTTCAATCATTTTCCCTTCGGTATTTTTAAAGATCGAAAGTCTCCCAATAAATGCCTCGAACGCTGTTACTCTTAAAGAGGAATAATACCTCGCACTTGGGGTAGCCGTATCCTATCGTAATTCTCTTTCGGTGACGTAATACTAATGTAAAGCATACATATGTTTTAGATTTATTATTAAAGTACGAAGTAAACTTATCATTATAGTATTTTAAAGTTAGGTAACGCGTGAATATGAATTTCAAATTGAGAAAACAGAAACATTTGGATATATTGCAAGAAAAGATAAATAAAAGGTTTACATATAAGATCGATATCTTTTTCATTTTGAAATTCACAGTCACGCTTCACCTTCCTGCTTTGACATACCTTAAAAATGTCGCCCTTAATCGTTGCTTCAAAAATATTATCATGGAAACAATTTCCAATAAAACTGAAAGCCTATTTTTACATAATCCTTCTTTGCCCCTAACTTAATATGCTACTAAAGAAGGAGACACTGATGTCAATTGAAGAATCGTAGTACATTTTAATTCATTGAGTTATAAAATTTTCTAGAAGGCTAACAATTCGGCTTATTTGAGGTATTCCTTAAACATCAGAGACTGCAAAATGTAGAGCAAAACCTTTGAAATTCCCTGAGAACCAAGGTTACTTATTTCAGTACTCTCACTATCCAAATTATTCCGTGATATGAGTCACTATTCTATTCATATAATCTGATCGCAATCGGTAGTGATTTTCTCAAGAATGCGCTGAATTTTCTCGCGCCAAGATAGTCCCGCGCCGGAGTGGCACAAGCCATGGTGGCCCGCGCCGAAATAGCTGCGCCAAAGTGTCCTAGACCCGCCTAGCTGCTTCCCCCTCCCCTTTCCCCAACGTTGGGTATGCTTAAGTATTGACGTCACTCTACTGTGAACCCCCATGACCCTAAGTCGTGGAATCTTTCCACAGAATACACTGAGCAGTTGAATGAGAGCAAGAAATAGAAGCGAGGGAAAGGACGAAGCCCTTTGCACTTTAATCTGCTACACGGTGGCAAAGGGTGCATCGTTTCCTCCAATGGGTGAACGACCCTAGTTCCGCAAGGATGCCGAAGCATGCAGACTAAGAGCTAAGCGTAGGTGGAATGTGAAGAATCTTCATTCCCTGTGGCGGAATATGAGATTGAATAGGATGCCGATGTTTTTGAGCTCTTCCACTGGATGATTCAACGGTGCTGCATAGTAAGTAAAGCCGAAGGTCCAGAATGTGACTCCCACCGCCCGTGATTTCTTTTATAAGACAATTGAAGTAAATTCCATTTCCATCAACGCGATACATGCGGAGTCTCTGCAAAGATATAAATTCAAATTCTCCACTTGATCCCTCAGCCAATTAAGTATGGTCATACTAATGTAACGTCACAGGTTTTAAACGAATTAGGTTGGGAACAGCTGGAGACTCGGTGGCCGCGCGCTAAGCTCAGATTACTTGAACAATTGAGAATAGATATCTTTCGAAGCAACACGGAGAACATCGTATTAGTGCCCCACTATATTTCCAGGTCCGACAGAAACGATAAATTAAGAGAGATATATTGTCCAACGGATATGTATGGGAACTCGTTTTTCCTCCGAGCAATAAAGGACTTTAATAAACGGTAGTCGTAATTTCGTTAGAGCATTTGCTTTTCAAATGTCAACGGCTGGTGTCCTAACACCCCTACCATACGCCTATTTAGGTGGCTTGGATTAAACGTGACAGACCTAAATTTAAAATTACAAGGGTTTAATAGAAACTGTAAATTTGTTTTTATCACTTTGAAGTGGATTAATATTACTTACGAATTATGTCTAAAGCATTTTTTTTAAACTCATGTAAATACTTCATTTCAAAATAAACTGAAATCAGTCCAAGTAGCTATCCATCATTTTTATAGATTGTTCGACATGATGGTCGATGTGTGCATCAAAAGAGCATCCAAAAAAGTTTGCGTTGCCATATCTCAGTAACTAAGGAGTTGCTATCCCACGTTTACATGACAAAAAGTGCCTAAAATTGTCTCCATTACCACCTCCTGAAGTATTGCAGATTTCTCCTGAAACACACCGTATAACACCACTGTAGCAATTAGTAGTTGTGTCGGCATGTAGATGGCTCTGTCAACCGTTAGCTGTCACGAAGGTAGCGCACGCGAATTGACAAGTCGCACGTGGATAGACAAAGGAATGGACGCCACATACTCGTTTCCGGGCACGAACGATAATATGGCGGCGCGACGTCTGATGCTGAAGAGGAAAGACGCGCAGTGAATTTCGATACACGAGGGGACAAAGGAAGGAGTCGCCACGAGGAGGAGGAAGACCCACAGAAACAGAGTGAAACAAGTGACAAGCGACAGCCGGAGAGGACCGACCACGAGCGTATAGAAACCAATTCTTCCTTGTCGAACGCGAAAGGTACAACCGATATGACGTTAAATATAACTTGGTACATGCTTAACAGGAGACTCTGCAATCACGGAGTCATAATAAATCAACAATCCTAAGATTGGTTTGACGCAGCTCTCCACTCCACTCTCCGCATGCCTTTCCACAGTGAAAATATAACCAAGATTTTTCAATTGGTACGTGGCTTAACGCTCTGCCGCGAGTCATGGAGCCAGTTACGTGAATATTCTTTTCTACTTTTAAAAATTGAAAAGCTCTCGAAAAACGCATTATTTGCCAATTACGTCATCTCTCTCATCGTTTCTATGGCTGCATCTGGTCCGCTCTAGTTTTACCTTTCAAAAAGATGACAGAAACGACGTCATACCGATCACCCAACTGCAAGCATCAATTTCGCGTGGTTCTTCTAGATATATTTTGAGCTTCGATTTCTCCAACAGTTTTAAGAACTTAAATGAGTAATTTCGAAACGAATGTTTTTCACGGTTTTGGAGAGTGGACCAATATGGTGGAATGCGCAACCTGTCTTCCGATTCGGAAATCGGGCACATCAAATATTCAGCGGCAATCATTACGTAGGTTTAAGATCAAATCAATAGTGTGTGTACTATGGAAGATCAAAGAGGGTCACGATAGAATATATCTTATGAAAAAATATGGGTAACATTCGGGACGATTAGATCGGCCGCGCCAAGAGACCCGATGGCCTGGTGAAAACCATCGTTGAAAGACAAGGAAAGATCGGCTAAGAGATGCCTCAGATCAGGTAAATAGATTAGGTTATTGAGAATGTGAAACAGAAGAATTATCTGAGTGTTTAAAGGTTATTGAATATGGGAATTGAGAGCAGAGAATTATTCATTGCTACCCCTAGGTCGATTTTTGCATAGCTTTTCTTTCACACCCTTAAAGTTGGGAATGCATATATATTTTGGAGTAAGTACTATCGTCGTATCAGAGGTTTCCACATTGGTAACGGCTTTCGGGCGCTCCTCCGGGTAGTCCTGTCGACTGAAGTTTTTCCAGTCATCCTTCTGGCGTCTTCAGGGTCAGAAGTGCGATGAAGGTCGATACCGTAAAATTTGCCGTCGTATGTAGGAGCTTGCGTGTCGTAGGTAGGCTCTGATTGGATTAACCCGCCATTTGACACCAGCATGCTGGCTGAAGAAACTGTCGTCACCTTTAGACAAGACTAATTATAAGCGGAGGAATCAGGGGTGGCCTGGGGTGATTGGGGGCCCTCGGCTTGGGCCCATGATGCCCCCCCTTACTAGGGGATCCGGGCGTCCTCCCCCTGAAAATTTTAGGAAATTGCATGCCCGAAATTGGATGTTGACGCTATTTTGGCTCTTAAAAACCAGATTAAAGTTAATAAAAATAGCAAAATTTTAAGAAAAAGTTGTATGAAAAGTGAGAATTTCACAGATAATACAGTTAAATAATGCATTATGGTTATATTACCTATTACTTCGCGAATTTGTCCCTTGAAACTGTGCCGAAATCTAAAAATCAATTAAAATAACGTTGTCGAATAACCCTTTCAAAAAAGCATCAGATTCTGATACCTTTATTTTATTATTTTTTTAATTATCTTTTTACATTGCGTACGTTGTAAATAAAGAAACTAATGACGATGAAGAATTTTATAACAGCAAAAATAACTTTGGTTCAAGTAAACCGAGTCTTTTTTTAATACGCCTTTCATATAATACGCTTCAGGAGCGTTATACGCGAGCGTTGTGGGGTCTCCCTAAGCTCAGGGCCCTCGGCGATCACCGACCAGCCGACCTGGCCAGTCCGCCCCTAGGAGGAATGCCCGAAAGCCGTTATCATTGAAGTACTATCGAAGTTAACTGAATCGTGCATGCAGAGTGAGAGCAAACCCCTGCCATAGATGGGAACGAGTCACTTAAGTAGCACCTAAACATACAGTTTTAAAGCATTACTCAACCTCAACCTCACACTTTAGAGGTGGCAAGCAGCGTATCATGTAGATGTAGAAGCGAATGTGACAGAGACGCCACCGACTGGATATTAATCGTACCGGTTGGAGGGAGGACCAACATGGGGGAATGCGAAGGCTGTCTTCCGATTCGGATATCGGGCGCATCAAATATTCAGTGGCACTCGATACGGGCGGGATTGCACACAAACACACGCACGAACATACATGGTGAAGGGGAAGGCTGAGATTGGGGGCTGTCTGAATCACTCGCCACACACGAGAGGGCAGAAAAAACAGCAGGAATCCATCCATTTTCATTCACTACCACTGCCACGTCGCATAGATTGTATTTCCTCGACATAATTCTTCGTATTCGGCTTTCCTCGTAACTAACCACTAATTTATACAAGTATTAGAATCGATAGATGAATCCGTTACGAAAAAATGTATTAAATTTTTTTTTATTGCAGGAAAAAGCCGCACTCTAACTGAAAGTGACCACAGATTCCTCTGGATGGCTGGTCTCTATACTACTCCCTCACAGGGTTTTATATATATTTTAGCAATTCAGAAGACTCTGAATGAATACAAACGACAGGCTACAAATTAACTAAAGGCTGAGGCCATCGGTGAAACCCTCCATTTTAATAAAATTATATGAAATAGAACAACTTATCAAATGAGCAAATTGAAAATATAGATTGGTTCCTTATTTCACGCTCGCTTGTATCTCAAATATAAATTTTACGTCATTACTTTTCCTTTCCTTCTCATTCATTCCTAAAACCCAGCATATAAGCAATCCGCAATGAAAACATTTCATAATATGAAATGTTAATATAGCCCCTTCTTAGATTCTCTCTTCTTCGAGCCTAGCAACCTTAGAGAAAGGATTAGTAGACGGTCCGGTGGACCGGTGACGTCACTACTTTGGCCAACCATACACAAAGCGTCTCGATAGAAACGTGGAATTGTCTCACGTGACTAGCATACGATTTGCGAATCGTAGATTGTTGCTGTGCATTTGAGCGTCATGTAAAAACATTCAAATGAAGCTCAGTGACCTTTCATAGCTGAGTAAAGCAAAAAATATTTTAATTTATTGTATTTAATTTTGATGTGTGACTAATTTTTCCTCCCTGGCACACTGACTTTTCAATTTCCGCCGTCACGTGATATACATGCTAGGTATACATATTTACTGAAGAGAAGGTTACCTTCCCGCCCTATACTAATCCTTACTCCGAGTTCTAACACCTTTTTCATAACATTAGTGATTAAAAAATGGAGATTACGAACAAAATATGACATTTTAGCCATTATTCTCTGGCATATTAGGGACTTTTAAGTCCTAAACTGGGTGTCAGCTTCCTTAAAGTCATCTCTCTCAGAAAAGAGCGACAAAATTACAAAAAAACAAATGTACTGAAGAGACATTTTCGTAAAGTTCATAAGTTCATCTATTTGAATTTACATCAAACTTCCGCCCAAAAGGCTTTAAGGCGCTCCTTGGAAGTGAATCATCCGGGCTTTTCTTACTGCGAAACCATATCAGCGAACGCAGCTATATTTAAGTAAAATTGAACACCCGAGAAGAAATTTTCTTGAATTTCTTTAGCTCGTCTATGTTCATTTTCATCAAACTTTCGGTGAAAAGGCTATACAACGGGTCCTTGGAAGTGAATCAGCAAGGGCCCTTCTTACTTCGAGACTAAATCTGCTAAGCCTAAGGAATAGAGTGGCACTACTGGTTGCTGATTAAATTCCCGAGGAAGTGACTCAAAGAGCGATCGAAGTGCCTCCTAACACACGCACACACAGCCAATAGGGACTCCAAATATGCTCCCCGTCGCTACTCACGCACGAAGTTCCCTTGAACCCAGGCCGAGAGTGAACTCAATAACACGACCCCGGGTATTCCAGGAAGGTGTGCGAGAATCCGAATCGCAAGGTGCTTCCGAATATATATAGTTTCCGAGCCGCGTTTGTTCCCAAGAATCTGAGGGCGCTTTGCTAGAGCCATCTATGGAATTATGGAAGAACTTTCCTCCTTCCGGCTAAGGGGTTGCCTGTATCTTTCGTGCTTTCGATACCTGAGCCTCATATCCGGCTTCCCAAGCGTACTTGAGCTGTACTTCCCACAGGTAGACTGCTAGCTAGTGATGAGTGTTTACAGGCAAAAATATCGAGTTACCATTCATTTACTTAGCGAACTATATTTGTTCGGCGTATCCCAGGTGTGCGGGGATATGACTACGTGAGTATTATATCAGGATTTCTTGAAAATTGCACTCGGCGAGTAAGGTAATCTAAATCAGCTTTCAGTGGTTGATTTTTCGACAAACAAATTCCATATTACTACAATGCAGACATTTATAAAAAAATGATATAATAATCCATAGATGATAAATGAAAATTCTAAAGTGAGAAGTTTCCCGTACTTCCCAAACTGCCGCAACCTCCTGTGAATGAACTATTTCCTATGCGCTTCTACCCGTACAATATGTAAATAAATTTGATAGTTGCAGTCTCCTAGCTATTGATGAGCGTTCACGTACAAAAATATCGACTTCTCATAAATTTACGAAGCGTAATATTTGTTCGACGTATCCTAGAAGTGGGTGGATGTGACTTTATGAGGATATCTTGATATTTACAATCAGTGAGTAAGGTAATCTAAATCATCTTTCAATGGTTAATTTCAACCACCAATTCCAGATTACCAGAATACAAATAATAATCTAAACTAGAGTAATTTCATCTGTAAATTACAAATAAATATTCTCATTCGAGAAATTTCAGGATCCCTGTTAATCCAAAATAACTGCAACCACCCATAAATGAACTGCGTCTTATACGCGTCTACTAAGTAAGGAAATTAATTTTCGACCAAGTTGTGATTTTAATGAAGTTACTTAGTGGTGCAAAGATCATTTTACATTATTCATACATGATATATGAGACATCAATGTTAATAAACACACATGGAATCTATAAAAATAACAAAAAATCTATAAACTCTAACTCTTCATTAAAACCTATTTCATGCCCCCCCCCCCCCCTCCACCCACGGTTACCTATTTAAACCACCCAGCGAATTGTACCTGATGATAGCATTAGATACTGAAAACCGGGTCGTGCTGTTTAAAATGAAGTGTGGAATAAAACAAAGTATTTTATTTTATTCTACTGTAAAATCTAGTTGATAGGAAGGTATTCTCTAACCAAATTTCAATATAATGCATTTTACAATACAACATGGTAAAATTTGTCATTAGACTACATATAAATCTTATAAAAATTTTACGATTTAAGTTCGCCTGAGACGCTGACTCCTTAGGAAGTGCTCGTGTAGGTAAAAATAGCTAGGACGAGGAAAACGTATTAGTTGATCAGGTAGGTAAAATGAATCTCTTTTTGTGGTGATGGAAAATATAATTCATGGTAAAATAGTCCTCGGAGTATAGGTGAATGTATGTAATGCAAAAAAGTTTTCGCCGACGTTTCAGTTTATTTTAAACTATCATGAGGTCTATGAAAAAAACGTAAAACAAACTAAAACGTTGGCTAAAACTTTTTTGCATCACATACATTGACCTATACTCCGAGAACTACCGTAAAACTGTGTGAAAAGAAACATTGGGGTGAATAGAAACGAAACTTCTTTTTTTTATGTATAATCTATTTCCTACATAAATATGGGTAAATAGCGGCAACTATTATTTTTTTAGGTTGATACACTTTTGGCTGAAAGTGAAATAATGGTTTGCTTGGTTGGCAGCACTGGTTCCTGTTTGTTTGTCATGTTGAATTTTACCACGTGATTCTTGTTTTTTTTATCCACTTTGAACTTTCCAGGTAAGTCAGAATACGCAGTGTTCTTAAAAGTAAATAGCTGTAAAAAAACATAGTTTAGTTATTCATATAAAAGATTCAGGCTTATTTTAAGTTTTAACTTTAACAATATTATTTCAAAAATTATTCATATTTTTTAGGTTAGGTTTTCAGAATTTATGGGGTGAATAGAAACAAATCATTTTTAGTGTAATATTCACCCCGCAAGAAAAATTCTTCAAAGATGACCGGTCTGACCTCACAATTTATTTATCATAATTTAATCTAATAAATACGGTAATTGCCTACCTATTCAATTTGTTTACTTACAGTTATGTAACTTGTTTTGTTTATGTACTGAATTAAATCATTATGTTGAGAAATAAATTTGTATTTATCCATTACAAATTAAAAATACCATATTCAACTGTTTCCATTCACTCCCGATTCGTTTCAATAGAAAAAAACATGAAATTGAAGTACTGTTTCTATTCACCCCCATTTGCGGGGTGAATAGAAACACCATGTTTTAATTTTTTTTCTTTAAAATCAAATAAAATTTTAAAAATTAAATACTATAACAAATAGGTCTAACAGAGACCTGTGTTTGGGCAAAAAATTGTTTATATGGAACAACTACAAATATGCAAAATTTCAAACCAAAGTTGAAAATTGTTTCTATTCACCCCGTTTTTCCGGTATTTTACCATGAATTAAACGAGGTCAAGATAAGAAGAAAAAAAAGGAAAATATAATTTATGATTTTATACTAAAAAAGATCGCTAAGACTTTATTTGAATGCAGACAATAAAATTATTCGCTCAACTCAGTTTAAAAATATCTCATAATTAATACACGACCACAAAACAAAAAGCATTGAACACGAGCCGAAATAAATCATAATTTATTAGGAATTAATTGGGTTCGCAGTCTAACTGCATCCCTGCCTGGGTTCCTCTGGCTCTAAGCATTAACGAAAATAAACATTTTTTTTAAATGGAGACAGTTTAGGATAAAAGTTAAGGATTCCGGAGATTCACAAGATGAGATTGAACGTCTAACGTAAGACAAGAGCTTCAGGTTTTCCCAGAATACCTTTGTAACCCTCCAATTTCCGCCAAAGCTCGAGAAACTCACTCCAAAGAGCTTTAAAATAAAAGCAGGAACTGTGGTTTTTATGGGGAGAAGAAGTTTCGAAGAAAGACAAGGCTAAGGATTCAAACTACGTCGCTCAGACACCAAGCGCCTAAGGACAGCTTTCGCAAACTGTTCAACAAAAGGGTCGCCTTATTTATCTAGGGAAAGAAGTCTTCCTGAACTCTCAACACTCATAAAAGCTAGCTAGGAAAATAAAAGACCAAGAAAGCTCGTCAAAGAGAGAGAGAAAAAATGGACTCTGGGTCAGACTATGTTTACTACGGTTTCGTTATCACTTAAGTTGATCACTCTATGTTACACGTTCGGGTAAGGAAGAACTAAGGGACAATAAAATGCTCAGAAAAAGAAGTTTTGCGTCCTTTGAGGTACCTCAAAATATCAGGTGTTTCAAAACGAATTTTTAACGGTTATAAAAATTTATTACTCTCTAACTTACCGCTATAAAGATACATCAGATGAAAGAGCTAACTCAAACTGTTTTATTTGTAAGCAACATTTCACATGTGCAGCCAATTTTTCCGCCAGCATCCGTTAGAAAGCACCACTGTCAAATATGGCGATTAGTGAATAAAGCTTTTTGTGTTTTAAAGTTTTGCAAAGACGGAATCTGAGGTTACTGTGCATTGTGCGTTCCGTACTACATTGAAAATTTGTAGTAGTCTTTAATGTAAAACTGTTTCAGTTACTCTTCCATTTGATGCATGGTTTATAGCTGTTAGTTTAGTGTTATAATTAGTAGACAGCGTTAAAACCCGCTATTCACTTTAAAACACCCGATATTTTAAGCATATTTAAAAGCACTGCATCTAAAAATGATTTTCTATGCATTCATTCGCACGGGTGCAAAGCTAAACACATCAAAAATGAAAATCGTAATGAAAGTCCTTGGTGTTTTAACTTTCCACACGTGCGCATGTCTGCATGCAAAGTGAATTGTTCTATGCAGGGATGGCAATTAAAACTAAATGAAAGTCAAAATCAATAAAATTTCCATAGTTTCGTCCCCGGGAGCGAACATCTACATAATACCCTGCGAGCCACCTCTAGGGTGTTTGGCAGGGGGTGATCAATCACCAGCATGCAGCATGCATTTGGACTCCCACATGCACACCACACCGTCCAAAAAACGTCCCGTATAATAACAAACTATACTACTATATGCTGTTAGAAATAGAATATAGAATAGAAATTCAGAAACATGCATTAAGTTTTACGTAGGTCATGCAATCTATTTACGAGTTCTATTGCTGCCGTTATAATCTCTTATTGATCGTGGAAAAAATGACATTCGGAATCTGTCTGTTCTGCAATCTATCTCTCTTATTTTATTTATATGATCTGATCTTCCGTAGTACGTTGGCGTCCGCAAGATATGGTTAACTTCGTTAGAAAAGACACGGCTCTTGAATTTATCTAAAAGGTTTAGTCTATTTTTCAATCTACGAAATGTAGAAAGAAACGAAATGGATTTAAACCCGGGGAGCTAAACTCAGGGACGAAACGAAATCAGAGTCAAAACTACTTCGGGTCGAAACTGAACTAAAACTCTGGGACGAAACGAAACATGGATAATGTTTCGCACCAGAAGGACCACGTACTTCACCTTCGAACGATTTAGTTTCGACCCACACACCGAGAACGAAGTATGGTTGAATGAAGTAGAGGTTCAGCCTACCGCCATTAGATGGAAGGGGACTCATATTTTTAGAACTAACAGGAGAACGGTGAACGCAAACTGACCATTCCGATTTTTAAGCTCAATGCTTCAACCTCTCTACACGTACGTCAAACGTAATGGGTCGAAACTATTCCCTCTTTTCACCTCCACTCAACTTCTGGGATCGAAACTTAACAATGAGCAGCGGAGTTTTGATTAATTAAGTTTCGTTCCCAGGGGAAAAGTTTCGTCCCGGGTCGAAATTAAATTCCTAGGTGATTTTAATTTCCTACGGGAACGTAACTAAACCAAGGCCTCGTATTTTCGTTTCCCTCCGGGTCGCAACGAAACATTTTCGTTTCGTTTCACTTGCCATCCCTGGTTCTAAGCAGTGGTTTGGAAAACGTCCGTCGCGGAATAGCGATTAGGAGGGGTTTATTTCTCCGACAGTGGCTTAGTAAGCACTACCTACTGTGCCATAGTATTGACTTTAGACGTCAACACCTTGTACGGTTAGACCACGTCTGAGATTCGACTTGGAAGAATGTAACGCTGTGGTGTAACTGGTAGCATACCTGATCCCAAATCGGGAGATCTAGGTTCGAATCCCGGCAAAGCCAAATGATTTTATACATGGCGAATTACAATCGTGTTTTAAACGTCATTTCACGCTACGCTCATTATAACCTTAAACACACGATCATTTTTCACGTACCTACAAACCCCGCTCGTAATGAGCATTTACGCACAACAATGCCGAGTAACCATTCATTTGATTCAGCAAAAGTAATTTTATGTAATTCAGCGTAGTATTGGAATTCTGGCTAGTCAAAATGATTTTTTTCAAACTAAGTCTCTCGGCGTCTTCAGCGCCGAATGACAGCTTTCGCGAATTTCGTATTTCGTTGAATCGCCTTGTTCATCTAGGGTAAAGAACCCTTCCTAAACTTGCAACACTAAGAAGACCTGGGAAAGTATAAGACCAGGAAAGCTATTCACAGAGAGTGAAAGACAAAATAAAACCTTGGATCAGACACAGTTCAATGCCGTTTCATAACCACTTAAGTTAATCAATCTATACTAGAGTCCAATCAGATCGCACGTCCTCTAAGAGCGATTTCAACGCAACGCTTTGCTTTCAATAATTGAATGTCTGTTGTTTATACAGAAAGTGACGAAAAAAGGGATAGAATAAGGGACGGTGGGAATGACAGTGTGATTCAGAGTATGATAGGTCCAGCGATTACCCTTTCGGTCCCTGAAAACATAACACTTGAGCTTGAGAGAACACTCTCCAAACCAACCTTTGGGTTGAATCTCTGATGGAACCATTCTCTCTTTCGCTACCCTGAATAACGCTAATCTTTATCACACTATGCATGAATACAATATGCATACGTGTACACGAACAAGTGCGCTTGGCTGTATGCATGAATGAGCAGGAAGCAGGACGCCGTCCCAGTTCCCAAGGGAACAGAGGGTAGCAGGCGAGGTGACCGGAGTGCGCGCTCGACTATGCACGAGGCGGTTGCCATGGCGACGGATGGAGGTGAGGGAGGGTTGCTGTGATATCACTGGTGGGAATGGGATCACTTTGGGCGTAGGCCGCTCCTGTGTGTGCAACAAAACAGCAGTGCCGCGAGACATAATTCTATGGAGATAGAGAAGTGAAGGGCACCCAAGAGAGAACAGTAGTCCCCACCTGCTCTCTCTCTGGTCTATTTATGACTAGACTCCCCTCCCCTGTGACATTCCACACTATACACCTCAATTCTACACGACAAAGCATTGTATGTTCGCCAGTGAATCGAAAATAATAGATAATTTGGCTGGAAAGAAGAAATTAATGATAATTAAAATTGCTTGCAGCAAGAACAAGTCACCATGCCACTTAATCTATTAATTATCTTATTTTGTTGAACATTAGCAAACCAAGCCCGCCTGCGTAGATTACTGCGATGCTGACTGCTTAGTTACTGTTGATATTGATCATTTTTTAAAGATTTGAATGTTACTTCGAGAGAAATGAATGAAATGGTTTTATGTGCAACATGAAGAACATAATTTAAAAATAATTTAATTTAAATTTTTTTTCTTAAAAAATATGCATAAAATTTTATAAGAAAATTACTACATGAGAACTTAATAAATTATAATGGAGAGGTGGGCGATTCGTCAAAAACTGCTACAGGCGTACAGAAAGTGTTCGACTGGGAGCCGCTAGAAACTCAAGAGGTTGGCCGCTTGGCTTTGATTTCTTGAGCAATTATGAATGGATATCTTTTAGAGCGGCACGGATAAGATTATAACAGAACCCTACTATATTTCAAGGTTCGACAGAAACGAGAAATTAAGATAGATATTTTTCCGAACGGATAGTTATGGGAATTAGTTTTTCCCCAAATAAGAAAGGTCTTTAACGAATGTTTGGCGTAATTTCGTTGGGCCACATCCTTTTGATTTGTAAACGGTTGGTGCCCTAACACCCTCTGCCACACGCCTATTGAATGGGCTTTTGGGGTAGTATATGTGTATGTGAATTTCAATTGGATAGACAAAAGTTCACTTACATTGAATACGATTTAAGGTCTTTCTTTGTACTTTGCAGCGATTCGTAGAGCCTCAGCGTTGACACTTAGAAGGTCTAAATAAATGGACACCAACCAGCAAGCCCCTTTTTCCTCATACTCCACATGGATCATCGGAAATTAAGCCATACACACTGACAGAATAAAATGAACCTGTTCAAACGGAATCTTTGCCCTTCCATGACGTGACACGCGCAAACTAAAATGGACGGAAGCAATTACGCCTTCAGACGACGCAATTAAGAAATGACACACAGCAACAGAAAATAAATTTTCGAACGAAAACACGGAAGTACAGGGATGACGCGAAAAAAATGACAAAAAAATTAATTAAATAAATGCATGTCCGTTGCCACGGGAGATGAGGGACTTGAAATAGAAGCGGAGAAGAAAATGTAATATGCCAGGAGTAATCTAAAAAACCTGCCAACGTATAGAAAACAACGGGGTGCGGCTAATCTCCTTCTCCTTAATCTCCTTCGTACATTTTCAAATGCTTTTGTGACTATGGCGGAATTTCGATCTCCTTTCATTAAGAGCTTGATCAAAGTGATGGACGTCAAATCACGGATCTTGGTAGTCGCACTTCGTTTCACAAATCCCCAAACGTTACATCAAATCCAAATTACCAATTTAATTCCTTTTTGTGTAGCATATATCACTCGGGGGAGCAAGGGGAGCGTAGTGAGGACGGCGTAGCGCTGAGAGGCTTGGGTCCTGGGTACGGGTAGAGGTCCAGAACTCCCCTTCGCAAGAATTCTCAAAAGAATAATAATTTAGCAAATAAACCTTGCTATCAAATAATAAATCTCAAAAAGGATTAATATTTTCCAAAATTTATATTGAAATATATTATTCCATTTAACTTTAATATTGAGCTATATTATTCCATTTTTTGGTGCTATAAAAATGAATGTTATGATTAAGTTTAACATTAATTCTTTTGTATTTGAAAGGAAAGACAAGGCAGTTTCCACAATTTATTAATTACTGCGACCGGTTTTGATTACATAGTATCATCATCAGGCACTTTTAATGATCATCACGAAGGAGTTCCACCATGTTTCGCATGACACGATTGAATTGATTACCTGAAAAAAATGGGTTTTTGGTGAAAAATTCAATTCTTGAATATTTTTATTGACTTAATGATCCATTTATAATGATACCATATGGTATCATAATCCATTTCCATAGCAAAGAACGCTAGGAGCATAAAATTTGAAGCTCATAGCTATAAAACGTATGCATACATTACATACCTACTATCATGAAATTCGGAGAAAATTATTTCTCAAGCGTAACAAGTCTTTCGCGTAAACATAAACTTAGTGATCGAGTTGTATGTTAGGATCATTTTGCTAATAAGCATAATCAGAGCTTGATTCAGCTGTGAAAGTCGAATAAATTCAACCGATTCATGAGTGATATAGTGAAAGTTCTAAATATTGAAATAAAAGGTACCTGCACATTCCACAATTTTTTTAAAGTAACGAAATAAAAAGAAATAACAGTGGATAGAGGCGCCACGACGAAACCGGTCGATAATTCAGAAAATTATTCGTGGCGATAAGCTTGCCGGAGGTGAAATGAAGCACAAAAAGACAGCGGCGACGAAAAATACACACCGTATTTGTCTATAAACTTGAGTTAAACTCCTTACTACCTCTTGTCTATCCATTGACGAACCAATAGTTTGTTCTTCTCATAAAGTGCTCAATAAAATAAAAACCTCAGAGCAAGGTTTAGTAAAAATGACTCGGCCTTGATCTCCTTTACTTTACTTATACTTTCCATAATGAAGTCTAAAAGGATTCGTGGATCTCTCCCGGGTTTTCGCCGCGTTTTGTTATCAGAGGTGAAGACAGTTTCGCCAGGATTTCACCAGGCGTCTTATGGATGAAGTGATGATTTCCATGTTTTTGCCGTGTATACATAGTTCTCCTTCCTCGCGGCCGCGGTGTTGTTGGCCGGTTACCCTTGTTGCTGCACCGTGATTGACCGGATTTCTGAACACTCTCTTCCAGGCGTTGGCTATATTGTATCCGCCTTCTCTATTGAAATTCTTGAGCGCTTTAATGATCTCTATTGCCTCCCTTATCAGACTGGGATATTATCTCTTTTCCTTTGCGATGATTTTCGCTTCGTCAAATATTATCTTGTGCCGAGGCTCGCTCCAAGCATGCTCGGCAACTGCTGAGAGGTCGAATTTCTTGTTCTGTGAGGCCCTTTTGTGTTATAGGATCGCAAAATTTTGTGTTTACTCCGAATAAATTCAATCGATTCAGGCGTGATGTAGTGGAAGTCCGAATTCATAAATAAAATGTATTTTTCCACAATTATTTAAATGCGTCGTACGCATCTACCCTTTATTACGAAAGTCGAAGATTGATTCTCCTCATGTCACCATGGCAACTCACGACCCGGGGGGATAAAATCCCAGTATTTTGGCGGAGGGAATGGGAAGAGAAATACGAGCAGCGATGGGTGGATTCAAGCGGACCGACAAACCACCCACGTAACCATGGAGTCCATTTCCTTTCGCTGAATTCGGAAACACACGACGAGGAGGAGGAAGAGTACTAACGCGCCCAAAATGGGACAAACGGGCCTTCGTTACGCAACAATCAGCCACGTGATTGGTCAATAACGAGAGAGGAGAGAATGGGGGGTGGGAGGGTGGACACGTCAAATGGGGAAAATATCACGCGACAAAAACAGCGAAAATTTATTACAGAGTTCGTTGACCGCAATGAACCGACGCGTTACACGCCACACCGAAATATTTCATCGGCCGCATTACGAACAAACTGAGGATTTATTAACAAATAAACTACGTTATAAACTAATTTCGTAAATAAACCGTACGATGTAGGTATAACTTTATGGATCCAACTGTGTTTGGCGAGATATGGTGGAAAAGCAAGCTGAATAAAATGAAAAACTTATTATATCGTCACTGGTTTATTAATAATGACAACGCGTTTCGACGTTTAGCGTCATAATCAGGTTAGGTCGTCAGGTCGAAAAATATTAAGTCTTGACTTATATTCTTTCATTTGACCTGATGATCACCCTAATCGTCAAAAGGCGTTGTTATAATTAATTAACCAGTGGACAAAAGTTTTTCATTTATTTATGGATCTATGTAATGTAAATGAAATAAAAAAAGTCTTAAATAAACACGCTATTTCCAAAAACAGCATAAAAATCCACTACAGAGTAGAAAAATACACCTTTCATCGCTTTGAGGAAAAAGCGTGGGTGAAAATTAGGTTAATTGGATATGAGCGAAGAAGAGATAGAAAGATGAGTTAGAATTAGCATGCAATATCTAAGCCTAATCAACACCCATGCTTTACACTCCGAGTGATAAAAAGCTCATTTTTTTAACATGCAGCACACATTATACTGTATATTGGATGAAGCCATTTTTTAATAGGCATACTTTATATTTAATTTTTTTCTACTCTTTAGTTGTGAATCATGTAATCGATCGGAGCAAAGCTGTTACAGAAATTTCAGCCAAAAATGTAAAACTAACGGCATCTATTGAGGAAATTCAAAACTATATTTCCCACACGGAAATTTAATTCATTGATTCGAGCCCAGTGGAACAAAATTTCTAATGTCTGATTATTGACTATTGTATTGTTGAATTAAAACTTTTGGGCTATGTCGCCGCGTCAGATTTTGGGTGGCCCCAACGTTTCCCGACCGATGCTGGTCGCTTTCTCAAGGGAATCTGAAGAGGTGGGATTTAAAATTGGTATATATAGGTATACGTGTCAGGTGGTGGGGGGAGGGGAGTGAGAGGTTGGAGGAGGAGGTTGTCGATTGTTTTTGCCGATTACGGGTTGCCAAGTACGGCTGATTTTAAGGCCAGTGTCTCTGTTAAAGTTGTTTTTCTCCTCTTTAGATATTTCTATTGCTTCTCTTACGAGTCTCTGTTTAAAGCCTTTCACTCTCGCCACAATTTTTGCTTCCTTAAGGTCGATTGTGTGGCCCAGCGCTGCGTGTTCGGCTACTGCGGACTTCGTTGACTGCCCCAGTCGAATTGCTCTCTCGTGCTCCTCTAGACGTGTTTTAACCGATCTGCCAGTTTCGCCGATGTAGTTCTTCCCACAGGTCTGGCAAGGAATTCGGTATACCCCTTCGACTTGTAATGGAGTTCTATCCTTGACGGTTTTCAATAGATGCTTTATCTGTACGTGAGGCGAGAATATTGTCCTTATCTGGAATTTGCGTAGGATATTTCCTATTCTGTCAGTCGTCCCCTTAATGTATGGCAGGAAGGCTTTCTTCTGGTCGCTGAGGTCATTAACAGAGGAGTTATCTCTCGAACATTTAATAAAGTTATCAGAAAGAACAACGAGATCAAAATCAACACCGCAGAAGCAGCGAACTCCTCTGTTAATGACCTCAGCGACCAGAAGAAAGCCTTCCTGCCATACATTAAGGGGACGACTGACAGAATAGGAAATATCCTACGCAAATTCCAGATAAGGACAATATTCTCGCCTCACGTACAGATAAAGCATCTATTGAAAACCGTCAAGGATAGAACTCCATTACAAGTCGAAGGGGTATACCGAATTCCTTGCCAGACCTGTGGGAAGAACTACATCGGCGAAACTGGCAGATCGGTTAAAACACGTCTAGAGGAGCACGAGAGAGCAATTCGACTGGGGCAGTCAACGAAGTCCGCAGTAGCCGAACACGCAGCGCTGGGCCACACAATCGACCTTAAGGAAGCAAAAATTGTGGCGAGAGTGAAAGGCTTTAAACAGAGACTCGTAAGAGAAGCAATAGAAATATCTAAAGAGGAGAAAAACAACTTTAACAGAGACACTGGCCTTAAAATCAGCCGTACTTGGCAACCCGTAATCGGCAAAAACAATCGACAACCTCCTCCTCCAACCTCTCACTCCCCTCCCCCCACCACCTGACACGTATACCTATATATACCAATTTTAAATCCCACCTCTTCAGATTCCCTTGAGAAAGCGACCAGCATCGGTCGGGAAACGTTGGGGCCACCCAAAATCTGACGCGGCGACATAGCCCAAAAGTTTTAATTCAACATGACGAGCACCCGCGAAAGTTTTAACGAAGAATTACGACTATTGTATTGCTATCAGAAGCAAGTAAGTTTGATAAGTTTAAAGCCGATCCGCCATTAAGTTGTGGGTTGAGGATCAATTTCTAGATTCCATGTTGAAACTAATAAACAGACGAAGCAAGTTAAGAAAAAGCGTGTAATAAAAACACAACTTTGTGTTTCACACTGGTTTATTATAAAATTGTGCTATTATTTTAATTCGAATGTAGTAGTTACTTATACACCGAAAAGAAATACAATGTTTACCATATCAATCGTCAAATACGTTTTTTAAATTCAAATCAGAGTTTTTTTTATTTGATACCCGAAAAAAATACACGGCTATTATACCTTTTTTAGCTTTATCTTTCAAATACAGCATTAAAAACGTTTGGTACACAACCCAGTCACTGACTGAATTCATCATTTTATGATTTTATTCTTTTCGAAATGATGTTTACTCTTGTAGGATACTGTAATTTGCCTCCGGTCAAATTGATCATTAGCTAACACTCATTTCAACGTACTTTTTTGAAATTCACAGGGCAGGAAATATAATATAGTCGCAACGTGGTTTTCGTCCGACAACAGCATTGCAACTTGCTTATTTTGGGAAGCATAATATTTAGCATCACCCGGGAAAACACAGCCTGCTCTCTAAACTTAAGGCCCCCAGAACAGGAAAAAAATCATGGCCTCCTCCTACCGCTGTTTGTTGGTCATATTCTAATTACAATATGATTGGAAAACCTATTTCTTCAATATGTGTAAACATTAGTATTGTTTCCATGACTGTCATAAATTTACAACAATTCTGCAAATTCTGCGTACATATGTAATATTTCTAATCCTGCCGCGTGAACGGCGGTGAAATATACAAGAAATGCAATGAGAAAAAAATCCCCGGGACTGGGAATCGAGCCACGGACCTTTAGCTTTCCCGGCCAATGCGCAGACCACTAATCTATCCAGTTTCTATAATACCCTCGCGTTGCCATCCTTGATGGACCGCGAGGGCCCAACACCTAATACCATGAGCCTCGGTATAATTGCCATAAGAATTTAAGAACCTGGATAGCTTAGCGCTCTGCGCAGTGCCCCGGAAAGCAAAAGGTCCGTGGTTCGATTCCCGGTCCAGGGGACTTTTTTCTCATTGAATTCTTGTATATCTATATATATAAAAGAAAGTCGAAAATCGTGTTAGTTAGAACACTTATAACTCGAGAACGGCTGCACCGATTTCAATGACATTTGGTTCTTTGGATTCGTCTCAGGCGGGGTTAACATATAGGCCATTAAAAAAGGATAATTTCACAAAAAAAATTCATCTCTTTCCGAAGGACATGCTTTTAGGAGTTACAGTAACACAACAATTGATAAGTCGGTCAAAACTACAAATTAAATAATTTGTTTTGTTTTTACCACTTTAATAACTGAATTTAGTAACAATATAACATTTTAATTACTAAATATATTCAAAATATTAATTAAATTGAAATTACATTTTTTTAATTTAATTCGAGCTGATTGTAAGCCCAGCCGTGGCCCAGCTCGAGTTGACACTTCACTACCGTGTTTGTAAACCAATCTCCAAGCAATTGTTGACAAACGGTAATGTCCGTGTTCCTGTCGAGGAATCGAGTAGTTTTAACTCATTTCCTTGGAATGATTGCAAATTAGTTTCAGCTCATCAACAAAGAGTTCCAGAATATGATTGATCACCAAAAGAATCAAAGATGGTTGATTTAGCGAGCAAGAACGAAGATGTGGACGACTAAAACGAGGTAAATTCAAATAGTTCGTACTCTGCATGGATTCGAATCTTTTAAATGTGTAACAAATGAAGACGAAATCACCAACTATCTATCTGAATATTTTAAGTCCTTGGACGTACCTGGCTTACCAAGGCACGATTTACAGAAAAATGTAGGCTCTGTGCTCATGATCTTTCGAAGCCTAAACTGCCTAAACCAACCATAACTATCCAACAGAACGTGTTTGATCATTAAAAATTGGTGATGAATGTGATTCACGCAACTTTACTCAAAGGAAAATTCAAAGGTTAGGAAGTCCTCATTCCGTAGATTCCATGATCTCAACTCATATGCCCTTTTGAGCTTAAACGTATTCAATTTACAATTCGTGTTGCATTCGTGATAACGATTAAAAAATCGCATGGTCATTCTTTAAGTTTTTGTGTTGTTTGTGCTCATGTGCTAATGAAAACCCATGATTTTCTCATGGTCAATTTAGCGTGCTATGTTCACGAGTCGATAAACCATCCTCTGTATTTCTTCCTTCGCTTCAAGTGCGTAGCTAGGATAGGGGGTTTTGGGCGCAGCTAATACCACGGGTTTGTAGGGTATAGAAAACTCGCTAAGGTAAGCGGGAAGTGTGGGGGCACTTCCCCCAGACATTTTTTAAGATAAATGGTTATTAATAACAAAATCTTTCATAAAAAAATTCTCTAAGCTCTTGGGGGGGGGGTGGTTTATCCCCCAAAACCTCCCCTCGCTGCGTCACTGCTTTGCTTCGCTATATTTATTTAGCTTCATCCGCTTCATCTTGCGCCTGATAACAAAACAAAAACTGTTGTTTCTCTGAAGGTGCTTGACGCAAGACATTAAACCCGAATGTGTAGGGCTCACCGTGGTGCGTTTACGCATGCAGTACGTTTACGCAGTGCATTTTTTCCAAACAGAGATACTAAAACTGGCGCGCCTTAAGTCATTTAATGCGAATGCTGCTTCATAGGGGCTTTTCTTGCACGATTTTGAGCATTAGTCAAGCGTCGGTCTGGGGTCGTGTCAACCTGCCCCCTGAATGGGCCAAGTGTATGCAACTGACTTGGACCTAAAAACATTTTTTACAGCTAATAACGCAAATAGCCAACAACTGAATGCGTATAATTTTTATTTCATGAACTGCTTTATTAAACCACAATGCCCAAAATTTCTTAAGCTAAAACGTAAGAAATTTTGTTGAAAAAAATCCGCGTAAACGTGCTCCGATTCACCCTATGTAGATTCAATAAAGAAAATGTCTTTCTGACAAGGAATTTTGGTACTCATTTACGTAGTTTTATTGAATTTGTATCCTTATTTTATTATAATAAATTAAACATGATTAAAAACGATACAGCCGCTCTTGATTTATAAATGGTGTAAGTAAACTGTAAGTTCCTTGATTGTTAGGCGGTACGAAGTTCGCCGGGTCAGCTAGTTCTACATACACTTGAACATGAGTAACGTCGAATAAAAGGTAAACTTGATGACATCCTATTCGTTATACCCTCAGAAAAACGAAGTCTATGGATTCCCAGTCAACACTCGCTAGTGTTTTACAATAACTGACACAAAAATAACAAATCAAATCTTGTACAGGTACATAAACCGGCGAACTAGAGAAAAGAGTATGACTAGGACAAAACAATATCTAAATTATAGCAAGAATGAAAAAAATGCAAAAAAAATCGATTACAGCGCAAACAAGATGTTGGTAAGATAAATAACATCCATTAACATCTGGAAGCGCAATTTCTTCCCATGCCGAGAAAATGTTCTCAAAGAATTAACGATGAGTGTCGGGTCTATTCTTCGGTGTAATTTGAAAGGAGCAACGATTACGGAAGGCGCCATGTTATGCTTCGCGTTCGCTAAGCACGACTGTGCTGGTGACCCATTTCTCTCATTGTGCAGAAGAAGATTAGCAGCGCCGCGGGCGAGTGGGTGGGAAGAGGAAATTGCGGCGGAGATTTAAAGATACAAGGGAACGAAACAAGATGTGGAATTGAGAAGGAGGCGCGTGGGAAAAGGACTATTCGAGGAACATAGGTAGCGGTGTGGGGAGATGAGTTGTACGAAAAAAGCGCAGTTAAGGTAAAGGAAGGGAATGTACGCCCGTAGAAAAATTTGAGATAAATATTAAGCGATATTGACTTTATTAGCGATGCTTCATGTAAATGTTATAAATACCAGTATTCAATTTACCGTACAGCATACATCGATACCAATCAACTTTCAATTGTTCCATTGGTTTCGGAGTTAGCAAAGATTTGCGTTGTTTACAACAAATCTTTCCATTTTCGTGGTACAAACAACTTGTATTCTGCAAATTGTCATTAATAGATTTGGCTTTCTTATATAAAAATTCCAAGTTATTGGAACGAAAACCACGGGGAAACCAAGAGCTCAATCTTGCGCAACTAGATTTTACGCGCAAAAAACGGGTACTTATTTTGGAAAAAATTACAGGAAATACTATGGCGCGGAATTTTTAAAAAGTAAATTATCCAGCGTAGAAATAAATTTTCTTTCGTAAGATTTTCGTTGCATTGAAATTGATTACCTCGTTTAGACGATATAGCTCCTCAAACTCGGGTGCCTTGCTTTTTTTCCAGACGGTAGGTACGAGTGAAGGAGCCGGGAAACGATTCAGAGACCGAGATTCGTAGTTAATGACTTCTACAAACCGCAAAACAGCAGAGAAAGATCACATTAGTAAATAGGGTAGTTTCCTTCATCAAAGAAACCGAAAGGCATTGGTTGCGATTTGTTACCCACAATTACTGTATTCATAATATACAAATTATTTCGTTTTAGAAATACCGGTTTAGACGAATGGCAATGGTCCATTTTTATCCTCATTTGAAAACGGCAGATTGGCGCCCATGCGATGCCACTGCACGTGACGTCACAGGGACCTAGTTTCTATAGAAGAAGATAGGAGTTATACATCGTCTGAGATTACCAATGCATGCATGAGGCGCAGAGCTCAGGGAAACATGTCTTAATAATCACCTATTAAAACTGGCTAAGGTCGGAAAGTTTTCTTCGTTTGATAAGGTATTAATAAACCTTTTTTAAGCCAAGCGCTACCAGACAGCAAGGTACTCAGCTACCCTCTAGCATATTGCGTCCTATCAGCGCTCAGAGCCTCGATCAAGGTCACCTCACAAGTCGGGAGGGGGGAACCAGAAATACGTAAAACGGAGAGATTTCCTTACCCGTCGCGTTTTCGCGCGCTTGAAAATTTTCACTTTTCATTTAATCGCGAAAAATAGATATCGTCATTTAAAAATCTAAAAGCGTGAAATACGTACTCCAGGAGTAATTATCTTCCGATATAGGCAATAAAAAAATAATAGGAAACCACCCTATTGCTTACTACAGTTGAGATACGGTGACAACAATGGGACAAGGCTACAGGAATACAGTGGCGTAGCGAGGGGGGAGGTCCAAGGGGTCCCCCACACCCCTCGAAATATAGAAACGCAATTTCTTCGCTTCATAGATGAAAACAAAATATTGAATGATCTCAAGTTCTTGGAGTTTAGGCCAAATAATGCAAAAGTGATTTGCCTACGTTTCGGTTTATTTTAAAACATCCTCAGGACTTTAAATGAAAAAAAATTATTGCACAATATTGATACATAAATACAAGGTAACAAGCAAGATTTTTTATAATAATATAATCAAAAAAATAAAAAAGGGAAGACAAGAATTTTGACATACCTTATTTTCAAAGGAGTTTATATTTATCGTCATTTACCATCAGTTTCCATTAATTAAATAGAAATAAATTTTACTTAGATTCTCAATGTCTGATCCTTTAATACAGCTGTTATTGGTTTTAGATATATGAACAATTTCTTTGAATAATCTTTTTTTCTAAATAAATTTCATAACCTAAAATGTCGGTGATTTCAAAATCGAAACTATGGCTATTGTTAGCAAGGGCACATAATGTTATACTATTTTTATTGATGATTTATGTTGGAAAATCCTGTTTTTTTTAATACTGCGAGGTCTGTCCTATAATGCAAGAGCTACAATCGAGGCATGAAATTTTATATATCTTATATTACTTCTCAGATTTTTTTGGGGTTTCTGATTTTATTTTTGAGTAAAGAACCTTGTTTTGAGTGTTATGATATTTGTGTGTAATTTTATAATTTATTTTATTGAATACCTTTGTACTTTGCTCAGATAATTTATCTAATTACAAAATATTTAATAATCATGAATTTACAAAGGGTTTCTTTGAAAATAGAAGTTTTTTTTATTAAGAAAAGAATTAAAATTAGTTTAAAACTCCCTACTTAGTGCCCCATTTTATAAATATTTCCCCCCTAGTTTTGAATCCCCCCCCCTCCCCCCGCACGAAATTCCTGGCTACCCCACTGCAGAAGTAAAACCTTTATACAGATGCAAGAGGATAATTTAATCGGGATATTTGTTTTAATATACATAAAAGTTTGGTTAGCCATTTATTCTCATTAAATAGAAATTGTGCTGAATAAAAAAATATAAGAATTGCATCAATGTCAAGAAATATGTACAGTGATTCTTGATGCAAAGAAGTACCTTGTGAAAGTTTGCAGTTCATTCAAAGCAGAATACTATTTGAATGAAATAGTGACAATTATTTTCAACAGACGAAGACAGTTAGAATTTTCCTCCCGGTATTTATATCGGGCACTGTCCAGCTGCCTCCTGCACAAGCAAGTGTAAGGGACCAATGTTACCTTTCTAGTGTAAGTGAAGGATAAGATAATATGCAGGCTTCTAGTGAGCGCGAGCGATGCGCACTAAATCTAGGAAGAACTAAAAGTAACCGACAAATGATATTGGGAACTGCCCAAATGACAACAACAATTAAAACATACAATTTTCATTTTTTTAATTGAATTTTCTTGTTTCAATGTATTTTTTGTTTCGAAAAATATTTGATGGTTTTTAAATATTTTTTGAAATAGTATTTTCCATATTATTCTTTTTTAACAATTTTCTCTATTTTACTATGTTAAAATTTTCTCAATTTATTGGATTGCTGGCAGCGGCTGATGGCCAGCTGTACAGGCAATAACGCATTAAACATTTTTAACAGTACAAATACAATATTTTTAATTAAAGACATACGAAAAAAATGGTACCACGGAATTAATACTTCTTATTTTTTAATATATCTATCAAGTTTATGGGAAGCTTATGTGTTTTCCATAAACTACCAAATGAGGGAGGCTAATTTTTCGTTTAGACTTTACTTAATACACTGAATTTTTGAGGACGTAACCTAATCGAATTCCATTATAAGTTAAGGAAACTAACAACTATGCTTTCTACAATTTAATATTTAGTTTAATCGTCGACTGGTTTTAAAGACTTCATTAATCCTGAAAATGAAACAGTTTATTGAAACTAGTCGACGATTAAATTTTAAATTGTGGAAAGCAAAGTTGTTATTTTTCCTAATTTCATCATTTTGTCTTAGTGTTTAAATCATTTTTTTAATGCAAAACCGGCCAGAAATCTTCGTCAGCACCTTCATCGAAATCCACTTTCTTCCCTTCTCTTCTTCTCTCTCTATCTCGCTCTCTCTTTCCATTCATCGCGATTGCCGCCTTCATTTATTTTTAGCGCCGCTCGCCCGCCATGTTTCTTTCTCTCTCTATTTCTCTGGTGGCGACGCGGAAATAGATCAGCCGACACACTTTCCTCTCATTCTCACTCAGTGTGTCGAAAAGGTCCTCTCCTCTCTCTTAAATAATTCCTCCTCGCTTTATTTGGCGAGACTAAAGCTTCCTTCAAAACAACTCAACTTTACAGAACTTTCCATGAGTTTAGGGGTATGTCTGCAGTTTCTTTTTTTTTTAAGAAATACCTGCGAACTCGTCAGAGACGTATCTTTACGTAGTCAAACAGGAGTGCACATTAAGTGCGAAATATTCACAATTTGTTTTTCATTCAGAATCATTTTCCTTGACCGAGATTCGAATTTAGAAATCGGTGGATTGATTTTGGGTGGCAATTTGTTAAGACTTGTACATAAAACATGCTTTTTCATGATGGTGAGACACGGAAGATGACAGCATTGGAGAAATCGAGGTTGGAAGAATTCGAAATGTGGTGTTGTATAAGCAAATGAAGAAGATCAAACGGATAGTTTGAGTGAGTAATGCGGAAGTTCTAACAAGAGTAGGAGAGAAGTCTTTTGGAATCCTTGGGCAGAAAACGGGACTATTTAACCCGGTAACGCCTGAATTAAAAGCTTCACCGAACTTTTTTCGTAATAATCAATTCTAAAATCAATTAATTTCTGAATAATTAGGTGAAAATTTTATAGTTTTAGCACCAATAGTCTTGAAGACACAGTCTGGTACCATGTGGTACCGCTTGGCCCTCGTGAAGATATTAAAAAAATCGATATTAAATAAGCATTTCGAATTTCACATTTTAATGCCAAAAACGTTAATTTTTTTATATTTTTCGCAAAAAGAGAGATTTATTTTCAAGCAAAATTACTCCAAAATGTCAAATCTTGCTTTTAAAAAAAGCAAACTCTGATAAATGTAATTATAAATGTGTGGTTTAGAAGCCAAGGGGTACAAGTGATTTCTTTTTTCTATACACAGTTAGGTACTGAAGTTAGGTATAGAAAACGAAGGAAATGAATTAGATATTTGATATAGTGCATTTGATTCTCCGCTCGATGTCAGCACAAAACTGAGACTCACTGGTATCCCTTGGCAACTAATTTTTGTGTATTTTATCTAACAATTAACTTTACCTAACTCTGTTGAGAAAAAAATCACTTGTACCCCTTGGCTTCTCATCCCTTCAAATATGCTTATCCGTTTAAAACTCTCAAAATGCCAAACAAATTACAATAAATAAAAAAAGTTACGTTTAGTATTGCACTACCAGCTGGTTATATACCGCTGGGCGTTATCGGGTCAATCGGCGAAATCACGTGACACGATGGTCCAATGAAAATTATCATTGGAGGACAAGTGGAAAGGAAGGAAGACCACGGATGATATACACAAAGCAGGTGATGAAGGATGTAAAGCAGAAGAATTACGAACGAGTTTTTAAAAAAGAGCTGATAGGAGAATAGAGTTGAGAGCTGCGTCAAACCAACCTTAAGGCCCGTTTACACGGTATATTAACACGCACGAGTTATTGTCTGTTTGCGTGAATGATTTTTGTGAACCGGAACGGCACATGTACGAATGCATGAACCAAATTAGAAGAAGTTCCATTTTCTCTTCATCCATTCCCACAAGTTGGTTGGTTACACGGTGCATTTTGCCGTTCATTCTCGCGTTCATACATTTGGACATTAACTCGTACGTGTTCTTTTATCTCGTAAGCAGGCCTTTAGGATTGATGACTCTTGATGCTGATGAAGTAGAACTTCAAGTTTTCATGTAGAGAATCTCATAATCTAGAGGCAGTATAAAAACTACTCTTAAATGCCCGTTGTCCTGAGAATAGGATAGCGAAAAAGATAGTTCTTCGTTGGAGATGATCGCCCTTCCTAATCCGCCCTTGAAAAAACTTAGTGAGTTAATAATGGATTCTATTCTTGAAATATTAAAGAGAAAGTTTCCTGGTACTTTCCTAGGTTTCAAATACTTACACGTTCAAGTCAAATTTTATATTAAGTATACTGAAGTAGCAAACTAGACTTTTAAAAAACCTGCAGAAGGGCAACACGTACTGAGGAAAGAGGGAGGGGAGAAATACGAAAGTGATAATAATAAGAATGTTAATTACCCCAGAATTCTTGAATGTTCAACTTAAGTAACAAAAGAATGAAGTAGAATGAGGTAGCTTCAGTGGTTAGAACTCCAACATGTAAGCTTCCATCCTTACACTTAATGCAATGCTAGTCACACCAAATATTAATTCTGCATGCATTATAAATGTGTATATCATTAAATATGACATGTGGCGAAACACATATCATGCAAAGAAACGTAGGTACATAAAGAGTTTAACATTGAAAATACACGATTTTCGTTGTTACAAGTTACGTTTCAGTAATTTTTTTCAGTACGTTCTTTGTTACGTTTCAATAATTGACATATGAATCCCGTAATATTAGATATAAATGGAGTAATTTTAGCAGTGCCAGTTACCCAACGAATCAGCAGATTGTTCGTGCCGCACCACTTTAGAAGCACTTCAAGAACATCTCAGAACTCTTTCCATTCATCTTCTTGAACCGTTGACAATGGAAGGGATTAACGCTTCCACGAATTTATTTCTCCACCCTCGCAACAAAAAAAAACCTTTGTTTCCCCCTGCCCTCTCAAGAAGTTCCTCCCTTTGGTAAATCTAGAATAAAAAAAAGGAAACGAGTTTTCGCGACGTAAAAAAAGAACAATGGGTCCCATAATGGAGAAATGTGAAAAGGGCTTCCCTCGCATATAAAAAAAGGGCTCCAAGTTCGACGGTGAGGTTTACGAGGAGTGGTGTTAAAGGTCAAGAGAAATGAACCATCTCCCATGTGGAGGAATCACGGGAAAACGGAAATGTCGGCGAATTTCGCATCTGAGCTGCTTGGGCAGCTTCCGGTACTGCCAAACATGTTTTCGCACTAACATATTTGTTTTTCGCATTTCCTCATGCTGCTCATTTTTGGACAGTTTCATGGGAACATGTATTATTCTCCGACCCAAAACAATTCACACGTTTATCATAACGTTTAATGACTTATTTATTTAGTCTGCCTACCATTACTAAGAATTATAAGAATGTCACCACAATACTTATAACGGAGTGCCAAAATCCACGCGAAATTTTCGGAGTCATTTTGACTGAAGAGGGACATATTGACAAATTCATAAGTAAAATTTAGAACAATAACTTTCATTAACTTCTTATGCTTATAGATCAACATACCGAATTAATAAAATGCCTTCATTTTGCAGAAATTTCTTTTTCGATTACAATTCTCCTACTTCATCAATTGGAAGAAGCTTTTAAAAAAAGTCCTCGGCCACTGTACACGCGACATATCAAACGTTCCTTCCTCGATTGAGCCATTAATAACCTGAAACAGATAATGTCGAACTGCCTCAGAACCGCCGCTAGCCCTCTGGCGGTGAGTAGCAGAGGACAACAACAGGAAGGGAGGGTCGAAGAACACAAAGCGCAATGATTACCAACTGAAGATCGGAGGATAACCCGCCTTCCTTGTAGACAACGCTATCGTCGCGTGTCTCTTGAAAAATGCATATCAGAAGAGCCCGCTCAGTCACGCGTGACCGCAGTGAGTGGGGAGCTAGTGGCAAGGCGTGTGTCACGCATGGAGGTCATCAAGCGACAAGCAACAAGTTGAACACGACCTGTAACCACATTCCAAATCCAAAGATCTGGGACATATTACGTATTTCCAAATTTGGGCACCAATTTGGGTGACGCCACAGATAAAGCCAATTACGGGCATTGTTTGGAAGTCCATTAAGTGACCGCCTACAGCGCGCCAGTAACAGCTCACTTAAAGGGCTCACTCTCACGGAAACGGTTCATTTTCATCGTATTATCGTTGTCACGAGCAATGAATGGCTCATTGAACAATGCATTTTAAGATTCAACAGCTCTTCGAATGAGGTCAATTTCCTACGAAAATTCATAACTATTCCGAGCTCTGTGCATAGTATGGAGTAGAACCATTATGTACCTTCGAGGAGTGTCAGGTCATTGAAGGAAGATGAAATCTGTATTTCCGAATGACAATAAATAAAAATAATAAAAATTCGGAGAGTTTTTAAACCTTAAAACGAATCGTTCAATAAGTCACTCATTTACCAAGGAAACAGCAATGACACGAGATAAATTAATCATTCCCGTGGAATTGATGCCTTTAAGAGAGCTGTAACTCGCACGCAATAGGGCTAGGTCATTTATTGGACTGTACTGGTAAACAACGCCATTATGCAGTTACATCTGTGACACCCTCCGAATTCGAGCCAAAACTTGGAAATTCAGTCTACACTCGTTCATATTGCGAATTCCTAAAACCTCGCTCATTCGATCAAAACTTCACTGTAATCATAAGAACGGTAATTCCAGCATACGCAAATCTATGAGTCACTTGGCACTCATATGACAACATCGAAACGCATAGCGTTATGTAGTCAATGAACCTAGGTAGTGCAGTCAATAAAGTTTTCAATTGGGACCTTCAAAATATCTTGTAGGTATAATTAGTAATTTCTGTGGTGAAATTATAAAATAAAAAGCAAAAAAAGAATGAAATCCACGGTTGAAAACTTATCCGGAACGCCTTACTCACTTATTATAAATACCAAGATGTCCTCAGATACCATGGATACGCGACACGAATATAATGCTTTGCGTTTTTGGTCATTCAACTTGTAGCGTGTGAACATTGCCCTTGGTTAACCAATTGAAAACTCGATAGATTGTCGTGCGAAGTCAAATTTAACTAGATTCTTCTTTTTAAAGAAAAGGAAGTGGATGCATTTATACCACCACAGAATTCCATATGAAAGTGATTTCCGAAACGTGAGCACGCATCTGACAAGGAATAAAAATTTGTAGAAATGTGTGCCACTGAAATATGTGCATTTAACGTGCATTTTTATCAACACCCATAATAATAGGCGAAACATTCTCTAACAATTGGTGGGAGAATGTTTCTTTAAATGGAAATATGAATAAAGCATCAGTCTATTTTTTCATAGATATATTTCCAGCTAAGCCCCATGAATGTCTCGAACAGGAATGATCATATCATATATATTGAGAGAATGTTTCTTTAAATCTAAAAAGTATGAATAAAGCCACAGTCTATTTTTTTATAGATATACATTCCAGCTAAAGCCCATGAATGTCTCAAACAGGAATGGTCATACACTTACCATACGCGCAATATCACCCGATTGATCCAACGAAAAGAGGCCAAAGCAATTTCATCTTCCTTACCTGAAAAAATATAAATAAATAAAATGTTAGTTATCATGCATTACTCATGAAGGAATCAAAATCAATATTTCACAGATCTTCGAGTTAAAGTATGAAAAAACTTAAAAAGATAGAGAGGGAAAAAAGTTGCGAAAGCTAATTCATATTCTCCATAGAGGAAATTCCAATAACCATAACTTTTTTAATGCGTTTCCATGGTTTCAGCCGTCACCATAGGAATTCATAGCACGACAATGCAAGAAGTTGGTATCGAGCGAAGATTGTGTAAGGCACAGACAAGTTGCTATGGTGAATGGATATTCATTTTCCTAGCACTAGGAGCTTGGCCCAGACCAATAACGCCTCACCTTTACGTCTGCTAGCCTTTTATCCAAGGAGTTACATGAGGTGAGCCCTTTATGAAAATAGCTTAACGACGATATTTCGTTATTGTTATAAATGCAGAAGCATTTCAAGAGCGTAAAAACGGATCACAATGGTGGAAATCAAAAAAAAGGAAACCCTTAAGGCCTAAGAGAGAAGTACTTTTATATCTTCTGGTTTTAATGAAAATACTTATTTGCCAAATCATGCATAACATTAGTAAAACAACATTTTTTAAAGATAAATCAACAACTTTTATTGTTGTAATTTTTACCATATTTGTTCCTATTTTATAATCTAAATGGCCTGCCGCGAGCATTTTTTTCTTTACTTAATTCTCTGCATACCATGGTATGCTTTCCAACCGATATACCAATAGCACTGAGGAAGGAAACATTCAATCCGAATCACTGTCAACATAAGAAGTGCAAAGAAAGAATTTTAATTAAAAAATTATAGCATTGGAAAAATTTAATAACTCTAAAATAAACGAAGCAGAGAAAATGTTTATTTCAGGTTTTGAAAAAAATGTCGAATGCTTACCAATAATAGCACCCGTGCTTGAATAGTAACCGTAATACGGTGAGTGCCAATTCGAATGGGCGTACCTAATCACATGAACACATGAACGAAGGAACGCACGTAAAAATTGGATCAAATTGCGAGACTCGGAGAGAAATATAGCGACGCCACCAACAAATCATGCAAGAACTCGTAAAAAAAATTCAATATAAGCGTTAGAAAGGTTCCCAACGTTTCGATGCCGAATGCGCGACACGGATAGGTGCGGTTAACAATGGCTGATAGATTCTAGGTCGCATACCGATGGGGCAATGCGCAAGGCGACTCCTTATTACATATTCTCCCATAGGTCACAACTCTCAATGCAATTTACCAAGGAACATACGCAAATGGTTAGCTGTAAACGATTTATACATAAGAGCCTAGTTTAACGAGATCAAAAAACCAGGAATTACTTATTAGAAGTTCTAAATTGTCGAAAGTATAAAGTTTAAAAATAAATACAGAAAATAGAAGAGAGAATAAACATGATTAATCCAAACGGCATGATCTATCCGCGGCACATGCCAAATTCACGCGGTCCCTGTTAAAAGCTATGGAATCGGAGTAATCATTACATTCATGCTGGCATCATTTAAAATATTATTTATTCCGACCTATACAGCGAAAATTTGCCGTATTATGTTAAGGAATTATCGTATCGTATTGGAATGATTGACCAAGAGCATGATAGATTCAAATAATTAAATATATATACCTTGTAATCTTTATTCCACAAATTTTGCATATAAATCCATCGCCATCATAAATGGAACTCAAAACCCAAAATTCATCTGGTGGAATAACAAAACTGTCGAACGTTACAAATCATAGCTATCGTTAAACATTATGAAATCCAAAGCATAATTGGCAAGAACAGTGTAATGGATGAAAGATGGCGTATTTACGGAGGATGTATCACCTATTGACCATGAAGACAGCATCCAGACTATACTCCAAAACCATTCAAAGTCATTATTGTGAGAAAGTATAAAAAAACGGACAGAGTATGTCCATGTCTTCCGTTCTCATTAAAACCTCAATTAAATTTTAAACTAGGGATCCCTCCAAGTGACTGCAAAGTGACTATAAGCTGTTTCAACATTTAAATCCTTAGCTCTTGTAACATAGGTGGAAAGCAAATAAAGTGCTCGTAAGTAGGTTTAATGGATACAAATACACCTCTTCCTTCGTGATGGTTGAATAATCCAAATCCGTCTATGAGTTATATCAAGGAGCAGCCCTGGTGAGCAAGTGAGAATCTCTAGTTATCGAACGGCCCCGGCGGGAAATTGGGACAGTCCATAATGCACCGGAGTCGCTAGGGCAACACGAGAGACGACGGGGCACCTCCAACAAAACGAAACGTTTAAGTAATCGTTTTTTTCCATTCGAGCTGAAATAAGTTTTTTCCGTGTCACTTGGAGATTCCATTGCACTGGTTTTTACAGGTTAAGTTACCTTTTTTACCTTATCTACCCCACAAAATACGATGATGAAGCCTTAAAATCGGGGTTTTCAACGATTTAAAATAGTCAATCACACACGTCCAAGCCCGGATAGTGGCAAACTATCCAGGCGGGACTCGAACCCGCGACCTTTCATATGGTGACTGACACCGCCACCGAGGCCGTATCTTAATTAGTTACTAGTCTCCGAATAGTATGGTATGGTATTTAAAGGAGGCGACCGACAGCTGAATTCATTTGCGCCATGAGGGAAGGGTATGGCAGGAGGGATGGAGAGAAACCCGGCGTCGGCATTAGCCTCTTCTTAACGAAAGGCGCCAAGAGGACCACAGCTTAACGTCCCACCCGACGGACGGAGCGGTGCGCTTGAAATGTCCTCCACACAACATTCAAGTAAGGATCCGGAAGACTGAAAATTCTCAGCCACCGCCGGGATTTGAACCCTAGCCCATGAGGTGGGAAGTCAAATCTTCAGCCACCACGCCAGCCCAATCCTCAGCGCCCCGAATAGCTTCGACGAATAAACAACGTTTTTTTACGAAAGAAAAAACTTTTAAATTCGAAGTTTTAAAAGCCCATATGAAAAACGTTTTTTTCGCATAAGTAGGAGACAGACGTGCCCTGGTATCGCTGCAGCCGAGGAAATGGGTCATAGGGTGCTAGGAAATAGGACGCTTACCTGCAACCCTCGCCTCCTGCTGTTTATATAGCTCGTCGGGATATCAAGACCCTTAAGCGGGCTGCACGTGGAACGAGGAAATTGTAACTTCAAAATAAAAAAACAGCAAATTCCTTTGCGAATGGGTAATTAAAAACAAATACTTACTTAAAAAGTTTAGGTAAACATCACGGAGTACAAAAATTAACATGAATCGTAACTTTAAAGTAGTGGACTCGATTTTTTTTAAAATGAAACTACCGTATCCCCCTGAAGACGCATGTCATGAAATTTTTATATCATTGCTACCATCTGCAAGTCAATTCTAGGAAACATTTTTTTTAACTCTTCTATTGTCACGATCGTGCCTCGTTATCTCATTCAGTGCATTTAATGAGCTCTCTCACCTATATCTTTTCTTAAGGCCTGGTTATACGGTACATTAGCAAGTACGAGTTAATGTGTATGTATGCATGAACGATTTGGGCGGACAGGAACGGAATACGTGCGAATGAATGAACTAAATTAGAACACGTCCTATTTTACATACATGCATTTAGTTGGGTGGTTAAACGGTGCATTTTCGTGTTCATTCACGCGTTCATACATTTAGGCATAAACTTGTGCGAGCTAATGTATCTTGTAACCAGGAATTAACACTAAATTATGAATGAGTTAGAATAAAAAGGGTAACATATTTTCGGTTTTTCATTACCTTGCCTGCTTACACAATTATGTACGCGGCGAATTTTTGACATTCTATGAATATTTCTTGGGTCTCATACTGTGTAAGGTCCTCCATATCTCCTTCCGACGCTTCGATGTGCAACTCGCCCATAGTCTCAGGCATTCAGGAATCCAATTAAATTAGGATTTATTGGATTTTTTTATTCCTGAACCCAATGACGGTGGGCAATTCGCACATCGAAACGTTGTACGGAGATATGGACAGGGGTGGATTTAAGGAAGGGGTCAAAGGGCGACGGTCATCACCCTGCCCCCTCAAATTTTATCAAAACTTTTTTATTTTTATTAGTTTAATACTTTTTTATCCTTGTGAAGGAGTAAAGGAGGGGTACATGCAAATGCATGGCTACAAGTCCCACACGTGAGAGAAGTTTGAGAGGTACTTATCGTTGAGCGCAGCACTCCCTACTGTAAAAACGCCCCTCTCCCCCGGGAGGTATTCTGTGCTCCCCGAAACCAGGTCATGACCTCCCCAAAATTCGATGCTGAATCCGCCCCTGGATATGGAGGACCTTACCCGGCGTGAAAACCGAGAAATCGTCAATGCAAATGTTCGCCGAGAAAAAACCAGACATGATATATCATGTCGACGGCCTGATCCTCTTCTCAAATTGTTTGATGACGTAACGAACTCTTGACTTCTGGTAACTGTTTCCAAGGTATCTGCTGGGAAATGAATAAGGGCTGGTACCCCGACCAGCCTTATAATCAGAAGGGTGCGAGGGTAGTAGGTTATTGTCCTATTTCTATATCATCATTATTGTCGCGCCGAAGGCGCGTAATCAGCTGTTCCGGTAAATTCAATTACCCTAACCAGCCAGAGGACATTACAATATTTAACGCCCTGTGACCTATATGCCTTGGCTTGGCGCGTCTGTATGAGGGTAGCTGTTTCTCCCTACTTCGAGTCGTCCTTGCTGGGTATGTTGCTACTTAAGCCTTAATATCATTTCTTTTTCCATTCCTTCCGAGGGAAAGCTCCAGGGATCGCTCCAATGATGGCGGAAAATATGCCCTTTTCACGCGATCATTTTCCGCGATGGCTCCAGGGATGGAAATCCCATCCCTTTTGCCATCACTCGGCTCGTCCCTTTTTCCGTCGCTGAAACTATCGTTCATACCGTCGTTCTGCCAATCAGATCAATCGGCCGCTAGCAGCGATTTTAACGCCACGCTTGGCCTTCAACTGAATGACCGTTGTAAATACGGAAAGTGACGGAGTAAGCGATGGAAAAAGGGACGGTGGGAATGGCAGTGTGATTCAGAAAATGATGGGTCGAGCGATAACTCTTGCTATCCCTGAAGACCTATCGCTTACGCTATCATTCTGAAGGAAGGAAAAAATGATCCTGCGATTCAGGCTTTAGTGTCCTATTTCCCTGTGGCCTATATGTCTCGGCTGCAGCGATACCTGGGCGCGTCTTGTCTGAGGGTTCTCCCTACCTCGAATCTGCCTCGCCGGGTATGTTGCTGCCTAAGCCTACATAAAACGATCGTATTTTTCAGTCCCTCTCAATGATAGCTCAAGCTATAGGTTTTCAGGGACCAAAAGAGTGATCGCTTGAGCCATCATTTTATGAATCACACACTTATTCCTAAGGTCCCTTTTTCCATAGATTTCATCGTCACTTTCCGTATTAATAACTGTCCTTTAAATAAATGGCAAGCGTGGCGTTGCAGTCGCTGTTTGCAGCCGTGCGATCTGATTGACTGAAAGACCGTACCAGCCACGAATATTACAAAAGAGGATCCTCAAGTTAGCCTCATAATGTATTGTCACGAACCGCGCATTTAAATGGGTTTGCAAAAGTCGCCACTCGCGTCGCTGACGGACGAATTGATCCGAATTTCATGGGGAAATAAGGTATAATTAGCGGTAATTATCGAAATTTACATTTAAGATGACGACATTTATCAAATTCATAACTCGTCAATGGTGTTCCTTGCATTTGCAAATGCCACACTACAAAATATTGGAAAAAAGTGTATCGTATTGCACCCATCACCGCGCCACGGGAATTTTTGAAAGCCGATTAAAATGCGATAGAAGTGGGAACAGAAGCAACCTTCTGTGGGATGGAATTGGGCCTCCTCTATGCAGTCCCCTTGGTGCCAGGGATGGTTTCAGCGACAGAAAAACGGAAGAGCCGAGTATTTCCCGGTCCAGGGGAATTTTTTTCTCGTGGAAATTACTGTGAATTATGAGAGATGGATAGTATGAGGAAGATTTTTTCGTCGAAAATTATATTTCCCTTCGTTTCACGAAATTCCTTTGATGAATTTCGATTTCGGTTCTAATTGTCAGTGAACTAACTCATTGCCAAAATATCGTTCTTCATTCCTCCTTCATTTAAGGGAAAAAAATTAATCTGTCAAACTAGATCACGTGATTAATGAGCAAGGGCGTGCAATTCTGTTTTTTTTTTTGCACAGAGAGAGAGGGAGATAAAGGGAAAGAGAGGCTTTTCACTAGTAATTCCTTTTAAATTCTCACATTGACAGATGGATAGATTTATTCACCATCACAAGCATACATTAGCAAAAAAGGCGCAAAATTATCATAGATGAGGATTACGATTAAGTAAAAAGAATAGCACATAGCTATGATGTTGGAGCCCAGAAATTTCGGATATCACAAAATCAAATAAAAAATAACAATAATAAAACAATTTATGTAAAACATAAAATAGAAAATTACATATTTTTTACCCTGCATTTACTTTCTTCATACTCTTTTGTGAAAAACATTTTTTACCAGAAAAAAACCTGTATTGTTTCCTTTAAATATGTATTCCAGACTGAAATTTTTACGACCAATAGGAGTTTATCAAGGTAGTTACTCGTAAGTAACATAGAGATCCTCTTATCAGCTATTCTGTATTCATGAACGCCTATATTGAAAATGCAATTTTCTTCCTGATCTTCTTTAAGGTTTTTCTCTCTCTCCTCTTGTGTGCTGCTCAAATTGTCGTTGGTAAACATGCGAAAAAACGTACTTGTTTTTTTTTCATCTTTAAAGAGGGATCACATTTACGTTTAGAAAATACGAAGCGCAGTAGCCTTGGTTCCGTTCGCTTGAGAAGATTCCCGCCGTAGGAAGCGGACGACAGCAAACCACTTCCCGGGGGAAATACATGAGTACTTTCGTATGCAAAGAAAGATCCTACTGGACGAGGAAAACATGCATGCGGAAACGCTATTTTATGGGAAAGGGAAAAAAGATGGCGGACGGCTTCCGAACAGTATTTGGTGAATAGCGTCAACGTAAAAAAAAATTAAAAACTCTGATAATCATTACTTTTTTGCCTACTCAAAAACTAAGCTCAAAGAATGAGTTCTTAAAAATACGAAAAAATGAAACGGTACTTCAACGTAATGACGATTATGAAATAAAAATATGGTCTAAAAGTGACTGAGTCATTGAAAACTAGGTTAATGAAAAACTTAAAAGCTGAAATTTCTTATCTCAAAATAGCTTCATATCTTCAACCTCACCTCAATTTCGGGTAAACAACAGGAACTGATACTCGGTTAAGACATTAGTCATACATGTGAACTAAGGGTGTGGTAATTTATTTTAAGGAGGCGACCGATGGCATTATGTGCCTTGAGGAATGGTGGACAGAAACCCAGCATCGCACTGTGGGCTAGAATGGAAAAAAGCTGGCCATAACCTCAAAAATGATTTTTTGAGCTAGGAAGTTGAAAATTCACATAAATATTCTCAAATTATAAGTCACTTGGCGGAAGTATCTACTTTTTCTCTACGTTTATGTAAAAAAATTGGCTGAAAAACAGGCTCATATCTTCTTTTTTTATATCTATTTTGTTATAAATATATGGTAATTGATGAAACAAAATCTTTGAAAACCCTTCAAATGGAAGAAAAAGAGGTGTCAAAATATGGTATGACATTTTTGTCGATAAAACTAGTCGTGAAACCACTGCACGAGGATAAAGTTGTCAACAATTTGCAGAAAAAATCGAGGGTTGTCGTTTTTCACTAAATTTGTTCAACTTTGACCTCACATATATTGTTAACGTGAAAACACAGGAAAGAAATAATCTGGAAAGTTATGCACAAATTATCTGAGAATACGTATGCGAAGTTTTAACTTCCTAGCTCATAAAAATCGTTTTTGAGGTTTTGGCCAGCTTTATTCGATTCTAGCCCACTGTGCGTCGCCACCATGGGAGCACGGCTTAACGTCCCATCTGACGGACGGAGTACTGTACCTGAAGGGTCCTCCACGAAATACTCAAGCAGATATCGGGCAATATTGGAACATCTCTACCGCCGTCAGTATTTGAACCCGGGCCCATGTGGTGTGAGGCCAACCCTCTAGCCACCACACCAACCCGATCACCCTATAAAGTGAAACAGCCATAAAGCCAAACAAAGTTTGTGAAATGTTCTCGGGATCGCCACCGGGTAAGGTACTGCATAACTGTTGACGTTTCGAATGTATGACTAATATCTTGACCGAGGCACAGTGGGCTGAAATCGAAAAAAGCTGGACAAAACCTCGAAAATGGTTTTTTTGAGTATGGAAGTTGAAACTTTGTACAGTTGTTGCCAACACATTAGTGCATTTTTTGACGCAAAATATTTTTCTTAGGCTAATTTTTTATATAAAATACATAGCCTCAATTTGAACAAATTTGGCGCAAATTGCCCGCTTTGAATTTTTTTCGAAATTCAGCATGTTAAAACTAATGTCACACCTTTAGTAGTACTTCAATAGCAACAAAAATTTATAAAATTGTTAAACGGTTTGTTATCATCGATTACCATCAACTTTCATGACTTAGTTGTTGTATTTGTGACCAATACAATACAAAATGGCGGACCCTGTTTTTCGTCGAATTTTTGTGTTTATGTAGGATTTTAAAAAAAGGATCACCGAGTTACCTCGAGATATTTACACCACATATACAACAAAGTTTATAGATTATGATAATCGGAAGTACAGCTGCGACCACCTGCGACGCCGAAATTAAGATCGATTTTTCGAACGTGCGGCACCGCCCGGAGCTGGCTGCTGGCCGCGGGAATTGCCGTACTCGACTGGATGTTGGATAGTGAATCATTTTAAGCGCATTTATTGAATAAAAGCTATGATATATTATTACTACATTTATTTTCCTTTTGTTGTAACCTGATTTCTTTACTGTCTTGCAATATTTATCGTCGATGCAGTACAAAATGGCGGACGCTAATTTCAGTAACATTTTTGCCCGTGTGTGGCTGTATAAAAAGGAGGACACCGAGTTGCCCTCAGATATTTACATCGTAATTGCATCAAGCCTTTCAGAGTCTTCATCCACGAAAATAATCTGCGACCGTTAGTAACAAACTAAATAAAATCGATGTTTTTACCGTGCCGCGCAGTCCGCGGCTGCTCCCTAGGCTCATGGATTGTCGAGACGCATCGTACAGGCGTACCTGTACATCATAAAGCGCTATGAAGTCTTTGCTGTGGGTATGTGTTATTCCAACATAATTATTATCAATGCATTTCAAGTTGGTTTGTTGTTACTTTAGGTAAATGAATTTATTCCTCTAACCATTTTTACTGACTAGTGACTATTTACCAAATTTCCGAATGCAAACTAGCTGACTTGAAATTCTGACGGGGACGGGAAAATACCAACCAGCCTGCAGCTGGTTGGTATTTTCCCGTCCACCCCTTGCGGTAGTCGCGAAAAGGGTCTTTTTATGACCCCACGTTGCTCGTGTGCGGTCCCTTTTACCTTTTTTCGGAAATTCCGTTTCCAGAAAGAAATGCATATATGAATTTAGTTTTGAATATACAGTGAAAGAGGTTAGTTCTGCTGTGGTGATTTTGGATGCACTTGGATACACGCGCTATTGATATTGAGAACTCCGCGGAATCTCATCTGTTTTCTGCTTTAACTGCAATGGCGGTGTCAATCACTCATTCACCAGGCATCTATCATCCAAACTGGTAAGAGATTTCCATTTGTAGTTCTTCATATTTGCCTCGTGCTATAAGCAATTTCCCTTTTTTTATTTACCATTAACGCCTCCTGAATTGACCCTTTCTTTAATTTTCATGTGTGTTACTTGTTATTGGTAACTCGTTTGCCTGAAATAGAACCAGTGTTGAATTGAACAACAAATTTGGAGCATTTTAAAAATGTCTGGTCTCGAGGAAACTATTCTATTGCTTCATAAAAAAGTTGTCAAATCCGGATGTAAATCCTTTGCAGAGAGATATGAATTTTTAATGTGCCTAATATCCGACGAAAAAATTTCACGCGCAAGGTAATATTGAAGCTACGAAGGGCCTTAGTGACTTAAACGATATTTTTTGATTCGCTAACAAAGGAAATGGGAAGCCTGAGTAGAAACAATGAAAGATTTTTGAGGAGAAATATTGAGTGGCTGAAAACACCTATATATGTACCAGAAAACGTTCTAGAATTGACAAGAGCTTCTAATTCTTTGGATAAGTATATGCGATTAATAAGTGACCTGAGATGTTGCATTATCTCAATGGATTTAAGGGCGATTTTTTACTCACTTTGATGCCACTATCATCTGGTGGACGCCCGGAAAAAAATGACAAAGTTAGCGAAAGAACTAAGAGGAGGAAGACTAAAAGTCTTAGATCTTCTCACTCGGCGGCAACTTTATCATTCGCAGCATCGATGACATTAAGAGAGGAAGGAGATGAGGCGACCTGCAAATTAGTGAAGGATATTACAACGACCATTCCAAGCAGAGCAAGGAGAGTCCTAGCTAAATGGAAGACACCCATCTCAGATTCTCCATGATGTCAGAAGACGAGGCTCTTTCTCTTATCATATCGATGCACCTAAAAAAAACCACTACAAGTGTCTTCGGAAAATAGCTGAAAGCCATGGTCATAAATTATACCCGAACTATGAAAGAGTGAGGCTAAAAATGCCGCGTACCCGGATGGCATAGAGATTATAGAAATATCGTGCGAAGTCAATATACAAACTCTCCTCTCGCACACTGCCTCACGGATTCTATCTTGCGTGACAACTGTTCCTGATGCCAGAAGTGAATTGAAGTGCACTCTGATTTGTAAATATGGTTTCGACGGCAGTTATGGGCATTCGCAGAATAAGCAAGTTTGGCAACAAGAGCCTAGGTCGGAGGAATATTTGTTTATGAGTTCTATGGTGCCCCAAACCGTTCATAAGGTCCTAATACACGGAGCAGGTATAGCTTCAGAGATGATTCTTCCTCTAGGGCAATTATCTGAAGAAGCAATTGAAACACGCAATAAAGATAGCAGAAAATATCGAGAAAGTTTTAGCAGGAAGCACTCTAGAATATCTACCAATGATGACTTATTTCGTCGGCTCCTCGAGGTCAGGATCCTGACCTCGGATTCAGTAATATCCAACGCCGCACCCCTAATTACAAAGAAATCCCGAAGAATGCCGATAGAAGTGAGGAATTTGATGTTACTAAATGACGATGACCGAGAAATCCTGCAGCGTCGAAGTGAAAGCAACAGTTCATCAACCGACTCGGAGTGATGCTATTACATGTATATAGGGTTCATTTAAATATTCATTGATTACCTTTTATCAAAAATGGAAGGACAGAGAAAGAAGCCTAAAAGCCTATACAGTTAATAATAACATTAAATACATCCTCAGCAAAGGCTTTGCATTCATAGCGCTTTATGATGTACGATACGTCACGACATTCCATGAGCCCATGGAGTAGCCGCGGACTGCGCGGCACGGTAAAAACATCGATTTTATTTAGTTTGTTGCTAACGGTCGCAGATTATTTTCGTGGATGAAGACTCTGAAAGGCTTGATGCAATTACGATGTAAATATCTGAGGGCAACTCGGTGTCCTCCTTTTTATACAGCCACACACGGGCAAAAATGTTACTGAAATTAGCGTCCGCCATTTTGTACTGCATCGACGATAAATATTGCAAGACAGTAAAGAAATCAGGTTACAACAAAAGGAAAATAAATGTAGTAATAATATATCATAGCTTTTATTCAATAAATGCGCTTAAAATGATTCACTATCCAACATCCAGTCGAGTACGGCAATTCCCGCGGCCAGCAGCCAGCTCCGGGCGGTGCCGCACGTTCGAAAAATCGATCTTAATTTCGGCGTCGCAGGTGGTCGCAGCTGTACTTCCGATTATCATAATCTATAAACTTTGTTGTATATGTGGTGTAAATATCTCGAGGTAACTCGGTGATCCTTTTTTTAAAATCCTACATAAACACAAAAATTCGACGAAAAACAGGGTCCGCCATTTTGTATTGTATTGGTCACAAATACAACAACTAAGTCATGAAAGTTGATGGTAATCGATGATAACAAACCGTTTAACAATTTTATAAATTTTTGTTGCTATTGAAGTACTACTAAAGGTGTGACATTAGTTTTAACATGCTGAATTTCGAAAAAAATTCAAAGCGGGCAATTTGCGCCAAATTTGTTCAAATTGAGGCTATGTATTTTATATAAAAAATTAGCCTAAGAAAAATATTTTGCGTCAAAAAATGCACTAATGTGTTGGCAACAACTGTACAAAGTTTCAACTTCCATACTCAAAAAAACCATTTTCGAGGTTTTGTCCAGCTTTTTTCGATTTCAGCCCACTGTGCGAGGGTCTTAAGTTCCTGTTGTTAACCCAAAGTTGGGGTGAGGTTGAAGATATGAAGCAATTTTGCGATAAGAAATTTTAGCTTTGAGTTTTTCATTAACCTAGTTTTCAATGACTCAGTCACTTTTAGACCCTGTTTTTGAATTAGCATGAAAATCTCACAGCCCTGAGGACGATGGCCGAGTCGGAAATCGAATTTTCGGCAGTTATGCAGTTCCTGACCCGGTGGCGATCCCGAGAACATTTCACGAACTCTATTCGCTGGGAGAGCACAAAATCTTTCCTCGAACAAAGTTTTTCAAACGTAAAAAAATCATGATGCAATACACATTTTCGTGGAGGTTGGAGGTCAGGATTTTGCTTGGAAGCTGGTTTTCTTGCTGACATTGCAGTTGTCCCAAAGAAAATTAAACAAGGTGCTTCAATGACAATGATATGTAATTATTACCTGAACCATAACTCCATTTCTGAAATGCTGATTCATCGCAAGTGATTTACAAATGAATAATCTTTCCTGCACATTGAGCGTTCCACTCGCCAACATCAACTTTCTGCAAACATTTCTTTCAGATGTGCGAACATTTAATCTAAATAATTTCGACAAAATTTTAATAGCATACTACCTGGTCAGTTTGCTGTTATTATTGACTCGAGCGGAAGTATTTTGACGATAAGTCATCTGAACTGTTGTGTGTAAGGAACCAACCAAAATAATTCTCATAATATGCTCTAGAATTTTCAACTTAAGCCTGGATCCAAATTTAAATCACCCTAGTTTAAAGACCATGTACCGATCCATTCTGAACGGATTAGGACAGAGTCCTCTTGATTCTACCTTCAATACTACCACATCACCAAGTCTAGTCCTCGCATACCATTCCACTATGGAAAACGTGGAGTCCGCCATGTTAGTCTAAACGCCATCAGAAGTCTTACAGGAAAATGAGGAAATATAATTTTCTTAGGATTATTCAACGCATGAAGATCTTTGGGCATTCAAGAAGAGTTAAGATGTTTTCCAAAGCTTGTAAGAAACAAACTAAAACCATTGGAAGCGAGAAAAATATGGGAACGACGGAATTAAAGTTAGAACCCTGAAACTCAGTTATGGGGTCATCAGAAATGTTTACGGCTGACGAATTGTCGATTTCTCTTCATATTCAACAGAAAATTTGTAAATAGACAAACTTCACACGTCTCTAAGCATTTGCTTCGACAAGGTCCTCAATGTGGCAAACAATGGAGGGCTGCAACGACTCTACTTCGTACTTATTATAAGGAAATCTAGAGGAGCAGAATGCGCTGCAGCGCCACGTGCGGAGCCTTGGGGAAGCCTTGACCTCCACGAGGTTTACCCATCGCGCCAGCGTAAATAAAAAATTGCATTTCAAACACATTTTTTCCCCAGAGTTGAGTAAAATCCTTGTTTTTTCTTCGGAAACGGAACGATAAAAAATGAAGAAGCACCCGTGGGGATGAATATAAAAGGGGAAGTCCTAAGGTATTCCCACACTTTGCGGAATATTGAAATAAAATAGTACACGAAATAATAAATGAAAAAATAGATACAGCAGTTATAACTGCACGGTAGTCAACTGCAGACGGATACCCCTACGAATACCAATGGCTCAATACACTTTTTTATACCTGTATCCCGAAATATAGGCACGTGAAATTATCATGCACTTCTCCGGTGAGGTAACTACCGATGCAGAACATTGAAGAGGTAGGCTGCTTGTGCTGTAATTGCTAGGCTGTTACTTGCTAGACTAGACTATTAATTGCTTGTGGCTTTTGCAGCTCTAAATTGCAGTTCTCTTCATAGCTTTTCGGGTTAGCTGCGTCGAAGTTGTGTTCAAGATGACGTTTCGTATGCTCTGCTGGCCACATCTTTAAATCAGATCTGACTGGAGCTGAGTGGACTCAGACCCTATCTGAAGTTGTGGCCAACACAGTCCACGAAACGTAGGATGCACTAATATTACGATTAGTTAAAAGTATAGTAAATGCACTTGCTAATACTGGTAATGATTACAATATAAATACTGCTGTAATAACTACAGCCCATACAAATACAGGCAAATGGTCTATATTTATATATGGTGACCTTATATTAATAGTAGTCGTAATGAAATTAATTTTACCTAAAATTGATGATACTATCTTGAAATAACTTCGACCCAGCTAACCCGAAAACCGTAGAAAAACTTCAATCACAGATATATGTCCAGAATTGTACCATTAAAAACGAATACCTTTCACATCACTCACTCACTAAGGGATTCAACCCGAACATTGGTCTGTATAGGTGAGGACAGAGCTCACCCTGGATTTAATCAAAGATGTATGAACATGTGATTTGAACTGAGGACCCTTTGGTCAGCAGCCAAGTGCTCCACCCACTAGGACAACAAGCCCCTCACCTTTCATGCATGTTATTAAAAAGTTTCACCATGATATACGATATGATATGACGACTCGTATGATATCCGTGGAAGTTTCTATGGAAAATAAGGTTACAGGTTTGCCTTTATGCGTTTTGATTCTTGCGTGAAGAGGAAACTAAAAACTAATAACTTTTACATAACACATGAATCATTTGAACAAAATAAAAATGGCAAGTTAATGCAATGATTTAATTTTTTATAATTAATTTTCATTTTTCATTTCTTTTGTACCAATCTGGTATATTTTTTGCCATTTTTTTTCATTTTCATCTGCAATCTTATATTTTGTATTTTTGCTTTTATCGACATTTTTCTTCCATATCTTAAAACATGAAACGATAAAATTTCTAATTAATAACCTCGAGAGTTTTGGACTCACCGATAAAGCTATACATCGCGCCCTCGGTGCGTTTAACCTATGACTGTTGATCAAAAGAATGAAGTCCTTTAGCCGATGTCGCCAGGAAATTTTGCGCAGTTGTCAAGAAACAATGGTGGGAAAAATTGGAGAGTGCCACGCAACAATGGAGAACGCTATTCGGAGGAGATGACGATAACCTGTTAGCGAGGAAATAGATAATAGTGCACGTGGAGATAGATGAGCAAAGCGAGAAAATTGTTCGTCGAAATGTAGGTACTAAAGGCAGTTCGACCGGGCAATGAGTAATTACTGGAGCATGCTGGCGGCGTTGGCTAAGAGAGTGCCGGAGGCAAGCACTTCTCTGGCACCGCCGAAGAGAACGCTAGAGAGCAATCCAAGTAATGGATGAAGCCATTTGAGCCACAAAGAATTAGTCACAGGAAGATGACAGGAAATGGTCAGAAAAAAACAAACGAACATCTTCCAAGTGATGCAACGCGGTTAAGGTTGGTGGGAGAAACGAAATAGATGTCATTATCATGAAATTTTTAAAATTCGAAAATTTATGGTGAAAATATGAGAAAATTTCAATTGCGCTTTGACGAACAAGCTTTCCAGGCGATATTTTGAGTGAATTGCACTTGAAATCCGTATTTTTGAACGAGTTTGTACGGCGATACTTGTCCAAGCACATGATGAATGCTAATAAACGCAATAATACACGGCCCATAATGATTAAAAAAATAATCTGTATAGTGTTCGCTAAACTAATTGTATGCCGTGATTGAAGTAGAACTGAGGCTCGTAACCGGAATAGCGTTTGACTAATTAGGAAATAAATGTTGATTTTGCAGTTAAACAAGTTATTTACTTGAAAATGGCGGCAGAGTCGGCTTTAAGGACGCAAAGTTATGTACGCCAAGCCCAAATGTGAAATTTACCGTGAAAATATCATTAGCCTAGGCCGGGATTTGGCATGGTGATGCACCTGGTAATACATCTGACCGGCAATTGGGATATGCGCGGGTTCGAATCCATGCTAAGCCAAAATTCTCGACGAATTCCACCATTAAAGTAAAAAAGTATTACTATGTTATCAAGCAATACACATTTTAAATGCATACACATGAAATCTAAGCTAAAATTATTTCTTCCTCTCACTTTCTCATTTTTCCACAACTTCTCATTTTCCCCGAGTGGCGGCGCGGCGTATCCTACCACCTCTGATCACATCATGTGGCAAGAGTTCCAACCAACTGACACTTCATTTACCTCAACTGAGATAAGTATAAAAAGAGCCTTTCCTCTAATTGTCACCCATTGCCTCAATCAGGAATATGAATTTACTTTTTAGCAACCGACAAAGCATGTCAATATCTGCATTTAATGAACTGAGCCGAAGCAGAGACTAACATGAAAAACGATTTGCTGACTGCTTCAATTCAACCATAATCAAGCATTTGTTCGTCAATTGAGGTCAACCAATGTTTGACCCATTGTGCCGTTGCTAGTGGTGATGATATATAGATAAATAAAGGCCTTTGATCCAATTCTAATACAATCAAATCCTTGAGTCCATTATTCGAACTCAGCTGGAGAAATAAAGACGACTTCAATTCCTTTGGCCTTAATATTCTTCCCTCAAAACCTAAATCCGGTCTTTCACCCACCATTTGAATAGGCACCGACTAATGCAAACGAAATTTTCTTGCTGAGTCGGTCAAATCAGTGGTGCTCAACGGAAGGTTTAGGCCTTATTTCCTAAAAGTTTCGGGGGGGGGGGGGTGAGGGTTTGAATACCCTGAACAGTGGCGAAGAGAGGGGGGATATATGAGGCCCGAACCCGACCCCCCCTTACCCACGAAATATAAATATATAAAAATAATATTACTTAAAGGTAAAAAAAATTAAAAAGAGAAATTAAAAGGAAACGAAATATTGAAAAATAATTAATTTAAAAAAGATTTTGAAAAATTAAATTTTTGTGCGATTATGAAATGTTTTAAAATTAGTGTAAACCCCTCTACTTACAACCTTTTTTTTTTTAAATTTCCCCTGATTTTGTACCCCCCTTCCAGTACCCCGAACGAAATTCCTGGCTACACCACTCCCCTGTAACCTCCCCGTTACGCCAGGACCTTACCTTTTGACGCATTGTACGGCCTTGGCTTCTGCACCAGCGCCTCTAACGGCCGAATTGCGAAATTAGTGCAAGAAAGTATTATGCGAATGAAAGAAAAAATATGAAAGACGAAGCCGGGCCTTAAGTAAGAGGGTACTCATGGGATAGAGCGTAACTTTAAACCCCGTGAGGCAAGAGCCCCTTACAGCGGGAGAGTAGGGTGGGAAACAAGATGGTAATATATCCTTCCAGGGAGAGAGGACTAAGTGAGTAAGCCACTGCCTCGCATCATATCCTCTGCCAAGGTTGAAAGGTCGTCATGACGAGAGGCGTAATTTACATACTCAGAGGCCCACCTACAAACAGGCGTCGTAGGCATGGCAACGGATGGAGTGGGGAGGGATTGGTGGAAGGCAGCCTGCCCATCATTTTCGGGGATGCGTCAAGAGATGGAGTTGTTGTCATCCAATGACCAGTGACCTCTAGATTGCCATATAATAACTTCGACGTTGAGTCGTCGATGGTAACCATTGTTTGTAACATCACTACATCTACATAATTCCCTGCGAGCCACCTCTAGAGTGTTTGGCAGGGGGTGACCAATCACCAACATGCAGCATGCAAGAGGACCGCCACATGCACACCGCACGATCATAGAAATATTATGCATACTAGCAAAATATACATGCTTCTTCATAAAAAAATTGCTGATGGATAGTAATTCCTATAGAAAATACATGCAAGGTTACAACCAGTGGCGCCGACTCCATGGGGTTTGAGGGGGCCCCAGCCCCCTCAAAAATTAGTAATGGGTGTGAGGAAAAAAATGTTTCAGGCTTGTCGATTTTCCCCGGAGTGCACAGATATCGATATTCGAGTTATCAGGGTTCTAATGTTGATCATGAGTCTTCTAAAATGCTCAAAAAGCTTAAAACTCACTACTTATGAAATTTCCCGGGTGAGATCCCCGGTTTGGGCCCCCCCCAATATTTTTTGTTAATCGGCATCAAGCAATAAACGTTTAGAATAGATCCAAAAATTAGTTCCAGGATTCTAACTTTTTATGCCCATGAAGAAGTCAGTTCCAAAGACTGCGATCATTATCGTAGACCGGTTACGGCAACAGGCGAAGCCAACCATCAGCCATCGAAAAGAACAAATATGTCGTTGCAGTCAGGACACTGGTTAAGTAGCCACATCCTAAGAATGCCTGGCAAACGGGGATGGCAAGTGAACACGAAACGGAAACGTTTCGTTTCGTCCCGGAGGAAAACTAAATACGACGCCTGGGTTTAGTTTCGTTCACGCAAGAAATTAAAATCACAAAGGAGTTCAGTTTCGACCTGGGACGAAACTTTACCCCCAGGAATGAAACTAAATTAATCGAAACTCCGCTGCTCATAGTTAAGTTTCGCTCCCAAAAGGTGAGTGGAGAGGGAAAAGAGAGGATAGTTTCGACCCATTACGTTTGACATACGTCTTAAGCATTGAGCTTAAAAATCGAATGGCCAGTTTTCTTTCACCATTTACCTGTAAGTGGTAAAAATATTCGGCCTACCATCATAGGCCGAATCTCTACCTCATTCAACCATACTTCGTACTTGGTGTGTGGGTCGAAACTGAACCGTTCAAAGGTGAAACAAGTGGTCCCTAAAGTGCGACACATTATATATGTTTCGTTTCGTCCCAGGGGTTTATTTTAGTTTCAATTCTACTTGCGGTTTTATATCTATTTCCGACGCCCCCTTAGTTAACACGCATCAAATTTCTGCACTAAAGTTTCTATAGTCTCACGGAAATAAGTCAACTCTGCTTGAATGCTCGACGATCTCCATGCGTTCAGTAGAACCACATAAAACATTATTTCTGCCGATTTCCCGATAAGATTTTAGGGGTTTTTTAGCCCAACAAAGGCAGATATCGCCTTTCCCATAATGTGACGACTCGACCTGGTGACAGAGTAGTTTTGAGAGAGCAATCCAGAGTACTCTATGGTCAGAGTCATCTATAATGTTGACAATGTTTCACCACAAATCTCATTCGGGAGTGGATATAACCAGAGATTAAGCCCATATGAAAGGCTATAAATACACTGCGGGAATTGTCACAATATTTAATTTCATGAGTGAAGTGCTCTCCGGTGTCCAACCGGATCAGGGTCTGCATGCCGTTGGCCGAGGTTTCGTTGGGAAACTTCCACAGCATCCTCAGGGCTGATCATCATCATCAGCAACAGACCCTGACACGGTTGGAAACCCGAGAGCACTTCATTCAAGTCATTCACAGAGAGGAGCTTAGATTCTTCATATCCATTTTCGTTGGCACGTGGGCATATTTTAGCTTCCGGTATATACTTAGTAAGTGCTGGTCATGGTTGGCGAGGATAAAAAGTTCCTGGATGAGATACGGAGAAAACACACTTTGTATTAAGGGTGTACTGAGCAGGGAGGGGATGTCAAAACAGTGTTTGAGAGAATAATGTTGGGTAAGCGAGGGAGAGGAAGGAAGATAAAAAAGGATTTATTGCTGGAATGAAAAGGGGGTAGGATTAATTGTGAATTGAAGAGGGAAGTACATGTTAGTAGCGGAGTTGGACGGAATAATTTGCAAAGGCTTCATACCAACCTACCCTAACCTGAAAAATACTTTAATAATATTTATACTCATAGGAGTGGATGGACCTGTGCAGTGATTATACAAGATATAGATAATTTCATTCCAAACACTGAGGAAAAACAGGCCTAGTAACTTTCCTCGCATGACTCGCTGTGGATGACAACATATCAAGAGGCTAACTGGAGAATCCGCTCTTGTAACATTAGTGACTGGGACTTTCGAAAACGCCCTTGGTACTGCGGTGTTTTTTTAACCTGGGCTCAGCCGCTTGATCAACTAAGAAACGGCAACACCAACTTTTTCACCCGGTGAAGGCAAATAATTTTTCCTCTCACGGAATATTCGCAAAATGAGCTCATCCAAGATCAGGTTCATATATCAAACCAGACATTTTAACGGAAAACTTGATACTCCCAGGCTCAGTGAAATTCCTACGGCGGCAAACGAGTCATCGTGGATTGGTCCAGTTTCTCCACCAGTTCCCTCGGCCGATAAATTCCCATTTCAGGATCGAAATTAATTTGATCGAAACTCTTGAAATATGACTCGCCGCTCTCCGTTGCCATCGCGACGGATCCGAGAGGAGTGAAAGGAAACAAGGGGGGGGGGTTTATTCCCCCTTTCCTCGACAGCCTCCTGGCTCTCTTGCCTGATTTTATCGAAGTAGTAGACTGCAATGACAGTCGATGAGTAGCGACCATAACGCTCCACTCATCTATCTACATGTACACAATACCATCTAGCGATTTGATCGATGGATTTTTCTTCCTCATTGGAAAACCCACTAAAATCGCTGGCACATTAATTGCGTAAGCTTGGTTTCGCTGTTAGTAGGGCCCGCCCGCCTTTGTGACGGTGCGGGCTTCCTCGTCCCTTCCCTTCCTTTCCTATCCTTCCCTTGGAGGTGTCGTCGGGCTCTCATCGCGGCGATGCCTCCCATCATTATCTCGAGGTGGCACGGGCGTATAAGTCTCGGACTTGGTTCCCGGCCCTCGAGAGCGTATCCTATGCGGGGCCCGTTCTGGGTTACCCGAACCCACTGTACACAATACCCTACGAGCCACCTCTTTGGTTTTCGGCAAGGGGTGACCAATCACCAACATGCAATATGCAAGAGGATTCTCACATGCGTACCACAGAGTCATAAAATGTTAAACTAATTACGCATACTTATAATTTATTCTTTCACATTCATGCGAATGCAAAAATTGCTAACTACTCATGAAAGTAATTTACCTATTAAGCTACAACATGCTAACTATGCTGTTAGAATTTACTAGGAAAATTCAGAAACATGTATTAAGGAATGCATAAATTATTAGGCTAAACTGCAAATCAACAAACTTATTAGTAAGTCCTAACGCTGCCGCTATAGTCTGTTATCGACAATAAGGGTAAACTGTTCACTGAATTCTTAAGGCCGTTTTACACGGGGCACGTACTTGCAGAACCAGACGTGTGTACGAGGGCGCAGTCAAAATTGCGTCGTGTAAAGCGGTGAATTGCTAGAACACATGCGAGAATGCTTGGACGTGAGATGGCCCCTGTGCTAATTTCGTTCATGCATTCGCGCAATTCCACGCCATTTTAGAAATTAATGCAGCTCTAACCTGCGCAATTCCGTGCCCCGTGTAAATCGGCCTTTGCATGTGCAATGCTGATACCCCCTTGAAAGAGAAACTGCAAATCCGGCCATCCACCCGCTGAAAACCCATTTGGGTTTCCAAAAGACACCAATTGTGTCGCTGACGGGCAGAACGATCCGAATTTCATGGAAAAAGAAATTTCAATCAGGTATGTTGACCGCATTTACGTTCATGAGGACATCACTGTTCACCGTTCAAAAAGAGATTGTATCGATTCTGAAACCGCAAATGGCAGCGCAACCACTAACCACCGATGAATAAATTGTTACCTGAGCAGTTTACACAACTCAAGCAGAGATACTTGCGTAAATTACCGCCGTCTTAAAATTATCGAAAATGTCAAACCAAAGTGGCAAAACAAAATCGCATGCCAGAAGGGAAAAATGCTCGTTCGCGATTTTTACTAACCGAAACCGCAAGGACAATGTATGATGGAGCCTCGAGCAATTTCAATGCAATGAGGTCGCACAAATAAATGATGTAAACTTCACAATTTGGAAAATTTCAAAACATATATTACACCAAAAAAAACAACCGTTAAAAAAATGTGATAACCACGTCATCACTTTTGCATTTTCCAATAAATATCCGCGAATAATTTAGTCTCTGGATGAGACGAGTAGAAAAAATCACTATTGCATACTTATACAAACAAGTCGTTACTTATAGAGAAATTGTTTCAAGAGCCAAATGTCATTTCATAATCGTAAACGAAACATACGAATGCAGCTACAAGGCATAATTAAGCATTATGAGAGACCAGTATGAATTTTTGACGATCTGAACCACATTTCCACAGCAAATATATTTCTAGCCTTTGCCACTGATTTAAGCTCTCGTACTGCTTTGCTACATGTGCCCTAAGGATATCAAAATAAGTCATTAATATATTTATAGATAATTTGTGTGACCACATCATAACAAATTGTTGCAGACAATATTCCGAACGTTCCACACTAAGCGAACTCAAACCGTCGATCATGGATGAGACAAGCAGACAAAAATCGAATTACATACTTATACAAACTGTAAAGTCGGCACTTAAAGAGAAATTGGTATAAGAGCCAATTTTCATTTCATCACCGTAAACGAATCATACGAATGGATCTATAAGGCATAATTAAGCATTAGGAGAGGCCAGCATAAATTTTCGATGACCATGGTCTCATCAATTTATCGCGTTTCTCTCAGTACCTATCTTTCCTGAAGAAAGATCTGAGGTTTTCCCGGCGTATGATGATGTTGAAGTTATTTCGGGTTTCCCACCGGATAAGGTTCTCCACCTCTGCCGACGTTTCGATGGACGACACGACCATCGAAACGTCGGCAGAGATGGAGAACCTTATCCGGTGGGAAACCCGAAATAACTTCAACATCACATATCTTCCCTCTTCTAATCTCCCAGTGCTAAAGAATGTACATATTTCCATCCAATTCAACATTTTCCACAAATTAAAAAAACGTAATCAATGGCTAAAACTACGGTCGAAAATATCGTAACTGCACATACATTCAGGGTGCAATCTGAAAACGTTAATAGCGTTCCAAGTTCTATGCTGCAGGCGAAACAAGTGATATGATATCCTTTTTCCCTGCTTCTATGCAAGAGAAGTAGGTCTCGATTATCTCCTTTAAATAGGGTAGTTACGGAGAAATCACCCGATATTCCCGTGATCACTGAAAGCCCTTGAGCAATGGCATTACCACGAACAGGGCAGATTATAAAAATTCCAAATGATATCGGTCGATCTCTCCCACAATTGTTTGCAAACCACCGTCGCGATCAAAATGGCTTCCCGACGGGCTAAGTGCGTCGATTACATTTCCAACAATTTAGCAAGATGTTAAACGTGTATTCATGTGGTAACCAGTGTTTTGAAATCCGAGCATTTAAGAATAATAGTGATTCAAGTGAATAATGGGGAAAAAATAGCGGGAGAAAAATGGCTTATTGAAAATATTCGAGGAAAATACGAGGAAAACTCGATACACTTTTTTTTAATCAAAATTCAACACGTCAACCTGATTACTTGCGACTTTTTGCTTGGCTATTTCACATATATTCCGATCAACTAACTTCGAAAAATGATCAAATAGAGTACATGTATGTAATTAAACGGGTGTATGCCATGATATGAATCGGAAATTGCACCGACGTTTCGTGACCGACTGCTGGTCACTTCTTCAAGGGAACGGTGCTGGAGTTTGGTTCTGTTGCCTTTTTATTTCAGGTGGGAGAAATAAAAAAATCCCTGAAAATAAAAAGGCAGCAGAACCAAACTCCGGCACCAATCCCATGAAGAAGTGACCAGCAGTCGGTCACGAAACGTTGATGCAATTACCGATGCATCACGCAGCATACACCAGTAAGTTTCTCTTTAATCACCATGAGCCGCGAATCCTCATGAAGTTCCGTCAAGCATTTATAAACGTCCGTTATTGTTCGGTGGAAAAACGAATTCCCAAACCTCTTCATCTCTTCATCAAAATATTTCACTTAGTGCATCGTTTCTTTCGTAACTGGAAATACAATGGGGTTCAAATAAGATGCTCTCCATGTCGCTCTTCAATCATATTTCTTACTCTGTCTCTATCGTATATATTTATAGCTATTGTCTATTCTTCCTCTATTGTACATGAACTATAACTTGCTCTATTGTCAATTAACGCTTTCTGTACCCCCTCAGAAGGCTTAGACGAATCGCGCAGCTTTCATAACGCAGCATAACGGCTGAGAAACCTGCGGCACCTAGCTCATCTCAATTGCATAATTACCTACGTTCATGTCCCTTGCTAAATAGGCCACCGCACTCGCTGCATGATGAAGAGGCCGCCGATAAACGCATTCACCACGCCAAATTACGCGGCAAAGCTGCTCCTTTTCTATGTCAAAAGGGAAAGGAAGACGACCCGCACCAACAGTCTCTAGGATTAACACGAAAACACTCAATGATGAGGCAGTATTACGTATACTTAAATGAAAGTGCGGAGGAATTGTGTCGAGGAGATCTTCGCAGGGGTGCATAAATCCAAATTCTGCATACGCAGCGCATCATCCAAATCGCAATATGAGTAAAGCATAAATTGGTCAGTCGCCCTCGTTATTCTAATTCTCTGTGGGAGAATGTTCCCGTCGAATAACACTTTCAAATTCCACAACGAAAACTAGTTACCAATCTCCCTTTCACAGACGAGGAATGTTTAACACCTAATATGATGCGTGAAATCTGTTATACCCAGGCTCTTTCGAAGGGAACGTTTGAGTCATCGTGTCCAAGTAGAGAGGGAGTAGGTAAATCATTTTGGAACTAGGATATATTCCAAGGTTCAATAGGAATGATGAAAGCGAATTGATGCATTGCCGAACGAATAGGTGATACAATAAAAATATTTCATTTATTTTTATGAGTGTTGTTGGTGGTTTTCGGGTATTGCTGTGTACAAAACATTTTAACTCGACGTTTCACTCCTCCTACTGGGAGCGTTATCAAGAGAATGGAAGGAATTTATTCTCGTCCCGAGATTATTTATGTTTATGTTTTTTTCTCGCTACCCATTGTTGTGCCGGATTTGAATTTTAGCCGCTAGCCGTTGGTCATTATGTTGTGCTAAGAACCCTCTCCATATACGGCTGAGGTTATACCCATCCTCCCTATTAAAGTTATTAGGTCTTTTCGCTATCTCGATGGACTCACGTATAAGACGCGGATTTTCAAATCCGGCACTACAATAGGTAGCGAAAAAAACATAAACATAAATAATCTCGGGACGAGAATAAATTCCTTCCATTCTCTTGATAACGCTCCCAGTAGGAGGAGTGAAACGTCGAGTTAAAATGTTTTGTACACAGCAATACCCGAAAACCACCAACAACATAGATAAAAGAAGCTGTGAAAGTCTTCAGACGAAAATTAATATCCTCTACGGGGAGGACATTTATAAGAAGATAAGAAGACTGGAATGTCTTCGAAATAAGAAGAGTAAACTTCTCTCATCCCTTGCCTTCCTACAACGGTGCCGGGATACAGAAATAATTCCAACTTGTGTGAGAGTGAAACACTACCTGAAAACTCCAAAGGCCAAGAATATTCTCAAGCGAACCAGCCTAGCTCTCCTACGTGAACGTGTTCGTGCTACGCGTATGTCACTTTTTGTGGTGGCGGAGGAATTATATCACCTTCATTTGGAGCTTTCTGGGATATTGAATCGTGAGTACTGGGACATCGTAGATAGAATTACTAATAGTTCATCCGCTCATACTCTCAAAGATACCACTCTCAAACAGAAGCGCAAATTTGAAAATTTCGCATTGAGGCAGGAGAAGCCGCAGACTGAACTAACAAGTGCGGTTTATAATCTATCGAAGAAGAATTTGGCCCAAGAGACAGTCTCAGTTCTTTCAAAAGGGTTGAACTTTGCAATTGCGCCCAAATACCTACCAGCGGAAGACATCATTGCAGGAGCAGAGGCTGCAATACGTCTACTTCCTCCAGACAAAGCTGACAGCATGAGACATGAAATTGTGCGAGTGCTTCGACGTTCAAAAATGCCTAAATTAAATTTACCAGCAGCTGAACTACGTTACTTGAACGAATTAAAGAGTGATAACAACATCCTCGTACTTCCAGCTGACAAAGGCAATGCAACGGTCATCATGGATAAGGAAGAATATGGCAAGAAAGTTCTCTCCCTTTTGGATGACGATACTTACGAGAGATTAAATAAAGACCCGACAGCCAGAATCGAGCGCAAAGTGAGAGAATTGATCAAGAGGTCTTCAATTCCCGAGGAAAATCATTGGAAATTAATGCCCTCCGCATCCAGAGCTCCACGCTTATATGGTCTACCAAAAATCCATAATGAAGGTACACCTTTGAGACCTATTGTAAATACTATTGGTTCGCCGACCTATAAGTTAGCCCGTTATCTCTCAAGAGGCATCCAGGATTTCGTCGGTAGAACGGACTCCTTCATAAAAAATTCGGCGCATTTTATAGAGATCCTGAAAGACCTTCGAGTGACCGAAAGAGATATTTTAGTCAGCTTTGATGTCACGTCGCTGTTCACCAAAGTTCCTGTCCCCGATTCAGTGGAAATTTTAAGAACTCTTACAGGTGATGGACTACCAGAAGACTACCCAAACTTGGTAGATTTCTGCCTTAGAAACAATTACTTCCTTTACAACGGGCAAATATATGAACAAAAAAGTGGTGCGGCAATGGGTTCCCCACTTTCACCTGTGATTGCCAATTTATATATGGAGTTTTTCGAGAAGAAGGCACTTGAGACGAGCGAGAAGAAACCATCATGCTGGTTGAGATATGTGGATACCTTTGTGATCTGGCCACATGGAAAAGAAAAACTTGAGGAATTCCACGTACATCTAAATACAGTACATCCAGACATAAAATTCACAAAAGAACTCGAAGAAGGAGGTTGTCTCCCCTTCTTAGATGTACTGGTTAAAAGAAAAATAGATGGAAGCCTAGGCCATTCAGTGTACAGAAAGAAGACCCACACAGACAGGTATCTGAATTCAACATCGCATCACCACCCACAACAAAAGGCCTGCGTCATTAAAACGCTAACCCACCGAGCCAAAATCGTGTGTGATGCTGAGCATATCAGTGATGAAATGCAACACCTTATGTGGGCACTGAAAGGCAATGGTTATAGTGTCTCTTTCATTAAAAGAGCAATGAAAGAAAAACACCCTCCTCAAGATGACAGCCACAAGGGGAAGAAGCCACTTACATACGCTAAAATTCCATACATCTCCGGGGTCACCGATAGAATCGCCAGAATCCTCCATAAAGGCAACATTAAGACTCGCTTCTGCACCGTGAAGAAGATTCAGAATATCCTACCTTCACCGAAGGATAGCCATCCTCCCCTTCAATCTATGGGAGTGTATGAGGTTCCCTGCTGCTGCGGCAGAAGCTACGTGGCACAGAGTAAGCGTTCAATCTCCCAAAGGCTTAAGGAGCACGAAAGGGCGTTAAAATTACATCAGTGGGACGCATCAGCTGTTGCTGAACATTTTGCCTCCAGCCCTGGGCATAGAATAATGTTTGACGCTACACGGGTATTAGCGAAGACGGAAGAATACCATCCGCGTCTTATACGTGAGTCCATCGAGATAGCGAAAAGACCTAATAACTTTAATAGGGAGGATGGGTATAACCTCAGCCGTATATGGAGAGGGTTCTTAGCACAACATAATGACCAACGGCTAGCGGCTAAAATTCAAATCCGGCACAACAATGGGTAGCGAGAAAAAAACATAAACATAAATAATCTCGGGACGAGAATAAATTCCTTCCATTCTCTTGATAACGCTCCCAGTAGGAGGAGTGAAACGTCGAGTTAAAATGTTTTGTACACAGCAATACCCGAAAACCACCAACAACATAGATAAAAGAAGCTGTGAAAGTCTTCAGACGAATATTTTTATGAGCCCCTGTAAAATGAGAAAATAACTACGTCACTATTAACAATTCAAATTCATGCATGCATAAGAATAAAATAAAAAAAGACATTGAAACAAATGCCACCTGTGCCAATCGCCGACACTATGCAGACAGTGCAATGCAAAAAAAAGTCAACAAAAAAAAAGAAAGATCACACAGTGATTTAACAGGCACCATTCCACATTATACATATCTAATATAAAAGTCGCTCTGTGATTTAACAGAATCAAAATCAATTGGCCATCAATTAACATTTATGCCAAGAAAGAAGTAATTTATGGTGATTCGCTTAAAGATCCAGTGTACGTAATTAGAGTAGGTACTTAACACCAAAACAGAATAAACGCACAACCGAAATTTTTATTAAATATTCAAGAAGAAATATTCCATAATAAATTCCATAAGAAATAATCTCTTTTTTTCCTTCTGGTTTGGAGTATCTTGTCCTTGTTTTCCTTTTCGGCATTTAACTATTTTTATCCACCTATCTTAATAATTTATATTTTTTTGCCGGCCTCGGTGGCGGCGGGGTAACGTTCTCGCCAAACAAGAGGTCGCGGGTTCGAGTCCCGCCTAGGTAGGTTTCCCCGGTCCAGGGTGTGGTCGTTTGTGTACGTTTACTTGTTACATTTGTTCAACACCCCGGTGTAAAATTGCCAATAAGAGCTGTATCCGGTGGTTTGAGAATAAAATTAAAAAAAAATAAATGATCATAGAGAACTTGCAATGAGTAATGCATGATCGGTGGGAACTCAAACTACCAGCTGGTATGTGTTAGGGCCTAATTATTCGACGACTACGAAAACGTAGGGTATTGCACGCTGCATGTTGGTGTATGCTAATCCCCTGCTAAATACCACCGGGGTGACTCACAGGATATTATGAAGTTGTAGATGATTCTGAGGAGTCGAGAGATAAAATTCTTAAATTAGACCTTAAAAAGGTAAAAGTCAATTCTGGGTGCTCGTCCACGAATGTCATTTCCAGTATCAATTAGGTCTCATCCGTATCGTCAATTACTCAACCATTAGGAGGCACGAAAAACAAGTGAATGAGGGTAAAATAGCATTAATTGAGGAAATAGTAGTAGTAGTGTTTATTTTATAGGGTGCGTCGGCGGCTAAGGCCATTTTGCACCACTCACTGACTGGTATTGATAAAGGGGATTAGGCCCGTTCTGAAATTAACGTGTCAATAATTTACAATAGGTATCATTTATATTTTATTGAAAAGTCGAGTTGAGTGTAGGAATGCTATCAGTCGGGAAATGTTTTCGGGAGTGTCTCCTAGTACCTCAGCTAGGTTGACTCCGAGGTTGTGATTCACCCGTGCAGTACGATATCTTGCACAGTCCGTCAGGATATGTCGCACTGTTAGTGGACAATCGCAATTTAAGCATTGGGGCTGTATTCTCTCTTCGGTGAAGAGGTATGAATGGGTTAATAAGCAGTGACCAATTCTTAAGCGTGTTAAAACCACTTCCTCCCTGCGGACATTTCTTACAGAGGTCTGCCACGCAGTTATTACGGGCTTTATTTCCCGAAGTTTGTTATTTTGGATTTCGAGCCATTGCGTCTTCCAATTTTGTCTAATCATACCCCTCATGGCATTCCCTAAATCTTCCGCTGGCATTAACTGAAAATCTGTATCCGGAGACCTGAGCGCATCTTTGGCTGCAGAGTCTGCTTTCTCATTCCCTGGTATGCCCGCATGTCCAGGGACCCAAGCGAAGCTTATAGTGGTCCCTTTTTTACTCAGGGATAACAGAGTGCTTTGTATGTCCTGAACAATGGGGTGACAAGGAGAATAAAGGGATATGGATTGGAGAGCACTGTAAGAATCTGTACAGATCATAAATGACGCAACACTGTTTTTAATGGATCGGAGAGCAATCCTAATGGCAGTGAGCTCAGCCGTAAAAATGGAACAGTACGGATGCAATTTTGCCTTAAGGACTCCATGATATGGGGATACCACAGCGCACCCACAGGCGGTATCCGATTTCGAACCGTCAGTGTATACGAACGTAGATTCGGAGTTTTCGGCGCGGAATTCCTTGAAAAGTTGTTGGTATTCTCCCGGCATAGTAGTAGATTTAGAGCAGCGAGTAAGATCAAGTCTCAAAGCTGGCCGGGGAATTAACCACGGCGGCACGTTGCTGTACCCAGTGGGGTACGTGGCGGGCAAGGTAAAATTGCGTTCTGCGATTAGGTTTCTGAAGCGAACACTTAGAGGTTTAGTGGATCTTGTCTTTCGGTTAAAAAGGTCTAAAAGCAGTGGGTGAGAAATAATGTTAAAACAGGGGTGGTTCGGCGCGGATAAAATTTTTGTGGCATAATTGCACATCAACGTCTCTCTGCGATTGACTAGGGGAGGCTCTCCTGTATCGGCGTAAATGCTCAAGACAGGGGAGGTCCTGAAGGCACCGGTTGCTAAACGCAGTCCCGTATTATGAACCGTCGAGAGCGGTTTCATGTAGGTCTCACGGGCGGATGAGTACACAATCGATCCGTAGTCTAGCCTTGAACGTACTAATGCTCGATACAGCATAAGCATTGAGGTACGATCCGCGCCCCATGTCGAATGTGACAGAAACCGTAAAATGTTCAGAACTTTGAAGCATTTGTCTCTTAGAGCTCGGAAATGTTCGCGCCAATTCAGGCGCCGGTCCAATGTCATACCCAGAAATCGGGCGTTCTCAACGTAAGGAAGCTCATTACCATTGAGATATAGGGACGGTGGGGCTTGTACACCCCGTCCTCGGTAAAAGTGAATGCATTTCGTTTTCTCAGTAGAGAAACGGAATCCATTCCTCTGAGACCAAACGGAGAGCTTATTCAGAGTCAGCTGGATCAGCCTAGAGGCATTCGTTAATTTTGATGACCTGCAGAAAATAGCGAGGTCATCAACAAACAAGGAGCCCATAACTGGGGAGCGGATACACTCGGTCACATCGTTTATCGCAATGGCAAATAGGGTCACGCTCAGTACGGACCCCTGGGGTACTCCATTTTCTTGTGGATATAAGGTAGATAGATATTCACCTATTCTAACTTTAAAAACTCGGGCATACAGAAAGTTTTTAATGAAAATAGGTAGATTTCCTTTAAACCCCCATTTATCAAGTGTCTTCAGAATTTTGTACCGCCATACACGGTCATACGCTTTCTCTAAGTCGAAGAACACGCCAATTACGTTTTGCCGCAAGAGAAATGCTTCCTGAATGAAACTGTCAGTCCTGACGAGATGGTCGGAGGTTGACCTACCCCGTCGAAAGCCGCACTGGATATCCGAAAGAAGGTTCCGCCGCTCCAACCACCAAACGAGACGACGGTTGACCATTCTTTCCATCACCTTGCATACGCAGCTGGTGAGAGATATCGGTCTATAGTTGTTTGGGTCCGATCCATCTTTTCCTTGTTTAAGGATGGGTACGACTATGGACTCCCTCCAAGGGTCTGGAAAACTACCCTCTGACCAAATTTGGTTAAGGGATCGCAGCATATGGGGGAGTGCTTCTTTGGGAAGATTTCTTAGAAAAGCGTTATGCACCTTATCTATTCCTGGTGAGCCGTCACGGGATTCGAGGATGGCGGAGGTCAACTCCCACAGAGAAAAGGGGTCGTTGTAAACCTCGCCAGAGTCTCTCGGGTTAAAGGTAAGAGGTATAGTCTCATTCTGCTCTTTCAGTGTTCTAAATGGTTCGTCGTAGCTGCCGTTACGACTTGTCTCCGCAAGTCGGCGTCCAAAGCACTCGCTTATTTCGGGAGGTGTCGTCAGAACTCGGTCAGTCTCCTTCAGGGATGAAATTGCAGGGTTGTGGTTAGAGCCAGAGATGCTTTTAATCTTCCTCCAGATGTTGGATATGGGAGTCCTGTGGTTTATAGAACACACAAACTCCTCCCATGAAGCTTTCTTGGCCTCCTTAACCACTTGCCGAGCTTTCGCTCTGAGGCGCCGGAAGGCGGTGAGATTTGTCGCCGTAGGATATTTGCTAAAGATTCGGAGTGCCCTCTTTCGCACCTGTATAGCTTTTGCGCACTCCTCGTTCCACCAAGGAACTGTGGGCCTGTGAGATTTGCATTTAGAACGGGGTACGGTGGAATTTGCGGCTTCTAGAATGTTATCTGTGAGTACTTTTATGTTCCCCACACCATTCATATTGTCGTCGTGGTTAAAATAAAAATTTCTTTTAAAAAGAGACCAATTGGCCTTGCGGACAACCCAATTGCTTGGTTGAGTCGGACGGTGGATAAAACCGCCACCTTTAGTAATTAAAATAGGGTAGTGGTCGCTACCGCATAAATCTTTATGTGCGGACCACTCAAGCCTACGCATTAGGCCACCTGTCGAAATACTTAAGTCGATACACGAGAAGGTACCGTTGAAGCTGTTGAATCGAGTTTTTTCACCGGTGTTTAGTAAAAACAAGTTAAGGTCATTGATAAAATTTGTGACTATGTGTCCCCTTTGATTGCACTGAGTTCTTGTGCTACCCCATAGGGTGTCGTGTGCGTTGAAGTCACCCATTAAAACATAGGGCCGAGGTGATTGACGAACGAGGGATTCTAAATTAACTCGACTCACAGGTGCACCTTCCGGCAGATATACGTTGCAGAGAGTAATTGCCTCGGGTGCGTGTACTGTCACTGCAATTGCCTGCAGCGGAGTGTCCAATTGCACTCGTGAGGTGTATAGGGCCTCCCGAATAGCAATTGCCACTCCACCCTGGGCTCGCTGACCACTGGTGTCGTCAAGTCTAAAAAATTTAAAACCTTTTTAAAACGGTCTTGTCTGTCAGCTTAAAATGCGTCTCTTGCAGGCATATGCAGACGGGGTTATAGTCTCTAATTAAAACAACCAGCTCCTCCTTGTACCTATAAAAACCATTCATATTCCATTGTAGAATAAAATACATGGTTTAAATTGTTAAAATAAATAAATAAATAGGTTAAAAACTGGAAATGTACATATGTACACAGTGAGCGGAGGATCAACGTTTTAACCGCTGTTTCCTCTGCTTTATCCTGGCCTGGAACACTTCTGTGTCCGAGACACAGAGGTCTTCTTCCATGGCATCATATTGTGCATCTTTAGAGGATGTGGGTGGGGGTGTTTTATCCCGCTTATTCCCAGCATCCTCAGAAGTAGATTTTGGGTTTTTCTTAGGGGAAACCGCCTTAGAATGACTTTTCCTGTCTGTGACTTTATTAATTTGCTTTTCTGTTTTTTTTTGTTCTCGTATGGGCATCTTCGTGCTCTCAATGCGAAAATCATTATAAGTCTGAGTTGAGATGGTACATGTAGTTTTTTTTGTGGTGGTTGCGACTATTTGCGAATACGATTTTGAAAATGTTGGGGCCATCTGTGACCGGTATTTCATTCGTGCCTCGGAATAGGGGATTCTTTCCAGGGTCTTTATTTCCATTATCCTCCTTTCATCTTTCATGACGGGACAATCTCGGGAGTACGATGGATGCGTGCCCTCGCAGTTGACGCAGAAAGGCTCCGATGAACATTTCTCACCGTCATGCTTGTCCTTGCCACAGCGCGGGCAGGTGTTCTTGCCCTCACATCGCGGTGCGATGTGGCCGAATTTTTGGCATTGAAAGCAACGCATCGGGTTGGGAAAGAAAGGTCTCACAGGTACCGATTCATAGCCTAGGTAGACTTTGCTCGGGATTTTATCCAAACCGAACGTGAGGATTACCGAGGTAGTATTAATCACTTCACCGTTACGCTTCGTTGTAAGTCGTCGACAATCAATGACACCCTGGGAAGCCATCTCCTTCTTAATTTCGTCTGGTTCGACATATAGTAGGTCGTAGTGGCTGATCACACCCCTAGATGTATTTAGAGTACGGTGGATCTCGACATTGATTGGTATATCGTGCAACTTTTCTACTTTTAACAATTTTTCGGCTTGTACGTTATTGGCTGTTTCGATTAATAGGGAACCATCTCTAAGTTTCTTTACTGAGTTTGGCTCTCCTGGAATGATGGCTTGAAGTGCTTTTTTAATGAAGAAGGGAGAAACCTTTTTCAAATTTTCGCCGTCCTTGGAGCATTTCAATGACAGAAACCGTTTTGCTCTTTCGAATAACTGTTCTCCTCCGCCCGTGCCCGGGCGGGATCTCTTTGGTGGAGGAAGAATTTCAGACTCCATACTACGTTATATTTCATCCCCTGGGCTCCCCACCCACCACGGAGCCACACATTCGGGACGCCACACCGAATTTCGGTGTGGTCGCCAGGGCTACCCAAGGGACATAGGAACCTTCGAAAGGGGGTCTCTTTCGGGTTAGAACCTCCAGCGCGGGGGCCCTCCGAACCCACACGCCTTCAGCCGCCCTACGGAGACCCCCATATCTCCAGCACTAACCCGTCCTGGCGTACGCTCGGAAGGAGCCGCCAAGCTCCCCAGCCGCCAGGAGCCGATTGACCGAGCTGGGCTCTTCTCGGCCGCCCGTTTTGCGGGGAATCCAGGGCCGAAGTGGGGTGTTGAACTCCGGCCCATACCGGGTATCCGACGCCCAGCTGGGTGCCGGAGAGCTCACCCACCAGGATCCCCTTCTCCCCCACGTACGGGTCTCCACGCACGGCAAACACGTGGGTGATTCTGGACGCCAGATCTTACGGCTACTCAGAGCAGCAGAGTCACATGCTGTCTGGACACTATCCGAGCGAGCGACGGGGTTTTTTTACGAGCTTGTCTCCTCGGTGGGCTCGGGTCCGTGGGGGCGCGACTCCCCAAAGGAAGAGATAACTCTCCTCCCCCCGTGCGGGGAGGGGGGTTGAGGAAATAATCTCGCCACTTTATTTTATAAGCTCTCGTTAAAGTCCTTATTCATACGGTAGTAATGCTATCCGCGTCATCAGCGTGGGACATTGTACCGATACAAAAATTCAAAATAGAAATGAGAAACTGGAAATTACAGAATGGAAATAATCACATACGAGGTGTGTTCAGAATATACAATTGGACTTTTTAAATTTCGTGGGTTTGGAGAGTCCGATTGTCAATTTTTTATTATTTTGGTACACGTGCTCCTGATTTATGATAAAAGTTTCTGCTGTATTCGTTGTTTACCTCGTTTGTAGCAGCCGCTAGAGTTAGACGTATTTTTTATGAGCTAAAGGCGATTTTCATTTCTTAATATAAATGTATCAAAGAATAATTGCAAAACAAAGAATGATGCACTGAATAGTAGAGGCTTTCACGTTGTAGAAATCCATCTTACTGATTTGTGAATGAAAAACTTTGCTGTTTCTACAATTTGGAACTTTATTTTCCTGACTAGTTTCGATACACTATATCATATTCATAGGACTAGCAGTACAAGTAGCGTCGCTGTGGGTTATATACCAAAAAGGTGGGGGAAAGGCTCCACTCTTCTTCCACACTTCCACTCTTTCCCCCCCCTTTTTGGTATATAACCTACAGCGACGCTACTTGTACTGCTAGTCCTATGAATATGATACAGTGTATCAAAACTAGTCAGGAAAATAAAGTTCCAAATTGTAGAAACAGCAAAGTTTTTAATTCACAAATCAAACAAAGAGTTATCAACAAATAAAGTGGAGATGACCATCTAATCTAATGAATGTCTTATGCGAAATATCTTCCATGCGACTTCATTAATGTTGACGTGTTTTCAAAAAGCTGAAATTCCCGTAATTTCAGCTTGTTGAAATGGCCGTGTACATCCGTAGTAGCCTAAATACGGGCGTGCAAACACGACAAAATACCTTGGAAACCGAGATTATGAGTTTTCAACGAAAATCGTGTATATTAAATAGCCGGCGACTCTATCAAATCACTTGGTGGAATAACACATTGTATAAGACATTGTAAAAAAAAACATTGTATGAAACATTGAACTAATACTTTTCCATCAATTTGGCTTATTTTCATTGAGTTTAAACGGAATTTGGGTGCCCGTTCGTCGCCAAAACGGTGAGAACTTAAAATTTTACGAAATTTTCTGCATAAAATACAATAAAATTACCGTTTTCTCCATATTTCTGCCGAGTTTATCGAAACACGTTTTTGAAAAGAATCGAGAACGCATCCGCAAAAAAAAATCCGTCCACGACGGATAAAGTAAAAGTTTATTTTTCGAACGCGCGCGAGGAGTTGGATACCACCGACATACTTGCATAAGTTAACCGATACGGACGATTTTTTCCGCTAATTTCCCATTTTTTGAAGTCAAACTTTGAGCCAATGTTTTAAGGCCTCAGAGCTAGGAAAAACAGCAGGAATGAAAACACTCTTGACAGCAGAACGTATCAAATGAGTCCCTTATCGTGAATATACAGAAATGATTCCGTGGGTGTTCTTACGTCACATTTCAGCTGATTGTGAGAGCTTAGCGCCCCGTGCCTTATCATTGTTTATGATCCTGGCAATAGATGGCTATCGAAATAAGAGCTCCAAAACTAACACTAAATAAGATAAACAACCGACCGACACCACCCATTCACTAAGCAATGTTTAGCTTCTGACATCATCTCTCAGACGTTCCTTACTATTTAGCCAGAACCGAGTCCTTCGTCATTTCAATGTCGATAATTCCGATAAACAGGCGCGAGGAACTGAATCATAAACTCAATGCTCAAGCTAGTGTCATCTCGTGGAGGCAAAAGTGCGAAATAATATTCGTTAGAGAAACGACGCCTTACAACCTTCACTTAGAATGTATCCCTACCCCTAGACCGGGCATACTTCGTTTTTTTTCAACGTTTCACTTGCTTAAAAACTTAAGGGACCATTTTGATATTTTCATGATATACAGAGAAGGCATTTCCAAGAATTTTCCTGAATAATGAAGTATTTGGCTGAATCCAGACACACAGCCAGGGGAGGAGTAGGCAAAAACATTTTCTTCATCAACATCTAATTCTACATAATACCCTGCGAGGCACCTCCAAGGAGTTTGGCCGGGGGCGGTCAACCACCAACATGCAGCACGTTAGAGGATCCCCACATGCAGGGGCGGATCCAGGATTTTTTTCTGGGAGGGGCACAAGCAAGGCCGTATCCAGGATTTTGTTCTGGGTGGGGCACAACGATACCTCGTAATACAAAACGAACGCAATCATAATGGGACCGTATTAAAAATCTTGCATATTTTTGAGGGTCTGGGGGGGGCACGTGCCCCCGTGCCCCCCCCCTGGATCCGCCTATGCCCACATGCATACCAAACAGTCATACAAATGTTACGCATACTAAGAAATTACACTACCATATTAAAGCAAAGGTAAAACTTGCCAAACACTCATTAAGGTTACCTGTCAAAAAAGCTAGAACAGACAATACATGCTTTAAGAAAGAATAATAAAACTCAGAAACATGCATTAAGGTACACATAATTTAGTAGACTACGATACAAGTCATCTAATCTATTTGTGATAACACATAATACATATGAATACGAATGATAACAAAATATACGTCCACATTAAGCGAAGTCAACATATGTAACGGTTAGTAATTCGTATTGCAAACGTATGTAAGGTTAGAACAAGGCAAAAATGAAAGCATACACTGAGTCGCCCTAGCGAGTGACTCCATTAAATTTATTAAATGAGAGACCATTGCTATCATTAATAGTATGGGGACAGAATGACTGTTTGGGAATGCTTTTGCGTAGTTCGTGCTGTTGATTGATCACCCCCTGCCAAACACCCTAAAGGTATCTCGCAGGGTATTACGTAGACGTAGATGCAGATGAATGAAATTTTAAATTTATCAGTTTTGCAGTCTATTTCATTTGTCCTCTTCTCGTAATCATGTCTAATATAGTACGACGGTAAACGAAGAATACGTTTGACGTCGTCTGAGAAAAAATTCTCATTCAAATTTACGAGTAAATTTAGCCTTTATTCTGTAACAAGATCCTGTAAATATTTCCATCATAACTCAACTAACACATCGGAAATGCAACACCTTTTAAGAAACGGTGAACCTTTTTCGAGGCAGGGGATGTTTTCCTTTTTTGCCGCCATGCATCCCTTGGGAGAAAAATCCAGGGGCACATGTCCTCGACTTGCTCTCAACTTCTAAAAGTTGTGGACTTTAATTAGGATATTAGGTCCAACATTTGCTCTAAATCGTATAATATTAAGCAGTGCCACAGCAGCCCTAAAGCTAATAAGTTTTCGAAAATCAGGGGGATATCGAGAACAAAATCCTATTGAGAACAAGCCATAATAATAACTCTGGCCGTTTCGGTAAAACCCGATGACGGCTTTATGTAAACGAAATTTATAGCTTTAATGTAATATAATAATGGTTTTCCGATTCAAGAGAATTGATTACAAATTATCAGAGCAGGGAACCCACATACCTCACTGGCCCTCCCCGAAGAATTTTTTTTTACGTGCCTGCATGAATCTCAAATTTAAAAGGGTCACATCGAAGAAAATAGGGGTGTAACATTTTCAAATTAAAGATGCATATAAAGGATATATTTGACAAATATCTACTCTATATTACCGATAAATTCCAAAATAATAGCATGAGTTATGAGTGAGCAAGAAAAAAAATATTTTTTAGCGGCAGTGATACGTACCCTTAATACAAACGACACCAATCCTGACACGTTAACAGAGGCGAAATTCTATAATTTTCCAATGGAAAAAATTCCCCTAGAAAGAGAATCGAATCACGGACCTTTGACTTCCCGGACCACTGCAGAACACTAACAAGGGTGAGGGAACACTAACACCGTATCCACTGGGCTATCGCCGACTTGATTAACATGGGTGTTCAAAACAGTTTATATAGCGTACCTTCATTTTTTACGATTTTTAATTGCTTTTTTCTCGGAATTTTACGAGAAGTGCGTCGTCTCGCTTCGGCGTATTACATTTGTACCCATAAACTACCGAATCGCAAAATTTGAGCTCGATCGGCGATGCGAAGGTCGTGTATTCCCCTTGTAAGCTAGTCAGGTTTTCGGAGCAATAACCTTTGAAATCAAGGAACCTAGATTGCGTGGTAGTCCGCGCAGAGGTATGGAAAGGTCCGTGGTTCTCGGTCCAAGGACATAATTTTCTATGGCAGTTTATATGCACGAATGACAATCCTTAAAATCCAATACATCGAGGGAACACGATTCGGAAGTAAGTAGACAGAGAGCACACGTTCAATGGGTCAAAAAAGTTTTCCAACGAATAACTTAATAAAAAGCCAGAGGAACGGTATAATTCACGTAGTTACAATGTCTTTTCTAGAAGCACGGTATCTGAAAACACTCATTATTCGTAATACTGTTTCTGATTGAATAACGAATGAATTCGCGGCCATGACAGCCTAAAATGAAAGACAAATTTCGACCAACAGCATAGGTGGCACATCATTTATTTATTAATTTATTATCAACCGCCATCGTTGCTAAGGCACTTCCGTCGGTAGTAAATAAATTCCGGGAAATTGGGAAACGCGGAAGAGTGAAGTAATGAGGGCACAATCTCTAATGGATTCAATGGGACGAAATCCCATTTAACAGACCTAATGGATCGAGAGAATGCCCATTCTATTTTTATCGCTCAATATTGCGCAACATGGCTTATTCGGACGGGCACGTGAACCGCAAAAGTAATTTATAAATGGCTGATAATCCCTTTTTCATGGTAAATGATATTCCCGGTCAATAACATCAAACGCTAAACACAACAACAATAATGACAATTAGTTGTTATCTTAGAATACAATAAAAATGTATAAATAGCAAATAAATATACTGCGCGGTAGTCTAGCAGACAAAGGGTCTCGCGTTCTAAGTCCTCGAAGTGCGAGATGTCCCAGAGAGTGTAATTAGTTCCCTACCCTGAATGCGTGATAGCTTAACACGCCTTTAGCTCAGGCTGGGCTGAGGTCTACTCTCACCAATCCAAACCAGCTTTCGTGTTGATTCACTGAGTGAGTGAATGGTTTGAAATCTAATGGCGTCAATCACTTATCCTGTCCAGTTGCCATGGACGTTACGCAACATTCTCCTCATATCCCTTTATATTTATCGAATTGGGCCCTTTGATGACATCAAAAACTTGTTTGGTAGATTGTTTGATAGGGTGTGTAGAGGAAATGCCCGACAGCTTACTGTAGGCGTCAAAATAATGTGCCGCTGTAGTTGGCAAATTTATATCTGGATTTCATTGCATGCCATACTAATGCATGGAGATGCGTGAAAATCGCATATGCGATAAATGCGATATAGATGCGATGTGCGCAAATAAATGCGACATAGATGCGATGACTGGATTTTTATGATATTTTTACCCAAATTTGCCTTTACGACGGCAAAATTCGTACATTTTGTGCCGAGCGCAATTTAAATGCTCCGCTCCAACACTCGACCGGTTAAAGTATGTGAGCGACTGGCCAGCTGCTAGTGTGCTGGGACTCTACGTGGCCGCGAACCACAAGTGGGCGCGGGCAAGCTACACCTCCGCCACTTTATGTCCTATTTCTTAATTTATTATTGTTCTACAACATAATTATTTAAAATATTCTGTATCTTGTCATACAACTGTGTTTCACTACACTTATCGTCATCTACCTCATTATGAAAATAAAAAATAGACGCTACAAAATGCGATAAAATAAAAATGAAAGTGCGATTTTCACGTATCTCTACTAATGCATAATACTTCATTTTAAAGGAAATTTTATTCTAAATTCCGACTTATTTTTTTATGAAAAATTCAAAACTGTAGATACGCGAGTGCAATAAATGACTCCGCGCACCTTAAATTTAGCCGTTTTGTCAACTTCATTAACTTTGTAACTCAACCTAGGAAAAACTACTACGTCTACAACATTCATCTTCCACAATAAGGTGCAAACATTAATTTCGATTTATTAAATGGCTTTTGCATATTTTTAGAACGCATATTTTGTTGTAAAATAATGAAAATGTTTAAAGACTATCTAGTCCTACAGTTTACCCCGAAAGGAAAAATATATTTGATAGAAACCTTTCTTAATTTATTTGCAATTTATCTATGATCCGAAAATACATGATTGTTATGTAGTACAGATTATATACGGGTAAAAAATACGCCGGTGCGAACGAATGCTGCGCTGCCACGTGTTGCGCGCGAAACGTTGCTTCCTGGTAACCGGCACCACCGGCACTGGCCCGGCTAAGCCCTGTTTGGCAGCATGACATTAATAGAAGTTATTAACATTCATAAATATCGATATTTTTATAGATTATGGATCATAGAAAAATTGCAAATAAATTAAGAAGTCCTTGTGTAGGCTTTCGCGGTGTGGCGAAGATTCAGGGTGGAGGTTTTCGGGGTTAGCACCGCGTAGATTGGTCTCTGCAGACAACAGTTTCGCCGGCATTGCAGCAGGCTTCTTCAGGTCAATGAAGTGGAGATCCGAGGTATCGCCCGTCTCTTATACACCGAGAAATCTCAACAGGGAGGACGGATACCAGCTTTCAAACACATGGAAAAGAGTCCTCAGAAAGAAACCCAGAGAGACAAGACAACACCAAGAGGGGCGGACCAATGAGAAGCCAACTGAGCCCCATGAACCAACCAATGAGAGGACACCGGCCTCCAACGGGGTGTATAAGAGACGGGCGATACCTCGGATCTCCACTTCATTGACCTGAAGAAGTCTGCTGCAATGCCGGCGAAACTGTTGTCTGCAGAGACCAATCTACGCGGTGCTAACCCCGAAAACCTCCACCCCGAAAATTAAGAAGTGTTTCTATCAGTTTTATTTTTTTCTTTCGGGGTAAACTGTAGGACTAGATTGTCTTTAAACATTTTCATTATTTCACAACAAAATATGCGTTCTAAAAATACACAAAAGCCATTTAATTAATCGAAAGTACCTAATGTTAGCAACTTATTGTGGAAAATGAATGCTGTAGACGTAGTAGTTTTTCCTAGGTTGACTTACAAAGTTAATGAAGTTGACAAAACGGCTAAATTTAAGGTGCACGGAGTCATTTATTGCACTCGCGTGTCTACATTTTTGAATTTTTCATTAAACAAAAAATAAATGAGAATTGAGAATTAATTTTCCTTTGAAATGACGTATTACGCATTATTATGGCATGCACTGAAGTTCGGATATAAATTTGCAAAATACAGCGGCACATCATTTTGACGCCAACAGTAGGTCATACTCACCATAGGGAAGATATGTGATGGATGGGTGGAGAGAAACCTAGCGTCGGCATTAGTCTGCTTTTCACGAAAGTCGTCAAAGATACCACGGCTAAATGTCCTACCCGATGGACGAAGTGCTGTACTTGAGGTGCTCTCCACAAATCACTATAGCAGTGATTCAGCAGCCAACTATAAATTTCCGCCACCGCCGGGATTCTAACCCGGAACCATAGGGTGGGAAGATAACACACTAGCCACCATACCGATCAGATCACCAATTTGTAATATTCACAAGCCTATGTCTTAGCGTGAGGTGAGCCTACCTTCATCATTCCACATGATGATTTGCTGGGTGAGAATAAAAATACATGATTCATTTCATTATACGTATATATTAACTAAGTACTCCACAAGAAGTTGAAGATCCCATTTCATGTTAAAAGATTCTCCCGACCATAAAAACAAAAGTAAACACAATAGCAATAATGACAACAAAGTTTTATATTAAAACAAATATAACGTATAAATAGATGATGTATATGAATGACTTATTGATTGTTATTTTTAATATTTCATTCCAATTACATTAGATAGTTTTTACGTTAGATGGTGTCTACCAAAAAAAACGTGTACCCACTAATTTTACCGCGCCAACCTCCTAGTCGAGATATTTACAATGCATTCACGATTTCCGTAAAACTGCCCCTGCGCCATCTTAAAAGTCTTCACCCTAACAATATAACACGTCCATGGAAACTGGCATATATTTTTTACCCGTCATTCCCTTCACTTGCGGGAATACAAGGTGCATAACGCTCAAAGAATTGGGTGAACGCAAAGACTTGGTGAAAGGAAAGTGCGTTCGTAAGCAGCCGTCAGCGGCAGGGGAGCACCGCAGGTATAATTGCTTTGAGCTGGTATTTGCGGGGAAGACCCACTCTCTCCCATTGACTACAAATGAGTAAGGCGTTTCGAAAGTAATGTGAACCATGCCTGCATAGAACCACACACGCCCATTTAGATAGTGCGTCGCACGTAATCTCTAGCACGGCTCCATGGGAGGCCACACGTGGCTAATACAGTAGATAATACACGGACGAGGCACTGCTATCGCAATTACTCGCTCTTTTGTTTCCTCAAGGTTGCCAAGCATTCCCGGCTCTGTTCCTCATTAAGATGAGGTATCACTCTTTATATTTGGTGACGCATTACTCGCTTAAAACAAGTGCAGGGCGCTTGGCGGAGGCTATCGGAGCGATTGTTAGCTGCGCTTTCAATGGGGAACATGCACAATTTTTTTAAAGTACTGGAATAAGAAGGCCTCTACCTCAAATGTACTCGTCGAAAATTTCGCGTATGAATAATGCTTTTTAGCTAAGTTATGAGTCTTTAAAAATTGATCTTCATCGGCTGATTGAAAACACGACGTCATCGGAGCGTGACGTCACGGAACGGCATCCACTGATGACAGACGGAGGAAGTGGATAGAAAATCGATCTACGAGGGCTCAAATGCAAATTTGGCGATAATAATTGCAATTTTTTTCTTCAAATATCTTGCATTCAAGCCTCTAACACTCTACTCTCTTAGCGAAGTGAATGGTGTTCCGTGCGATGACGTCAGAAGGCGTTTCAGGTCCCGTGACTTCAAGCGATATTCGAGCATTTTTAATTAGCATTTATTGATGTTTGTGGAGTACCAGGAGAGTTTTGGCTTATATATTTGGACTCGTGAGAAAATTTTCTATTCAATGAGACTAACTAGGATGATGAACTAAATCCATGCATGTTCCCCATTGAAGCTACCGGGTACTCACGATTGACGCGGGGTTTTTGAAGCGTCCATTTTCCGTTCATTTTTTTCTTACCACGTCACCTATGGACCATATTTTCAACTAAGAAGCATTATTCACTAGAGAACAGTTATACTACATAGGCTAACAATCATGCAATTGCCAAAAAAATCGTTGAGCATTAATCATTATTATTAATGGCGGTTGCCATGTGGCAGTTATGTTTGTTTGCTGTGGTTGCAGTTGTCTGTGTTAACTGAGGCGATTGGGATACACTGGAAAGTAGCTGTAATAGAAATAACGACTTAATTTCAAGTAAATCGGAAAAAATAAACAATGAGAGTAAATTTTGATGTTTTTTTAAATGTATTGATGGCGAATTTTGGACGTGCCAATTTAATACCTAATTTATTCATGCAATTATATTTTATTCCAATTTCATCTGAATACTTACGATGATATGCATATAAAAGCATTTTAATTACGCACACAATTTGCTAAAAACACGGTGCATTTATATGATAGCTCGATCTTGGGACTTGGCGCTGAGAGTCATGTTTAACTCATCGCACCGATAACCTCCGTATCCTAAGATAGCCTCTAGTTCCACCGATTACCTCCGTCCCCATGCATTGCCTCTGATTGACTACCGACCTACCTCGCCAATGCCGGAGGCATTTAGAGAAAGCGCTGGGATGTCATTCAACGATTCATTCACCCGAGAACTGCCTCCGGTTCACAGCACTACTTAAAAATTCTGCTATCATCTTGAAATTTTCAGTGTGCATGTTCAATGGGTCGTTTCTGCACGGACATCGGAGCCTCCTTCGTGGACCTTAGGCCGGCAATCCGATCGTGTAGGATCCCTCTGAACCGTTCGGGAGTCCATTACACGGCCGAGTCGGCTAGTCGTGTAGCGAGTAGCATATTTGAGCACTGTAGGTCTTTTTTAGAGTAGAGAGTAGGGCAGAGTGTAGATATATTAGTGGGTTGAAAAATAAAGGGGTAAGTTCAAAACTTTTCACAGACAAAGATTCTTCCAGAAATGAGAATAGAGAAGTAGAGAGAAAAATCAGCGTTTCAGGTATTACATTTAAGCACGAGAAGCGTCAGTCGAGCAACACGTTCAAAGGCAGTCAAGGCTCAAGTCATTTTGATAGTGTGTCAATAAGACATGCATTTCCATTTATCAGCGGTATAGAGCCTGTGAATAGTCTATTCGACAAAAGCAAATCAGAATTATTCCCGAATCGCAATAATACTAGTTCCGAAGTTTTAATCGTGGCTGTGGTTAATTGCCGTAGTTTAAGAAATAAGATTCCCGAATTCCACCATTTAATTCATAGTACGAAGTGTAACGTCATTTTTGGAACAGAAAGTTGGCTAACAGATGATGATTCAGACAATGAGATCTTCCCAAAATCGTTCACTGTTTATCGGAAAGATAGAATTAATCGAGTTGGGGGCGGAGTTTTTATAGCTGTAAAGAATTCAATCGTCAGCCAAGCGATAACCGTAACTGAGACCAGCGTTGAATCTGTGTGGTGTTTAATTAAATGTCCAAAATTCAAAACTATTTTATTATGTTCGTATTACAGACCACCTAACTCAGATATAACGTCAATGTTGGATTTTCAAAATCAAATAAACAGCGTAGCATCCAAGTATCCTGAAAGAAACTTGATTGTGGGTGGAGATTTCAACGTACCTTCTATAGATTGGGAGACTTATAGCTTCATTCCTGGTGGGAGGGATAAAGTGATCTGCGAGGCTTTATTACACACTTTCACATCTAATTCATTGTTTCAAATAGCATCCGCACCGAACAGAGGAGAAAATATTCTTGATTTATTAGCGACAAATATACCACATCAGGTAATAAACGTTGGCACTGTCGAAGGAATAAGTGACCATAGGGTAGTAACTGCAAAGTTTTCTCTAAATACCGCTGTAAACTTTAAAAAAGAGCGTAAAGTTTTCATTTTTAAAAGAGCTAATTTTGATGGGTTTAAGAGTCATATGAAAAATGCTTTCCCCGAGTTTCAAGAATCAGTATTAAAGTTAAATGTAGTGAATACTTGGAAAGCTTTTCTTTCGCTCGTAACTTCGGGAATAAATAGCTACATCCCCAGTAAAATAGTAAAAGAAGGCAGCGAACCGAGATGGTACGACGCGGAAGTGAGAAAATCATTGAGGCGACAGAGAGTGTGTCATGCTAAAATGAAAAAAGTCAGCACGGATTTATCCGCTAATGAACGCGAGCTAATAATTAAAAAATATAGGATGACTAAAGCCGCCACGAAGGAAGCGTTCAGGAATGCGTTCACGAATTTTAAAAGAAAAACACTAGTAGAGCAGTTACAGGATAACCCAAAAGCATTTTGGTCATATGTTAGGGAAGTTCAAGGTAAACGATCTACCGTATGTTCGCTGAGAAACGACAATGGAGATGTGTTGACAAGAAGTTACGATAAAGCCAATTTATTAAATTCCTACTTTAAGAGCGTGTTCACGGAGCCTTCCGAAAACTCACCCGGGACCGATGACAATCCCTGTATTCATAAGATGCCAGCTATTGACATTAGTACGCTCGGAATAGAAAATATATTGAAATCGCTTAGTCCAAATAAATCACCTGGTCCAGACGAAATCCCTTCTCGTGTATATAAAGAACTAGCCTCAGAACTTGCCCCCTACTTGCAGTTAATATTCAGTAAATCCATCAAGCAACACGAAGTACCTAATGACTGGAAAATCGCTAATGTAACGCCTATATTTAAAAGTGGAGACAAGGAACAGCCATCTAATTACAGGCCGATATCTTTAACGTCCATCTCTTGCAAAGTAATTGAACACATCGTAGTCAGCTCGGTAATGAAACACCTAGACGCGCAAAACTTATTAATGGGAAATCAACATGGATTCAGGAAAAGCAGATCGTGCGAAACTCAGTTAGCGCTTTTCGCCCACGATATTTTAGTCTCCGGGGAAGACAACATTCCAGTAGACGCGATTTTTCTTGATTTCAAAAAGGCATTTGATAAAGTACCCCACGGAAAGTTAATATTAAAACTGAAATCTTATGGTCTAGACGAAGATGTCATTTCCTGGATTAGAGAATTTTTGAGCGACCGCGTCCAAAGAGTAGTATTAGACGGTGCAGTCTCCAATGAGGTTAGAGTGACTTCTGGCGTTCCTCAGGGTAGTGTCATTGGCCCACTCCTATTCCTTCTTTATATAAACGACATTGGCGAAGTAGTGCAGAGTAAGTTACGATTATTTGCAGACGACGCTGTAGTTTACAGAGAAATTCGTTCCAGCAAAGATATAGATGAACTAACGAATGACCTTGCTGCTATCCAAGCTTGGTGCGATGCTTGGCAGTTAGAATTAAATTTGGAAAAATGCGTCGTAATGAATTTCTGGAAGAAGAATAACTCCCTACAGCGTAACTATGTCATTCGGGGCGCGCAGTTAAAGGCAGTTGAATCTGTGAAATATCTAGGGGTTAGACTCAATAATGATCTATCGTGGAATAAACATATTCGAGAAATAACCGGTCAAGCTAATCGTAAAATGGGTTTTGTCAAAAGAATATTAGGAAAGTGCGACGACAAAGTGAGAGAAATTAGCTACTTTTCCCTCGTTAGACCACATTTGGAATACGCTGCCAGTGTTTGGGACCCTCATGAAAAAGGCTTAATAACAGAGTTAGAACGCGTGCAAAGAAGAGCTGCCAGGTATGTGAAAGGTCGTTACGATAGTCTTGTTAGTGTAACTGACCTCTTAGATAAACTCGGATGGGAATCTCTGTCGGACCGTAGATTGAAAAATAGACTAAACCTTTTAGATAAATTCAAGAGCAGTGTCTTTTCTGACGAAGTTAACCATATCTTGCGGACGCCAACGTACTACGGAAGATCAGATCATATAAATAAAATAAGAGAGATAGATTGCAGAACAGACAGATTCCGAATGTCATTTTTTCCACGATCAATAAGAGATTATAACGGCAGCAATAGAACGCGTAAATAGATTGCATGACTTGTAGTGTAGCCTACTAACCTATGTAAAACTTACTGCATGTTTCTGAATTTCTATTCTATATTCTATTTCTAACAGCATATAGTAGTATAGTTTGTTATTATACGGGACGTTTCTTGGACGGTGTGGTGTGCATGTGGGAGTCCAAATGCATGCTGCATGCTGGTGATTGATCACCCCCTGCCAAACACCCTAGAGGTGGCTCGCAGGGTAATTTGTAGATGTAGATGTAGATGAAATAGTTTATCAAAAAATCTAGTGGTAGGGTGAACCTCTACTCCATTCAACCATACTTCGTTCTCGGTGTGTGGGTCGAAAATAAATTGTTCGAAGGTTATGCACGTGGTCCCTCCGGTGCGAAACATTATATACGTTTCGTTTCGTCCCAGAGGTTTAGTTAAGTTTCGACCCGAAGTAGTTTTGACTTCGATTTCGTGTCGACCCCGATTTTGACTTCCCCGGTTTAAATCCATTTAGTTTGGTATCTACATTTCGCTCCTGGGAACGATACTATTGAAATTTTACCGGTTTTCACTTTCGTTTAGTTCTTTTGCCATCCCTGCTTACGAATTTCAAACATCACCTGAAACTAGCTGGGATATAAACAAAATTAAAAGGTGGACCACTTTCCCGGTTCATTTAGCAACCAACGATGTCCCTTGTACTGTTAATTGTGCGTATCTCATTTATAAAAGTAATATATGGTCCCTTCTAACAGTGAGTATCAAAGCTTAATCATGAAATAACAACGGGTACGAGAGAGATATTAAAAGCGGATATCATCACGAGTATCTTTCGCTTTGTGGGTAATCTACGCGTCGAAATAACTTCTAAGCGGCGTCCGCACGTTAATCATGCCCCGCCAATTCGAAAATAATGAAAAGGGAAACGGGAACTGCGCAGCTACTTAGATTAACCATCGGAAGTAGGGGTGGGGAGCTATTTCGGCTGCCTTGACGACCGCACCAAACAAGAAAGATGGCGTCGGTGGCATAAACGCGCTCATAAAACGAGTATTATAAGCTCTCTCTCTCTTTAAGTCACGAGGGAAAGATATCCAGGAAGCGGCAGCACGTAAAACCCAAGAGATGAAGACGAAATAAAAGACGATAAACAAATGACACACGACGGCGAAGGCGAAAAATTCGTCAATAACCACACCGTGCTAAAGTTAAAAATCTAGACGAAGAAATGATACGCCATAAAAAAACACTTATTTCTCCATATAAGTATCCATAATAGAGAATAAAATCCTCCAGTAATTATATCCAACTGCTACGATATTATTAGCTCGAGTCAAGTATTAAATGAAAGATATTTTTAATGAGTTAGGTTCGGAAACTTTTTTGACTGAATCGCATCTAATAGGCTACACACTCATAAAAATGTATCTGGTAATAAGATGACCCACCAAATCAACTGTTGGAATTCCGAGCCAACTATTGGACAATCGACATCTAATACCGATCAAGCCTAAATATTTTTTTCGAAAAGTTTTACTTGCATTTTCCCCGTAATTAAGATGATAACAGCTTTACTTAGAGGATTTTTATCATAATAGTCCTTACGACAAGACGACAGCACTAAAATAATTCACTATACTATATTATGATATCAAAGTTTTAAGTCTTGGTTGCTTAAATGGCAAAAGCACTCGACCAGAAATCGGAAGATCCGGGTTCGAATCCTGGACAAGGCGAATGATTTTTTCACTGTGGATTCTTCGCACAATTCATGATTTAATAACGGAAAAGTTTAGGCTCGTCTAATTCTTCAAACTCTATCACAATCAAAGGCGAGCGAGTCTTGTTTTCATCCACCGTGACCTCTTGACAGGGAACAATGCGAATGGAAACAAACGCGTAACATTGGGGCGTAACATTTTTTTATTTATCCTCAACTCCACATATAAAAGGGTAAAACCAAAAATTGATACCTTAGAGAACAAGGCCACGAACTTTCCCTTTCCCGAGGAAATTCACTTTCCATCCAACGAAAATAGATTGACAGACCATGGAAGGACTCTCATGAGGAATTAGCCACAATGGTCGGAAATCGGTGAGTCCGAATCGACAGACGAGAGAGACGGAAACTATCACCATGGCAGCAGAGGCGAAACAAATCAGCCCACGTCGAGTGGGACCTGGATAATGGTTGCCGGGCAACGGAACGGATGCTCTCAGCAGTCCCCTGCCTCAGAGGAAATGCATACAAAAGCGCGGATGCTGGCTGCTCCGTAGCAGGTGGGTGAAGCCAAACATGTACCACGTTATTGTAGTAATTATGAAAGCAGGTAGGAACTTTTGCATCTCTCAGCGTAGAGGCTGGAAGCTGTGACGTCAACTGGCGTCGTAGAGTATCTTAAGCGGCCCTCTTTACATATGATTTGGTATCGGATAGATAGATGATAATTTTTTGCTCTGGGAAGCACCATTGGATCACGAAAACAAGATAAAAGAAATTGAATATAGATCAATAAATAACACAATTGACAAAACGACTTCGTTTTCTTCCACGGATTTATTTTTTTCTGGTACAACATCGATACCTCCACTGCAAAAACGCTCATCAATCGCCCACAGAATCAAATCCGCTCATCTAGTAGCCCAAAAATACGAATCTACTCAGCTGGTAGTGTCCGGAGCATAAACACTCACCATCGAAGCTTAGAGAATTGGAGGTGAGCGTTTATGCTCCGGACACTGCCAGCTGAGCGGATTCGTATTGTTGGGCTACCAGATGAGCGGATTTGATTCGGTGGAGGATTGTTGAGCGTTTTTGCAGTGGAGGTACCGACATTTTTCAACCTCAAGAGGTCATTTTCAAGTACAAATGTGTACTTTAAATTGACCTCTTATTTTTACTTGAATTTTGTAGTTGAAAATGACCTCTTGAGGTTGAAACATGAAGAATTTAAGTATACCGGGACTAGCCACGGTGATAACTTTTACGGGAGTCACCCGCAATGCACAATTGTGCGAAAAATCCACAGAGAAAAAATCATTCGCCAGAATCCCGGTCAAGGCGAATGATTTTTTCTCTGTGGATTTTTCGCACAATTGAAACATGAAGTACCAAAAAAATAAATCCGTTGATGAAAATGAAGTCGTTTTGTCATTTGTGAACTTCAAATTCCACAATGTTGAGCCGGATACCGTTGAACCAAGACAGAAATTTTCATCAAACTCTGAGACCCTAATCGACAAGCGTCAGTTGAATTGAGGTGGAATGACCCTTATGTTACCTCGATAATCGACCACCAAAACTCGTATTAGATGAAGCAATTTGTTTGCTACCAGGAAACCATCTTTAACCCAGTAATGATAATCTCACGATAGTGCTTTGAGTTTTTTTTTTCATGGCAGGGCAACACATCAACAATTGTATTTGCATACTTTTCACTATAACTATGAGGTGCTGTGAGAGTGCACTTTTTCATGGTTTATTTGTATTATTTTTTTTACTTGCTTTTCCCAAAGCAGAGGACAATGATACCCAGGACATATGGTATTGCGGAGTTTAAATTTAAATATTCATGGGTTTGGCATGTGAATAACATTCAAGAATAAAGGAAATAAAATAAATCGTCCACAAGCATAAGTGGCGCCGCTCCAATGGAAGGGAATTTTTTTAAGTTAATACTTATTTAGGTGTATTAGGTAGCGAGGCAACACAGTAAAAATACATAGGTTGCAAATCCTTCACATTGTCAGGCCTCATACTTATCCTGGGAAACAATGCCTACGCTATATAAATCTTCCACAATTTACTCCAGAGAATCATTTACTGCCATGGGTGAGTCCTCATTGATTGTCATTTTTTACTCACGATATGTACATAAATGCTTACCGTGAGCCTCACTAGTGGATGGAATATCATCGTTCAATTGCGTGGAGTTCAGCGGGTGTGTACAATATAACGAAGGAAGATGTGGTCAACGAGTCTTCCGGATGTGGAAACAGTCGATCAGTCTGTGTCAATGGGTTCGATGAAAGAAACGAGAAACTCTTTACTTTCTTCTCACTCAGTAGCAGAAGGTGGAGAAAAAAAAGAAAGACATCCAGCGGAAACTCAGTCCAAAAGTGTCCTTCTCCTCCATCCGGCCGAGAGATCTTTTGTTCGGGAAAATAAATGCAATGGAGAGCAGCCCTCTCCACATCCCGATCCATATTTCGGCAAAGCTGGCAATGCTCTCAAAATTTCCAATACTCGTGCGACTCAAATCGATTGGAGACAGAATCCCAGCGGTATTCGTTCCCTCTCGCCCAAAGCAATATTGGCCCCTGGCCATTGTAGTCATCATAACGCAAATACGTAACCATTTTTTCAGCTACATAATTATGAATTCAACTCCACCCCAACTGAAATTCAGATATATGTATTGTACTTATATTTTCACAGTTAGCAATGGTAAATACTATTCTTTTTATAGCCATAAACCTTTCCCCTGAAACAATTTTACTCTATTACCCCATTTTTTCGCCGAAATAGCCAATGCTGCTCTTTATAAGTTCAATTAAAATATAAAAACTATATCATATTCTACAACGACACAGGGCAAGAATGTTGCCTGGAAACCAGCTATTTGTTATGGTAACCAAGAGGATGTGGTTACCAACTGTATGAAAGAAATGCATCTTTACCCGTTTAATATACATTTACTTAACTTTCAAGTTAACTTTATAGTTATTTGTTCTGTTTATACGCGGATAAGTTTAATCTACAAATCAACAAGCTTAGTAACTACAGATTATTTATTTTTGATTGGGGAGTTTTACTAGTAGTTGAACCACAACAGAGAAATTGGTATTGTTTTTGACGTGCTATGTTCCATAGTTTTAATGCTAATGACATCCATAAGCAATATAAATCTGTGCATTGCGTGTAACTGAGCAGCCACAAACGAGTGTCGAAGATTTAGAGATTTCAAAACGCTGTATTTACCTTATAGGGACTCTTGTTGGAGGCATAGGGTAAAATTCTCACAATCCAATTTATTATTCTAAACATTTCAAAAATTGTACTAGAGGAAGCCTACTGAATGATACCACGGACCACCCTTGAGCAGTAAAAGTAGCATGCTAAAAATTAAAAAAAAACATCTGAAAGAATATTTCAGTTCTTCCATCGCGGCTTATCGCTGCAGCTATCGCCTATCTATCTAGGCATTGCGAGGAAATTAATCTCCTTCGAGGAGGACGAAAATTGCTTCTTTAGTGTCCCAGCAGTTGTTCCCATCACCCCACCACCTACTAGCCCCCAGGAGACATCACCGGAGTCGTTAAGTGCTGAACGGCGGCAGTCCGTGTCGCCTGGTGACCATTCCCTGGGGCCGTCGTCATGGCAACGGAGGACACGACAATTAAAGCAGCCATTAGCGGATCCGATGGTCGTTTTTTTTCTCGCGTGCAGTGGTAGGAGAGTAATGTAACAGTGATCTCAGGAGGGAAGTCTAAAAAGCCTTATTGACAGGTAATAGCTACCGTCCACGTTTTTCTTTCTTCATCGATTCTTTCCCTGATAAATGGTAACGAAACAAAAACGTATAAAATTGATCATATTTGTAGTTTGAAAGAGTTGAAATTAATAAATTAGGTGATCGAACACTATTGAGGATCCTTCCTTCAATGAAATCAACACTGTTAGGGGGATAGCTTGAGGACCGTATAATGATATGAAAAAATGCCGAATATTTTTCATACAAAGCAGAGTATTCTATTGGTCATTGCAATCAGCCCTATCTCATCAGGTTAATACGAGCGGCACATTCCAAGTTAGGCCTTATTAGAGTCGAGTTACATCTCTCCTCTAATTTCATATCGTGCATTTCGAGAATGCCCACTTTTCCACAAGATTACTTCACCGCACAACTTTCGACACAGTAACACGTCATCTTCAGATAATAAGACATGCACTGCAAGACATACCACAATACTCTTCTGCAGTGCACACAATGTAGTTCCTTAAGATGACTTATCGAAACTGTAGTTGCATGGTAAATTTATCCAAGTGGAACTACATGACAACTTTAATATACTATTTATTTCTCCTTCCACCAGCTTAAAGCAATCAGAGGTGATCATTCTTTTGCAGACATCCAATATTTTCTTTTTCCATCATTATTTTAAGAATATATTCTACATTAAACGCTTATTCATAAAACGCTTTAATTATTTTCACTCGCTCGATACTTCACCCCGAAGGTTGGTTTTGCTCGAAAGTTATCATGTTAGCTATATAATTCTGCGGTATGGAATACCCACCACGATAAGCGGTAGGTGCGAGAATAATAAAATGCGGAATTCTAAGATAAATGCTTCAAAATGATGATTTTAACGGCTTTCTGAGGTATATTTTATTAATAATTACACTATTCTATTAGTAATATCAATCCAATTAAGTAAAATGGATTAAACTTAAAAATTTCTCTGAGCTCTGGGGGAGTGGTTTACCCCCTCAAAACCCCCCCTCGTTGCACCACTGGATGGATGTGGAACTATCTAAGGCAAAACTACTGTAGTGAGAAGTAGGCACTTTCGATTCGCAGGAAAATAATAGGTAACTACGCTTTTACAACGATATACGGCAATATCAAAATGGACGAACATTGGTCTTGCATTATAATGAAGAGGAAATAGTACTGCAATTTAAATTAATAATATTATAAATTAATATAAGTAATTAATTTATTATAGAGTGATTTTTTTCGAGAACCTGAGTTGAGGATCGACAAAGTCAAATTCAGCGATTGTAAGTTTCGTATTTGTTAAAAATTCTTACTGAAGCAGGTTGATAAATCTTCCTCGAGTGTTTCCATTAATTTCTTATCACTCGCAGCCATCGGATGCGGGATAAAGTGGGCGTATATTTATATCGGTCACCTGCACCTGAAGTCTGAGCGAAAAGAAAGTCTTCAAATGGGAATGCACTCAAGCGGTGAACACTCCTCTTAAACTGGCCCGCATCGAGCCTCGAAGATAACGGTTCGCCCGCGACCGCCCACACTACCGCTGAAGCCATATTCCCGCAATGACACATTCGCGCGTGTCTGAAGCACCTGACGATGGTGGATTACCGTTTAGCGACGAAATATAGATATAGCTACTAAATTTAAGGACAGCCATGAAATATATAAATGTGGGAATCCTGTTGCATGCTTCATGCTGTTGATTTGATCACCCCCTGCCGAACATCCTTTAGGTGGCACGCAGGGTATTATGTAGGTGCAGATAACGATAGCTACGAAATATTACGATAGCCACGAAACATAACGATAGCGGACTCTTCAATTGATGTAAAATAACGGCATTATTATTTTCCCGTGAGACCCCCATTTGAAGTACGCCGCTAGTGTATGTAAACCGTAACAAAAACGAATGGTTTCGCACATACATGGAATACAAAGGCGAGCAGAAATGTGAAATTGTTAAAAATTGAAGCGATAAACATAGTAAGTAACTTAATAAAATAAGCAGTTAGCATGGGAATGTCTACCCGATTGAAGGAAAAATTTATATTAAATATTTTTTAGAAATTTCATGAATAACACTCTTTACCTGATGTTCAAGATATTTTAAGACGTACGAATTACTATGGTAGAAAGGATAACATGGATAATATTAGGGAAATAGACAGCATAACCGGTTGATTTGAGATGCCGTTTATTCCGCGTACAATAAGGGACCTAAACACTTTCGATAGTTTATCTCTAGATAAGCTTGGCTCGCACTGATAGGTGAAATAGGCTCTGTATTTGTAGTTTACAACTTCTTATATTACGTTCCGAGTGATGGGATTTACATCTCCCTCGAGCAATCGTGAAAAATGATGGAAAAAAAGAGTAATTTTTTTCGTTGGAGCGATCGCTGGCGCTCTCTTTCTCGACAGGAATTGAAAAAATGATCGCGTGATGTAGGCTAAACAAAAGTCAAGCTCCAACGAGACGAAAAAGTGCCTCCTCTAGCGGTGTCGAAGCCATGATTTTGAAATGGGGGGAAGTGGGTTTACCGGAGATTTCGGAGCCCTTCCGGGGTGCATGGAAAAATATGGGATTACCGATGTTGAAAACGTGAATTTAGGACTCAGAAACATTTATTTTGTACTATTATAAAAAATATTTGGTAATAGGGTAGTTTCCTTCATCAAAGAAAACGAAAGGCATTGATTGCGATTCGTTACCCACCATTAGTGTATTCATAATACACAAATTATTTTGTTTTTGAAATACCGGTTTAGACGAATGGCAAGGGTCAAATTTTATCCTCATTTGAAAAAGGCCAGATTGGCGCCCATGCGATTCCACTCCACGTGACGTCACAGGGACCTAGTTTCTACAGGAGAGGATAGGAGTTATACATCGTCTGAGGTTACCAATGCTTGCATGAGGCACAGAGTTCAGGGAAACATGTCTTAATAATCACCTAATAAAACTGGCTTAGGTCGGAAAGTTTTCTTCGTTTGATAAGGTATTGATAAACCTTTTTTAAGCCAAGCGCTACCAGCCAGCAAGGTACTCAGCTACCCTCTAGCATCCTGCGTCCTATCAGCGCTCAGAGCCTCGATCAAGGTCACCTCACAAGGCGGGAGGGGGAACCAGAAATGCGTCGCACGGACTTTTTCCCATCATTCATACTTACGCGTCGCGTTTTCGCGCGCTTGAAATTTTTCACTTTTCATTTAATCGCGAAAAATAGATATCGTCATTTAAAAATCTAAAAGCGTGAAATACGTACTCCAGGAGTAATAATCTTTCGATCAAGGCAATAAAATAATAATAGGAAACCACCCTATTAGTTATTAAAAGTTATTTATTTAGGCCATCTTACTGGTTTTTGACACCTCTTTTAAAGACACAAAGCGGGGGGGGGGTTTGTTACCCGGACACGCCCCCCCCTTGGATACACCACTGTCCTCTAGTCCCCAAGACGTAACCTTTCGCAACGACTTGCGCAGATGGGTCGCATACGAAATGCCCTCGTCACTGACTAATAAGGGAACGAGCGGAAAATGGGACAAAATTAGTAAGTGCGTCGAGGCAAGGACGGAAAGAGGTTTTATGATCCTCTACAGCTCACCGAGCTTAAGAAAACAAGTTTTTGGTAAATACTGTGTCAACCTTTTTTTACGATAACAAACTTTCCTAAATCATAGCATGTTTTCCCAACTCATCGGTAATCGAAACATACAAGGCATTCCACGTGACATTTCCATTCTCAAATAGAGAACATTTTTTATTTTAGCGAACAACTTTTGGACGTCAGTAAAGCTTGTGTCTGAAATAATTATTTAAATAATGAACTACGGTTGAAAACAGAAAATCTTTTTAATCAATATTCGAAAAATCGCTAAAAACAGAATAAGTATACACCTAAGCAGATTACGGTTTTGTACGTGCAAGCAAATTCTTAACTACTGTAACACTTAATTTTGAGTTGTTTTGAGTTGGATGTTGGGGTGACGATTGACGGGAGAAGGACAATGAAGCGGGCAATAATGAGCAGCAGAGGTGGAATGGAGCAATTGTTTTTGACGGCGCGGGAGGGAGTGCATGGAGAGTATAGTTGTAAAAGTTGTGGCGTGCGGGTGTGTCTTTGCTCCCGAGTTTGTTTATAAAGTGTAATAACCATATTTGTGAAGTTTGAAGAGGAAATAAAAAAACGTTACACAGCATAATAGGAAGCTATTCTATTGAATTAAAATACCTCACGACACAACATTGATGTATACGGCCATAGAATTTTTCTACTTTATTCCTCGAGGGTAAACTGATAATTGTTGTATTGAAATAATTCGGCTAAAGGAAAGGGAAACATAAGTCGTGGCAAAAAATCTTCCACATTAATCCATTCTCACGTTATTAAAAAACAACTGTTAATGTCGCCGCCCTCTTTTCAATAGTTGTTGACGTCAATAGTGTTCCGGTGCATTATCTCTTCCAGGTAGAACCCTAATAGATAAGGAATCGTTCATGAGAGTGAAACTGACGACGAAACAAGCAGAGCGGATTCAAGTAAGGGAAGAGTGGCTGAGATGCGGTGACCCGCTTCGCGGGAGTGCATGACGACATCGACTAATTTGTGAAAGGGCTGGAAGGTCGTCGATTATCCGCCGCATATAGCTGTAGAAATACGAGATGGACCCAGAAACTTAAATATACGAGTATTTAACGTCAACAACTCATATGCGAAAGGACTGAAGGCTACGGGTAATGGGCTAACGAGGGTGTTGATTTTTTCCAGCGAATAGCCCTAGAAATACGATACGGACAGAGAGTACGTTTTTATATAATTTTGAAACTCTACCCCAACCAATCGTGCAATTCAATTAACTTTTTTTCTGAATTTTAATGGTGAATTATGCAATCGATTTAACCACAGCTGTCAAAGAAATTTACACCAAAATATTATTACTATCGCCATCCATAGAGAAAATTAAAAAATATTTATCCAACCTGGGAATTTAGTGAATTAACTATATGGAACAAAATGTTCAAAAGTCTGACAGTTAAAACGTACTACTGTCGTTAAAACCTAGGAAGTGAGCGAAATTTCAAGTCTATCCAACAATGGGAATTGAGTAAAATCGATAATAAGATTCCATCGTTGGAACAGACAAACAGGCGAAGCAAGTTAAGAAAGAGCTTGTAAAAATAGAGTTGAACAAGCCCATTCATTGGAATGCATCGTATGCACCGGAATGCACACAGTGACTGAGGCTAAGTGAGCGAAAACGGCAGAAAAAGAAATCCAAGAGCAAGGTCGATCGTGCCGCGATATTTGCAGTTGGTTACGCAGTATTCCGTGGAAAAGGTGAGATCGCAGCAAACACTCGAAGCGCAACTTTATAAGGCTTCCCGTGTTACAGCAAGAGTAAATCCCTTTAGTCAGACAGGGAACAGGGTCCGTGGGTAAAAATCTTGTCATGACTGCAACACCCCTAGGGTCTCATCTGCCCGGGGCAAGCTGGGTCAAACGCCAATCCCTAATGGGGGAAGAATTTGGGTTGAGATTACGACTGCCAGAAAAACAAAGTTGGGTAGAAATGATAACAGGTATATAATAAATACGATTAAAGATGAACCAAAAACAATTGAATTGTCCATTAATTTTTCACAATGGATGTATTTGATATGTAAAGGTAAAAATGAAATTATATTTTGCTGCGCTGAAACTGCCTACTGCCATGTTCATTGAGGAGTGACGTGACAGGGAAGTATTGCCGTATCTTTGTCGCCTTCATCTCAATGTTCCGCGCTTTGAGAGAATCGTGCTAATCACCGATTCGACAACATCATCGCTATCGGGAATGCGTAAAAATATTTGGCAAAATAGACAACAGCGAACAATGGGAATTATTTCCTACAACTTCGGCCCGAAATTGCATTATATTTTCGCAATTAAAGCAGTATTCTTCACAAAGAACTGGTATAAAGCCGACCATATCATTTACGTCATCTATTTTATGGTTGTCAAGGCGATTATCACACTTTGTCAAAATTCTCCACTTTACCTTATTATAATGTTTGTACGGATCGCTCTGTGTTTACCGAACACTTGGGGTTCGTGTTATGACCTCCTTATGTAATGCCTAAGTCATATTTTGAGAAATAGCACAAACTTCGCATTACGCACGAATGTTAAACGCATACAGGGAACCCAGATACATCTACGTACTCACTCTAAATTGATAGATAACTATCATGATTGCGTCATCTGGGTGCAGCAAGTGTGAGCACAGGGAAAGTACTTACCTGAAATGGATAAGAGGAAAAATCAATTAATGATAATAAATAAGCATGAATAGGCAGAGTGCTTCCAGGCTTTATCAGGAGGGAGTCTAACTCATTAATAAAATTTACAGGAAATTTTCCTATTTTTAAAGCAATGATACAGAATCTGTACATCATCTGAACACATTGGCACGATAATACCATTATTTATTATTTCCATGGTCAAATTCTTTTTTATCAGCGACCTCTAAAATCTAAGTAAAGTGTACATTTCCATCCCGATTTTCTGTTTCAGGATAATTTTTTTCTAATTCATATATTATAAGCTAAAATATTGACTTTTATAAATTTCTGATGCCAGGATCGTAATCAGCGACCTAGATAACGAGTATTTTTTTGTTTCGTTATGTTTCTGTGCCATACTTTCCAGTATTATGGGCAAGAGTGCGGCGCAGACTTCGAATTTTTACTGTAAACGCCCAAGTCTAACCGGGACATCATTTTTACGACGAAAAAAGTATTTGCCCAATCTAAAGCCATTTGGCAGTTACGGTATTTGAGCGAAACGAGTCAAACTTTTTTTTTAATGTTTCCAAAGGCGCGTTCGCGAATATCCAGGAGAGAGAAAGTGGGAGGGGGTGTGACGTAACACGACCCACTCCCCCTTCTCCCCTCCCCCTTTTCCCACATGTTCCCCGCCGTCCCGCTTCCGCCTTCACCTTCCTTATCGTCACTGCGAGTGCCGTTGAGCAGCTAATATCCTCTCCTCAGTTCCATTGTTGACAGTCTCCCGGGCGACGCGCAAGAAACGTCCCGACCGCGTTTCAAAACAACGGAAGCGGGGAAAGAAAAACCCTGACACGCGGAGGGATATACGATGGAAGGAAATTTTGGAGATAAGACGATTTTTTTATATAAGCAACATCTGCTTTTGCTTAGCAATGTTTTCGGGTTGACCTCCGCGTCGATTCAGCTTCATGACGACAATTTCGCCGGTGTTGCAGCTGGCGTCTTCAGGTTCGAAGTGTTTGATGCCCGATCCTTCATTTACTGGGCCTTTTAGCCCTTACGTTGTTGTTGCCGCTCCTGTTCGTCTTCAGCATTTTTAAATGTGTCCATGGCACTAATATAGCATTGGTGAAATAATTCTCGACATAGGGGTCATAACATTTCAAGCGTGTAAGGGACTAGTGCATACCTTTCCGTGAAATGTAATTTCCGCGTAAGTGAAGGAGAAATCGAAAGAAAGCCTGCTAGTGAGCGTATGCATTGCACTCTAAAGTTTAGGAAGAATAAAACTAAAATACGTGATTAATATGAAATTATTCCCTTAGATATTCTAATTCTAAAAATCTTAAACCTAATTGGGTAAACATGGCGCCGGCACGTGGCCAAATATCGGTCCACTGCAGTTATCTATTTTTATATTATTATTATCATATGAAAGGATTTTCTTAGCATTTGTTTCTTATCATTTATCATTTGCTATGAAAGGATTTTCTAATTTTTTTGATTTTCTTACTTTTTTGGTGGACAAATGCCTCTTTTCTGATTTTTACATATTTTTTAAATTTAGTTTCGTTGAAGTGTTTCATGCAGGGTTTTGCCCGTCTTTTATAGGCCTTGGTTTTGGCAGGTGCGTTCTGATTGGTCCGTTTGGGTAAGAGTCTCATCCAGGCGTTTGAGAGCGAATAGCTGTCCTCCCAGTTGAATGTGGATATTTTCGCTATTATTACCTGACTCTGGTAACCACAACAAGCAAATGAAATGTGCATTATTAACAAAATTCACCGAATTTTCTAGCGAGCCATTCAAATTTTTCAATCTAGTGAAATGAATCAAAACCTCTTAAGCATTGAATCAACTGCTAATTCACTCAAATATTCCTTCTTTAAATAAGCAAATGAGAACAAAATGTAAACATTACTCCCTGACCTATACTCTAAGACAAAATTAATTAATAAAATTATTAAATACATAAACAAATATAACGCGAGGTTCTTTAAAATTAAAAAATGAACGGATTCATTTATATTTTGGAGAAAACACTGAAATCTGCAAGATAAAAATTGATGATAACGCCCGATATGTGATGAACCAGATGAAGAAGTGCCCTTTCGTAAGCAATGGCATACTTAGTTTGCTTGCCTCTTCAGAGGCTCCAAGATAAGAGAGTAAGAAAAAGAAAAACATAGTCGGCTCTTCCATCCCAAAAGAGGAAAACGGATATTTTTTGTGATTGCACGAAAGGAAGGCCAATCTCGTCTGTTGGAAAAGCCATTACCGCAGGCGCACATGAGTATATATATTTTTTTTTAAATCCTTCTCCAGGCCACTTCCCCTCAATAAAGCTGAGATTCAATTCACAGCCACTTCTCGCAGGTAGTCAAAAAAGAAAACGAAGCCATCTACGAAAGAGTTTCCGTAAACAATTTCCCACGATGGCCATGACTCAAGAAGCTTCATTAACCATTAAGAGGTGGCTCGACAAGTATTTTATCTTTTTGGAGACGCTTTACTAGTTCAAAACTAATGTCGGCATCTTGAAAGTTTCAGCATGAGTGGAGCAGATTTTTTTTAACATTTTCTTTATTCAAGTGTTATTTTCTCAACCTATCTAAATACAGGAAAACGGACGCAGCAGTAAAGGCATCACTACGAGAATTGCGTCAGCAAAGTAGGCGTTCATGAACAGGAAGGAGCTTATGAGAGGATCGTTTCATAAGAATTTAACTAAAAAGTTAGTAAAGATGTGACTACGTAGGTTTCCGCGGTGTCGATCTTCGAATGTTTCTTTCTTCCGATGCTACCACGTCGGTTGTTGGTTTAAGACAACAGTTTCGCTGGCACTGCTGCCAGCGTCTTCAGGACGAAGATACCGGTCCACGATTCTAGTCCTCCCTATATACGGGCTCAGTTTCGCCAGTTGTGGCTGCTGCTCTCTCATTGATCCGTTTAACCAGTCTCTTCCAATTGGCATCCTAGTGCTAGCCATCGTCCCTATTCAAATTGTCCGTCTAGTCCTGGTGAAGAGTTTGATATGGAGTGTAGCTCTTTACGGTGCGGAAAAGCGAAAAGCGAAAACAGGACGAGAGAAGACTGGAGGCGTTTGAGATGTGGGCGTGGAGAAGAATGGAGGAGGTGAAATGGACGCAGAGGAAGAGGAACGACGAAGTGCTCCACATTGAGGGTGAGGAGAAGTAGCTTCTAGATGAGATAAGGAGGGGAAAGAAAGTTTGGATACAGCTAGTACTGAGCGGGGAGGGGATGTTGAAAACGGGGATAGAAGGAAGAATGATGGATAAACGAGGGAGAGGAAGGAAGAGAATATGACTTTTTATTAGATTGAATGAAAGGGAGTAGGCCATATTGTGAAACGACGAACGAAGTGCATAAAGGGAGGGGAGATATGCAAGAATGCATTTCAATACTCCTTGGAAACCAGCCTTAATCGGTAGAATATTTGAATAAAAAAATAACGCTTTTCAAATGTACACATCAATCAATCTAACGGCATGTCCTTTCGCCAATTCTCAGTAAAAAATAAGGCATTGCAATATTTCCACTGAATCTTGCAATGCAAAATTATAATCAACGCCCTGTTAAACTAATATTCATAACCTCCACCACAACGTACCACGTATCATACAAGATCTTCTAGAATTCTCGTTAATACCCGGGATAACACGAAATCAGTTGAGTGCAAAAAATAGTGAGGAAAATTGCTAACATGTCTCGCTTTTAACTAACTCACTCATTGATTCAACCAAAAGGTTGGTTGGGATAGGTGAGGGTAAATCTCTCCCCAGACATATGTAACGAAAGTAACGAAGTGTGGTAAAACCTCGCTGTTCTCTCATTACTGATAAAATATCCATAATACCGTAATAAGAATACAAACAGGTTTCACTACGCTTTCTTTCTTAGTCTAAGACCTGTTAAATTATGATTTTGCAATCTGATGAAATAACCACGTGCATTTGAAATAAGGCATTACGATTTACATTCGTAAACCTTACAAAAAATCATGTTCCCATTGAATAATAATCACGCCGATTAATAAACGCAAACTTTTCCTTCTAACCTCCGGTACTCACTCAAAACTCAATTGGCGAGTTACATAAAATTCCGAACGAGTTGAATTTTTACTTCCTTCTCCAGAGATGAATACAGCTTCCCAGCGAGAAGTCACCTTGACAACGAGATTCCGTTTGAAGGAATGCAGTCCTGCGCGAGGAAGGGAACGGATTCAGTGGTCGTCGAGACGCAGCAGAGAGACAAAGATATAAATGTAGAGCGATAGAGGTAGACCTGGCTGTATTGTGTAGAGGGCGATGGGGACACTGGGCCGTTGCCACGGTGACGACAGGCCGGTGTTCATTCCAATACACAAGACACAAGCGACACCATGGATACGAGGAAAATATCGATCATGCACCACGGCAGTGGCATTGCATGGTATTCGGAGGTGTTTGACAGCCGAGGACAACTGCGCCACGGGATAGTGATGTAAAATCGAGTTTTAATAGCCAAAGCAAGGGCGTACCCAGGATCATAACTAGGAATAAAATGTCACAACTTAGCTTGACCCCTCCCCCCCTAGACCATGGGGGGAGGGCAAGCCAAGTTGTGAAATTTTAGCAAGGAAAAGGTGAATGAAACCAACAAGAAAATTATAACAGCGCACAATTATTATATTAATAGTTAATGAGATTATTTCCTTGAAAATATAGTTTTATTTTAGTTACATATCTAATGTAAATACACATCATTTTTTGTGGGTTTAAAGAAAATTGGTCGAATACTTTCGTTTCAATTCAGTACTGACTTTGCTTAAAAACTCATGCCATTTTTGCTTCTAGGGGGGCAGCTGCCCCTCGCTGGGAACGCCCATGAGCCAAATATCGAAGAAATCGAGATCGAGGTATGATCTTTGAGTTTCGATCAAAACTTAATATTTCAACTTCGATCTTGACCCTTACATTTTATCTCACCAGCATCAATACCGGCCTATGATAACGTCATCTGACCCATCTTAGGGACTTTTCTCTAAGACGTCCGTATGTACTACATTGCCTAGCATCTCGCCTAGTAATTACGAGGCGTATTCATAAAGTAAGGGATACTTCTACAATTGTGTATTATAGAGGCTGGGAATATAAGCGCGGAGGTGAGGATGCAATGCGTTGGGAATTGCATTTGGGGCATGCTCCTATATGGAGGTGAGGCACGGACGATGGCAGCAGCGAAGTAATCTAGGTTGGAAGCCTTCAAAATGTGGTGATATAGATGAAAGATGAAGATCAAATAGATTGATAGCGCGAGTAATGCGGAAGTTTAAGAAGAATATAAGACAAGTCTCTTGAAAACCTTGGGTAAAAGACGGGACAATTTAGCCTGTCACATCAAGAGACGCGATGGTCTCATTAAAACAATCGTTGAAGGATAAGTGGAAGGAAAGGAAGGCAAAAGGAGGCCTAGGATAAAAGGGGCGCAGCTAAGAATTAAGGCTAGGGTGGGGGGGGGGGGTTTAGGCGCAACTAATACTTTGGGGTGTGGGGGTATTGCATACCCGCCAGGGTAAGTGGGAGTTGCGGGGGCCCTCCAGTTCCTTCTTTTTCTCCAAAGTTTTTTGGCCTACAATACCCATGGTGACATTTGGTGTAAAACACCTTTGAAAATGGACCATTATTTCATTAAACTATATCAGTGCCTTATTAATATTTCTGCAACCTTCGCACATTCTGAAACTTTGAGGCCACTCAAACATTGACACGGCGGAACACCCCAAAGAAATTTAAATCACCATCTCGTTGATAAAGTCGTTTCCATACCTGTTACGTTCCATGACGGAGTAGGATGACGTCATAAATTTACTTACAATCCTCAATTTTCTTACAGTTTGTACATATATGACATGACTACACTTGTACTCCTATGATATAAGCTTGTATCTATTTGCAAGCTTCCTTGCCGGCCTCGGTGGCGCCGGGGTAATGTCCCCGTCTGCCAATCTAAAGGTCGCGGGTTCCAATCTCCCCTGCAGTGGCGTAACAATGGGGGGGGGATGAGGCGATGAACCCCCCCCTCAAAGCCTCGGAGAAATCAAAAAAATTATTCCAAACCCTGTCTGGATTTGATGCATAATAACTGCATCTGCTTAAAGTCAAATTTTAAGTGCTAAAATAATGTAAAATGCATTTTCAGGCATGCCATTTTCAAAAATTGTCCTGAACTCTCCGTTTCCTGGGAGGGGTAGCCCCCACTAACACCCCGCATTCCCCCAAAGCCCCCTCATCTCCCCCTAAAGCATATATTCCTAGCTACGCCAGTGCTCGCCTGGGTGGTTTTACCACCATTCGGGGCATGGAATGTATGTGACTGTAAAACAAGTAAACTGTAAAAAAGGACTATCTAGTCCTAAATTAACTAATAATAAAGAGGATATTATTATTATAGAAGGTATATGATAGCATATTCGAGTAACATCTAAATACACGAATGCCGGTATTCAGATATATCAACCTAATTGATCCAGCTATAGGATACCTGCAAAGAAAATTTTCCCGTTAAAAGGTACTGGAGTGACCTCTAACCTCACCTGACAATCTTCGCATTCAGGAACTACGTAGGAAATCCCTCTACAATATATGCATTGCTTCCAAAGACCCACTGTTGAAGGCATCAATTATCAACTTCACTCATTAAATTCCGGATTTATTTGCACACCAAAATACGAATATCGCATTAAAACACCCGAGTTAATGAAAACGAAGTAGCTGTGAGTGGTTAAGGTAAAAGATTTTTTTCACATCGTTCAGGGAACTAATTAAAAGTTCACCTTAATTTACGGAATAAGGATTGCTTTAATCATTAGTGAACCACACATGGATAAAGAAAAAAAAGTTTCCCCATTTATTTCTCGACCTCTCTTCTCAACGACAATGCAGAGATTTTTTCACACTGCCGAGAGTTCAATTTCAAAACAGTCGCTCTCTTCAAGTTCCACGCTTAAAATCGGAATACGGGTGAAAATTCGAGCATTGAACTTCAGTGAACGATGCCCTCAAGGACAAAAGAAATGGCAAAGGCAAGGCCAAAAAAATGCTCTTCTCGGGGAAAAGTTAGTTAAAGCGAAAATAATGGAAAGTAAAGAAAAGAAAAAAACCTTGGAAATGAAAAATGATTTTTCATGAAAGAAAATTATTTCAAGAGCTACATAATTCATTCATTAAGGCACAGTAGTACAATCCTAACATTGTCATGCTAAAACCTTCGGTATCTCTCTTCCCCAAGAGAGTTCAATGATACTCTTCTCCCTTGTGCCCAAGGCGACTGCATAAAGGAGGCTCAATTCAATCCCAGAAGAGGCTGATTTCTGTTGTCACTTCGGTCCCATTTTTATCGGTTTTCAAAAATGTCCGCGGTGCGTTGATGAGTGCTATGGGATCCACTTTTATCCAATACTTTGCAGGATAAATGTTTCTAATTGCTAGAAATAGCTTTTAAAAGTAATGAAATTGATAGATCACATCATCATGTATATGAAATTCGGTTAAAACCCTTAATTATACCTTATTTCCCCGTGAAACTTGGATCAATTTGTCCGTCAGCGACGCGAGTGGCGACTTTTAGAAACATAATTGAATGAGCGATGGGTGACAACAAATTTAGAGGCCCATTTGAGGATCCTCTTCGTGCTTGTGTAATTGTTTATCTGCCCCAAGTACTTTGTATCAATAGGTTGCCAGCACCAGGTCTCTAAGGCTGCTAAACTTTTCAGATCGGCTGTTTCCAATGGTCCACGTTTCCGATACGTTGAGCGCCACTGCCAACAACACTTCTTGCGTTAAGAATGCTACTTTAACCCTTTTCAGTTCAATTTTTCAATTATATTATTGTTTCAAAATAATTTTTAGGATAAAATTGACATGATAGACTGTTTTCCTCTAAATGTTCTTATGTTACTTTTTAAAGTAAAAATCCACTGGTTATAACGTTATCAATGATCTATAGAAGCTTTTCTTGGAAAATTTTCGATTTGTGATACTTCTTGAAATAATGTATAATCCATTGAGCCAGTGGCGTAGCCAGGACTTTCGTACGGGGGGGGGGGGGGTCCCAAACCAGGGGGGAAATTTTTGTAATACAGGGTATTAAGTAATAGGTTTTAAACTAATTATAACACTTTTCATAATCGAAAAAACTCCATTTGTTAAAAAAAAATATTTTGAAATTCATGATTTTTTTAATATTTTGTTTTCTTTTATGAAGGAAAATAATTGTGTTTTTTATATTTCGGACCCCCCGGACCTCCCGCTTGCTACGCCACTGCCTTGAGCCCTTGTATAATCGCAGTGCCTTGTGATATCGAGCTAAACTTGTCGTTTCATCAGATACTAGCTCGGAATGGTTCCAGAGAGACTGGGGATATAGGATGGGGAGAAAGAGAGAGGCAGGTGTTGCCATGTTTTCTAAAAGAATATCAGTGAATGGGAACGAAATACTGTCTCATAAGCCCTCCAACCACTTGGCAACACTGCTAACTTACCCAGCGATACGTACACCATGGAGGTTTGAACGCGAATCTATTTCCCTGAGGCTAGGGTTCGCCTATTTAGATTGGTTTTCAGAAAGTCACGTGTCCTCCGCCCTCGACCCTCCCTCCCCGAAAAATTTGGGTCCGCCTCTCAGTTGCAAATATATTTGAAATGAACTTTAGTTATCAGCAATCTAGTTATGAATGATCATCAGTGATAATTATGATTTAGTGTGATGCGCCCAAGTTTCTTGTTTCTCACCTAATGCGTCCATTTTCTTTTCAGCACCCGCTGTCGGCAATACGCCTCGAAGGCTACTTGTATGCTCTGATCCGATTTTCCAATTGTCCATGTTTCTGATACCTTGCGAGCCACTGTCCACAAGAATGTTTGCGTTAAGAATGCCACCTTAAAACCAGTTAAGCATCAAAGCCCGTGCAAGGATCCCTTAAGGTTCTCGCTCAAATGAACAATCGATGCACAACGAGCTCGAATTTCCGCCCCCATTTCTCTCTCTACATCTATTTCTCTCGCAAATCATTCCCATGATCCCCTTCCGCTCCTTCAGAGTTCTGTCCCCAAAGCAGCCAGAAATAATTCAAAGCCAAGTTCTCCGTCTCAAAGAATCCTTATCGTTCGACTCGGCACGCCACAGAGGAAGTTCTGCTCTTCCCTCAGTTTCAACCGCTAACGCCTGACCTAATTTCGGTTAAATTCTTGAAAAGAGGATAAAGAAGAGCTTCAGATCACCGCTGTAACCCATCCTAGCAAGATAAATCGTTTCAACGGGTCTTCGTTGTATTTAAGATGGAAGAAGTCCAATTACATAAAGAACTTTACTTTTCGCAGGAATTATTTTTTTAATTAACTAATTTGTAATCAGCTGATTATTTTCGTTTCTATATTTGTGCGACAAGAAAAATTGAATTTCCTAGCAGACAAAAAGCTGATGTACAGTACTTCATAATATAATATTCATGATACAAATGAAGCAAATATATTACATAAATAAGTTTCTAATATTTTCAAATATTAGAAACGACTTTGTCAACGATATGGGCATTTTTGGGGTATTCCGCCGCGTCAATATTTGGGTTACCACAAAGTAGCAGAATGTGCGAAGGTTGCAGAAATGATAATAAGGCACTAATATATTTTGATGAAATAATGGTCTATTTTCAATGGTGCTTTACACCAAATATCACATAAAAGTTAGTTTTTAGGCCATGAAATGGAGAAGGAAAGATTAACAATTCCTTCTAAGGAACTGTTAATCTTTTAATACCGTGTTGAACTTCATTCCTCATAATTTTTGTCTTTTATATTTTTTTCTGAAATTTTAAAATGTTCGAAATCTATTAGCAGGCAAGCATATCATTTCAACAACCTGCATTCTAAGTACTCTCATTTAACCTTTTAACGTTAAATGACGTCGCTTTAAGAAGTAGTATGATTATAGATAATACTTTGGAAAAGTTAAAATCAAATAAATTTTCTTACTTTTTTAAACGAGACGGACAACTTTTTCATGAAATATTAGTCCTAATAGAATCATTATATTGGTCAAATAAATATATATCCACTTTTGAGAAAATCTTCACGGGAAATCGGCCGGGTAAGGATGGACATTGCTGCCAATGTTTCAATGGCCTTCTCTGCCATCGTCTTCATGACCTGAAGAAGATGGCAGAGAAGGCCATTGAAACGTTGACAGAAATGTCCATCCTTACCCGGCCGATTTCCCGTGAAGATTTTATCAACAGCATTCGCCGGGAAAGCACCAAATCCTTCTTCATACATCCAATTTATTCACTCAAACCTTTACAAACTAAGCAAATGCCTTGATAAAGATCACACCAAAAGGTGAATGCATGAAATATGTAGCACAATCATGAAGGTACGAGTAACTATGCCCTAATTAGCCACATGCAGGAGATTCGTACATGTTATATGAAGTATTGCTATGTTGTTGACATCTTTAATATCTCATGAAAATCAAATAATAAATTATACAAATATTTTTCATGATATTGAGAATCACTGCCTCCTCCATTGACCTTCGTCTTGTCCTACTTATGTTCTTACTATACTTTTTTCTGTTTATTTTACCATTTTCTATATTACTTATCTCAACGGCGTTTTCCGAGGGTAAAATTTGTTGATCCTCGACGAAGCATTGCTCGACTGTTTCTTATCCATAATTCTATAGTATTTTTCTCATAGCAGACTCACCATAGGCCTTTGTTGACTTTTAACCTTTAATACACTTTATTTCATTTTTTACGCAAAACTTGATAGAAATTCTTCGACCCATTTCTTTTAACAAACGAAAATCGCCGATTTAATGAAAACACGACTAGCCGTTGCGGCTGCCCTGTCTAATTAGTAATATACAGATTATTTGCGTTTCTACATTTGTGCGACAACAAAAATTGAATTTCCGTGCAGACAAAACGCTGTCTCGCAAAGACCTCAAGCCGTTGCGACAAATTAAACTATTAATACAGCTGAAACTTTAATACTTCAGTATGTATGCCAACATAATAACATAAAAAATTGACAATCGGGCTAACCAAATATGCGAGAAACTTAAAAATTCCCGTTATTTTCTACCAAAATTCGTATCTTATTTTGCAACGGAATTACCCCCGTATACGGCTGTATCTCATCCAGAGCGGAGTAATCGTCTCAGACTGGGAGAGCTCTCGAGAGTAATCCTTGAAGATTAACTGCAGCGTGCACGCAGCTTCCTTCGAGACTTCAGCCATTACATCCGACGCAAAGATGGGAAGATAAATACTCTCTGCTCCACCGATCTCCTCAAAGATTACCAGGAAAATGAACCCAACTTTAGAGAGTGCTGAAATAAATTAAAGAACCGTTTTCTCAAAAGTAGAAGAATGACTCCACTTCGATGAATATAAAAATTAAAAACTGCCTTAACGTAAACAAAACATACTTCCTTTAAAATGTATTCATCCTCAAGGTGACTAAACATTTCAACTCCTATTTAGTCTATATTTAATTATAATTATAATTGGTGGATTATGAACTCCAAACTGATATTTGCATATTACCTGAAGAATGGTGAAAAAATAAAACTTAACAATCGCCACCGTACGCCTACGTACCCCCTTCCAGCGTGTTTAGGAAAATTAATGTTGCAATTGAGATCATATCACTAATTCGCGGGCATACTGGTCGAGCTAACGCGGCCCGCTCGCGCCCCGACCACAAATCACTAATCAAAATGTCGCTGCAGTCGGTGTAGTTAGCTGGAAAATTGCTAACTTAAAAAATTAGGATTTAATTATACACATCCTCCGCGAATAATAATTCAATATTCCTGACTTTGCTACTTAGAGTCCATGTATGTCGTAAATGATGATAAATCACTTCATTTTAGTTAGACAGCCGAGAAGTGTTTCTTACGAATCACGGAGTCACCGATGTACTTCCTTAAGAAACTTTATCACTCCATCTCGATCGATCATATTTTCTTTATTTTTTTTGTTTTTTCTGTCGTTTATTACTCATTCAAAACTCATTAAAGAAAAATGTTAAAATCAATATGAAAATAAAATTAGAGCTCATCACTGAAATACTATTTGAAATGTATGGTATGGTATTCGGAGGAGGAGGCCGCCTGCAAAGGCTATTAGCACCTTTTGGGAAAGTTTGAGCAGGAAGGATGAAGAGAAAAGAAAACCGGCTTCGGCATTATACTGAAATGTGCCAAGGGAACTACGGCTCAACGTCCCATTCGATGGACGGAGTGCTGCGCTTGAAGTATCCTCCACAAAACATGATAGCAGAGATTGGGCATCTGCATTCTCTACCCCCGCCGGGATTTGAACCCAGGCGTGTGAACAAAACCAACACACTAGCCGCACCACCAACCTGATCCCCTAATTTTTAATTTATCATTTAGTAGAAACCGATTTCATATCACGCTAGTTACATGAAAACGGCGCTGCTGTCATCTCATTTACCTGAAATAAAAGTGTGTTTCGAGGAAGTAAAACTGTCTTAACCTTTCGTCAGGCGAAATTTTGGAATTTCTGAGTTCAAGCGCAATGTGCCTGACAGGCAAAGATGTGAAAAAATTATTAACTCTTAGCATGGATCAGCGGTATACTTTAGAAGTTAAAAGCGCCATTGTTATTGTAGTCGAACACTTACATGATGTCTTTCGTTCTATGCATAGACCCCTATACAAACCGTCACAAGGCCCCAGACCGATCCACCAAGGTAGGATTAAACGTGCTCTTTAGGGTACTAAGTATTATTATATGTAACGTATTTTAGCATGTGAATTCAATAAGACCAGTGTTTTTTTTATCTTATTAATTAATAATGCTTTTATTTTGCTTAATTATGCTGAATAATGCACCGATGATCTGTCGGCATAAATTCTAAAATTGAAAGGCTGCATAGAGCATGTCAAAACAAACAGCCTATAAGCAACAAGGTCTATGCCGCCTGGTGGCACGGAGATATTTAAAAAAAACTCGTGCTGCGCCTGCCAAATCCATTGCGCCCGACGGAGGGTTCATGGTTCCAAGTAATTCTTCTTAGCCTAAATCATATCTGAATCATACGAGATGATAAATAAATTCCAAAGTGGCATGATTTCTCACGTAGGATAATCTCAAGATGGCTAGACGAGCAATTCCATGGCTTCACTTGGAGAGGGGGCATCAGCATCCCATTGCCTAGAGTTCAGCATCGTCGTTACGACAATTTTTAAAATCCTTCGAAGGTAAAGGAAAAGAAAATATCCATTAATATACCTCGGAATATCCAATCGAACCATTTCAAATGAAATCGCATTCACAGCATTGGGGAAAATGGCGGATAGATTGAATAGTTCACGAATATTACAAAAGAGGTTCCTCAAGTCGGCCTCTAAATTTGCTACCACCCACCGCGCGTTTGAATGGGTTTACAAAGGTCGCCACTTGCGTCGCTGACGGACAAATCGATCCGAGTTTCACGGATAAATAAGGCACTATAATTAAGGGTGCCAACCAAAATTTATAACGTGATGATGTGATCTATCAAATTCATTACTTTTCAAAGCTATTCCTCACAATGACAAGCATTATAATGCTAAATATTGGGAAAATTCGATCGCATTGCACTCATCACTGCAGCGCGGACATTTTTGAAAACCGATTGCAATGGGACCCAAGTGGCAATAAAAATCAGCCTTATAAAAGATGGAACATGGCCTCCTCTATGCATTTCCCTTGGAATAGCTCATTAAACCAAAAGCCATCGGCGCCTGATGCAGAAAAAATATCACTCGACCCAACACGAATCAATATTGACTTTTAAATTTTCCATCCAAATACCCCTACCTTTTCTGTTGTGACATTACACCCATTATGGATTTATTTATTTATTCATCAAGTTGTCCACATACAGCATTATTGCCAGTTTACAGTGGCACAATATAACAAACATAAAGAATACAAACACAAATAAACATGATAAATTTAAATAAATAACAATGCATTTAATCTAATCATATTAATCTTAAGAGTTTCTATTAAGATAGGAAAGAGCGCGGTTTGTAAAGGCGTGGTTAGGAAAAGAGATCGGGTCAATGTAGTTTGGATGAGAGTTAATGGGGGAAGAGAGGCGGAAGAGGATGGAACGTTTGGTCAGTGACGAATTGGGAATAGGCAAATGGGGGAGCAAATCCGTCGAATGGGTCTGCATGGAACTTTAAAAGTTAGGTTGGAGACGAGATCCGGACAGTCTATGGCAGAGTTTAGAATGCATTAGTGTTAGTTTTAAATCGGATTTGAGAATTGAATTTGGAATATTAGATATAGAGAGAGAGAGAGAGAGTAGGCAAAACAGTATCAGCTGGAATATTACGAATATAAGGGACTCTGTACTTAACTATATTAGTGAAAAAAATTGTCATACTTTTTAGGGCCAAAATATTGGATGGGGCTGAGATGGTCCTAGTCGGACTTGGTGTCCAAGGTGATGGTCCGAGAGGATTAAGTCGGTTTCCTAATGTATAGTATATCTGTAACAAATTTTCATTTTCTGTACCCTTACTTTGCTTTACCACCTTGACGGATGTCTTCTCTGATAGCTGAAGACCTTTTGAAAAATACAGGGCGAATAGTGTTTGTTTTGAGCCGAGCAGAAGCTAACCTACTCCTAACTCATGAAATCCACGCCAGGGCATGCGGCGTCTATTGAAGAAAAGGCAAACTACGAGAACGGAAGGAGATGTGACGAAGATTACAAGACGGAGTAGTGTTTACTCTTCACTCATGCTAAAGAGACACTCAGTTCGCCTTGGGGGTGAAAAAAATCCATTTTAAATTCCTCTTCACACATTCATTTTGCTCCCTCTATTCAAGGAGCTGAGGAGAATTAACAGGTTCCCCCATTTCCCGGAATGAAATCAGCCGATCTAAATAACTGAAAGGAACGTTAGCTAAGGCCCAAAATTTATGTTCATTGAAAGTTTTTGGTAAATGGAAGGGAAAGATACATCATCATCAGTGTAACAATTTCGTTTTTCCCTCGATCGATAAGAGACTACAACGGCAGCGTTAGGACTTACTAATAGGTTAGTTGACTCATAATATAGGATGCTAAATTATGCATTCCCCCTTTCAAACCCAGAGCTGTTTCTGGGATAAATCAAATTTCAAGATTTTTCATTTTGAAAACTTGAAAATTTTACACTTATTATCCTGTTTTATCATTATGATAATTATCCTGGCAGCTAAATATTTCGTCATTAAATTTTGCAATACAAAATAATATTTAGTTTAGATATCTCCTAAATAGAGCTGAAAGTTTAAACATTTTTGATGTTGCTTAGAAGCTACGTTGGTTTATAAAGGGTGCAAGTTTCTGAATTTTCCTAGTATATCTGACAGAATGTTTTGCATATTCTATCTTCATAGACAGATTTCCTCCAGGATTAGTTGGCAATTTATGTCTTTGCTCGAATGCAGAAGTTTATTTTGGTACTATGCGTAACATTTTTATGACCGTGTGGTAAGCATGTGGGAATCCTCTTGTATGCTGCATTCTGGTGATTGATCACCCCCTGCCAAACACCCTAGAGGTGGCTCGCAGGGAATTATGCAGATTTAGCTTTGTGTTATGAAGGTTTTAGATGAACTCCAAACTTTTCTAGTATGCGCCTTGATTTTCATCTCTTGCTCACGTAGCTAAAATCACAGGAGGACCTCAAATTCAAACTTCTCGGCCACGACGCTATCTATCGACCCTCGTCTAGTGTCTTAAAAGACAACGCATCTTACCCTTTGCCGTGGACCTATTCCGAACTAATGCGCTGTCGTGGAACTCTTCAACAAATTAGTCCTCAAGAAGTCCCCCTTAGAGGGTAAGAGACGTTGATTTTTAAGTGCACAAGACGCGGATTAACCATAAATTTTTCTTAATAGAGGGGGTGAGAAGCCAAGGGGTACAAGTGATTTTTATTCTAAATAGACTTCAGTACAGACATTGATGGAATAAATATAATAAAGCATAGAATAGCATTTGGAGAAGGTGAACTACAGCTGAGGTCATTTGCGCCATGAGGAAATGACCTCAGCAATAGGTAAGGAATAGTGGAGAGAAACCTGGCGTCGGCATTAGTCTGCTCTTAACGAAAGGTGCCAAGGGGACCACGGCTTAACGTCCCATCCGACGGACGTAGTGTTGCGCTTAAAATGTCCTCCACACATCATTCAAGTAGGGATTAGGTAGTCTATGTAGTAAACTCTCTGCCACCGCCAGGATTTGAACCCGAGCCCACGCGTTAGGAAGCCAATACTCTAGCCACCACACCAACCCGATCCCCAAATACACAAAAACTTGTCCAATGGATTCGAATGATTCTCTGTTCTGCGCTGACATCGAGTGGAAAATCTAACGCACTACTGAATACGTAGTTGATCTCGTTTGTTCTCTTTACCTAATTTGCGGACTTCACTCCGTTTAGAAAAATATAACTTATACCTTGGCTTTTCACCCCCCTCAATCGACAGAATTTCACATATTTTGTTTCGATAATTTCCATGACATTTCAGAGTAGAGACTTATATAATGAGGTCGCCCGATACGAGGTATTAGGGTCACCTTGCGACCTATTCTAGATCAGCGACCGCAGGCGAGCCTATCCGGAAAAGAACGCCCCAATACATAGACGGGGCATACACTCACGGGGGGGGTGGCTATCAGTCTCAGGGTCCCGCCCTTCTACCACCCCCACCCCAACCTCCCCCGATGGACCCCACCCACCCCGTACCCTGGTTTCCCCTCCGTTTGGGGTTGTAGGGGTTGCGAGGGAGGGGGCGGAATGGGGCCGAATCGATAAGTTTGCAGACAGCTGCAGAACACGCCTTCCCTCCACCCCACCCCACCGGCCGCAACCCTCGCCATGGCAACCCCACCCCCTCCTCCCACAACAAGTAACCTTCACGTGGATCCTACGCTCCTGATTCATGGGATAAAAATAAGTTGGGTGTAATGATTCCAATTGGTGGGCTTAGGGAGCGGGACCTCTCATATTCAAAGGTATATAATTATAGAAGGATGCTATACATCACATTCTAAGGCTTCATTTTGTGGGACCACATCATGATGTACAGAATAAAAACATTATGTTAAGTTCCACATATCTTTCTTTACTGTACCTAGGTTTCGTCTGTAACTCGACTTGCTGGTCTCAGTGGCGGCGAGTTAATAATAATAAGTAATAACCATATGATTTACCGTTCGTGGACTTGTCCATTAAGAACATAAAGGGGTTATACAATATAATAGATCTCAAAATGCATAAATTAAATAATTTATAATGGGAAAATATCGGGATGACCTGATGCATTACAATGAAAATAATAAGAAAATACATAGCAGAAGAAGCAACAAAAGATATCATAAACTTTCAAGGGTTTGTATAAAGCGAAAAAATATTTGCTTGAATACAGAAAAAAAGACAAACTCCTTCATGTTCTTTGGAACGCTGTTCCATAATCGTGCTTCGACAACAGGGAAAGATTTTTCATAAGTGGTCGTTCTTTGTTGGGGGGGGGGGGGGGTGATGAGAAAATCAGGAGACATTCCAGTCAAAATGCTAGACTTATAATTTCTGGAAGAAAAAAATTGCTTCAGGTAACTAGGTTGTTCATTCGTGAAAAGACAGTAGAGGTACGTACCAAGCAAGTATTTTCTCTTGGTTTTTGCCTTGCAAGACGGGTAAAATAGGAGAAAATGTGATCATTTACATTTACGTTGATAATAAACCTAACGCACATATTTAATAGATGAAGTCCTCGCCTGTCAATGTTGAGGTCCCAGGTTCGAGTCCCGCCTGGGTAGGTTTCCCATATCAATGGCATGGTTATTGGTGCACGTGCATCTAATTGTTGTATCACAGAATAAAACCTCAATGTAAAAAGTTATTATGTACTGTTTTCGGTGAAATCGGAATGAAATAAATAAAATAATAGTCATTATCAATGTGAGATGAGCATGTCTAAACTTGGGTGGGTCAAATAAAGAAACTTTTATTGGACTAAACAAAGAGATTTTGACCATTTTTAAGTATTTTATCGTTGACGTATGGGCAATTCCATTAGTGACGGAATTGCCTTTAGAGAAAATTATGCAATAGGATATTTCGATTGATTTGTAAAATACAAAAAAATTGTAAACCTTTTAATTGTGCATGATCAAAAAACATTTATGAAGGTAATTTTCATGAACATAAACAAAATTAATTATCGAAATACCTTCTAAACAAGCCCATTATTAAAATGTGACGGAATTACTGCGAGGTCAACCTCCTAAGTGGAATGATTTTAAACATCTTCAAAGCTCTGTGAATCGATGTATAGTTTGAAAACTTTTAGCAAGGCTGTGAATAATATTTCAAACATTGATTTCTTGAAATTCAATCAATTAGCTGTTGATTTATAAAGATAAAATATTTCCAGCGTAAATTTTAATTTGTAAGAAAAAGTTGACATTTTCATGGAAATGCCCGTATGTTAAATAGAGCATTTTACAGATGAATCCGGCATGTCCCCCCTACACCCCAACTTGGGATTCCTTCTTCACTTTATGCAAGTTAGGTCTACTCACTGCCTCCTCTCATTCTATCTATGAATCCTATTCTCCTCCTTCCCCTGTCTCGTTCACTCACATTCTTTCCTCTGACACTGTTTTCGACATCCCCTCCACCCTCAGTACGACCTACATCCGAAACTTATGTCACCTCCATTTCTCATTTAGAAGCCTCCTCTCCTTACCCACCATGTCCAGCACTTCGTCGCCCCTCCTCCAATATTTTCCAGACCCACAACTCGACAACTTTTTTCGACATCCCCTCCCCGCTGAGAACTCGCTCCATCCATACCTTCTGTCTCCTCCATATCTCATCTAGAAGCTGGCTCTCCTCACTCACCATGTCCAGCACTTCATCGTTCCTCCTCTCCGTCCACTTCACCTCAATTCATCTCCAGACGCGAACGCCTCCAGTATTTTATCGTCCGTTTCCTAGGTGACAATGTTTACGCACTGTAGAGCGCCATACACCAGATCAGACTCTTCAATACCCTTTTCTTCAAACTATTGCATAACAATCCTCTCATTAGCGCTTTCCTATTATTGAACACTTCCTTTGTTAACGCAATTCTCTACCTGATTTCCGTCCTGAAGCAACGTTTCCCTCAAGTAATATGACAAGACAGAAGCCAAAAAATAGGTACAGGAGCAAAAGAATAAGTGCCCTGGTAGCGCAAATAGAGCAGGATCAGGCAAGATTCTGTGTTAGATATGATTAGAACTTCTAGATGATATGCGGTAGAGACAGAGGGCTTGGATAGAGCGCGTATAATGAGGGGAGACGACATTTTTATGCCGTTGTATTAGGAAGAATATTTGGTAACAGGGGAAGGAGGATGAAGATATTACGACTAACGTGAATAGAAATTAGACAGAATGAAAGGGTGTAGGCGTCAACGCGAATTGAAGAGGGAAGTCTAAGTTATAATTTCCTCTTTATTTTTCGAGCGAATTTAGGACAACATTGTCCTCTCTTACAATTAACTTGATTGACAATCACAAACGTCCATGCCCTGGATGGTGATTGATCCACCCAGGATAATTCATATTACTTGAGGGAAACGTTGCTTCAGGACGGAAATCAGGCAGAGAAGTGCGTTAGCAAAGGAAGTGTTCATTAATAGGAAAGCGCTAATGAGAGGATTGTTATGTGGAGTTGAGTTAGGAAGGGAGGAGGAGGAAAGAGTTATCAAGAAAATTTTCCATGAAAAACCCTCCGAGTAAATGTAAACAAGAACGTCAAAGGCGGCTGCGAATTAAACAAAAGCTGACGCTAACATTAATACACTGGGCACTGCTATGGGGACAAGTTTACGAATAAAATTAGATAACATAGAATTCATTTTATAATCTGACACTTCCTCTTCTTCATGGGAGTTACATTATTAATGAAATTAAATTTAAATTTAAAAAGTAATTTAAAAAAAGCTTGAAAACAAATGGTATCGTTTTAGCCAGCCAATTAGACCTATCACGGGATCTAAGATTTACCCATTTCACTTTTGACTGCAAGAGTAGGAGTCGGAAATTGCTCCAGGTCAAAACTTCAATGTTTCAATGTCCGCCTAGCGATGGTAGGATGGAAATGGCATTGGTTACGCTGATTTAACGTTTTAAAAACAATTAATTACAACGAAACAAGGACGATCTGGACCGAACAACTATTAAATTACTATTTCTATTTGCCTCACCATTACTATTTCGCGAAGACAACGTTCGTAGCTTCCCCTTGTTAGTCTTCTACTACGATTCCCCCGCAATCCTGGCGCCATTTATTAAGCAACGCTCCCTGGAGGCGAGAAGTGCAAAAAACCACCCCGACCCACATTTGCGCACACCCTAATTCACCCCTCCACAAAACCCACCCCAAACCCACCCCTAACCCAACTCCCCACCCCCGTAACCTAGTAACGGAAGGCTAAGGTCGAGTGGCGGTCGTAGCTCATAAAGGTCTCCCTTCCAGAAAAAGATCGCTTTTTCGTCGATTCTCTTTTGTTCGAAGACAATTTATTTTTTCTCGTTTCCATCACTCTTTAGACTCCACAGGGGTACAGTTCCTCTTCTCCTCACATTTTTAACCTTTCACCGACAACATCCGCCGGATGCCTTTTCTTTATCCCTTTGCACACAGCTCTCAAAGAGCTGAGTAAGTAACCGTGCCATTGGCGTATCAATTACCACCGGAATCCCGCCTTTCTTACCTCCATGGACAGTCAGGAGAGCGAGAATACGTGTAGAGTACTAAAAAGCACATCCTCCTTGATCTCTTTTTGTCGGCACTCCACACCTGAAGTGAAGCAAATCGATATTCTGCTTCCGTACACAGTTATAGCAAAAGCTTACAGCGTTGTACTTCAGACAATCTTGATTTAAAAACAAAAACAAATGGCAATTTTGCCACAAATTTAAAAATTGCACAGATTTAAATTTTTGGGAAAATTGCAATTTCTCATTTTCATTAAATCATGACGTCATTCCGCTACATCTCGCCTGCCTTGGGCACTTAATTCGTTAATTCTGGCTTTCATCAATACACATATAAGAGAATATCTGTTTGTCGGACCGCTATGCATTTCCATGCAACCGCTCGGATTTCGACCAAATTTAGTACATTGGTACATCTCATGCTCCGAAACCCATTATTGCTTCTTTCGAATATGACCGACGGGTCTTTGCGCGATTCTCACTTTACCGTTTGTTACGTCACGTCACGTCAACTTCTGTAGTTGGACATTTACCATTTGAATTTGTGGGAAAAGTTCCATCTCCCTTTATCATTAAATTAGGACGTCATTCCGCTACATCTCGCCAGCTTTAGATACTATTTTTCAGCCAATCCTGTTCTTATACAAGTGATTTAATTAAAATGATGATATTCATTGGTAGAAGAATTGTATTGGCAGGTTTTTGTAAACGATTTTCGATGTACAAAACAAGGGTATTACGTAGAGGAGATCCCAATCCGTTCCGAAGAAGCTTTATATATGTAACCATTTTGGATGCATTTTAGTCAGTTTCCAAAGATGTCAGCAGCGCTGGAAAGGTTATGATTATTGATAGACCTCATAATAGGAAATATATATCTTGGTTTGACCGCCTCATTATAGATTATTTCCCCCCTGAAATACGCATCGCTCAGCGACGCAAGTGGTGACTTTAGTAAACACATTTACATGCGCGGTAGGTTACAGCACACTTATAGGGCGACCGGAGAATACTCTTATTTTATTATTAGTGGCACAAAATTGGTATTTTCTGCATGCATTCAATGAGTAACCCTACCTAGCTATTTTCCGCCATCAGCTCTATGTTTTATCCAAGCTGAATGGGGGTCTCTGACGCCAATACGCGGAAATGGCCTGAGGCCTTTTCTAGTAACTCCGCCAGTTTTTATCATTTTTGTTGATCCATACGACGCAACACCGTATCCCCCTCCTTAGTTGAGTTAACAATTAACGAAATACATAGTGAAATTGCGAGATTTGGACAAAATTCAAACTACTCCGATCGGTCAGAAAATTGGTTTCCCGACATGATGTAGATTCCAAAACTGACATTTTGGAAAAGTCGATTTTTTTACCACAAAATGCCTTCAAAAAGTGGAGAGAGGGAGAGAAGGCCGTTGGCAAAACTGTGGCAGAGAGAAACTTTTCAAAGAATGAAAGAGACAATGTTTCCTAATATTTCAGACGATTTTAGAGGGGGTCGATTCTATGACTTTATGTCGTATCTCGTCTCGTTCGTCCCAAACATTTGTAGGGATCAGTCAAATTGATCCAGGTTGCCCTAAATCCCACTTCTCAATACTATTGCCGACGGGTTTACCTTTAAACATCCACAGAAACAACAGTTTATTAAACATGAATGCAATTAGCGGTAAATTTACTTTCAAAGATATGCCTGAAATAATTTAACGAAGTTCATTACTTGACAGGAACTTAATTCGTAAATCCTTTCTTTCATAAGTTGATAAAGGATCAGTACATCCCTCTTTTTGGAGTCAAACACTAAATGATAGCATAATCGTTTCAATTATTTTAATCTTAATAATCTTTATGTTGACCGTACCGTCACAAGTTTCTTTACTCACTGATTTCACAGGAAATCACAGGAAACTCTTAACCACCGGTGAAGAATAAGGCACTGAACTTACCTGAAAAATAGAAAGAAATTACATTTGTTACTTAAGTATATTAAAGCCATCAAATAAAAGTATGATTTATACATCGTGGCCACTGCGCAATTGGTTGGCGCTTATTTTCAAAACTGGGAAAACATATGCTTTCAAACTGATTGTAATAACACAAAAATTTTTGTCGCTTTAAAACAACGTAGCCAGTTCTCTAAGGACCTAAATTGAGTAGGACCCAAAACTGAGTTTTTTGGGGATGAAATAACACTATTCCAATAAAAAACGTAAAAGCAAACCCCTTTATTTTGGAGTAACAAATCTTAGATCGAGAATAAAAACTTCATTTCGATCATTGTGAGCCCGGAGAAACAATGATCTTTCCCAAAGATGAAAAATAAAGTCCGGCCTACTGCGAAACGAGGAAACCATCCATCAATTACAATGCATTCCTAATTTTGTAAAATTACAACACACCTCCCCTGCAGTGATAAACAGATTCTATGTACATTGTACTTGACTTAGAATTATTAACGAACGTTTCTATCATTTTAAGATTTATTGAGATCGAACCACCGCTCATATATTCGCGATAATATAACGCACTACTGCCTGCCTTCTATTAATTAACGAAGCAAAAAAGAGTGGTAGTAGAGTGTTATGCTATCAACCCGATCACCGTTTATTGATTTTATTTTTTAAATAATAAGTCACACACAAATAAATACAGTCAAATTAAAGTAGGCTTAAAACAAATAAGCTGATTAAAATTACAAATCAAACAGTAACATAACAAAACAAAAAAAAACGATTACAGTGGCCACAACGTCAGTATTTAGCAAGTTATGTAGTCATTTTGCGTAGAATGAGATAACGTCAAGAGAGTGAAGTTTGTAATTGAAAACGAAAATGGATCAATTTCGGTCGGGAGAGGATTTATCAGGACGGAAAGTCGGCATAATAGAGAGAGCTTAATTAGTCATTAAGCCCGGGTATTGGTATGTGGAGTGGGGAGGTTGAACTGGGTGTGGCGGGAAGGTACTCAAAAAAACCAATATAACATATTATTACAATTATATAGCAATATTTCAAAGTCTCCCGCGTGAATGGCGATGAAATATACGTAGAATGCCGTGAGAAAAAATTTCCCTCGGCCGAGAATCGGACCACGGGCTTTCAGCTTTCCAGGCCACTGCGAAACCCACTACGCTATCGAGGTTCCTGAAGTCCCATGGCAATTGTATCGAGGCTCATGGTACTAGATGGTAGGCCCTAGCCATAAAGGATGGCAACGACAGGGAGAAAGGACTTCAATGAAGCCACAACCAGTCGAGAGCCTCAAACCTGCGTTGCCATCCTTGCGAGGGCCTACAATCTAGCACCATGAGCCGTGGGAATTCAGGAACCTGGAAAGCGTAGTGCCCTACGCAGAGACCGTTAAGCCAAATGTCCGTGGTTCGATTCCCGGTCCAGGGGAATTTTTTCTCGAAACAATTCTGGCATACTAAACTGAATTGTAAAAACCAAAATTGACCAACAAAATTGCGAGCACTCGCCCCCAAACAGCTGTTTGCGTCACTCGGACTGAAATTTCTCCAGGTCGACACTGACGCTTTCCGCCTAGAGTATATCGTGATTTAACGGGGAGAACGGCCGTGGGCGTGTGATTACTCGCGTGGAGAGATCTCCCACGCGTAAGGACGATCGAGAGCGCCAACGACCTCCATTAACACGCACTGATTGCTCACGCCTCCGTCCACCTACGTCCACGCCCCTTTCGTGCCTCCACACACCAAGACCGAAAGCAACTCGCGACATGCAGGTTGGAATACATGGTGTTTCGGGAGGAATCTGCAATACTTCAGGTGGTGGTATGGGAGACAATTTTAAGCATTTTTGTCTATAAACATGGAGTCGCAACCCCTAAGTTACTATGGCAATTATGGAAGCTATGGCAACGCAAACATTTTTCGGATGCACTTAACAGTTACCATGAAAACGAAGAAAGATTTGATGCTTTCCCGGCGAATGATGTGAGTAAACTTCTCTCGGGTTTCCCACCGGGTTAAAGGCTTCATAATGGCCGACGTTTCGAGCTCCGACTCGGCGCTCATTATCAGGGCTACTGGAACTTCCACTGGAAAAAAAAGTTCCAGTAGCCCTGATGATGAGCGCCGAGTCGGAGCTCGAAACGTCGGCCATTATGAAGCCTTTAACCCGGTGGGAAACCCGAGAGAAGTTTACTCACCATGAAAACGGTTTTCCTTTCGTATCCTTTTCGACATTATATTTAATACCTTGAATTTTTTGCACATTAAATAATTAAGGTTAGACAAAAATGTGCTACTACCTATAATTGTCTGAAATAATCTTTGAGCGAGAATCAACAATACGATTGCGCAACCTAACCCACATAGAGATTGCGTACCCTAAAGTTTCGGTAAATTGACTACTTATACGAGTTTTTTATGTTTCAATGATCACATAGAGTTAGTTTATTTTCATTACGAAGCCTAAAAAATCATTAATTTTCAAATTATTCGATACAGAAATTCTTGCCCGAAATATGATTCAAGGATTTAAATTCTTTCAACAAAAAATCTTGCGGGATAGTACGTACCTGTAGATGCACTTAAGTTTTAGCAGGTAGCCTGAAGAGAGTGACTTCAAATGGGCCCAAAGTCCTTTTTCTAACAAGAATTACATTGTAAGTGCCACGTGGAACGAAAATCTACGTAAGCTCTCCCAAGAAAAAAAAGTCAACCACATCCGGGATAAGAGCTCGGGTCCCCTTTATCGAGGACGATTTCCTACTATATCGTCGTCGCTACCTGCAAACATGGTTTCCCTCCATATCTCCCAAAGTCACTTTGCGTTCTTTACTCGCGGCTTTCTTTTCCGCGAAGAAAAAGTTTCCTCTCTGCCTCTCGGAAATCTCTTTTTTCGCGTGGCGGGATTAAAAAAAAGAAGACGTCGAAGCGCCACCGGGCATCGAAAGCAGAAAGCTCTACAGTGAAGAAACATAAGCCCTCGCGGTCTCTAGGTACGGCAGGCGATGTGCTGTTCGAGTTTAAATACAGCTCTTCGAGTCTGAATTTAATTATTTCGAGAACCACAAGTCCTAAAGCAATCAAAGTAGATACGTAAATGAAGACTTGTAATTCATAACGGTGTAAGTGCCACTACATCTTTTTTTAGTTATCATCTGAAATCCTCCGGCAGATTTTGTCACATTGGTAATCCTCACGAGACCTACAGAATTGGATGAGGATAATTTCGGGGTCACAAAAAACATAAGCCAGGAAATATCTAACCTTGGAAAGAAATGAAATATTTTACAAGAAAAAGCATAATTTTTCCCATACTCCTCCCACCACCCTCTGTAGTGTCATACTTCTACTATCATCCTTTAATTTTTATTTCTTAATACTGTTCAATATCATGTTGTTAAACGTTGCCTACGTTTTGCTAAATATTTGTAAATCGTTTTCTTTGTTATTATGATTCCTTTGTAATTGGCCTTGTGCTGATCTTTTATTGCATTAAATAATTAAATTACTATGTAATAGATAAGATGTACTGTAATGAAGACTCTGAGTTTTTCTTAGTGAAACACTTGGATGAATTCCTCTCGAGTTTCCAACCGGGTCGCGGTTTGCATGTTGTAAACAGACGTTTCGTTGAGTGACTTTCCCACCTTCTGGCTATACTGTATTTATATTCCCTCAACACCGGAGGCATTGGGCTAGGCGCACCGACAGTCTACATTGGGAAAATTATATAGGATGACGCGACTCAATAATACTGTGGTAGGACCTCGTTAGGCAAAGGACGAAGCCGTTGTGCGCTTGGATGTTGTTGGACATGTTTTGGCATGAAGTGGCAATGCAGCGAGGAATATAGAATGTCGCAGAACTGAAGCCAGATCGCCCCTGCACCGTGGTCTTGTGCCTTCTGGAGCACGGCCAACGATTTCTTCCTCAGCGCCAAGCAAAGAACACTAACTGCTCCACTCCTGCGCGCTTTGGCCATGAAAAAGAATACAAAGTAATGACGAACGGCAGAATCGCTTCCCATTATTATTATCATAATAGTATTCTAACGATTAAGGTAGGTAATCTGGTAGGCTCCCTTTCCTTTCAAAACCTACTTCTTCAATACACTGTATGACCTACTCCCTTTCAATCTATCGAAAAATCCTATTCTCTCCATTCCCCTCCCTCGTTTACCTAATATTCTACCCTCTAATACCGTTTTCAACATTCCCTTCCCGCTTACTACTCGCTCCATCCAAACCATATGTCTCCTCCATATCTCATCTACAAGTTGCCTCTCCTCACCCACCATGTCCAGCACTTCGTCGTTTCTCCTCCTCTCTGTCCATTTCACCTTCTCCATATCCACATCTCGAATGCCTCCATCAGGTTAAATCAAGTTTAGTCCGGAAATTAAACGTGCGATAAATGCTGTCAGCCGCCAAAAAAAAAACTTGGATGTTGAATATTTCCACCAGGTGAGTTGATATCATAGGAACGATAGCAGTGACCGAGGGCACAATACAGAGGAGGTCCTATTTCACTTCAATCATGGTTGAATTTTGTTGCCACTTCGGTCGCATTTTAATCAGTTTACAAAAATGTCCGCAGGGAGGCGATGAGAGCTTTGTGATCCATTTTTTCCATTACTTTTCAGAAGGTATAGTGTTTGCAATTGCTAGGGATGGCATTGAAGAGTCATGAATTTGATAAACCACATAATCATGAATGCAAATTCTGGTTAAAACTCCTTATTCCGGGTTCCCACTCAAACTAAATTATAACATTTACTGTTTTTTCCAGGTTTTCACAGTCTACATGCCGTCAAATTCACGGCTTGTGTATAAACCATTTTAGGCAGAAATATTGATCGCGTAACATTTTAGGCAGAAATATCGGCCGCACGCCAACTAAAATAACAAACAGACGCCGTGAATGCAAACGAAGCAATGAAAGTGCTATCTCTCGTGTCGTCACATATCGTTTGCTAAATTCAGCTCCGACTAAAGGTTGCGAGTGGGAAAATGGAGGGACCAGGGTGCCAGGGAAGTGGAAAAGTTTCTGCATTTTCGCCAGGGTTAATGAACACTTTCGTTACCGGTCTTCCTTCTGTGGTACAGGCTTAAGGTCAATGTGTCATCATGGCACTAGGACCCCTAATTGCGCTTAGAATATACTTGTGCAGATAAATGTGTAAACAGTGTCGTACCAGGCACGCCGACTTACAAAAAATATTGGGGGGGCCCAAACCGAGGATCTTTTCCCGGGAAATTTTATAAGTAGTGAATGGTAAGTCTTTTATGCATTTTATAAGAGTATATGATCAAAGTTAGAACCCTGATAACTCTAATCTCGATATCTGGACACTCCGGGGAAAATCGACAAGCCTGACACTTTTTTCCTCACAACCATTACGAATTATTGGGGGGTCTCGGGCCCCCTCAAGCCCCATGGAGTCGGCGCCACTGTGTCGTACTGATCTTGAAATTTGTTCGACAAAGCGATTTTTCTATTGATCTGTCAATCGTAGATTTAAAATCAAGTTTGAGAGATTTTTTTAAAGGTTTCATGACGACATTTACGGCTTTTCCCAGGTTATTTCACGATAGATAAAATTCACGGCTTATTCACGGTTTTAAGATTTTCACGGTTCAGTGGGACCTCTGTAATTAAACCTTAAATCCCCCGAGAAACTCAGATCACTTTGCCCTTCAGCGACGCTGGTGGCGACTTTTGTAAACCCATTTACACGTGCGTTGGAAGACAACACATCTGAAGGCCGACTCGAGGATTCTCTTTTGTAATGTTCGTGGCAGTGAATATTCCTCAAAACTATTTGTTTTAAGTTAGGATATATTTTTGGACGTATTGGAAATATTACCATTGGTGAGGAGAAATGCATCATCACTAATTCATCGACATGTGTGACTGGAAAAGGAATAACTACTCACAAAATCTATTGAGGATAAATATGATAGAATGATACAGATTATTTTTGTTTTGAAAATGATAAAATCCAATGGCTCACCTTAAGCAGAAAAGCGCTAAAATGCATCCCCTGATTGCCCTTCTTGAAGGATATTTCCATTATTAGTTTGATTTTTCCAAATTAAGTTACGCCATGATGAAAACTTGACTTAAAAATTATGCTTCCCAGGTTATGAAAGAATGAAATTAAAAATTTAGTCATTTATATTTGCAAATTCTCGCATTATCCCGGACAGAAAAATCTTACCAACTAAGAGTCGAAAACTGCCCGAGTCCCAAATTGACGCCAACTTGGCTATGTCGCAGAACAACGCCTCTACTGCAAAGTATAACAAACACTCCAAGCGTCTAGCGAGGTTCTTCTTCCATAAATTGTGCGAAAATCCACAGAGAAAAAGTCATTCGCCTTGACCAGGATTCGAACCCGGATCCCCCGATTTCCGGTCGAGATAAAAAAAAGTATGGCTTGTAAATTTTTAATGGTTTTTTGTGATTGTCTACATGTAGGGAACCGATGATTTAAAAAATCAAGATAATTAAAAATGTTGAGCAACATTGCCGGGGTGATTTGAAATAGATTGACCCACGAGTACTTTCACCAGTTAAGCTACCGAGGCATGGATATTTGTAGACACAACTGGACAAGGTATTATGGACTGCTGAGCATAACTGGCATACGCACTCGACCGGGAATCGGGGGATCCGGGTTCGATTCCCGGGAAAGACGATTGATTTTTTTATCTCTGCAGATTTTTGGCACAATTAGGGCATCGCGGGTACTCCCGTAAAATTTATCACCGTGGCTAGTCCCGGTATACATAAAACTAGAGGTTATTCTTCCCTGTCTCAATGGGGCCTCTTTTATGTAGTCTTCTTGCTCGCAGCTACCACAGGGCACTTAATAAACCCAAAAAATTACGCATTCCGCTGAACTCTCCGTAATTACATGCTGTCGATACGGAGTTATGTTAACACCGCATTCTGGAATGTAGCAAGCGAAAGGCCGACAAGTAGTCATGGAAACCACCTCATACGTTGACTGGGCTCGTTCCGAGAGGTAGCGAAGGTCATAACATGGAAGCGGCGATACGAACAAGGAATAAGACAAGCGATCAATCCACGAGTTAAAAATAACTCTACACACATAAAGCTGTCACTCACACGCTTATAACATAGCTATATCATTCGTGGTACCAAATTAAAACCAGCTGAATCCGTGAAATATCTAGGAGTTACACTCAATTATTATCTATCGTGGAATAAAAATATTCGGGGAATAAGAGGTCAAGCTCATCGTAAAATGTTTTTTTTTTAAGAATATTAGGAAAGTGCGACGACAAAGTGAAAAAAATTAGCTACTCCTCCCTCGTTAGACCCCATTTAGAATACACTTCCAGTGTTTGGGACCCTCATGAAAAAGGCTTAGTAACAGATTTAGATCGCCGACTTGTAGTGTAGCCTTCTAACTTGTAAAATGTATAATTCATTGCATGTTTCTGAATTTTATTATTATTTCTAACAGCATGCTGTGGTGTAATTTTTTATTATGCGTGGAGTTTTTTGGACCGTGTGGTTGGAATGTGGGAGTCCAATTACATGCTGGTGATTGATCACCCCCTGCCAAACACCGTAGAGGTGGCTCGCAGGGTATTATGTAGATGAATGCGGCGGGAAATTTATAGCATAGGAGTCCTGTCTATTCCGTGTCAATGGGAAAAAATGCATTCTTAAGTAGAGGATTCTCCTGTCGGCCACTAGATGCTCTGTCACCCACAGCGTATATGAATGGGTTTACCACAGTTGCCACTTGACCGATTTAGAGTTTGGGGTTACGCCAGTTGTCAGTTGACCGATCCGAATTTCATGAGGAAGTAGGCAATAATTTGGACCGTTGACCGAAATTTACTTTCAAGATCGTATTATCTATAAAATTCACAACATTTCAATGCTACTCGTATTCGCAAGTTCAGCGGACGCATTTAAAATATTGAGAATCACCGCTAAATCCTCCATTGTTAAGTATAGTAGAACCTCGTTTACAGGGGCGTATCTTTGGGGGGTAGTGAGTGGATGTATCCCCCCAACCCGAAGCCTCAGAAAAATCAAGAAAATTATTTAAAAATTTTGTCTGGATTGGATAACTGCATATGCTTAAAGTTAAATTTTCAGTGCCAAAATGATATAAAATGCAATTCCAGGCATGTTATTTTACAACATTTTTCCTCGTTTACAGGGGCGTATCTTTGGGGGGTATTGAGAGGATGTATCCCCCAAACCCGAAGCCTCAGAAAAATCAAAAAATTATTTAAAATTTTTGTCTGGATTGGATAACTGCATATGCTTAATGTTAAATTTTCAGTGCCAAAATGATATAAAATGCATTTCCAGGCATGTTATTTTACAAAATTTTTCCTCGTTTACAGGGGCGTATCTTTGGGGGGTAGTGAGAGGATGTATCCCCCCAACCCGAAGCCTCAGAAAAATCAAAAAATTATTTAAAACTTTTGTCTGGATTGGATAACTGCATATGCTTAAAGTTAAATTTTCAGAGCCAAAATGACATAAAATTCATTTCCAGGCATGTTATTTTACAAAATTTTTCCTGAACTTCTCGTTTCCTTGGGGGTAGCCCCAACTAATCCCCCCAAATCCCCCCTCTTCACCCCCAAAGCATATTCCTAGTTACGCAACTGCTCGTTTATCCGGAACTCAATGATCCGGCTCCCCTTTTAACCGTTGCAAAGATTTGGGTCAAAAATCCACGAAAAGTTCCGTATAAGATTACACCTGATACTGCACCGGTTGAACTTTAGGTAATCAGGCGATTACTCGATCGTGCCGCGGTTAAACGGCACACAGAAGTAAATCAAAAAATGATAGACGATTTCTTCGCAAACAAAAACTAAATCAATTTATTCTTTGAATGCAGTAGCGGATACAGAAAAAAACTCAAGGGGGGGTGGAGCGAAAGATATTTTAAGGTTTTTTGTCGTAATGAAAATAATCAAGTCACATGCAAAGTTTAAGAATGTTTTATTTAAACAGATTACACACATATACAAAACAATGCCATCTCGTGACATAAAAAAACTATAACTGTGGTTCTGTAATGTTCGGCAAAGAAGGCGGACCCGCAAGGGGGGGGGGCGCGCCCCCTATATATCCGCCGCTGTTTGAATGTAGTATACTTTGTTGTGAGTTTTGGTTATGGTCATGTATCATAGTAAATAAATGGTAAGCTTTTCTATTACAGTAGAGTACTTATTTTTTAAAATGATAATGTGATTGCTTCCGGTTTAACTGGATCATGAGCCATTCCTGTAACTCCGGGTGAACGATACTCTAGTGTAATCTCCTTTTCCGCATAAATGAAAAAATGCATTCCCTCGCACGATTTCGTCCACGTTTGTTTTCGCACACGCAAGCGGAAAGGAATGGGATGATTTTTTTATCTGCCAAAGAATAGACCGGCGAGAAATGGAACTCCAATTCCATAGGTAGTAGGTAGGTGGATACGCGGAAACGTCAAGGAACGGCCTCAAGCGGTCTCTAACCTTGCTCTCGCTGGCTACCTTACTCGATCGCTCAGCGGAAATCTGACATGCCGTGTCAGCGCATAGCGAAATGCCATGAAAAGACGTGCGGGCAAGGAGAAGCGTGCCCTATCTCAAAGCGTGAGGGGAATTGAGAGACAGCGCATGGTAGGTGCACGACTGTTAAAAATAGATCTTTTTCCAGTCGGCCTCAACGTGTGTTTTTGTGCAAGTTCTCGTCCCATTCATGTTACATTTTGCCTCCTAAAACGAAAGTATTGTATTATGTGCAGTAATTTTTGCAATTTGCATTTTTCAGTCACTTTCTTTTGAAATATTATAGATAAATTTATATGAAAGCTCATAAAATGATACGCCATTTAAAAATTCTTCTATTGATTTTATCCTACATGCTTCGTTTTCAGCTAATAATTCAATGATTACATCCAAATTTATTCATTTTTCTTCCATTTCAACATTAGAAATCAACTGACACAATCAGGCGTAAAAGAGCATTCAAAACAATATAATAAGCTATTCAATTTTTTTTCCTTTTGTTCGTTCAGAAAATCAAAGTCAAGTGTGTAAGGTCTGTACTTCTTTAATTAAAATTATAGGTAAATAATTCCAAAAACATCACTCCCCGTTGCTTGCCAATGGCAACCAACCCCTATTCTGATATAAATGGAATGGAATTTAAACCTGAATTCATAACACCCACCATGGGAATTCGGCAGTTACCATGTTTTTTTTAGGTTTATCGAACGTTCGAAGATCGTTTGGCATTCAAGAAAAGTTGACATATTTTCCGGAGCGAGTAAGCACCAAACCACAAACATCTGAAGCGTGACAACTACGGGAGCGCCGGAAATAACTTCCTTGCACAAGTATCTTTCTTTTTAACCTCAATGAATTTCGTTTATTACGGCATTTTTTTTAAACACTCAATAAGTATTCCTTATGATGCACATAGACGCTTAAAGCCTCCGTAGCCTACCTCCGCAATGACGATTCATTCTACACTAATGTAACTACACCGAAAATGTAACTCTTCACGACAAGCTCAAAAGGGCTCAATAGCTCAGAAAAAAGCTTTGCAGCAGACCATCAAGATTTCTTGTATCGTAACATAATCTTGGCTAAGGTGCACTACATTTTTCAGTTTGTTCTACGGTAAGAATGAATTTCTGTAGTCATAACAAGATTTTCCAACACGGAGTTTCGACACCAAAAATGAAGATATCACGCAATGACAGCAAATATTATTGCCTGGAGTCTTTTATTCTGTAACTTAAATAGCTTGTATTCCTTCATTAACATTAAAACGCATTTTTATTGAAAATTCTTAAATATATGTCACGTTCCTTTCACCGATTCGTGGCTTTATCGACAAGACTCAAAATATGAATTGGTATATTATATATTGTGATTATGGGTATATCACAATTTTCCAACATGGATGATGCAACGCGAATGGTGCTGTGATGATAACCTTGGTGTAAAAGTAGGAATCCTCGAGCCACTATGAAAAATTAAGTAGAAAATGTCAAGGAAGATATTTTTTGGGTTTGAGAAGGCATTTCGATACCAAGAGGCAACGAAAATAGCAAAAATGATTCAGGATGTAATAGGAAATAGCTGAAATATCCACAATTTTCTCACGGTGATTACAGAAAGGGCTCCTATTAACCATAAATGTGCGAATCCGATACAAAAAACACTATTCTCAGCAGGGTAGAAAAGAGAAGTGTGATACGTTGGTTATCTTAAACGCTAAAAACCTACATACCATCGCCAAAGTGAATGGTGAATTATAGCAATGAATGGAAACTATACTGCATCGTACATAATTATGAATGCATCAAATATGTATATTACTTTCGACGTTATATGATAGCTTAATACCGACAAAATGACAAAATAAATCATGAAATATCCAACAATGCCAATGATTTTCCAACGTGTTTTCCTAAAGCCTGAAACACAAGATCATTTTTCTCGCCGTTTTCGAGAGATCATTCCAGCGATAACTCGGAAATGATCGTTGTGCGCACTGGTTTTTTGCGATCACTCCAATGATGAGGATTCCCATCACTTTTTTCATCACTCGTCTGGTCGATTTTTCCGTCGCTGAAACCGTCACTGAAACAGCATACCAGCCAATCAGAACTCATGCCTGTATGGTGCGATTGCAGCGCAACGTTTGACAATTGTGGGAACGACATAGGTAAACATAAATACGCTATATATTTTTGTTGTGCGGGTCCTATGGCAACGAGCTGCGATATCGGATATGAAGCGAAAAGCGACGGCGGGAGGAACCGTGTGATTCAGAAAAATGATAACTCGAGCGATCATTATTAGGGTCGCGAAAAGCGATCGCTCGAGTGATGACTTTTCGCGACGAAAAAAATGATCGTGTGATTCAGGCTTAAGGTAATTGCATGTATTCATGGGTAATTACTTCGTATCCTCGGAGCTCCACTTCCGAATTCGGCCGATAGTTGGCAACTCACTAGTCTGGATTCTGGAAAAGTGTGGATGCACCATAACTTCAATAATTTTCGGAGAAAAATTCTCCCCAGTTCCATCGTCATTCAGGGGGAAGGTTTTCAAGGTATTCAGAATACCAGTGTTCCGGTATAAAACATATATCCCTGAACGTTTAGGGTCAAAGGGAAATGGGGTTGATCCTGGCCGAACGACAAGGGGTGAGGTGGGAAACGTCACCAGGTATAGAGCATAGGAATACGCTGTCGGGGAATCTGCTCGGCGAAAAGATCCAACCGAGGAATCCATGAATTCACAATGCCCGACGCCCCACCTCGGAATTTCCTACGCCTCACTACCTCTTCAAATTTTCAAGAGAACGCGGCCAAGGGTGGAGATAGGAGACAAAAATGTGTCCAAATTTCTTCCTTCATTCGTGTATGCGGAAAGAAAGAGCATAAAACATTAACATTTTAAGACCTCTGGCTTGATGACACATGCGTAGAAGATAGCAACAGGAGAATAGGAAAAAAAGGAGAAGAGTACTTATTTGAGGACCAATTCGGATTCAGGAAAATAAAAGGCACAAGAGAAGCAATATTGCCCCTAAGTTTTCTCATGGAGAAGAGAATGGAATAGAAAAAACCAACGTTCGTAGCGTTCGTGTATTTAGAGGAGTTTGAGTACGTGAATTGGTACACATTGCGAGGAATCCTGAAAGAATTTGGAGTTTTTTACGATGACAAGAAAATCATACAGCTTGTACAAAACTCAAGTAGCAGTGATAAAATCAGAACCGAGCATTAAAGAAGCATGAATAGGGAAAGGAGTGATACAATCTGTTCTTTGTCATCCGTAATTTTCAACGTCAACATCGAGAAAGCTATTAATGAAATTAAAAAGGCCTCGGGTGTGAATATCCTTGGTGAATAATTTAGTATACTACTATTTGCCGATAATATAGCTGTCAGCAGGGGCAGAGGAGGATTTGAAGAAGATTCTCTTCAATCAGGATAACAATGGATAGATATCAGCTGAAATCAAGCACAAAGAAAACCAAGGTATTGGTATGCAGCAGAAGAGAAGAAGTCAAGTCGACGCATGCGTCGAAAATATCGACAGAAGAATAGAACGCAAAGAGGAAAAGTTCTTGGATTTGGACCAATTCGGATTCAGAAAAATAAAAGACAGACGAGAGACAATATTGACCCTTAGGCTCCTAATAAAGAATACAAAAGGTGACGAAAGAAGCCGAAGTTCACAACATTTGAGGGCTTGAGGCTTTTGATATCGTAGATTACAACTCCACGCTTATAATCAAGAAATAAATTGGCGTGCTTTAAAACGACAGGAAATTTATTCACATAAATACAATGTAGTAGTGATAAAAATCAGGACTTTGCTGTGAGGAAGCAAGAAGCAGGAAAGAAGAGAGACAAGGCTGTGCATTACTCCAGTAATTACACATTGTTCACTTCAAGAAAGCCATCCCAAAGGGAAACTATGGCGAAAGTATTCGCATTCTACGATTCAAAGATGACACAGCTGTGTCGACAAAGAAATATTTTAAGAAAGCTCCAGTAAATATTGCAAGAACAATGGGCAGATTTCAGCTGATAATAATTACGAAGAAAAATAAGGTATTGTTATGCGGCGGAAGGGAAAAATTCAAGACAAATATTAAAATACAGAATCGAAAATTGGAAGGGGTGCATATATATGTATTTTTTTTAATATAGGTAAAATGGGTCCACTGAGTAAGTAATAAGGAAGTCCTCCGAAGAGTGGGAAAAAAGATAATGGTCTGAAACCCTAAAGCCCGTATGACACTTCCCAATTTATTGGCAAATCTATTGGAAATTGGATTGTGGTCCAACTGACACACACCACTTTCTAGTCCAATATCCTTTTCACAATATTGGACACAATTTCTTGCCCAATTTGGAATTTAGAACAGGTTCTATTTTCTCGCGGCCAATCTCCAATCAGAAATCGGTTTTGTTGACTCCTAGTGGCCAAAACAAGAAGCTCTTTGCAAAGCATCCGGTTTGGCTGTAGAACATTGCTTTTATTCGGATAATTCGCTTGCATTTTCTAAAATGTGGGCGAAAGAAGTTGTTTCGCTATTGATTGGAGCGCACAAATCACGCGAATGCTTATGCAACGTAAAATCATCGATACACAATGGCGTTCTCTGGCGGGACATTAGAACACTATTTCGGCAAAGATTGGTGTGAGCATTGACATGTGTCATACGGAATGTAACGCCCAATATTTGAAACAATATTGCGCGCCGATTTATTGGCCAATACATTGTAAAGTGTCATACGGGCTTAAGGAAATGAAAGGACAACTAAATCGGCTAAATCATTAAGCAGCACGATGACCTGATGTGTGAAAAGGAAATCGCGGAAGGGAGAGCTGATGGGAATAAAGGCAAAGTAAGGGCAAGAATGAGTTACATATATCAGAAGGTTTACTAAGAGTGCTTTTATTACGTGCATGTGTCAGTAGCGTCACATCTTGGAACGCTATTTGTCGCGCGGCGTCTCATAGACACCATTTTGGAATGTTTAAACAGAATGCATGAACGTAGAAACAACTTTTTTAACTATAATAAATCATTCGTTAAATACTTAATTTCATGAATGGACAGCAAATTTGTGCACAGTAATGATGAACGTAGAAACAACTTTTTTAACTATAATAAATCATTCGTTAAATACTTAATTTCAGGAATGGACAACAAATTTGTGCACAGTAATGATGGAGATATTTGTATTAATGAAAGGTTGAATACTACTTATTTTGACGTCTCCTACAGTTTTTCTTTCACCAAAATTATATCAACATGTTTAATTTGGACAGTAAATGGAAACATATTTTTCACAGTTTCACAGTATGGATTTTGCCAATAACCTAACAAATAATTTTGACTACAGTAGGAATTATTGCTTTTGGAGGCATTTTATATTGATACAGCGTTCAGTTGCACTTGAAACAAAATATCTCCTATCAGTCAGGAAAATTATTATTTGATGCAACCACAGAATTGTTACGTGTATTTTTCCGGTTATTGTTACGCAGCTACATCAATGTAATAAGCCACCACAAACGTATATAGCAGAGGTGATAACGGTGTATTAAGCCAAAGTTCACTCAAATTATGTGAGAACCATAGTAAATTCTTCGCAATACATAATATTTTTATTCACTCTTGCTTACTATATTTCCTCTGGGACAACAATAACTCTGAAACGACTATTTTTACTTGGAGACAGAGACGGTATTTCACAGTCGCCCAGGCAACGATTCAACATACACACTTCTCCCCCGATTCTCTCTATCACTGACCTTCCGTCTTCCATCGACGGCGTTCCTTTTTTTTATTTCGTACCTGTGCGTGCCTTCATATTTCCGGCTGCATATCCCCCTTCCCTCCCAACCCCACCCCCGTTACACCTTCCCCCCACTACTCCCGAGTGTCCTTCCCCCTTTGGAAGTCATCGACCTGGAGTCGTCTCCCCTCCAACTATTCCATCCCGATTCCATTGATTCCGGTGGCCCGCATGGCCACGGCACACAGGCACTTCACTATCTTAGTTGGAGTAAGTATTAGTAGAGGGCGGATGACGTCACCACCTTGGTCCCAGCACACCTCGAGTGTCTCCATGGTAACGTGGCATTGTGTCACGTGACTTAGGTGCGATTAGTGCGAAGAAAAATCATTCCAAGGAAGCTCAGTGACCTTTCAGAGTGATGAAAGTTGAAAATATTATAGTATATATTGTGTTTCTTGATTGAAGCTCTCGCGGCTCATGATGATTAAAAGTAAGTCACATACACCCGTATGTGACTTACTTTTAATCAGTATATATTGTGTTTCATTTCGATGTGTGCCAAATTTTTCATCCGGGCCCATTGATGTAACAACAAAAATTGATTGATCCCAGAGTTACTATGCTTGGTTCTCCGTCCAAATTTGATATTATTACGGTAAAATTAAGATTTTTCACCATTCACGAAATCTATTTTATCAATTATTTCTTCAGAAATGATCCTTCAAGGATTCCCTTACTTCCAGTTCAGCGGACGATTAGTGAATGTTCCCGAAAGAACGTTCTCCCTCGGAATAAAAATTATGAGTTTACATAAATAGCCACTCCCGTAACCGGCAGTAGAACGAGGAAATAAGCAATAATCAAGGGGTGCGTCGACAGTACATTTGCACAAATTTCATTTTAAAAAACGCAGCAATAATTAAGGCGTTTGACCGAAATTTATATTCGAGATTAACTAAATCCATCTCAGGCACTACTTTTCCGATGTTATCCCTCGCTAATGTAAATTATCAATAGTAAATATTGAGAAAAAATCGCTTTGCGCTCATCGCCATGTTGATGACATGTTCAAAAACCGATTAAGTAGTACCCGAGGTGGCCCCATAAATTGAGCTAAGGAATGGACTATGACCTCCTCCATAGTCCCCTAGACTAAAAAGCGGGAGCCCCACGGTTATTTTTCCGTAAATTTTTTCATGAACATTAAGAGTCACACTGCGCATGCGCACAGCGATATTCGGTAAATTTCTGTAAACGTGGGAACTCTGTTAACTCTTCAAGAAACTCGGTCACCGATTGGCTTCTTTGCGCGCATGCGCTTCGATCCTTCGACTGCCAGAGTCTGGCAAGTTGGAAGAATGTGTATCAGCCCGCCATCATTTCGTCCCATTCGCGAAAGAGAATGAGGTAAGTTTCAAACATGTCCGCAATATTCGGTGATTGTTAATCTACAAACTATAAAACCCACTTTCCGACCACTCACTGACTGAATCTTACACGTTTTTGGAGTAAACGTTACGATATAAGACAAAAAGTCTCAGAAATGATCCCCTCCAAAATCGTCTGTAACCCCGAGGAAAAATTGTGTCATTAAAAAATGTCATTTCTCGAATCCAGACCACGTGATGCGTCGAGAAATCAATGCGTGATCGGAGCTAATTTTAATTTTTGCGAAATAGTGCATTTTTCACTATTTCGTAAATTATTATGTCAACAACGTAGGGAGGTACGGTGTTGCGTCATAGGATTCAGCAAAAATTGTAAAAACTGGCAGAGTGCTACATCATACAATAAATACTCATCTGCGCTAAGAAATTTCTTTTCCGACAGTCAACAAATCAGGGGCAAATCAATGAATTGTTTTCCTTCTCGTGCGAAATTAAGTATACGAGTTGATAAAAACAGGTTTCATGAAAATTTTTACGAAAAATGTGTCAATACGACACCGGCTAAATGATTAACCGTAGGGACTCGTTTAATTCCAAACAGACAATGATGAGCCAGAAATTCTTAATCAGATCAAACGCGGCCCCTCATCAAAGAGTCAAATTTACCGCACGCAAGTCAACTTCGACGCGATGCCTAACTGGAACAGGTCGCCGACGGCACAGCGGCAAAATCAATGTGCACGCTATAATCGAATAAATCCAAAACTTCAACCAAGGAATGGAGGTTCAGATTTCAAGGCTGAAGAATCGACATTTGAAAGCATATTGAGGCTAAACATCGTCGAATCAATGTAACACGAACAGTATACCAGTGGCGCAGCGAGGGGAGGGTTTTGGGGGATAAATCCTCCCCTCAGATCTCAGAGAAATTTTTTAAAAAATTTAAAGTAAGTATGACCTTCTTCACTTAATTGAATTAATATTATTGCCTTTAGACTAGTTTAAGGATTAATAAAATATCCCTCAGAAATCCGTAAAACTCAACATTTTGAACCATTTATCATATTTTTTTCTGGGGGAAGGGTTCCCGCACCTCTCGTTTACCCTGGGGGGTATTCCATATCCGCTAACCCCCCAGTATTAGTTGCGCCAAGCCTTAATTCCTAGCTGTGCCCCTGCTGTATACTTCTCTTGTTTTTTTAAGGTATTCAAACAAGTAACGAAAAAACAGAGGTTAGGGAGAAAATACTGCACAGGACAAAACCTCGTGGTACTTTTGAAAGTGTCTTTATTCCAGCGAAATATTGATCAGAGCAACTGAGATAAGATACTGAGACAAAAAAAGAACAGCAATATTTAAATATATGCGCGAATTCCATACTGCACGTTGACAGCATATGACTCACAACAAATGTCAGCTCAGTGTGATAACTTGGTATTAGCACGTGGTAATTACTTAGCTCAGTAGGCCCAGCAATGAATCTTAAACCTGGCGCCCTTCGAAGCAACGGTAGCTATACCACGCTGCAAATAAACCATGTACAGGGCTAACTGCACGTCATAATGTCGATATGACATCATAAATGTATTAATTAACAATATAAAAATACGAAGGAAAATATAACTACCGATACGAACATTAACTGACACGTCTATTTAGCAGAGTATCATTCACGGATTCTAAAACGTGAACGATAATAATATTTACTCATGTCTACCGCGTAATATTCCTCTATAATACCACAGCGCTTTCTATTTTAAACGACCCGATACGTTTGGAATGTAACCCGATTAGTAATTACCACGTGGTTGTCGCATAAAGCAGCATTTTTAGTTGCTCCACTGCGGTACTTATTCCCCGCATGCAATTTGCGTCCTTCGTATGACATTGCCCTCATTTCAGGGCATAAAACCCAGGGTCCAACGAGACCTGAGTTTTTTGGCACCCCATATGAGAAAGAATGGGGTCAGACAGCTAGAGAATGATGCATATGAAGTGAAAAAATAAGTAGTTATTACGAGTATATGGCCACGGGTCACACCAATAGGCTCTTTCTGAGCACATAAGCACCAAGCCACATTCGGTTCGTCTACAACCTCTACGTTGACCTACATAGAATATGACCCACTTTTGCGAAGCCAATTCATGTTTGGCCGGAAAAATACCTTTTTGAATAAAACTCAATGGCCAGTTTGAATATAATTTGATATTCCTAATGTTAATATACCCAAACACTAGGATATGGGAATATAGTGGGGTTGTAACATGGTGTTCTCGGAGTCGCTACGAATGATATCTATTCTAAATTGCTCAAGCTATCTAAGCCTAGCGCGCAGCCTCCGAGTCTCTAGCGGCTCGCGGTCTAATTCGTTTAACATCTGAGTAATGCTTTCTCTACGTCCTTAGCAGTTTTTGACGATTCAAGCAGTTTTCCTTTGTATTTTTTTTGAGATCATGGAGTATGTCTTTCTGCGCAAGATCCCATTTTCTCGCTGCGTATTCAAGATGTGGCCGGACGAGTGCGAAAAATTAGTTCCTTTTTACTTTTTATGAGAAAATCTTTCCACAACACGTTTTACGAATCCCAGCTTTTTTCAGGGCCCTACCACAAATATTTCTTACGTGTTCCCCACAATAGGTTCGAAGTTATCGAGACTCCGAGATCTATCACTTGATCTGCCTAAATATAGAGCCGCCTGAAGTTGTAACATTACGGACTTCTTTACCATCAAATAAATCCTAATATAGTTGAACTTTATTGCCGACGGCATCAACCATGACCCATATTTACAATAAAATATACCAGCAGTAAGTATTTTGAGGTTTATTTTAGCTTAATACTATAGAAGTTCGCTTATTTAAGGGTAGAACCTGCATTCACAGCTAATTTAAGCAGTCAATAATATTATATGCATTGCATTCATGCCATTATTAAATGGCATAAATGCAAGAGCAATGGGATACTGGTGATATCATATCCTTTCAACGTAAAGACAGAAATATATTTCCGACCCACCTTAAAATTCGTGGTCAAACATTGAACTAAAGTGAATTTTTGTGAGTTCTAATAACCAGCGAGGTATATTCGAGCAACTTCAGAATCCCAAAGTTTCCCTAACCGCCAGAAGTTATTTAAACATAAGCGTCTCAAAACTATAAGTTCTCGAAATGTAGCACAGCTAGGGAACCAAGGTCGTTGAGGGACCATGCCCCTTAGCAGTTACTTATCAGACGATTGGTCGGCCAAAGATGAATCATTTCGAAGAACAAGGATTCATTCTTTGGCACTCATGATGGGAAAGGGTGTGAAATGGGGCGAGGGTGCTGCGTGCCGCGGGCGAAATGAGAACTACAAAGATAAATAAACAAGATGGTTCCCTTAGACACGGAAACGCCGACCTGCACACCCCATCCCTCCGATCAATAATAGAGTTTCTGGCAGCTCAAACGTGGGCAACTCACTGCTATGCAGCAACGCTAATGGATGACTTCGATTGTGACGTCACGTACGGAAGGTATTAGTACCCTAATGAAGAGCATCACAATCTAAGGTACATATCAGCATTAGGATGACGGGTGGTTATCTAAATTAAAGCGATGAAATTTACCGACACAGACATCAGGTATATTTAAGAAATATCTAAAGTTGTGAACACGTGATCATACAGAAGTACCCATCACTAACGTCAACGATGATTCTTATTGTGAATAGAGTATAGGCAATGACTGATAATTTGAGCCAAATAGAAGTCTCATTCATATTCAAAATCTCAAAGAATAAATATCCAAAAAAATAAACATGAAGAACTTATAAATATTGATCATGATAAATATAAGAAAAAAGCAGACTGTAATTAATGTATTGAACAATGCTTAAAAGTTTCTTACTTGCCCTCAGTAAGGCCCCGAATTCCTTAAAAATCTATTACTATTATTATTCTGTTAATTAGTTTTTATGTTCAAATATTCAATTATAGCTCACTTATTTATTGAAATGTATAGACACTATTACATTTCATACCCATGAAGTGCACCCATAAGGTATTGCATGCTGCAATGCTGGTGAAAACACCCTTGAGGAGGCTTCCAAGGTAGTAGTAAATATATTTTTCCTCTTAAAGAGGCTGGAACTATTTTTATATAATCTACAGGTTAGTGCGAAACTACCCTCACGTATTCCAAGATTAAACCTAAAAAAACATGCTCCACCGAGGTAGTTCTATAGATATGAATATGTTTTTTAAACAAGCAATCTTCTTAAGCATCTAATAAAACAGAAATCAATTATGCACGAAACGATTTTCCTCAAAAGACCTTAAAAAATACGTAAAATACGATCATAACAGGATTCAAAGGAAAATCTAAGAAACAACCGTATTTTATGAAGCAAAAAAAATCTTAACTTTCATTCTTTGTTTATTCAATCAACTAAAATAAATTATTTCTGCATCATCTTCGGAATCTCACCGCGTCCGATTGGCTTTTGTTGACAACACAATATCAAAGAAAAACGTTTACTTTCATTTTTGCTAACCTAACCAGCTAATATATTTGATTTCTGCATTTTTTGCACGTTGTCAACAAAATCCAAAGGACGCGGAGAGAACTCAAAGAAAATGCAGAAATTATCTGATCAATCTTCGAACCTGCGAGCTAATGTAAAATCCAAGTACGTTTCAAATGAGAATAAATTGAAAAATAAAATTATTTCGCTGTCTCCACTTCGACGAGAGAATCAATTCCCTAAATTCACAATCAACCACATTATGTATAGCAATTGGCTCAGAGATCACCGCTTCAAACCACCTTAATCACGCCTACGCTACCGTCGGCGCGGTTACACTATCGACCTTCAACACCGTAATCGCCAATTCTCCCCGCCTTGCCCCACGTGCCTTTTAAATATAAAATGGAAGCAAGAGTGTTCCATCCCACTGGCACACATTTGGACAGACAAAGGGATCTGGATTTAATCCGGGCCGATTGCCACGTGCATCCAACATATATATATAAAGAAAGAGTGAGTGTACAGAGCGCGAAGATGGATAAATGAAGAGGATTCATCATTCCAGCGCAACCGGTCCTCTTTTACGTGAAGAATTAAGGCCAATTTGAAGACAAAATTAGCAGTAATTATAAGGAAGGAGCACTTAGCGAGTAATTCACATATATATATGCATCAATGTCGGAGCAGATTTTATTATTTATTAATTTATTTACCTCAATTACCTCCGAAAGCAGCACAATGTGGCATTTACATAGGGAGTTTAAACTATCAACAACAAACGATCACACAGATCCATGTTCTGGAAGGGGAAGCCTATCCAGGCGGGACTCGAACCCGCGACCTTCGGTATGGTAGGCGAGGACCCCGCCGCCACCGAGGCCGACAAATGATGAATAAGATAATGAAATTACCGTGGAACCAGGTGAAATTTTTAGAGATAATTTAGTTTGGCAAAAATTAACATAAAGGAAAGTTAATAATGAAATACACTTTGTTACTTCCACAAAATTCACAGAGTTTCTATTTATTACTGGTTTCGGCTGGTGTAACACCAAAGATGTATTTGAAAATGATGTAATAGCCGAAACCGGTAATAAATAGAAACTGTAAATTTTGTGGAAGTAACAAAGTGTATTTCATTATTAATATGGAGCCCTTCCACCACGTAAAAGCTTCAAGTTTCGATTTAATAAAGGAAAGTAACAAACTTTGTAATGCCACGTGAGTTTATTAAAGTACGACCTAGGTTTCGACGTGGCACGTCGAATCATGCGGAATTACCAAGGTTTTTAATTTCATTGTGTTAAGTCCATTCCATGGAATCACGCCCAAGAAAACTAATCAAAGCAAAAATTAGCGCTGGGTTAGGTCGAGTTCGATTCACTGAGATAATATGAGCGGGAAAATTTTGGAATGGACAGTGTCGCAGTCACTTGTATGATTGTTTTTTTTTTGCGCTGTTAACCTCAGTTTTGTTAATTCAAATCGTGAACAGTGAAAGAAGACATACGATGCAAAATGGAATGCATGCCAAGAAAAAAGTTTTTTTCAGCGATAACATAAAACACGTAGTAATCCAGAAAAGTAGCTTAAAAATTTACTACCTAATTCTTTCGTGGCTTTCAAGCAATAGCCAATTATTTTTTACGTCAAATAAACTCAACCGTGATCTAGTGTTTCAACATAAGGGACTCATATAATATAATTCTTGTCGTAACATAAATGAGCAGTTAACTTTCCTTTACCACTGAGACAGAATCTAATGACAGATACTTCAGGATATGTGACATCTCCAAGGTATCTGAATGGAAGAAACCTCAGTCCCTACCGTAGAAGATTGGTTTATTTCGCCACTTAATGCAAATTTTAATCGGTACACCTGGATACAACTTTTTGAAACAAAATTCCTGATGAGGTTCGCATTAAGGTACGAAACGTTAGCGATAAGTTGAATGTACTTTTTCTTATTTTATTTAATACCGAAACTCCATAACTTTTCTGACGCATAAAAAAATGGTCAATAAAAACAAGGTAGTGTAAGTAATAGTAGCGAGCGTGACTTGGTGGTAATCCTATTTCGTGGGAGTTGAAGGAATAAAAACTAACCTTTTCCCACGTGGTGATTTAGTTCGTACGACCATGGTTTCGTTACCGCGTACATAACATTTATTACGCGGTAACATTCCTATTCGAATTCCTACGAACAAAATAGTAGTTCCCTTAAATGCCCTTAACGTGGCGATGAGCACGTAGCGATCCATTTATTTACAATATTTGCAGTGTATTATTTACACTCGCGAGAATAGAATAAATTTATTTAAGCCTGAATCACACGATCATTTTTTTTCGTCACGAAAGTAATCACTATCGAGATCACTTTTCCCGTCGCGAAAAGCAATCGCTCTAGTGATCATTTTTCTGAATCACACGGTCACTCCCGCCGTCGCTTTTCGCATCATTTCCAATATCACAGCTCGTTGTCATAGGACCCACATCACGAAATTATATAGCGTGTTTGTTTATTTATGTCGTTCCCACAATTGTCAAACGTTGCGCTGCAATCGCTCCATAGGGGAATGCGTTCCGATTGGCTGATATGGGGTTTTAATGACGGTTTCAGCGACGGAAAAAGCGACCGGACGAGTGATGAAAAATAGCGATCGGAATCCTCATCGCGATCGCGAAAAACAATTGCCGCCGACGATCATTTTGCGCAGTAATCGCGATAGTGATCACTTTCGCGACGAAAAAAAATGATCGTGTGATTCAGGCTTTATTCGGTGAATAATTTCAACTCGATTATTAACCTCGGTTAAAAACCTTTCTTAAGTAGTTATCTCTCGTGGAATTCGGACCGCCATGACGAGTGGCGATTTCCGTAAACCCACTCAAAAACGAGCTGTAAGACAGTAAATCCGTACAGTCGGCTGACTCGTGAAAAGTAATATATACCCGGCTCAATGTCTGCAACTTCGTCAAGTCCGGAATGACGCGACGAAGGCGCGAATTAATTTTCCGCAAAGGTGACAAGACCAGACTCATCCCAACCAGCCAGTTTACAAAAGGTATAGTAGTTGACGCATGTGTTTACGTTGACGGTGATATGCTTGGTTGGTGTCGTAACATCATACGTTTACCTTCTCCATATCCTTTTAATTTTTCAGATAGTTTTTTATAGCCTCTCTCCTTGGAACAACCTTTCCTTCTCTTCTCCCTGTCAACAACTCCCAAAGAGCATTAACATAAATAATTAAATAAATATCAAACGCTACCGTGTGAAAGAGGAAACAAACATTTTTGACGTGGATAGAAAATGTTTCATTCCATAAAAAGTACAAAGCATTTACAACTGCCATTTTATCAATAATTGTTAATATTATGTTTTTATATACCTATATTTTCTTCCAATTTGAAGTTTACCAATAATTATTGTTAATATTATGTTTTTATACATATTTTCTCCCGCTTTGAACTTATCATTTATTTACTCTTTCGCTATTTTTTGTATTTTATAACTATTCGTAAACGTTCAAATACATTTTTTCTCTTTTTGCCATTATTAACAACAAAAAAACCTAATGTTAGAATGAAGTAATGCAAAGATGGACAGCTCGTAAAAGAGTGACTCTATGAGGCAGTATATAAGTCGTTGGGATTCTATATCTTCAACTTCCTTATCCTCCTACCAATATATCCCGTCAGCTGACCGCCACCAGATATTCCAGAAACGACTGACGCGCGGAATGTCGGCCTCGCAACCACAATATTCTCCCACCCATGATAATAATAATAGCTCCCAGCACGCCATTGATAACGCAGAAAATCAATTCGTCAAACCTTTTCACTCTATTCTTGTCGCACATTCCGATCAAATTCTAATTCCAAGGCTTACTTGCCCAAGCGAGAAATTCTTACTCGTCACACAGCGCAAGGTCATTGGCAAGGCGAAAATGCAAGTGTGGATCAAATAGCTGGTTAGAAGAAAAAACAAGTGAGCATAAGAATGACCCGATTCCACGCGAAGGTTTTGCGAAACAAGGACGATTTAACAACGCGATCGAAATAGGAAGAGAACGGACACGTGACTGGGGCAACATGAGGCCAGATAACAGCAGCGAAAGGGCGATAAAATTGCATATAAAAATGTTCGGGGTGCCGAGACAACTATAAAACGCTTCAAGGCTATTTTTTTATTATTTAAGTCTTATTCTACCGATTAAGGTAGGTTTTCATGGAGTACTTAAGAAGAATTCCTTCCCTTCCATCATGCAGTTCCCTCTTCAATTCACAATAAGACCTACTCCCCTGCAATCTATCTAAAATTCCTATTCTTTTCCTTCCACTACCTCGTTTCCCTAACATTCTACCCTCTAACACTGTTTAAAACATCCCCTCCCCACTAAGTACTAGCTCCATCCATACCTTCTGTCTCCTCCGTACCTCATCTAAAAGCTGCCTCACCTCACCCACCATGTCCAGCACTTCGTCGTTCCTCCTCCTCTACGTCCACATCACCTTCTCCATTTTTCGCCACACCCACATCTTGAATACCTCGAGTCTTCTCTCGTCCTCCTTCCTAAGTGTCCACGTTTCTGCACCGTAAAGCGCTACACTCCAGATCAGACTCTCCTCTAACCTTCCCTTTTAATTCTTACATAGCTAACCTCTCAGAAGCTCCTTCTTATTCACGAACGCCTCCTTTGCGAATGCAATTCTCTTCCCAATGTCCTTACTACTGTATCCGTCAAGGCTACTTAGGACCTGTAAATAAACGAAGCGTGACTGGAGAGTGTGGTGACTTAGTGTCTGACCGAGGGGTCCTGCGTTCAAATCTCAAGGTGAGATCTCACGACGCGATGCGATACATCTATATCTACTAGGTAGCGTGCAAGCTATTACTAGGGTGTGTGGCACGGGGTGATTCCACGCCAGGCATGCAGCGCTCATCATAGACTTAATCAGACACGCGTTCGTTAGCCAGACACAGGCCAAACACAAAGGACAAAGGTTCGGGGTCCGACCAGATAATAGGAGAGTGACAATGACACGAGCATGCTCCCAAGCAAATAAAACCAATAGTCAGTAATAGAAGACTACTACGAGCAGTTTCGGATTTCGTGGAACACTTGTACACTTGGGGAAAGAATTCACAATTCTCAATACTCACGCGATCAATAAAAGAACTGATGCACGGTCGCCATGGTATGAAAAGTTCGTTCAGCATTATTAAGATATTTATTAGTACTTATCCGAAGGTTCTTAGATATTTTATGAGGACAGATACTTTGTACTTCGAGTCATTCCCAATTATCAGTTTCGAGATTCGCATCTCAATGATATATGACTCCCAAAATGGATAATTTTCACAAAATGTTTACGAATAAAAATAATTTTATAAAAATATGTTTTTCGAACTCTATCGCAACCGTCAATTATTTTAAAAAAGCGAACGAGTTCATTTTAAACATATTAATTTGGCTGTGACGCCATGGATCGTCGAGGTCAACAAGGATTCGTTTACCGTAGGTAAGTGCCAACTGACCCACGCAATATTTAGTCCTGCACAGTTCTCCTAAGCGTGAACACGTCTCCATCACATTTATTCAATGCATCGCACAGGACTCGGAAGAATAGTTCGCACTCCTCATGTCCATCCAGAAAATACATATATTTTATACGCGGGTTATTATGCATCGGGAAGGATACAATATGTAGCCCTCGGCGATGATGAATGAAGTGAAGCAAATCAATGACAAACAATTCTCTGATGTAGAAATATCGATAGACATGAATGAAAAAACCTCGAACACATCAGACCGCATTAAACGATCATGATTGAAACCTGTTTTGAATTTGAATGGTGCGCGAAATAAACTTTTATATGCTACCCTCTATGGAATCTATCCACATAAATTCACACGAAATGTTCAATCTACAACAGTAATTCGGGTCCCGTGAAATATTTGGCGTAACCAGCTCGTAATTTCGTATTTATACAGATAGTTTTCTAATTTTAAAGTGCTATCACACATCATTACTGGAGATTAAATATATGCTTGGAGGGCCAATATTAACTACATATGAAATTCATTCCAGCACATCCCACAAGTCTACAGTTGAAAATCAGTACAGTACAGTTGAAAAAATATTTACAAACATTATACATACGTATGCTTATACTTATGCATATATATGCTTGACGGGGGCGGATCCAGAATTTTTAGGGTGGTGGGAGGTCTTCTCATATTTGATATTAAAAACAAAATATAACAATTACTGTAGAAAATATTCTCTTCATTTTTATATGAAAGTTATTGATATCGATTTAAATGATTGAGGTTCCATAATACACAAAATAAAACGAATTTAATGATACCGTATGTTAATCTCATCTATTTTTTAAACGTCTGGCGGCGGGGGGGGGGGGCACGTGCCCCAGTGCTCCCCCTAAAAACCACCTATGATGCTTGATACCATTTCCTAAAAACAAAGAGGAAACCAAATCGAAACACAAACTGATAAATGACCATCGTTAAAATCCCCGTGGTAAATTTAAAAAACTACTAGCTATATTTAAACAGTATAAACTTATTAAGTCTATCTTCCCTATTTTTCCTTGATAGTTCATCTCACAGTAGTAATTCGGGTTGCATGGAAATGTTTGTGCATACAACGTACAATTAGTAACTCCACAGAGTTCAACTTCGGGGGGGGGGGGGGGGGGGGGGAAATATATGGAGGAGGACACTTAAGTAGGAGCATCACTCCACCTGTCATCTTTGGTCCTTTCTTGTGACTTATTAACACCTCAAAACTTAGGTTCAACATATTGATTTTCTCAGTGCACGGAGTAAACCCTTATCAACATTGTCATGCATTTCAAAATTTTCCCCATTAAAAATTATAAAAAAATTACTAAATTCCAGATACAGTCAAAGGCTGACCAGAGGGGGGGGGGTGGTCAGGAGGATAACCCCCCCGAGCACAGAGAAATTTTTATGTTTAATCCATTTTACTTAATTGGATTGATAATACTAATAGAATATGAAATAAAAAAGGATGAAATAAAAAATGAAAAATATGTAAGGATGAATTAAATATCCCTCAGAAAGCCGTAAAACTCACCATTTTGAACCGTTTATCTTAAAATTCCGCAATTTATTAATTTCGTACCTACAGCTTATCCTGGTGGGTATTCCATACCCCCACACACCCCGGTATTAGTTGCACCTAATCCCCCCCAGCCGTAATTCCTCGCTGCGCCCCTGGACCAGAGTATAATAGATTGCAAAAGTTTTATACTAATAAACCGAAAAATCGCACACAAAAAAATCATTGCGAATGATTTTTTTCTCTGTGGATTTTTCGCACAATTTGAGCATTGCTGGTAACTCCGTGAAGTTATCACCGTAGCTAGCCCCGGTATACTTAAACTAATACCTCTTTCAATACCATTTCGACTTCTCACCCTTCCCTGGATCTTTCAATGCCCATCAGATCATTCAAGAGGCAGCTCCGAAAAGCCATCTTCTGAATCCTTTTTTTATTTTTTACATCCTTTTTATAGTTTATATTTGTTAAAGCTGCAGATTTTAATTTTTCCATTCAATGTAAAGGTCGTATTGGCTGTTTTTGAAAGATTTAATAAATAAATAAAAAATGATAATAACAGGAGAGAATTCCGGAGGTGGAAGGGGAGTGTTTCGTCTCCTTAAGAAGTGAAACTAACCTAAAGTGTTTATTTTGTGCCATCCCAAGACAAGAGCGAAAAAATAAACTTCAGGAAGTTAGTTACACTGGCATTCAATGCAACTTTAACGTGAAGTCTTATGGAGCATGACATATATTACCCTGAATTATGAATCAATACTGAAAACAGACTTTATGGTAAGGAATATTTAACACGTAAAATGAGATTTAATTCCTAGAAAATTCATTGAGCCTTTTCGATTAAGTGTATCGAAAAACATACTTTCCATCATTTTGGCAGGCGTCACCGACTTGTATTGAGTCAAATTATGTTTTAAAGAAGCCAAATGTAGAATAAAATTGTTCCTTGGTATCCACAGGGCAAATGAGTTCCAAATTCTATTGAAGTCTGTGCTGTATGTAATACGGGCATGGTATTTGAAGGAAGTAGTTGTTAATATGGTATCTCACACACAACCAATTACCGTTTCAACCACCTCAAAAAGGCTGTCTAATAATTAATCACGAGTAACTCCCAAATATTATAAATCGGCTAATTTTTTTCCGGGAAATAGGAGAGAATGCTAGCACTCCGTAACTCTTCTAGTAGTATAAAAATGAATTTATGAAGGAGTCTACTCATCCACTATTTAAGTTCGAAGTAATTAAGAGGACGGATACCAATTCCTCGACCATTCGTACTTTGCCATTTTAGGAGCGGGATTACTTGCTCAGTACTCAATGTCATCATCCTCCAATTGTCTCAGTGTTTCTGGTAGACCTATTCCACGATTTCCAAATTTCTCAATAAAAAAACTCACTTCTCTGGTACTAGAGAAGAATTATTTTTTAATCTGAAGTAAATAGAAATGTTGATCACGGTCTCCTTTATATAATCGGAGATTTTCAAGATAATAAAATAAGTTTCAAGCGAGAAATACAGCACTTCAAAAGACCGTTAGAGCAGGAGGCATGCTTACTCTTAAACGTATGGCATCGTTTCAGGCTTCACGTGGTGAAATGCGATACATTCCTGAGAAAATATAAACCATTTTTTATGGGGAGGCACAAGAATCTGACAGGCAAACGGTCTCCTCATATTTGAGATTAAAAACAACATGCAACAATTGCTGTACTAAATATTCTCTTTGTTTAATGTGAAAGTTATATATATGAAATTAATTGATTGAGGTTCGTTACTACACATAACAGAACGAATGCAATGATAACCGTATTGAAAATATTGCCTGCTTTTAAGCATATGAGGGGGGCACGTGCCCCTCCCCAAGATCCGTATACGCCATTTGTTGTTCAAATTTTATCATGCATATATCTTGAAATTAGTTCTTAGAGATCAGCGGATAACGCTTCAATCACCTCAAGTCCTTGCGGCAGGTTACTCGCAACGATAACACTTGGAGACCCTACATTTTCGGTGTGAATTGGAGGTTTTTAACCCCTTCGAGCCCCCAACCCCTATCGTCGCTACGCCCTTGACCAAGCCTTGGAAGTCCACAAGTCCGTCAGAAATAAACAGTGACTCACCTATTTTGGCGAGACTGGCGCAGAAGATCCAGAGTCCGATGATGAAGGGCGTCTCCACGCGGGCGAACTCGACCGACGCCACGGGGTACCTCTTGACCTTCTTGTCGCCGTGGTGGGCCGCGGAAGGCCCCTCGGTGTAGCCGGCTACCGTGGACCCGGCCGCCTCCATCGAAAGCGCCGGCGGCGACGGAGAAGCCACGGGCGAAGTCACCACCACCGGCGAGGAGTCCGCGGCCGCAACTTCGATCACCATCGCAGCGACAACAATTAACAGGGCCACGGCCCTGGCACCACCCCTGGCCCTCGACCACATCCTGCAACACGCCATCATATTGCTCGCAGTGATGTAGAGGGTGCGTTGGAAGGAATGTACAGAAGGTGTGGATTCCTTCCGAAGATTTGAGAACAACTAGATCCAAGGGAACTGCTTGGACTTCCTTCTAGAAGACGCTAAGTCTGGACATTGTCCCTCGCGTCCCTTTCGAAGCTGGTCATACCACTCACCGTCCAAAAATACCAGTTGACCACCAACACGGGCATCACAACGAGGTCGTATTCTTGAGTCCGAAATGAACAAGTGGGGTGTTAGGCAGAAAATTGCCCACAAATTTTGGAATCAAATCAAAAACTTAATAGGACACCCAACGTGGACTGCACAACGTAGTTTCGGTTCAAATAGACCAAGGTAAACAAAAAGTTCGATGCTCAAACGCCACCAGCAACTGATTGAAACCACTGAGGTATGAAGAAATATATTTGCACCCCCAAGAGTCCGTTGCAAGAAGAGAAGCTTCGAATTGTACGAGCCCGCACTCGTAAAAGAAAATTGCGATACGAAAATGTACCTATGAGAAGAGAAATGACACCTTTTCACCACTAGACGCGAAGGGATGCCTGCACCATGAAGAATTCAATCTAGCACCACACGAACACCATAAACAAAATGCCGCAACAACCAACTCAAGAACAAAAATAATAATCACACACGCACAATCACTTTCGAGGGTTGTCAAAAGCAAACTTAAATAAAACAGGCGGAATCACAGGAGATATGGGTGGATGGTGAGTTCATATTGCATCGGCAAACATTCAAATTTGTCTTGATCTTATGTGTAGACGTCACCCGAAGAAAATATTCTTTCTACTCCAGGCAAAATCATAAAGTAAGAAGCAAGGGAATAGTTCTTGTGGTTCGACTGGACAAACACGAACGTCAACAAGGGCGTAATAGCAAATCAAAACAAGCAAAGACTCCTCTGGAGTTGATTTAAAATGACAAAACTAAAGAGGCAGGCAAGAAGCCCTTCAATACTAAGCGCGGAAGGAAGGCAACAGAGTGTTGAGTTCCTCTTCTGCGTACAGCACTTGCGTCTCGCACCTCGATGACCTCCTCTTGGTCGAACCTGGCGGGAACGCGACTAGTTGACAGTGGCCGCGATGTCGGAACGTAGACCTCCGCAGAACCATCATCAAGTCTCGAAAACACTCACAAGCCCTTTACGAAAGATCTTACGATTCTCCGAAAATGAGAAACAATCGCGGATCGGAATGCGAAAAAGAGCGTAAAATATTCTCACGGCGAGAACGCGAACCACCGATGGTTTTGTTTTTTGTTCTTCTTCGGGAGGCAAACTTGGACGATTCAAAAGTGGCGCAGTTTCTATAGATGAGAAGGGGTTGAAAATTTCCGGCGCGATGTCAAGGCATGGCCAGAAGAGCTCGTGAGATTGAGCGCCGGGGATCCGTAGCAGCAGTGCCGGTCGATATAGTGTGAATAAGGCCAGGCGGTACCGCTCCGAACCCCGATCAAACCGCCATTCGGAACACGGAAAACGAGAGGCGATCACAAGACGTCCGTTGTTGGAGTTAACACAGCCCACGGTCAGCACTCACACACGGATTCCGTCGCAAGAACGATCAAACCTCTCGCAGAGTCAGAAGAAATGGAACGGGACAGGGCGACTAGTTCGTACAAAAAAATATATGACACCACGCTACTCCCTATAGCGGCAGCGAACTGAGTTAGATGGATTTTAAATCTTCAGCTAGCGGTCTTGCTGGACAGCGCATTTCCGGGCCGCACCAACGGTGTGTAAACTCTCGACCTCCTCTCCTCACGGAGGTCTGTTTTGAACTGAGAGTTGGTTTGAGGGAGGGTAGGACAGGAAAGAGGGAAGGTAAGAAGGAAGGAGAACGCCGTTCGGCCCGTCGAGTCAGCTGATCACCTGCCCGCGACCTAGCGGGAAACCGGCGAAACAAGCACCCCACCCCTCCCTCCGCCATTCCATTTCCAGAATCTACCTCCCCTCATCCCCCCCCCCCCCCATTCCACGTCCTCCATGTAACAGCTCCAACCCCCTCCCCCTCCTGGAAGCGATCTAACCCCCATCCCCTTTCACTCCGTCATCCCCCTTGGTGTCGTTTCCCATTCCCTCCGATCCGAGTGGCGTGGCAGCACCATTGCGACCAGGAAAACGGACGCGAGAAAATTCTGTACGCGTATGGTGCTTCAGAAAAATCAAAGGCTGGGAAACGTGGGTAGCAGTCGTCCAGTGCTTAATTTCTAAAATTTTAGATATCGGGACGCATACCCACACATGTCATTCACATGATTTTCAAATACATAGGCCGACGCTCTCTTAAAATTTCCGATTTTTTAAACTTGTAATAAAGTTTAATGAGGAAGCATGTTTTAACAAATAGAAAAAACGATGACTCTCTTGAATTCACTTTATTTTCCTGAGAGGTGCTTGAACGCCGCTCCGGCCGAAAGTAGGCACTGCACTCATTGACCAAGATTATTCCTTAGAATCGATTGTGTATTTACTATCACCTTGAATCCATTACGGTTTATTAGGCTTATAGCTTAAGTTACATCGAGGACATAGCCGCAGTTAATAATAAATAATTAATTAAAGTGAGCGAAAACGATATTTATGCATAACCATTGCCATTCTGTTTAAGCTTCACTCCTACGATAATGATTAAATATTCATCTTTTCTAGCCTGAATATGCAACGATTTTGAATAGCGTAAACTTGGTGAAAAAATATTATTATTATTAATATTATACCGATTAAGTATAATAGTTAATATTTTAATATTAAAAATGCTTTCATGTAGTCAGTGGCGTAATTAGGAGTATGCTTTGGGGGGATGGGATGGCCTAGGGTGGCGACCCCCCTCCCCCAGGCAACGGGTGATCCGGGGAAATTATTGAAAAATGAAACCTGGAAATACTCCTCTCATCTAAAAATCTATTCTCTCATCCCCTCCATAGTTACGCCCCTGCATGTAGTATTTAAGAAGCATTCTGGGAAGCCTCTCCATCATGGACTTCCCTCTTCATTTCACAGTAAGGCCTATTCCCTTTCATTCCTTCCAAAAATCCTATTCTCTTCCTTCCTCTCCCACGTTTGCCCAACATTCCACTCTCTAACACTGTTTTAAACATCCCCTCCCCGTTGAAATCTCGCTCCATCCATACCTTCTATCATCAATATATAATTATTTATATTTAGTTCACTATCATTAGATAAGTCTTTCTTCATAATTATATTCTTTATTCCTTCACTTTTTAGCACGTGAAATATTTTTAATGACCAACGTCATTTATACTACTTGTTCAGATATATCATTCGCTTCTCGGAGATGGTATGCTTTATCAACATTTTTTTCATTCTTAAGGCCGCTATACACGGTGAATGATCACGCGCATGATTATGCTGTAATCATTCGCCGAGTACAACGGAAAAATGAACGCGAATGAACCGTCATGCGCATGATCATTCAGTGAAAATTAGAACGTGTTCTATTTTTCTCGCATGATCCTGAGAATGATCACGTGATCATTCAGCATGATCATTCGCGTGATCATTCACTGTGTATAGCGGCCGTACCGTTTTTCATTGGTTTGATGTGAACTGAGAAAGAAATAAACGTACCTACCCCGTAGTCATTTCTTAATTTCGGATATTCATAATCATACCGCCAAACTCGAATAATACAATGGAGGATTCTCCTGTAAGCCTCTTCGTGCGTTGTCATTTCTCGACGAAGTGATCTACGCGTCAATGGGCCTTGTTCACTTTCGGCATTATTATTACAGACTTGAATTGGGTTTACCCTTCGAAATAAATTGCAACACCACCACAGCTCGATTCGACGAAACCGATTTGCGAAACGAAATTTTTCGCTTTCCGATTCATAGCTATACCTTTTCCAGGAGCACTCTGAGTTCATTTAATAAGAAATTACTTCAGTGCAATAAGAATAATTTCAAGCTTCAATATTTAAGCTTTTTCCGGAATATACGATGAATGATATACCACTAGTTTTCAACCAGAGATAGGCTTCATGTTTTCCAATGACGCGTCGTTTAGTTAAATTGCTAGCTTTAAATGTGTAATATTTCAATCCATACGCTTGGATGGCAGTGAAATTCATACTAATTGCGAAGAGAAAAAAATTCTCTTGGACCGGGGATCGAACCACGAACCTTTGGCTTTCTGCCTTCAATCCAAAAGTCCATGGTTCCATCCGAGGGAGAACCTTTACCTTTCCGAGCCATTGCGCACATCATTACGCAATCAAGGTTCGTAATTTCCTTTGGCAATAGGGTGGTTTCCTATTATTTTTTTATTGCCTAAATCGAAAGATTATTACTCCTGGAGTACGTATTTCATGCTTTTAGATTCTTAAATGACGATATCTATTTTTCGCTATTAAATGAAAAGTGAAAATTTTCAAGCGCGCGAAAACGCGACGCGTAAGTAGGAATGATGGGAAAAAGTCCGTGCGACGCATTTCTGGTTCCCCCTCCCGCCTTGTGAGGTGACCTTGATCGAGGCTCTGAGCGCTGATAGGACGCAGGATGCTAGCGGGTAGCTGAGTACCTTGCTGGCTGGTAGCGCTTGGCTTAAAAAAGGTTTATTAATACCTTATCAAACGAAGAAAACTTTCCGACATAAGCCAGTTTTAATAGGTGATTATTAAAACATGTTTCCCTGAGCTTTGTGCTACATGCATGCATTGGTAACCTCAGACGATGTATAACTCCTATCCTCTCGTGTTGAAACTAGGTCCCTGTGACGTCACGTGGAGTGGAATCGCATGGGCGCCAATCTGGCCTTTTTCAAATGAGGATAAAATTTGACCCTTGCCATTCGTCAAAACCGGTATTTCAAAAACCAAATAATTTGTGTATTATTAATACACTAATGGTGGGTAACGAGTCGCAATCAATGCCTTTCGTTTTCTTTGATGAAGGAAACTACCCTATTGTACCGAGGTTCATGGTACTAGATGCAAGGCCCACGGTTAGGCCCTTACGGTCCATCCAAGATGTCAACGCGAGAGAGAAAGTCCGTGGTTCGATCCCAGGACCAAGAAAAAATTTTACTATTCCTGTGTACCCGCTTTACATCTCAATAGCTTGTTCATTCATCTTCATTATCTTTATGTGAAATTATGCTTGATTCAGACTAATTGCTGTTATAAATGCCAAACATTAAAAATCAGGTATGTCATCCGATTGTGGTATATTTCGAGCGTGGTGACCCTGTGGGTAAAGCGCTTGACGTCTGATCGAGGCGTCCCGAGTTCAATCCCCGTTTGAAGCCTTCTAACGCCCCCTAGTATAAAACCTAGTATAGTATAAAAAAGTATGAGAGGACCCAAAGAAAGGGACTATTTTTACTAGCTTTATTTTAAATTATTTTAAGGGTTTCTGAATAAATTTGTTTTGTTTATTCTGAATTGCATAATTTATTCTGCGAATAGTATTGGCAGTGAATAAATTTACATCAAAAAGGAATCAAAAAAGTCAATCCGTGACATTTCTGGTCAGTCCTTGACGATGATTTTCAAGAGGGATAACTCCTCTGTAAAATCAGTTATTGGAAATGGCTTTGCGGCATTATGAAATTTACATTTGGGGTTTTGAAATGCATCTTGCTGAAACTCTGAATCACTCTTTGTTTCAGAGCAAAACTTAAAAGGTTTTACTATGAGTTGAAAGTTCGTTTCATTTTTGTCAGTCCGTGACAGTGAATTTTAAATCACGTCCTGTAATTTTCAAGACATATTAGTGTGTCAACCCAAGTTAAATGTCTTACAATCGTGTAGCAATTTCGAAGTTGAAAATGATAATGTCGGTCCGTTCGCGCTAGGTGTGTTCTCAAAAGTTCAAAAGCGCCTTGTGATGGTCAGTCTGTGACGTGTGAAATCGTCCTTAAAGAAATCGAGGCAGGCGATATGAAGAGGAACGACATCCTAATTTAATTAAAAAGAGACTGTCTGTTAATCAGATCACATTGTAGGTACTTGGAACGACCTGATGACCTGATCGTCGAAACTCATCGTACATTATTAAATAAATTTGTGGAAAAGTTGCCGTCTCTCATTTTCATTAAATCAGGATGGCACTAGCCTCCCCACCCTGTATATATGACCATTGCACGCCTTTGGCTTAGTATGAGATGAGTTCTACCCTCACCTATCCACACCATTCGTCGGGTTCAGTCACTGTGTGAGTAAATAATGATGATGATGACGAAAACAAATTTTTGAGCCATCATGTTTTTTTTCTTAGTTGTCCTTGTGACTTGCATGAATTATCTCGCTGGAGCAGACCCTGGAATGGTTACGCATGAGAAGCAGGCAAAAAGAATATCGCTGATTGGGAAAGAAAAATTTATAAAGGTTGCAGCTTCCGATCAACTGAGCGAGAAATGACACGAGTAGGAAAGCATGTCAGGGTCACATTTTGGCGAAGTTAGATCCGTTTAGTTTTCCTCATTTTGGATAGAATCCACGCTTATTAATCTTCGGACAAAGAAGGCCGATCCCGTCCCGGAGGTCATGCAATTAGTGTCCGCTTTTTAATTTCATCCAATCAGCATCTCACTGTCAGTTACTCGGCACAGCATCAAGTGGTGAAAAATAAACAAATAGCCTTGGGGATCGCCCTCGTCGACGAATGCCTTGTAATAAAAAAGTATCTTCGATCATATAAAGAGCATATGCAAATCTAACCAGGGAAACAAGGCGAAGGTTAGGCGAAAAAAGTAAGGTTCCCAAGGACTTATTCACGGGCCTCCGGCGGGAACTCCCTCCCTGGCTCCCTGAAGTTTTGAGTAATTACACAGGCCAACAAAAAAATTTTGTTCGAAAACTTTTTTTATTTTAATAGCTGATCTTTATAGATTTTATGTGCCGAATCCAACCCTGGCCTTAGTTTTTTTTGTATCACCCATATTTTCCAAGCAATATACATTTAATATTTAGTCTAATACCCCTATACGGTATATAAGGAAATCAATGAAACACTTGTGCTACATCATAAAATTGTTTGTATTTACTGTTCACTACATCCTGATAAAATTGTTTGTATTTACCACAGCGTGATAATAAAGGGATCACTTGTCAACTGGAATTGGTCTACATTTTCTTTCCCATTTTCCTTGAAGCTTCTTGTGTAGCTTTTTCTGCGATGAATCGCTTGCTCAACTCCTCGGTGAAGTACCCACAGTTATCCCCCATTATCTTTGTTCATTAGACCTACTTTTTCAATTTTATTATAACTATAAAAAGCTGTTAAATTCTAAAAATATTGCTTGATCTCATAAATTTAACTGTAAAATGTTAATAAATGGTGGGTGATACAACTTTAAAACCATCATATTTGGATTCGGCAACTTTAAAAACATAAGAATAAGGTAATTTCAGTAAAAAAGTTTTTTCATTGTTGGCCTGTGTTTTGTACCGACAGTTTGTAATTTGATCAGGGACGGTGTATTTAGCAAATGAAAACATTAATAACAAAGAACAACTGTTAAGTGTCATTTGTGACAAAACTGCAAGTTTTTTTGCTGCTTAAACAAAATAGTACAAAATAAAAAGAATTTTTAATAAAAAACGCTTTTATGTCGAGCTGAAAGGAAATCAAGGAAATTTCTGCACAATCAAGTTTTCAGTGAACTTTGATGCAAACAAATATTTACTTACAACTCTCTATCATTCTTGTTCCTTTTAATGATCGCAGTGCTTCCAACGGATTTTGGTGGTCATTTTTAAAAACTGATATCGATATCTAATAATAAACTCTGAATTACAATGGAGAGTCAGCTGAAATCACAATAAAAGTTTTATGGAATTGCAATACCATTTGGTTCTGTATCATCTTGAAAATTTCAGCTTGATAACTAATCGGAAATTTGGTTAGAATTGAGTTGTAAGATTTGACCCGGGCAAGATGACAATCAACAAAGAGAGTTTATAAAAAGGATATGAAATATTAACCCATATAGTTCCCCAGACTGTACTCAGGGCAACAGGGCAAGGTCATTTTAACTTCGGTTATTTCGCATTCTCCGATTTATTTTGGCCTATTGAAGATGAATTCTTGGAATAAAAATGTTTTCATCGTATTATATGATTTTCATAATGCTGCGTATGTGCAACGCTGGGAAAACTCCGGTAAATAAATTCAAAAGCAGTTATTTTAAAAACTCGGGTTACATCTGTTATTTTTTATCTTGATTTGCACACTCGATATCTTCGTCGAAAGTTATCAGTATTCCTTTGGAGGAAATGCTCCATTCTGCCTTTTAACGGACATGCTAAGGTATGTCATTTCTCCTAGGGTGTCTCGTATGTGCGCACCGATTTATATGCCAAACGCCTTCAGCCAAAAAAACACAGTTATATGAATGAAAATGTTGGTGGAAATAACAAAATTAGAACTAGAGATACTTTTAAACAGTCAGTAAATACAAGAAAAAATTATTCTGAAGTAGAAACTTGTTCTGAGAATTAGGATTCAATAATGTTGCGTTAACGCAACGCTGGGGATTAATTGGTTAACGGCCGCACCGAACAACATAATTCACAAGGGCCGGCACTGAAAACACTGACCCCCACAATTATTCTGCCGGCTCGCCCAAGGCCTTATGGACCAATCTTTCGCAGCATGGGCACAGAACCAAATGGGTGTTAAATTGGAATTACGAATCCATCCGTGAATACTTCTGTTTGCGCGAAATGTCCTTTCACGCATGTGAACCTCGGCACACAAAACAACTGATTTCGCATCGCGCGAAGGACTAAATATCTCCCCAAAACCGAATCTGGGCTGCAGCTTGAAATGGGCTTAATGAGGCACGACCAACGAGAGTAGAAGGCCGGTGCGCTAGGTCGTGATGTCACTAGCAGTAGTCTGGTTTTGAACGGCTCATGGACCAACGGACCAAAAACGGCGACAAACGCCAAAGGCGGATTTAGGGGTGGTAGCACGGGGGCACGAACCCCCTTCCCCCCAAACGCTTAAAAAAAAAGATGTTGTATATCATTGCGTTAGATTGGTTTTGTGTATTAGTACGGAGCCAAAGTCATTTAATTTCATATAATTAACTTTCATGTTAAAATAAAGATAATATTTCGCACAGCAATTGTTTTATCGATTGCTAAGTTCTAACAACACGTACCTATTTCAATATTTAGCTGGTTTGAGACAGGTATCTTCAACAAAATCTAATGACATTTAAAAAATAAAATTCAAGCAAAAAACAATTCTTTGTTTGCAAATGTATGCTTCTTTTTCAGTTTTCCGAATTTTCGGTTGTTAATTTTCAGCTAAAAAACATGAATCGTTTCTTTTGCTCTCCTGAAAAGTTGCTTTTTTTTAGATAAGTGTTATTAGAACTTAGCCATCGACATGTTATTTTTAATCTCTAATATGAGAATACCGTTTGCCTGTCATATCCTTATGCCCCCTCAGAAAAAAAATTCTGGATCTGCCATTAATCTTAGGTGTCTGCTGGATAAATTGGGATAGGGTAATGGAGGGAAACAAATATGGCGAAACATTTATGGCGGCATTTGTTTACAAGAGGTGATTGAGACAACATCGCTAAGTTTCAATTGGTTTATTGAGAAAAAGAAATATTTCTTCAAAGCAAAGGATATCAACTTTGCATACTTAATCTACCTTCACATGAGTGCTTTTGTATACCGATTAACATCTACTGCAAGCATAGGAGTTTGGATTGGGACTTCTATTCGCTTTTACCTTAATTCAATGAAATTAATTCGCTTCATCTACTCAGGTTGCTATTTATTTAATATTCATATTTCTAAGCGTAGTGTGAAAATCCCTTGCACTCGGAATTTCACCCTTAGGTACATATCATCTAAAATTATTTTCGCACGTCTTGTAAATGCGCTGCGGAATGGAAATTTCCCTAATCAATGACCAATGGGATATGCATGGGGAAAAATTACGGAAACCCCCTTGCATAAATTCCTTTTGTCTAAAAGTATCACGATATACCTACGCATGTCGGGCGTTATAGTTGGCCAATTTAAGGATACCGGGACAAGCCACGGTTATATCTTCACGGTGTCATCCGCAATGCACGATAGGGTGGTTTCCTATTATTTTTATTGCCTAAATCGAAAGTTTATTACTCCTGGAGTACGCATTTCACACTTTCAGATTTTTAAATGACGATATCTATTTTTCGCGATTAAAAGAAAAGTGAAAATTTTCAAGCGCTTGAAAACGCGACGGCTAAGTATGAATGCTGGGAAAACCCCGTGTGACGACATTCTGGTTCCCGCGATCGTCGTGTGAGGTGACCTTAGGGCGAGGATGTGTGCGCCGTTGTGATGCAGGCTGCTAGCAGGTATCGCTTGGCTAAAATAAGAATTATTAATACCTTATCAAACGAAGAAAACTTTCCGACTATATGCAGTTTTAATAGGTGATTATTAAGACATGTTTCTCTGAGCTCTGTGCCTCATGCATGCATTGGTAATCTCAGACGATGTAAAACTCCTATCTACTCCTATAGAAACTAGGTCCCTGTGACGTCACGTGGAGTGGCATCGCATGGGCGCCAGTCAGGCCTTTTTCAAATGAGGTTAAAATTGACCATTAACATTCGTCTAAACTGGGATTTATAAAACCAAATAATTTGTATATTATGAATACACTAATGGTGGGTAAGGAATCGCAATCAATGCATTTCGTTTTCTTCGATGAAGGAAACTACCATATTATGTTGTTTCATAGACATATACTGGTCAAGGCGAATGATTTTTTTCTCTGTGGATTTTACTCACAAGTTTTAGCTGGCGGTAAAACCCAGAATATATCTATGAAACTAAAAAAAAGAGTTAATGGAGAATGGTGCAGAGAGGATTAAGTCAGAGTCACACGATCATTTTTTCCCATTCCTTTCGAGGGACAGGCCCAGTGATCGCTCCAATGATGGCAAAAAATTACCATTTCACGTGATCACTTTCCGTGATGGCTCCAGGGATGGAAATCCCATCCCTTTTTCCATCACTCGGCTCGTCCCTTTTTCCGTCGCTGAAACCATCGCTGGCACTGCCCTTCAGCCAATCAGAACGCAAGGACGCTATCAGCGATTTTAATGCCACGCTTGGCTTTTAATTGAATGGCAGTTGTAAATCGGAAATTGACGGAATAAGGGATGGAAAAAGGGACGGTGGATAAGACCGTGTGATTCAGAAAATGATGGGTCGAGCATTCATTTCTTTGGTCCCTGAAAAACTATCGCTGGAGCTATCACTCATAGGGAAGAAAAAAATGATCGTATGATTCAGGCTTTAATATATACCAAGCTTCGGATGGGAAATGGGCTGGATAAGTTAGGCAAAACCCACGGGACAAGATGATGGAGCCGAGAAGACGATATCCCAAGGAAGCGATAAATTAAGAGAGATATTTTGCCGAACGGACAGATATGCGAATTCCTTTTTCCCCCGAAACATAAAGGACTTTAATAAATGCCAGTGGTAATTTCGTTCGAGCATTTCCTTTTTATGTGCAAATGGCTGGTTTCTTAACACCCCCTGCCACACGCATTTTAGGCGGCTTGCAGGGTAGTATGTAGATGTAGAAGGTGAGTGCCCTAGTGGAGAATGGGACGGTGAAGCCGAACCAGGAGGATATGGGGCTGTGGCACAATATCCGGCACAACACGCAGTTGAGAAAATCGGGAATGTTCCAAGAACTTCCAGCGCGGCGCTCGCATTCGCCGTTACTATATAAACAAGCGATCTTGGCCAACAATGATTCAGCAGTTGAGTCTGTACTTCGAAGTGAGAATAAACGCTTCACAGTAGTAAAGACATAAGTATGTTATTTAGCCTACAAAAGTATTATTTAGCGTAGTAAATCGCTACAGGGCAAAAAGAGTAACTCGGAGGAAAATGTTCAAAACTCCGACACGGCCCATATCGTCAGTCGCTCCTTCAGATCTCGTCTTCACTTAAGCCTGAATCACACGATCATTTTTTCCATCCCTCTGAGACATAGCTCCTGCGATAGGTTTAGAGGGACCAAAGAAATGATAGGTCGACCTATAGATTTCTGAATCACACGATCCCTCCCACCGTCCCTTTTTCCGTCGCTTTTGACATCATTTCCGATAGCACTACTCGGTGTCATACTACCTGCATCAGGAAAAATCTATTGACTCGGTTGATTTGATACCATTTAAATTTGGGAGCGCTGCTATGGATGATTTACATCGGCGCAGACTTCTTTTGGCTGCAGCAGCAGCAATTATAGTGGACAATGATCATCGGCGACGAAATGAACGACGACGTCGCAGGGTATGGGCGAGAGAATGGCTTCAAAGAAGAGATACTGGCCAAGGACTCATAAATATGGTGCACAGGGAATTAAGGTATCTTCCTTAATTACAAATATTAATGTTTAAACTAGGGAATAAAGTTGATAGCAGAGAATGGGTGATTACGAATCTCCACGTAAGTGGGCCACGGTGATCGATCTTCACTTGTTTCCCAAATTGGCGGCGTATTTGGACGCTGAAAGGGATTCGTTTTTAAAACATAGAATTTCCTATAGATACATATGTAATGTTCAAAATATATTTTTCCCAGACTAGAAGACCTTCGATCATACAGAAACTTCCTGAGAATGGACGAAGACATGTACACGGAGCTTCTGGCCAAAGTGTCGCCTTTAATACAGAAGCAAAATACAGTGATGCGACAATGCATTACTGCAGATGAAAGGTTAAGCTTCGACTTTATTCAATAATAAATTAAAAAGAAGTAACCGAAGTACCCTTACTGTGGATTGACTTACATTTTCTACCCAATAGGTTATCCGTGACACTACGGTTCTTGGCCACCGGGGAAACCTTTAAAAATCTACACTTCTCCTCAAGAATGGCTTCCAACACTATTTCCGGAATAGTTGCTGAAACTTTGAGCGCCATAATTAATACCCTTGAAAATGAGATAAAGGTACAGTGAAATAATATTAACACTTTACCGAATTATGTGTCTGTATATAATTCACACTCTATTTGCAGGTACCATCGTCAGTAGAGGAGTGGAAAATTATTTCCAACCAGTTCCTCTCTCTGTAGAACTTTCCCCACTGTCTGGGAGCACTTGATGGCAAGCATGTTGCATTCACTCCTCCTAGAGCTAGTGGGTCCTACTACCGCAATTACAAGGGGACAGATAGCATAGTACTACTTGCATTAGCTGATGCTAATTGCAGATTTGTCTGGATAAACGTTGGCGTGAATGGAAGGGCAAATGATGCAAGTATTTATAATGCAAGCAACCTCAAAAGGGCTTTGGATAGAAATTTAATGAACCTCCCACCAGCATCACCCCTTCCAAATGGGACTATTAACGTTCCATATGTTATCAATGCAGATGATGCTTTCCCACTCGATTGGCATCTTATGAAACCATACAGGATGAGGGAACTAACCAATCAAAGAAGGCATTATAATTATAGATTGAGTCGAGCCCGACGTGTGATAGAGAATGCCTTTGGATTATTGGCCAATAAATTTAGAGTGCTTCTCACGAAAATTAAGCTCTCCGCAGAAAAGGTTGATGAAATTGTGACTAGCTGCTGTCTGCTGCATAATTTCATTTTGAATAGGAAACCGATTCACTTAGGAGATGAAGATGTGGAGAGGGTTCAAAATTTGCAGCCAATTAGATGCCTTATAGGTGGAAACAGGGCTCGGGCCCATATTTATCACATTAGGGAGGAATTTGTCCAATATTTTAATGGTGTTGGGCGAGTTCCCTGGCAGGATGAGGCAGTCAACAGGGGAAACATGTAAACCAAAAGGTATGACTTCATGTTTTAACTTGCATTTTCCTGTTAAAATAACTCATTATTTGTGATTTCACTACACTAATTTGTCTCTTACTTGAAAATAACACTCCACAATCACATAAAATTCCAATGATACACATAAAACATAAAAATACACAACAAACACATAAACTATATTTTTAATTCTTCCTGTCTAACAGGTCCTCCAATTGCGCCTCCAGAAGGATGTCGAATAATTTTTTAGTTGTTCTTAGCCGTCTCTCCTCACTCTGGATCCTCTCCAGCCCATGCCAGAGAAACTTTGCGAAGTGGGACTCCTGCGACTCAGGAGGGTTGATGGGGGCATCAAGAGTTCGGGCTATCTTCTCCAACACCTCAGCCGATTTAGAGGTGTCAGCTTCCCTCTGCCGCTTGCCCCTCCTCGCCTTTGAGGTGGAAGAGGCATCGGACATTGGTGTCACCACCCTTTCTTCAGTTGTTCCTATGGAACATGCAGTCGAAATCGATGACTGCGGACGCTCATCTAAACTTATGTCACCTTCATGGAACTGAAGGACCTCATAATCCCCAACCAGAGGTTCAAAGGTACTCATGTCCACTTCAACGGACACTGCTTCCCCCTGTCATTAAAAATAAATGAATATGTGATTTCAGTTTTATGGTCAGAATATATTAGATTTAAGTTTATGTTAACCATACTAAATATTTGTATCTGATGTATGGACCCATCACTATGATTGTTTAACCTCAATTAGGTACCAATAAAAAGTTCAGTACTTTGAAGTAATGTTTCTTACATGTGTACATTAAAGGGCTGAATTCACTACATAATAGCAGTAAACAATTGGGTTTATAGTTCTCATTTGGTTAAATAACCTAGTCCAACGCTTAGATCTGTTAGACTTTAATTAAAATATAAGTCCCTGCCTTGGACTCAAGATCTCAATCTTTTTTATAATCCACAAAGTAGTTGCAATTACCTATATTATTTGCCAATGTATAGGATAGCTAAAGATTTCAATAAAATATGCTGGGATGCTGATATCTTTCAACTATCTACAACTTCATTAAAAAAATTCTTACAGAACCGTCTTCTATGCCCTACCAAATTAATGTTTTTTCTTCATAACACAAATTTCGGAATATGTTGAACCAATAGAATTTTCTCTTTCAACTATTCTTAATTCTAAATGTTGTTTACCTATTTTTTACTCTCATATATTTTTCTACCAATGTTACAAATAACTATTTATTACTGTATCACACTTCTATGTATTGAGTATCTCGATCTCAATGTATACATATTATCCATGTATGTTGTGTTTATTAGTATATTGTTATACACTGTTTATTGTGCAATACCTACATTTCAATTGTAATATGGTAAAAGGGCTTAAGACCGTGGAATAAATATATTATTATTCAAAACATTGTATACTTAATAACAGCTGATTGTGTGATAAATTTTCACTTACCCTAGCATCGCCAGTACTGGTACTTGGCCCCGGTGTACTTTCCGGACTTTCTAAAGCAATCCGAGTCTCGGCGCTTTTTCGAGGAATCATGTGTCCTCTCAAAAAAAGCAGCTGTTCATAATGCCTAAATGTAGGCACATAAACCTTGAGAAACGAAAGAAGCAATTGCATTAATGCAGTGAAGAATACGCAAAAATGAATATAAATGCACAGAAAAAACTATGAAAATCGAGCTGATTTAACTTCCCAAAAAAATTATCAGTATTTCCGTATTTGATTTTACGTCGGTAATGTTAATCCATTTGGAAAATTTCGTTCATACCTCGTCCGCGGAGCATCCGCTCTTCATGGAAGCCTTTATACGCTGCTCCTCTGCGCCGAATTGGCTTCGCAGCGTATTTACCTTCGTTTTTATATCTTGCACTGTGGTGCCAGGTCGAAAAGGTTCGACGCATAACAGTATCTCGTTAAGGCTTTTCGTCCTCAGGAATTTATTGTGGTAATTCACTGCTTTGCTATTGAACAAATGTTCATGCCTACTATAATTGTCAATTAGCGCATTTGTCGCCTCTTGAGTCCATGGGGCAGTGGAATTCCGCGACATTTTAAAAGTTTGAATATGTTTTTGTTTAACCAAAGAGTTGTTTACTATTTTCCCTGTGTTTACAACAGTTATTCCAATAAAAGCCAAGCGTGGCGTTGCAATCGCTCTCAGCGACCGTGCGTTCTGATTGGCTGAAGGACGGTAGAAGCTGCGGTTTCAGCGACGAAAGAATGGACGTGCCGAGTGATGGAAAAAGCTATGAAAATCCCGTCCCTCGAGCCATCGCGCGAAATGATAGGCAGAAACGGTCATTTCTTCCGCCATCGCCAGAGCTATAGGAGGAGCTATGTCTTCAAAGGGATGGAAAAAATGATCGTGTGATTCAGGCTTTAGGATTCCTTCGGCGGCCTCCTTCGCGAAGGACGCGGTTACGTTCGAGAGACGATCCTCAGTGAAGCTCTTCTCTATCTTCCGACTTAAGCTGGTCTTTTGGATCATTTTCGTCGCTCATGGAATGTCCGGTTCTGAGATCCGTTCATCCAGTCAAACAAAGACAAAGCATAACTCACCTAGCGTCACATGAGCCATATGCCGAAATGGAGCGAATGGGTAACGCGGAAAGAGTTTTTCTGTTTAATTTGGTAATCAAACATAGGGATATTCAAGAAAATAAGAAAACGGACGCAGTGACATTCTCCAACGCTGGAAGGCGCAGCCGTCCAAGGGGGTTCTTAGAGGGCGTAGTCCACTAATCGAACGCATCGAGTCTTCCCCAAAAAATTAAAGAGACCTGCATTCTCCAATAACAGAATAAATTGCACTAAAAACGGTGATGTCATGGTGCCGGAAAGCGCCGGAACTGGTTAACAAAAGACATGATGGTCAAATAACGCTTTCATCAATTTTGGTGCCTCAAAATTTCTAATATTTACATTCGTAGCCAAAACAAAAAATTATAAAATATAAAAAAATAACTTGTAATCAAAAAACTACTCGGTGTAATATTTCACCACGAAAAAGAAGCTAAGTAAAGTGCGTTCCGGCACTGCTAATTTTACTATAAAGTCACTAACTAAAAAGTAAAAAATAATATAAGCCCTTCATCACTCGGGGACAAAAGCGAGGATGCTGATTAGATTTAATAGAAATGGGAGTGGAAGAGCTTGATGTGCGGGTAAGGATTGAATCGCAATATTATCTAAACCTAATCAGCACCAACGCTTTATTTTCCGAATGATTAAAAGCTTATCTTTTACGATTTATTGCCTTTAATACTGTTTTTTTATGTTTTTTTTATTTATTCATATTTTCTATTTTTTAGGGTTGAATCATTTAATTGATTAAATCAGGACTTTAAAATAAATTTCTCCCAAAAAAAGTTATAACTAATGCAATCTATTGATAAAACCTAAAAATATTTTTTACATCGAAATTTATTAAATCAGTTAGAGAACAATGCAACAAAATTCCAAGTGTCCGATTCTTGAATACTCTATTGTCATCTGAAGCAAGAAAGTGTGCAAAATATCAAGCCGATCCGACAATCGGAAGTAGGTTAAATTCAATTACAAGATTCCATCGAAGAAACAGACGAAGCACGAAAAAGCGTGTAAAAACAATAAACATTGGTCCGTTAATAACGTATCTTACGTCGTCCGTTACTCTATTAAGTGCCAACTAAGCGAAAAACTTTTTTGGAGCATAAGATGAAAAGGTCAAACAGATACTATAAATTTAATATTCAGCAATTTGTTGGCAACCAATTTCCTCTATTTAAAATGGGCGTACCCAAAGAGGGGAAGGAGGGGGCAGCTGCCCCCACCCATAGAAGCAAAAATCGCAAATGTCTTCGAGGAAAATAATATTTTTTCAAGCAAATAATTTCAAAAACTAATAAAGAGCTGTTAAAGTTTCCTTATTATGTTAGTTTCATTCACCTTTTAGGAGCTTCTGAGAGGATCGTTATGTAAGAGTTTAAAGAAAAGGTTAGTGAAGAGTTTGATCTGGAGTGTAGCTCTCTACGGTACGGAAACGTGGACACTGAGGAAAGAAGACGAAAGAAGATTGGATGCATTCGAGATGTGGGTATGGAGAAGAATGGAGAAGGTGAAATGGACGGAGAGGAGGAGAAACGACGATGTGTTGGACATGGTGGGTGATTAGAGGCAACTTTTAGATGAGATCCTTCCTGGCATCTTGTTGAGCCGGTCAAGTCTTTGAGTGGCCTCCTGTAGCTGTCACCGCTCAGGAAGGTATGATACATGGTAGGAATAAATTTTAGATTGAATTTAAGCCATCAGAAGTTTACACAAAACCAGGTTAAAGGGCATGATAAAACAATGAATAAAAGAAATGTGAGGTTGATGAAATTAAAAACTGATAACGGAACAAATTTGTATAAAATTTCAATAAAAAATCATAAAATGTTGGGATGATAAAATAATTAAAATAAGTACGTTAAAAATAATATAAAGAATTAATAATGAAACTCTGAGGTCAAAGTATAGGGTGTAAAAATACTAAAATGGTAAATCCGGTAAAAGATTGATTACAGAAATATATAGAATCAATAGATAAATAAAGAGTGTATAGATAATTAAATAAATGAACTAGTATCGATATGCTACAATAAATGGAGCGAGTACTTAACGGGGATGGGATGTTGGAAATGGTGTTCGAGGGTAGAATGTTAGGGAAACGATGGAAGAGGGGGAGGAGAATAGTATTTTTACATAGATTGAAAAGAAGTAGGCCTTACAGTGAATTGAAGAAGGCAGCACTGGAAGGATAGGGAGGCTCCCAGATCACTTCTTTAGTACTCCTTGGAAACCTACCTTAATCGGTAGAATACAATAATAAAAATGCTTAAATCTTACCTATAACTTGAACAACCATGGCCAAGAATTTTCAAACTCAATCAATAGAGAGTTCTTTGATAGACTAACTGGAAGACAAAATCATGCCAACAAGGAGATAATGATAGCCGTCCGAACAGGAAGCAAAAATGATAGTGGAGTACTTCGTCGAAATATCGTCAACTGAGTTTTATCTAGGGATGAAGCACTTCGTCGAAATATTGTCAACTGAGTTTTATCTAGAGATAGGATAGCTTTCCCAAGGATAATTTGATAAATAAAATAGTTTCCGTCAAACGGGATAATGGCAACCACGTGCGAAAGGTTGGTAATGGAAACTATAGCATCAAAAAAGTACAGAAAGAGATGCATTAATTTAGTTAGTAACGAGCAATAGCGGCTGTAAAATTTTTAACCTCATCGATTGAAGTGGATAGGGAGAAAATAATAGGGTGGTTTCCTATTATTTTTTTATTGCCTATATCGGAAGATTATTACTCCTGGAGTACGTATTTCACGCTTTTAGATTTTTAAATGACGATATCTATTTTTCGCGATTAAATGAAAAGTGAAAATTTTCAAGCGCGCGAAAACGCGACGGGTAAGGAAATCTCTCCGTGTGACGTATTTCTGGTTCCCCCTCCCGCCTTTGAGGTGACCTTGATCGAGGCTCTGAGCGCTGATACAACGCAGGCTGCTAGAGGGTAGCTGAGAACCCTGCTGGCTGGTAGCGCTTGGCTTAAATAAGGATTATTAATACCTTATCAAACGAAGAAAACTTTCCGACCTTAGCCAGTTTTAATAAGTGATTATTAAGACATGTTTCCCTGAGCTCTGCGCCTCATGCATGCATTGGTAACCTCAGACGATGTATAACTCCTATCTTCTCGTATAGAAACTAGGTCCCTGTGACGTCACGTGGAGTGGCATCGCATGGGCGCCAATCTGGCCCTTTTCAAATGAGGATAAAAATGGACCATTGCCATTCCTCTAAACCGGTATTTCTAAAACGAAATAATTTGTATATTATGAATACAGTAATGGTGGGTAACAAATCGCAATCAATGCCTTTCGATTTCTTTGATGAAGGAAACTACCCTATAGGGAGGAAGCGATAGGGAGGAGGGGAAATAGTAGAAGGGAGGGGTTGAAATGGATAGGGTGGAATCAGAGGTGTGATGGCAAAATTAACAGTGCCGGTACGGACTTCCCTTAACTTTTTTCCAAATGAAAATTACTCAGTGAGTTATTTTTATTACAGAACACGTCTGCATATTTTAAAATTTATATGCCTTTGTGTAATCTATATTTAAATCTGCTTTAGATCATTTTTGCTCATAAGTATGAGAAAAGAAGACAAAATAGGCTAAGAACCATTTGCTGTAAAATTAAAACACACAATTACAATAAACAAGTTTTATTTAAATGACCAACTATCATATATACCCTAAAGGAAAGATACGGAACTCCATGTTAAAAATCGCGTAGTAAGCTCGATTGTAGCGGCGCCAATCGTTCCTGCATGACGACCATATAAGACATAGGAACCAAAGGTGTTGTTTAACATTTAAAAATATTTACAAAAAATGAACACATTGATTTTATTTGAGTTGATTTTTGAGAAATTGAGTTTACAAATGCTAATCAAATTTACAAAAACTGAACAAAAGGGTTTTCTTCCTTCGGAGAAGCTTCTGCAGTGCGTATCCTAGTGCCGTCTGCTGTGCGGTGTCTCCTCAACCAGGTGTTCACTTAGGGTTCCACATTCCACTCATATACACTAGGTCCATGTTGTTTTATGGACATAAGACTTGAAATATACCAGTGGCATAGCATGGGGGGTTCGGGGGGTCCGTACCCCCTGAAATAAAAAAATATCTCCCCTCCCCCCGAAATATAAGAACACAATAGGGTAGTTTCCTTCTTCAAAGAAAACGAAATGCATTGATTGCGATTCTTTACCCACCATTAGTGTTTTCATAATATACAAATTATTTGGTTTTAGAAATCCCAGTTTAGACGAATGGCAATGGTCCTATTATCCTCTTTTGAAAAAGGACAGATTGGTGCCCATGCGATGCCACTCCACGTGACGTCACAGGGACCTAGTTTCTATACGAGTAGATAGGAGTTTTACATCGTCTGAGATTACCAAAGCAAGCATGAGGCACAGAGCTCAGGGAAACATGTCTTAATAATCACCCATTAAAATTGCCTAAGTTCGGAAAGTTTCCTTCGTTTGATAGGGTATTAATAATCCTTATTTAAGCCAGGCGCTACTTGCTAGCAGGGTACTCTGCTACCTACCTGCTAGCAGCCTGCGTCGTAGCGGTGCTCATAGTCTCGCAATAAGGTGGCCTCACACGGCGGCAGCCGGAACCAGAATGACGTCACACCGGCTTTTACCAGCATTAATACTTAGCCGTGGAGTTTTCGCGCACTTGAAATTTTTCACTTTTCATTTAATCGCGAAAAATAGATGTCGTCATTTAAAAATCTAAAAGCGTGAAATACGTACTCCAGGAGTAATAATCTTTCGATTAAGGCAATAAAAAATAATAGGAAACCACCCTATCATTTTCCTTCATAAAAGAAAACAAAACATTGAAGAATCATGAATTTACGTAATATATGTTTTTAACAAATTAAGTTTTTTCGATTATGAAAATTGTTAAAATTAGTTTAAACCCTCTAATTAGTACCATGTTTTCCAAAAATTTTCCTCCCTAGTTTTGAACCTCCCCCCGAAAAAAAATTCCTGGCTACGCCGCCGCTGGAATATGCCTGTTAAGAGTCTAGGTCGCAAATCAGTCATTATCTGGTTCATGAGACTAAAACCTCGTTCGCATTCTGACGAACTACATGGGATAAGTTCAGGATTTGACTGTTATGGCTTTTCTAACGTTTCGGCACCATGGCACCCCTGGGTGGAATGAGTCGGGTGCGGGGGTGCCGACTTACAAAAAATATTGGGGGGGGCCAATCCGGGGACCTTGCTCCGGTAAATTTTATAAGTAGTGAATTTTAAGTTTTTAAGCATTTTAGAAGAGTCATATGATAACATTAGAACCCTAATCACTCGAATCTCGATATCTGGAGACTCCGGGGAAAATCGACAAGCCTGACACATTTTTTCCTCACATCTTTAACGAATTTTTGGGGGGGCTCGGGCCCCCTCAGACCCCATGGAGTCGGCGCCACTGGTCGGGTGAAATGAGTAAGCCTGAATCACAGTGTCATTTTTTCCAATCCCTTTCGAGGGACAGCTCCAGCGATCGCTCCAATGATGGCGGAAAAGTGACCGTTTCACACGACCATTTTCCGCGATACCTAGTGACAGGGACTGTCTGGCTAGGTCCGCTGGTCGGCGATCGCCGAGGGCCCCGAGCTTAGGGGGGCTCTACAACGCTTGCGTCTATCGTGAAGTGTATATGAAGGGCGTAATAAAGAAATACAATCAGATTAGTTGAACCAAAGTTTTTTTTCTATCATAAAATTCTGCGTTTTCAATAAGTAGTTGATATATTTACGACATACTCAGGGTAAAAAGATTGTAAAAAAAATTAATAAAATAAAGGTGTAAGAATATAAAAGAGAACCCTATGCTTTTTTGAAAGGGTCACTCGAAAATGTTATTTTCGAGATTTTTTTCAGACTCGAGTGCAGTTCAAAGGAAAAAATTCACCAAATACATTATAGAACCATGAAACAATTTTTTTTTAATTTTATAAGCTGTTTTATAATTCACTTTTTATAGAATTTTTTCTTACGAAAATTCTATTTTTATTCAATTTTATCTAGTATTTAATAAACACAATAGCGCTAAAATGCATTTCCTCGCAAGCAATTTCCAAATACTTTCCGGGGGGTTACCCCTGTTTCCCCCGATAAGGAGGGCCCCAAATCACCCCAGATAGCCCCTGCCCAGAGGGAATCCCATCCCTTTTTCCATCACTCGGCTCGTCCTTTTTTCCGTCGCTGAAACCATCGCTATCATCGTCCTTCAGCAAAATCTGAACGCACGTCCGCTAACAGTAACGCCCCGGTTCGCTTTTAACCCATTATAACTCAATGTTGCGTCCAATTAACTTCAAAAATGTATTCGTTTTAAGCTTTATTCAGGAAAGATTTAAACTACGTGTTCTTTTGTGCTGTAAAGTTTAATGGTGAAAAATTTAGCTGCCATAATATTTATGACTGGATAGAAAATTTTCTATCTTCTATATTATTTCTACTGTATAGATACCTTTTTCTCAACTTATACGCAACCAAACTCTTCAAATCAGGTGCACAGAATTTATCAGAGAGCATGCGACGGCATATCTTACTTTCTAAATATTGCAATTGTTTCCTAAAATTGGTTTTTAAATAATTAAAAAAAAACAAAAACCGGTAAATATGACGTTAAGAGTGCGCAAACTGATACATTTGTTCATTTGCAACAATATCTCGCATTCTTTAAATAACTTTTACCAAAATGCGGCTGATTCCGCATTCAAGTCTCCTGTTGATACGTAAGTATGAGTCATCATGTGCGTTTCCAACTTTCCACCAACAAGTTGGCTTCTTCCAAAGACCAGCAAAGGAATTGCTCCATCCATTACATAGGACCCGTCCTCCCTGAGGCTTCTACAGTAATTACCAAATGGATTTTAAAAATGTAAGCGTGTGTGCAGCCATAGGCAGATCTAGGGGGGTCAAGGGGGGATTGTGATTCGTTACCCACCATTCGTGTATTCATAATATACAAATTATTTGGTTTTGGAAATACCGGTTTAGACGAATGGCAAGGACCAATTTTATCCTCATTTGAAAAAGGCCAGATTGGCGCCCATGCGATGCCACTCCACGTGACGTCACAGGGACCTAGTTTCTATACGAGTAGATAGGAGTTTTACATCGTCTGAGGTTACCAATGCATGCATGAGGCACAGAGCTCAGGGAAACATGTCTTGATAATCACCTATTGAAACTGCCTAAGGTCGTAAAGTTTTCTTCGTTTGATGAGGTATTTATAATCCTTATTTAAGCTAAGCGCTACCAGCTAGCATGGTACTCTGCTACCTGTTAGCATCCTGCGTCGTATCAGTGCTCAGAGCCTCGCCCCAAGGTCACCTCAGTTGCGGCAGCGGGAACCAGAACGACGTCACACAGAGTTTTTCCCGGCATTCATACTTACCCGTCGTGTTTTCGCGCGCTTGAAAATTTTCACTTTTCATTTAATCGCAAAAAATAGATATTGTCATTTAAAAATCTAAAAGCGTGAAATGCGTACTTCAGGAGTAATAATCTTTCGATTTAGGCAATAAAAAAATAATAGGAAACCAGCCTATTCCAGAAATATTGCCATAGATTACAACAATAGGCCTTACAAAATCATTGAAACTTTTGAAAATGAAGCAATTCAAATGAAACACTTGATTTATAGCAATAATTGAGAACAGGAGTGAGAATCGATGCCAGGAACTGGACCACAATCAAAACCGACAAAAAAGGGGAAGCCATACATGCTCACTTGGAAGCATAAAATGCTTGACAAAGCTGAATGATAAACTATACTATTTCACTGATATTATTCTCAGGCTCTTTATCCATTCAGCTTTGCTTCTGGTAATCCTACACCGATGAAAAAGAATGCCTTGCCTTGAAGAAGAGATGCAATAGAAGGAGATCATACCCACACGAGGAAAAAAGAAAAACATAGAGTCACAAAAATAAAGCAGATATATTCACAGAAAAGTTTGAATTATTACATTTAAAAAAACAAAACAACATGGGAATGTTTAGAAACTGTTTTAACTGCGCAATATGCACAACGTTAATTCCCCAGTAGCGTTCATGAATCCTTAGGAGAAATATTTTCCATCCTTTTGTTACAACAACATTTTCTTGAAACACTTGACTCCTTCTTCACTTGCAGTAAGTATCACAGATTCATTGCACTTAGACTACACCACAAAATAGAATAAATAACAATGCATTACATAGGACTAGATCACAAAATAATAAAAATGTACATATTACATATCTCAATAGAATATGACTAGGTCACAAAAAGGGCAATGTTTGATGGATACCTACATAAAACTAGATAAATTGAAGTTTGCCCAGTCCTCCAATTCCACTGTAACTATGCAGATACCTAACAAAGATCACCTTTATATCACTGGCACTAATATATGGCTTCCATTCTTCAAGCCATTTATTTGACCACCAAGTCGAGCACCCAAACAAGACAGTTTCCTTATGACATTTATGGCATACAGCCACAATAAGGTCTACCAACTCAGAATCACAGGTATCCTCAAAACACTTAAGCTTATACTACCATTATGTGGTGCTGTATTCAAACATTAGATGTTAAATCTAAGGCACTTTTCACTTCCCTCCCAATGCTTCATTAGACAATACATCTCACACACAGCTGTGACGGATAAAAGCAAAAAAAAAAACTTATCTCAGTACAAGATTATTGTTGTTGACAACCAGGAGAAATTTTATGAAGCTCTAACAAGAGACATCATTAGAGGTCTGCACTATGGGTTGAATAGTATGTTACCAATTTCATTTCAATTGCAATAAATTATTCCAACAAATTAATATAACTGTGACAGTAAAATGGAATAGTCTTGGATACAGGATAGCTGGATGGAATGCAGTTGACAATAAAGTGATTTTCACAAGAATTTGAATTTGTTCTTCAATCACTGCCTGAAAAAAGAAATGGAATATTCTACTATATTTTAAATCACAATACATAGTCGGCATTAAAAAATGATAATAATGATGGTTTTAATTAATTGCATCTCAGCAAGAATGGAAGAAAAATAATGCTGCCTTTTATTTTACAGATTTTGAAAAAAGTTATGTTTTCTTATCTCGACACATCCTTAAAGTTTATATATTCATATCTAAAATTTGGTCACTTCAAATTAACAGGAACCTGAGCCCCAAGGACCCATAATTCGATTTTTTTTAGAGGGTTAAAAAAAAATATCCTAACGTAAAATGTGAAAGTAAAAAATCTCTTCAGAACAAAAAACTTCATTTACTTGAGAGTAATTAAAGTAATGGATGAATATCAAATGATACATGTATGGTTAAGGACACACAGTAGACCCTTACTAGCCCGGACCCGCATAATCTGGAACTCCACAAAATCAGGAATCCCACTTATGCAGATAAAGCAGCTTCACATGTGTCTTTTTGCCCTTCATTCTAAATAATAACATATTATGCATTTTACTTTTAGTTAAATACTTTATATTAATATGCAATTCGACTCTGAGAAATTTCCAATGTCATCTAAACGGCAAGAAATCATGAGTAACTGGGCGTTTGTTTCTTCAAATACCATTAGGTTCCATTGCATGAGATTCCCTGGGTAATCCAGACTTCACTTTTAACAGATATGTATAATCCCCTACCTCATATAGTACAGATTAGCAAGGGTCTACTGTATAAAAGCAAAATTTCTAACAAGATTTAGTTAAAAAAGAACTAATATTACACAGCAATTTATAAATAAATATAAAAGAATTACATCATTGGATGTGAAGTTATAAATTGGAAAAGGTCAAAATTTGAATTGTTTGTGGGCTAAAACAAACTCATTGACTTTCTAAATTGGTAGGGTCCTAACTTCAGGAATTGAAGCAAACAATTTCTATCGAGGACAGACTTTTGAGGAATGGAAAAAAAGGTGAAAAAATTAAAGGGACTAATTTCAAAAATGAACAACTCAGTACCCAATGGATCTCTTAAGGCCGAAGTGAACCTTTCTAACTCCTGTTAACCTTTTCCCTACTATACACGTATATATACGTGTGGATGTTTCCTGACCTGGAAGACGACAGCCGTATATTTACGTGTGAGATTTTCATACCCAGGAAAACGAAAGCTGTACATATATATTTACGTTTTCTAGCTCTCCCCCTTTTAGGACGGTCGCGGGTTTACATCGTCTTTGTCTCGGGACCCAACCCTGTGGGGTTTAGGATTTACCCTCGGAATCCGAGAGCAGGTACCCGGACCCCTTGTCTTTTATAACCCCTCTTAGTGGTAAGGGACAGCGGTCATACAATTGTTTATCCAGTCAGGTTTTGAAATAAATATTTGTTTATTTCTCAAGAAAAATAAACTAAAAATTGAATTATTCGTCTTATGAGCAGCGTTTACAATTTTTAAATGAAATTCTACGATAAATATTAACTTATATCTCAAGTTATGTACAAACATCAACATGGAAATTGTTGCTGCATTAAATGCGTTAATATTGGCCTTAGAACTTCGTTTAAAATTTAGCAATGCTCAGAAAAAAATGAGGAATTAAATTCAAAGTCTGTAATATACGTGCAAGCAACAATTATCCATTTGATAAATACATATAAGCAATACATAAGTTGACCGCGAACCAATGCCGCAGGTATGGTCGTAAACCCGGAAAGGAGGGAGCACAACTACTCTCGGAGTAGGAGATAATGCGAAGTCCCTACATGGAGGGGTCCACAAAGGTTCAGCGAGACCCTTCTTAAAGAATATCCTCCAAAAATGCTCCGTACCACGAGAATGAAGAATCTCTAGGGGTTCAGTACAGCAGTCATGCTAACACGAAAACTCCGCCGTCTCGAAAGGGTTAACTTTCATTATAAAATATGCAGTGGTACTAAAGTAAATTGAGAAAACAATGAATGGATACGGAACCCAAATATAGCAGGCCATTGGTAATTATTTCATTAGCAGACTACGGCATTTTGGTAGTGCATGTGAAAAACATTGGCAAGCAGAAATCCTCAACAGTACATCTCCTGGAGGAAGTACAACAGTTGAAAAGAAATATAAAGAAAGAAAAATTATACCTCATTCACTGGTTTACATTATCCACAAGAGCATAACTTTGAATTTGAACTCATAAATTCTTCGTATCTTCATCATCTATGAACATCTCCATCTTCCAATCACATAGGAACAAATGTTTTATAAGGGCTGTCAACATTTTTCTCCATTTTAAAGCAATAAGAATCACTCACACTGACAAGATACAAATTGCCTTTTCACAAAAACAGCATCTTTGCGAGCTTCAAGCATGATGGTTGATGCTCTCAAATCTTTAAAAATATAGAAAAATAACAGAAAACTTCAGCATAAGTGTTCCCGTGGCCCATCAAAAAATCACAAGTATCATCAGTAGTGGTACGGAAAGATAGAATAGAAAGATAAGAAAAGAAAGATAGAAAGATAAAGAATCAAATTTTGTATGCTAGTAACTGAAATAATACTAAAATGCTAACTGAATAAATAAAATTTTACAGTATGAATTTACAAAAAGAAGAGATTCAAATTCAGGGGGTCTGTTTTCCATGTGATGATAACATTGTTGACCCCCTCTAGGCATTTGAAGTATCATTCATTCCGCAATTAGCATTGCAAAATGAGTCATTTGTTTTCGAGTTGTTGTTACTGTCAAGTTCATACCTAACATATTGAAACATTCTCACGGAAACTTGAATGTATTGCATGAATTGGAATTTATTGCACTCCAGACTTGCAATATAAATGGTTAAAAACAGACAAAAAATGCCATTCATTCACATAAAAAATTCAATTGCCACTTTTCCGTACCTCTGACTACATATGCATCAGCAAAGAATGATTTCATAGCGATGGAGCAGGGATTCATCTTAAAGGAAACGTTACCAAATATCAGTCACATATACTGAAATATACACGTACCCAAAGGGAGAAGAAATGCACTTCAACACTCATTACACTTCTACATAGATGCAGGAACATTGATAGGTAACCTTAAAATTGCGGCAGATGCTCCAATTCTTGTATTTATCATAGACTGAAGGCAATGCCACCTGTAAAAAATTGGACTACAATTAACTACTGCTCCATATTCATTGATGGTTCTCTTGCTTCGTCAGTCATTACATTTTTAAGAGGGTGATTGCAAATGATTTTAACTAATGATAATTCATTAAAATCAAAATTAAAATGTATCTGTACGCATCCACACCAATGTTAAATATTAATTACTGTTACTGCCCCAAATTAACACTGTAATTAAGATATTTCTGCAAATATAATACCCGCACCAAATATAGCAACCCCCCCCTAAATTTTTGAGAATTGATTTTCATAAAAAATGTATTTACTGCCCCAAATTAACACTGTAATTAAGATATTTCTGCAAATATAATCCCTGCACCAAATATAGCAACCCCCCCCTAATATTTGAGAATTGATTTTCATAAAAAATGTATTTAGTGCAAAGCATGCCTTACAGTTATAGAAGTTGAACATTTTTGTTCTCATGGTATACAACTGAATAAAATATAATCAGATAAACAAATACAGTGCCTAACACGTTCATTGTTATCTAAAAATGCATTCTCATTCATAAAATCCAATTAAGATGAATTCTTAGCATTTTATCTTATACTGAGCTTGAGTATTGAATTATAAACATAATATTGAATATAATTTATGGTTACTTTCCTTGGAATGTATTTGAAACAAGAGGAGAAAAAGTGTCCAAGACATCACATATCTAATGGCCTTAAGAACCAGAAATTTTATTGCTAATCCATTTTTATATGTTTAAATTCGATGCGAGAAAACAAAAGCATAATTTTTCATTTTTCTCTGCACTACCACTGTTAAAGGGTATCCGAAACCATAATGAATCACTGTATTATTTTGATAGCATAATTAACTAGACTGTGCTTCCCTAAACAAGATTTCAAAAGCTCAATTCCATACTTGGAAATGAGTCATACATTGGCCTGGCTTTAAGAGGATTTAAAATTTATCAAATCATTTAATTCATTCGGTAAAATAGAGTGTTTAAATAATTTAATATACAACTTTTATTGTACGTATATGACATGACTTACATCCATTAGCAGAGATAGTAAACAAGAGTTGAGTGCAGGGAAAAATTCAACATAGACTAGGCAGTAAAACAAAGCCATCATCATATTACCTGCTTGTGTGGAAATTGTAAATGTTTGCATCCCTGATCCCAGAATGGCTGTTCCTCCCTCCCAGTATGTAGGAATGAGCCTTGGAATTTCTGGTAGTATCCACCGGGTACTTGAGTGAACAAACAGCCATTGAGTCCACGGGAGTCCTCAAAGGGTGCTCAATGACCTGCCAACTGTCCCTGAATGTATCATACCTGGATGCACAAATATGTTCAATGAAAGATGGTTACAAAACGCATCATGAAAGATTTAACAATATATCAACCGTGCAATTCAGGGTGCTTGAACATAAATATCACATCCAAGTCCAATTACAGGTTTCAAAGGCTAAAATTCATAGAAATTTCCAAGTCATAATATGTGCTATATTTCCTAGCCTATAATATGCACTTTTTTTTAGGTAGGATTTGATGAAAAAGACTTGAATCAGACACATAAGGATATAAGAACTTATGATTTGATACTTTCCCGACAAATGATGTGGGTAAACACTTCTTAAATAAATAATATTTTTAAAAATGGCCTCCCTTCCCCCCACAGACCACCCACTCAAACTTAATTCCATCGAATTAACGTACATATGGCTATTTAAAGCATTTCTTCCTCCCGGCTTAAATATCAACCGATAATCTCTTAATTGCCTCAGCACACTCTTTCCCCCTCCCCCCTTTGGATCCTACCCCCCCACTATTTCCCCTTCCCTCAACTATCCTTTACCTACAGTCTCCTACCTAACTCTGAGGAAGGTGGTAATGCGCCACCGAAAATTTAGTACTTACTGTGAGTGTTTTTTTAATCTTTTTTGTGAACTGCGATTCTACCCAACCTGTGGTTTTTTATGTTAAAATATTAAAAAAATGCATTTTAACTAACTAAATTTATTTTAACAATGAGACATAGCATCCACAAACAAAGTAAACAACATTCAGCTCTGAGGATGAGTCAGAGCTTGAAACGTTGGCTGTTATGGATAAATTAATCCAATGGGAATCCCGAAAAGAGTTATAAGTTTGAGAACTTATATGACACAAAATATGAATTATTTCAAAGAAAACAAAATTCTTATGAACATTGAGAAATAAGACAAGGGCACATAGATTATTGTTTTTTCAGAGTCTTTTTAAATAAGTGGTGATGATTCGATAGAATACTTGAGTAGTGAGATGACTATTGCCAAAATAACAATATTATTTTATGTTTACCAATGAATTGAGTAAAAGTAAGATGCAATTGAAAGCCCAATTAGAAAGCCAAGAAAAATATGCACAACTACAGGTGGAGCAAATCAAAAACATGAATTTTTATGAAGATAAAGCAAACATATGTATGAATTAACATCTATGAAAAAGACACATTACCTGAAGACGGTGTCCGTGCAGCACTCCAGATTATGACCACCCAAGACATAAATGTATCGGCTGAATGTCGTGCAACCAAAATATGCCCTCGGTGATGGCATTAGGTTGACTTTTGTCCACACCCCACTCCACGGATCAAAACACTCGACAGAGTCCAAACATTCCACGAAGTGACCTTCCCTCAATGTACCTAGGAGAATGATTCAAGGAGACATCCCGTTACCCCAGTGCTGTAATATTCACGGAACATATCAATTGTACTCCTTTCAACATATGAGGGGTGAAAAACGAAGGGGTACAAGTAATTTTTCTTTATAACCAAAGTTAGGAACAGAAATTACGCAAAGAGAACGAACAAGATCAACTAGATACATATTTAACCCCTTGCACTGTAGTGACGAGTCTAGCTCGTCATGAACTTGCGATGCCAAACCGCGCAATAACGAGTGTATCTCGTCATCAGATTTTCGTAAGTTTATAGCCCTATTTTGAGGAACAATATAATTATTTTGAAAGCTTAACAATGTTAAAACATTCATAGCATACACAAATAATTCATGTTTAATGAAACATGATGCATTGAGAGGATTAAAATGATCTTATTCGAGTAGCGATAGCTGTGTTCTCCATGTTTAACCCTTTCACTCCCAAGCATTTTGCAATATGCATACCCGAAATTCCCAAGGGTTTTTTAATGAAATTATTACCACTTTACGTAAAAATTCTCATGGATTTATTTTAGGTTTTATAGACATGGAAAAAATCAACCATATGTAAAATTAAATGACGTTTTCAAAAATGCTCATTATCATTATGTATAAATTTTAGTTTTGCAATAATAAATTTATAAAATTTAAACTTTAAAATGTTTTTATGAAAAACTTAACTTTATGGCTTATTCATTCATAGTATTTTTTTCATTTTGCTATTATTGAAAATTGAATAACATTAAAAATTTAGTTTTTGATAGATCTATCTAATTTTTTATGCATGAACAAAAAAAATTGTTGTCATAAAAGTTTAATTGTTTAAATCTGTCACAATCACTTTTGAGCAGTGCCTAAGCCAGTCTTCTGTAGAAAAAACAATGAAATATGTATATATTTATATATCTAGGCCTTAAATAATACAAATTATTGCTATTTTAAATTAAAGCTCAAGGAATTGTTTAAATGTTAACATTGCATTTATTTAAACAAATGAATGACTTATATATGCAATGTTATTTCTATAAAAACGAAGGCAAACAAATTATGATGAAAATTGTTTCACGGAGGATTTTTCATTATTTGTTCAAGTTGTTAATGAAATAACTACATAGGTGCACTTTTGATTAGTTTCACGTTTAAACTATCACGTAGGAATAAATTTTGCCTTTTGCTCACAATCAATCTTTTAGCACTTATGCTTATGCAAACACTTCCCATGCAAACCCCTGCTGCATCTGATGCACACTGTTCTGGATCTTCTTCTTTGTTCCTTTGTGCTGCAGACACAGCATCTGTATTCTCTTCTCCCACCCAGTTTCCTTATTCCCGGTGAAATACGGCCCCTCACTTCGCACTCTTCCCTGAAATTCAACCACTCAGCTCCTAAGTTTTCAATTATACTAACTGTGTACATAAGTCTTGTCAGAGGCTTTCCAGGTTCTTTGAAATTTTCCTCATATATTATGTAGCTATTCAAAACCATCCTACCAATAATGTTGAACGCTACTTTCTTCCAATATTTTAATGTTTTCCTTTCATCTAAATATACATAGAGCATCATGTCTGAAGAGTCTACATCTCCCATATACTTGTTATATTCCAAAATTACTTCCGGTTTCACAGTTTTTTTCTCGCAGCCTTGTCTCAATTTTGTCACTTCACTATTCCTTGCAGTCGCCTTACTTGAAAGAAGGATCACAGGTCCTTTTTGAGAATTTTTTTCCCTAAATGCACTGGCTAGAATACAGCCGGAACGGCAAAACATTTTTTCCCCAACGGTGAACTTCTTTTTGAAAAACTCGGGCAGAAATTTTCGGTTTTTTCCAACAGTTCCTGTAATATATGTTCCCATTTGGTAAAGTTTGTTCACTAAGGGAACTGACATAAAAAAATTGTCCACAAAAACATGGTAGCCTTTGTATAAATAATTGTTCATCTGAAGGAGTTTCAGTACCACTGTATATCCCAGCCCATGTTCCTTCACCTCCATCCTTTCTTCATCATTTGATCTACCTTTGTAAATAAAGAAACCTTAGCAATAGTTTGATACAGCATCACACAGCATCCAAAATTTGATTCCCCAGCGGTGATGGTGCTTATTTGGCAGGTACTGCAACAAACTTGTACGGTTTTTTGTCCCTACCAGACTTTCATCTACACTCAGAGTTTCGTGAGGGGTATAATGGTATCTAAATACATTATTTGCATGGTCAACAAGGGGTTGGTACCTGATGCAAGGGTCATATCTGGGATCGTTACGGGCCGTACATTTTTTAGGGTCAACCAAATGAAAGAATCGCAAAATTTGCTGGAAGCGATTCCGCGGAAACATTTTTCCGAACCAAGGGGTACTCTGAGAAGGCAAAGTCGACCAATATGAAGCTATGGTGGGATTCCGTATAATTCCCACGTTCAAAATACAGGCTAGGAATCCTTTCATTTCCGCAATTGTAACTGTTTCCCACTTCAGTGGTGGTGATGATCTTCCTGAATGAGAGGTAATGTTTTGTTTTGCATACAGTGCAACCTCAATATAACGACACCCCACGGTGCACTAATAAACACTCGCTATAGCGAATTGTCGCTTTACCGGAGGTGGAGCAAATGATAGCCAATATATCTGTTGCGGACAGATATACAAGAACAGGAGTGGTGCGGCGACAGATAAACATCTATCCGATAAACGTAAGCATAAATCCAGACGAAAAACGATGTTTTTTTGCATCACTAAATTTCTTTACTCAAACAACGACTAACTATTCAAACAATTTATAAGCGCGGTACTGAATAAAAATCATACAGAGCATTGTTTCGTCAATCATTATGCCAATGCACAACCGACGAAGCCATTTTTCTATGCACTTAATTAGTTCATTTACGTGATCATTCTATTATTTTGGTATTTTCCACTGAAAATTCAAAAATTTCCTGATAAAACAGTATCGTGGTTATTTAATGCCTCAAATGTTTCTATAGGTGTATGTTTATTGCTTCTGTTCGTTACGCGGCAGTGAAGTGAAATAACGCACTACATTTGTTTCTACAGGCGAAAACGGTGGAAGGTTGCATAACGTTCCCGCCTTGGAAGACTTTTTCTATCAGATAATGTAATATCTTCATCATCTACGGTAAAAAGTTTGCTAAGCTTGAAAAATGATGTGATTAAAATTGCCGTTGTTGAAAAAAAGTTTCTTTTTGAGTCTTACGCTCGTGACGTATTTGAAATAATGCACCGAGTTTACCACGGCACTGCAGACGAGAGTTAGTTGTTCTGTGAGTTCTTCCAGCGGCCACCAGGGGATGCTCGGCTACCCATGTGACAAAAGAGAGCACCAGTACCACTGCGACCACTGATGCGAATAGTTCACCCTTGTAAATCCGCAACGGAGAATAAATACGTCCATCCGGACAATTCACGCTGAGTATCATTGCTTCGTACATCCTACATCATCGCTCAGGCACACTACCTACCTTTAGAGGCATCATTGCAAGAAATACCTCATACTGCGAGGGTTTTGTCGGGGAGTTGTATGTAAAAATGTTCAGTTTCGTCTATGTTATATGACGCGGGGAATACTTCTAAAGATAATTATGATTGGAGTCCTTTATTCCACGACTTCGGGTTTACACTCGCAGGCATCACCAGCAATGAGGGGAGATAACGCTTTGGTGCTTCGCATTAGTATAATCAACCTTCCGCACTCTTAAAATTCTCGATTTGCAATCTATGCCTGAAATACTCCGCTTTAGGCTTAGGCGTAGCCCCTTTCTCAGAAGTTCCCGCGTATTTGAGTGGGCAAAACCACCCGAACAAAGCTTCTTATAACTCTTCATCGTCTGCATTCCTTGGGCGCTTTTATTTTTGTTTTAATTTTGCAGAGCGAATAGGAAGATAAATTAATTTCGACACTCTCATATTACTCCTTTATTTTTATTTTCTCGCTTAGACGTGTTTGGTGTTTTTTGGCCATGGTGACTGCCATCAAATGCTTTCTATTCACGCAACTCACGGACGTGCGGGTATGCTGCCGACTGCTTTCTACCGCCCGAGGAATAAATGAAGATGAAGCATTCGCGAATGCTTATGCCACAATATTTTCACCAAAATTAACTACCGTATATCTCCGAATATAGTCCCCCCCCGAATATAGTCCCCCCCCCCAATTTTGAGACCTCAGTTTTGGGAAAAATTTTAAAATGTAAAGGAAGGCAATTTTTCTGTGGTTAGCAAGTTAAGATTCTAGATTCGATAAAAACTATTATTTTCTGTGAAGATTAAGAACAAATCTGTTCACATATTTTCCATCACAACAAAATAACTATTCCTAAAACATGTTGTGATCCATTGCATGTATCAGTAATTTATAGTTCCTTAACCAGATGTAATGAAGAAATGAGAAATTTTTTAAGTATCCAAGGCTATTGTATTTTTTAAACCTTCACAAATTATTAATATTTTTGATTTCCAAATGACTACAGACAATGTCAATATATAAGCTTTAACTTAAAGCCCATAAACAGTATTGCATTTGGCCCTGAAACTTCCTTAGATCCAGTGTAACACACCCATCAAGTCATCACAAATCCAAGTGACCTGAAGAATTTAGGAAATCTAAATAAAATTGTGTTAAATAAATTATAAATATTATAAAAATATTGCTATCAAATGCCTGCTAAGCAAAACAATTAAACTACAGGACTTACAAATATCAAAGTAATAAAATTAAGAAATAAACTTTTTCCAACAAACATTAAAACTGAAAAAAAATTATATCAATTTTCAATGCCTCGTCGCGAATCATTGCATAAGTTACACAAAGAGCTTCTGCTCTGCATTTGCGCACAAATTCGACGATATTTTCCTCTAATTCTTTGAATTGCCGCATCGAGACCCCCGAAATGACTTCCGCGATGTATTAGCGCTTTGCTAGCGCTGTAAATACTATGATTTACGGCGTATTCTGCAACGGCTATTTTTAAATTGGCATCGAAACTCTGTCTTTGAAGGCCTCTAATCTGCGGCAGGATTGATCCTCATCTTTCTACTTGATCCATCACCTCACTGTTGAACGTAAAATTATTTTTAATAAAGAAAATATCGCGGAAATAATTGCGAAACGTTATGCGACGTAATTTATCGATCCTATTTACCCTGACGAATTGAAGATATTCCTCAATAAATTGATTACACTTTCGATGCTGAGTCGCTGTATTTCGATCAAATGCAGTAATGCCGGCGCTTCTGGTTTAAAGTCGTCGATTATTGCGCCTTTTCAGAAACAAATGCATCACCTATTGCGCATTCTTGTTCTGTGAAGGCGGTAAAGGCAGTGGTTGTAAACACGAACCGCACGGACGTATAGTAGCTACGGACGCAATGAAATGCTAAATCGTCACGAAAGGTTCACTTTATCTGTTTATTTTTCGCAATTATTTAAATCGTGTAGTTATTAAATGAGCGACGGGTACATATACTATTGATTCAATTCTAGTGTTCGATTAATGTAATGATAGTGTGTGTTTAGTTTTCATTTTAATTATTTACTGTTTTGCGTCATTAAGTGATCAGTGTCGATTGAATTATTCTAACAATTCTTTTCCAAGAAAAATTAGCGGCTACCCGATGGATTCCGTGAAAACGCATATTCGATATGCTATTTGAATCGGAATAATCGTATCTGTACAACATTTGTGGTAAAAATTGTCTTAATTTCCGGTAAAACGTGGCAGTATTTACTAATATCTCCGATTATAATCCTCATAAATATACTCAAATAGAAAGACTACGAGAACATTAGCCATTATGCCGTTATTTATTACTTTATGGTCACCTTTAGTATGCTAAATTGGATTACACTCGATTATAGTCCCCCCCCCTTACTTTTCCGCGGCCATTTTTGGAAAAAAAGGGGGGACTATATTCGGAGATATACGGTACTTATTTATCGAACGACAGTTTACCACATAAATTTGAGACTGAGTACTCCATTAACTTCATTTCTAACAGATCGCTAGAATTACAGAGGTTAAGGAGTCTTGATGAAAGACTACCGGCGGTGAAACCCTCGCTATGGCGAGAGCCAACACCTAAAGGGTCTCGTAAAAACGAATTTTCTAACGCGCTTTTTATAGGGTCAATTGACGGTGCATCGGCTATGTCTCGTTATAGCAGAGGTGTCGCTATAGCCCGTACTCGCTTTAACGAGGTTCCACTGTATCTATTTGTTTCAGTGACGAAGAGGTTCAAAAGAAGGTCCGTAAAAAAAAGTCTAAAATAAAGAATTGGTGGCGAGTTAGGTGGTGGGGCTTTCTTGGGTCCTCTTACTTCTTGGAACTTGAACTTAGTGGGTATTTGTTCTTCATTAGCTTGTACTTCCCTCCATTCTCCGTTGTCACTGTCTTCGTCAGTGTCCAGCTCATCCGAAGACTGAAACGAATGCTGATCTCCATCACTATTATTCCCCGACTCACTGTCACTTTCGTTGTAGTCTGATTCACTTGCATTGGATGAACTGTCTAAAATTTCCAAAATATCCTTGTCCGTTACGAGTGACGGTCCAGCCATTATTGGTGATATTTTTTTTTGGAAAAATATCACTCACACCACTAAAAAAAGGCACAAGACTTTTATACGCAGATTTCGCTGCAATGATGAACTTATCGCAAATTCAAGTGACTCAATGCACAGAAAACACCATGCGAAGAAAAGTATCCAACCTCTGATACGCGCAAGTTGATGCAAACTAAGCCGTCGGGACTCCGCATGCAAACCATTACATTTGTAACTGATGACGCATTCTCAGAAGTTGCCCACAAAGTAGGTGTCAGCAAAGCAGTGACACAATGAATCACTTATGTAGATAAGGAAGATTGGGATAAAAAACTGTGAAGCCTTCACTTTCACGGACTATTCGGCAACGTTATCGGCCACTTGCTGAGGTTCGCTGAAAACATTTTATTCGCGCCCCACGCACAATAATCTTACCCTTTGTGTACTCTTCCTGTAAACAAGAAGTATTGTTTCCTTGTGAATAAAATGTAATAATGTAAGTCAGATAAGACGATTCCTTTGAAATGTATGTCGATGCCGAAAAAGGATTTGATTGTAATAAGGAGACGTCGAAGTATAATTGCAGCGGGCGGGAGATAGAGGTTAGATAAAATGTTACGTCGTGGAAAGAACGGAGTCATACGCACCAATGTATTACATGAATAAAGACGAACGTGATGTAGTGAAGTGAATAACAATAAATCACGCGTAAAAGCGTGCCTAAGCTTGTTGAGAACATCATAAGGTCATTCAGCCGTGGCGGCAATTTACGAGGAAAAAAAGGAGTTCAATAAGCTGTCAGTTTACATAAAAATTACAGAAAAAGAACATTTAAATTAAATATTTATTAAAATTTATCCTCAATATAACTTATAAACGATAATTAGCAACAATGACGTACAAATTTTCTAATTTCCCTTAGTTATAAAGTGGCGTAAGAATTTCGACAAAATGAGTCAGATTTTACAAAGAGTTAAAGAAATAGCGTCCATTAAAATATTTAAAGTATAAATTAAATTATATAAAAAATACCTAAGGATAGCAAAATATGTATAGATTTATTATAAAAATAAATTAAATAATAACACATCATAGTTTATGTGAAGTATTGCTCTAAGCAAGCGGCCGATTAATCGGCCGCTTGGGCGTATTGGGCAGAAAGGCCGCGGCCGATATATCGGCCGCTTGGGAGTGAAAGGGTTAATAATCACATTTTATTTCACGGTTCTACGTTGATTACAAATTATTAAATTATCATTTCATTACCTGCCATCTTAAAAAGAACCACTGAAAAAAATGAATAGAGAATAGGTGCACGATATTCGGAAAATAAATTGAAGTGGAAGGGGTTAATAATAACTTGGGGTAAAAATGTTGAATTTTTAAAATCAAAACCTGGAGAAAGAGCCAGTGGCTGCCTGATGTAATGCGACACATTGGTTGATCGTGCATTCTTTGATGAAGACAATCGTCGAAGGACAAGTGGAAGGCAAGAATGGAAAAGGAAGACCCCGAACAAAATATATGGAACAAGCAAAGAGAGATGTGAAAGAGAAGAAATACGTAGGTGTGAAAAGATTAGCTGATAGGAGAACTGAGTGGAGAGCTGCGTCAAACCAATCCTAGGATTGTTGACCAATGATGATGATGATGCATTCTTTAACAACATGTTATTTAAACTTTATTGCTTGAAAATAAAATTATGGAGACGATCTTAAGTTTTTTTACAGAGCTTTCCTGCTAATTTGCATCTTTAGTGATATTATTTTCATTCATTTCTTGTGGTTGTTCATTTAAATTTACCATTAATTCAGATGATAAGAGTTCATCCTTGGAACCAAGTATCTAGAACCGATTGGGGGGGACCAGACCGGTACCAAGAACTGAAAAAATTTAAGAACCGACTCATCCTTAAAATATATTTATTTATTTAATAGCACTGCTCGGGAGATAAATAAAAACACATGTGAACGTACCTACTCCGCCAACAGCATAAAGAACTCCATTCACTGATGCTGCTCCATGAAATGCCCTAGACTGATGCATTGGGCTACACTTCCTCCATCTGTTCTTCAACTCACTGAAAACCTGTGATGAATAGTGACAAAGAAAATTTTGAGATAGTAAAATATTTATTCCAGAACTAGAAATATGTATAGCTAAAAAATTTGCTTCTGGGGTGCTTGGAAGGTATGCAGGTTGCCTATACCAATATTTTGTAGTAAATCCGCATTAATCGTAAAAGCAAACATTTCATTTAATTAGCCATATAATTCATCTGCATTTTGCAGAAAGCTAAATTGATTGTTAGTCATTAGCAGGCATTATGAAATGTTATATCAGAGGATCCCGTGTATGTACAACAAAGTTGAGGACGCTGGAAGTTTACTTCGTAGTAACCGAACTAAGACACATGAGGGCCATTTCTTGTGAACTTTGAATTGAACATTAAACCAAGTTTACTATGGCTATATCACTGCAATTACTTTTTAACCTCATAAAGGGAAGGAAAACAAAGCCTGAAATCATTCAGAAAAAGCTACCATCCAAATTGACTGAAAAATCTGCTTTGTTTATCCATTTCAGAGACTGTCTCCTCCAATGAATTCCAAATAATTCTTCACCAGAGATGCTCAAATGAACAAACCAATTCACTATCTTTTAGTTATTCAGTTAAGTTAGTAATCAAAGAATGGTGTTTTTTCATCGCATGCTCAAAAATTCATGAAATTCATTCATTTTTATGATGAAATTTTTACTGTACTTCACTATGCTAGATGAAAATTTATTAGAATACTTCAGACTGTGCATCAGGGAAATTTTCAGGAACAAGCCACCGACTGGATAGCTGTAGATATTTTTCTGCTTTGGTAAAACCCTGTCTAAATTGTGGTCAAATATGGAGGTGGGATACTGAATAGCCATCAGTCATTGATTAAGTTTTATATTGATATAATAACATAAGAAAATAAATTGCCTAAATTCTACAATCAACTATACCTATGCTTAACTCTGCTGATGGGAATATGTGAAGCTCTTTTAGTCAAGCACATCAAAAATAGCTACAAAAGAGATAGAATACATAGCTAGCAATACAAAAGCTGTAAGTAAAGGTGAATATGGGAATTGTAGAGCTTCACTTTCAGCTTCCGACACAACAAGCACCCGATTGGCAAGCTATTTTCCGGGGACTTTGAGCACCAGTTAATCCAGCATCCAACATATCGCTTACGTGTATCAATGAGAGTTTGAATTTCAGTCGTCATGTTTCTGCAGGTGTCTGCACATTCTATACGAGTGCACATTACACCTAGGAATTCATGGTAAAATGATTCGATTCACTCACCCAAGTCGTCCCGATGAATCCTGAGGACACATCCCACTTGGTGGGTGGGGAGTGGTCATCCTCCTGATTGCAATCTATCACCTCCACCCTGCCACCACACACATAGAGATCCCCCTCGACAAAAGTGGCAGCCGCGCCCACCAATCGGAGCCAATCATTCCCCTCCTCGTCCTCCAGCATGTGCTTGGGAAGAGGGATCCCCGGGAGCACCCTCCACTTGTTACCAACAATGTTGTAGCACTCCACGCTCGCTTCCGTCTGCATGTGGAACAGGCAGCCAGGGTTTTCGACCCAGCCACTCTCACCCCCTGCAATCCAATCCTCTATATTATTTCTACTGCATAGATACCTTTTTCTCAACTTATACGCAACCAAACTCTACAAATGAGGTACCAAAATGCACAGAATTTATCAGAGAACATGCGACGGCATATCTTACTTCCTAAATATTGCTATTGTTTCCTAAAATTGGTTTTAAAAATGGCCCTTGATATTTCTCTTAGGAGATGAGGCGATCCGCCATCTTGACGTCACGCACTTGCTCCATGGTGCAGAGCAAACCTTTATTTCAGGATATTTAATTGATACTAATTTATTTTCAGATACATATTATTACAAGAATACAGTTAACGCCGTCGGATCCCACCATGTCTTTTAATTTGACTCGCAGACAATTTCCCATTAAGGTTTCCTATGCGATGACTATTAACAAGGGTCAGACTTTGCAAAGAGCTGGCTTATTCCTGCCTGACCCTGTATTCTCTCATGGCCAACTTTATGTAGCATTCTCAAGGGTAAGATCTTTTCAAAATTTTTTGTAAATACTAAGGAAAACGCTAAACAAGTATTAACAGAGGATAGTGTAATTACTTCCAATGTTGTGTTTAAAGAGGTCCTCTGACCTCAATTTGTATATGAACGTTCCAATTCAATTTGTACATAAGACCATGCCTTTTTTTCTACATTTTAAAATTAGAAACCCTCCCTCTGTGGAGCTGCATTGAAAAGAGCAGGGGAAGCCTGCTGGGGGTGGGTGCATCATGCTCGTCATGACCAAACATTGCATGTGAGGCAAAAAAAGCTTGCATTCATCCAAGTCCTAGGTTACCTCTAATCGTGGGCTGAGTTTAGAGTAATGAAGAGTGAAGAAAACTTTGTATTTCAACATAAATAGTTCATGTAAGACCTAGGTTTCCACGTTGCACATCATCATCTGGTACAAATGCATAGAAGGCTGAGAATAAATAGTCGGGGCCAACATTTTTCATTAGGACTAACATTTTTTCTTAGTAAAAACAAGAACTTTGCAATAAGGGCGTCTGTACTGACAAGAGTCTACTGGCTTCAAGCATAAGTTAAGATACACCCCCCTGTCTATTTCGGATAAGTTAACATATTGACATAAGCAAAAAACCAGTCATCATGCTCTCCAGTTCAATGCACGTTTGAGGTGATTGAATGCATGAAGAATGTGGTGGTACGATGTACAGAAACCAATGATTGATTTTCACCACAAATCCAACAAATTTACAAACAAACAAGGCCCACCTCTACCAGCAATATGAAAAAACTGTCCCCAAAGTCACTAGCGAATGATAAAGCCTCAATAAAAAATAAATTATATCATCCAAAATACAAGGTGTTTCAAAAAGGATAACGTATTATTTTGTCCAAACTATCGATCGTTGCTCATCGGCTCAGCTAATGGAGAAAAGAATACAGTCGGATACCGGTTTAACATTTTCGTATTTAATGTTTTTCCGGATTTCATGTTTATTTTTAGAGGTTCCTATTCATTCCACATACAAGGAATGTAAAATTTATCCTTCTTTAGAGTTTCTGCATCCTGCATTTAAGGCCGTAAATTTTTTTTCCCAGAGAAGTCAAGAGTGGAAACACTTTAAATGCGGTGCTACAGAAGAATGAAGAAGATAAAATGGATTGACCGTGTACGTAACAAGGAAGTGCTAAGAAGAGTGGGAGAAAAGAGAAGCCTCCTAAAAACCTTAAGCAGAAGACGGAAAAATCTAGTTGGCCATATTTTAAGGCACGATGGCCTGATGAAAACAATCGTAGAAGGACAGGTTATAAAGGATGTAAAAGAGAAGAAATACATCAATACAAAAAGGTTAGTGGATAGGAGAGAGAAATGGAGAGTTGCGTCACACCAATCTTGGGATTGTTGACAAATGATGATGATGAAGATTTTTTTGACCGATTTTATGTTTTTTCATTATGTTTGATTCAAATGATCATTGAAATCTATAACTTTCTACTCAACAACAAGAAAATTCTCATGAAATTTTAGCAAGAGTCGATTGAATCTACCAGGGAATGCTTCTTCATCAGGATTCTTCCACAAACGCAGTGCTGGGACCTTCAACTTGTGATGCAGGTTATTTGTCTTCACGTAATGTTTCGTTCCCCTTCTAATCCAAACACTTTTATTCGTAAATAAAAGAATAAACTCTGTAAGGTTCACTTGTGTAGTGAATGCACAAGCGAACCTTACAAAATTTATTCCTTTATTTACAATATGGAGTGGTTTCACATAGTCAAGCCTGAAGTTATCAGTTATATTTTTTTGTATGAAATTCAATCTAATGGAGTTAAGTATGATGAAATGAAGAGAAGTTTTTGGAGAATTATACATATTCATATTATTTTAGACTTGTTATAGTCAGCTACACCTCACTTTTATGGAATAAGCTGGGACAACAGTTACGATAACCTCGAGCCTCCCGTGGGGATCACATATAAAGAATATTTGCAGCACAGCCCTGAAGAAATTAGGATTTGTCAAGCGTATTGTGGGAAGATTTTTGGATGAGAAAGTAAAGGAAAGGTGCTATTTCGCTCTCGTCCGACCGCACCTTGAATATGCAGCGAGCATATGGGATCCGGTGCAGAAAGACTTAATCCGCGAACTGAATAAAATTCAAAGGAAGGCTGCGCGTTTCGTCAAAAACTGCTACGGGCGTACAGACAGTGTTACCCAGATGTTAAGCGAGTTAGGCTGGGAGCCGTTGGAGACTCGGAGGCTGCGCGCTAGGCTTAGATTGCTTGAACAATTGAGAATGGATATCTTTAAGAGCGACACAGAGAACATAATATTAAAGCCACACTATATTTCCAGGTCCGATAGAAGTGATAAATTAAGAGAGATATTTTGCCGAACGGATAGATATGCGAATTCGTTTTTCCCCCGAACCATAAAGGACTTTAATAAACGCTAGTCCCAACTTCGTTTGAGCACTTAATTTTTTTTTTAAGCTGTAAACGGCTGGTGTCCTAACACCCCCTGCCACACGCCTTTTAGGCGGCTTGCGGGGTATTATGTAGATTTAGATGTAGAACTGGATCCGTAATGCCATAACATTAGTCACAAAGAACATGCCGAGCATGGGAGGAATTTGAGTGTTGATGTGATATTGTTCATGTCGCTGATGGAGGACAAATTAAACATCTGTAATCCGTACTTGAGAGGTTCGTAAATACGTGTGTGGAGTTTCACATTCGTATACCTTTAAGTTTAATAAATATATGCATTCGAAATACAGCGTACTCCCGATTATCTGGCTGCAGAATATCCGTGTTGCGGATTATCCGTGCATGATTTTCACTCTCAGTCAATATTTTCTGCAATCTTTATTTAAAAATAAAATCGGACGCAAAATCATCGGAATTACTGCATTAATGCAAGGATACACCGGGCTTATTGTTTCCGTTATAATCCCCTTCGTAAAACAGAAGTGATAGCTCCCTAGCTGCATTCACGGGAGCACCATGTTTCTGTTTTCCAAGCCTCACAGTGAGCGACCACACTCCGTGACCATGCATACACGTCCCGCACCAGTTGCAACCCGGGCAACTTGTGCAAGAGGCGACTACGTGGCGTGGTGCCTACCAGAGTAGTTTCCGCCGTCAAGCAGTGGTTTTGAAGCTTTCGTGCAAACCACATTTCTATAACCGTGATAACACAGCCACTGATGTGTGGTTTTCGAAACCAGGCCTTTCTTTGGACCTTAATAATACGAGTTCAACCATGTTAATGCCGCTAAAAAGATCCCAAACTGGCGAAGATGGCTCTCATTGAGTCCGGGAAGCACTCTTAAATAACAGAATAACTGCATAAATAATAATATATTGTTTGTTTTAGGCAAAAAGGGTAGTTTTCTTCATCAAAGAAAACAAAAGGCATTGATTGCGATTCGTTACCCACCATTGGTGTACTCAAAATATACAAATTATTTGGTTTTAGAAATACCGGTTTAGACGAATAACAAGGGTCAATTTTATCCTCATTTGAAAAAGGCCAGATTGGCACCCATGCGATGCCACTCCACGTGACGTCACAGGGACCTAGTTTCTACACAAGTAGATAGGAGTTTTACATTGTCTGAGGTAACCAATGCATGAACGAGGCACAGAGCTCAGGGAAACATCTCTTAATAATCACCTATTAAAACTGGCTAAGGTCGGAAAGTTGCGTCGTATCAGCGCTCAGAGCCTCGCCCCAAGGTCACTTAATCAGGTCATTTAATCGCGAAAAATAGATATTGTCATTTAAAAATCTTAAAGCGTGAAATACGTACTCCAGGTGTTTCTTTTCTTCATTGAACCTTAATAATACGAGTACAACCATGTTATTGCCGCTAAAAAGATCGCGAACTGGCAAAGATAGCTCTCATTGAGTCAAGGAAGCACTCTTAAATAACAGAATAAATCTTTCGATCTAGGCAATGAAAAAATAATAGGAAACCTCCCTATTATGAACATTGCAAGGCATTTAAGTGAAAGTTTGGGTCATCTGTGTTTTCCGATTATTCGTGCCATCTCTCCCCATCATTTGCCCAGATAAGCGGGAGTGTACTGTACATATATATTCTTTTTTAAATGCCCAGAATCCCATAAAATTCAATGTTTAAATTAGAAGATTTAAAACAGTCACAAACCTATGACGTATATTTCATGATCCAAGAAAGCACTAGCAGCATACACTCGAGGAAAGGCCATTGGCGGGATAACACGGTCAATCACATTTCTCAGAGAGGTTCCCGATTCAGGATGAAGACTGTCATTATCTGGCAGGTAGAGAGTCCACGAAGAGGAAGATGGAACGGAGGCGACATAGCATTCAGCTGTCGTCATTGGGACATCTTGAGACAGTCCTCCGACAACCACCACTACCTGCGGATAAAAGTCGAACGAGTTACATCCGTTCACTGCTTCATTGGCTCAAAATATCAGCATAAATGGCCAATGACAGCACATACTGCAGGACCACATGAGGTGGGAATTCCACGGTATGATAAATTACTTGAATAAAAGAATTGAAAAAATTTTAAAAATACTGTCATCACTCAATATCAGATTAAATGAGGGATGACTAAGCTAAAATTCCTGATTGACTTAACTTTAATATTTTAGAGTTCAACCTTCTCAATCTTTACAATCTTGTTCTGTATGTTTTCAGTGACATGAATCAGTTTAGTAATTTATGCTGTTAAGAAATAGTTAGATGATGATGAGAATTGATCTTTTTGCGTGTAATACACAGGTTTATATTAGACAGTGACCTCAGTCATTTTTGACCCAACCTTCAAGTGTAAAAAAAGATCGGCATTTGTAGAAACCCTTCCCACTTGCTCATGTAAGATCATTTGATTATTATAATTTGATTCATAAAAAGGAAACCATCTATATTATACTATTGTTGAAGTGTTGCTTTAGCAATGTCACAATATTGCTATTTAAAAGGGGTCTATTTAAGTGCTTTATTTATAGATCTCGGTCGATAAAATAAGATAATCCTGCTCCAGTATTTACCACTATGCTAAAATAATAACGTATAATGCTATATTCTATCTGAGTGTCCTGATCAGTGCAGAAAAAATTTACTGCAAGTGTAACCAATGTAACGCTTCAAATAACCACTACTCCTTTGCTGCGGCGGATCTATGGAGTGGGGGCTATGGCCCCCCTTTGGGTATCCAATTTACATTAGATATAAAGGTAATTTTTTTCCGACTCCCACTACTGCAGGAATTTTAACCCCACTTACTCCCCCTTGTCCCTATCCTGGATCCGCCACTGCTCCTTTGTCTTTCCATGGAATGAGCGCAATTCTCTATTATCATACATAGAAAAGCAGATTAATGACATTCATTTATCCATGGAAGCTAAAACAATAACCTTAATTATTAAATGGACATCCCAAAGATGACATCAAGTGGGGCATTTGGAAATTCATACGATGTTCACTGGGCATCAAATGGAATGAATATATATATCATAAATATCCACATTTAGACCTCCATTGAAAGGCCATCTTTGTAATGGCTGAGATACATATTTTTGGAATGACTAAAGGTTTGACCCTGTATCTGATCAAACATTGCATACACACATTACTATCATTATTGCACAAGGAATGAAAGGTTGATTGAATTATCTTCACATGATCTTAAAACGGAATCCATAAATAAAATGATACTAATACACAAAGAAATAAACTGCTCACCTCCAATTCTTTGGCACTTAATATTTTCTTGGTGGGCTCAGACTGAATGCAATTAGAAAAAAGCCATTTATAAATGTCTGGTTTATGAATCAGTAGTCCCTTTATCTCATTCTCCAAGTCAGACGTGCTTACATTCTTCAATATATGTAAGAGAACTTTCAAATGTTTTTCTCGACTTCCAGTTTTATCACTCAGCACCCACTCCAACATTGCCTGAAGTAAAAAAAATATATTCAATTTCAATTACAACAAATTACGATAGATAGATAGGTAAGCAAGATGAAAATGACCAACAAAAAACATCTATTTTAAGAGAGATGCATACCTTTAACACCAAAGTGGCTGGATGAGAAAATATTGACAAGTGGCACAGAATAGGAGCTATGGTTTCAAATGGAGCATCGAGCCATTGTTGTTTACGATCTCCAAAGGCGACTGTTTTGAAGTTTTCAATAGTGAGCCGATGAAAGTAGTTTCCAAGTTCTAACAAACCAAGTTTATTGGCTAGGCCACCACAGTACCCGAACGTTGAATACGGAGTGGATAACTGCACAAGTTTGTGAATACAAGCAGAACGAAGGCTGCTTAATTGAAGCAATGATGATGCCTCAAGGAGTGGTAAGATTAGATAATCCGGTGCCTGGGAAGAAAGGCATCGTTTAAACTAAGATACCACTCGAAACCAAGGAATTTTATAAGACACTATGACCATTAAATACATTCTATAGAAACCCTAAGAATCAGAAACAAGCGTATATATAACAAAAATACAGAAAAATAACTGAAATGAATGCAGAAAAAACATTTTGAGGTGTTGACACTTACAAATATTTCCCCTGAGTACATGAACTCAACTGCTGCACGCAAAACATCTCCATCCATTGAGTTGATTACTATGCGTTCTTCTTTTGATTCTTTCAAGCCGAGGTTAAACATTCCCCTGAAAAGATATCATTCTACTGACAACTCACCGACAAAACTAGAAAATTACTTAAAGATATATAAATTACTAACCGGAAATAAGGAGATGCTGCACTTAGTATTAATCGATGAGCAGGTATTTCCCCATCGCATACTAATATTACATCACATAGTGCACCAGACTGTCGCATTTCACCAATAGATTGGAATACAAGTTTGTGATACAGTTCATTTCTGAACAACTGTGGTTCCTCCATCATTTTCCGTCAGGATTTCGCACACATTCGGCAAATAATTTAAATTTCTATGCACCTAAGGAAGGAGAAGCGTCACTTGACGCACCAAGATTTCACCTTGCCTTACCAATAATTCCCGATTCTTTCACAGAAAAAACAATGTTCCGAATCATATGCAACACGACGACGACCAATGTTGACTGCGGTGAAAATTTGTAAACAGTGACATACGGTGTTGCCGATGACAGCACCAGTGGAAGACTCGTGGAGAACAGTGTTGCCAAAACGCCGCCCTATCCAGCTGGTGGGCCACACACCGCGCCAAAACATTGAATTCAAAATAAATTGCGGAAGACTCACGGTTCGCGTCGTAATAATCTACGTTCGGTTCGCTGCAGCGTTGTTAATAGCGTTTATTAAATTTTAAAATCCTATGTATTATTACAGAAAGGTCTTTTTCAGCTTAGTCATGAAATAAATCCTTTGTATATATTATTATTATTACAGAAAGGTCTTTTACTGTCATTCCAAATATGCTCCGTTAATACTGCACCTACAGTGATAAATGAGGTATCACTTTAAACTTTGAATCACCAGATTCTGACGAAAATGCTATCTTTATCTCAAATGTCACTATTCATTAATTTTGCTAAAAAGCTTCGATTATTCCATGCCGATTACTCGCTCGAGGTGTGTCGACTCGACACGTTTTTTTATTCTATACATCAAAAAAAGGTTTAAAAACCCGTTAAACCCATAACTAAACCAAAGAATGGTAACATAAACATTCAAAAATATTTTTTTTAATCTAATAAGTATGAAGAATGTTAAACGTTCTCTAAAAGATAAATTGGGCGTTATGAACTTAAAAGATTACGTACGTAAAAAACAGAAACATATTATTCAGTAACAGCCGTCATGATTGTTCTTTCTGGTAACAAACTCTGTCGCCTGTAATGCATATTTTTTGTATATTTTTGCAAGAAAACGTTCCGGCACTGGTAAACAAAAGACATAATACTTAAATAACACTTTCGTCAATTTTGGAGCCCGAAAATTTCTTATATATACATTAGCAACCAAAAAATTGTGATAAAATGTAAATAATAAGTTTTAATAAAAAAACACACACACTTCTAAAAAAAAGCTTAGGAAAGTACGTTCCGGCCCTGCTAATTTTGTTATGACGTCACTGCCTGACACTGTGAAAGAGCGAATTTTCGCACGGGTTACCTAGTTGAACAATAATAGGGAATTATCACAGTTTTAATTTTTCACATTAAAGATTTCCATCAATCATCTCGTACAAAATCCATTTAAATGCATATTTTACAAAAATAATAAATAAAAACGATGCGAGAATCAACCAATAACTTGGTCATGAAAATATTGCTGTACGTATTTCACGATGTTTCAGTAAATATTGTGCATCGTCACTACGCATTTCCGTCGTCAATTGGGAGTCGGATTACAATCCAAATTGATCGAAAAGAGAAATGAAGAATAAATATATGTAAGCTGTCAATTAGCAATGAATACCGTGTATTCATTGCTAATTAACTTTTTATATCGCACTATGCCACCGTCACAGCACATTGAGCATAGTCATAGGATAGTACATACTTACTCTATGCCATAGAGTAAGCATATACTTACTCTATGGCATAATTCAAGGTTTGAGAAGCACCAGAAAAATAGACCAGAGTCAACCGAAAATTTTGCAATGGTATAAACTGCGCACAAATATTTTACTGCCGATATATACATATGTCAGTCTCAAAGTACCATTATAATTCCTAAAACTAATTTTTGTTGCTCACATGCATGAAATATGCCTCGTAAATTCCTGGAATATTCAGATGTTATTCTAATTACTTCGACCATCAGAATGCGGATTAAGGCAGAGGCACAGCTAGAAATTAAGGCTAAGAGGGGGGGGGGTTAGGCGCAACTTATAACACTGGGGGGTCTGAGGGTGTGGATTACCCGCCAGGGTAAGCGGGATGTGCGGGGGTCCCTCCCTTAAAAAAATTTTAAGATAAATGGCTAAAAATGGTTAGTTTTACGGCGAGGGATATTTTATTAATCCTTGCACTATTCAAAACAAGCAATATTAATCCAATTCTGTGAAATTCGTACGACGTCGTTCAAAAATCTGTACGACCAATTTGCTATGCACCCGATCGCCGAGAGGGAATTATGGATAGGAAACACAGAGCCATGATAGGTTGACGCACCGAATTATCACCAATCGCGATGACACGGCGAATACGAAATATTTACTTGATTCAGTAGGAATGTATTTTGGCTCTTTTTCGCGCGAAATTTCAACCATACCCAAAAAGAAACCCTATTACCTTGAAATTTGGTCTTGTGGTTACGTTAGAGATGTTAGTCATCAGTTATTATTTAATGAAAGTCAGAAATTGCGTTTATTTCTCCCGAGATTGACGTTTTTCCACAATTGTGCGTCTTTTTCTGTTGGTGGTTCCTCTCTCTCCTCGGTGTGATGAGGCTTACAAAAATTGAAATTGTTTACCGTGCACGGCAAGTTGCGGAAAGATAACCATATGCGAGAGCTTGTGTTATTTTGGTGCAAACTGCACCAAAAATGTTGGGGGGAAATTGTATGAAGGTACTGATGGGACACCCTATTCGAATGTAAGCACATCACACCAATTTTTATAGTATTTATGCTTGTAATCTTTCCGTATTTTTGCTCGCAACCCTGATATCCTGAGTTCTCTGAAGAAATGTGGTAAAATATTCCTGCAAGCAAAGGAATTGGCAGATAGTCCGAGGAATGAAATGATATTCTGCTCCCAAAATGGCCGTACTAGCTAATAATTTTGCGTTCTTTTGATTGCCTGTTATAAAACTGTCAAATGATCGTCAATTTTTCGCTTCATACTATTGGGCCGCGAGGGTCCCATGAAGCGGGCTGGCTCCTCCGAGGCCCTTGAAGGCCTGCGCTCAACGAGTCGTTGTGTCCTTGAGGAGAAGTTCATCAAACCAGCAGCAGTCACGCCGGCAATGGCTGGTGTCGTGCGGAGGAATGGGGTTCGACCCCTGACGCGCATTTTGTCGAAGCGCGTTATGCCTAATATGGCGGAGGCTTAGTATCTTTTTTCAGAGGTGTTTATTTTCTCTTTGTGGAATACTAAATTCTATCATTTGTTTGGAAATAAGTCTATTTGCGCGGAATTTTTGAGCGGTTAGATATTTATATATACAAGAAAATTGAAATTTCTCCAGATCGAGAAGGCTAAACGATGACGGAAAAATTAAAAAAAATAAAATTTTAGGTTCAGCTTACTTGCATAAATTTCTAAAAGAATCTTATCAATATTTATCGATGAAAAATTCAATGGTTCTAATATTCACTGAATGTGTTACTTAATACTTTCTACCAGAGGCTAATAATTATAATTTTGAAGCAATTCGAAATTTTTGACGTCATTTAGGCTTTGAAGAGTTACATTCTATCAAAAATTTATTTTAAGAAGAGAAGAAGAGTTACATTTTATAAAATAATGATCCAATTCGTCGTAATGTTACATATTGTTTGTGTAATTGAAGATTTTTTTTCCTTCAACTATAGATAACGTTCGGTTCTGTGGGAGGTAAAAATCTGCAGATATCACAGTATTTTTGCGTAAATCGCTCGCGGCAATCTATTTTAAGGAATGGCATTTTTTTAATTATTAGCATTTTCTTATTTTTCATGTTAATCCATTATTCCTTTTTATTATAATATTTTATGTAGACGATGATTCATTTTAGCGAGTTCTCCTGGGATAAATCAGTTTTAACCCTTTAAGGCCCAAAGGACATATCCGTCCCAAAATTTTGAAAATCTCTCAAAATTAAATGAAAAGGTATTGAATAATAGGCTATTGGCTTCTAGTTTTTAATTCTTTTGCGATATCCTTAACAGTGGCGCAGCGAGGGGGGGTTTGGGGATAACCCCTCCCCCCCAAAAGCTCAGAGAAATTTTTAAGTTTAATTCATTCCACTTATTTGGATTAATATTACTCAAAAATACTGTAAATATTAATAAAATATCCCTCAGAAGGCCGCAAAACTCACTATTTTGAACCATTAAATGAAAAATTTTCTAGGGTAGGGCCCCCGCACCTCCCGCTTACCCTGGCGGGTAATCCACACCCTCAGACACCCCAGTGTTTTGCGCCTAAAACCCCCCCTAGCCTTAATTCCTAGCCAGGGGTGCCGACTTACAAAAAATATTGGGGGGGCCCAAACCGGGGACCTTGCCCTGGTAAATTTTATAAGTGGTGAATTTAAAGTTTTTTAAGCATTTTAGAAGAGTCATATGATCAACATTAGAACTCTGATCACTCGAATCTCGATATCTGGAAACTCCGGGGAAAATCGACAAGCCTGACAAATTTTTTCCTCGCATCTGTAACGAATTTTTGGGGGGGCTCAGACCCCCTCAGGCCCCGTGGAGTCGGCGCCACTGTTCCTAGCTGCGCCCCTGATCCTTACGATATTGTTACATAGTTTCCACATTTTTAAGAACTTTCACTTGAAATGCTGTTCACGAAGTGGAAATTTGATACATTATAACAAAGCAGTGACAATGGTCAGTTATAACAATAGACTTTCGGTTTATCCTTAAGGTGTACCTATCCTGAGGAGTCAGTACGAAAAACTCCGCATTTGTGCTTTAATTTTCACAAAATTAGTGTTGTTATGTCATGGGACACATATGTCCCTATCGACCATAAAGGAGCGAGAATTGTTATTATTTCTCGTTCCAGACTGTATCTCAGAAACCATTAGAGATACCGCTTTCATGTAAATGTTATTGGAATCTCCGCATTAATATTAGCCTAAAAACGTATTTTGTTAAGCAATCTAATGGCTGCAATATCTATGGGCCTTTGAGGATTAATTTCTCGCTACATCCTAACCATGAATATGCAATGCGTTTTAGTAGAGGTCACAGGTAAATTATATAATTATATTTTGGTTACATTGGAAGGGAACTCCTACAAGTGCGCGCGTAAAGTTAGGGTTGGCTCGGATGAGCGGTTTCTGACTTGGGTTGCCGCCAACCATGCTATTAACATACAAGAGTTTATTTTGGGACGGAAAAAATATAGTTAGTTATGAGCTTGTGTCGTATTTTTACCTCCTCTGCACAATCATTTACAATAGATACTCATGTAAAATAATAAGGTAGACTTTGACCGATTGTAATTCGCTAAATAAAAACTAAGAATTTCTACGTATGATATTTTTGCTGCAGCCAGTTATGACAGTATTCTGCTTGTTTTTTGTTCATACATGTAACAACATAGGTAATATTAATTAGTATGAAGCTAAATGAATGTCGTAGCTTTATTTTTGGAATATACTCGAAGATAATAATGATTATTTGATTTTTCTAGCAATAAAAATATTTTCCCCTTATACCCTACGTAAGTGCAGAGTGCTGTATCAACTACATTCCCTGTCCACTCATTCAGTGGCAAATTAATGGACATAGAGAATTGTAGGCAATACGGCCAATTGTAGGCAATCTATTTCTTTCCGTGGATTGTTCGTCACCACGAAGATTTTTTGAAGCTGTTCCAAAAGCCAAAACTGGATTAGATTCCGGTATCCTTCGATCAAATTAAACTGCCTATATCAACCATGGTTACAAAATCTATTTAGAGGCTTTCAATATACATGATTAGCATAGTACTGAGGCCATTAGAAAAAAGCAGGTTTATTTTGTAGGGTACGTTGGCCTGTTTTGTATATTTTTCTACAAATTATTTTGGATCGGTATTTTCACACCGTATATAAATCCTCCAAATAAATTGCAAGTGCCTGATAAAATATTTTACGTTTTTGTAAAATGGGTTGCGTACCCGTAGGAGCAGGGGCGCAGCTAAGAATTAAGGCTAGGGGGGTTTTAGGCGCAACTAGTACATAGATTTGTGGGGTATTGCATACCCGCCAGGGTAAGTAGTTGTTGCGGGGGCCCTACTCCAGAAAAATTTTAAGAATAATGGTTCAAAATGGCGAGTGTAAGGCTTTCTGAGGGATATTTGATTAATGCTAACACTATTCTATAAGTAATATTGATCCAATTAAGTAAAATGGATTAAACATAAAAGTTTCTCTGAGCTCTGTGTGGGTTTTATCCCCCAAAACCCCCCCCTCGCTGCGCCACTGCATAGAAGACACTTCCTCGCCCGTTGAAGTCTCCGCTGCATGACGGGTTGTGTGACTTAGGAGTCCAGACTAGTCCGGGGGAGAGTGACAGAATTCACCCGTTGAGGTCTCCGCAAAATTTTATATTCTATACCCCGCCTTAGACGGGTGATTTCAGAACCATTGTTGGATAAGGAGACACATATAAGCACCAGGGGCGCAGCCAGGAATTAAGGCTGGGGGGTTTAGGTGCAACTAATACCGGGGTGTGTGGAGGTATGGAATACACACCAGGATAAGTGGTAGGTGCGAGATTAATACATTGCGGAATTTTAAGATAAACGGTGAGTTTGGTGGGTGGTGAGTTTTACGGCTTTCTGAGGGATATATTATTAATCCTTACACTATTCTATTAGTAATATCAATCCAATTAAGTAAAATGGATTAAATTTAAATATTACTCTGAGCTCTGGGGGGGGTTTAACCCCCAAAACCCCCCCCTCGCTGCGCCACTGATAAGCACATAGTATGCATCGTGTATCCATTGAGCATCCAAATAAATAAACACATTCCATGTTTATTACGTCACGGAATTTACCAAAAAATCAAATTTTCCTCCATTTGGACATAATAACAATGGAAGGTGATTGAAATTTCTGGTTTTTGGAATTTACCTCTGGATCATTTCCGTTCAGCCACCTCTGTGCAAAATTTTAGCCCTCAAGCTATTCTGGAAGTGGTGGGGAACTCACACACATGAATAAGTGAGGCAGTCGGTCACACATCCCATTGAATATGCATAACACCCCCCCCCCTACTATTACAACCCCCTGGATGGCTGCATCATCCGGCCCTGACTTGTGTGGCTGTTAAGATCATGCATTATTGACAAATGACTGTGCCTTCCTGGCTCAGAGATGTTTTTCTGCCTTGAACCCCATGTCCTGCTATATTCAATTTAACTATCTATTTTAGCCATGGTGATAAGAAATACTTGCTACCTCTCAAAATATACAAAATGCTTTAAACTAGCATTGTTAGAGAAAAGAGCAAAAGGAAAAACCAGAATTCCCACCTAATTTAATTCTTTTAGGCGGAAGAAGAGGGAAAGCCAGGGTTTTCTGAATTTTTTTCAGACCTCAGCATCCACTAAATTTTCAGCCCTGCTCCTTTTCCTTTATGGCCAGTAATTTGTATACTTGAGAGAGTCAGTTATGCAAGGGGTTTTCTTGGGTATGCACTCACCGCCCTGCACTGGCTAGGTTAGGAGACTTTATAGGATATGATGGATAGAAATAATTGACAAGCAACACTTCCCATTCTTATTTGCTCATATGTTACTCCCTTGAATGAAACTTAATTGTTTGAAATTCCATCGGTTCTGAGGAAATTTTAAACCAAAGAGCAGAGTAGATAGAGGCAACAACTTCAACCCAGGAGTAAGATCATTGCTGAGAATAATAACTCCAGCATCAGCACGGTCAAAAATCATCCCTCAGCATGTGGCTGAACCCAAATCTTCCAATATTAAAGCACTTATGTTGGTTTCATGGGCTCACAGTACCATTTGAATGTCTTTTGATCAAATGGAGTCATATAACAGTGGAGAAGTATAAAGGACATTCCATGCCTGTCCTTCCAATGGCATCCACCAATAGCTTGTATGATATGTGGCATAATGCGATGGAAGTTCTTAATACATATAAGTTAAATGAAACATTGCAATATTTCCACAGAATTTATTCAAACAAGATGAGTTTCATTGCCACAACAACATTTTCAAATTATTATTATTACATGTGCAGCCATGTGCCTCCTTAAATACTTCCTGTTACAAAAGGAGAGGAGGGGTAAGAGGAAAGATGAGGTTTGGGTGTCGGAAAGTAGGGATATTGAAGATTGCGGGAGAATGGGTCATTTTTATGTTCTCAAGCAAGAGGAAGAGGGGGAAGAAAGGTTCCAGGGTGAGGGTATCAGGCACATCTTCATTGTCTTCTTCAGCCATGGCGCAGCGAGGGGGGGCTTTGGCGGGTAAACCTCCCACCCAGAGCTCAGAGAAATTTTTAAGTTAAATCCATTTTACTTAATTGGATTGATATTACTCATTGAATAGGGTAGGTATTAATAAAATATCCCTCAGAAAGCCATAAAACTCACCACTTGGAACCATTTATCTTAAAATTTATCTGGGGGAGGGCCCCAGTATCTCCCAGTATCCTGGCGGGTATCAATACCCCTCAGGCCCCCAGTATAAGTTGTTTCTAAAACCCCCTAGCCTCAATTCCTAGCTTCATCCATGTCTTCAGCGTTGAGGTCGTCAGGGCGGAGTCCTCATTCTAGATGATCTCCTTCTCCTGGGTGTTGACCCCATGTCCGTCTTCTATGGCATGGGGGGAACAGTGTTTGGGCAAGGATGTGTATTAAGGGTTGGTAGAAAAAAATACCTTGGATTCCAAAGATTTTTTGGGGGTCAACGGGGAACGTTAGAGCGCAAGGGTCCAACCTCATAGTGTTGTGGAGATATGACATCTGCCAAGGTAATCTTTTATACATTTAAAGTCTGGCAACCCATGCATTGACTTTGACAAAAGCAGCTGTATATTTTGGATGGAAACGTTTCCAGTAAAGGAAAAACCCTTTCGTTTTGCTGCAAGCAAAGCAAACAAAGCCATAAAATCGGAGGTAAAAACAAAATTATAAGCATGAACACTTGTTAATTGAGTTAAGACAGGTGCTTTTCTCCATTTGTCTGAAAGCTAAGAATTTCTTTGAAGGGAACACAAACATCTTGATATCGGAAATAATTTTATCCAGGTCACAGTGCACCTGTGGTAAAAGTCCAAAGCATTTTTGATGGAAGATACTGATCGCTATGAGTGAAAAAATAGAATGACCACGGTTTTTTACAACCATAGTGAAGATGTATGGTTATATTAATACATCCTCAGATTTGTGGAAATATATACACACTTAAAGTTCTGAATTAACTTTGCTAATAGGGTAGTTTCCTTCATCAAAGAAAACGATAGGCATTGATTGCGATTCGTTGCCCACCATTAGTGTATTCATAATACACAAATTATTTGGTTTTTGAAATACCGGTTTAGACGAATGGCAAGGGTCAAATTTTATCCTCATTTGAAAAAGGCCAGATTGGCGCCCATGCGATTCCGCTCCGCGTGACGTCACAGGGACCTAGTTTCTACACGAGAGGATAGGAGTTATACATCGTCTGAGGTTACCAATGCATGCATGAGGCACAGAGCTCAGGGAAACATGTCTTAATAATCACCTATTAAAACTGGCTAAGGTCGGAAAGTTTTCTTCGCTTGATAAGGTATTAATAAACCTTTTTTAAGCCTTGCGCTACCAGACAGGAAGGTACTCGGCTATCCACTAGCATCCTGCGTCCTATCAGTGCTCAGAGCCTCGATCAAGGTCACTTCACAAGGAGAGAGGGGGAACCAGAAATGCGGCGCACGGACTTTCCTACTTACGCGTCGCGTTTTTGCGCGCTTGAAATTTTTCACTTTTCATTTAATCGCGAAAAATAGATATCGTCATTTAAAAATCTAAAAGCGCGAAATACGTACTCCAGGAGTAATAATCTTTCGATTTAGGCAATAAAAAAATAATAGGAAACCACCCTATTACCTTGACTCAGGTATCAATAGAATGCACACAATATGGCAATTTACAAGGTAAATATCTATAAAAAGATTGCATCAAGATTTAGTTCCCTGATCAAAGATCAAGGTAAGAACCAGAATTTAAATAAAATCAAAGATAATATGCCAGATAATCTTGAAATTATTTCATATTCAAAGATGAGAGTCTCAGTGCTCAGAAATGATTTCAGTTACTAAGTTCCATTTCATTTCATGATCTGCAAGAGTCCTCAGAGGTCCTCATTGACAATCCCAATTGCTCTGATTTTGAGTGAGGTATACATGGCAACCCTGAGAATCAACAGCATTTCATTTCATTCAGGCCCGTTAAATCATACATGATAAAAGATACAACACAATTATTACTAAAAATCTTGGTTTATTGACAAAATATTGTGCCATTTACACATGAAATCACACAAAAGATTTACAATGAAAATGACTGCATACATTTTCAGCCCACAATGCTGGAACAAACTCAAATACATATTTCATTCTATTTGAAGGAGTACTACAAACTTGCACCCATCGCTCTGCAGAACATTGAGCCTTGTCAGCAAAAATTCGTCTTTTTACGGTCAGAGTTGAACCAGGTATATGCCACCACTGGGTTGAGCAAACAGCATTACAAAATCTTTCAACCATAGAATATGACAAAAATGTCACATTTTGAATGCTGTAATTTGAGAAAAGGCAATACTCTTCTAATATATTTGGTGGTGAAAACCATTAACACATTACTCATTTTGCAAAGTCCAACAAAATTGAAAAAACTATTGAAATAAGACAACGTAGAAAATTTGGTCTTTAATTAAATATATAATGTGGATTACCTAATTTCATGACTAGTAATTGATTGTCAGACATTTACACGAAGTTAAAAGTTCCATATTGCCATTACTTCTCTCTCCAGTGATGCTTATGACCAGCGTTAAACTATTAAAGCAAGGTTATATAATTCAACACCAAATTACACATTAAATCCCACTTCCAGTCTCAATATTCAACTACCACAACACCAATAGATGGAAAATTAATGGAAAGATATGAACCTATGAATATCAAAGTTCCATAAAAAGTAAGGGACAATTGTGAAGTTGAACACATGGTATTTTGATACAAATTTATTTTTTATAAAACTAATGAGAAAATTTTGAGATTATAAATACCTTGTAACAACATTAAAGAAAGATAATTATAAAAAAACTATGGTCTTCACCAAAATAAATGCTGTAGTTAAAGAAAGTCTCTCAGTACCTTATACCAACATGAATTTTATAGTGTTTATGGAGTAATTCTAAAAACAATTCTGAAAATACTTAACTCTATGGCCGATAAATATAATGCTCTTTTCTCATCAAATTACCACTCATCAAAATTATATCAAACCCAAAAACAGTATGTTTTAGGTACATATTTCGATCCATTTCCCAAAACCTATATAAAATGAGGATGTGCTACATAGTATTGCTAAGTTATCTATTTTTCACTGCCTTATCATGCTAAAAAAAATACTTTTGACACAAGGGTGTACAAGATCTTCTAGTAAAGAGACAATCTCACTTACTTCTTACAAAAGGAACCAAAAAATCTGCGTTAAAAATATATAATTTCACAGTCATTCTATCCAGAATAAGAGAATGTAAGAAATTCATGTATATACTATGTATTCATAGATAAACTTAACTAATCCTTTCTCCACCTTACCAAATGCATTTCCAGGATGAAACCAGTGAAAAACTCAATTAAAGGATTCCAAAATTACTTATCATTCAAAATTAATAGTTACTAAGTATTTGTGATCAAATCCTTCCATTGATACTTCCTTATATGGAGTTTATTTTAAGAATAATTAATATCTAGAAGATTTTTGTGTAGTAAAATTTTAGCATCAGAAAATACGTGGGTAAAAATCTAACCCAGTGGGGATCCCAAGACAAGTTTACCCACATTATTCACCGGGAAAGCATCAAATTATATTTCATCAGAAAATATGTATTCCTTTAATTTTTTTAGATTCAAGGTTGACATTTGGTTTCCCGGGGGACAATTATTCAATGACTACTTTAAAAATTAGCCAATCAAATATAATAGGTGTATGAAATTCTTTTCAAATTCCTAATCAGTGTCATTTTATTCATTTACGGGTAATTTCAGCACAATCATTCTAGAAGCCAGATGTTTAGACTCTACCCATCTTCCTGGAGTTATACAGATAATATTTTTTCACAATTTACCCAAGCTTTACGAACCAAATACCATTTAGTGAGAAAGATGATAACCTTTCGGCCATTGCTAATTTACAAGAGTTCAATGTTTCACATTGCACAGATAATTCCACACACCAAGTTCCATTTGATGGTAACTTAAAAACAACTGAGCAATTCAGCTCTCATTATCACTCTTATTACAAAAGAGCATCAGCAAAATAGTGATGCATTCCAATATTCATTTAATGGCCAAAATAAAATATCCTCCAAAAAAATTACATTAACTTCCACATATCCTACTCTATCTCACATCAAAAATCAAGTTGATATAATCATTACATTTTCAAAAACTATACTTGCATCACTTACTCAATATAATTTGAATTGGTACTCTATTAAATGCATCCATGTAGGATAGGGAATTCATCAACTTCACAAGGGATTTTTGCAGTGTTAATGGGTTCTATATGTTTGATTCATTTTCAAATTATATGGTAGCATTACACACCATGAGGAGTATTGTCAATCAATTGCCTAAACTTCTATTCTAAAAAGAAAGGACCACACAGCTCATAGCTTTCAATATGTTCCCACAAACTCATGCTCCCATCACATAATTAACTTTGTGACTTTGCTGTATTAATCACGATCTATATATCAGGTCTGAAGTGAGATTCAAACATATCAGTGCATCAGAAAACTGATGTGCTAACATTAATCATCATTAAGCAAGAATTTATGCATTGGCATCAGCAATAATGAGTTTAAAAACCTATGAGTCAAAATAAAAGATACAATGTATCCTTTTCTACAGAGAACTTAAAGATAATCACGCATTGTTCGATGCATGATGTTCATTCATGACTCGCAATGTAGGAAATTCCGAACTAAAGAAAAGTAAATGCTTGACAAAAGTCAAATGCCATCAATACATTAAAAGTTATAGGCAAAAATCTCACTAACGATACATACAACTGAAAGAATTAGTAATTACATTTCATACAATAAGCATAGGCACCAGTACTGGACCTTAGAAGTTGTATAAAGTTAAATTTACCATTGCTAACATTTGCATAAAATTTCAAAATATTGTAAACAATTCCTAAAATTTAATTCCCAAATTTATAAAAGCAATATAGGTACTTAAAATAAGCAACACACTTAGAAACATTTAAAAATATGTGCATACAAACACTCAGAAAGGAAAAATACTTTGACCCTCACAGTCATCAGTTATAAAGGGAATTACAAAAAAACCTAAGATACATATTAATTAACGTACCTGAATATAACATATATGAGTATTATAAAGTAAACAAAAAATAATTGTCACAAAAGTAAGCCATCATTTATGCCTCTAAAGCAGCAGGCCAAGGCACAAACAAGCATTACTGTGTTTGCAATCGACCTTCGTCATGGCAGAGGGGGCAAAAATTGAACAAACAGCACATCTACGAGTGCATTGGCTGAACAATAACAAAGGCTATACAACATATACACAACCTAATTCATGGCAACACTGACGGGCAATTTCACACACAAAGCCAACTGAAAGAAGGCTTCACTTCGTCCACACTTTCTCGAGAGCGGCAAGACCATTTTGAAATTGTTCCAATGGCTTTCGTTTTCTTTCAACACACTAAATTGTTCGTTACACTTTCAGAAAGTCATTGGTGTTGAAGAAATGAACGTGTGATGAACACATGACGTTTTGAAACATGCGGAGATTTCTTTCTCTGGAGGAGATTTCTAGAGCAGCAACTACAGGAGAGTTGGAATTACTTGATGTAACTGTCAAGCACTCGGTAGAGGCAGCACGAGAGGCATATCCCGATGATTTGAATGAGTACCAGGCCGACCACCACTCCAAGCACAATGTCCGTGCGCTCGTTCAACGTATTCAGGAAGACTTGGTAGCATCCCTGCAAATAATCAACAGACATAGTGTACTCCACAGTCGGGGTGGACTGGTCACAGTTAGCAGGCAGGAATACCTGCCAGGGCCCTGGCCCAGCAAGGCCCCAGGCAATGCACATGTATAATGCATGGAATACTTATGTTTTACAATAAATTGCCTACCTATATAAAAAATATCAAAAGTTCATTTAAATTCAAGTGTGCTGTGAAAAACCTACTTTCATGTAAATTATTCTATAGTGTAGATGATTTTCTAATTGAAACTAATTTAAATGTATAATTGAAATATGATAATAAAAAAAAATTGTAAATTGTATGTATTGTATTTTTCATATTGTTTCGATATTGTGCATAATATTTTTTTATTTATATGGAATGTAAAACATGTAATATATTGACAAAGCCATGCATAATTCATATGCTTATGGTGACTGAATAAATTGAATTGAATTGAATTTTTACCAATAGCCCAGTGTACCAATGTGTATTATGAGCGATTGTTCTCAAAGTCAAGATTATATAGACCAGGTTTTGCAGCTCTTCGTCTCAAGAAAAATTTGAGCCCTCATTTTTTTATATTATATATTTAAGTTTCGCAAGACTGTTGGCTTTCTTGCGTGGACATAGATAAAATTGTTGACATTTTTACCCAGTCGTGCGAAAAATCCACATAGAAAAAAATCATTCGCCTTGACCAGGATTCGAACTCTGATCCCCCGATTTCCTGTTAACACGTTGCGTACGGATGGCGAGAATTCTCGTCATTTTTTTCCCGAATGTTCCGGACGGATGACGAAGATTCTCGTCATTTAGGTGCGTCAACCTAAACAATTTTAAAGCGTACAATACGTATTCGTTAGTACGTTTTCAGTTGTTGTTCGCTATTTATAATGAATTGATACATCATAACGTTTGATTGAGTAAAGTTATATTCTAAACATTAGCTTTTTAGCCATGTTTAAACCAAAGGCATTATGCCCTAATAGGCACATATTTCCAGAATCGGCATTCCTAGGAATTTAAATACCCCAGTACGCAACGTGTTGAGTGCTTTAGCCAGTTAAGGTGTCATTCCTCCTTGTGGATATTTGTGGACACAACCGGAAAAATCAGTGGAAATCGGGGTATCTGGGTTCGAATCCTGGTAAATCAAGGCAAATGATTTTTTTCTGTGGATTTTTGGCACAATTTGTGCATTGCAGGTGGCTGTCGTAAAAGTTATCACCGCGGCTAGTCCAGGCACACTTACAACCATATTTACCCAGACTTAAGGAGGAGTGAAAAACACTTCCTTTCAATGAGCACTTCCTTCCGTTAATGAAGTCTTTCCTTTTAGCCTAAAAAAAATCTATCTAAAATACATAGTTTCATCTCACTTTTTTTAATGGCAGAGCTACTGTTCGAGGACAATTGACCTCAACACCCCACTGGGGTCATCGAGTAACCACTTCCGACCTGATAACTTCACCAATAATCACTTTGCCCCTGACTACAATAAAAACACCATGCAAGGGACAACCATCACTTGAGAAACTTCCATTCCCATTAATAAGTTTCACATTAAAAAAAACAATCCTAGAAACAAGAGCACATAATGTATGTAATTCCAGATTCCATAAATAAAAGAATAATTACAACTAACCATTCATGACATTATATTAATTTGTGCAAAACTCCAGGTTTTCAAGGCTATATTTATAATGTTTTCTAGGCTATGATTTTGCAGTTTTTTCATGCATGTAGATTCTTTCACTTTTTACACAAGCTTTTGAGTGTTTATTCACGTCTATAAAAAGTGAAAGAATGTAGTAAAATTATTATAAACACTTGATAAAGCTAAGAGAGAATCTGTTGTTCTGTTGGAAGTAAGTTTGACGAAACCATGAGCCAAACAAAATTTTAGTCCCCAATTTACTACTTTATTCATGTCATTTACTTTGCAGAGTTCATGGTGGATAATATACATAAAATGAAGATATTTTCCCTTGATATGATGCTTTAAAAATTCCCAATTTCAACCCAAAATTCACAAATAATCCACAAGATCCAGTACTGAAAATTCAATGACAATTCCCTGATTCCCCAGTTTTCCCTTGTCACTCGGAATTAGCCTGGAACCCATGATTAGAAAGCTAGATCCACAAAAACACTATGCATGCATCACTTGATAAACTTTCTTCATCATTAATAAGTTTCAGATCATAAAAAAGAGCAGTTCTAGAACAATTCTACAAACCCCAAATCCATACCCTTGCAGGTCGAGATGGCCTTGCAAGGGTATTACTGAGGAACTAGCCCCTTTACCCTAAATGTGTGAAATTCACATGCCTGCGGCCTAGTCAGGGGTCAGCTCTACCCTCACCTATCCAAACAAACCTTAAGGTCACCAGGTGATTGAGTGATAGTAAATGTAATGCCAAAAGGGAAAAAATCATTTTACTCTATAAACAAGGTTTTGGGGTAGGCAATGGACAGCTTACGTCATTTGCATAGTTCGTAGTATGTAGTAGAAGGGAAGGGTGGAGAGAAACCCAGCATTGGAATCAGCCTGCTCTAAATGATGGCATCATGGTCCATTGGAAGGATGGAGTGTTATACTTTAAATCCCCTCCCCAAAGCACTCAAGCAGAGATTGCATAGCTCTGAAGAATCTCAAACATCACCAGGATGTGGGCAAAAAGGGATAGGATTTTACTCTATTCCGTTATGCACACATGTTAACCTTTCAAAAAGTCAAGAGTAGTAGACAAACACGCCGCAGAGTCATGGGCCACCCAGCTGTACACTTACAGTTTCATAATATGAATTGGAGGCAGTGGGATTCTTGGGGCAGTCTGGGTCTCTTGGGCTGAAGAGTGAAGGGTCGGGCCCATCTGGGATGAGAACACAGCATGCCTCTGGAACTGTCTTGCTTCCGAGTCTCCATTTCTCAGACGTCTCAAAGTCTTTGTAATTATCCACTCCACAGCATGAAAACTGAATTATAAGCAAGAAATGTGAGTAGAAAATAACGTACGATAGATTCACAAAATTAGAATAAAATTGCAATCTGAATGCATATTACAAAAAGGATTTTTTTACTGTATGTCTGCTTGCATTACTATACAGTTTTCATCCATTCTTAAATTTTGAGGACTATCAGTTACACAAAAATTAGTGGTGCATCTCCAAAAGCACCCTTATTGTAGCAAATTCCTTTTACAGTTTTGGGAAATGATTGTATCAATGGTACAGTACACGGATAGAAAAGCTCATCATCTTTAGATACAGTCTTCAAAATTTAACTGGTGCAACTCCAAAAGAAAAATGTATATAACGTGATATAAAATTCAATGAAGAAAATTGGTAATAGAAAAAAAATAAAGTCCTAACACAAGTGCAGAAGAACTTCAAATTTCATAAAATTGTCCCCCTCTTTTTTGCACGGTTCTGCAAAATAATGGTGAAACAACTTCATCAGCAACTGCAAGTCAATTTTTGATAGGAATAATGGGTGAGTAAATGACATACCTGAGACATTACGTAGTTCCATAACAATGTCACAGTGTCTTCTTTACCCTTCGTCGCATAATAGTCCTTGATGGTTGTTTTCAATCCATCTCTGGCGTGGTCCTCAGCCTTTGAGGAATTGAGAAATCAAGAAATGCATTACTATGAATTATAATCATTGAATATATTATGAAGTAGCAAGCTTATGAAAAAAAAGGCTTTAACTTCTAAATAGTTGTTAATTATACCAGGCCCATATGATACTAACCTCTTTTCTGTACCCAACAACAAGTCCTCCGGCTGTTACTTCCAGGATAAGAATCAAAAAGAGGAAGACGGCATACTGAAATTAGGAAGATCAAGGAAACATATGAGTGGAAGAGTGGAATTCCAAATCAATCCAAAAAATAAAAATAAAAAACTTTTATATAAAGTTCAATCACAACTAATAGGTTCTCAATTAATAATATGAACTAATTCTGGTTCTCAACATAAAACTATTTACAGATGACAGATAAGGTGAAAATACTAGCCAGCTAGCTCAGTCAAAACTCTAATTTATGTAATTTTAAGAGCAACAAAGGAACAATATTTAGACTGAAAGTGTTGCTAGTAAATAAAAAAAGCAAAGGCGTGGATTTTCTTTTTCTTGACCAAAATACTCGTCATATAAAATCATTATTTAAGCATACCGGAACTAGCCGCGGTGATAACTTTTACGGAGTCACCCACAATGCACAAATTGTGCGAAAAATCCACGAAGGAAGAATCATACTTCAAGGAGGAAAAATCCCGGTCGAGGCGAATGATTTTTCCTCTGTGGATTTTTCGCACAATTTTTTAAGCACTTTTGCCTTTTCTAAGATGACAGATAAAAAGACTGCACTTTCATAAGGTAATGCAAAACAGATTGAATATTGGAAAAGAACATAGGAGTATAATGTGAATTTTCAATTATCCTGGTACATATTTGTGTAAGGTCCTTAATTGATATCTACTTGTCTCTCTTTACCATAATTATTTCTTGAACTCGTTGTCTCCAATTACAATATTTGATCTATTATTTAATGTATTACAACATAATTACCATTGAGTTTACGTTTGAATATTATGCATCACGTTTCACGAGTATTCCTATGTATTTTTCAAAGAGCTAATCCCGTCAATAAAAACAAATTCTTTCTTTTTCCCCAACCTAAAATTACTTCCAAAAATTCCAGACCCTGTGTGTACTATATTTTCTTTTAATGACCTATATACATATTAAATATTGAATACTTATAATGGAGTGTAGGCCCGGAAAAAATTAAAATACAATTTTCGACAACACTTCGGTTTATCTTTAAACCTTCATCATGCGTTTTCGTAATTTTTAACGATGGTAACTATACCAACGGTTTTTGCCAACGTTTCGGTTTATATTTAAACCTTCATTAGGCCTTTTAGCGATGTTCATTGATAATATAGTCACCATCATTAAACATCACAAAAAGCCCTGTAGGCAAAAATTGCATTTCAATTTTTTCAAGACCTTAACTCCAAGATACTTATCTAATATAAGTATTACAATTCGCAGGTGATCACTCGACATTATGCGGCCTCTTTTCGAGTTTTTCCTGGAAAAGTTTCCGATTTCTGCCTCCCGCCTATAAAGTGCATTGCCTAATTCCCAGAACTAAGGGGCGCATAACTCCACTTCTTCATACCCTCCCCCTACTCTTCCTCAATTCCCAAGGGGTCGTGGAATTCCGACGGAAACCTCGCAAGCACTTTAATCCGCAGGGGAGGGGCAGGAAGGTGGGGACATTGTGAAGCACGGGAAGTGCCATTCGGCCACGGAACCATTTGCATCTCTCGCAGGGTCAAACCTCTCTCCTCAGCGCTGAAAATTATATAATAAAAATTATAATCAAACGCCGATACTGAGGCGAGATTGCGATTACAAAGACCCTTCGTTCCCTCCAACCCCTCGTTCTGAAACTGGTACAAAATATTTACGACTGTTCATAAACTCAATTAAAATCGCACACGACAAACATTCAATACAGTCGAGGATGAAATCGATGATTCAATAAAAGGACGTGGTGATTAGGGTCTGTTTGGCCAGATCGGCTGGTCGGCAATAGGGTAGTTTCCTTCGTCAAATAAAACGGAAGGCAATGATTGCGATTCGTTACCCACCATTAGTGTATTTATAATATACAAATTATTTGGTTTTAGAAATCCCAGTTTAGACGAATGGCAATGGTAAATTTGATCCTCATTTGAAAAAGGCCAGATTGCCGCCCATGCGATGCCACTCCACGTGACGTCACAGGGACCTTGTTTCTAAACGAGTAGATAGGAGTTTTACATCATCTGAGATTACCAATACATGTATGAGGCACAGAGCTCAGGGAAACATGTCTTAATAATCACCTATTAAACCTGGCTAAGGTCGGAGAGTTTTCTTCATTTGATAAGGTATTAATAAACCTTTTTTAAGCCAAGCGCTACCAGCTAGCAGGGTACTCGGCTGCCTGCTAGCATCCTGCGTCGTATCAGCGCTCATAGCCTCTCCCCAAGGTCACCTCACTTGCGGCAGCGGGAACCAGAACAACGTCACACGGAGAGATTTCCCGGCATTCATACTTAGCCGTCGCGTTTCCACGCGCTTGAAAATTTTCACTTTTCATTTAATCGCGAAAAATAGATATCGTCATTTAAAAATCTAAAAGCGTGAAATACGTACTCCAGGAGTAATAATCTTTCGATTTAGGCAATAAAAAAATAATAGGAAACCACCGTATTGCCGAGGGCCCCGAGCTGAGGAGGGGGGGGGGGGCAAAACGCTCGCGTCTATCGTGAAGCGTAAGAAACAGAAGAAAGATTTAGTGCTTTCCGGTGAATAGAGTCGTGGAATGTTCTCGGGATCGCCACCGGGTCAGGAACTGTATAACTACCGACGCTTCGATGTCCGATTCGGTCATCGTCTACAGGGCTGTGAGTGTCGAGTGAGATTTTTCCTTGCTTATATATATTCAGTAATAGGTGTAATAAAAAATGACTCGAATGAAAAAAATTACTTGAGCCAAAGTTTTTTTATAATTTTGAAATTCTACGTTTTTTAATTAGTTGTTTTACACTGTATGCACACTCAGTTCAAAAGATTATATAAAAATATAGTTTTCAGAAGATAAAAGAGAAACTGATGATTTTTTGACAGGGTTGTTCAAAAATGTTATTTTAGAGTTTTTATTATATTTCAGCGCAGGTCTAAGGGACAAATTCACTTAATTATAGATATAGGGCCACATTACATTATTTAATTTTATAAGGTGTGTAATTATCACCTTTCATCATATTTTTTCTTAGGACATTGCTATTTTTTATTAATTTTTATCTGGTTTTAAATAGCCAGAATAGCGGCAAAATCCATCCAATTTCCTAAAATTTTCCGGGAGAGGACCTCCGAATCTCCCTGTAAGGGGTCCTACTCCCAAAAGCCCCAGCCGAGGGCCCCCAATCACCCGGCACCGCCCCAGATGGTGATATAGAGAACATCGGACGTAGAAAAGAGGACAATCTACAATAAGCTCCAATGGGATCGTTCACCCACAGACCCAAAATCGCAGACCATTACCCGCCTTTTTGACTGGTAGTAATTATTTTAAATATTTCTTCGTTTATGTTAAAATTAATTGATAACTTCATTGAATATAATATTTTCCTTTACTTATCAATACAATCCAGTATATATTTACAATTCATTTTACAAAAAATTATAAAATATACAGCGGTCACGTCGCTCCTGATTTTCCTGCCCTGGCATACCACACGCCACTACTTAGATCAGCTATGCTGCTTATTTCTATTCCAAATCAAATAATGAATGTTAAATGCATAAATGTGCGATCTAAAATAATGAAATGGCCAGACGTTATATAGTGTACTGATTTCCTGAAAAAAAAACGCGTTACCGTGACAAATAAAATAGAATCGCTTACCGCATCATTTTGACGGATGTCGTTCTTTTAAAGTAGACAGGCGGTATAATTCCATTTCTATACGTGATAAAATTAAATAATATTTTAACAGGAAATGTACCATTAAAATAAATAAAAGTCAACAAAATTAAAACTACAAAGAAAAATGTAGGCTTTACGGTTAAGAAAGTAGAGAGTACCCGTAAAAATGATAAGTTTGGTGTTAAAGGTTTCGGCAGATGAAATGGAATGATTAGTTTAGGCCAGCGGTTCCCAATCGGTGGTCATGTCAGACGCCAGGAATTAAGTAACTCTTAATCAGGAAATATGTATACATTTTATGTGGAGTATTTAAAACAAAGTTTCTATTTATACAATAATTTATAACGAAAAGTGTCACCTACCCGTACTGAAATTATGTAATAAAATGTGCACGTTACATATTTGGGGGTACTATATACTTATACATATAGAGGGATGCGGGAGGAAAAAATGATTGGGAACCGCTGATTTAGACGAAAAAGTAATCGTCCCCAGTCACACACTCTCTTCTATGTTTAAATCAAGGAAACGCGAACGAACTCACGCCCAGCGTTTAACCGCTTCTTTTGAGTGCTACTGGAATTCGATACTAGAAATATCGATTTTTTTCGAAACAGCGTAATGCGTGGAGGCATATCTGTTTACATACTCGCGTGATTGAAAAGAAATCCCAGCGCTCGAGTCGGCGAGCTATAATCCGTATTGAGGAGTCAATCCCCATGATCCTAAGCCCCTAATTTCCCTAAAGCCAAGGTAGCCCTACAGGGGAGGCAAAGGCGAATTAGGGTTTCCTAAACGAGAGGCTCAGAAATTTTTAATTCTGTTCCCGCGTGTCGGTCGGAGACTTATCGCGGTTTCTCCGCTTGCGGTTTTACTCCTCTCACGCCCGAATTCGCCTCTTTTTGAAGTTCTTCTGCCAACACTAATCTCTACCGCGTCCGCCTTCGGATGACTCAGCCAAGTCGACTCCCAGACTTGAAGATGCGCCGAAGGCGTGTGTAAAGACTGCTCCGGTTGCTCTTTAAAACCCTTTAAGGGTAATGAATGTTTTAAAATAGCTATAGTATACCATTGGCATAGGTTAAATATAGTTAATATGAAAGAAGAAACTTAAAATAATTGAAAATGAAGACTTGAACCTAAGCGACTAAACCTCTACAAAAATAACAGTGAAACGAAACAGAACAATATTTTATTATAAATTATGCCAATGTTAATATTTTAAGTTATTTTAAGTTATAAGTTAATGTTAATTTTTCATGTTTTAGTAAATATTACTCTTGATTCCAGCATCAAACTCTTCCCCACCTTCCCTGACCAATTACTTGGCATCATTTTAAACTCCACCGAACAGCCTCTTTAAACTCCTTTCATATGATTTCCCCTCGACTATCTACCATTCATTCGCAATGCCGACGTCTTATCCATTCACAATCGCAGAGTGAGTATACAATCTACATCTATTTTCTTAGTTTGCCTCATTTGCTCCCTACGGAACATTATATGGAGCTTTCTCGCTAACCCAGCTAGATGAACGAACATATCTTGATTTCACTTTCGACCGGTGTTCTCAGCACTAATCTTACATCTTCATCTCACTTCTCCTTCCTATGCATAAACTCGTCTTAGAAGAAACAATCGAGTAATTTTCATCACTCGATTCGGGTCTAGATTCCTAAGAAGATCTGTGAGTTCAAAGCTGATCTTTAGGGTAATTCTTATCATGCCTCATGACACAGCATTGAATTTAAGTTAACTAACCCATCAACAATCTACATAGAGGAATAAAAGAGTGGAATGACCTACCTGAAGTGATTTTTAAGATCTTACCTTCAAATGCCAAAATATTTAGGAAGAAGTGTGAAGCACTAAACTATTAATTAAGTACATAATGGTTCAAAGAAAGAGTTTGAAGTTGGGTCAATGCTCATTTTTTAGTTGTATTTTATTAGAATTAATGTATTTAATGGATTGTTTTAAATTGTTTTATTGGGATAATGTTAAATTCTTAGTTGTATGAGATTAGAATAAGGGTATTATTTTTATCATGGATATATGTTCTGGTTCTGTTTCTTTGTATTATGTACTTCCTGATTTTATGTTACCACCCGACATTATGGTCGACTTGTAACAATTTATGTAATAATAATAATAATAACACAATTTACACAGACAAACCTGTCCAGCATAACAGACCGGACATAATCTGGATTTAAAAAAAAGAAAAGCAGACCTTTATAATTGAAATAGCAGTTCCGGCTGACCACAACCTTAAGAAGAAATACGAGGAAAAGAAACAAAAATATCAAGACCTCGCAAGGCAAATAAAAACTATCTGGAAACAGGACGTGGTCACCACCATCCCCATAGTAATATCATCAACAGGAATAATACATTCATCACTAAATTTTGGAATTGAACAATTAAAAATTAAAAGAAACACAATATATAACATTCAAAAATCTGTAATACTGGATACATGTAGAACAGTTAGATTGTTTTTAAATGAATTGTAACTTGAGGCAGCGTCTTGGCAAGGCCCGACGCTGGCAGACCTCCAAGTAAATCTTGTGGAATAAAGAATAATAATAATAACAATAATGTTTGTTCCCTTAATCGTGGGAAATCAAGAAATAAACAAGAGTGAGAAGTCACATAATTATGTACATTATCAAGAATACGCTCCACCCACCTAAAATAAAAGGAAATTTCGTTATTATTTCCACACATTACCCTTCCAAATCTGAATAGCAGAAACGATGTTAATGTTGTATGCTTGCAAGATTGTAAGATTTGCACAGTATTTAAAATATTCAGACTAACGTTAAGGAAACAGCCGAGAACCAGTAAGCGATATACCTGTAAGGAGTAATACGAAAATGCACAACAAGCGTGGATACTCCATAATTGAAAAATAATTTGCTATGACCGGGATTCGAACCATGGATTAAGTTTAATCCGCGATTGAGTCCCGAAAGACTGAATAAATGAAGCAGAAGAAGAGAAACTCTAATTGGACATACATATGCGATCATGCAGAACAATTCTCCACACGCAATGGCGAAGATCAAAGAGTGACTTTCAAACCCTTCGCGCCATAGTGCTTGAAAATAATTAATTTTCAGATGACTCGTCATGTGGAGCTGTTAGAACCCTTATCACCCTCAAATACCGAAATTGGACCCATTAAAATTCCTAATTTATATCAATTCTTTGTCGATTTGGTAGAAATAATCTAGATTGAAGGACAAGATAAGTAATTTTTCATAACGTACATACATGCGGTAGCGGTAGGTGCGAGATTGATAAATTGCGGAATTTTAAGATAAATAGTTCAAAATGGTGAATTTTACGGCTTTCTGAAGGATATTTTATTAATCCTTACACTATTCTATAAGTAATATCAATCCAATTAAGTAAAATGGATTAAACATAAAATGTCTCTGAGCTCTGGGGGGGGGGGGGGTTTCCACCAAAACCCCCCTCTCGCTTCGCCACTGGCCCTAGTTATAGTTCATTTCTCGTTGAAACTCGAATCGCTCTAACCGTTAGCGACGCGAGTGGCGACTTCTGCAAACCATTTTAAATGCGAGATCGATGGTAGCCATTCAGCGGCCGACGAGAGAATCCTCTCCTGTAATACTCGAACTATTAAGCTAAGCAAGCTATACTTCGATTTCCGACGAAAGCGGCGTGTGCCAGGGGCATCGCATGAATAGTGAATACCCACTCTTGCGAGGATGGAGAAAAAAAGAGAAGACGAGGATTGCGAAGGGGATTTACTGCCGGGCTTCCGACTTCGCGTGGGTGTAATTCGAGTCTGAGCAGAAGAACGAAGTGCAGTTTAAATTGAAAGGAGAGCACGCGACGGGATAATGCATGCACTGGAAGGGTCGACGAACCCTGGTATTACTAGCATGAGGCACAGTACAAGGGATGGCTGTTTACTCACAAACTTTCGTCACTGCAAACTTCGATCCAAGTGGACTACCGCGAATCCATATACTAAAAAAACTAGGGGCGGATTCAGCATTAAATTTGGAGGGGTGCCATGAACTGGGTCCGGGGAATATGGAATACCCCCCTGTAGAATGGAGAATCTCCCGAGTAAAAGTTTTAAAATGCCCATATTTTTACGCATTTAGGGGCCTAAAATTTCGTTTTTACCTTTAGAAACACATGAAATCGAACAATTTTAGTCATTTAAGGATACTTAAACTATTTAATTAATAAAATTTTAAATGTTTGATGAAATTTTGGGGAGAGGGTGGGGACCCCTGTACCCCCCTGGATCCACCACTGTAAAAACCCACTTCCGGCCACTGACTGATTGACTGATCCATACAAATATTAGGGGTGCACGAGACGAGATACGAGACAAAAAGTCATAGAATCAACCCCCTCTTAAAATACTCTGAAAACCCTAGGAAAAACTCTAGAAGCACTAATATTTTCTTTCTATTATAGTGTTGCCAACTGCCTCCATGCCTCTACTTTTTTGGAATGTTCGGGGGTCAATGCCCCCAAATCGCAACAACGTATCTCCATCCGTTGTTGAGATAATAAATCATGAAATACTGGCGAAGTTGCACTATCGGGCCTAAATTAAATGTGCCCTAATCGGTCTGAAAATTGATTTCTCGACGTATCACTTGGTCTAGATTCTAAAATTGACATTTTTGAAAAAAAAATATTTTTTGACCTCCAGACGTCCCCAAAAAATAGAGGTATGGAGGCAATTGGCACACCGTCATACATAGAAAATTTAGTATTTCGACAAAATTCCTAGGGTTTCAGGTAATTTTTAGGGGGGTCGATTCTATAACTTTTTTATCTTACCTCGTTCAAACCAATCATTTGTGTGAATCAGTCAGTCAGTCACTGGTCGGAAGCGAGTTTTATAGTATTAGGACAAGTTTCTGTGCTCTAATTATCGATAAGTAAAATATATATTTTTTTAAAGCGGAGTCTCTCCTCTATGGTTTCCCGGTGAGTGCAGTTACCAGGCAAACACCGTATAAAAGTCACATCGCATCAATGGGTGACAGCATTTTCACAACAATGGGACCATGCGCTACTTAGAAACAATGGGTATCGCTGAACGCGGCACTTGGAACGAAACCCTAGTCAGGCTCGCGGGGATACACTCTTGGGGCCAGGCTCGTAAGTCCGTCACTATCACGCCCGTACCACAGGAAGATAAAATGCATAGGGGAGGACAAAAGGAAGGAGGCGATGCTGTGGTAAGGAGACGCTGCCTCCAGGGGTAGGGATAGACGCGGCTCAAGCACGTAGCCAGGATGGGGGAATTGGGGGCTTCAGTGCTCCCCTCCCGATTTTTTTCCCTAGTAGCGACAGCCCGCCATTCAATCCGTCAGGACACTACTAGCCCAGGGATACTTAACCTTTGGCTTTCTCGCAACTATTTAAAGCACTGGCTTCGATCCTATGGGTAACAGGACGCGTCCCACCTCCGATAATTGTTAAGTGGGATCAGAGAGGAGTAAGATACGTATTCCATAGAATTAAATGAGGTTATAATTAATAAGCGTAATTAAACAATGAAAAGCGGATTGTTTACCATTTACCCAAACAATTAAACCATATATTGTTTTTTTCTCGTGATGGGGTATAAAATTGGGTAAAAATTAGGTATATTATGTGTTAAAAATGATTTAAAATCACTATTTCCAGGATTTATTTCTTTTTATTTCTGGGGGGGTCGGACGGACCCAACTTCCACGGAGGGATATTCCATAACCCCCCAAAACCTCCTGGAAGCCCGTTCCCCACAAAGTTTTACTGCAGTCGAGGCTAATGATTAAAATTTGTGGACAGAGGTCAGGGTCTCAGATCCGGTACTTTCTTAAATCGGATAATATTAACAACAGCCGCCCGTAGCCTAAAAAAATATTTTATCGAAAAATCAGGCGGATTTAGGAAACAAATGACAACGAAGCCAAAATGCTATTATTAAAAAATTATGACGCCAACTTTAAGGACGATGAAAACGAAATTTATAGCTTCTTTAATGATGCTGCATGTATATTTTCTACCGACCAAAATACTTTCCTGAAGGCTTAAGAAACAATTCAACTCAATTCCAATACCTATTGTGCGGCAGTATGTTCTCATTTCTGCAGAAGAACGATAGATATCGTTAATCGCGCGTTATTTTTTCTATTAAAACCCCCAAATCTTTTTTTCCAAGACTAATTTTTCGAAAAGTGCACAGTGAAAATTTATCGCAATTTTTTCTATGACCCAGCCTTAAGATGGGTGGTCAAGGGGGAGGGTAAGGAGAAAACCCTCGACCCTTTTTCTGACCCACGTGGTTCATTCAAAGCGTGCTCGCTTCAATAAAGCAAACTTTTTACCTACTTATTGCAGCGATTCAGCAGAAAAGGCTACGCTCGAGCTCCATCTTCAATTCGCGTGGGTCCACGGAAAAAACAGGCTGAGGTAGGAAAAGAGAAGCTAAAAGAGTCCATAAAATTCCGCCAACATTCCCTACTACCTAAAATAGGGCTTGGAAACGTACAATTTATGCAAATATTTTATGACAGTAATCTTATGTTTTATTTCAGCACGTGATTTTTAAATCAAACATTCATACATTAATAGTAAAATAAATTTTCAAGATAAAAATTAGTGCTTGTTATGTGTAATTTGAATATTTCGAAGGGAGTAAATGGAAGGGTTGTATGATAGAAACATTCTCCCATACTAAAAGGGTGTAGCAGAGATATTTGCCTATATGATGCGAGGTTTAAGGAGTCTTTTTGCAACAACATCTACTTAATTTGAAACACGCTTCAGCTTTTATAAAATAAAATTACACCTCAATTGCTCTTGACAATTAATTTGAAAAACTATCCTTAATAGATGCATACAAGCAAATAGGGTTTCGCCAATATTTCTGGAGGGTCTGACAAATATTTATTTTTTGGTATAATTTTCCAAATTCGTCTAAACTGCTCCAAAAGAGCGAAAGACAACGCAAAAAATCGATAAAAATATTAAGTTTTACTCTGTAGCTCCCAATGTAAATATTATGTTTTGAACTATGTTTTTGTAACCACGGTGAAAATAAAATATTTAACAGACTATTTTCGGCCATGATGGAGAAAAGCACTTGAGAATACCCAGAATTCCAAAAAATCTGCGAATAACGCATCAATATTTAATTGGACACCGAAACCATATGCTTAAAAATATTTTACGTACTCCAAGTTAGAGAAAAATGTTTTCAGTACGGCAACGTAGGGGAAATGATTTGCGACACTTAATCCCTTAATGATCCACCCTGGAGAGTACATCAGGATATCCGCCACTGGGCGTCATTTCAGCTCTAGCCTCCAAAGTTGCATGGTCTGCAGTTGATTGCTATCGCATGTTATGGGCGTCCCAATTAGGGTGTCATCGATTAGTAATGACGCGATATGCGAAATTAATTACTTCCATTACGCCGAGGCCTTGCGGCAAAACTGTCGTCGTGAATTCTTCCGAGAAAAATTATACTTAACCCTTACGGACGTGTGAGACTGGCCGTTAGTCCTTATCATTAATTAATTAATTCACTAATAATGTTCCCACTTTAGGAAAGGCAATGTAATTTTCACGAAGTTTAAAAAATATTATCTCTTGGCTTCAACACTGTGTCCATTGAATACTAAAAAACTAGGTCTTTCGTGCTATATTGTACGAGAGATTAGAGAAACCGAATTTTTCTTATGTTTTTGCAATACTTGTGTTTGCACGGTAAATGGGTCCCATACACTAGAATATATAGATTGATTGGTAAAAAAACTAAACGTAGTATGCTATAACTAGATAATAAGGCAAGCTCCTCATAATGCAAATTTTTTTCAGCTTTGATGTCATTTTCTAAAAGCTGAATTATAATGAGGAACTTGCCATAATAGCTTTGTCATGACATACTTGGATAAAAAATATTTTACCAAAATTCTAAAGGTTGGAAGCCTTCGAAATGCGTTGCCACAGAATAATGATGAAGATCAAATGGATAGAATGTATGAGTAACTCGGAAGTTTTGACATGAACAGGTGAGAAGTCTTTTGAAATCCTTGGGTAGAATACGGGACAATTAAATCAGCCATATCATGAGACCCGTTAGTCTAATGAAAATCATCACTGAAGAACAGGTGGAAGGGAGGAACAGCTGATATAGGCCACGGGCGTGATACGCTTAGCAGGAGATTGAGAATGTAAGGCTGAAAAATTATGCAGGCGTTAAAAGAATTTAGCAAATGGGAGAACTGAGTGGAGAGCTGCGTTAAACCAATCTTAAAACTGTATCACACGATCATTTTTTCCAGCCTTTCGAGGGATAGCTCCATCGATCGCTCCAATGATGGCGGAAAAATTACCGTTTCGCGCAATCATTTTCCGCGGTGTCTCCAGGGATGGAAATCTCATCCCTTTTTCCATCACACACTTTTTCCATCGCTGGTTCTGTTCTTCGGACAATCAGACCTAATGGCCTCTAACTGAGATTGTAACGCCACGCTAGGCTCTTAATTGAATGACAGTTGTAAATACGGAGAGTTACGGAATAAAGGATGGAAAAAGGGACGGTGGGAATGACCATATGATTCAGAAAATGATGGAACGAGCGATCACTTTTCTGGTCCCTGTAAACCTATTGTGGTACGGTACGCATTTGGAGGAGGCGACCGACAGTTAAGGTCATTTGTGCCAGGAGATGGAGAGAAATCCGGCGTGGGCATTAGCCTGCTCTTAACGAAAGGCGCCAAGGGGACCACGGCTCAACGTCCCATCCGACGGACGGAGTGTTGTGCTTGTAGTTCCCTCCACAAAGCACTAAATTAGGGATCAGGCAGCTTCTGAAAAATCTCTGCCAACGCCGGGATTTGAACCCGGACCATCTGTATGGGAAGGCAGCACTCTAGCCACCATGCCAAATCGATCCCTCTTATGAAAATATTTCGCTGGAGCTATAACTCTGAGGGACGAAAAAGATGATCGTGCGGTTCAGGCCTAAGGATTGATGACTATTGACAATGAAGAGGAAATGATAGCTCCAATTGAAGCCACATCGCCTGAAATTGTCGTTTACTCTTCGTGTATTTACATTTCACGTAATTCAGTTTAAACCCACGGCCGGATGAGTTTTGTCAAGATCAGTATGCCGTCCCCCTTCCCCTCATCCTCCCCCCCACCCCCATTCCATCTCTCCCCACCCTCTCTCACCACTATATACTACAACACTACATCAATAAACTATTATTTTGAAATGCGGCAGTTGAAACTACACACCGAATGCATACTATTAAGACGTTTTATTAATACGGTGGAACCTGGATAATTCGAATTTCTTTCATTCGAAATATTCTTTAATTCGAATACTTCTCTTGATCCCTAGCATTTTGTATTCAAACAATCCTTTAAAAAAATCGTGGAAAATTCGAATTTTATCATGCATAATTCGAAATTTTGGTATGTCAAATTAAGGTATAAATTATAATCTACGACTCATAATAACGGTGAATCCATCGGAAAATATGCTTTGCTAACGCTATTGTCAAAAATTACATCTTGTTTAAACGTATACGATTACGAATTAAGTTGGTAGTGCACAGCAGTTCAGATGTTGCCAAGGGCGAACCCAGGATCAAAACTAGGGGGGAGGGGGGGAATCCATGGTTGCTCAAGTTATACGTAAGATGTAAGCATGGAAAAAGTTAATGAACCAACATTTTAAGGTAAGTGTAACAGCTCTTCATTAGTCTTTAAAATTATTTGCTTGAAAAAATATTATTTTCTTTAAAGACGTTTGCGATTTTTGCTTCTAGGGGGGGCAGCTACCCCCTCCTGCCCCGCGCTGGGTACGCCCATGGATGTTGCTGAGGGCATTTTAAGATGATATAAAAAAATGTTAATATACTTTATTTCGTAGTTTGTTGAAATAAATATTCCTGTTTTAAGGTTACTTTAATCTTGTTAATAGGCGTTTACCGAAGTATTTATATTTCAAGAGTGTCAATTTTATTAGGAGTTTTGATTGGGAATATGAATTTTATTGTCTTGGACCTATTTATCAAGGACTTCTCTAATTAGAATTTTTGGATAAGTAATTGGAAGTTTTTTGCTGGTACATTGATGTTCGATTTATCCAGGATCCACTGTATTCTTGTTTCAAAATTAATAAATGAATAATTATTGCTGAATGATTTAATTATAATGTTGAAAATTTCCAAACTTTGCCGCACCCTGAAGTCTACCGCCCGGGGCCCCTATGTCCAGCTCTAGTTCCGGCCCTGCTTAAACCTATCGTGAATGTATTCTGCGGAATAGAGGGGTCAAGGTGAACGTAGAGGTGAGAGGAGAGATTGCTAAGAGAGAGGGGTTACGACGTGGTCAATGGCTGGTGCGTGACTTGAAAGATGAGCAGACGATGATGACCTAAGAGATCAACTCCCCTCACTTCGCAACACGACATCCAGTTCCCCGTGAAGTATTCTACGTCTAGTGATAGAAAAATGACGGTCAAAATCGATTTTTCGATAAATCGATCTCTCGATCAATCGATTTTTTTCGATTAATCGATTTTTTTTGCCGTAGTAAAATCTCTCTCTTATGTCATCGTTTGTATCGGACCTGGAAATATTGACTTTTCGAAGATATTCGTCGCAATAACATACATTATATAAAATATTGGGAAAAAATGGATCGCATTGCGCACATCAATGCGCCGCGGACATTTTTGAAAGCCAATTAAAATGCGAACAAAATGGAAACAGAAATGAGCCATCTATGGGATGAAATTAGGCCTCCTCTATGCAGTCTCCTTGGTTAATGGAGTGAAATTTATCCATAATAAGCCTTCAAACTTGCCATTGTCCACGATTATAAAATTCATTACTACCTAGGTTTCAATATTACAACATCACCTTCAACGTGAAGAATATGCGGAAAATTGCAAGTATTCATTTCCCTTAGCACTTGGCTCTAAAATGACGCTCATAGTGTCACTCTGAAAGATATCAGTTCTTAAAAGCTTAAGCAATCTCTGTCTACCACGTGCCGTACGAGTCACTTGCGTATCCCACGTTGAATCCCTGAGCTGATGCTGAGCAACTTTCAATGCTCGCTTGCAACGTTTTTTTTTAATAGCGCAGCTTTTTTAAGTACTTTATTTAGTTCACGGATTAAATATTTCTGTGCTGGATCCCACATTCTCGCCGCGCTTACGAGGTGTGGCCTAAGAAGAGAGACGTGGCACATCTCCTTCAAGTTTTAATCCGAAATCCTTTCCACAACACGCTTGACGAATACAACAAGCTGGGGAGGCTAGGGAATCGCAAAAGTACCAACTCTTCCGAAAATTTTCACTTTTTCTTCCAGATGAAACATGTTTCTTTCTCGTGCGCTTTCGGCGATCAATAATTTTCCATCGTGTTAAATATTGTTAGGGAAAGAATAAATTTAGATAAAATGAAATATATTTGAACGGCAGAGCGCTCACAAAACTGCAGATCTGTGCATTCACTAGTATGATTGTTTAAGAGGAGCGAATATCATCCATATCTCAATTCACGTACATCTTACAGCCTAAGACTATTTTTAACCACTTCACCGCTAAATTTTAATCGTGATATATACATAAACGGAGACCTTACGTATTGAACGTACTTATACCTGATTTCATGAATTAAGTATCACTCATTAATGAAGAAAAATAGTTTACCCATGAAATCGCGTGACATTCTTGTTTAACGCGACCTCCAGTGGCGTAACTATGGGGGGGGGGATGAGGGGAATAGATCCCCCCCAAAGCCTCAGAGAAATAAAAATAATATCAAAAACTATCGTCTAGTTTTGACAAATAGTAAATTTTAACGTAACCTTTTAATGAAACGCAAATTTTAAGTGCTAAAATTGTGTAATATATGTTTGCAGGCATGCCATTTTTACAAATTTTCCCAGAGGGAGGGGGGGTGAGGGGTGGGAGGTCGCCCTTCCCCATCCCCTCTTATTCCCCCCAAATCCTATTCCTAGCTACGCCACTGGCGACCTCTAACCTTCTGGTCAGGACTCGTTCCTTTCCTTGAGCAACCTCATACTTGTAAGAGGTATTTTAAGGATGTCGATAAGTTTCACCCGGGATTTGAATTCGGAACCCTTAAATCAGTGGCCGAGTGCTCTTCAAAACAGGTGACCACGCTCCTCCGTTTGATAGGATTTTCAAACAGAAAGACTGGAGGGTTGGTTTGGATGGGTGAGGATAGAGCGCAGCACGGGCTAAGCGACAGCAGAGTCCTCTGGATTGTTGATAATACACTACAAAGACCCTATGAGGGAGTAGTGTAGAGAACTGCCATCCAGAGGACTCTGAGCGACAGAAGTGTGATTTCTCACATTCAGGGTCGTGGGGCCAGCTCCTTTCCCTGTCCACACCTCACACTTTGGGGCATTTTATCAGGGGAAATAAAATCCGAAGATTCGATTCAAGCGTAATGGCACGAATATTACAATAGAGGATCCTCAATAGGGTAGTTTCCTTCATCAAAGAAAACGAAAGGCATTGATTGCGATTCGTTACCCACCATTACTGTATTCATAATATACAAATTAATTCTTTTTAGAAATACCGGTTTAGACGAATGACAATGGTCCATTTTTATCCTCATTTGAAAAGGGCCAGATTGGCGCCCATGCGATGCCACTCCACGTGAGGTCACAGGGACCTAGTTTCTATACGAGAAGATAGGAGTTATACATCGTCTGAGGTTACCAATGCATGCATGAGGCGCAGAGCTCAGGGAAACATGTCTTAATAATCACTTATTAAAACTGGCTAAGGTCGGAAAGTTTTCTTCATTTGATAAGGTATTAATAATCCTTATTTAAGCCAAGCGCTACCAGCCAGCAGGGTACTCAGCTACCCGCTAGCAGTCTGCGTCGTATCAGCGCTAAGCCTCGCCTCAAGGTCACCTCACAGGGCGGCAGCGGGAACCAGAAATACGTCACACGGAGAGATTTCCCGGCATTAATACTTACGCGTCGCGTTTTCGCGCGCTTGAAAATTTTCCCTTTTCATTTAATAGCGAAAAATAGATATCGTCATTTAAAAATCTAAAAGCAAGAAATACGTACTCCAGGAGTAATAATCTTTCGATTTAGGCAATAAAAAAATAATAGGAAACTACCCTATTCGGCCTCATAATGTGTTATCGCCCACCGCGCATTTAAATGGGTTTACAAAGTCGCCACTCGCGTCGCTGACGGACCGTGGCGTGTGTTTGCTGGGCTCATCATCCAGCCTAGCAACGGAATAGAAGTCTACGTAATGCGAGGCTATATTATAGCGGCAGTTATATAACGCGGGTTGCATTAATCCAGCCGTTTACCTAGAATTTTCTATCGATTAGATATAGAAAATTATGGCCAATTGGACCTTTGAGCAAGAACTCTTCTATCTTAAATTTCATTTTGTATCATGCTGCGAAGTTCAAACGCGATGTGGTGACAATGGCGAACCTTCTCTTGTGAAATAAAGAAAGAAACACGGTTTGTATGGAAGAAACACGGTTTGTATGGAAGAAACACGGTTTGTATGGAAGAAACACGGTTTGTATGGAAGAAACACGGTCTGTATGGAAGAAACACGGTTTGTATGGAAGAAACACGCGGCCCAATTTGCACGCTTTTTCTAAACTTTTTTTTTTGCCAGTTTCATCGATAGAATCTTTTAATTGATTTTTAACCCACTTCCCATTGTTGGATCGGCTTTAAATGTTGCATCCTTCCTTGCTTCTGACGACAACACGATATTCAATAATGAGACATTTTAAATTTTGTCATACACGCTCGAAAAACACTCCCGTGACTGAGCGGGGTAACACAGTCAAACTTATGTTAATGTTGTATTTTTTTATTTTTATTTTGTCCCTTTGATATTTTTTGCACTTGAACTCAACCACTTTTTCGTTCATTAGGCTACGAATGTTTTTTTTTTGCATTTAAACTGTTTTTGAAAACTTCAGTTTTTATCGGTAGGGTAACTGAGTTAACCCGCACAGCTGTTGGCGGGAAGAAAAAAAACTTGTTTGTGATATGAGTGCAAGGATAAAAGTTGAATGCAATAAATTTTATGATATAATAACTTCAATACGCCAATATTGTACATGATGGCAACTTTTGTACTTGTTTTTCCATAGCATGTTAGCCAATGTACAGTTACAATAGCAAAATATGAAAGATTCCTGTCAATTCGCACAAAATCAATATAAAAACCTTAATGTAGCCAACAATGTATTTTTAAATAAAAAATTTAAAAATAAGATTTTATGTCATTAAAAAAAGAACCATGGTGTTGAATTACAGTAATGACTAATGTACAACATATAATTCTTTGATGACGATGGACAACTCGTTCATCGAAACGTCGGCCGAGATGGAGTTGGAGAACCTTACCCGGTGGATTTCCCGAGTAACCGTCCACGATTCGATACGCGGGGAAAGCCTACGATCACTCTATAATTTATGAATTATAGATGGGGTACTTGAGATACCCCAACCAGTTGTTCGCGCAAGTATTCTAGGCACAATACGGAAGGGTTAATTAACTAAATTTCCACATGGAAAAATAACTTTAATTTTCACAATAGATGGTGTTAGTTATCCATTTTTTCTTATTCTTTTGCTTCATAGATTATTTTATACTGTTTTTGAAAAAAGCGTAATTTTTTAAATGTCTTGTAATTTTATTTTTCTCCTCATTTAAGATTCCGGGGATTTCCTAGGAGCACACTAACCGTTTGCTAAGGAGCATCTGACTAGCTAAGTCTTCCTTTCTCACCCCCCCCCCTTTCATGCACGGGATGATCGCGAGAGGAAAGGTGTACCGCTTTGAGATGCATTTAAACGGAAGCAAAGACATCCTACACCAATGTCTCCCGCTATGACGAATAAACAATTACGACGCGCCCTTGGAAGTCAACGGAGACGGACGATGGTTAATTATTCTAAGAAGAAAACGTAGACACCACCACACGAGCTCAAGACTTACCACGTAAGCAGATACGAACCAACTTAAGACTTCAACGCAGTGGCTTTTGGTGCGAACGCACAAAATAAATATAAACTGATTATTTTTCTCTCCTTTATCTGACCTCTATACTTAAACTAAATTTTAATCATGGAGAGTAGGTCTTAATCTCTTAGGTTGTTGAGTTTTGAATAAAGAGTGGGGAAATTACCATGTGTGTTCTTTTATCATGTATATATGTCGAACTTCCACAAAATCCAGCCTGAAACAATTTTGTGCTTAGGTTTTTAAATTGAAACATAAGTTTTGCCGACGTTTCGGTTTATTCGTAAATCATCATCATTGCTTGACATGAAAATTGGTATATCATTTTCATATGTAAGCAAAATAAAGGGTTACCCGGGTTCCCAATCCAACTAAATAATGAAATTCATGTTTTTTCCTACTTTTACCATCTAAATGTCGTCAAATTCACGGACTGCTGATACGACTTTTTAGGCACTGAAATATGGATCACGTAACAATCACCGGTCGCAAATTTACTAAAAATTAACGTACTCGACCACGACCACCGAGAGAGACCCAATTTGCACGCTTTTTCTAAACTTTTTTTAAAATTGACTGTTTGAGGCGTAACTTGGTGAAAGCGATTCATAATTAACATTAAAAAGAAGAAATTGGGCGTTTGGGAAGAACTTTTTTTTGCCAGTTTCATCGATAGAATCTTTTAATTGATTTTTAACCCACTTCCCATAGTTGGATCGGCTTGAAATTTTGCACGCTTCCTTGCTTCTGACGACAACACGATAGGTACTCAATAATGAGACATTTTAAATTTTGTTCAATTCCGAGAGAGATTCGCTCTCCCTCGGTGGTCGTGCTCCACCCGTGAATGCAAACACATCTATGAAAGAACTATCAGTTATGACGTCACCTAACGTTAGCAAAATTCAGGGACGGCTGAACCCGGCCGCTTGTAACTTACCACAAGGGTTTTTACAATGATACATTCAAAAACGGAAACATTCAGTTATGCATTAACAAAAAAGAAGAGACGAGAATTTTGACACACCTTTTTTGCATAGTTTATTGATGGTAACTAAGCTTATACAAGTCACAGTAAATATAACTATAACAGCGTCCATGGTGACTGTGCAAAAGCAGGGCCAAACATTTGGTAACCCTAAAACTTCGGTATTGTTATGGGAGATGAAAAAAGTAAATAACTTACTTAATGGGTATTATATTTTATAAAACCTTGAAATTTTTCCTCCTTTATGAGGATTAAAAAAAGACCTGAATTAAATGACCAATCGAAACAAATCAACGATAAAAAAAACGCTACCGTCGGAACCAGCCAATCAGTCCCATCACGAAATCTAGGATTTGGTCATTCCATACTTGCTCGAGTGAGCTGCAGCAGAAAATCGTTCTCGTTTATATTTATCCTGAAGTAGCAGCCAAGTGGCTCATTAGTATACTCTAAGGAGTACCTACTTTTATAATCGCCGACGTAACAGCAGACCCCATTCAGCGATGGTCCCTTTAAAAGATGATGGCAACATTCACTCATCGAGATCACGAATTCATGAGATCACGGCGCATAGGCAGTTGGAGAGAGTGAGTGACCCACGACGAATGGGATTTGAGAGGGCGACCGTGACCAAGTTGGGAGGGCGAAACCCCACGAAAAGGTGACCTCCACTCCGAGAAAAGCAGAATTACCGCCGGCGTCAATCGAGAAAGGTAATTCAGATAAATTACTGTAATTTTCGGGTAACTACATGTTTTCACTTTTCAAGAGTGAAATCTAGACTGAACACAAATAGTGAGGGAAAAACTATGAGAAACCTATTAAAAACTGCAATAATCCCATATCGAACTAGAGGAAATAGAAATCATGAAAAATAATGGGAATATAAGCATGTCACCTTTCCAGTATGCCCATTTTTCTCTATGCTGGTCATCTAACAGTTGGACAACGAAGAATACTCTAATTAAAAAAAACGTTAGTGATTATACCGAAAGCAACTCATAACACAGATTATAACTCTTTAATAAATAATTAACCTTGTGGTTTTATTTCAGGATTTTGAGAAGTACCTTAATAAGTTGTCCAGAATTCATTATTTTTTAATGTCGCCGAAAATCTCAGCAATTTTTCAAGGTCAAGGTGAAAAACGGAATCACCGGGTTTAATATTCAACAATCCCTCATTAAGTACGAAGCTAATATTTTATAATTTTGAAGTGCCCGGAAGGATTTAGTTTGAAAGTACGATTTCTGAAATATACCTACTGAAAATAACGATAAATTATGATAAGTATCACCACAGGATTTTCCTATAGCCTAACTAGGCAAAGCAAATTGTTAGCAAAATTAAAATAATACTATTCTAAAAACAGTGAACACAAATCACTGAACCACATTTTTTTAGAAAGGTAAATACCAATCACAGTATGTTTAATTTAACATGTTGACATATGAGGCATACGAGACACCATCGAGGTATATCAGAATAATGATCTCTCATGTAATTTCATTATCACTAGTCAAGAATCCTAGGGCCTGGTTTACACAGTGTGAGCTAGCATCCGAGCTGGCCTAGTCGGTTACTGCAGCGCAGCTACTCCCACCGTGCGACCGCATCATACGAGTTACTGTTACGTGCGAGTCGGTCAGTAACTCGCAACCGAGTTACTACAAAAAGTATTGTTTTTACTCCCCTCTCGCCTTCTCCCACCGTGCCACAAGCGGCAGCTCGCATGTGACCCGGACGAATTCTTCGTGTTTCTGTGTTTTAAGTAAGTAGTTATTAAAAACGAGAAATGGCGGACAGATGGGCTTCCAAACAAAATGTAAAGTTTGTGGAGTAAAACAAGGACCAAACCAACTTATGGATTTGCTTGAATCCTAATTATAAGAACAGTGATTTGCGTTAAGCCTCGCTTGAACCCATTCGCATGGAATTGGGTTTGAAACGCCACTGAAACGATGCGAGTACCTACACACGTGCGGTAACTGTCTACTTTCACGCCAGCAGCTCGAACTCGAGCGACCGGGTGAGGCGAGCCGAGCTACTGTCATGCCAGTATCCAGATCCAGTAGCTTTCTACTGTCAGGTCAGCAACTCGTATTGTGTAACCGCGCCCTAAGATTGGTTTTACGTAGCTATTCCACTCAATTCTCCTATTAGCTAATCTTTTAGCGCCTACATAACTCTTCGGCTTTGCGTCGTTAATCACCTGCTAAACGTATCTCACCCGCGGCCCATCTCAGCCGTTCCTCCCTTCAATCTGTCCTCCATCGTCGATAATTTTCATTAGACCAACGTGTCGCATGTTGTGGTAGAATAAAAAGTCCCGTTTAGTACCCAAGGATTTCGGAAGACTTCTCTCCCACTCTTCTTAGAACTTCCGCATTACTCATGCAATATATACATTTGATCTTCATCATTCTTCTGAGACAACACATTTCGTAAGCTTTCTGTCTTTAGATTTTTCGGTAAAAATTCTTATAATAAGCATGCCATGATATAGCTATAATGGCAGGCTCCTCATCATTTTTCAGCTTTTAGGGAATGATAATTTACGAAAAAAATCATTTCCTACAAGCTGAAAAATTGAAAGTATGAGAAAGCCTCTTCTCTTAATTTCTCCGCGGCTCTTTGTCGATACCTCACTTCCGTAGAGGAGCATACTCCAAATGTAACTTCTGATCAGTGGCGCCGACTCCATGGGGCCTGAAGGGGCCCGATCCCCCTCAAAAATTCGTTATGGGTGTGAGGAAAAAATATGTCAAGCTTGCCGATTTTCCCCGGAGTGTCCAGATATCGAGATTCGAGTTATCAGGGTTCTGATGTTGAGCATAGGACTCTTCTAAAATGCTATAAAAAATTTGAAACTCACTACTTATAAAATTTCCCGGGTCAAGATCCTCGGTTTTGGCCCCCCAATATTTTTTTGTAAGTCGTCACCCCTGCTTCTGATAAACCATAAGTAAAATTGGACATTGGAATATTTAACATGATAACGTGCCTAACATCATACAAGCTATTCTGATAAACCGTTCCCTTACTTTTATCTCTAAATTTCTCGCTCTTTCTTTTGGTGGAATGCTCTCTTCGCCTGGGATATTATGCTGATAATTTTTTTCTTGCTTTTCCAATCGCTAGTTATTGACGTATATCACATTAATGATCTCTCATGTAACTTACAAAGTTAAAAATGGGAGGTGCATGGGCCTAGTGGGGAATAGACTAAGGCCTCCATTAATTTAAATCCGGCCCTGAGTATCAAACAGTAATATCGAAATATCAGCATGTTATTTTGTCAGAGCCGAACAGTCCTCTTCAGAATCCTCCTTTTAATTCAACCATCGGCGGATGCCCTTTGAGGCACACATCGCGTGTGCGACCATCCCGATCGCTTCTTAGAACGCTCCATTGAACCCTCCAGCCATGCAACATCGACTTCGGTCATCCGAGATAAAACCTAGAGCACTCGGATATATCCTCGCACGGAATCGGTCAATAGAGCGCCAACTGCTGCAATCAAAAGCGAGAGAATTCAGAAAGGCTGCGCTTCTAGTAAGCGGTCACTGGGTATGCCAAGAAAAAACGAAAGTTTTGATAATTCAGGGGGCATCTCCCTTGTTACGTGGAAATTCTTGAAGGAACAGCGTTGTAGTAACGAATATTACACAAGAAGACTCTTCTGTTCGTCACTGGACGTTTTGCTATCCCCCGCCCATTTAAATGAATTTGCCTAAATCACCACTAGGGTTGCAGACGGCAGAGTGCTCGGAATTTCACACAGAAATTAGCTATAATTAATCCTGTTAAGTAAAATTTACATTTTAAATAACATATTATATTGAACTCATAGATTTTCAATGCAATTTCTCACGAGTGCAAGAAATCGGAAGCAAATATTGAGAAAAAATGAATCGCTCTGAACACATATCGCCGTGTGGCATGATTTGCCCGACGTTTGCTATTAATTGAAATACAAGGTTTGCTAACAATATTTCGTGACGCACCGTTTCAAAAAAATTCCAAATATAATTACTTTCTTCGATTTTTAGTATATAATTCGTTACCTGCCATCTTTAAAGGAATGAGTTTTCAGCGCAGAATTGAAGTACATTAAATTTCCTACAACTTTTATCTCCAAGATTATTATCTTCATAAAACTCCAGCGCCATTTGATAATTGGCATTTTTTTCTCATCTACGCAATTAACAGTTCCTCTGAAATTAACGAAGCAAGCCGGCCTTGGTAGTACTTTTCATAAAAATAATTTATTCCTACGTATTTTTCGGCGACGAATGCGAATATAACCTTCATATTCTTCTCCTAAGATGTGAAATACTTTGCAAATTGCAAGTTTAAAAATGTTTAAATAGTCGAAAAGTTAATAAACTACGCAAACACCAACAGTGTTCTAAACACTTATTGTATCAATAATGTATTCGGGCACTGCCTTATGCGAGCCTTCATATCGGCAAATGCTTAAAATGCCTGAAGGAAGTAGGCAGGGTGAGTTATCAAACCCTTAATAACGAGTAAAACGCCAAAAATAGCGGAAAATTGTTTTTAAAATCACATTTCAATGTATTATTTTAAATTAATTTCTATAATGAATAATAAGTCTTCGTCAAAACTTAAACCTTCCTGAGGCAACATCCTCGAAATACGCAAATGAAATTTATGAATTTTGAATGCGTTACAACAGGGTTTTAATATTTTTAGCTGAACATTTTTTTGCTGATTTTCTATGCATTCGCATATCAAAATGAAGATCGCCTAAATATTCAAACTTTCCGCTGTTTGCGACACACTGACGCGGCAAGCACTCGAGACAGAAAGATTTTATCTGTAAACTAATTAAAGTACAAAGGAAAGCGGCGCGGTGCATTAATAAACCCATAAAATCCAACACAGATCGTTAAGCACAGATTTAATATTTCTTCGGATGGAACACGCTATAATTACTACAAAATATCTTTCGAACTGAAGGAGGGGCCTAAAATTAGTGTGGCACAGATGAGTGATAAGTTTATTTATTCAATTATTTCCATTACTATGCGAGGCGTAAAATTTTGGGATCACTACATCAACTTGTCAGAGCCAGAGAAATACTTACACCCGACATACGAATTTCATTAGTTAAAACACTAGTCTTCCCTCACTTGGATTATTGCACAGCCTTATTCACTAACCAAGACGACGCAAACAATAATAAACTCCAATTGGCCATGAATTCAGCTGTAAGGTTTATTTACGATTTAAAAAAATGGGACCATATCAGTAACTATTACAATCACCTCAACTGGCTTAAGTATAAAGAGCGACGCACCCTTCACATAATAACTCTAGCCTTTAGTATCTTAACGACCGGTTACCCGCCATACTTGTATGAGAAATTCATTAGAAAATCTGAGGTTCATGATATACCTACCCGAAATCATAACATTGACCTCCATATTCCAAAACATCACACGCCTCATATGAAAAAATCATTCATAGTAACCGCCTCACATATATGGAACTCTCTCCCAGCCCAAATAAGAAGCAGTACAAATATCAATAGGTTCAAACACAGCACATATGGGTTTCTGAAGAATGCCTCCTTATCCCCAAGTTAAATTTCTTTTGTTTATATTCACTTTCTTATGTTCATATTTCTTGTTTATATTCACTTTCTAATGTTCATATTTCTTGTTTATATTCATTTTCTTATGCTCATATTTCTTGTTTATATTCACTTTCTTATGCTCATATTTCTTTTTTATATTCACTTTCTTATGTTCATATCTCTTGTTCATATTTCTTTTGTTTGTCACCTTAAATTTTGTAATTAGTGTGTTATATCGAAGTGCGATTATTTATTATTATTTTTTTTTGTCGAAAATATTGTATTGTTTCTTTCATGTACTAGGCGATATGCACTGCTCACATTTGACTGTATACGTATATGTATTTATTTACTTTTTCTTTTATTTATCTATCTCAATGTGAAATGTAGAAAGATGTACTTATATTTTCTCATGGGCCCCAGTGCCTACGAAAATAAACGATATTATTATTATTATTATTATTATTATTTCCACGCCTCCGAAAATAGCACTATTCGGACTTTACAGCGGAGTTTATGATAGCATGTAACAATCAAACTTGCACAAACATCCATGCCCTGAATAAGGGTAACTTACTGGAACCCGTGACCTTTGGTTTGGCAGGCGACGACTTGATCCCGCCGCCATCGAGGCCGACGGTTACGATAAGTAAGTTAATTTTCCAGAGCCAACTACACGTTACATTAGGCGTGGTATATTATGAAATTTTCTGGGCTTTCCCTTGAGGCACCCATACCTACTTATAATATGCGTGCCCACGATCACCCTGCGACTTTTCATCCGAATGCGAATCCGCTCAGCTGGCAGTGTCCGGAGCATAAATGCCTACCTCCAAACTTGGATAATAGGAGATGAGCGTTTATGCCCTGGACAGTGTCCAGTGGACACTGCTAGATGAGTGGATTCGTATTGTTGGGCAACTAGATGAGCGGATTTGATTCGGTGGGCGATTGTTGAGCGTTTTTGCTGTGGAGGTATCGATACGTATCAGCCAAAGCGTAATAAAAACGTTTTCAGCCAAAGCGTGAATTTAATAGTTTATTGCTAAAAATTACGCTCATATCAACTATCTACAAGCTAAACATTTTTCAAAAAAGCTAATTATAATTAACCAAATCTGATGGAGGGTACAATCGTAGATTCCCCAACACTACTACCATTTGTTGAATGACTATGAAAAAAACAATAACCAAGCCGAAATTGTCGTCCAATTGAGGAAAAATGTACTCTAAATGAAGCGTGAATTATTTTGTATTAGTCATCCCTGCAAATTATAGGGCTATAGTTATACGTCCTCCCTAAGACGACCGAAATCGCAATTTTCTGTCTGCACAAGGGGATGGATCATCGCCATTCCACTGCATTGAGTTACAAGAGTTCAGTGCCAATAACCCGGTAAAACCCCGGATAGGTGGCGCTTGGCCCAGTTACGAGTTGGGCCGTGGCCTGGGTGACACCGTTACTCCGATCTACCTGACAACCTCTGTCAATCGTTGTTTTTTCCACATTTTTGGAGCGGGCTTGAAACGGTACTCCATTCACAACAAAAAAATGTCTGTGGTCCCAGTTCTGTCCCTTCAGATTCCGAATTATATTCTCATATTACAGCAAAAATATTTCTCTTATTCCCAAGCTCACCCGCGTTAGCCTACTTACCCATATTTTTAAGGGCTTCTTTTTTCTTTATTGGGAGAGGAAACTTTTACTAAACCACATAAATAAAAACGACAACACGACCCGGGTTTCAACGTCTTAACGTCATCATCGGGTGTATTTTTTTAATTGTGCGGTTTAGTAAAGTTTCCTCACCTAATAAAGTCTGTGATGGAATACCACAAAGTTTCCCAAGATTGTGTTTTATCCTTCTTTTTTCTTTACGATCGTAAACTCTATTCACTAACAAATTTAATATTAAAAAGCCAACTGTAGCGTGATTTAATATTTTATATTAATTTTTACTTTTATAATAATTTTCTTGTGCCTTATTCCAATCACAATTATATCGAACATAAATCATCACTGGCATCCTAAGATTGGTTTGACGCAGCTCTCCACTCAATTCTCCAATCAGCTAATATTTTCACACCTATGGATTTCCACCTGCGAAAATTAAATATCAATGGCTAATACGACAACTGAGTTTAAAAATATCCAGCAAAATTCCACCATATTTTTTTAAATCCGTTCAAGACGTCGTTATTATTGTTGTTATGATCACAGCACGTGGGATCAACATCGTGACGACATCAACGCTGCTTCACTAATGAGAGCTAAACACTTCCGGGGCGTAATTCATTGAACATACAAATCATATCCTCTCCTCGGACGGCGAAGCCACATAAATATGCGGAAGGCAGACATACGGAAATCAATATAAATTTGGACGCCAAGAGCTGAACTCCATTGCCTGAAGCACTTCAATCCACACCGGGTAAGTTACTTTCAATATTTATTTAGGCAGATAGGTCCGCAGTAAAAGTATTTATAGGTATGGTATGATATTTAGAGGAGACGACAGATAGCTGAGGTCATTTTGGCACTCTCAACGAAAGGCGCCAATAAGGGCCACGACTTAACGTCGGTACACCTGCGGGTTGATTCGGGGTGAGCTCTACCCTCACCTACCCAAACCAACCTTCGGGTTGATTCACTGAGTGAGTGATTTGAAAGCTAATGGCGACACTCACTGTTCCTGTCCAGTTGCACTGGGCGTTACGCAGGATTCTCCTCATATTACTTTAAAGCTAGCGAATTGGGCCATTTGATGACGTCAAGAACTTTTGGCGTGGACGTCAACTTTATCTAAGAGTTATTTAAAATTTATAAATGGGGTATTGAATATGGAAGAGCGAATTTTCGCCGGAATATGTATTTTTTTGCTCGAAAATACGCCGAATTCACGTGACGCGATTAGGGGAGGTAGGGAGTCAAGCCGTTTCTCACCCAATCTCACGTTGGGGAAAGAGGGGGGTCCTGGCAAGTATCACGTACTTTTTTTACGCAAGAAACATGTACAATTGCGATCTTAGTAATCTAAAATACTAGTCTTAATCAGTGATGCCATGGCAAAATTAGTAGTGCCGGAACGCACTTTACTTAACTTTTTTTATAAGTGAAATATTACTCCAAAATGTTTTTTGTTACAAGTTATTATTTACATTTTATTACAAATGTAAATAATAGAATTTTGGTGGCAATAAAATTGATTAAAGTGTTATTTCACCATTATGTCTTTTGTTAACCAGTGCCCGAACGGGGTTCCGGCAGGTTCCGGCACGATGACTAAATAATTAAATTGGTTTTTTTTCTTTGATAAATCTAACGCAATGACGCATATAATAATGTATTTACACTGAAAATACGGATATTGAGCAATCTCACGTGAGAATAGAGGGAGGGGTCTAGCCAAATCTCAGGATATCCCACTAAAATGGAAGGTTCTAAAATCGCCAAAATCACCTCTAATTATTAATGGACATTAATCATTAATTTAACTTTAACTTTAACATTAATTAACATTAATCATAGTAGTGCGAAAACTTCCTCGCTAACAATATACTTCTCTGTTACAGAAAATTCTGCCAACGAAAATGAGACTTATGGAGAGCCTGACTTTTATTCTGGTCATTCTTTTACTGGTATCAACCTTTGGCACGATGTATGGTGACGGTGAGAAAATTATGGAACCAATATTGGCTTAAATACCACGTAACGAATGTTGAGTACTTATTTCTATTAGCTCTTTCCTAAAATCAATAACCAAATGAGTTACTGAAAGCTCCACAATGAAATCAATCATTCTTCTTATACTGAGGAAATCTAAATAGACTTCTGAAATGAAGTCTGGCTTGTCACCTTCAAACCCCTTGACCTGAGGCAGAATAAAGGTATCCATTTCATAGTAGTTATGTGATAGTATTTTCTGTAATTATCACTTGCGTTGGTCGCAATTTCAAAAATGCAGAAAAGTATTAATTGTAATAATTGTACAATATTGTATTGCATTAACGGCAGTTCCTTATTCTGTTCTACTTAGCCAACGAGTCCTAGACCAAAAACATAAGAGCAGAGGCTTAAGGTAACCGTAAGTTGTAAATAGTTATTACTGACCACTCTATTATTAAGTCATAGACTTTATGGTGGTTTTGGCATAAAAATCCCAATCCAACACTAATTTTCCAATACTCAGTTGCCAATTCATTAGGGCTCAGGTGAAAATACATAAAGATGGGCTTACACCAGTTTTGCCGGTTAAACCTCAATCATGTATTTTCTCCAGAACCCCGTTGAAGCTTACAATTGAATAAGAGAAAATTTGGAAAATTTAAGACACATTGAACTATTAATCTCTAAAGCTCCAAAAAAATAGTTTTACAATAACTCTACTATTTCACTAAGTAAATATAGTTAAATGGGTTCATGATTTGCTAGTAGTATAGTAGCGCCCAGCGATGCATTAGAAAATTCCATACTTTATTATTAAAAAACTACATGCACTAAATAGCATAGCGCTCTATTAAACATATCGCTAAAATTTGAAATCCATAATTTACAATCACCCTATACAACGAGACATTACTAAAGGAAAGCAGCATTCGCGAGGTATAATAGCATAGTTTAAATGACGCATCTGTTTTCTTAAACTGATACGATCATTTCCTTCCTTCAGCTGCATCATACCACTACGGTTGTCCGGGGAGCAACTATGAGTGCAACACCCAGTGCCGAAAGATGAAGCAAGGAGCTTTCGGAGGTTATTGCGGTGGAGAAGGACACAAAATCTGCATGTGCCGCATAATCGTAACTGAATAGCAAAGCAATCTCATCATTTTCCCACTCATCATGCATCTCCAAACACAATAGCAATCAACATTCAAGGACAAGAAAGTGTGATCTCATCCTTCGTTCACTTGAAAATATGACTATTCCAAATCAGTGAAGGCAAACTTTCCTTTAAATGTATTCGCCGCTATTGTTAAAACACCACTCCCAAGCCTTGAAAAATAAATTGAACTGCTATCCTGAAAACATTGTCTCGTTGTTATTTTATTTGCTTATCGATTACAACTTGAGTTTTTCGGAAATAGTGGTCAAAGCCATGATAAAGTACAGAACAACAGTATTCAATTAAGTTGGCTATTATGGTTACTCGTCGACCTGTTCTTATCCCTTAAACTGGATCGTACGCTGTGCTTCAATATAATTTAAGACAAATAGTATTCTGTTTTCTTGTTATTGGGCTACTATAAATTGGCAATATTTAGTAAGTGGGCTTTGAAATAAATATTATAAAATCAAATATTTGAGAAATTACACTCAATCTTTACACACTTGCGTCATCCTGTACCTCATCATCACCATTAGACAACAACCCTAAGATTGGTTAGACGCAGCTCTCCATTTCTCCCTCCTATCCGCTAGCCTTTTATAGAGACGCATTTTGTCTGTTCCACATCCATTATAACCTGTCCTAAGTAACTTATTTTGGGCCGTCCCTTACCCTTTTTCCCTTCCACCTGTCCCTCTATGATTGTTTTTATCAGGCCATCATACCACATAATGCGGGCAACGAAGTTTTCCCGTCTCCTCCATTTGGTTTTTAGAAGGCTTCTATTTTCCCCCACTCTTCCCAGCACTCCCTCATTACTTACTCGATCGATCCATTTTATCTTCATCATTTTTCGCATCCTGTACCTACTATACGATATAGCGAACGCTAGGTTGCTGCATAAAATTGCTTCGATTCATATTGAGCACCAAACGACGCGTTATCAAGAGTGCCGTAGATTTTTGGCGGAATGGCCGTCTTGACCGAGCACCTTTCACGCTCGTCTGTGGAAACAATATTCAAGATGGAAGCAATCAGTTTAATATATCTGAATAAGGCGATATGATTCCACACAATATTTTTTTAGATAATTTTATATCCCCAGGCATAAGAGAAATTATGCTCAAAACTTCACTCTCTTGATTAGCCATTGTCCTACACCTCCAATGGCATTGGACGGTTACTAGGAGACAGATCGCTATCTTGGTTTGACAAGGTTCTAACTGACCATCAGCTGGTTTTGAGAAAATCCTTGTCAAAGTTTTAAACTGCTCTATTTCTATTATTAATAGGAATTTATTTTTGATTTTTGGCATATAAACTAGTGATCCACTAGATACACTAGTAATTATTACTTTTAGAAAATATGTTGTTCATTTTATTTTTTTTTACATGTTTATATGAGTAATAAAATACGTAAAACGCAGTTAGAACCTTGTCAAACCAAGGTAGCGAGATGCATTAGTGCGTTAGCATATCGATGGCTAAGTTCTAACAACACGTATCTAAAATTCGGCCGGTTTGACACGGGTATCATAAACAAAGTGTAATACCATTAAAAAAATAATATACAAGCAAAGAACAATTCTTTATTTGCAAATGAATGCTTCTTTTACAGTTTTATGAATTTTTGGTTTTTAATTTCAGTGTGCAAGTAAAAGAAATTAATAGCTTTTTTGGTCTCCTGAATAGTTGCTATTTTTGAGATGCGTGTTGTAAGAACTCAGCCATCGATATGCAGTCCTGTCAAAACTTGGTGGCACCCGAAAGCGAAGACCTACAGCGAGTGGAGGAGAAAGTGGCTGTGGTGGGGGAACTTCGGAAGCGAAGGCGAAGCGCTCAAGACTGAGTCAAGCATAGACCTCGAATGCAGTCAAGTCCCAAACATCAAAAATAGCTATTTTAACCTACACCCCAGAGTGACAGTTGATTCAAAATAGACTCGCCCATACCCAAAACTGACGTCCGCGCATGCGCCACCAAGTTTTAAACGAACAGTACAGCGAACGCTAAAATTTGTCCACATTTAATAATGAAAATACGTTCATTCATTCTGAGTTAGCATCAAACAAAGGGATAACTGCTAGCAAATTTTAGACAAAATTTATCGGAAATTATAAGATAGAAAAAAACATGTAAAAATTTGTAATAGTCCGAATGCAAAAAATATAATATTCCTACAAAAGAGAGACATCTAAAATCTCTCCGTTCTTAAGTCTTATTTCTTTCCACTCGTTATCAGGATGAGTGCAGTTTGTTGAAATATTTCATTCGGGCGCGACGGATAGTTCGAATCACGCGGTGACGTTGCTGACTCACTTTATTCTCCAATTTTCTCAACGTACACGGGCAACGCCACGAAAATGCTTGGTCTCATCAGGAACTTGTGAAATGAATACCTGGGATCTTTGCGTTACCAATCATAAGCGGACGGTAATGGCAGTCAAGCATAGACCTTGTATGGAGTCAAGTCCCAAGCAAAAAATGGAAATTTCAAACAACACCCCCGTGTGACGGTGCCTCTCCAAAACAGAATTGCGTGACCAAAACCGACGCCCGCGCAGGGGCAACAAATTTTTTTACTTTACATGGATATTGGGTACTGAGAAGGAAAATGTGCGTGATAGCCTATCGGGTTGAGCGCTAAGCTACTGACATAAGGGTCCCAGGTTCCATATCCCGGGTGAAGCCTCCGGACACCTTCACACAAAAATCCTTCAAGACCTTGGGAGTCGACCCAGGGAAATGCGTAGGCCCCGAATGTAAGGCATTCATACATGCTAAGCTTAGTCTGCGGTTAGCTCATATTTAATTTCATTTTTTATTATAAAGAAAATGGTACACACACAGCAATACTGTCGATTTAAAGTGCACTTAAAAGAATAAACAAATAATCTATTTACGATCACAAATACTTAAAACAGTAAGAAAACAAAAACAACAAGCCAATTACAGTGGCCACAACCTCACTATTTAACAAGTTATATAATGCGAAGTTGTTGTAATCTATGGTTTTGTCCCTGAGTCTCTGTAGGTCCCAGTAAAGAATATGTGTATTAGTTTCTTGCTCTGCCGGTGGATAGTATTTGTAAAATGGTGGGGTATTTTTTAAAAGGTCCAAAGTAGTTGCTTGGTTTGGTAGAAAATGTTTTAGTCGTTAATTTTTGTTAAATGACATGATGACAAGTGAGTAAAATTTTTAATTGATAACGAAAACGGATCAATTTCAGTCGAGAGAGAGATACGGAAAGTCGAGAGAATAGAGAGCGCTTATTTAATGATGGCCTAGGTATTGGCATGTTGAGTGGAAGGTTGAATATCCAAATTAACCTTCGGGTCTAGTCACCAAGTGAAAGAGACAGAAAGAATAGGGTGTACTTACAAGCATGAGCATGCATTTCGACTCCCGAATGGCTCCGCAGTATCCGAGGAAGCTGATGACGAACACAAAGGCGCCGATGGCGATGAGAATATAGGCTGCCTGGTCCACAACCGTCTGCTGCCCGAATTGCTAAAACGAATACAGATAATAATAAAATGAGAGAGTATTAAAAAAATGGGTCTTAAGGCCTCTTCAAATGATACATTAACACGTACGAGTTAATGTCTGATCGCATGAACGATTTTGGTGTACCGGAACGGAAGATTTACCAACACATGAATCAAATTAGAACAGGTTCTATTTTCTGTTCATGCAATTGCAGAGGTTGGGTGGTTACACGGTACATTTTAGCGTTCATTCCAGCGTTCCTACATTTAGACATTAACTTGTACAAGCTAATGTACCGTGTAAATAGACCTTTAGAAAATTCCCTCATATTTCAAGGATTTTAAACATATAATGTTTATTTTCCCATGGAATATATCAATCTTGATGTTGTTAATCATTAGAGAATATCTGATATTTTTCTGGCTAATGCAACCAAAGGGTCAGTTGTACACTGACATTCTTGGAGGGTAACGAACACAAAACATCATGACAGAAAATTTTTACATATTTACATAGATAATCACACAGTGCTGGATCCATATGGGGGCGCCCCCCCCCCCTTGCGGGGCCGCCCGCATAGCCGTTCATTGCAGTAACACAATAGTAACTTTTATACATCAAAACATGGCAATGCCTTGTGTATGTGTATTATCAGTTAAAATGAAATTTTCTTAAACGTTGCATTGAACATGAAAATATTTTTTTATTACGATAAAAGTACAGGTAGCTCAAGATATCTTTTGCGCCTACCCCCTTGAGTTATTTCTGTATCCGCTACTGTTAAATCACATCACCAGTCTTTCTCACGCCTGAATCACACGATTGTTTTTCTTCCGTCCCTTTCGAGCGAAACTCCAGAGATGAAGGAAAAATGACCGTATCCCGCGATAATTTTCCGCGATTACTCTAGGGATGGGAATACCATCCCTTTTTCCATCACTCGGGTACGTCCCTTTTTCCGTCGATGGAACCACCGTCTTTCAATCAAACAGAACGCACGACCGTTATGTGCTATGAATTTAAGTGTTTTTTTTTAACAGAAAAAAAGTTGCACAAATTCCTAGGAGACAGCAGGCCAGCTGGGAACTAGGAATAACAACCAAAAAGAAATTCTTTGCGTGCGTGCGTACAGTGATTTTAACGTCACATTTGCCTTTTGATATAATGAAGAGAGTTGCTGGCAGCGATCTCAACGTAGATGGTGCTGGAAAAAGGGACAAAAAAATACTAAAATATTTTTTTTTAATGTACATGAAGGAATAAAAAAGAGGAGTGTAAAAAGCAAAGAACAACACGAAACCGATACGAGGAAAAGATAAGTAGCTAAGCAACTGTGACCAGCTCCAATAGAGGTTGTGACGTCAAAAACTTAGCTACTAAATGTTTTATTAACTACTGTATGTTGAATATTCGTCGTGAAATGCCCGAAAAGTAGGCTATAGGTTAACAAATGGTAAAATACGTGTCCCTTCATCTTTCAAACTCTATCATAGTTAAAAGCAAAGAAAAATTGGCGAACCAGACCTTTCAGCGAGCCTTGAACGGCTCTAGAAAAATGCCCATTCAAGGGTGGTGAGGCGAGGGAACTGCCATGATAGCGCCATCTGGAGTCATGACCGTCATTGAGCGAATCGAGGGATCAGACAAAACCATCGAAGCGCAAAAAGGAATGCCAATGAAACGGGCCACGCAGAGTCGTATTTTGCCTTGTTTCGCGCATAATTATCAACGTTATTTACACTGAAGCCTTAAAATTTTCAGATTACATACAATAGAACCTTGCCAACATTTTACTATTTCACATACAACCAATAAAAACTGACAAGGGGAGACCACGAAAGTTGCTCCGCCTTTTTCAATGCCGTATTTTTTATGGCCTTCGGAATGGTGAACACATCCCTGAACTAGTAGTGGTTCCGTTGAATGGGCCTTAGTTTGGCTGTAATTAATTAATTTTCATGCGGTACTTTTCACAAGCCGCGTATAGTTTCATGATATCGCATACCTCATCAAGAGGGTCAGGTGGGGTAGTAGTTAGCGTTTACGGCTACCACCCGGGGGACTAGGCTAGGACTAGGACTAGGGGTTCGAGGCTCCGCGATGACATATTTTCTTGTCTCCATTGTGATCACACGACGTCAACTTTTTCATTAATTTTAATTGCGACAAGCATAGACATGAGACTATTTTTTTATCACCATAATGACGTTTAGGTATTTAAGCAGTGTCATTTCCAACACGGAGATACGACGACAACACTAGCAAGGGTTGATGTGCGCCAAATTGTTAATTTCTTCATTGCTTATACTGATCAACTTCCACATTAAAAATGGAAACCACTCTTGCAAGAGCACATGGCATTATATGCTCGCGGCGACCAACAACATGCGTACAGACATAATTAATAAGAACACAAAACGAATATAAAATGCTATATCTCTCGAACACTTGTAATTCACTTTACTCCAAAGGGAGTTTACTTACACAGTACCTATGTGCTAAAAGAACCATTCCGAAATATAAGTTCCATTAATAAATAGGATGAAATAAAAGTTTATGACCCTGGACCGGACGTGGTGGCGTATAAAAGACGTCAATCTTCGAAAGCCAAGGATTTCAACATCGTACGTACATTCTGGGCTAGAATGGTCTCGTGTATTCCTACAATGTACTTTGACTGTCTATATTGCGAGTTTTCAAAGTTCGAGTTATTGTAGCTAATTTTTTTTAGATCAGCAAGAGGAACCCGTCACACGTGGCGTATAAATTACGCCGGGCGACCGGCCGTATACCACCTCTGTACCTTTATATCTGTATCACCTATAAATGTACAAGATATTACTAATTTCTACAAATAAAGATTAATTTTAACAAAAATCGAGTATTATCATATATACACATAACATGGGAAAAGTACGCCATTCGCCCGGTTGTGAAGAAATAACAGTCGCGCCCGCTAGAGGGTTAAAAGCAACAATTACACCAAATGTGTCTTGTGCTCGCCGCTTCCCAAAATCTTCCGTAGCCCTTCCAATATAATAATAAGATATGCACCAACAAATGTCATTTCTTCCAAAAAAAAGCCACTGCTTTAGCCCCCCATTAATCTTTCGTTATGTTTTTGAGTAGAAAGTGGAGCCTTCACTTCTCCGCGTTGAAAATGACACTGCTTAAATACCTAAACGTCATTATGGTGATAAAAAAATAGTCTCATGTCTATGCTTGTCGCAATTAAAACTAATGAAAAAGTTGATGCCGCATGATCACAATGGAGTCAAGAAAATATAATGTCATCGCGGAGCCTCGAACCCTAGTCCCCCGGGTGGTAGCCGTAAACGCTAAACACTACCCCACCTAACCCTCCTGATGACAGGTGCGATATCATAAAACTATACGCGGCTTGTGAAAAGTACCGCATGAAAATTAATTAATTACAGCCAAACTAAGGCCCATTCAACGGAACCACTACTAGTTCAGGGATGTGTTCACCATTCCGAAGGCCATAAAAAATACGGCATTGAAAAAGGCGGAGCAACTTTCGTGGTCTCCCCTTGTGAGATAAGATTGAAGGAATACTTTAAAATTATAGGTACAGGAAAATGTTGACTAGTATCCATTCAATATACCGTGAAAATTTCAAGATGACAGCATTAGTATTCATCCAGTAGTGTGATCTTCACGCGCCTGAGGGTCAGTCTGTGGTGAGCTCTACCCTCACCTATGCAAACCAACCTTAGGGTCGAGAATTAGCGAAGCTAAGAAAAAAAGGCCGATCGTGCGGGAGTTATAAAGTCCACTAAAACACTAATTTTAACACCATATAAAACGACATTGGCGAAAAATACCAAAAACTGGAGATTTTTAAGAATGTCAGCCCACGCCAACAACCACTACCGCCCTTTCCCTTACCCACACCCCAACAATAACATAATTGGCCACTACCCCATCCCTTGCGTCTCGCCCGGCAGCCTTTTTCGGGAGTGGACTCGGGAACCGGTTCCTCTTGATTGGGACGTGCAATCAACAGCCAACAGGAATTTCAAACCACCGCCATCGTCTACGAGACATTCCACTCTCGCTATCGACACGAGGACAAATATAAAATAGAGGAGATAAGAGATCAAATACAGCAAGAGCGATTTTAGACCAGGGGAGCGGCCGCTCCTAGACATTTTTCTAGAGTAAGCGAACAACATTTCGATCCTCCCCCCGAAAAAAATACCTAAGAGGTAGTGGGGATTCTCACTAGATACATTTTAAAATAAATAGAAATAATTTCAGAAGAAGGGTCGAGACTTTAATATCAGCGCAAACTTGCTTACTCTAATATATTGAATTGTGTGAATATTTTATGGAGTACATCAACCCTCAACCTTCAATCTCCTAGTTTCAATACTACTAAACATATTTGACTACGATCTCATAGGCTCCCACTTTTGTATGTCGCCCTACGCGGCCGCGTTCTCCGGTTACCGCGTAAACCGGCCCTGACCAAGGGGCCAAGATTGTGACGTCAATATCATGTATAACGTAATGGACCTGATTAGCTGATTCGGACAATATCTTTTGATGCATGTATTTTTAATGACCGCCATCACTTTTGTAAGTATTTTATATAAGTTTCTATTTTTTTATGTGATTCATTTTTTGAAGTTCATTTGCTATTTGTTGCATTTTCATTTTTATTGTTTTGTGATGAGTTGGCACCATGGTTACTGAGATAAAAACTAGGGATTGTAGTAGAAAAAACCGTATTTATATGTATGGGATAAAGAAATATGAAATTGTCAAGTGATATTGAAAATTTTCTTTCGTGTAATCACTTTGATACATTAGTTTTCATGCTTTTTCTTTCGATTGTAATCTTTCATTCCATCGAATTTAACAATCCTAACAAGGGAGATTATTGAAGATTTTTTAAATATCTATTCATAGGAACTTCGTAAACTAATATTTATCGATTCCCTACGATTACACAAACGTTGGCTGTTTCGATAATGACATCAGCGTTTGGCTACTAGTGACAGCCACCATGAGTTGTCTTGTTTATTTTGTCTGTGGAAGCGATTTCTATGAGAGAATTATAACCAAAGGTTATATTTCTCTCATAGAAATTATTGAGGTTAGACATATCATCAAGGAACGAGAACGTTGTCTCGAACTCATCAATTCGAATACTGGTCTGACGCAGCCCTCCACTCCAGTCAGCTAACCTCTTCATACTTTCGTATTTTTCTATTTCAAATCCTTCGCATTTCAAACTTAAGGTTCTTCAGCCAGGCCATCCTCCAACACAGCAAATAAATAAATGTTATTACTATAACTCTCCGATGACCAAATGCGTTTCTAAGGTGAACTGTTGGTTCTAAGATCACAACAGTTTCATGAGACACTCGACCAAATCTTGGACGTCTCCCAAGGTGAGAAAGCCACACTGAGGCTTAAACGCCAAATAGCTTTCCAAAAATGCAATTACAGTGGTCATCAATGCGTTATAAATGGAAGCATACCAGTTGTTTCACGGAAATATAAAAACCATTTCGTCATAATGACGGCGAATAAAACCCAAGCCATAGTTATTTTGCCGGGATCAAACAAACAGTATAATCTCTGTTCCCGTCCGTCAATCAATTACGAAAAAATGGACTTTAATGGTCATTTCTTCGATTTTTAATATTATTGAAGTTTCTCAGGATCTATCCTAAGAAATGGATGAATTATGAAAAATGAAAAAGAAGACACTTTGTGCATTCACGCGAAATGCTTTTTGATTTCATATGAAATCACAAATTTTCTTCTTTTTCATTTTTCACAATGAATCGCCTTCACAAGCTATTCCTCAAACCAACAAATGGATGAACTACAACAGCAAAGTTTCAACTTATTCGCAAACTTTCATCGAAAAAAAAACGCCGGATACACCCCAATGATCTTTTCTATGATTTTTAACGCACTATAGATGAAATTAATATTTATCATTATCTCACGAAGTCGAAGGACAAAGCGTGAAAAAATTTTAAACGCCAGTAGAGGTCGCCCAGCATCCACTTCAAAGACAGTCTGAATTTTGAGCGGTAGTTGTACGCGACACCTGTTTCGAGTCGGACGAACATGGAGTTGGAGGGAAAGTGGAGACACGCTTGAGGCGCCTCTGGCGGTAGGGAGGGGGGAGGATTGGCCTGCTCCGCGAAAGTCAGCACACATTGTTACAACAAAAAAAAAGAATAAAGGGAGGCGGCGGTTGGCATATGAGCCCGCGGGGAGTGGCACGCGCCCATTGCCCGGAAGTTGAAGCAGACCACCCACTGGCGCAGCAGTAAAGACAAAAAAGAAACAGCCAGACACGGCACAGGCAGTGAAAAAATTATACAACTACACAGTCTTTATACATTTAGCGTGTTCTACGAAATTTTTCGATGAAAGAGAACTGCTACCATAGTGATGGAAAAATCGATGACGATTAAAATCGAAAATCGAGTTTTAACGGCTGAAGATCAAGAAAAGATGATGGAGAAAACCAGAACGTACCTAAAATCTAATGTGAGACGGAAGTAATGAACACCTTGAGGCATCCGAAAATATGAACACTTAAGTGGCATTTTCAAAGGAAATGATATTGAAAAGCAACAGAGGAAACATCACCACGTAAGTAAAATTCTTTGTGGGATAAAAAGTCAAAAGACAGTAAAAAATAAAATCATTAGGTAAAAATAAGTAAAATTATTCAGTTCAATGAGATGCATTACTTCTCTCCTTCACTAGATGTTCACTAATGGGTAACTCCCATACGTTAGTGATACGCGATTATTGCCTTGAAAATTCTTCAATTTCCTAATTGAGAGCAAGCTTAAAGGCTAAACATCAACACGCCACATTGTAAAATAAAAATGAAATACAATTTTTTTATTATAGGTTATATCAAGTCAATGCAAAATAAACAAAGCCAAACCAATTTCTCAAGAGTTACTAAAACCCAACACCCATTAGATGGGAGATCCTCGATCACGAGAAAATTCCTCACTAATTTGTTTTTTTTTTATTTGTTCAAAAACGTTATTGACATGATGGAATGTATCTCTTAACAATTAAATGTGAGATACTCGAGATCGTTTAACGCCCAATACGTTTCGAAACATCTTGGAGATCCACTATTTCCTTGAACGCTCATATAAGAGTTCAAAGTGGCGTTAATTTCCCTTATTCCCGCGTGGCGCTCTAATTGCGGGAGGCGCAGCGCCGCCCGCCCACGAAACGTCATCAACTGACTCACATGGGTGATATACAGTCAGGGAATAGGATCTGCCCCAAAAAGGCATGGTGCTAATAAATGAGTTTTAACGGCGGCCTGGGTTATTACATCAATGAATGAAGTTGAACTGATTTTACAACAATTATCACTAATGTAAAGCACGACTTTTAAGATGTCGAAGGCAATTTGGGTCAATGATTATATTGCTGCCGATATTTCGGAAACCGAGTCGGTTTCCATCCCTTTTAACTTAAAAATCAAATGTAAACAAATATATATACCTATCCAGGCGAGATTCGAACCTGCGACCACTTGAGTGGCAGGCAAGGATTTGACCCCGCCGCCGCCACCGAGGCCAGCAAAGTAGACAGCTATACAGGCGTCTGCTATAGCAGTTAATATTTCGACGAGTAAACCCAGTTAACGGACCCAGATGATGAGGATTTATGCCTCCCTCACGAACTGTCTTTCTTGATGACGGATTATTCGCTTTATTTTTCTTGGAATCATCTTGAAATTTGAGGGTATATAAAGTAGACCGTTGTCGACAGTTGCTTGTAGCTCAAATAATTTAAAAAAATACAACTGAATAAATAATTAAAAGTTAAAACGCAAAATTAACAAAAAGAAATAGTGGAAAAAAACCAACAGAATTTTTAAAATGAAATCTTTCGTGAAAAAACACGGCCCAAAAGTTTTTATTCAACATGACGAGTACCCGCGAAAGTTTTAACCAAGAATTACTTACAGGATCTGTCCCAAAGATAAATTGAATTCTTCTTCAGACTTCTTTGAGTCATTGTATCACGAGGACGGGGTCTTAAGGAAGCAATGCTTCCCTTATCAGTTTGGCGATTGCGATGCATCAAAGGTTTCCGGCAACAGGGCAAACTCGCGACCAATCATAGCGCTTGTGTTAAAGTTTCTATAGTTAAAAAATGATGCCTTTTCGACAAAAACGTCATTGGTAATTTATGCTCTTACTGACATCAGCTATCCAGGATTAAAATTTTGTGACACAATTTTTTTCCACCCTATAGAGAGTAAAACCATAGAGAGCCATCACAGTGAAAATTTTAAATCTGAGACAATACTGAGGTACGATTTTAAATTTTTAGACTTCTTCGTATGTTGAAAAGGGTCTACTTTACACACCCTGAAAATATCAAGATGATATAATTAAGTTTAAATCGAGCAAGATGGCATCAATTAATTAGGTTAGGCGTTCAGGGAGGGAGGGGGCCTAGCCGATTCTCACCTAATCTCACGTGGGGGAGAGAGAGTGTCCAGGCAGGTATCATTTTTTCCCGCAAGAAGCAGGGTAAAATTGCGATCTTAATAATCCTAAAAACTAGTCTTAAATAATCTTAAATAAAAATACTTTTAAAAATTGTTTTCTTTCAATAAATCCAACGCAATGAAGCATGGATTAACGTATTTTCACTGAAAATACGCTTTTCGAAAAATCTCACGCGAGTTTAGAGGGAGGGGGTCGAGCCAAATCTCACGATATCGCCAACAGGGATGGGGGTGTCCAAAAACAGCCAAAATCACCTCACGTGATTTATGGACGCCCCATAATCTGTCACCAAAGCACACCAGTCGAGAAGGAGGCATGCGTCCTCTTCAGACACTCCGTGCATGCCATAATCACAGCTTTCTTGTAATCACTACTCGACCGAACGCCAATTTAAGCACACCAGAGGTACAGGTGAGAGATGGGAGCGAAAGCGGACGGACACGCTCCGAGGATAAAAGGAGGAGAGCAGAAGGAAGCACAATTTCACCTCCAATGACGGAGGGAGGGCGTACAATTTCACCACCGATTGCGAGAGAGTGCGTGCGGCATGGAAAAAGAAATTAAGGACCTCTTTTGGGCAGTGAACTTACTCAGGGCGTCTGCTCCAAACACACATGCAATGTAGTTGGCATGGTGAGGACTTACAAACAAGGAGGAATTATATTGTGGCATAAATTTACTACTATTAGTTTTTTATTAATTCTCAAACCACCGGATACAGCTCTCATTGGCCATTTTATACCGGGGCATTCAACATATTTAACGTAAGTAAACGTCCACGAACAACCATACACAGGACCGGGGAAACCTACCCAGGCGGGACTCGAACCCGCGACCTCTTGTTTGGCACGTGAGGACGTTACCCCGCCGCCAACGAGGCCGGCAACACACATCACTCTCTTTCAACCGTATTTTGACTTTAATTCGCGACAAATAACTCGTGTAAACGTCGTTATGGATGGGATTACATAGAGGAGGACCGATTCCATCCCGCAGGAGCTAGATTTATGATGCCACTTTTGAATCGCTTACCTAAACAGCAACCATTTATATACGTGAATCGCTATGAAAAAAAAATCCCCTAGACCGAAAATGGAACCACCTTTGGCACTCAGGGGCACTGCGCAGACCACTACGCTATCCAGGTTTCTTATTCCTCATAACATTTTTACCATGTAATTAAGGAACCTGAATAGTGAATAGCGTGGAGATCTGCGAAATAGCCCGGAAAGCAAAAGGTCCGTGGTTCGATTCCCGGTCCAGGGGAGTTATTTCTCAAGGCAATTCATGTAAATTTCACCGCCCTTCACGCGACATGCTCGTAAAATTAAACAACCATTTACTTTCGACACTTTAGAACAATATTTTCAGTCGGGCGGGATAGCATTACAAAGAGTAGGCTGGTCTATATTAAAGCAGACGATGCCTATAGTTACATCACAAAAAACCAGATAGGTCCTCTGCTGGAAACATGATTTGAACGGAGACCAAAATGTAAAAAAATTAATTGTTGGGAATTTTTCTTTGCGGAAGTTCGGGACAATTTTTGACAAAATACCAAGGTAATATGTTTTTTACCTGTTAGGTTATTTTTATACATTTTCGGAAAATAAAAAAGTTTTTAATGTAAAAATGTGCAAAATGTGATTGAAGCTAGTCTGTCCTTCCAAAAGACACTATTGAGACTGTGACAATGGGAGTTCAGAGCCACACTTCCCACTCTAGCATAACATTTAACCATCGCGAATAGGATACTAACTGTGAAGGCCACGACGATAGGCCCGGACAACAATTAAAACTGGAGGACTAATTAACCGCACGTTAGCGACGACGGTGACGCAGAGCAAGACATCTCACTCAATCAGCCCAAGGCTAAGTGTTTTGACAAAGGAGGAAATTTTCATGTGGGAACACGCATATGAAGGAAACTTCGCGCGACTGAGGAGTCATCTGCTCGAAGAATTTCATCACGTTCAAGTTCGTGGAAGCCAGACATGATGTTAAGAAGGAAAACGCACGTGATTCGAGCACATTTCAACCAAAATTGGCTATAATTGCATTAAGTGTAGGGAAGATAAAGTTGGCAAAAACCAGTTTATTCACCTACAATGCCACATCTAGGAGGGCTCAATAAGCGTCCATTAAAACAAAGTATGAACGCCATTTTCAAATTATATTCCGACTTACCTAACAACAATCACTTATGAGGAAAAAAATAAAATGCACAATACTTGAAAGATCATAGATTTTTACAACGTATCAGGTGCATAAAGGATTACGGGTTCTACACCGTGTAATTCGTGTAATTGACTGCAATAGGGTGGTTTCCTATTATTTTTTTATTGCCTAAATCGAAAGATTATTACTCCTGGAGTACGTTTTTCACGCTGTTAGATTTTTAAATGACGATATCTATTTTTCGCGATTAAATGAAAAGTGAAAAATTTCTAGCGCGCGAAAACGCGACGCGTAAGTATGAATGTCGGGAAATCTCTCCGTGTGACGTATTTCTAGTTCCCGCTGCCGCCTTGTGAGGTGACCTTGAGGCGAGTTGAGCGCTGATACGACGCAGGCTGCTAGCGGGTAGCTGAGTACCCTGCTGGCTGGTAGCGCTTGGCTTAAACAAGGATTATTAATACCTTATCAAATGAAGAAAACTTTCCGACCTTAGCCAGTTTTAATGAGTGATTATTAAGACACGTTTCCCTGAGCTCTGCGCCTCATGCATTAATTGGTAACCTTAGACGACGTATAACTCCTATCTTCTCGTATAGAAACTAGGTCCCTGTGACGTCACGTGGAGTGGCATCGCATGGGCGCCAATCTGGCCCTTTTCAAATGAGGATAAAAATGGACCATTGCCATTCGTCTAAACCGGTATTTCTAAAACGAAATAATTTGTATATTATGCATACAGTAATGGTGGGTAACGAATCGCAATCAATGACTTTCGTTTTCTTTGATGAGGGAAACTACCCTATTCTCCCGACGTTTCGGAGAAAGACTTTATCTTAATCCTGAGGGAATCTTCTCTATGATGGATTCAAAAGATCCCCTACGATTAAGTAAGGTCGATCCAATTAATCTTAATAAACTTTATGAGTATATACTCATACCAGAAAATTACTTAATAATAAATATTAAGTGAAAAAAGACAATAAATGTGCAATGAAGTTGAGGGGTTGCTTGATAGTTGGAAGCTGTTTGTAATTCCAGAGGCATAGACCAACTATGCCATGAGAATGCTTAGAGTAACAATACCAAAACTAATGAACTATGTAAATTTAAAAACCCAAAACATAACTATTTATTCATAATTAAAAAGAATATGTATAAAACTGTTACTGGAAAAATAATAACGAAAAAAACTAATGAGAATGGAATATTTTCTACTTTATAGATTTTGAACCTATGTTTAACAAGTGTAACATTATTTTTTACATATTTTTCTAGTTTTAAGGTAAATGATCAATTGCCATAATGTGTATTTCTTGCCCTCCATATGTGTATTTATATAAGCACCTCCTGACGAGCCAGTGGCTGAGGACTTAAATTGTAAATATTTCTGTGTTCTATAACTATGTATCCAAGATTGTATTTTTTTCTTATTATATTTGTGCTATTTTTTTTGCCTACTTATTGTAGCTTTCCTAACATGTAAGATTTTCATGTCACATCGAAAGATATTGTGTTACAATTTTTTCTGTGTGTTGCAATAAAGATTTCATTTCATTATTCTAAAAAAATACCTCGTGAAGAACCCGATAATCCTCTATGCACAATATTTATTCAAAAATTTATTTTGCTTCTTCCGCACTGAACCACGATAAAAACTAGATTAAGCAATGATAAGAAGTGAATGCAATGCAAAAATAAAAGCAAATCCTCTAAATTTCTTGTCATCCTTATCGCGCCGTGAGAAATTCAGATGTTCTGAAACTCTATCCTAGCTCAAGTACTCGCGTGGTATTCACAGGAAGCCTCAAGCTTCTCGTCAACCGCAACGCAACCTCAGTTACTTTACTAGGGATACATCTTAGGTTGCGTTAAAAACTAGTATAGGGACAGTCGGCTCGTACTCATGTTCTGTGACTAGAAATAACGATGAGAACTAATACAACACTAGAGATAAATGCAAAACCTTCATAGAACACTGCAGTACATCACTCCTAAACCATCCCTTTCACATAGGGCCGGATTTTCCTAAAGGGTAACTAGGCTTTAGCCTAAAGCCTCAAGATCAAGAGGGGCCCACATTCACTCTACATTGTCGACTATTTTATTTAGTATCGGAGCCACATTTTATAAAAGTTAGAACCAATCTCGATATGTTTCATTTTACAAGATAATACGTGTCACAGCGACGATGAATTTTATTATGTCCCATTCAATTCATTAAATTAAAAACGGGAGGTGAAAGGGGCTCAGAAGTGGAATAGCCTAGGGCCACCTTTCATCTAAATCCGGCCCTGCTTTAAGACCATACAAGAAAGATTAAATTATAGAGTAATGAATGAAACGTCCTCTGGAATTCAATCGATTTTTAACTGTCGTAATTATAATAATTGTTCTGTGAATTTATGGGTTATTTTTTATTGAAAACATTTTTCATAATTTAATAATTGAAGGCTGTATAACTGTGATATTGTTTTATGGTCAATAATACCATTTATCTATCCATCGTTGTTTTTGAAGCAAAATATGCGTGGTAGCGTATTACCAGCCATGAGTGTGATAGAAGAGTAGCTCCAAACTAAAGAGATAGGGATCGCGCCGATAAGACAACCGAAAAGCGATGATTTCGAAGGCGAGAACAGCGTTGGGGAAACGGGAAGTGAGAGTCTCGAGCAAGAGTGTGTACGTATGTCACGCACTGAATCCGCTCCCTGGCCAATCTCTCGAGTGTGAAAAGACGTCTCTTTCGATTGGATCGCCGTTGCTCAACTGTTTACCTGCTATCCACACGAGATGCCCTCGTAACACACACGATGCTCGTTTGCGTAACCATGACAGTGCCAGAGAGATCTCCAACCTAAAGAGAAATACATACGGGAGCACTGCGCAGTCGCAGGTGGTCGAGGCCAACATGTATCACCTGATGCGGTTTATATGTATTATCGGGAGATTTTAAGTTTTCGTCTCCGAGGTTACGTGTGATTCACCTCGCGCTTAACTGCACTGTGATCGGTAAAATTAATGTTAATTTATTAATTTCAATTTTGAAAGCCAATTAATGTACCTCTTAACTCTTTCCGATCCGAACAATGTTTTTCTTTAAATTTTTTGCGTTTGGACATAGCGTATTTGTTTAAATGTGTATTCCTATTATTTTTTCTTTTCTTAATGCATAGCTTTATTTTTAGTTATAAATACTTAAGCACAACAATTTTTCACATGGACCATTGAAAGGCTCACGAAAAACTTTAAAATTAATAACAGCGATAAGTCATTTCAATATTATGCACCAGCTCTGCTAGACATGTCCGAATGAGTTCCTACATGAGCAGGGTAAAACAAAACGTATCATAATTTTTGGTTCAAAATTCTACTGGCAATCCCAATAATTAAACTGAGATGTAATAAAGTGATGGAGCAAGGGCAGGAAGAAACGGTCGAGTGAGCAAAATAAGAGTATGTCTCCGACTGAAAAGGTAAGACGATACATTCCTAAGACCCAAGCGATTTCAAAAATGCCGGGGACAGGGATAAGGCCCTATCATCAGGATAAAGAATTAAAAAGAAAACTTACGCCAACGAGGAGCGTCCTTATCAGGTTATGTTGCTTACATCACATACCTCGGTTGCTTATGTCCAGTTTTTCTCTTTTTGTTCATCTCCCTCCAAATTTTGTTTTTTAAGGAATTTCGAATTAAGATAGAACATTCAAATAAAGATGGATATGGATTCAAGCCAAGTCGGATGCAAAACTGAGTTTGGAACTGTAAAAATACAAAATAATTATGTAAACTCGACACTTAATTTAGTTTCAATTACCGTTATGTCGCGAGTTGGAAGCAAGAGAGGAAGGATTAATTTCATAAAATACATGAGAGGAGATTATTTGCATCTCATTATTCTGTCATTTTGGCATAGGTTAGATAGGTTAACAATCTGTCGTATAGGATGTAGAACCGAAGCTTTCTTGGGGTCATTCGAGAGAAGAGTATGCTAATACGGACTACGGATTTCCTTCTATTCCCCCAGGATTCTGTTCTCGCACGTACAATCCCATGCGTAATACAGTAACTGACCTAAGCTGTCTCCAAAAAAGTCTTACAATTAAAGCTACATTAAGTCTCCATCCCTTACATGGATTATCACCGCATTCCACAGTACTCAACAGCATTCACTTGAAATCTCGGATGGAATACAAAAATAAGACGTAATAAATACGATACAGTATCTGAAAAATCATCGGAGTTCCTTTTCTCTCCATTGCTTTTCGGGTTAGCTGCTTCGAAGTTGATTTTGATGACGTTTCGTGGCCTATGCTGGTCACATCTTCAGATCAGGTCTGAGGGCCGATAGATGGAAATGCCCCATTATATATATACCCAACCTCAGGGTGGCCTACCGGTGGCTCGACCAATCAGCGTCGAGGACCTCAATTTTTGCGTTTAAGTCTTTTTCCAAGTAGTATTAAAGGTGTGTCCATCATCTCTATTGAACTATTCCGTTGATTTTCGATTTCAATAGCCACACGAATATTGCGAGGAAAATAAAATCGTCTTTTGGCCGGGACCTTTGATTCCTCAATCATGATCTTATGTCCGGGATTATTGAACGCATGTTCTGCTACTGCCGATTGCTCAAAATGTTTATTTCTGAGAGCCCTTCGGTATTCGGTCAGTCGGATGGTGATGGCTATTTTCGTTTGCCCGGCGTATTTTTTCGCGCATTATCAGTAATAAATACGATGGAGTAACTGAAAAATCATCGGAGTACCTATTTTATTAATACTAAGTATACGATATCTTACATGGATACAAAATGGCTGGAGTTGGTGGTGAAAAAGATTAAAAAATAAAAAAGATCGGCGCGATCAATATTTGAGATTCGAAATCTGTTTTGCGTTTTACGACTACCGCACACGAGCTAGTAATATGGAATGTTATCGAGCCAAGGCGCTGAGCTATGCACACACGAGGAGCTTAAATGAGTCGATCGACATTTTTACTACGATAAAGCGGCAGTAACACTTTTGCTGCACGTTTCCCAGCATGGATCAATGATGGGTAGAAGAAGCGAGATTCTAGAAGGAAAATGTTCAAACATTCATTCTTCCAAAGAATGACATTGATCACGGGGAAGGGAAAAATTCTCTTCCGTTACACAGTTTCGTTAGGAAGTTACTACACGCTTGTCATAACTTGCTTCGTCAGTTTGTCTGACTCATCGATGGAATCCTGGTATTCATTTTTAACCCAATTCCCATTCTTGGATCGGCTTGAAATTTCGCGGACTTACTATCTTCTGACGACAGTACAATATTCAGTAATCAGACTTTGGAATTTTATTTTCCATCGTGCAATAATTAATTGACTAAATTCCCATTTGGAAAAAAGCTTTAAATGTTCTCAATAAGTAGTCAAAAAATACCCATATGTTTCTTCTAGAGATATGGTTTGATTGACTACATGATTCACCACTTGAAAGTAGGCAGTAAAATTTTAAAAATCTTTTATGAAAAAATACGCCCGTTCCAAAATCAGTTTTAAAATGCACAAAAAAATAAAAAAACTACGCTTTTCGTCAATCGGAGAGTAAAGCGTGGGTTCCGATTACGTTTATATATTATTTAAATAATGCGTGCCAATCCTTACTCACCTATCAGGCTCTCCAGCACTCAGCAATTGGAAGAATTTCTTTACTTTTTATTATATTTTATACTGTTTTTTGGAAAAAGCTTTTTTATATTTCTTTTTATTCTATTATGTATTTCTACTTATAATTACTGAATAATGTAGCGAGTAGTACATCAGGCGAACGCACCTCTCCTAGCATCCCCTACGTTTGTTAATTGCTAGTTATACTGAGAAATAGGTTCGAGTAGTAGTAATAAAATCAAATTATACCAGCTGAAATCAGGCCAAGTAGCTCCAAGTCGGCGCTACCCTTAGCCACCCAGCCAGGACGCAGCAAAAAATCAACTCTACGAGTCTCTACGCTCAGAGCTCTACCCTCAGAGCGTTCAACGATGACTTACATCTTTTTCCTGAGCCTCTCGAATATTTCTCTAACAAAAATCTAATTTCCCCGACGTTTCCATGACTTTCACACCCGACTACACAGAGATTTTTACACAGATGTTAAACGCATTAGCCCGGGAGCAGCTAGAGACTCGGAGGCTGCGCGCTAGGCTTAGATTACTTGAACAATTAAGAATATATTTCTTTGGGAGCGACACGGAGAACATCATTATAAAACCCCACTATGTTTCCAGGTCCGACAGAAACGATCGATGAAGAGAGATGATTTTCCGTAAGGATAGACATGGCACTTTGTTTTTCCCCTCACGAAAAAGGACTTAAATAAACGCTACGCGTAAATTTCGTTAGGGCATTTCCTATTTCCATAAACGGCTGGTGTCCTTACAACCCCCGCCAAACGCCTATTGAGGCGGCTTGAGGGGTAATATGTACATGAAGATTCTTATTTCCCTGACCGACATAATTTTTAATTTTCCGATTTAAAGTCATAAACCCCGATTCTCGGTGGAGCTAAAGAAATGGAATGCCAGCTCTATTCCACCCTGCGGACGACGCACGGAAGAAAAATCATTAGTGCGCGAAGCACAGCCCCTGCCACGAATGGGGAGAAAAGGGTTCTCGCTCCTAAGAGGAGAGGGGTCACAAGGGGTAGGGTTCGATCGATTGCGTAGCACCCCTCATAATTTTTTCCCATGGAAACAAAAGGAGTTTTGAGCACAAATGCAATAGCCCAAGGCAGAGAATTGATTATATTCATGAAAAAATATGGACAGTGGATTTTCGACGCCGTGCTGTACACGGTGCCTGCACCTTCTCATCCAAGAGACATAACGTTAAGGTAAGAGAGTAGGCACTGTTTATGAAACATGCAAAAAAATATTTTTACACGGTAATAGGGTTCACTTATACAATCTAAACATTCCGGCCTTAACGTATCGTTTTATCATCACCACGAAAAAAACTCATTTAGGGCCTTTTACATGGGGGGAAATTACGAGTAACGACGACTATCAGAACAATCTTACGGTAATACCACGTCGCGGGATAGCGACTTGGCATCGGCTTAAATAATGTCGTCAAATTAATAAGCAAGATGTTTCAATGCATATTAAGAGATTTCGTTTTTGGATTTAGGACTGTTCCTGTTATATAATTGGCATCCTTTGGCATATGAAGAGGTGAGAAGCAAAGGGGTACAAGTGATTTTTTTCCCAACAGAGTTAGGTAAAGTTAGAGGAAATACACAAAAACTTGGTTGCCAAAGGATACGAGTGAGTATCTGTTCTGTGCTGACGTCGAGTGGAAAATCAAATGCCCTACCCAATCTCGTTTTTCTTTCTATACCTAATTTCTGTACCTAACTCTCTGTATAGAAAAAAGAAATCGCTTGTATCCCTTGGCTTCTAACCCACTCATATAATCTGCATGAATTTTTGGTGACGAGATCCATTATATCGGGAAAATAACGACGAGGTGAGGAAAAAAAGATCAGTCGTGCACCAGTCAACAAGAGAGGGAGGACGCAACGGCATTACATTCCAAACTTATTTTTTTAAATATTAAAATATACAACGGCGAACTGCATTCTTTTCTTATTTATTTCAAGTATTACGATGTTATTTCAATAACAGAAAGTCTTTCATTTAATTAATCAAATTCGATAGGTCACCATTTACTGTATTAGCTTAAAAGATTTTAATTTTGATTCCTCGTGAAAATGGAATCCGTGGCAAAATATGTGTGTGGAAGACAGGCCGAACGATTGAGACGAGGCTGAAAGAGCACCGATGGCATTTCAGATTAGCGCAACCAGGGAAGTCGGCCGTGGCGGAACACAGAATTAATGAAGACCATGCCATTAGATGGGGAGTTGCAAAAATTCTTCGCGATGCACAACGCTACTGGGACCGCATAATTAAGGAAGCCATCGAGATCCGACTCAATCTAAAAAATTTCAATCGTGATACTGGCTTTCATTTTAGCAATGCATGGAGACCTGTCGTCAGCTGCATAAAAAGCATAAGAGAAGCTCATAAGGGCCATTCCATATTAAATCAACACACCACTCAACCCGACCAATTCAGATTTATTTCAAATTTGGTGTATTCAATTATCCTGGTAATAAATGGAAAAATACCAATTTGCAGACGTAAATGACGATTTTGACAAAAGTTACGGGTACGCAAATGTTGGAAATTTTTCTAAATTTAAGCGTGTCTCCCTAAATGTAAATGACTATAATTCTGGTTCTATTCACGGTAGAAAAATGAAACTTGTGTTTTTGGAAAGGCAATATAGGGCTTTACATGGACATACAACATGGCCTATGTATAAGAATTTCAATACTCGAGCTCATCGACCTTGACCTTTTACCTTGAATATCTCAAAACACCCCCCTTCAATTTTTTTATAAAAAATATATGATGTTTCTCATACATTTTACTATATGTATGCAAAATATCAAAATGGTACACTTTAGGCATCGTGCTCAAAAATTATTTCCCTACAGCACTACACAACCAAAATGCAAGGAGTACCACTTAAATATGAAATGCCCATTGTTGAACAGTATACGTATGTCATTCAAAGAACTTCAAAAGACCATCGGCCAATCGGACGACACCTGAGACTTGCATTCGCCAAACGGTCGATTCGGTTCAGAGTGAAATTGGACATTCATTGGGCAACATGCCTTGGAAATGGACGACAAGTCGTTTTCCGAAAGGTCGGCCAATACGACTGAATTATCCTGGTGTAGAACCAGAGAAGAATTCCTCCGCATTAGCTTAGCATCAATAAACAAACCCAATTCATTCCTAAATAAAGGTAAGTCAAAATTCTAGTCTCTTCTTTTCGATTAATGTACATCCAAATTCTTTTTTATTTTATTATTCTAAAAAAATTGTAGTAACATTTTAATGCCTTGATTTAACACATTAATGTCCTCACATTCATTCAAAGCCCTGATGGATTTTTAATATACCAAAACTTAGGTAAAAATTCACATTTAAAATGTTCAATATCCGAACAAGTCACGGTTTCGTATGTATCGGATTACGGAGGGTAATATTCCGATGAAGATCATGCTACCGGTGTTTCTGTCTCGCCGTGATCGCACTGCAGTCACGCACTGCCGGCATCCGTGCTTGATCACACTTTCTCTTCACGTTTATGTGGCGTGCCCTCTCCACTGATATATTTTTGCTACTCAATGGGAAGAGAGACACCGTGCGCACCATTTGTGCAGGGGACCAATCCATTAGCGAGGCCAGGGCGAATACAATGGATGACCACACAAAGGAAAACATTCCTATTTTTCTTCCCCGAGCGAATGTCTGCGGTCAGGGCATTGCGGTAGTCGATGAAAGGATTGAGAGCGGGAATCACTAGTCACAATAAAATATTCCGAAGGACGAAGTCGCCGCAATGCCTCTAAAAGACAGCAACTGTACTAATGGATAGATCTTATCGCAAAAACTCCCACTGATTGAATTAGGGGTGGTACACATTACACCACATTCATCCCACCACAAAAGATTTATGCTTAATTATAATGAAAAAGTTTTAAAAGGGACAATTCGATTTTTAGGAGCGATATTACATCCCCGATATTACTATACCGTGGATCGCGGTAAATTCACTCGTCACACTGAAATATTCCCAAGGACGAAGTCACCGCAATGCAATGCTTCTAAAAGACAGCAACTGTACTAATGGATTGATCGTATCACGAGCTCCCACTGATTGAAATCGGGGTGGTACACATTACACCGCATTCATCCCATTATAAAATATATATACTCAATAAAAATTAAAAAATTTTAAAGGGGACAAATTTTTAATTTATCGATTATTAAGAACGATACTACATCCCCGACATTACTGTACAGTGGATCGCGGTGAATTCACTCGTCACACTGAAATATTCCCAAGGACGAAGTCGCCACAATGCCTCTAAATTAAAGCAACTGTATCTACTAGTGGATTGACCAAATCACAATATACCACTGATTGAAATCGGGGTGGTACACATTTCAACACATCCATCTTATCACGAAAGATATATACTCACTAAAAATTAAAGTTTTTAATGGGACCAATATTTAATCTATCGATTTTCACGATACTTGATACGAGAATTTTTACGATACTAACATCCCCGATATTACTGTACAGTCTATTGCGGTAAAATCACTCGTCACACTGAAATATTCCCAAGGACGAAGTCACCGCATAAATCTAAATGACAGCAACTGTATCTACTAGTGGATTCACAGAATCACAAACTAACACTGATTGAAATCGGGGCGGTACACATTTAATTCCATTCACCCCATCACAAAAGATAGTGGTGATTTATACTCCCCAAAAAAAACACAAAATTTTACAAGACGCGAATGTTTAATCGATCGATTTTTACGAACGATATTACACACCCGATATTACTAAACAGTAGATCGTGGTTAATTCAAAATTTAAATATATGATATCGCGTTCAAATTCTCAGTTTTTGCTAAGCACACATTCATCCATCCATTCCGATAGGTGTGTAATTTTTAAATCTCATCTTTTCATTTAATCAGCCTTAAAAATTGGAAACGCATTTCCGAATCTTGGGCACATAAGTATCCAATATGAGAGGACGTAAACCTCAAGATTTCAAGCTCATAAACTTTAAAATAAGAGGTCAAGAACGAAAGAAATATCTAAAAATTTAACCTAAAAATCCTGGCTCATCTTATGTGCCGATGCGTTATTTAAAGGAGGGAATACGTAACTAGCAGATTAGAAACTGGTTGAGGAAAACGCTGATTAAAAGAGCTCCTATAAAAATTAATTTAGATCCTAACAGCTAGCTTAAAGCTAGATTTTCAATGTGGAAAATAAATATTGCAGGCATGAAAGTCATTGGAAATTGATAAAATCACTTTTGAAAATGTTTTGAATTCAATGTTATATCATGTTCATAGCGAGAATGATGCGTCCTCTTAAAAAGGTTCATACCCACTGACAATTTCCTGACTTATCCTTGATTTACAGTGTTTTTGCACTTACGCAGCATGTTCAACCACAATTTTTATTTCTCAGCTGCGCCTCCGAAGTTTTTCCGTGGTCATAATCTAATTTCCCCGAATTCTCTAACAATTTTTTTATTTCCCTGACGGGTATTTATTTATCTCAATTGCCCCCGAAAATAGTACAATGAGGCCTTTACATCGGAAGTTTAAACAATTAACAACGGACGATTTACTGGGTATGCACCCAGACAAGTTTTTACAGCGATTTCTCCACCACTTCAAGTATCCAACTTCCCTCGAAAATTTCTCGCCTCCCCATGAGCGTGCACCACCACTCTCCGCTTGAATCGAAAAACACCTGTTCAATCCACACCCCAAATACTACCCTCCCACTCACCCCTCCAACACCTTCCCCATTTCACCCACCCCCTTCTGACATTCCGCCCCCTCTTCACACCCCAAGTGACCAGCACCCCAGTCGCCCGCGCACTTCACTCCAGGTTCAGATCAGCCATCGGCCGCCCTGAGGCGAGGACGATATTTTTCGGCACCCCTAGCCACTGATCCGAATTAATAACGAGGAACACACACGCACAAGGAATAAGAGTAGGCACTAATGCCTGGTCTACAATGAGATTTAGTCTAAACACATTCAATGGTGGTGTCTTGAATTCATGGCAACATTTGCATATGTTTCTTAACCGACCATCTCCATCGGTCTAGGCAGCTAGATCTGGTGATTTTTTTTACATTGAGCGCAAAAAAAATTCATAGAAGCAGGCCATCAATTTATTTACATTTTGAGTCCATCTGAGCCATATATGGTTCATCAGAAGGCTCTCCGACTTTACGGCCTAAATTTTTTAAGCAGGAAGAGTGGAATATTGTAATTTCCATGTGGAAAATTTTTACTGAACTCATTTGTATACTACTACTACCATCACAAAAATATTGCTGTGTATAGTGGATTGCTTCCATACATAATTTCAGCATCGAATGTGTTAAGATGCAACCCTTAAGACTACTTATCTGGGAAACTACCTGTTAGACTAAACTTCAAAATGAAGAAAAACAAACGGAGATAGCAGAGTTCATACTATGTTTGTTTCATAACTTTTTTGTGACCTTTTTTTGACCGGTATCTTCTCCTTTTAGGGAAGAGATTAGCAACCAATTGCAAATACAAAAATTAAAAAAGAGGTAAAAATAAAAATAACCTCAACTTGTATCCTTATTGCCGCCATTCTAATAAATAAGTGATATAAATTTATTATCAATTATAGTTTGACATTAAAATGCTATTACTAAACTAGTTACCAACTCTTTTCCTTCGAATTATTTCGTTCCTTAATTAGCATGTGGTTTAAAAGACACTTTTACTTACTTTCGGTAACCTAAAGCGATTTCTATTTTCTCTCTTATTCTTTTCAATCACGGAAATAAATTTTTTAGTTTTGACTCTTTCAATAGTAATATCATGCCTCGCAATCGAAAATTCTTTTTTCATCGTTTTTCCGCATGATACATCAGTACGCTAGTAAGGAAAGTTGCGGAAAAAGAAATGGAAAAATAGGTAATGAGTCGAGTCAAGGAGACAGCAGAGAGGAGGCCCAATTCCATCCCATAGAAGGCTGATTTCTACAACCACTGCGTTCGTATTTTAATCGGCTTTCGAAAATGTCCGCGGCGCGATGATGAGTGCAATGCGATCCCCTTTTTTTCAATATTTTGCAGTATAATGCTTGTCACTGCAATGAATATCATTGAAAAGTCATGAAATGGATGTATTTCATCACCATGTGTAAATATTTCGGTCTATACCCTAATTACACCTTATTTCCTCGTGAAACTCTGATCAATTTGTCCGCCAGCGACACGAGTGGCGACTTTTGTAAACCATTTCAAATTCGCAGCCGTTTGATCCAGAAAATGATGAGTCGAACGATCACTATTTGATCCCTGAAAAACTATCGATGTAGCTATCATTCAGAGGGACGGAAAAAATGATCGTGTACTTCAGGCTTAACTCGTACGGGTTTATGTACCGTGTAACGAGGCTTTTATTCACATCTGCGTGACGATTCCCTTCCTCGCACCAAGGCGAAGAACCAACGTCGAATCACTACTCCGGTCCCGTCACGCGGTAAGGCGGAACGTGATATAGAATGCAGGAAAGAGGGTTGGCCCGTCCTAAGATGGCTATCGCCCCCTCCAAGTTCCCATGAAATTTTTTATACGAACGAACACCCTCGATAACTTCCAACCCAAGGGTCCCTCGCTGCATCGAATTTCTCTCCCTTCTGGCTCACCCGAAGCATAAGGGACACACAACCCTCGGGAAGACTAAAATGGATGGATTCAGGCGCAACTTGGTGGAACTGGATTCTTATGTAAAATAGTATAAAATTTGTTCCATACAACGCAACTGAATGAAGAGACCCGAGGGCCACGTCCTCCGTGACAATTTTCAAGTTACAAAGCAGTAAATATAAGGCCTGTTTACACGGACATTAATCCGTACGAGTTAATGTCTAAATGCATGAACGCGAGAATGAACACGAAAATGTACCCTGTAACTACCCAACTTGTGCGAATGCATGAACGGAAAATAGAACCTTTGGTTTATTGCATTGGTACATGTTTCGTTCCGGTCCACAAAAATCATTCACGCAAACAGACATTAACTCGTACGTGTTAATTTATCGTGTGAACAGGCCTTTATACAGGGTGTTTCAGAAGGAATATGCAATACTTTAGGAAGTGGTAGCGAAGGCAATTTTACGAATTTTTCGTCCGAGAAAATAGGTTTGCCACCACTGACGTCATGGCAAAATTAGCAGAGCTGGAACGCATTTTCCTCGACTTTTTTTAGAAGTGGAATATTCGTGTGTCCTTTTATTAAAAGTTATTATTTTCATTTATCACAATTTTTTATCGTTTTGGTTACGAATGTACCTATGTTAGAAATTTTGTGGCAAAAAAATGATAAAAGTGTTATTTGCTCATCATGTATTTTTTTAACCAGTGCCGGAACGGCGTTCCGGCGCATTCAGTCACCATGACACCACTGGTTGCAACCCCTCAGTTACTGAGATATGGCAAAGCAAACATTTTGTTGGATGCGTTTTCAGTTGCCATGAAAACGCTGAAGATCTTAATGTGCAATGATGGAAGGAATCTGTAACTTGTGCTGATTGTGCTTGAGATATGGTTAGTTCATTTTATGTTATCCCTACACAAAGAGAATGGTGGCTTATTTTTACAACGAACTCCGAATAATTGTAGACATTTCAACTTTCAAAGGCGTATTTTTTACGACAACAGATTTATTTTCAGATCAAAATATATAATTTCATAACTTATTTTAGGAATTTAATTTATTGCAATAAACATCATTTCTTTATCATTATTTGGGCGGATGATTATGATGATTTGACGGAAACTTAAGAGATGTCATGACCGTTATGCAGCATTCCTTGGATGGGGAGAGAGGTGTAATTTTTCCCAGTTACCGAGCCCAATGGCTACAACAATGGAGGCTTGAAACAGAGGTGAGGAATTGAAGATGAATGAATTCACCGCAATGATCGAGTTTCGTTCAATAAATGCGTCAATCACGGCACGGAAATGAGAGCTTTGAGCGACTATCAATAATAGGTACATAGTAGCTCAGTAACTTGTGCGAAAAATTCAAAGAGAAAAAATCATTCGCCTTGACCAGGATCGGGGTTCGTATCCTCGTCAAGGCGAATGATTTTTTTCTCTGTGGATTTTTCTCACAATTTGTGCATTAAAAGTTATCACCTTAGCTAATCCCGGTATACTTAAAACTAACTCAGTAACTATGGAGTTGCGACACCATATTTAAATAGGACAAAAAATGCTTAAAACTGTCACTTTGTTTGGTACTTAAATTAAATGCTGCAATAGCAAATATTTCATGATTAAAAGCCCGTTAGCAACGTTAAATCTTTATCTAAATAATTACCAGTTAATTATATGCTATAATATGTTACGTATTATCAATAAAAGCATTTCTAACTTTCCATTGATATTCTTGAGCCAATTTCCGCTATTTTTACCTGTTATTGCCCTCTGATCCGATTTTAAGCCTATATCAACCTAAGTTTCCTTGCATCAATGAAATAGATATTAGATATTTCCTTGCATCAATGAGATAGAAATAGATATTACGCAAACACCTGCTTTAATTTACAAATATTTACATCTAGAGAGATTTTCGGCATGCTCTTTATTCAATTTTAGCCCATTGTACGACGTAACTTGTGGGATGGAGTTAGCTCACTCACCTGCAGTGTGGGATTCTGCGTGTTTTGCATGAGCGCGATGAACGAGTTCTTGTCCGCCGCCAGCCATATTCCGATGCTCAGCACGGCAGTGCCAGCCAGCTGAAAAACAATACCATCACATTTTAAGTCCATGTACACACACAGGAAATGACATGAAATAATATATTCTCACATGAGCAGGGCCGGAATTTCCCGTAGGCTAACAAGGCTTCACCCTAGAGCCTCAAGATCAAGAAAGGCCAGCACTCAATTCGTTAGAAAAATTAAAATTGCACGCTATTCTAAAAACAGTGAGCTAAAAACACTGAGCCACATTTTTCTATAAAAGTAAGTACCGATCATAATATTTTTCATTTAACATATCTCTCACATTAATTACACACATCTCTCATGTAACTTACAAAATTAAAAATGATAATGAAACACTAACTTGCAATTTTCCACAAAAATATTTTAAGTCAGTGTTTCATTATGAATCAATTCCACTCCATCTCGCTTGATTCCTCGAATTTTATAATTAAAAATGAGTCGTGAAAGGGCCTCATAAGTGTAAAATCATACGGCATCTTTTCCTTTAATTACGGCCCTGCACATGATCATCATGCTTAAGGACTCGTGCATCAGCCGAGTCATGCATTTTAAAATTTTTCTACTACACTCCCTCTCGCGAAAATTTTCCACCTTTCCAAAAAAATCTTCCACGCCCCCATTCACTGCATATTTCGTGGGCATGTGAAAAAACGAGTATTACATTGAAAACAAAAGATGGAATTTTACTATCACAAATTATAACATCATTAGTTTTGAGGAAATACTGCTCAGAGAAAAACATATACAAAGAGAACACAAGCTAGTGAGATGGGTGGGGTTATCATTTCTCTTTCCTATTAAACCTGTCCTTGGTTGTGCTTTCGAAAGGACACAATGCAAGTCACTAGAAATATCAAGTTTGTTCCGGTACTGAGTCTTGATTGCAAAAGAGGGTTGAAATAGCCTTTCCACACAAGCAGGTACTCAAAAAAGCCAAATTTAATCGAATTCCTGTGATACCCAGGGGTACACTGAAATATTTGATCCAGCATGATGACTTGTCCATTTTTGCATATTTGGCAATTGGATGACTATTTATTCTAAACATAAAGGTTGATTTTTTAAATTTACAACATAAATTGCTCACAGAAATATATTGGTTTTATTAACTTGGTGATTTTTATGCTTAACTGGCCTCGCGCTCATAGTATGTGCCTAACATGTCTTCACGCGCCCTCCAACGGTCGTACTTAGTGATTTATTCACCGGGCATTACGCCTTCATTACTTATGCCATTAACACGAACTTTTCTGGGTATATTGAGTAATTCAACGTCAAACTTTATCAGTATCTCGCATGCAAAAAAAATCCTTACGATCCTAATTCGTATCATCATCCAGCTATTTTTTATTGAGTATCCTGGCTGCTATCACCTTTAGGCTTTTAATAGTTAAAGCAGTTATTTGTGGGAAAACTCTTCTCGGGATTCCCATCGGGTTAATTTTTCCACGATGGTCAAAGTTTCAAGCTCCGAATCGGGGCTTAAAGCGATGGCCATTGTGAAAAATTAACCCGGTAGGAATTCCGAGAAGAGTTTATCCACATCATTCGCCGGGAAAGCATCAAATCATATCTCAGCAGTTATGTTGCCTGAAGGAGAATTTTTAAAAACTTTCCCAGCTACCAGTCAGTTAATCCGTAACCTACGTGTATACAACGTAGACTACGGTTAATCATTTGATTATATGAGCGATTTGACTCCATTCAAGGTCTATGCTTGACTACGCCCGAAGCGCTTCGTCTCCCCTCCGAAGTTAACCCACCACTAACGCTTTACCTTCCACTCGCCGTACTTCAACGCATTCAGGGGCCATCAAGATTTAAACGGACTGAAAGTATTTCTCTTTCATCTCTTGTTCATCGAGGCCATGGGAAAGCTTCCCTTTAACATTTCAAAATATCCCTCGAGCGCACATTTTCGCACCGTCTTCCGATCAATTTCTGATGGCGTGAGTATCCACAATGCAGGGAGGATAAGATTCGGGGCCTCTCATAGTCATCTGTCAAGCGACGAGAGGGGTTGCCCCACACCACGTTTAGGAGCACAGGCATCTCAGGTGGCGAAGGTTAGGGGGAGGGCGTCGCCTTGGGGATCAAAGGCCCACAAAAACTCTCCAAGACACTCGCTTACAATTAGTAGGTACACTAAAGGCCTTGTTACACGATACATTAAAACGTACGGGTTAATGTCTAACTGTATGAAAGCGAGAATGAACACGAAAAAGTACTGAGTAACCACCCAACTTGTGCGAATTCATGAACGGAATATAGAACCTGTTCTATATTCCGTTCATGAAATTATGATTCATGCATTCGTACATGTTCCGTTCCGGTCCACTAAAATCATTCAAGAAAACGTACATTAACTTGTACATGTTATCGTACCGTGTGACCACGCCTTAAAACCCAAAATCGCAATTCAGTATAAGAATTTAGTAAGTGGAAGGGAAAGATGAATTACCTCTAATAAAATCATCGCATTAAGTCATTCTCCCATAAGATAAGCATAAAAACTGCGGTGGCGACCGCCAGCCTTTCGCGAGTTGGTGACGTCATAAGAATAAATGAAATTGTTAGCGTATCAATTTTCTTAAAAAGCAAGCGATTTAAGACATAAGCTTGTTCCTTTTCATGCATTTTAATTGACCTCGACCGCTTACAGCGTCTCAGCATGATTTTCAAAAGGTTAGGCTGCGGTAAGGTACTCGCGTCGATGACGACCAGATCTATCCGAAATTTCCGGAAAGAAAAGCTTTTAAAAGGGCTGTTAAACAAAATATATATTATTCGTGCTTTGACCCATCGAATCGCAGCTTTCCAATGCTATTTCTCACGATTGGAAATATTAAATTCATTCCAAGAGATTTCGAGAATAAATGAATCGCTCTCACTAAGCTTTCCCTCACACCCCATCGCCGCGAAACGGATATTCTTGGAAAAATATTATAATTCCCGCAAACTGTAATATAAATTAAGCTTCTTTGCGACGGAATGTGACCCTCTTCTATGCAATCCCATTGATTGCAATATTCTTGGTTTCATTGTTGATTTCGGCTTTTGCTCATTGCACAGCCACCTTGTGCACTGTTTCGCGGGAATTTACCCGATGGGCCAGACGCTTACGCCATCGCACAACTTTTTCATTCACTTCGTCCAATGGCCGCGCAAGAGGAGTTCACCGTACGAGACGAGGGTCGTCGATTGAATGAGTAGGACAGCACCTGCACTTCGCCTCGCGGCGACTTCCTTGCCGGGAGTGCACCGAATCACCTTGTAAGGTCATACGAGTCGGATCGGTACCTCCTCCATCGCCACAATGTCTTTAATTGCCCAACAACCTTCGTCTCCCCCTCCATCCCTCCCCCTGCATGACCAAGAACAGGTCGAAGCAGTCGCCGATGTAGTTCAGAGCGCCACCTAGCTTTCAGGACAGCAATAGGGTGGTTTCCTATTTTTTTAATTGCCTAAATCTAAAGATTAATACTTCTGGAGTACGCATTTCACGCTTTTAGTTTTTTAAATGACGATATCTATTTTTCGCGATTAAATTAAAAGTGAAAAATTTCAAGCGCGCTAAAACGCGACGTCTAAGTATGAATGCTGGGAAAAGCCCGTGTGACGTCATTCTGGTTCCGGCTGCTGCCATGTGAGGCCACCTTAGTAAGAGGCTATGAGCGCCGCCACGACGCAGGCTGCTAGCAGGTAGCAGAGAACCCTGCTAGCAGATAGCGCTTGGCTTAATTATTAATATTGGATTATTAATACCCTATCAAACGAAGGAAACTTTCCGACCATGGGCAATATTAATAAGTGATTATTACCCTATTGTCAAACGCGCTTGGTCACCAATTCTTCCTTTTTTCATATCATGCTGGTTTTGAAAAATGAATAGCCCCAGGTCATTCCACCCGAATTAGACCGGAGAGATGGAAAACTTCGCCATAGAAAAAAACCAATGCCGACAAAATTTGCCAAATTGCAACATGTGCGAAATTCTGAAAAGGAAAAGTCATTCATCTTGACCGGGATTCGATTCCGGACCAATCGATTTCGGACCGAGAGCTTTAGCCAGTTAAAATAGCGAGGCTACCTGATCCTCTGTGTGGAAATTTAAACGGGTGACTCCGTAAAGCTAAGCTAGTAAATACCGGTTTACTAGAATTTACCAAATCGTCTTCATTACATTAAAAAACGTAAACCCGAAAGTTTTTTAATCATGCAATGGTTTAAAACATATTGCAACTTTGAAAAAATGTAATTATTAAAAAGCGTCCTCGCATTTCACGTCAAATCTCCGAACATGAGAACGACAGGAAAACAAGCAAGGGCTTATGTTGAAGGTGTACGGTTTATACTCACGAAGAAGATGAAGTTGAAGAGGCACAAGATGTACTTGGCCAGCCAGGCCCCGCAGTCGAGCGGCATTGCGCCGCCTCACATAGGGGACCACCGGTTCGACTCCCAGCCAAGCTCCCTAATAGCCCCACCTTAAAAAAAAACAAAGAAAAGAAATGAGTATATCTACCGTCTCAGGCTCAACTTTTTGGAAGTTTGTTTTAATAATAAAATGAAAAAAAAACTTTGTTTTACTCCACCTATTTATTTAAAGTATCGCTAGTTTAGATACAGCGGCGTCCTCATCAAATACCTCCCACCAGATATAATAGATAATCAATTTTTCACGCAGGATTCCGCGTAGTAGCAGTAGCTGAACTGCCAGTGCTTTTTTATATAACAAATCAAATAAACTCAGCCAATGATGGTTGGGGAAATTAAGAACGGATATCTTTCAGAGCGATATTGATAACACCATCTTAGAACCTCATTAATTCCTAGGTCCGACAGGAACGATGAATTAAGAGAGATACTTTGCTGATCGGATTGTTATAGGACTTCGTTTATACCTCGAAAAATAAAGGACTTCACTAACAACTAGGTGGAACTCGAATTCTTTCCGTTCTATTTTGTTAACGACTGGTGTCTGTCCTTACACCCCCCACACATACGCCTATTGAGGCGGCCTGCGGGGTAGTATGTATGTGGTAGTAAAACAGATAATCCTCAAGGCTATATTCATCACGGCTGTAAAATAAATACAATGATGGGCAAGACGCAGTAGTCAACAGTGGAGCACATTCTAAGTTGATCTTAGCGGTCTTCATAAGATGATCCAACCCCTCGTCGTAATCACAGAGCCTCATAAAGCCAAACATCTGATAAGGATAAGACACCATCTTCCAGGAAGCACGTCTTGGGATGTCGTTGGCCTCCCTTCTGCGCCTTAATTAATATCGGAGGCTGAACCCCTCTTAAATTCATCCCCTCAACCCACTTCCTTGCCTTCGTTCATTATCCTAAGCACCTCCTCCCATTAGCCAGTTAAAATCCTCGCCACACCTTGTCGCAAAACAGCTGTCCATTTCACTCACAACGATCTCCTGAAATAAAAATCACTGACTGCATGTTTGATTCAAATCCCTCACACAATAACACCCACACAACGAATAAAATTTCGCCGAGGTTAGGTACTAATATCTAATAATCTCCAAAGCCCACTTTTTATTAGAATGTTCAGAAACTATCCCGCCCTTCGGTTATCGATGCATTTATTTATATATTCGCTTGACCTATACGTTAATGTATGACAGGATTGTGGAATACGAAGTACTGATAAAGAATTTATTGTTAAATTACATTGTAAAGATTGAATTGGACGTAAATAAGAAGTCGAACAGTAGATCCCCTATGTGAGGCGACGCAATATTATTTAAGTAGCATCTCCAAAGTTCACTATTTGTACCATTACGTTAACAACGAAGTCGTTCAAGAACGGGAAAGTACTGATGAGAGGGTCGACACATAATACTTCAATAGAAGAGGCTAATAAAGTGTCTGATCTGGATTGTAGCACTACAAGGTATGGAAACATGGACACTTAGGAAAGAGGCTGACAAAATAATGGAGGCGTTCGAGATGGGGCTGTGGAGGAGGGACGACAAAGTGCTGGATATGGTGGGTGGGGAGACTAATGCATGAGAAACGGAGGGAGGAGGCAAAGGATTGGGATAACGCCAGAAATGAGCGGAGAGGGAATATTTAAAAAGATGTTGATGGGAAGAATATTAGCTATTCGGGGAAGTCGAAGGATGAGAATAGCATTCATAGTTAAAATAAAATCGAAGAGACGTAACTGTTAGTCAAATAAGGAAGTTCAATTTGGTAGAAGGATTAGCAAATTCTCCCTTTAATGCTAAATAAACCGGTAGAATACCTACTTAAATAATAATAACTTATACCAGCAAGAAAAAAATTTCAAAAGAAAAACAGAAAAGAGAGCCTAGTGTAAAACTACTACAGACCAATCCAAGGATTGAATGCCGAAGTAGAAGTAAGAACCGCTCAGACAAAAAAATCCTCAACTTTTCTGCAGATATTTCCTATAACAATGGAACTCTTTCTTTAAAAATAAGCACTTTCTTTCAGCCCTGAACAAATTGCACTGGCATAAGACTTTCTCTCCTATGAGCTTTTGTTTCCTAGAACTCTTCAAAGAGCGAATAGTCCCAATACGTAGCAGTGAATTCCGTACGTTCCGTAGAAAACCCAGTACGTAGGAAGATTTAGCGCCGGAGAAACCTCAGGGGACGTGAGTATCTGGAAGGGTTCTCAACGAAAAAAGAATTCCATGGTGATTGTACGAGGTTAAATGATGGTTTAAAAATAAATATACTTTAAATACAATTTAAAAATTGATAGTATTCTACCCCAATTAAAATTCAAAACTATTTCTGTCCTTTTCCATATTTGCCTTGTGTTTGACCGCGCATTCTTCCTCAGTATTTCGTAAGCCACAATCTTGTCATATATTAACGTACAATTAAAGAGAATTTATAAATCAAAATTCGTCGATAACCGAAGGGTGGAGTCACCAAGGATGTTTTCCGAATATTTCCTCCATTACGGTGCACACAAATGCATTGTCCATAATATCCTGAGAAACAGGAGGAAGGAGTCTCTCTCAGGCCATGGTAAACCACCAACGACGCCATCCAAAATATGGATGAGGCACAAGCTTTAAGCCGCCGAACTACCGCTAAAAGTGGAGTCTTCTATTATTATATCTCCTTGCAAGGATGGAACTCGAGGGGCTTAAGTGTTTACTTCACGTTGATCGCTCCTTGCTTCCTTGTTTCGGTAGCGGGCGGGCCCTGAAATAAACCCGCTGCCATCGGACGAAACTGATGATATACAGAAGCCTCACTTTCTACTAATACTGGAAGAAGATTTACTTTTTTTTATACACAAACAAAATTTTGAAAGATCCAACGAAATTCGACAGAACAGCATATGCGTGAGGGGACACTCAACTTACGCGTCAGACGCATTTTATTTTGCATATCCTGTCCTTACAGCACTTGCCACATCCTACATAATTTTTCCACGCCCATGCTACGTACATAGACTAAAAGTTTGCTAATTACTACATGTACAGACGAATATAAAAATACGAGAAGTATGGAGGAAGGGAGTGATCCGTTCTTTATTGGCCTCTTCATTCTTTCTTGTTCTCCTTCTACATCCAAACATTTAGGAATGCAAGATTTTTGCAAGGCAAAATTTTTTTCTTCGCAATTAACTTAGAAAGATCCAGCATAATTCCACACGAATGGGAGAGGAAACGTAGGCCATTTTGACGTATTGACGCAGGTTACCCCGGAAGCCATTAATATTAAAGTTATGCGTCAGTGAAAAGACCGGCCGAGCATCAAATTGTTCATACTGAAATACAAACTTTCCATTTTCCACGATTACAAAATTATTAAGACTTAAGATTTCAATGTTACTACATCATCCCCTAGGTGATGTAGTAATCTTTTAACCTTGTAAAGTAGCCTTCATACAAAGACCGGTTGAACATTTTATTGTTCATATTGAAATACAAACTTGCAATTTTCGACGATTACAAAATTCATTACGACATAGGTTTCAATGTTAGGTGCTGCATCATTTCTAAGTGTTCACCCTTGTCTCTCAATTATTTCAACATTGTGAAATTTCACTCCATCACGCAAGAATCTTCGGATTTTAAACATTGTCCATAGTTCAGTGCTTCAGCGCCACGTAAGCCTATCGACATCACCTTCGTCGCCCAACATATCACGACGAGTTCCCACACATACATATACATATATCTGCTGTGCATTCCCTCTTCTGGATCCAGCACCACCACTGCGGCTGGCATCCTCTCTCTGACGCGCCCATATGGAGGGCTTCCGCTCCCCTCTCACAATTGCTCTTTTAAATACGGCGACTCCTGGCACCATGGGGTCAATCAGAGGGGTTACAACCCGAGAGGGATGGGATGGGGGCGTCCCCTCCACGATAATTCTCCCCCCTCCCTCCTATTCCACCCATTGGACCCATCCGAAAGGGCATGACGTGTTCACGGCGACATTAGCGCATCCGAGGGAGAAGCAGACAGACAGATGAGCGACGGGAAGCGCCCCGTATGCTTCCATACGTTAGGTCCTTTCGAAAAGGGTAAAAGGAACAGTTTCCGGCACAATTCGGTGGAAATCTTTGGCAATAAACATAATAAAAATTACTTTTCTATCTCCACACTCAATTATTCCAACCGATCCAGGTAGCGGCACACAATGGCATTACGTTAAACTTTCGAAAAGGACCTCTCAATACGTTCACGCATGATAGCGCAGAAGTAACCCACGGAATGATGCATTGTGAAAGGTTTATAAGGGCGTACCCAGGATGAAAACTAGGGGGGGCGGGGCAAGCCATGGTTGTTCAAGTTGTAGGTACTATTTAAGCATGGAAAAGGTGATTGAAATCAACATTCTAAGGAAATTGTAACAGCTCTTTATTAGTTTTTAAAACCATTTGCTTGAAAAAATATAATTTTCCTTGAAGACATTCGCGATTTTTGCTTCTAGGGGGCAGCTGCCCCCTCCTGCCCCTCGCTGGGTACGCCCATGGGTTTATTTACGTATTTATAGATTTGATGATGACAACCACCCTATAATCATGCAATAGAAGTTATCCTAATTTGATAGTCCTTGACAAGTGACTCCCAGTAAGCAGGCAGACTTCAAGGAATCACCAGAGAAGATTATTCATTCGAAAAAGTTTTCTCGAGAACCCATTTCCTTAACTTTTCCTCGCACGAGCGGCGATGAGGGTCCTTAGACGAGTGGAACAGGTCCTGATATAAGTGGAACAGGTGATGAGTAATGCGAAAGAGATAAACAATTAAACCACACTTATCAAAATTATCAAACAAACCGACTAACTAATCCAAAGATGTTAACCGACGACGATGATGATGAAATTTCTTTTTTATAATTTTAGAAACCATAATGATCAATCTGCATTCATAACTCTAAAGATAGCACATGAAGTATGAATAATAATGTTTTTCCATACATTAACAGCACCTGCACTGTCCTGGTCTTGCGATGACAAAGCCACCACGATATTGCAGTTAATCTATTCCTCTGCCGATAATAATATTTTGATGCATACATGTTTCTGCTAGTCTCCTATTTCAGCAAGAACCAACATGAGGAAATTGACCACTTAACCTTAACGAACCCCTCAGGATAATAATCCAGAAATTGAACCCTGTAACAAGTTCTGTTTTTTTATATCTTAATCTAAATCTAAATGCAGCCGCGCAAGTCGCGTGAGGCATCAGATATGACAAAATCCAGCAATTTAAAAAATCGGATTGTATGAAAAAAATTAGTGGGGGCGCGCGTAGAAGATATGGACTACTGGGTCCTTAAAATTATTAAATTCGTTTAATTATTGCGGGAATTACGATTTCCGACTGCTATCCGTTACGCAAAATATCTCCCATATTTTATCGTATCCGTCGGACCTAAAAAACATAACGAGGTTCCAAGATAATATTCTCCGAGTGGCTTTGGGTGATATCTGGAAGGCAACTACAGTATGGGTCATTGCATACAGGTATATCCATTAAACAAACGAGTAAGCACTAAGGTCTACGATTTTGATAAAATTTCTACGTGGGTATATATTCACCACAAAATAAAAACATAAAATTTTCATTCGAAATGAAAATGAGCAATATATGCGTACCTACTTATATTCACTTTTTTAAAATTTTGTCATTTGCCTTGAATCATGTAGTAATTCCTTACAATGCTCGTCCTAATTGCCGTAGAGTGATAGTTGGGCGTTAATTTTAAAAAATTGAGAATCGCAAATATCAACCAGACTGTTTCTTTTTCATTAAATATAAATTCATTTTATTTGTGATTAAAAAATTGCAAATTAACTTTTATAAAATACTCCATCTCACAAACGGCCGAAAATTCTTTTTTTACATCCCATTCCCATCTAACCTACCATTTTGTTAATAAAATATACTGGCATCTCACAAATGCATTTTTTTACATTTATCTAATAATTTATAGTTTCTCCTCGCTCTTTCTCCCCTTTAAACACCCATAAACGTAGCAATAGGGTTAAAATATAACTATATGAGTATACTACCAATTGCTCGAGAACGAGGCAAAACTATCGATAGATTAAATGACCAACTATTAAATATATTTTGCTATTATATATTAAAAATACTAAAAAAATGCTTGTATAGAAATTTTACAATATCGTGACTTAAGATATAGGTAAATTGAAAATCAGCTAACATGACTTAAATTTCATGTTGACTGTAACAATAACAGTGAAATATTCTCAGTAAAGGACTCTCGAACCAAGTGACCACATGGCAGGTAGAATGATCATCACATCGCCAAAATGTAGCGGAGTAACGACTTACAGAGTAGCATGAAGCATATATACGACATTTGCCCTCTGTCCTTACGCCGCCAGCTCCGTGAAATTAGGGACGACGCCCACCCCAAAACACACAACAGCGAATAGATAGAGGCAATTAAATACATGGAAGTCATAAAAAAACATTTCAAAGTTGGCAACTAACATCGTAAAAAAGAGCCCACCAATTATTACTTATTTATTTCTTATATTATTATTTTAAGTTCACCCAACATGAAAACACAATAATAGGGTAAACTATTTTTATTAATTAATCATAATTACAATCACCACACACAAGTAACTAATACACTAACAGCACAATCAAATAATTATCAAAACAGTCAAGGCCAGCTAAATACCACATGCAAAACTTTTTACAAGTTAATACTGGCGCTAACATCGACGACATCTGCCTGCGAAACATTTATTTAGATCAATTTATATTTAATTCACTTGAAAGACCATTGCATAAGATACATATTCTATTCAAAGGTGCGTTCCTACAATAATGTGTATCTATACTTCTTTTATAGAAGGTCTATCTCAAGATCGTCTGTTGCCATAAAATCGTTCTCAACAAATGCGTAGACACATTGAGCGCTTCGCTACTACTTACAGTGAGAGAGAATATGAACTTTAAAGCAGCCGGACATTTCAGTACACCTTTGCGCTCAGGACACTAAGATAGGATGGCAACACACTATAAACCGCAAATTAAACGCGAAGCGAACAAAATGAGAACGATGCGGGAGAGAGAAACGTGACGTGGTCCATCAAGATAAGATTGCAGCCCTTGACCTTCGAGTCAGCCGGAGGTCACATCGAAATAAGCCTTGGCGTGGTCGGGAGCGGGCCGAAAAAATGTCCCACGAAATCGCAAAGGGAAGCACATGAGTGCGCATTGTAAACAGCACCCTTAGAAACGGAGAGCAACAGGTGTAAGGGGAAATAATGGGTTACTTATATTTAGGTTATTTTTACACGTTCCACTATAATTCCTATGAGTTTAAGACTGGGATAAAGGCAGCATGACGCAGTATGGGAGAAAGTGAAAATAGGCTATCAAACAGAAATGGTTTTCCTCGTAAAAACTTTTGGGATATGTCACAGCGTCAATTTTTTGGTGGCCCCAGCGTTCCCCTACCGATGCTGGTCGCATTCTCAAGATTCCCTTTGTTAAGGGAATAATTGACGCGGCGACATAGCCCAAAAGTTTTTATTTAACATAGCGATGGTTTTTTCACTTCGCATTATTAGTCTTTTCTGGCAACTGATCTTCAATGGAATGTTTATAACCTCATTATGTTCAAAAAGCTACAAAGTTATCTTTTCGAACTTTTAAAATGTCACTTTTAAAATTGAAATCCTATCTTCGGATAATCCACTCCGTCCGTAATTCCTTCCAACGCATTAGGAAAAATATTATTCCACAGTTATTCAAGGAATTATCCCCATCCCTGACTAAAATGTTTCAGTCTAGGACTTTGATTTCACAAGTTCACCTATAAAAAATGCCTTATAATGCCACCACGTATTCAGTGATTGAAGGCATTATCACAAAAAATGTAACGGAATCCCTTACAAAAAATTTAACTTCGATTTCGAAAACTAAGCGAAGTTTTTTGGCTTGACTGGCTTTGATTTAAAGCACGCACTCGTAATTACATCACAAAATTATTACTTGAAGTAGAGATTATGAAGAGCGTGGTAAAAAATCGATAAAAAGAACATGAAAACACAAGCCATCGTCCGAATCAGCCTATCGATCTGATCACATGATCTCAGATTGCGTCATTTTAATCCTGGGCACAGTACGATAATCATTCTTGTTCATGCATTCTCTCTAGAGGGATGCCGTCAACTCCTTCAAGTGGGAAGCACATCAGAAGTGCCCGAGGGAAGGTCGTCCGGAAACAGAAGAGATGTAGGGAAGGAGGAAGAAATAAATATCCAGTTTGACAACACATCACGCCTCTCGTGATCCAGCGTCCTCGTTCGCCACTCACACGACCTCATATTCTCATTACTACGAAGGTGGGATGTCCAGAAACTGAGCGATCCGAATGAACTAAATAATAAATATTTCCCTGAGTCTAAGGGCTGGATTTCATAATGTCTGGTTAACACTAACAACAAGATGATACAGGCTTCAACTTCACTGAGAGGTAATTGAAAGATATTTACTCTTACTATCTCACGAAATAAATGTCTAGCACGTACCCTCTGAGTCTCTAGCGGCTCCCAGCCTAGTTACTGTAAAAGCTGAGTAATAATTGCTGTTTGCTAATGGTAGTTTTTGAAGAATTGCGCAATTTACCGTATTAAATTAAGCTCGCGGATTATGCTTTTCAGCACCGGATCTAGTAGCGATAGGGGAAGGCAAAGCTCACCCCCCCTACTCAGCCACAATCAAGTGAATTTCACATATTCAGGGTACGGAGTCCATTCCAGGAGTACGGTGTCCCCAGGCCATTTTTTTGTTTGAGGGTGTACGGAGGCTTCACTCGGTATTTGAATCCGAAATCCAACGATCAGCAGCCAAGTGAATGATAAACAAATATATCGTGTTGACTACTAATTTTATTTTAACGGCTTACAATACGTATTTCGATTGCTACACAATCATCATCAGATGAAGTAGGTACCATATGGCCTACTTATTTCATTTTAACTGCTTGTAGCACGTATTTCGACCGCTACACAATCGCCATCACGTAAAGTACCTGATAATGATAGTGCAGCATCGAAATACCTGTTGTATGCCGTCAAAATAAAATTAGAGGGAAATATGACATATTTTTTTATAATTCGATATGTTATTCCACAATATCTTTCCGCAAAAAGCTGACTATGGCAGCCAAGTGTTTTAATCCCTTCGCTACAATGCTCCTCCCAGACATGGTATCGTATTTGGAGGAGACAGTCCACAGCTGATGTCATTTGCGCCATAAGGAAAGGTATGGAAGGAACGATAGAGAGAGTACCGTCTTCGGCATTAATAGCTAATAATATTAGCATGCCCTTAGCGAAAGGCGACAAGGGGATCACGGCTTAACATTCAATCCAGCAAAGGGAGTGCTGTACTTAAAGTGCCCGCCTCAAAGCATTCATGCAGGGGCCGGCACACCATGAAATTCCTCCGTCACCACAAGCATTTGAACCCTGTCCCTCAGGGCGGGAAGCCAACACTCTCCCCATCACAACGAACCCCATTCCCTCCGCTCTTCTCCACGGCTATTAGCCAGAAGGAAAAATTTTAGAATATGAATGAAATATTCACTCACTTATACGATTCACGGCTCTCTTTAAACATTGACGAAACCGAGCCGCACCTCTTGCTTTCGCATCGATTTGCAACTATCCAAAGGGGTCCCAGGAAACTCGTGGGCGCGATAAATCTGGAATGCGAAGCGTACCCCGAGAACCGGGGCGATGTGGTTCGATGTAGGCGGAGTTCGCAGAGAGGCGTATGTATGATGATCGTCTTTAAAGGCCTGGTTCCACGATGAATTAACACGTAGAAGTCAATGTCTGTTTGCGTGAATGAATTTTGTGGACCGGAGCAGAACACGTAGTGATGAAGTCTTCTCGGGAAATCAGCCGGGTCAGGATGGACACTGCTGCCAACGTTTCGGCGGCCTTCTCTGCCATCGTCATCAGTTACGCCATGATGACGATGACAGAGAAGGCCGTCGAAACATTGGCAGCAATGTCCATCTTGACCCGGCTGATTTCCCGAGAAGACTTCATCAGCAAGATTCGCCGGGAAAGTACCAAAACCTTCATCGGAACACGTACCAATGCATGAACAAAATTAGAACAGGTTCTATTTTCCGTTCATGCGTTCGCACAATTTGGGTGATTGCATGGTGCATTTTCGTGTTCATTAACGCGTTGATGCATTTAGACATAAACTCGTGCATGTTAATGCATCGCGTAACCAGGCCTCTATCTCCGTCCTCTGTCCGGTATAGTCCACAAATTTCCACGGGAGAATGACGCCTCGGTAGCTTACCTGGCTAAAGCACTCGGCCGGAAATCGAGGGATCTGGGTTCGAATCCCGGTCAAGGCGAATGAAATTTCCTCTGTGGATTTTTCGCACAAATTGTGCATTGCGGGTGACTCCGTAAAAGTTATCACCGTGGCTAGTCCCGGTATACTTAAAACAGGCCTCTAGACGAGACGAGGACGTAGGTGGGCAAGAGGAAAATTCAGGCACAACAGATCCTTCGGATGAGCTATTATTTGAGTTCTCTTGTCACCTACTTCAGGAAAATATTCCCTTGATAGCCTCCAATAGTCTTCTGGCTAATGGTCCAGGGGTGTATATAAGAAGGGGATGAGGTTGGCCGCCCCGTCCCCTGGAAAGACAAATTAGACGCGAGGGCTTGGCAGAGAAATGCAGTGTAACTCCTTGCAGTGAAATTGTAAATCAAATTTCATTCATTTTCAAATCAAATTTTATGAGGAGCTCTTTTATTTATGCGTTGCCACATGGCATGAATAGTATTTTCATGTGAGTTATAATTTTACTAAGCGTCCAGAAAAGGGTTTTAATCGCATTTCACTGGCTGCCGCAGGGATGTAAGGACTTCACCGCTTCGAAGCATCAATGCGGAATGAGTTACAAAGTCTTCATATCTATTTGTTGTAACTACTGGCTAAAAAAATTCATGAGAAGTTTTAAGTTGGTATGCTAATTAATATTATATTAATGGATAAAATTGTAGAAATTGGTAATTTTCCGATCCGCGCACCTATGGAAATTGCCGTGTCAACCATTTTTGCTTTACAGTGCATTATTAAAATTCCACGGATAATATATTTGCGGACGCTATTAGCGATTCCAAAAATTCTTTAATAATTATCTTTGGTGTATGAAAAGCCCCCGAAATAGTAGAGCATCAATGTAACTGTATAGATAATTATCTGACCGCAATAACCTGACTGATGTGGTAGAGGGGCGTAGATTCGGCACGCGAGACGAAAAAAATAATGCAACTCCACTTCCTATTATCTCATCTACCGGTCTCGACAAGTCGCTCGTGGTCCATAGGGTTACGCTCCGAAGGGTCCACAGCAGACGACCCCTTTAGGGGTCAGCGAAATAAACATATCAAAGTCCACGCGACAAAGGCGATAACAAATGAAACGTAGGAGGCGAAGATCCGGAACGAAGAAAAGAATCACTTATGATTATGACTTCCGGGAAGGCAATCGTTGTAAGCCTCCACATATCATATCATAACTTCCGCAGTACTACCCGGAGACTTGCTCATTGAAATCGCTCGTTAAATTCCGGAAAGAGCTCAAGTTGTACCTATGCTCAACCAATACGAAACCACACAGATGTTTGGGCTTGTGGATACATGTCCATCAAAAATTATACGCCGATGACCAAGCTAATTCTAAGTTAAAATACGGATGACTTCACGTTTCCAGAAATGCCGCCAATGAGTGGGTGAAATAATTAAGCAAAATTATTATCTCGCAGCTAGCTTAAAGAGTGATATATTAAATGCTACAAATTTGAGTTTTTTCCCAACACACTTACCAGCGGCACAAAGCAAAACTGCGGCCCTAGTCCGTGAGTCTTCTTGTCCCTGGCTACAGTCATTGAAGCGCGTTAGTACGCATGCATCCATCAGGTAAATATCCAGTAAATTCCACGGCGGTAGAAATTATTATTCTATTCAAATCTTAAAGGGCTCCAGAGAGGAACCCCACGGAATACGTTATGGCATCGATACAACATGCTGTACACAAATACATGAAAATAAACACTCAAATTTAAAGGTGTAGGAAAGAAGATAAGCACAAGCACGGCAAAAACGCAAGTAAATTTAAATAAATAGACGTAAAAGTTAGTCGTCACGGAAAATTTCATGTAAAGGACTGGGGATTGTAACTAAACTGTTACACGACCGATACAAAAACCTGAAATAAAATACATTTTTTTAAATCTAGCGAGCCATCGAGAATGAAGTGCAGGAATCTCACAAACAGAAGGGAAATCCATTAAGGAAATTCTTGAGCTATAATATGTGCCGCATGACACTGATCCATACCTGCTCCAACAGAGCATGAAAACTACAGATATTTCACAGTGACTCTTCAAGCATAGCCGTGCAGCCAAACCTCATGAATTATCAAGAAGCTCGAGTGTAGGATATTATCAATCCAGTTCCAAGACCACACACAACTCGTCATTAACGCGAAAGGCTGCGACTGGTTGTGACAGACTCCTCAGGCGTTTACAGGCATTTGCTTCCGAGAGTTCACCTTTAAAGGTCGTAACCTGATGTGATGGAGCAGGAAATGGCGACAGAGAGAAAGAAGTAACGGTAGGCGGAAATTGACTTAAAGCGGCCGACAAGCCACCCACTTACGTATTCCAATCAAACACCCCGCAAGTGAGGTTTTCTATTCAGCCAATAGACACGCCTTCTACGTCACTTACCAACACTGTACCGCTTTAAGACGTCCTTCTTCGAGAAGACAAAAATGTAAGACAAAATTCTTTCGTGAATTCCACTGCTAGACCGTATTCTTCATAATGCACAGATGTAGCATGAAGTTTCGCGTGAGTGCTTATTTTGTAATATCCCAGGATAAAATTAAAAAAACGCAATAGACACGCCTTCTACGTCACTTACCAACACTGTACAGCTTTAAGACGTCCTTCTTCGAGAAGACAAAAATGTAAGACAAAATTCTTTCGTGAATTCCACTGCTAGACCGTATTCTTCATAATGCACAGATGTAGCATGAAGTTTCGCGTGAGTGCTTATTTTGTAATATCCCAGGATAAAATTAAAAAAATACCTCACAGAGTTAATTGTACACATATTCATTGTAGTTTCAAAAGATATCCTGATGATATCAATTACCCACATGAGCCAATTGCGACAATACAAATCTTCTTCTAAGTAAAGTTATTACGCAAAACATGGTTATAAAGGACCCCAATAAAGTTTAAAGAACCTTTACGATTGAATGTATTGATTTTTTTATCATTTTTTGACACCACGAGCAAATATTAAGTCAAATAATTTTTTTTCGGGAAGAAAAAAATGTTGATAAAATGAGGGTAAATTTCTTTCGTGGCTTCCACAACTACAATATCAGTTGTTATCAAATTCTACAAATCTACCTTCCAAGCAACTTGGACCAAGAACATTTTGGACCAGGGGCGATGCGTCACGTCATCTCTGGATTCCCCGATGACTAAAACAAATTTTTAAAAATATTAAGGAGACTTAAATAAAAAAGGTCATAATAAAACGAATTAGAGTAAAAATATAGTGGCAATTATTCCGTTTGTTGCAGAAGAAACAACGTAAAAAGATCGAAAACAAGCCATTCGCTCATTTTGGAAATTCTCTTTCGGCGGAACTTCAGCTCCCTGCGCCCACCATGCCCTAATCGATAGAATACTTTTACTCATGCTTTTCGACGCAATTACGTTCGGGGATGAATTGTACATACAAAAATCGGAATGTGCGCCATTAGACCAGTTGCTGTTAATTTACGGTTTGAAAGAGAAAATTACATTTTGCTATTTTTAGTTCCTTTATATTTTACATTTAAAACATTTATTTATTGACATTTTAAAACATTTATTTATTCTCAGGAGCTTATTTTGAAGACATTCTCGGAAGCTTCACAGATCGTGAAAAAGAACGCATAAGGATCGTATCGCATACGGTACGTAAAATACGTACTTCACTTGTTTCTGCATGCATACGCATTTGACTTGGCTTACTGATCCATCAATTCATTTCCAATGCGAACCATAACGCTGGAATAAAATAGACTCTATACATGCGCTAATGGCATTCGGACACCATGAATACATAAATGCCGCTTCCATTCATATGCCTGGCACACGTTCCTTTTTCATTCTTGGATTCTCAGGTGCTATGAAAGGGCATTATGCCGTCAGGGTCATTCTTGGCAGCATATTGAGGATGGAATTTATGATGCATGATTGATTTATAGACAATGGATGAGAGACATCCCAATTCCGGGGAGTCAGCTGAGCAACGATTCCACAAGTGCTGCTACGAGACGTCAGCAGTCCCGTCATGGCACATTCCCATCGGCCGCGGTGTCCATCCTTTTCCCGCACTTGACCACCTGATTGCGTCGTGATGCACATTCTAAATGCCACGACAACCTTCTTCCGCGCATTTGTTAAGTGCAGTGCTCAAGCGGAGCACTGCACTTAACAAATATTCCGGACCGGAGTATTCCGGACCCACCGTCCGCTTGAACGGAAGAGACAGTTGTCGTTGACAGCCCTGAGAAATAAGTTCCCTGTATCGGGAATCGAACCACATCCAACGTAGTCGAAATCCGATATTTGATCCTTGAGAATTGATTAAAATTCGAAAAAATAAAGTTATGTCACCCAAGATTTAAAAAAAACTGGATATATACTCTTCCTGTCTCAAACTCGTAGAGCAGAAAAAATTTATTGAAGCAATAAGCGATTAATACATTTGAGAAGTCAACGAAAAATCAGCTTAATGACCCGGGGTGCTTCATAAAAAAATCATTACGCATACTCGATACCACTCGATATTCTGCAGAACTAATAGCGAAGTACCGCACATACGGCACTAAAATTGAATTCAGTTGTTTATTAACTGCATTGATGTCTTTTCCTTAGTCTTCTACTTCTCTATTCTATATTATATGCATACTTGTACAGGTTACTTTCCACCCGAGATGTCTTCTTGACATGATTAACGGTTGAAACAACTAACAAAACACGAATGAAAAGCGAACAAAAATGGCCAAACCACAACGCGTTCCAATTTTTCACGATCAACTTCCCGCAAAAACAAAAACGACCAAACACCCCTCTATTTTTCCGTTAACTTAATAAAAACTTAATAAATTAATTAATGAATTTGATCAGGCACTGGAATTTCGCGCCAAGTCCTCCCAACGTTTTTTTATTAAATTAAGCCTTTTACGCACGCTGAGTTTGCAGCTGTTTTATGAAGAAGGGAGAGTACGTGAAGGTTAATTGGTGAACTTTGTCCGAAGGCAAGGTGTTAAGGCTACGATTAAGTAGCTGCAGTGCAAGACTAACCTTGATAAAAATATATGCCTCTTTCACCAATTTTTCTGTATTGTCGCAATTGATGAGTTTGAAAAAATAAAGGCACTATCGCCTACTTCTCGAGCTATTCGCGATGATCACTCGACGCTTAACCGCTCCGTAAATAAGTTGATGACGTTACCGACTCTTGCAGAACGGGTCTCTGTATCTTGGCTACGCCTCGTCCTCCGGTGGTTTTTTTCTTTTTAATCCCTTATAAATTACTGCCTTCAATAATTGGTTCTTTCTGAAAGAGTTACAAAGCCGAAACTTTAATGACGTCACCAAATCAGGAACATCGGGCGACAGATTTCGTGTTTTTTCGTTTTAAAATTATGAGAGAATTGTGGAAATGAAGGAGATTTTTTCGTAGCTGATGATATTTCTCTTCCACCAGTGGAATTCTTTAAATTAGTGGGTATTTCGGGTCCTTAGGTACGGCCCTAATGGGAGAGTTTGAGAGCATTTCCTGACGCCGGTTGTCCTCTGATCGTCAAACAGCCCAAAAAAATTACCAAGTCATGAAAAGTGGGCGACAACCTTTTTTCGTTTTAAAATGATGAGAAAACTGCTAATGAGGGAGATATTTTCGTAGAAACTGATATTTCTGCTCTAACAATCGAATTCTTTAAATAAATCTGCATTTCGTGAGTGAATGTACGGGCCCATTGGCGATGCTTGGCTGAGAGTAATAGTCGTCGCAATCTCTCAATACTAACAATCATTACGATTTTTTTCAAAAATTACGGATACATTTTTCAATACACCATCGGCCTACAGGCTGTACTCGACACGGAGCTCCAACAATCTGACATCGCCCTGCACATAGAGACTGCATAGACTAGGCCAAATTACATCCCATAGAAGTCTGACTTCGGTCGCATTTGAATAGGTTTTCAAAAATTTCCGCGGCGCGGTGATGAGTGCAATGCGATCCACTTTTATCCGTTATTTTGCAGTATAATGTTTGCCATTGCGAGAAATAGCATTGAAAAGTAATGAATTTGAAATATCGCATCATCATGTGTACAAATTTCAGTTAATACCCCTAATCATACATACATAATTTTCCCGTGAAACTCGGATAAATTTGTCCGTCAGCGACACGAGTGGCGACTTTCGTAAACTCATTTAAATACGCGTTGGGTGACAACATTTTGAGAGGCCAACTTGAGGATCCTCTAATGTAATATTCGTGGCCCTGTATCTGGCACATCGCGTAATACGGCTTTTTCACCCGGGTGGGGGCTCCACCGCCGTTCGGAACAGCTGAAGCACACTTCGGACACGAACATGATTTCATGAACAACGGACCGCATTCACGCCCCCCACTCCACACGAGCATTCCACGAGAATCCGTGACCAAGGAGAAGTGGAAGGAGAGGACCTTCCCTTCACATCTACACCGCAAGAGGCGCCAATGAAACAAGCGGACAATCCTACAGCCAGCAGAACCGGACACGGGGTGTCCACTGACAATGAGTAGAGTTTTAAAAAATCCCCGGAATTTCCAGATTTTCCAGTAAAATAGCTTAGTTTTCCACAGCACTATTCAGTCTTACACATGAGCGTTTTTGGCTAATTATTGTTCACGGAAGAGAAAATTTTGACCACAGAAATAGTTTTAAAGTCATTGAAATGCTAGGTATAATATCGTGCGATGATGGAAACTTATCTTCATATGACAGTTATCAAATCAAAGGCATTATCACATACTTCTGATACATACAAGTAATACATTGCCCGACACTTTACACATCTTCAATATATCTTTACATGCTATTTACCCCAATTATGTGAGGTTTATTACTCCGTTTACATATTCTCGAAAACTTCAGCTCCAAGATAGCATGATGAAAAAATCTAGCACAGACATTATTCACTAATTATAGCAGGGACGGCACTTTGTACAAAGTCCTCTAGCCTACCCCAAATGTTTTCAACAGAAAATTAAATTTAACACCATGAAATACCGCATAAAGAAAACGGAAATACCTAGCACTGAAGTCCAATCCATAAATAGTTTCCAAATATGAGCTGTTAGTACGCGAATAAGGGAAGAGTATAAACTAAGGAATTATACCAATTAAAATTATTAAAATCCTAAATTATTGGAAGAGGAGGGATTCCAGAAGAAAGGATTAGATTCCTAAGAAAATTAAAACAACAATCTAATAAAAATTATTTGAATTTTTGCTCGGCTCTAGTGTTTGGTTTGGATGCATCGGAAGGATCCGAAGAATGAGGCTAGTTTCCGGAGGAAGCTGTATACATGTAAAACCTATTTTTCAAGCACACTCGAAGTTTTTGCTCCAGTTCTCCATTACCAAAGTATCGAAGATTTTCAAGGTCATAGGACACCCTGCGGCAACGATTACTCTCAACAAAACATCCAAAAAGGGGCCACAAACTCATACACGAAATCACCAATTATTTAAAGAATTCGATTGTTGGAAGAGAAATATCAGTCATTACAAAGAAAAAATCTCCCCGATTCTCTCGTGATGCTTAAACGAAAAAACGACACTACAGTTGTTACCCAATTTTGATGAGTAGAGTTCATTAAACATTCGGCTCATTAACTCTTGCAGAAAAAACCACTCCGGGAAGAAAGTAATTGCCTTCAATGGGCAAAAATACTAGGAACCACGAGAGGCCGATGCGCGAGGACGAGGAGAAGCTAAGACGTAGAGTAACGTTCGGCAACAGTCGGAGACATAATCAACTTATCTGCTAAGGCACGGAGTTTTCATAGCTCAAGAAGTACGCGAAGAATATAAATGATCAAAAAATGATTTATTTATTTTTCAAAGTCTATCACACGTGACGTCACATGGACCTAGTTTCTATACGAGTAGATAGGAGTTTTACATCGTCTGAGATTACCCATGCATGCATGAGGCACAGAGCTCAAGGAAATATGTCTTAATAATCACCTATTAAAACTGCCTATGGTCGGAAAGTTTCCTTCGTTTGATAAGGTATTAATAATCCTTATTTAAGCTAAGCGCTACCTGCTAGCAGCCTGCGCTTAGCCTGCTAGCATCAGCGCTCAAGCCTCGCCCCAAGGTCACCTCACAAGGCGGCAGGGGGAACCAGAAATACGTAACACGGACTTTTTCCCATCATTCCTACTTAGCCATCGCGTTTTCGCGCGCTTGAAATTTTTCACTTTTCGTTTAATCGCGAAAAATAGATATCGTCATTTAAAAATCTCAAAGTGTGAAATTCGTACTCCAGGAGTAATAATCTTTCGATTTAGGCAATAAAAAAATAATAGGAAACCACCCTATTACAGGTATTTATGAAGGTCAGTATTATAGATACTTTAGCTACTTTAGTGCACCCTTAAAACCTTTCCTTCGGGAAATATAGACTACTTAACCTTCACACACACTACCTTCTTCGTGAAACGGCTACAAACTCAACGTGCGCGAAATGTTTACTTTGTTCATTAGAGTTCGACTCCCATCAAGTCAACGAACGGCCCTGTGAGGCCTAGCACGTGAGAGGGCAACGTACCCACCCCCAGGCACGATTTGATAACACCCGCTGCCGAGGCTAAATATAGCCCCTCATGTGCGTTGCTGTTATTCGTGGGGGAGTGGATATACACAAGGGGTAGGGGGGCAAGCAGGAAACAAAGAACTGTGCGCGGATGAGGGCGCTGACAAGTAAAAATATCAGTGGAGAGGAAAGTAAACAAAAGGCCCTTACGAGGGAGGCAGGTTAGCGACTGCGAGATCATAACATATACTTTCAGAGGATGTTATTGAAAAAAAGTTCCGCCATCAAACACGACAACCATTGAGGTAAAGAGACTATAAGTAAAGGTAAAACGATGCCTGGACTCAAATGATGGCACTACTAATATGCTGAAGCCTTGGGTTGAGTTATAAATATGAGTGCCAGTGGCGCAGCGAGGGGGGGGAGGTTTGGGGGATAAACCCCCCCCCCCAGAACTCAGAGAATTTTTTAAGTTTAATCCATTTTACTTAATTGGATTGATATTGCTAATAGAATAGTGTACGGATTAATAAAATATCCCTCAGAAACCCGTAAAACTCACCATTTTGAACCATTTATCTTAAAATTCCGCAATTTATTAATCTCGCACCTACCGCTTATCCTGGTAGGTATTCTATACCACACACACCCCGGTATTAGTTGCACGTAAACCCCCTCAACTAAGTTATTTTTCGATGATCTATGCATTCTATTCGGGTTTTCACCGCGTCCGTTGTGTTTTGGCGACAAAACACAACGGACGCGGTGAAAACCCGAATAGAATGCAGAGATCATCTAATCAACGCCGCGAAAATCTTCGAACCTAAGTTATTTTTCATCAAGTAACAAGACTCATGCAAAATTTACGCAGATTGTGAACTCGATGCGAAGGCTTCCGCGGTGCGATGATATTGAAGGCTGCATTTCCCGGGTTTCCCCGCGACTTCGGTGTGATAGAGACAACAGTTTGTCTTGCATTCAAGCAAGCGCCTTCAGGTCGAAGTGTCACCACAAAATACCTTGACATAAGTTCGAGTAGTTTTGGAGTTGAGGATTTAATGAGAGCGACAGTCAGACCGCCAACACATAAATCGACGCCACTAGACTCTACATGTGCAATAGCTGTGCGAAGTCCAACATTCAGTGGCATAGCCACGAATTTCGTTCGAGGGGGGTCCAAAACCTGGGGGGAAAATTTTTGAAAAAACAGGGTACTAAGTTTTAAACTAATTTTAACACTTTTCATATTCGAAAAACCTCATTTGTTAAAGAAATATTTGGTAAATTCATGATTTTTCAATATTTTGTTTTCTTTCATGAAGGAAAATAATTGCTTTTATATTTCGGGGGTCCGGACTCCCCCCTAGCTACACCACTGCCAACATTCGCCTAGTAGTCAAGAAATAGCTATGAATATGGTACTGTCCGTTGATAGTCCGAAAACCTTCAAAAATCCTCCAACATCGATTTCATGATTAATAGTCAAGTCTGGGTGGAAGATAACACTCACTGCCTTGGGTCAAAATTAACCATATTACGCCAAGATAAGTTGTGATGAACGAGGTATAATACCGAACATTCTCATGTACCATGCTCATTCGTGTAAGGCGCGCACCTTGCTGTTTGGTCACAAGACTTATTATAATTTTGAAAAAATTGGCACAACATTACTAGTAACATTGACGTGGCTGGTTGGCTTGCCAGGATCACCGCTAATGGACGAAAATATGACAGTAATTACATGGACGGAGTTCATTGACAGCATCGCCGATCGTGTCTTCCAAATCCATGCCTTCATTTTACCAGAGTAAGACGCGCAAACAGTTAAATATGACACCACTAAAAAAAGGAAAAATAGGTGCACGTGGTACGTGAGAAAAAACGTAGACGACGAAAAAAGGCCAGCCGATGAGGCGCTCCCTTAACCATTGGTGAATGGACTCGGAGCATCAGTGTGTCAGGATACGAGAATAGTTTTTTTTAAGTCGGGGAAGTGAGGAGATGATTTTCAGGGAGGGGAGGTTGAAGGCGGAGGAGGGGGGAGAAGGCCATTAGCGTGGGAATAAGCAGAAGAGAGGAGGGGCTATAGGAGAGGAGAGGGTTCCCACGGAGACAGTCAAAAAAACAAGTAGGGCAATAGAATGGGATACACTAGAAAATATTCCCACCATTCAACTTGTTACTCTTATGTGTCTTCCCATTCTATCATCATCACTGGTCAACAATCTAAGTATTACCGTATAAAAACCACTTACAACCTACGAATTTACGAAACCGAACGAAAATCCGACTTACGAACAGGATACGTGCCAAAGACTTTCTCATAAGTCGGAAATGGTACATATTTACAGGTATTAAATCATCTACAGCCCAAAAAGTATTTTTTAAACTGACGTCAGTATATTAATCCCTATTATATATTCAGCCCGAAGTGTACTATAAAAACTAAGCAAATTCACGGTCACAGAAAGGAGAAAATTCGACTTCGAAGAGGAAATTTAGGGGAATTTTCAAAAGTTTTCATTTTTTAAAATAATTTTGGCCGTAAAATGAGGGACATAACAACAGAAAAACCTCCACTGGACCTGAAAATGTGTTGTCACCAAATGCGCACTTAAATATGTTTAAAAAGGATGACGTGAGCGTCGCTGACTATTCGAATTTCACGGAAAATAAGCAACAACCATGGCCGTAAAACGAAATTAATATTCGCGAAACGGATCATTTTGTCCGTCAGCGACGCGAGTGGCGTCATTTGTAAACCTATTTAGATGCGCTTCGTGTGAAAACACACCTAAAGGTCCAGTGTGGGTTCTTCTGAGGTAATGTTCTTGTAATTCTCCAAGATCCGTATAGCTTGCTTACCTCGCGGCTGCCTAGTCTGCTGTAGCCTATCCTATAATAACGTGCAGAAATTAATTTTTACGTATTTTTTATATATATTCATATTACGAGTTATTACTATATATTCCCACGTGGGAATGAGGACGAAAACTGTCGTTATTTTACACACACCTTATTAATATTTACACATTGATAACTTTCAAATTAATTTATATTGTATGGAGAGGGAAATCTATAACTAAACAGGGGTTCCTCGACTCCTGGGTAGGTCATCCTGGAGTAGAACGAACCGAAATTCACGTATAAATAAGCTAAAGTTGTTTCTAAACCGAAATTAGCATTCGCGATGTTCTTTCGTTATCACACATCACCTTCACATATGCGCACGGGTAATTAAAATTATTTCTCGAAATTCAGGAAGCGCTCACACGCCTTGTTGCATGGAACAAGTTGGTGTATAGTCACCCATAGGCGGATTTCTGGGGGGGACAGGGGCGCGTGCCCCCCCGAAACACAAAAACAGACAGAATTTTTTACTTTCATTGCAATTTTCAATTTCAATGACAGAACAAGCAAAAACAGACAAGATTTTTAATATGTTATCATTACGTTTATATGTTATATATGTTTAATATGTTATTATTACGTATTACCACGTGGGAATGGGGACGAAAACTGTCGTCATTTTACACACACCTTATTAATATTCACACATTGATAACTTTCATATTAATAGAAAATGAATATTTCGCACAATAATTTTTGCATGTCATTATTTTGTCTCCGTTTGCCTGTCAGACCCTTGTGACCCCCCAGGAAAAAAATGCTGGATCCGCCCTAGTGGTCAGCCCCTGCCAAAGACCCTTGAGGTGGCTCTCCTGGTATGCAGAGGGAAATCAAACGCCTGCGGTAAAATGCATATGAATCAAACGACTGAATGAAATGGCACGGTTGAGGGGAGGTAGTGAGGGTAGTTGGGGGAAAGGAAATGGAAGCATGAGTTGTTGGGGCAAAGCGCATGCCACTCTTTCTCAATTAATATCTAGATTTACGACCGTCCTTATCGAGGTGCTCCTGGGTGACCGCACGGCGAGTCCAGCAAGCAAAGATAGACGGAATAATAGGGCAATGCGGAGGAGCGACCTAGATAATAGGACGACGCATCACTCCGGCCTGACCGTAGCCATTATGCCATTTCTTGTGACGAATCACTGGTTCAAAACATGTGCACCATCACACTTAAATTTACGGGGCAGATATAGTAAATCCTTTTCAACATTTCTCGGTATCTTGATCAAAAGTTTCATTCACTCAATGGTTTCCGGCTCAACGTAGTAGAAGTTGAAGTTCATAAATGACTTCGTTTTTTTCCACGGATTTATTTTCTTAGTACAACATGTTTCAACCTCGAGAAGTACTTGAAAATGATCTCTTGAGGTTAAAACACGTTGTACCAAGAAAATAAATACGTGGAAGAAAACGAAGTCGTTTTGTCATTTGTGAAAAATTTAATTTATGATAAAATATAGAACAACTGTGTTTGTTTAATATTTTATTACGAATGACATTTCCCTATGGAAGCTTTATATACCCGCAAATTTTCAAGAAGACATCGATTGATTCATGTAAAAATGCGCCAAAAAACTGGTTTAGGGTGAGTGATGTACCTGTAGTTTACGATCCACATTTTTTTTAATACATAAATTTATACCGATTTACAGCATACAAAAACCAACTTAATCACTCGATCAGTGATTAAACATGAAATTTCGTTTAGTTAGGTCAGACTAGAGCTCATCCGGACAACAAAACATAAAATTTATACAGTATAACAGAATAGAAAAATCGCTCTTTCACTTCCTCAGTGAATCAACCTGAAGGCTGGTGTGGTTAGGTGAAGGTAAAACTCACCCCGGGCTAAGCCACAGGCGAGTGAAGTTCACCCATTCAGGGTGGGAATGGGACAATTCCTCTTCCTGGTCCACTTTGCAACTCCAGGATTTTTTAATTGGAGTTGTCGGAAGGCTTCAACCGGGATTTGAACCAGAAACCCTTCAATCAGCAGACAAGCGCTTCACCCACTAGGCCACCACTCTCCCCCAATAGTAACATATATAATTTAAATACCAAAATAAAAACAATTGTGTTAAACACGCTTCGTAACATGGCCAACACACTTCGACACCGCATTCATTTTAATTCACGGTCTTTATTTACCTTTTCAAGCCGTTATAAAATGAATATTAATCATGAATCGCCAAAAAAAAGTAGGCTTTAACCAATAAGAGCGAGCTCAATTAATATAACCCTATGAATTACACTCATTCTACTATCATTCTTCCGTTAATTATTATCCTTACATGCAATAAATAAATAATGAAAAGCTAAATTTATCTCAACACAAACTGGTTTCCGAATTTTCAGTGCATGAGGCATAGGAGGAATACTCATTGTCAGTGAATAATGACCTCCGAAGATGGACAACGATGACGAGCCGTACATTTTAGCTATGATGTAACACAGCCACCCACGCAGGAGAAAGATGGGTATTTCACGCCAATCAGCACACTCAAGGTACCTATCACGTTTCATCACTCCCATCCGGATCATATCGATGTCTTTGAGGGGAAAAAGCAGCATATTGATGGCTAAGTTCTAATAACACGTATCTCAAAAATAGCAACTTTTCAGGAGAGTAAAAAAATGATTAATTTCTTTTACTTGCCCATTGAAATTAAAAACCAAAAGTTCATGAAACTGAAAAAGAAGCATTCATTTGCAAATAAAAAGTTGTTCTTTGCTTCTATTTTTTTAAATGTTACTACACTTTGTTTAAGATACCTGTCTCAAACCGGACGAATTTGAGATACGTATTTTTATAACTTAGCCATCGATATAGCGGCCCCAAACACAACATACAAATACCTTATCCGCATGCACTATTCATTAGATTCTTGCAGTTTTAAAAGAATTTGGAGCATTCTCCCGCAATTTTAAATCGTGAATGGAGTACATTTCCAATCCCTTCGGCAGTATCCCAAATATGAAAGGGCTCGTTCACTGATTATTCTTTGCACTGCCGACTGTAATAGAGTATGAAAATTTCATGGACACGTATTTTTCCGTTTTTTCGATCCGTCGCACAGTGGGCTAGAATCGAAAAAAGCTGGCCAAAACCTCAAAAACGATTTTTTTGAGCTAGGAGGTTGACACTTCGAATACATATTCTCAAATAAATTGTGCATAGCTTTCCAGATTATTTAATTCCTATGTTTTCACGTTAACAATATATGCGAGGTCAAAGTTGAACAAAATAGCGAAAAACGACCACCCTCGATTTTTTTCTGAAAATTGCCAACTTTATCCTCGTGCAGCGGTTTCATTCATCGAAAAAAATGTTATACCATCTTAATTGACACTTCTTTTTCTTCCATTTGAAGGGTTTTCAAAGATTTTGTTTCGTCAATAACCATAGATATATAACAAAATGGCGGAGCCTGTTTTCAGCCCAGTTTTTACATAAACGTAGAGAAAAAGTAGATGTTACCATGGACTTCCGCCAAGTGACTGATACCACGTCGTTCTATGAAGCTTATACATTGTGGATCTAAAGTAAAACCTTGCACCAACTTGCAACCCCGAATTTTAAATCGTTTTTTCGAGCGTGCGGTCGACTCCGGTTGTGGCCGGCGGCGGCGGAGAGTACGGCGACGCGGCAAGCGTGTGGATGCAATATGGTCTCATTCACTTTTATATGTAGATAAAAGATATAATAGAAAATAATCACAAGAAAATAAAATTAATAAATATTGCTACGAATGACTCTTATTATGCAATCGCTGGGCACTGCAAGAGGTGCACTGAAAGGTTTATTTCTTTGAGTGCATTCCATATACTACTACGGAGAATGGACTTAAATCGTGTGCTTAAAGTAGGGGAACGGACTATTTTATTAACAAAAAAACTCTATTTCTAGACAAGAGCCTTCGATGATCCATGGCCTCCACTTCCTAACCTCCCAAACATAGTTAAAGGCCTGCTGGCAACGGTCGTTTTATAGTATTGATGAAGTCCGGAGCCCTTCGACCTTGTTTTTGGTATGGTCTCCTGCTAGCTGTAGAAGGTTCGAAAGGCATATTACTTCTATCGGATAATATATGCTTTGAAAGAAATACAGTTAATTTTAATTTATGCCTTATGCTCAATTCAAAGCATTGATTTAAATCTCTTACGTGTATTTCACAGTCATTATTCTCAATAAACTGCGCTGTTGACAAAATCGTAATTTTTTCTTAGAAATATTTTACCGTGCAAACAATAAATGAACAAAAATAACAAAATTTACACTTTTCCCAACTAACGTACTGCAAATTAGCACTTTCAGCAATAAAAAGTTACTGTTTTTCATTCACTATCTGACGAGTCCTTATCACTTTCACTATCTAAGCTCAATCATCCCTAACAACACATGGACATCCAACGGATGTCCGACGGATATCAAAGACGGACGTTACGGATGGGCCACGGATATCCGATATCCATAGGATATCGCATTTTTGGACATATGGATATCCGGTGGATATGGACCTTCCGATATTAATACCATTGTTTGCATATTGTTGCAAGAATATACACCGGAAAGATTCCTTCATATGATAGACAACTTCCAGTGTTGCTTCCTACATTTCAGTAGGATATTACGCAGCTGAAAACGTGAAATTGGGAGATATTGATACCTAAGGTTTTTACTAAACTTAAAACAGCCTAAAATTAGATGGAATTAAAGACAGAAATTTAGAAGAATACATACGAAATAAAATATGGTGTTCCAGTCAGGAAATTTTAGTGAGAAAAACAGCTAACTTACGAGTATGATCCGAAATTACGTGAAGTGAATTACATTTTTCAATCAAAAGAACAACAAGACCTTTAGCAAAAAAATATAAAAAAACATTTTATACAATGCAGTCAAAATGGAATGTCAACATTACTTCCGCTAAAATCGATGCTTTTTCAGTTGCATATATGAAACTAACCAATATGGCGAATAATCGAAGTATTCGGTTTTCAAGAAAAGCAGAAGGAACACAACAAAAAGAACCGTTCGACATCGCAACAAAAGCATTACTAAATATGAAAGTGAATTACAAGAGAAAAAAATATACCCGCGAAAATATCAGCAAAAAACCACTCGCGTGCACCTTTTCGGTAGGCCTTTAAATATGTATGGGAGGTTAGGAAATGGAAGCCATGGATCATCGACGGCTCTTACCTAGAAGTTACGCCTCAAACAATTAATTTTATCTAGAAATAGTTTTTTTTGTTAATAAAATAGTAATAGAACTGCAAAATCTTGCATAAACATGAGCGAAACGTACCTGGTCACATAGGATAAGCCCTAGTTTTGTAAATCAGCATCCAAATCAATAATTCATAGTTAAAATATTTAAATCTTGATGGTTTAAGCGTTAAATTTTGACTGAATTTGAAATTATCCAAAACTGACGATAATAATAATAATAATAATGGAAACAGCCGCCGAAAGAGGTAGACTCTCGACATTATACCGTGACAAAAACATGCGGGCATTTGCGGGTATACGATTTTGTGCCAAGGGCGTCCGTTGTTAATAAACCGAGTTCGGTACAATGAAAGTCCGGCATGAATAAGAAGCATAATCATAGCAATCAAATGACTACTTCCGAGTCATAATGAGGGATTCATTATGCTTTGCGCACATCTCCGCTATTCATGGTCATGCGATGTGGCCTTCCCACGTATTTCATGGCAAGGTACGTTAAGGCGGCGACCGACATCTGAGGTCATCTGCGCCATTACGGAAGGATTGGGAGGGAAGCATGAAGAGAAACTCCTCGTCCACGTTAGCCTATTTTATTTTATTTAATCATTCAAAAACAGCCGAAACGGCCTTTATATTGAATAGAAAACTTAAAATCTGCAGCTCGAAAAAAATATAACCTATAAAAAAACTACAAAAAGGATATTAAAAATATTCAGAAGATGGTTTTTCGAAGCTGCCTCTTGAATGATCTAATGGGCATTCAACGATCCAAGTAAGGGTGAGTAGTCGAAATGGTAAAAGGTAGGAAGTCTGCAAAAACGTGATCTCTGGGAGATAGAAAGACGGAATTTAGGTTGGGGTAGTAGGTGATTTTTCCGAAAGGAGCGGGTGGGAATGTGGAGTGAAAAGAAAGGGAGTACTTCTGAGGATGTGAACTTGCCATTTAAGGCATTGTAAATGAAGGAAAGATCATGAATATTCCTACAATTGGATAGTGGGACCAATGATAGGGCAGACATTAATTCAGAGCGAAATCATAACGAATACCTAATCACACCGAAAAGTACCACGGGACCACGATTTAACGTCCCACCCGACGGACGGATTTCTGCACTTGAATGACCTCGACAAAGCACTTAGGCCGGAATCGGGCAGTTTCTACAAAATCTCTATCAATCATAGATTCAAAATACTCTATTATATATTTCACACAGTATTGATTAAAAACTCGATTTCGACCTTTTCAGGTCATTATCGAGACGTAACAGAACTCAGTCTCTGTCGCCGCCGGGATTTGATCCCGGAGCCAATGGGTGGGAAATCAGCACTTCAGCCGCTACACAAACCCAATTCCCTCTCCATTCATTTCACGTAAGTAAACACTAAATTACTCTGAATAAACATAATGAACGATTTGATGGCGAATTGCGATACATTGGATCGGACCAAATACCCGAACCTAAACCCAGCCACGTCTACGGACGAATGCGCAAAATGGATAGTAGATAGTCGAATAATAGACAACACTGCGGGAATGAAAAAGTCTCTTGTCCACAAAAGCCAACAAAATTCCGCAGAGGAAGAAGATAGTCGCGGTAGAACAAGTGGTATTCGGGCAATTCCAGTTCGAATCGCGATCGCACATTGCCATACACGCTAACCATAACAAAAAACACCGCTGGCGAGTCCGCGGCTATTTCCTTAAATGACAAACACTTTTTCTCTTGAATATGGGAATCCCAATAGGTCATTTCAAAGATTTGGAGTCACTCACCGATGAGATAGCAATTTTTAACGATTAAAATTGGAAAATATGATTTTCATTCCTTCTGTTTTCGCCATTAAACGTTAACTCAAAACGGTTCAATTATCAACGACACAGCTCTAATGGGCGATTTTATAACAGGTAATCGAAGAGTACGCATTATGCGTGCTGGGGTAATATATTTGATTAAATAAATATATATCGATAACTTAGTCTATTCCATAGACCATTATTCGGTATAATCTCGACCGATTTCAATTCATTATCACTACAGAGTCATGATCATGGGGAAATACTCTCCGAGTTATATAATTGCAGTAACTTCCTTTAAGTACAATAGCAGTTTGAAGAGCAGTGTATGAGTATGATGCAGAATAAATTCAGGCTATCAACCATTTCGCAAAACACACAGCGCCGATTCAGGGCGGTTCATATAATTTTCGGCGTAACGATTTAAACCGTGTTAAACCCATTTTCGGTTATCTTTCATTTAACAGGTCAGTGTGCATGCTTCACTTTTTCCAGTAAATATAATGTTATTCCTTTAAATTATATTAGAATACGAAATTCCATTTGTTCACTTACAGAACTTTTCTCGGGGACTCGAGAAACTTCCCGTTTAATTTTTTTCCGCAAGCATCTGAGTCACTAGTATTTTGCCTTTTTTCTCGCGTCGGTGGGCAGACATGATGTGTGGACTGGACTTCTAACGGACAATGACTTAATTATATAATTATTAATAGGGATGGTCGGATCGGATACCTCGGATCTAAATACCCGCGGATAATGCCCTTCGTCGGATGCATCGGATCCAAAGTTGCGGAATACATCGGATCTGGATCCGAAATTTTAAAAATAATAGCTTCAGTGAATGCGGCGCCCCATAAGGGTGGGAAGAGTTCCGATTATATCTTCGAATGCGCCGTCGCATGCGATTCTTGTCCTACTCATGAACCGTTTTGTTTGAAAGCTCTCGCAGAGGTTATGTAGGAGAATTTCAGACGAGGAAAATAAAAAAAAGCAAAATACGACTGCCACATAGTGCGACTCCAAGGTTTGTGCGACTCTTCCAGGGAGATTGAACAATCATCGGGGGAATCTCAGCGTCAGGAATTTGAAAATGCATTTGGATCCGAAAATATCCGATCCGAAAGATCCGGCTCTGAAAATCAAGGATCCGATCCGAATCCGGATCCGAGAAAAATCCTGGATCCGTCCATCTTATATTACTAACTATGCCACAAAAATCAAATTCACCAATGTAGGGCACATTGTAACGTACAGATTTTATGCATTTTATAACGTACGGATGGATCGAAGAGGAAGTAGAAAGTTGACGCCTGCGACAGGAGGATAAAAAGTTATTTTTTTCGAAACAAGTTCTGGGAAACACATTTGGAACACATAATTGGGCCTTGGAATTCGTCGGATACATTCGTACTCGGTCGACTCTAACCTTAATTTCGTCAAAAGACCGACACGCACTACTATAGTTTATCGCAACACTATATTTGGTCATACCACCACCTACTATGGATGATGATATGATCTAGTGGTGACAGCAGAAGGCTATTAATGAATAAATCATGAAATCGATTATAAAAAAATTCCGTATTCTTTCTCTTAAATTTATCATTTGAAATTATACACATTAATTGGCGTTTACATATATATTAATTAGCGTTTAAAAGCTTTCAAAACTATTCTTTCTGCTTTTAGAAATAAATTTTATATCCGTGCGGAAAGAAATTTGAGCTAAGGATTTTCTAAAGAATGTTTTAAAACTACATAAACAATGCTAAGGTATTCTGAACAACATCAACAGAAACAGCTATGGAATGCTGTAGAAATTCCTTAAACGGTAATGCAACATTTTACGAATTCTGTACAAATTCTAGGGAAATCTGTGACCAAAAGGTTTTAAGGTATTTATACAGAATTTCCAAGCAGGGTACGAATGTATTCGAATGAACGCCCAGCTGATTACTCGCGGAACCGGACCTCCACGTCCTTACGAAAACCCGCCCTGGAATGCAGAGAAAAAAGCGACCAATACGATCTCGATCATCCACGAGCGCTGAAGACAGACTACTTGCTATCCGTTCTGTAGCGTAACAGCATGAATCTTTAAATGACTATTGCGAAAGCCTTCGGCTACAACAAATAAAATATGGAGGAAATTTTTATACCTCGATTTGTTGCTACAAAGCCGTAAATGCAATGCATCCGTGCGAAACCCACAAAATGCGCGGAATTCCGTTTTTGAGCATTAGCATACCATAACTCGAGTCAAAAATATGAGTTTTCACATGGTGAACCATGTTTTGAAATCGAACGAGCAGTCTTTAAAGGTCTTGTTACACGATATATACGAGTTAATTTCTGTTTGCGCGAACGATTTTTGTGAACCGGAACGGAACATGTACGAATGCATGAACCAAATGACAACAGGTTATATTTCCTGTTAATGCATTCGCAAAAGTTAGGTGGCCACACGACGCATTCTCATGTTCATTCTCGCATTCATACGTTCAGACATAAAATCGTAAGTGTTAATGTACCGTGTAACCAGGCCTTATTCTAACTCGGGGGACAGAATTTTGCAACGGATTAATGATCCTTTGATTCGTAGGGTGTTCAATTGCCAGCGCGGACTCGTAAATTTGCCGATAATATTGCATATAGATGGCTAAGTTCTAACTACAAGTATCTCAAAATTTGGCCGGGTTGAGATGGGTATCTTAAACAAAGTGTAATGATATTAAAAAAATAAAATTCCAGCAAAAAACAACTGTCTGTTTGCAAATGTATGCTTCTTTTTCAGTTCTATGAATTATTGGTTTTTTTAATTTCAGTGTACAATTAAAAATATAAATCGTTTCTTTTGCTCTCCTGAACAGTTACTATTTTTGAGATACGTGTTGTTATAACTTAGCCATCGATATAGTATAGTAAGTTATAGCGGTACGAAAATTCATTAACATTCATTGAAATCTATTCCAACGCAGAACTTTAAAATTGAAGATTCCTCGCATTAACATATCTTCGAACGAATTGCCACTTATAGGGTTGGGCCTCATACCAACCTGATGAAGAAAATTCGAAGTAAGAATTGCCGGAGTGGTTGGTAAAAAAAATATTCCAAGCAGGATTTCTACCGGAGAAACAACTTCAAAAAAATACAGAATTTAAGAACAGATATAACTAATAACTTCAGGCTTTACTTTGGGAAACCTCTCCATATAGGAAGTAAGGAAATAAAACTTTGTAAGGTTCACTATTATTTATCGTCGTATAGGGTCTTGCCCATAATTAAATAACAGTGAACCTAACAAAGTTTTATTTCCTTACTTTGAGAGCAGAATTCTACCAAGGCTAGTCATGCTTTCCAGAAACTCCGGGGACAGGTCCTGCAATGGCAGAAAACCTACGGATTGTGCCGATGAGCGAGTGAATTCATATTCTGGAGAAGAAATTCATCGGATTGGTGTTTTCAAGGGAAAACTTGAAAACCCAAGGCCGCAACCGAAAAAAAAAATGTTTCACGATGCTGCTCATCGGGAGAGATGGTATATTTCTGGGGGGGAGGGGTTCACAAGAAGAGGGTTAAACGTATCTTTACAACACTACTGGGGGTTTGCACACCCTGAATTTCCGCTCCCCTCATTGGTCGAGAACCAATAAAGAAGAATCGAGGAAAATAGAAGTAAAATCTGGCGACAGTTTCCTCGTAACATAGCTGGCGTCAAGGAGAGGATCGGGGTCGCGTCAAATATAACGGAGGGTGGTTTAATGATGATTCGCGATGGCCATTTAAATAGGCTCAATAAGCCTTACAGATTAAATTACTAAGCGCTATCAGGAGGTAACTTATCGGATTTCGCTTCGAGAAAATTTGGGCTTCGTCCCACCCAATGGAAAAAAGTTCCCATGGTAGCGAATGCCAGCGATTTCACCGCAGTTCAGCAAAATTCTCAACGAATACTTCACAAAAAAAACTTTAGCAATCCATACGCATGCATAACCAGTCGATCGAGTTAACGCACGAATGTTAACGATATCGTAATTCACCGCTATCAACTTCGAGTGCTAGGAAACAGTGGCGACGAATAACGATTAAAAACACTGGCGTAACTATGGGGGAAGGATGAACCCTAAACCCTCGGAGAAATATTTTTTTTTTATATAAAAAACTATTGTCTAGTTTTGACTCAAAATAATTACAGCTGCTTAAAGTAAAATTTATAGTGCCGAAATGATTTAAAATTTATATCCAAGAATGTCATTTTTCAAAAATTTTACCAGATTTTGCGTAGGGGGATGGGTCGCCACCCCATCCCCCCAAGGCATATTCCTAGTTACGCCACTGATTACAAACATGCAAAGGTAGAAAAACGAATGAAACTGCATAAATAACACCCATGCAACTATGGTTCATCATCTTGAATGTAAAATCGGCGATCCAGGCTGCGACTTGGGCCATTTAGATCACTTTTTCGCCGCAGAAATTGGCAAAAACCTACAAGCGACCGTAACACATTTCAGAAATGTCTCTTGAGGTCCAATTTCACGACGAATGCGTTCCCATCGAATGTTCACCTACAGCCACAACCCGGATTAAATTCCGGACGGATTGCAGAGAAACAATACATCAAGTTCGCCAGTACCTTTTTACGGCAAAGATATCCTTCGCCAGGAGTTGAAAACCACTTGTTGCCGAGTGTAAGGAATCAATCGCGTTGAAAAAACGCGAATAAGCGGTAAGTTACTCCCACTACCTTTCCACTGCCTCTAACATAGCTATAGAAAAAATTCAAATAGGGGTTTAATGCTGATTCGTCCCATCCCGACTAAAGACTAGCTAATAATGCACAGCATTGAGCTATGATATGCCATTCAAGTGACGAGGCTGATGGATAACATTTGTTTTATTACGGAAATCTTGAACAACGAAACAATTATTTTAAATGTATATTATTACATTTTACATTGTAAACAATTATTTCATAAAAAATTCACCATTAAATTAAAATAACATGGTTAGATCTCACGATCACAAGGATGAATCTGATAAATTTGACGTGCGACTCTATACCAAGGAAGATAACTTTGTATTGAAATCCCCTGCGTAACTATGCCACTGTCAAAAAATTGTAAATGTAAATATTATTCATTTAAGCGCGGAAACGATTAAATTCAATCAATGAGAGAGTGACACAACCGAATCCCCACAATAAATTCAAGACGTTAGTTAGATGGCAAAATTGTAAGGATGATTCCCATAAAGAGCAATACTGTAGCGATTGTGTTTATTTTAACGCTTATTAATTCAGGAATGTGGCCAGTCACAAGGTCACCCAAGCTCCCAATAAACAAACCACATGATATTACATAGCAGGCTGATATATAACCACCAGCATACGGTCAAATGGACTCCACCTGTAACACTTCACTGTCAAAGATATTTTTCTGGCCCTAGTCAACTTTCAGGATGGTATTACGAATAAGTATTCCGGGTTTAACCTGAAATGCTGAAGCAATGTCGTGGACTGACCTATAAACAAGTCTTCTCACTGACGGTCGCACTATCGATGCAAACAAAATAAGCAAAGCTTAAACGTAGCAATAAATATTTTCCAAAAAGTCCAGACGAATGGTTATATATTTATGGGAATATAGCAAGGAACAGAGCTGAGGCTTGCTGATCCTTTCACGTCCTCCAACTACTTCCACACAGTATTTCCCGATACTTTTAAAGTAAGGAAAATCTACACATTTTTATCGCATCGCATTGGGGACGAATGTTTATTTTTCCAGGTAATAATAAAAGGCACTAAAATAAAAGAAAAGAAAGGTAGTGGTGACACTTACAACTGATTTTCAATATAAAGGCAGTTCCAGGATCTCGTATTCCATTCGAACGTAACACAACACAGTCTTTAATGTCATGAAAAAACACTCACGGATGACGATGTTTTAAATTTAATAAATAATACTTGGGGAACTTCACTACAGGACCTGAGACAACACCTCGCCACAAACGACAACTTCAACTACTAATCCCCCACTCCGCGCACCTCTAGCAAAACAAATGCTGAGCATTGGAGCGTACACTGTTGCCGCTCTTGCCAAGGTTGCCATTTCTGTCGATCAGCCGTGAACATACATAATGGATCTACAAAATTAGAGGTTGTTGAGAATCTGATCTGAAACTTTCCACTGCTAGTACGTCAAAGTAGGAGTAGATGTCGCTAACATCAACTGGGCCGTTCCATTGGCACTTTTTCCTTTTTTCGTTAAAATAAGCTTTATTTTGTAGCTTTCAGTAGCTGCAGAGTATACAAAATCCATTTGTGACGAAAAAAATTAATTTTGGAGGTTCTAAAGTACGCCTCAAAGAACATTTATCACGCATTTAGTATCATATTGGTGGCGTAGCCATCGTAGCAGTTCAACTTTGGTATGCAACGCGCCATTTTGAGTGGATAGTTTCGTAGGATAATAGCCAAACTGTGGAATATTTCTTTACTTGACGATTATAATTTTTGTAATTAAAAATAATTGCCCATTTTTTTAGTATTTCCTATGTAAATACGTCGAATTTTTGTTTTTGGGTCATTTTTTCCACACTTTTGATTTCTCCAGAAAGCGTGCTTTCAAAGATGACGAAGTTCGAGGCTTGTGAGGTTAAGCAATGCATTAGCATGGCATTAATACTCCCCAGTCACACCAAAAAATTTATTTCCCTCATTTTGAGAACACAATAATTTTATGATCTTTATCTGTATAATTTTTAATCTAATTAGATTTATTTTATTCAATGGAATACCTTTTGATTCCCATGCAATTTTCTCAAAATAAACAAAGACGCATTGTCTCATATACCACATTATGAGTAGGTATCAAAGAAAAATATAAATTCAATGTAATCGAGGGCCAATTGGAACTGGAATAATACATTATTTTTGAAAATGGATAATTCATTCATGGTGTATTACATAAATATTATGTTCCTTGGAAGTATTTAAGACAGCATTAACTGAAGAGTCACTTTCATTTCTGGTACTTCAATCCTAAACTTGTTTAACTGCAGCCTTCGATTTATCTCTTAGCCAAACTATTCCATTCACTCTCCTGATATTCTTTCTCTTTGTGCCAGTCCTTATCTGTTCCAAGTATTTATCCCTGGTTCTTCCACAGGAGACTTTTCCATCTCTTATATTCATCATCAAATTGTTATATTTCATGAAATGACCTATCCATCGAGCCCTTCTCTGGAATATTGTTCTCCTAATACTTCAGTACACCTTGTTTCTTACCCTACCCATCCATTTTATCTTCAGCACCTGACAGCCAGCCTGTTATCTCTTTTCTCCCACATTGCTTCCTCCACCTGTATGCATCAATACATTTAAGAGTGCTGGTGGTTGATTTCATCCTTTTTGGGCCCCTTTGTTTATTTCTTTCTTCCTGCATCTGTATTGGGGCCACCTTGACACAGTAGACAATTCCCGTTATTGACGTCCAAGCCATTTTTTTCTGTTGTGCTGAACATTTTATTCCATTCTACATTAGAAAATGTCATCTCCAAGACCACTACTTGCAGAAGTTTCTTAATGTGAACCATTTTCTTTACCAGTAATTTTAGGAATTGCATTTATTCCCATTTTTCCATAATCCAAATTAGTTTCCCAAGAAGTATGCTTTGTGTTTCCTGTTATCCATATCATACAAAGCATGTCTAACCTCATTCCTGATGATTATGCCTCATTAGTATCAATACATTGTCCGGAATAAGTAATTATACTCAGTGTGTCAGCCAAAAAAAAAACCTCGGGTATAATCCACCACGTAGGCCTTAGATCAGTGGTTCCCAACCGGTGTGCCGCGGCACTAAGGGGTGCCGTGAGATCTTTTGAGGGTGCCGCCAAAATTTCGGGGAATCGTAATACTATTTTTTTATTAAGGCAGAATCAGTGTAAACAGTATTCTCATATCATCTAGGACTAGGTATAAGGTGTTGTTGGATGCAAACTCTCGAAATGAAACAATTAAATAAATAATAATAAAAAATCTTCGGAGATTTTAAATATCTATTTCCTTATAAGGGTGCCGGGAACTTTTGAAAGGCTTTCCAAGGGTGCCTAAAACAAGAAAAGGTTGGGAACCACTGCCTTAGATCATGCATCACTTAATGAGTAAAGAATCTTGTATTGAAAGTAAGAAAATAAAACTAGTATGGAGAGGTTTCACAAAGTAAAGCCTGAAGTTATTAGTTATATCTTGTATTGACGTAGAAATAAGCATCAACTATTCCCTACACTAATTTCATGAAAACTGGCCCAGGTTTCCGCATTTGTCCCATTTCACAGGCAAAATGGCACTGAGCTAGCAAAACCCTGGTTAGTTACCCAATGAATATTGGGTATTATTAGTGTTTAAATTTACCCGAATGCTAACTATTCCATTCAGTTACACTAGAATTTTCCTACACATACAAGAATTTCTCAATGTCGTCCTCAAGGCTTCATCAAAAAACCGGTTCCTCTGAGTTCCTCCTATATTCTTAATGTGGTGTAATATCTGCTTCACTGACATAGAACTACTAGAAGAACACCAATTTTCTATAACCTCACAAAAAGACTTAATGATTTAAAATGAAGGAATCACTGCTGCAGAGTCAAAATTGTTTAGGAGATGAAATGTGGTGTACAAATTGATATTTTATTTTTCTCACTCATGAAAATTATAGATGAGAATATTTGACAATGAACATAACACCAAATATCAAGGTCACAGTCCTCCATTGTTTCTGCTCAATGTTTTAAACAATATTTTATTAACTGTACACTGGATACTTCATTTCCTCTTCATACTTTGCTGCAATTTTCAGGGGTGATTCGTGTCATTTATAAAGAAAATCACTGAGGCAGCATAAAAAAATACATTGAGAACCTCAAAGCTTAATAAATAATGATATCAAGGATATTTTCTCAGGAAGTTTTGCCGTCACATCAAATATTGCAATTCGACTTACAATTAGTACAGCCTACAAAATCAAAATACTTAAAGTTACCTTCTGGAGCAAATAATAATTTACTTTATGGCATATAGCCATATTTTACAGCTACTTGAAAAATATTTCATGCGAAGTATGCAAGGGACTAAAACTTACTTGTAAGAATGTCAACGGAAAAAAATGTCATTGAAATGACTGACCTTAACATGGCATTAATTTATAATGTTACAAAATAATCTTAATAGACTCAGAGTGAAACCTTCGCAATGAAATAAAAATAATAAAATAAAAATCACTGTTGAAATTGCAAAACAGAGAAATTTGTGAAATTCTATTGATGCCTTTGAAGGGCAAAGTAACACATAACAACAGCAGTAAGGTTCTCGGAAGGCTAGTACAACAGGCACGTTAAAGTATTATACGTACATCAAGGAATACGAACATCAGAGCATTAATTATGAATTTTAAATGAGCATTTATCATTCATGAGACAGTTTAGTCCAATTACGATTTGAAAAAAATACCAGGATAATAAAACTTGTTCTGTGTTAAGTGCTGAAAATCAAGAGGAAAACAAAGAATTACTGAAAAAAATAGCTATTCATTTATCGGGGTCCAAATTTCTACAAAGATAAGGAACTGCTACATGAATAAATCAAATGAACTTACAATTGATACGTAATAAAATATGGGTTGGGAATTTTTTTGGCTCATCATCATCTCCAAATATTAGAGGTAAACAAAAATTGCACATGATACCGAGACAGGCAAAAGAAGCGATGCTTTGCGCTAGAGAGTATGTAGGTACTCAAAATTTGATCAATTCATACTCAGAGAAAATGCCAGAAAAAAATTTCAATTCGTCCCAAATGCAGCCACTCACTTTTATACAGATATCTCTTCAAAAAAATTTCTCCATAAATGGATCTCAAGATTGATATTCACACAAGAGCTCAGATTGATAATCATACAAGTTTGAATGGCATGACGATCACTGTTCAGATAAATCTGCCGCATGGGAAATGAAATGCTTCAGTATAAGCTTTGGCACATGACAATCACACTTGCAAGAACAAACATCATAAAGTCACACGTTTAGGCATTCATGACAGAAAAAAGCCACATTTTAAATTATACCCCACTGAAATCTTAATATTTAAAAATTAATGTACAGAAAATTATATTATAATAAACCTACCACAGGATTCAATATTTCCTAAAATCCTGACAAGTAGGTTTAATCACAGACATTAAATCCACTTTGTGGAAGAGTAGATGGATCATGTTTGGAGAGCCATAAGGAAAAAAATAAGTACATTTTTTTACAGCTCAAACTGCCACAGCAATCCAAGCAAACAGTAATACCTAACTCAATGAGTTTTAGCATTGCTGAACACAGTGTTTCATCAGCAACACAAGCTGATATCTGACTGAGGAGCATATTCTAGAGGCACATTGCATTTGATAACCAATTTGACCAATGTTTTTCACACTTGCGTTGTTGCCATCAAATACATGGGTCCTAGTTATGAAGTAGGGTTCAATTCATTGCTATCAACGGGGCTGTTAACTTGAGCGGCACCACCATAATCACTCAATGATTCACCACTGTCCAACGAGTCGCTCTGATAGAGGAGAGATGACGTCTTGCCTGAAGACCTCTCCATCACTGCTGCCTCTATCTCGCTCACCTCGGCAAACAGCCCATCATCGTCAATGTCACTCACATTGCCACAAGAACCCGTCTCCTCGGACTCAACTGCCATTGGAGCCATTCTGGACGGACTCAGTGCTTTTCGACTACTACTGTAAACCCTCCGCACGGACAGCTGAGTCATATCACCACTCCTCAAACCCCCGATCACCACACGGCAATCACCCTTCTGGGACGCCACAGGCGCAGGGTAGGAGCCACCTTTCGCGGAAACAGGAACTTTGTTGACTGATTTGTCGGCAGGCAACGAGCCTCCCATTGCCTTCCCTGAGTAAACTCGAGGGGGATGTCCCCCTCCATCATTGTTTATCACCGAGGAGCACTGCGCCCGACCACCTCCCTCCACTTTGATCATGCCAGGAACCAACATTTGCCTCACAGAGGACCCATTTGAGCTCTGTCCAACCCCACCCCCCACCTGTCCCACGTTCCTCCTCGTCTTCTTCGATGTCGGGAAACTGCTAGTGGCACACGCATCATCCTTCTTGGTGGGACTGAGCTTCATGTCCGACAGGTCGTAGATGAAGTCCTCCCTCTCCACTTTGACGCGGTTGCGCACAGGGCGGCCCCCTTGGCGTTGTTGCTGCTGCGAAGAGGACATCTCGAGGGCAGATGGCTTTCCTCGCGTGCTGGGGCCTCGACGTCCCGGCAACTCCTGCTTGCCCTCCTTCCTCAAGGAGTCCTCCGCCTTCCCCTCACCATCCTCTTCGTCCACCGCGAGGCTGTTGGGGTCGGCCACGCCCCCCACTATCAGCTCCAGGAACACCCTCTTCACCTCCCCCGATGACATGGCACTCCCCTGCGTCTCCTTACCCTCAGCAGCACTCTCCTCTTCCCCACCGGAGCTGCCCTCTTCCTCGCTTTGAAAGTTGCTCTCACCGCCCACAGACGGGACCTTTTCCCCCTCCTCGTCATCCTCCTCCTCTCCCCTCTCCCAATCCTCTCTCCTCCCTTCAAAACTACTCTTGACAGACGTATTCGCACTGCTCCCCCCGTCGGGATCTGAGGAAGGGTTTTCCTCACCACCCCCAGGGACTGCAGATTCCTTGGCGCCACCGGCCTCCGCATCTTTTGAGTCCAAGACAACAACGTCCTCGTCTGCCTCGTCTTCCTCCTTGCACAAGTGCAGGGGTGGGTACGGAGGGGGCGTGGGCCCTGACGAGCAAACCGACACTCGATCTCCCTTTACGTAGTCCTTCCTTATTTGGATGCCGATTCGCTGCTGTCGCCCGGGGTGAGTGGGAATGGTGAGTGGGGAGCAGCTGTCACGGTGCGTGCCAAAGGATGATGCTGCTGAGCTTGGTCTCTCTATCTCCTCAGACTCCTCTTCCTTGAACTTCTCGAACGGTACTTCAGGGAGGGCTTTGTAATGGGAAGCAGGGGCACGGGAGTCGATTCCCCTGGCCAAGCTGGGCTTAACATTCTGAGTCTTGTAGGAGGAGGAGCCTTGCACTTCCACCTCTTCCTCCTCACTCGAGTTCTCTTCCTTCTTTACAGCAGTGCCTCTCTGGAAGGTCACAACACCTGCTTGATTTTTGCTCAATTTAATCGACTCGATTTTGGGCTTTCCTTGAACCTGCTCCTTTCCCGAAGCAGCCTCCTTGGACTTGAGCAAACCTGGAAATATTAATAACGAGTCAATTAATGTATAAATTCTTCAATTAGGTAATACAGCATTCCCCCAATTTACAAGGCTTATTTTTTTTTAAATCTTTTGTTCAAAGCAAACCTTGAAGCTTCAGATGTTCAACATTATAGGTGCTCAAAGTGTAAAACAATATTTTTACTACCAGAACAACAAATACCTAGTCAACCAAATGAGTTAATTGATATTTTGCAATGCATTATGTTCCATAAAAATAATTTGCAACGATTTCTCAGGATTTTTTCTCAAGTTAAGCTTTCGCAATGAATTTATATTTCCTTTCCTTGGTACATTTTTTCGCTTCACATACAAACTTCCTTTCCACTGCCGATGAATGTGGCTTGTTTTCGTTCCCTGAGTAACGACTTCTCATACTGGCTCCCCTGTCATAACCATTGTTAGCTTACTTAAAGAACATTGTTGAAGCTAGGAAGTAGGTTAGAGAAAATACGACTAAATTTAAGTGAACAACAGGAGAAGATAATTGGCAACACACAGGATGAAAAAAAACAGCAATAGTTTTCAAAAAGCAAATTCTTCAAATACAAGGTGTGATCAAAAAAAGACCGGACTGATTATATTCTACGCAAACCATTCAATGGATCGAAACAAAAACAAAGTGCAACATCTTGCGACACATCTCACGACTAAAGTGAGAGGTGTTGCATTTGTTTACATCAAGTAATTACTTAGCAGCAGCGATACGCGTCTTAACCTGTTTGTCGCCACCTGCAACAGCAGCAATGAAGAAACAGCTTGAGTGCATGAAATTTCGTTTCAAACTTGGCAAAAGAGCAACAGAGACATTTTGAATGATTCATTAAGGCTTTGTTAATGAAGCTATGAGTCGAAGAAAGTGTTTCAAGAGGTAAAGTCATTTTCAATTGGGCAGAACCTCAACAGATGAAGATTCGCGGCCTTCCACATTAACAGACCCCAATCATATCAAATTGGTGAATGGTTTGGAGCAGGAAAATCGCTATTTAAGTGTTAGGGAGGTAGCCGAAGAAGTTAACATTAGTTTTGGATGCTGTCAGACAATTTTAATAGGCATTTTGGGCATGATACGCATCGCATCAAAATTCGTCCCTCATGATGGCGTTTTCACCACGGTAATGCACTGACTCACACACTGATTATGATGGAGTTTTTGCCAAAACTAGAACTTCCGCAACCACGCTACTCTCCATAGGTGGCTCCAATAACACTTTTTTTTGTTTTCATAGTAAAAATCAACCTTGAAAGGGCACCGATTCAACTCTGTTGCGGACGTTAAAACTAATTGTACGGCGGACCTGAGAAGGATCCCTAAAGCCGCTTATAAGGCAGGGTTCGTGAGCTGAAAGAAACGTTGACAGTGGTGTGTCGTGAGGCAAGGCATGTACTTTGAGGATGACGTAGGAAATTCGGCCCTTTCCTTATGCGTTTCTCTTGAAAAAAATGACATATCGTATTAGAGGAGACAGAAGATTTGGATGGAAGGAGTACTGAGCGGGGAGGGGATGTATAAGTCCGCGTTGGAGGGCAGCATTTTTGGTAAGCTAGGATGGGAAAGGAAGATAATGGAATTTATAGATCCATAGTAAATTGAAAGGGAGTAGGCCTTACAGTGAATTGAAGAAGGCAGTGCTAGAAGGAAAGGCTCCCAGATCGCTTCTTTAGTACTCCATGGAAACCTACCTTAATCGGTAGAATACTATGATAACAATTAAATGTGCATATTAAATACATTTAATAATACATATACAGTGGAACTTGGTTAGTACGTTTCTGAAGGGACCACGAAAAATGAACGTACTAACCAGGAAAACGTACTAACGAGGAAAGTAAATAATAGCAGTCCGGGTTATTGCAATCTGTGGAAAAGTCGTCATAATTACAATTACTATCGGTAGTTCTCATAGGATCGCCTACCTGAACTCTTTTCACATTTAAAATCAAGAAAATGAGCGCTACCATGAAAAACAAACCCTTTTCTGAATAAAAATCGCAATTTTTCATGGACATCCCGGAGACGATTTCATGATTACGGCGTCTATCTCCCGTGATTTATATATATTTACAGAACGAGGACGAGTGAAGCTCAGACAAGCGAAGACAAGTCATTTTTCTTTCTCACAGCGTACTCGGAGAATATAACAACAACCCGGAGTAGGTCAACTGGTTTTTTAAACATCATAAAAATTGGGCAAAATTATATTGACTTTCAAATTACGGCAACAGCCGCAGACATTCGCTTCTGGAATGATACCATTTCGATTGTAAAATCGATCGATATATCGACTGATGACACGCAAGATTATTAGATTACGACGTAATTACAAGAAAATTTTATATTTAACAGTTGAAATTTACATTCAAAATTTGTCTAATGTCGTCTGCTTTCGTTCCGAGATCAAGTATTTTTAAGCTAAGCTTCGCGTGGAGATCCAGAGGATCGTCTGCTCCTGCAACAGTAGTCAAGTAAATACGCACGACGTCGAGTTTATGGAGCAGTACTGCTTTAGATAATGTGGGAATTGTCTAATACCGTTAAGACTCATTTCTTCATCATGATAACTCGTGCAATAGCAACAATTTCCCACTCGAACTTCGTGCGCAGCAGTGGGCACTCCCAAGCGCTCCAAAGGCAACAAAAGGTGAGGAGCTCGGGGTGGGGAAAATTGGGGCTTCTTATTGGCTGTAGTTTTTCATAGTCAGACATTCCCGAAAAATGGCCGCATTTTATTATTCAGCACGTCACAAGAATTCAGAAATGCATTTGGATAAATTACGGTAGAAGAAAGAGATGTGGAATGAATGGAAGAATGTTAATGGCTAATAATAATAAATTAAATCATGAATTCAGACGTTTGTGACCCTTAAGAAGACACTAGAGAACGAATTGCGGGTTGCGTCACGGCAAGCAATTAAGCGTACTAACCAGGAAAGCGCAATTTTTTCAAACGTACTAACCAAATTCTTTTACCTGTATTTTGTTTGGATGGTACCGGGACCGAGGGAAATCGCCGTACTAAGGAGGAAAACGTACTAAGGAGGAACGTACTAACCAAGTTCCACTGTATATGAAACAAGTAAAGAAGGATGAGAAAGAGAAGAAATACGTAGGTGTGAAAAGATTAGCTGATAGGAGAACTGAGTGGAGAGCTGCGTCAAACCAATCCTAGGATTGTTGACCAGTGGTGATGATGAAGTTCAATTACCGTATAAGCTTGTGTAAGAGGCGCACACGTGTAAGAGGCGCACCCCTATTTTGAGGATCGAAGCTATGAAGAAAAAAAATTTTGCGACATTTTTTTTATCCTATCGTGCGGTGTTGCAGACGTATGCCTGGAATTTCGACAGTTATCGAAATGTCCTCTTTCAGTACTATTTGAAAGAGGAAATTTTAATAACTGCGGCGGCATAAGAGGGAGTAGAAAGAGTTCCGATCCTCTCTTTGCCTACGCCATCGCTCTACGTTGCTTGTCCTACTCACGAACAATTTTATTTAAAAGCTCTCGCAGGAGTATTGCAATAGAATCGCAGCCGTGAAAAATTTTAAGGCAAAACACGACAGGCAAATGGCATGAGCTTTCCCAAGAGATTGAACAACAATCGGGGCAATATCAGCGCCGTAGGATAATAACCACGTCGTAGATTTAAGGCCCCTTGCACACCCACCGATTTTGGACGGCCGGTAAAATATCGGCCGTCCACATTCCAATAGTGAACAATGGGAGAGCATTGGAGCTTGCACACGTACCGACCACACGCCGGCACCGGCAAAATGCCGGTTAGCTGCCGGCTATTGTCACTGTGGATCGCCGACGCCGGCTCAAAAACTTATCAACGTATCGTTTGACCGGTAAAAATCCGGCGTGTGTGCAAGTATCGCTTCGCCGGTAAAATATCGGCCAATATTTTACCGGCCGTCCAAAATCGGTGTGTGTGCAAGGGGCCTAACGGAACTACACTCGGCTCTCCATCAGCTAATGCCTCTGCCGTTTTTTTCCTTTCCGAGACTCCACAGGAAAATATCAAGTCACAGGGGAACAATGGAAACGTGTTTCATCCCTACCCCATTCCACCAACTGACCTTTTTCGGTCTACCAGGTTCAATTCCCCGAGTTTCTGGAGGTCAAATGCTACGTGAGTCACCTTCTGAGCTCGAAGATATCTCGATATATCTTTCTGCAATTGTATGACACGCACGAAGTTCTAAAAAGAATTAGACCTAACGCGGCGTATATCTTACAGCATTTAAGTTTTTTGAGCTCTAATTGATTGACACAAAGATTTATAGTTAAAATAAGGCTACTAATATTCAACATAGTCCAAACAGCACTATTTCGGAAGAAACAAGCGTAGCATAAGCGCATTCAAACAAGACGAGACGGACTGGAAACTCAGGCAACGCAAACTGCGTATATCACATTGCTGCGCTTTCGCCCCTTCGCTTTAAAGGCAACGACGTCACATGCAAGATCGGACGTGTTCTTCCCTTGCTCCTTCGCTCGTAGCTTTAAATACGGAGGGGAGGGAGCCCTCTTCCCCTCAATCTCTCCTTCAGCGCTCTTCACTGATAAGCATTTCCGATTTATTCAATCCACCATTAAGTCCAACGATGAGCGCACTCGTTCGAATTTTTTCAACCGCAGGTTTTGACACCAATATTACTATATGCAGTATAAATGCCGCGGGATGCCCACTCGTGGCAATAAATTTAGCGCGCGCTCCGGAGCGAATCACCCCTCGCGATCTTTTCAATGTTTACTTCTGGGGTACCGACGTGACGGCGCGATGCTTGCAAGAAATTCAAACAGGAGCATTTTAAAAATACGTCACTAAGGGAGAAACTCTCCTGCCTGCCGCTTGATTTTGACCCAGGGTTTCAGATGACTGACTCACGCTGAAAATCAAGACCACTCAGTTCCCCTTGGACTTGCGACCGGGGAAGGGGAGGGGGGGGGGAGATTAGAAGTTTGTGTAAGAGGCGCACCCCCATTTTCGGCTGCAATATCTGGGAAAAAAGGTGCGCCTCTTACACGCGCTTATACGGTAACTGTATCCGTCGAAATAAACAAGTTATAAAATCAGTCTGGTGTTTTTTTGATTACGCCTTGTATAATTATGTTAAATATCCATAAGAGTACCAAGAGCCTTTCTGCTAGTATGGAATTCCAAAGGTAAGGTCGTACATAATCCATTAACTTGTGGATCTCAATGGACTTAACCCCAAATTGTGGTACTGTCCAACATATTATGTAAGCATAAAATTTTATATTTTCCACTGCTGATTTCATTTAACTTGCCAGTTGACACCAGAAAGCAGCAAAGCTGAATTTAGTAGCAATTAAAATCAGCAATAACCATAACTTGCAAGATTTTTTTAAGAATCCTTTAAATACTTTAATAATGTGCCATTAAACATGATTAACTCCGAACAAAAAATGAACTATGCTACGGAAGGGAGTGCAGAATGTACTAAAGTGTGACTTACAGTAAAAATAATTTCACTGCACAGAATATAATTTCTTTCCAATCTGGCAGAACAAATTCCATTATTAGGTTCCAACAACACAGTGCAGACCCACACCAACCAAAACAGACATAATGTGTGACACAGTCTCGTGGTGAAACATATTTCATTTTTTGTTCGTAGTTAATCATGTTTAATGGCACAGTATTAAATTATTTAAAGGATTCTTAAAAAAATCTTGCAAGTTATGGTTATTGGTGATTTTAATTGCTACTAAATTCAGCTTTACTGCTTTTCTGGTGTCAACTGGCAAGTGGTGACCATGTAAAATATGGTACATTGATAGTTTTGAGAAATCCCACAGATTAGCCGAGTACATTACCTTTATCATTCTTTGCAGTCTCTGCAGTTCCAGGCACCACACCTTTACCCATCTTCTGCTGCTGTTGCTTGTTACGCGCTCGACTAGCCTTCTGGGCGGCTAGCAATATCCTCTTGTGGCACGAATGCGCATGGGATGCCAGGGCAGCCCGCCTCTCAAACCGACGATTGCAACCAGGGCACGACTGACCCATTCCCGGTCGCTCGGGAAATGATTCCAGCCGCCAGTTATTGTCCTCCTGCTGAGAACGGAAACGCTTTAAATCGAGAACTTGGGAACTAGAAAAACATGCATAAGTGACGCAAAAAATTTGAAGGACAAACTACAATCGATGCATGAGCTGCAACAAAAACGTTTGGTCAGTCCTAGTAAAACCTTTAAGTCATTGCAGAGTCGAGAATTTTGGGACTGGAAGGAACTTCTTTGAAAACTGGTGTTAATGGAACAGGGACGCCGACTTGCAAAAAATATTGGGGGGGCCCAAACCGGGGATCTTGCTTTGGGAAATTTTATAAGTAGTGAGTTTTAAGTTTTTTAAGCCTTTTATAAGAGTCATATGAACAACATTAGAACCCTGATAACTCGAATCTCAATATCTGGACACTCCAGGGAAAATCAGCAAGCCTGACACATTTTTTCCTCACACACATAACCAATTTTTGAGGGGGCTCGGGCCCCCTCCGGCCCCATGGAGTCAGCGCCACTGTACTGGAAGAACTTCGGATGGCTCAAAGAACTCTGCTAATTCTCACTCAGAATGTGAGGCAAAAGGAACAAAATCAGAATCCAACGGCAGTTATGACATTACGCACCCATTTCCCAAAATGGCATGTGGATAGCTAGCTGCATTTGAAACTTTGCAATATTTATGATTAACCTAAGTTCAACAAAAAAAGGTTGCTCATTTTAAAGAAAAAGTTTATAGGAACACTACTGGTTATCTATCAGATGGGAGGGTTAAACCTTGAAAGTTCCCTATTGTGATTACAATTTTCATGGCCAACTTTGAAATTTGTCATATGCATTCAATGAGCTTCTGTGACCCCACCTTTCACTGCAGGGGGGTTTGGGGGAGTAAGGATGCATCAGCTAAGTAATTGCTACAGTTTCAATGTCGAGTACAATTGTTCAATATGACTCGGAATTCCATTTCTAAGTTAGCTGCTCTACAAGCCATGAGCTGACATTCCCCTCCATTCTTCTCCCTACCACTCATTCTACCTCCCATACTCTACACATTTAGGAGAGGTAAGCTTTCCCTAATACAATAAATAGGATGTAATACCATTTATTAGGGATGGACGGATCCAGGATTTTTTTTAAGAAGTAGGTAACGGATCAAAAAACAGAAACAATATGGGTCTCTTAATTTTTCAAACTCTATAGCAATTGATAATAGAATCAAATTGACTAACAATGAAAATAGAGTGAAAAAGTTCATTTTTTTTTCAATAAGCCTTTCTCTAGATGAAGGTGGTCATCTTTTTCACTGAGACACTTTTAGAACACTCAAACCATTATCAGGCTATACTAGTAACCACAATCTATTTATCCGCCATAACAATCAATGTACGATCAAAACAAAACAGTTTCCTTTAAAATGGAGTGGCACCACTAATGCTTGTGGATGACTTTTAATGTCTTCCATTATTATATGCCATTCCAAGGCAATACCCATGAACGTAGGCAAATTTAAGGGGGGGAGTGCTCCCAGACGCTTAAAAAATAGACTTTCAAGAATTATAAGATAGAAAAAAGATTTTTAATACAGTTATAATTACGTTCATTTTATTTTGTGTATTACAGAACCTCAATAATTTTAATTAATATTAATAACTTTCATATCAAAATATAGAGAATATTTTCTACAGTAATTTTTGTATTTTGTTTTTAATCTCAAATGTGAGAAGACCTGTCACACCCTTGTGACCCACGCCAGAAAAAATCTTGGATCTGCCCCTGCCCATGAAGAATAAAATTCAATCACCATAATGTCATTTGCTGTAATAAATTTGCCTAATTTATACAGCTAAAAGAAAACAAAGCAAAAAATAAACACTAAACATTATGCTACTCTACTCTCAAAGCAAAATTATCAAAAAGCTATGGTGGAAAGTTCATAACTGAGCTGGAGAGAGTATTATGGTGGTAAACAAATTCTTTCATTTATACAAGTTTTGGTAATTCGATGAATTAAAATACATAAGCCTACTCTTAAACACCTACGAACATCACTAAGTTGAATTTCAGTACTAGCAATGGGACCTCATACGAATAAACTACAGGATATGAAGCTGATTTCCCAACAAAGGCGATCGTGCTGCCAGTCCAATTGTTGGGAAACTTTTTTAATCCATGATACTTCATGCAAAACCCTACACTGCACTAACAAAATGGTATCATTTTCTATAATTTATGAAGCATGTACATCAGCCCCAGTTCACAAGCTTCAATCAGACAAGAAAATTCATAAATATTAAGAATGCTATTCAGCCAACTACAAAATTCAAATTTTAGCAACGGAAAAAAAGAACTTTACTATGATGTAGCAAATATTCACAGCAAGTGATCTATGAATGTGCAGACAAGATTACCAAGCACATAATACATACCAAGGAGGACTTACAGGGCTGTACACACATCTATGAGTTGCATGAATAAAATGAAATGACAAGTGAAATATACATGCATTCAAAAAATCCAGGGTTTGGATCCCTTTCAATCATCCACAGTTCATCAATAATTCCAAAATGCCACACAATGCTTAAAAAGAGTTCAGATTATCCTAGAATATGAAATTCTTTGAAAAAAAAATGAAACCAGTAATGACCTTAACGTATTGAGCCTAATTTATGCAATTGGGCCAAACTACAGCTACCTAAAGCAAAATATAAATTCAGTATATGTGTACATAACTATTATTTATTTCCTAGACGAAAATCAATAACAAATAGGCACGTAGCCAGAGATTATTTCGGGAGAGGAGAGATCTAATACAATTCAACAATCACCTTTAAATAAGTATACCATTTGATAAGAGAGATTTATGCAAATTTGCCGAAATATGCATTCATAAGCCTTTTTTGTCACCATCCCTGGCTAGCAACCTAATTGCAAGTAATTTACACATGAAGGAACAATTAAATATAGGTAGAACCATTATCTATTGGGTTAAAATATTGATAAGTGCAATGAAAGGCTTCACAATATAACACACATATAATGCCTCTAGATGATAAATATGAACTTAAGAGTAAAATACCTAAATAAATACACTTTTATCAAAGAGTCAGACCAACTATTATCACCACAATCTAAAATCTTGGTAGTTTTCAGACAATGATTCAAAGAGGGCATATCACTAAGTTGTTCAAAAAATAGACAAAGACAATTGACTTTTTTAAGTTAGTTTAACAATTTCAGCTTAATTCTCTTTTTGATCACAAAATGAAGCTCATTACTGCAATACTTTAAAGCAATCCAAAAGGCATAATTTTAGGAGGGCCTCACTGTAGGTCTTCATTTCCACAGCCAATCATTATTCCACATTAATCATTTCCCCGGAATATATTTTTTCATTTGTCCAAGGAAAAGGCCACCTGGGGCCAAATGTGAAGATTATATTAGATGCTGTGACAACTATGACATTAATTTGATAGTTTTTGCTGCCAAAAATGTACACTACCCACCATGCATAGCCCAGAGGGCATTTTTTCTTGACTATAGATAATTATTTATTCAATACGTTAAATGATGATATTTTATTTCTACGCATGATTTTTGAGCAAAATCTGCGAAAGAAAAATAAAAATAAAGTGACTATATTCAAGTGCAATAACTCCTTATTTTCAAAATGAAATCTTTGAAAACTGCAGGGAAAAGTACAGAGAAGTACAGAAATTCACATTTTTTTCCACGGTGAAATTCAACTGAAGTGAACAACATGCATACCTTCACAATGTTTTCCAATTTCCGTAGGACTTGAGCATGCTGAGCTGAAATGGCAGGGAACTGCGTTGCTTCCGTAGGGGGTGGGAGAGGAGAGCCCGATCGTCCCGAGGACACGATTTTACTCGAGGTGGTGGACGATGTTGACGACTTCGCTGCAGGGGGGGAGGTGGCCTTCTCGGGTGTTGTTGACTGAGCGACGGGCACGGCAGAGTGCTTGGGCCGATCTTTTGCCACAGGTTGGGGCTTGGCAGGCTCAGAGGTCTGATTTGGCAGTGGGAGTATGATCTTCTTTCGGAATGCCTTCTTCTTGATTAGTGCCCTGAGCTTACGAACCTGATCTGTAGTCTTCCGGTGAACTATAACAGGAGATAATTGATGAAAAGTAAGAAAAGAGTACAGTAATCGACTAAAGAAGATTCATTCTTTCAGGCAAGCTCTCCTATTTCCAGAGCTGTATTTGGGCTATTACAGCGTACCCCATAAAATCCACATTTGTTATAAGCATACTGATAAAATTGATTGTTTGAGGCGTAACTTGGTGAAAGTGATTCATAATTAAATTAAAAAGAAGAACTTTGTGCTTTCACATTAATATTTATTCACTACCATGGTTTCAACCTGATGATGACGTCTAACGTTGAAACCATGGTCGTGAATAAATATTAATGTGAAAGCACAAAGTTCTTCTTTTTAATTTAATAAGCATACTGGTTAAACTAACTTTTGAAAATCTGTAAAAAAAATAGCCCTACTGTAAATTGTCCAATGGATTTCGGAAAGAAAAATCGGAAATGATTATTTACTTGTTCAGAATTATCTCGTGACACGACTTGGAACTAATTGGGCCCATAAGAATTAGAGTTTGAGATTTCAATCACACCCAGATGTATAATACATGTTCAGCTCAGCTGAAAAAACAGAATGTCGACAATGTGACCCACTCAACGAAGTCCACTACGAGTCTATCAGAAACCTCCTTCAGGGATTTTTGGTGAGTACCGCCTAAATTTTTTTCACAACTACAGCACAGCCTTATTCATCAAAAAAAGTTGATGCCAGCCTATTTGTACATGAATAGATGCAATGATAGGCAAATGATCTGAGATGTGCTCATCAATGACTCTGGTGTCAACATCATTGATGTCAATATCAGTAAGAATATTATCAATTTCTGTTTGACTGGCATAGGCAATTCTGGTGGGGATAAGATTAATGACTCTAATGTTGAAAGCAGCATTGGTATCGAGAAAATCAATTTCATCAATTTTCTCTTCAAAAATCAACATAGCAGTAGGCTGTCCCAGCACAGAAAAAAACACCACCAATTTCAGAGCATTTTTTTAATACCTGTATTAGGGATGAGTCGATTCCAAATGTCGATTCTCGATTCCACCGATTCTCGGGCACGGAATCGGAATCGAGAATCGATCGCCTAAAGTCGATTCCGATTCCATCGATTCCAGGAAGATAAATGTTTTGAGCAGAGACTATAAGTTTGGGGCACAAAGGCTGCCACACATCTAAGCGGCCGCGGTGTCAGCCTTGCCCGCGCGGAGGATACGCCCGGCACGCGGGTGCTGCGACTAACATACCTAAGCGGCCTCGGAAACATGAAAATGTCGGCAAGAGCGACAAACCGACGAACCCTGAAATGGCGCGTGATCATGAGCAACTCTAAGAGAAAAAAAAATTGGAAACCTCGGGATCGGGAAGCAATGCATGCGTTTTCCGTTCTTTTGTTAGCCGCTGGTCGCGGCAAATCAAAGTATTGCGATTATGAATCACATTCGGAGAATTCATCTCGACCACCAATTTTAAAGTATAATAGATCGAAATATATTTTTTTTATTTTCGAATGATATTTGAAGTCTGATGATAATAACAACGTGCAGAGAGCAAGTTTTCCTGTGAAAAAAGTTTCTTATAAATACGCGCTGAGAGCGGGTTTTTTTATATACGTAACTTTTTTAGACTAACACGCGTCTGCGTCAATAATAAAAAATTTAGACACATTAGCATTCGTATAGCCCAGTTTCATCAATGCAACCCTTGAGGAAGTTGATACTTGCTTGGCATAAGCCGCCGCGGCCTCCGGGCGGACTCGACAGGTTGCGTTCGGCCGCCACCGCGCACCCGCCAGGCTGCTCTAGTGTGTATGGATGCAATGAACGCTACATTCTTGTTTAGCCACCGCGGCCAAACGAGAATGTAGCCACCGCGGCTATTGTTATTTTTAGGGATGGTCGGATCGGATACATCGGATCCAAAGTCGCGGAAGACATCGGATCTGGATCCGAAATTTTAAATAATAGATTCAGTGAATGCAACGCCACATCAGGGTGGAAAGAGTTCCGATTCTCTCTTCGAATGCGTCGTCGCATGCGATTCTTGTCCTACTCATGAACCGTTTTGTTTGAAAGCTCTCGCAGAGGTTGCGAGTAGAATTTCAGCCGTGGCCAGGATTTTCAGCCAGAAAATAAAAAAGGCAAAATACGACTGGCACATAGTGTGACTCTTCCCAAGAGATTGAACAATCATCGGAGGAATTTCAGCGCCGTAGGATAATAACCACGTCAAAAGTAACTACGTCGCAGATTTCAGAAAACCACCCTCGGCCGTCCACCAGCCCGTGCCTTTATTGTTTTTTTTTGTATCCGAAATCACACGGACCAAAAATCATTGTCTTCTAAGGAAAATATCAAATCACATGAAAACAATTGAAGCGTGTTTCATCCCTAACTCGCCTCACCAACTGACCTTTTTTGGCCTACCTGCTTCAATTCTCTGTTTCTAGACGACAAATGCTAGGAGAGTGACTTTTTGGGCCCGAAGATATTTTGATAGCTTCGACAATTAGATGATATGCACGGGATTTAGAAAAGAATTAGACCAAACGAGAAGCATTCCTGACGATATTTCTGTTTATTTTTCAGCTCTAATTGATTGCCACTCTGTTTTCTATCTACAATTCTACAATTACACTTTACTGATTGTCCAAACAGCATAATTTTCAAAGAAACAAGCGCAGCATTAACCCCTCAAACAATTAGAGACGGATTGGAAACGCCAACTACATATATCACGTAGCGCGCCCGGCTTCGCTTTGAAGGCAACGACGTCACTGAAGCAAGATCTGATTTCTTCGTCCGACTCCCTCATTTGTAGCCTTGTTGTTTGAAATACGGAGGGAGCGGGCTCCTTCCTCTCCACCTCTCCTTCACGTGCTCCTTCCCAGTGGCGTAGCCATGGGGATGGTCCGGACCTCACCCCCCGAAATATAAAAACACAGTTATTGTCCTTCACAAAAGAAAACAAAATATTGAAAAATCAGGAATTTACAAAATTTTTCTTTAACAAATTAAGTTTTTCGATTATAAAAAGTGTTAAAATTAGTTTAAAACCCATTATTTAGTGCCCGGTTTTTTTTCTAATTTCCCCCCTGGTTTTGAATCCCCCCCGAACGAAATTCCTGGCTACGCCACCCCTCCACCTCTCCTTTACATGCTTCTGCTGCCCACTTCTTCCTCATGCTAAGCGGTTGAGCACCTTGTCACACATGACGTTAATGCCGTTTTAAATACTGTGAATTGTGTTGCTAATTGCACAGTTGCAATTCAATTTAATGATACGCCGATAAAAATGTCTTGCGTGTAAACATTTCCACTGAGATAAGGAGAACCAAAGAATGCCATGTGCGTGCACTGTGGCGTAAGTTATCCCGAGGATGTGCTAAATCCACCTCACCATACTGAAGCATTTTCGGATGAAACACAAGTCCGTAAGTGATGAGAAAGTAAAATTCGGGGGAAATGTGCGTGAGGAAAATTGGAATTCAGTCGATGGCAGGGGGGTACCCAGGAATTTTGTTAAGGGGGGATCCAAAACCAGGGGGAAAATTTTTAAACAACAGGGTACAAAGGAGAGGGTTTCAAACTAATTTTAACGCCCTTCATAATAGAAAAACTTCATTTTTCAAAGATTCATTCTTTTCATTTTTGTAAATTCATGATTTTTAAATATTTTGTTTCCTTTTATGAAGGAAAGTAATTGTGTTTTTTATATTTATATTCCTCTCGCTACGCCACTGGTCAGTGGTTCATCCTAAGATTTTTCCTATTTTCATTTCCAAACCCAAGCGTAACAGTTTAGGCCCTGAGTATGTGAAGATGTTTTTAAAAAACAACTTGAAAGCCCATAAAATAATTTTTAATTTATAAAAATATTAAAATGTGAATGAAAATCTAAGAAGCATTCCATTGATTGTATGTACCCACAATACACGAATAATGACTTTGTTTAATGGCAGGAATTTGAAAATGCATTTGGATTCGAAAATATCCGATTCGAAAGATCTGGCTCCAAAAATCCTGGATCCGTCCATCCCTAGTTTTTTCATTCCATTCAATTCTTAAATTTTAATGACAGCGATGCTACAGATAAATCAAAATCCCACCAGATAGAATGAACAAGAATCGATGGAATCGGAATCGAGAATCGGGAATCGATTTGAAGGAATCGAAATTGGAATCGGAATCGAAAAAAAGTGGAATCGACTCATCCCTAACCTGTATATTGCAAAAAAAGTCAATCGACATGGCATTTCCTTTTTTTAACTTTAATTTTCAAATACAGCAATAAAAAAATTGTGAACAATCCTATGGCACATAATAATTTTCAACATGAAATTAGTCTCCTCACTTAAATTAAGGTTCAAAATATCCATTTTTTTTAATCAGCATAAAGAAATTGGAGGAAATAAAAACCCCAGATAAGAGGCTGATATCATTTCTCAAGGATCACTCCCACAATCAATTGACATGAGAATTGCACATAATTGCAACCTAATTATTTTATCTAAAAAATCATCAGGTCATTACCTTTATAAAGGTGCCTGTAGACACTCCAGTTGTTGGCAAAACAAGTTTTACAGCAAGGGCACCGGTAATAAGTCCTAAACATAACATGCAGACTCTTCATATGATGACTTAGAGTTTTACGGGTGGAGAATTTAGCTTTGCCTGGAAAAAAAGAAAAGAAAATATACCAATTAGACCACTAATCCATACATAATAATCCATAATAAACTAGCATTTAACAAAAAGATATTAATTGTAAGGGCTTTATTTCAGGGAAACACAATTATATGATGTCCCTTCACCTAGATTAATTGATATAGAGATGTTTTCACAATCAGAGATAGCATGTAAGCAGAGTAATGCCAGTAGATATGCAAGTCTTAGGGAAAATAGAGTTACAAATACACGATTTTCAGAACAATGCCCAGTTGATCATTCAGGTTTCCCAAAACCAACGATTTAATCTTCGAAGAGGTGATTGAAGCAGGATCGTAGGCTAGGGTAAGGTAAATATCGGCTCTGGAATACCTGATCCAGTGGAGAACATGAGTATGTATTGCATACCAGGACTTTTTAAAACCACCCCGAGAAAGACCAAAAGTTAACTACTTTGTCTAATGAATTAATGGAGGAGGCAGTGGAATTTCATAATAAGGAAAGAATTCCCTTAATATAAAGTTTATGAAGGTCATTTGGTAGCAGGTTGCTGACCCCTGTTTTACAAGTAGATATGCTCCTGAGGTTGGGTCTAAAATCCACCCACTTTTTTACCCTGACCTCATGAGGGCAGAGGAGAGAAAAGCAAAAAGGAAATAAACATAAATAAATAAAGAAACATCACAGAGATTAAGGAGCCCGACAATGCCTCCAAAGCAAGGATAGGGACATAAGGAAAGAATCCTGTGCCATCATCAGGATGACGTGAGCTTCCACTAGATCAGCGGTTCCCAACCCTTTTTTACTCCCGTACCCCTCTGTATGTATGTATGTATATAACTAATTTTGTACCTCCAAAAATGTAACGTGCAAATTTTATTACATAATTTCACTACAGGTAGGTGACACTTTTAGCTTAGAACAATTTTATAAATAGAAATTTTGTTTTAAATACCCCACATAATATGTATATTTGCCGGCCTTGGAGGCAGTGGGGTTAAGTCCTCGCCAGCCAAACAAGAGGTCACGGGTTCGAGTCCTGCCCAGGTAGGTTTCTCCTCTCCTACGGTTGTTCATGTACATTTGATTGCTAAATTCGTTGAACACCACGATATAATTTGTCTGATATGAGTTATATTTGGTGGTTTTGGAGTATAAAATAAATCAATTAATATTGCCTGGCTAAGATTTTCAGCGTGCCACTATAGCCAGGCTACTAACAGGGAACATAGTGTCTGCCATTACAGATTATTTCCATTGTACCCCCAACTAGTTTATCGCTTACCTCCAAGGGATAAGCGTACCACCAGCTGGGAACCCCTGCACAAGCAAAACCAGACTCACTGCTCATAGAGAAATGGAAGATAGCCCTGTGCAGAGAATGACCCAGAGATTTTTTTCTAGTTACTCTGTTTTAAAGTAAGACTCACAGATGGAGCAAATGATTTCCTCCTTCTCGTCCTGGGCTTTACTTGCTTCCGCTAAAGCCTTCGACTTGGCTCCCCTGGGCGCCACCACTTCCCCGCAGCCATCCTCATCGTCATCCTCCACTTCCTCTCCTTCGCTGTTCGACACACCCCCAGAGCACACCTCAGGGGGATACGTGGGCCCATTGGCTTTAGGCGGGCTGGGAATCAAGATGCCATCTGGCCCAAGCACTCCGCTCTCACCCTGGGAAATTGCCTCTTTCATTAAAGCCACTCGGTTCTTGATGAGGAGGCTGTGGGGGGGAGGGAACGAGGGGTTAACGTAGTCACTGGGCATTGGGCTGGCCTTGGCATCCCCACAACCAACTTCCCCTTTCAGGTGCGGCACTGTGGAATGTTCGGAGCCACTGGGGGGGAAACTGAGTTTCATCGAAGATGACGATGCACAGAGGAGTGTTTGGTAAACAGCTTGTTTTGTCTCCGAAATGTTTTCCATGTACAGGGCATTGGAGGTAGAGGTGGTCACGGCATTGTCCAAGCACAGCTGCCCACCCGTGAAGGAAGCAATGTGAGACGCCACAGCCGTGGCGTTGGCCAGATTTTGACGTGATGCACGTCTAGACAACTTCTCAATCACACCACAAATGTCTTTACGCCGACGAATGGGAGGAACAGAGACTTGCAGTTTTGGTAAGGGCCCCACTAACTTTCCATCCGATACAGGTGTTGATTCATTACAAAGCCAGTGTTCAGGACTGCAAGATAGACAATATAACAAGGTTAAATACAAGTAATACATACTTAACCACACAAATTTATACAATATTTTTCCTCGAGTAAAATCAAATCATGCGATAATTTCTCTGATAAAAATATTTTAGATTAACCAAGTTAAAAAATGTGGTGATTACTCTATTAATTACTTTCCACTGTGACTTAAGAATAACAATTCACGGACAGTTGAATATTCATTTTCCTAAATTATTAAAAACTTAAGCCCTAAAAAATGAAAATCATAAATGAAGCATGCTCACCTTTCGGTCCGTTGCCGCTTGGGAGGAGGTTCTGGCTCCACAATGACCATTTCTAGGGAGCCATCTGGCTGAGGCTCTGTGCCATTAGCGGCAGCGACACGCCCTCCATGCGGCAGGAGGCCATTCGGCTGACATGGAGGGCAACTAGATGGGTGGACAGCCGATGCGACACCCTTGCAGTAGATCCTCTTGTGCGAGAGGAAGTTAGCCAGAGACCGAAACAAGTTGTCACAAACGCGGCATTCATATATCACCTTGCATTCTTGAGAGAGCAGACTTCTTATCTGCAAAGGAAAATGAATACAATGCTAGAGTGGTTTCTCAATTCACAGGCAAAATCATATCTGAGAAGGAAAAATGGGATAGATATTCAGGCCAAATGCCATAAAATTGCATCACGATCCTACTGTATATATGAACAGCAATAATATGTACTCTCATATCCAATAACCTTTTCCCTTATTTTGTACAGCTAGTGATCTTTGTTTTGAACCAAATTGTTAAGTGGAAGCCATAACAATAATTTTGTATAAGATGTAAAAAATGACCACATATTTAAAAAAAATTATATATTCCAGAAAGGGAAGGAAAAATTAAAAATATGATGATAATGTCACCCTCCGACAAAACCTTGGTCAGTGTCAATGAATGTGGAATGAATGTGTCATGTGGAAAAAGCAAAGCTTGTTTTTTTTTAAAGTCCTTAGAATCAAAGAATCCATGAATCCACACTCACAAGAATAACTATTCAGCATTGGTAATAGTAAAAATGGATTTTGAACATAGGAACAGTTGGAACTAAGGCTTCCCGAGTGGTTCTTTTATTTTTTTCTTCTTCTGGTGTAGCTTCAAGACTCAATGTTCATGATGAATGTTTTCTCCTCCATTATATGAGATGACATTCCCCATTAATACTAACCCGCACAGATTTACAAGAATAGATTGTAAATTAAAACAATTTAATTTTGTCGATAAAAAATATTTTAAGAATATAAAAATTTTGTTGAACAAAAGGTTAGCTAGGCCACATGATGAGGGTTAATGTTGCTAACATGCCCATTTTCTAACAAGAATGAACAAGAAGTGAAAGCCACAGACATCACTTTTTTCTGCATACACACTCATGTACTGCAAAAATGCAGCCTTAAAATTTCTCTGGTTACAATATAATTAAAAACAGCATTTGACACAGAAATTAAATCCAATATATATGAGGTACCTGCTCTGCTCTTTGAAATGTATTACATGAAATCTTTCAGTAAAATGCCTATGCAAGTTCTAGTAAGCTTTCAAATAAAGGGTAACATATGCAGAGGAGACATAGCTGCCATGGCTTTGTGAATTGTAACCTCAGTGAAATTACATAAAAATACCTCAGAGTATCAACATGCCTACAATTTTCAACATGCTCATTACTTATTAGTTAATTATTTAATTATATTAGCACACAATTTCACAGTGACTATCCTCATCCTGATCTTCTGGAATGGAATTTTCCAGTTAGATCACCAGCAGATGATTTAGACAGTTACATTTTTGCCTAAGTATGTTCTTGTATCTTTTGTATAAAATGTTCTTGAATAATGATTGTGAAAGGGCAAAATGGGATAAAGACGTTAAATTGGGCTGCCTAAAGACTTGATAAAAAGTATTGCTGATGGTTAACTGATTTAAACCTAATTTGCTCATTCACCAAATAATTCTTGTCAAGTGTTATAGAAATTGAAAAATATATAGACACATTTTTCCGTTTTCTGATTCGTTGCCAACTTATTGCAGCAAAAAACCAACAGCTTTAACCCTTTTTCAGATAAGTTGATGATATCACAAGCTCATGCTGAGTGGTTCACTGCTTCTTAGCTACTTCTTCCCTGCTTCTCGGCCATGATTGAAGGCTTTACATGGTTCATTGTTGTTTACAATGTTATGGGCAATTCTTTATTTCCATCAAAAGTTTACCTTGATCAGGTAAAAGAATCAGACCTCTAATGTAAAGGGTAGTAACTTCAGCATTTTCTTATTTTTAAATTTTCAGAGAGAATGGGGACGATTCTCGCCACAGTAACTTATCCTTCCTTTCCATCTACCAAACTTGTCAAATGAATTGTGGTATTGGATCAAAGTGAACAACCCTGTTATACCACATTATGGTAATTACACAGTTATTATTTTACACACCTTCCCATCAAGTATGTTGACTGATATTAAGCAGCTAATGTGTAAGATCCATACACTTTGATACCTAAAACTTCACCACTGCTTCAACCAGCTCTTACCCTTGTGGTCCATGCATTCTCAGCCACTTGGTCATTTGAGTGAAACATAAGGGACTTTAGACCAAATGTTCTAACATGCAGCAATGGGTACAGCCTGCATTTACATGAGAACCCAACAGGGGAATTCCAGAACATGCTCTACCTGACTCTGTCCGGCACATTCAGAATTAAATTAATCTATGGACATTTTTGAAAGAGTCAATAATTAAGTTGAATTCAATTCAAGTTCACTCGATGACAAAAGAAAACAATCTAATACGAAAAATTTACAAACTGCTCCCAAAGGATGAGATACCAGGCAGTTATAGCTGAATTAAAAAAATAAGCATCAAATTACCAACAGTACCTAGAGTACCAAAGTCATCAACATTGCAATAACCATTTGATATCTCCCCAATTGGAGGTAATTCGAGAATTGTCATATTAAATCGATGCCCTTCATCATCACGTGAACGCAAAACCGAGGCTGGCCATTTCAATAATTGCCCCAAATCTTATTACCACAGAGGGAGGGATATCTGCTGTGCTCTTGCAAGTGACCAGGCTGAAAATGACATGAGATCTCATCTACATATAATCTGTATGGATCTATTGTAGTTGACCAGTGTGAACCTGTTGCAGTACATGATATGTACTAAGAAAACACAACCTCATCACTAGGTACAAGTGCATGACCAGTATGAAAAAATGTCAACCTGTACTCATGGGAACTACTCCACAAGCTTTGAATGAGGGATTGCATGAGGTTCCCTATTCTTGTAAGACATCTTAAGTCTGAATCACACCATCATTTTTTTCACCATTTACGTGTGCTCACTCCAGCGATCACTCAGAAATGATCAACCCACGTGATTACTTTTCCCAATGGCTCCAGCGATGAAGATTCCCATCACTTTTTTCATCACTCAGCACATCGCTTTTTCTGTCGCAGAAACCACCACTGAATCAGAATGCACAGCCGTATAGAGTTGCAGTTACAGTAGAATGCAGTGCAATGTTTGACAATCGTGGGAACGACACAGGTAAACATGAATGACTAGATGTGATAATGCCAAAACGTGACGGAAAGAGTGACGGAAATAATGACCGTGATTCAAAAAAGCTATGCCTCAAGCGATCACTTTTCCGGCCCCGAAAAGCAATGGCTCGCGTGAGCACTAAGAGGGACGAAACAAATGATCGTGCGATTCAGGCTCCACATTGGCAAATCTTGTCATTCAGGGAAAGTGCAAATCAAAGAACACCAGAGGTCAACCAAAAACAGAGGGTTCCGAAATTGTGGAGGGCCCTGCCTCTCCACAATTGCCAAACATGCATGGTCAAAACCGGGCCACACTGCGGAATTCAAGAAGGCAAAGGTATTGGTGAAAGAGTGCTGTTACTTCCCTCGACAGATCAGAGAAGTCACACTAAGTCACAAAATGCCAAGTACATAACTTCAACGGAAAGGGCAGTTACCCACTAAACACATCATGGAAGAAACTTATGATGTGGTACATGGAGGAGGCAACACTGACAGCATAGGTCATTAGCACCATCAGGGAAGTGTAGAAAGGGAAGGGTGGAGAGAAACTCAGTGCCCACATCAGCCTCCTCTTATTAAAAAAGACACCGAAGGAACCATGACTTAAAATCTCATCCAACAGCGTGAGTGTCACGTGCCTTCCATCCAACACTAAGGTTGACCTCTGAAAATCATCTACCACCACTGTGCCAACACACTAGCCACAACACCCACTCAATCCCTGGAAAAGACTGGCAGCCAAAGTATCTGGGAGTTTTAGTAATGAAAATGAGATGGAGACAGGGGCACCGACTTATAAAAAATATTGGGGGGGGCCCATATCGGAGGTCTTGCCCCAGGAAGAGGTTAAATTGAAAGTGTGTCGCAGCACCGAAACACTACCATGATTCACAACACTTGATTCAGTTAACCTGCTTAACCTTATAATTATTTGTTTCAACACTCATTGTTGAATTTATTTTAAAAGGTAACTATCATCAAGCATGGGAAATAAAAATCACCAATATATTTTTGTGATTTCACAAGGCATAATATAACTTAATTATTTTCTTGAATTATTGATTATTAATAGAAGTTACTTTATCTTTCATAAGGTCTGTGGAAAATGAGGTAGGTAAATCTCTAATTTAACACTATCATTAGACAGCTTTCTGACTTTTCATCCACAGGATGGCCACACAAAATAGTATCAATTTGAAATTCCAAGACTCTTCCAGACTGCTTTCAAAATTTTCCATGCAGTTCATTAACACAGCATAACCTAGCTTATCTGTCGTCTGATAAACAATAGTTTGATTGAAGCCAAATGTTTCCAAGCGAGAACCTCAAAACTTTAATGTGTGTGTACTTATAAATTTTTATTACAAATAATTCAAGCATGTATTGTACAAAGATTTTTCTCCACTACTCAAAGGTGTATTTTGAGTGTTCTTCTAATGAATTATGAACATGTTTTTGTACAAAGTTGTTTTTAAGAACTGTTCATTTTTTTATTGTTTGATCTATTGGTTCAAATTTCAATTTTGAAGTAAAGTAAAGCTTTTCATTTTGATCAAAAACAACAACATTTTCCCATCACTACCCTAACCAGCTTCAACTATCCTAAATATCTATAACTTCTAACTTGCTCTACATTTTCCCCATTGAACATAACATTCACATTTCCACCATCATTTACTCCCATAACTTTTGTTTTCACAACATTTACTTTCATTCCATAGTCTTTCATTCCTTCCTCTAAACTTTTTATCATTATTTGAAGTGCCCAATTGTCATGGGCAGAGAACCAGTTGATGACCCTAGCCAGTCCCTCCAATCACTCATCTACTCTTTCTTTTACTCCCACCCCTCAAAATCACTATTTTTACTATAGAATGAACACAAATGATGCCAATAAAGTACATACGACACAGTAATCAGATTGAATGGACTATCTGTCTCTTTTGGTAACCCATGGTTCCATTTGTTGTGGTTTCGTGAATGTTAACCTCTCACACAGTGGGCTTAGATTCAAATGCAGGGGTTGGCAGAGATTTTTCCGAGATTGCCAAGTCCCAGCACGAGTAGGGGAGAGTGGGGCAAAACCGACTGGGCGGGTCAAACCGACCCTTTTAAAATCACCCGGTAGTTCTTGCTTTCAAGCAGCAACATTATAAACTACCTAGTTGAAGTGGCCACCATTACCTGCAGATCGAGCTTGTTTTCGTTTGCGTAGTGGCCGCCGTTTTGTTTCTGTGAATTTTTCAATTTTTAGACAGTTTTCTTAAGGATTTTTATTGCGTTTGTTTTGGATCTGGCAGCTATTATGCCCATCTGATTAACTAACAGTAAATTAATATGATAATTTAGTGTTATTAGTTGTGTTTTAAGACCATGTAGCCGAGTAGTTGATTATGGATAAGCTTGTATTGCCATATTTCTTATGCTGCGTGCCGAGGGGCAAAACCGTCTCCAGGAGAGTGGGACAGGACTGACAGAGGTTGGATATCCTTAAAGATAAGGATGATTTTGACGAAGGAGACGAGGAGGCTTGCATATTTTACAATGAGTTGCATTCCAGTTCCAAGAAAAAGTGGGTTTGATACAATGTCAGAACTGCAAAGGGTGGGCTCACAAGGAGTGTTCAAACTGTGAAGAAGAAGGTGACAATTTCATTTTTGATTTCTGTAAATAAGTTCATAACCAACCTCAAATATTGTTAATTTACTATTTCATGTTGAGAAATGTCACACACGTTTTAAAAGTGTGTTTGTAAAATAAGTCTTCCAAAATTGTACAATAAAGGTTTAGTAAATGCAAATTCTAAGGGTGTCTGTTTTGCCCCACTTATTGGGCAAAATATCATTTTGTCAGTTTGAAAAAAAATTCATACATAAAGAGCTCTTTTATCTACTTAGGGGAGCTGGGAGGGCTTTACTTAGTGGTGAGCCTGCTAGCCAAAGGGTCCTGGGTTTAATTCTCAGGTAAAGCCTTCAGACACCCCCAAACGAAAATCCTGCGAGAGCGAGTTGATCCAAGGAATTAATTGCCCCTTCCTATTTTGTCCCTTTATACCTCTTCTTCCCCTTCATACCTGGTATAAGTGAGATTCACTTGCCTGTGGCTCTGGAGTGAGCTCTAACTTCACCTTTCTAAACCAGCCTTCAGATTGAATCACCGAGTGAGTTCTCAAACTTACAAGGAGACATCGCCAAAGTGATGTTCGGAATCTGGATGCAGATGTTATTTTCTGAAGCTATATAGGTAAGGTAGAAAAAGTTTCACGGCTTTCTTCCACATAGGCCCGGGTTCGAGAGATATTCGCATGTAAAAATTTGGGGTTAAAACAAATGACAATAAATGGTAACAGTGATTTCAAAAATTAGAAGAGAGAAAAAGAATTGCCGATACTGGGACTCGAACCCGGAACACCCACGACAGATTACGGGAGTAGAGCCCTAGGCTGCGCCGCCACGGCCGTAGATAACAGAGAGGGATTACTCTAGGGATGTCATACTGCGCGAAATCTGGATGTCCTTAAAGATACCTACTATATAGTTTCAGAAAATAACATCTGCTCCAGATCCCGAACATCACTTTGGCGATCTCTCCTTGTTAGTGCAAAAACATCCATTAATATTGCTAAAGGATTTTGACTTCAATTAACACTTGAACGACGGAGTGAGCCAGTGAATTTTGTTCCTTCACTTATTCACCAATTTCTTTTAATTAATTTGGCCTTTTGTGACTTTTAATTCACTTTAAAGATCTTTAGGTTAGTGCAGTCAGGTATCTGCTGTGCGAATATTTTTAGGAAATAAATGCCTAGAACGATGGCATGCCATTACCAAAATGGCTCACTCCGTAGTTATAGTGATAACTCTTATAAAACAAGCTTCCTGTTGGAATAAATTTTGTCTTTGAGTGATTTTCTTTACCGAGACATAAGAATTCAAGCTTGAGATATGTACTTTGAAATTGATGGTAAATATTATTGTATTGGACAGTCTTTGTGTTCATAAAATTAATTTTTGAGGATGAAACCAGAGGACTTCTCAACCATTTTGGAGGCCAATAGTACTTTTCTACTTGTGGTTATTTTCAAGCAACATTTGCAGTAAATATAGCATTTTTAACATTGAATGCTATATTCAAGATATTTTTAACAAATTTCACGCTTAACTGTATTACACTCGGCAGTTAAACAGGCAATTTACAAATATTTTTGCACACACAGATTGCTATTACAGCTTTCAAGAAAATGAAATTTGGCTCAAATCTAATCCGTCTAAGTCAGTAATTCAATACCATACTGCTCAGGGAAGTCACCCTCTCATTACATTTGAATTTCAATTTTTATCTAGGTGGATTCAGGGAAACTTATTTAAAATGAATTTGAGATTATCAAATCATAAACCAAGCATACAAAAATATTTCAGTAGTAACTACAGTCAACTCTTCGGTAAACCTGCTTCTCCACACATTTATCTAACAAATTTTGCACAATTCGTGCCTTATGGGTGACTCCATAAAGTTATCATTGTGGCTAGTCCTGGTTTACTTAAATAAAATATATTCACTCAGTACAGAAACTAAATAATTTGAGACCCCACCAATGAAAAAATTATAATATTTATTTTGCCAAACAATCAACTCGAGTAATATAATGAGATTTGAATTATACAATTCCAGTTTCATTTCTTGAAAGACAGGTAAAGAGGTTAAAGTCACTAAACGTAAGTCAACCAGATTTTCACTACTTGCCGTAACACTCATAATAGAGATGAATTAATTAGATCAAAATTCAGCACTCAAATTCAATAATCAAGCATTGCGATTCATGAAACAATGCCATAAACAACATGCAAAATTAACTATGAAAATTTATGAAGAAGTCTCTGTTAACAGATGTTGAGTTCACAAAGGTTAACACTTTATTTTACAATTTTAAACACTGTCAACAATTTGGACGGAAGTTTGATAATGATGCTACAGTGATACATACAGTTTCTACATAGTGCCTGCAACATACCAGACAAATAAATTGGAAATGTATGGAAGTGAGCCGTAAAAAGGAAGAAAAGATTAATGAAAAAGCAATGACTAGATGGTCCAAGACATATTTTAATTATTTAATGGGAAAGAAATATAGACGTCCTCCATATCCCACTGCCAATGGATATAATCTGCGGCACCTGAAGGGTAAAAAATTTCGATGCCATTATATATCCCACATGAACATCAATACCAATCCCATCTCTAACTCGAAACATTAACTGAAAGTTAAAATTTTTTGAAATCATCTATACGTACATACTTTTACCAGCTGATAGTTACACCAGCTGACAATCAGGAGTTAGTTGATCATCAAAAGGTCTGCAGTCATTGGTAGATGCATTATGAAATGCAATGCATAAAATATGGAATGAAAATCAATCTCAATATCAATGAAGGAATTACAATTCCAATGTACAAAATTATCAAGCATGAGCATTAAATTATGGGGCCATATTAAAAGGGAAGATACCAGAATTCCTTGGGCATTTTCATCAATGAAAAAAAGGCAGAAGAAACCGTACGCAAGGAAGTAGGATGAGTGCCAGAAACAGCGTATGTAATTATACATTCCCTCTCTTTTCGTGAACAGGGAAAAAAAAATTATCCTTGTCATTCTTGATGATGGACAGTATTTGAAAAGAGGGCTGTAGCTAAATTGACGAGCACTGAATGCTCAAGAAGTGTAGTTACTAGACCATATGGGAATTGTAACTTTGCTCCTTATCTTTCTTATATTCCAATAAAGAATTATATAAACATTCTCTGAACACAACCACAGCAAAACTTTGTGAACTACAAATTTAGAAATAAATAAACTGTAACAGTAAGTTACACAGTTAATCCTTCAAGCAGAACTTAACTCCTGTTTCCCAAAAAGTGGTCGTTTTAGGAACACCAATTAAATAAAATGGTTTTCACCACAGCGAATATTCATTCAATAATCCCTTCGCTTTTTTACATATAATTGAAAATATGGGGAAATATTGATTGCCTTACAATAAAAAAATCAAGTTTATTAGTCATTAGGAAGTTGAGAGTGGTACCACAACTGAACTGTCTCTGCAGCTCACATATGATGGCTTATCAATGTGAAATGTGCAAAATTTACTACGAAAACCACATATGAAATCTGATTAAGAGTTTGATGAAGGATACATGTGAAGCTTGTTCGACTATGCGGCCCCAATGGCACGTAACCAATATTTAAACTATGTTCCTTCCGAGCACAGAACATAATTACGCAGAATGGTATTAGTACAATGCAAGTGCAATGAATTTAAACATCAGAAGAATGGTGTACGTCTTTTTGTCCCTTATGTCATCCTTACGAAGGCTCCTGTGGGTTGCTGTAAATGAAGATGTAGCTCTTCCAGGCTTTACTCTGCATCTGCCCATATTACATTCCATCTACAGTTTTGCAAGTGTTTTAAGCAGTTTTTCAAGGTTACTGAAGTGACCGGCCTAGGCCAGGCATGGAGTAAATCCTGGAAGAGCCGCATATTCACCAATATCACATGTTCAAAATCAAATTTTAAAAACTCATTCACTATCCAATTCTTCTATAATTTTGGGGCCTTGACTATTTTCGCTCATATTTTACTAAAATAGGAGAAAAGTTTTGCAATTACTCATAGGATAAATTTTATGGTTGTCATGCCTAAAGGGATAGATGTAGAATCTGGAACCACAACCTCTCCCTACAAGTTAAGGTTTTTCTACACTTTATCCTCCAGGATACCCCGGTATTTATTTATAGAAACAACGACACACCAACAAACATGTGTTTGGATTTATACTTGAAACCTTTTTATTTCATAAGAGCGCTATACTTCGTCCTCCCATGATTTGCTGGTTACCTAGCTCACAATAATTTTCACATTTCTTCCAGTTCAACTATACATTGCATTTGTAACAGAAACATGATTCATGGCAAATTATTCTCATTCTATCACGGCATTCTTCACTTTCCTCAACTGAAACATGCCAATAAATAGGACATGTCGATGGAGTAACACGGTGTCCAGCCAATCATAAGTAGAAAAATTCATGCATAATTCCTGGTCTCCCACGGAAATTTTACAAAATTCCAGGTTAATCTTACGAGGTTACTGCGATAGAAAAGAATTTTAAAACACCCAAAATTACTTCAATACTTTTAAATAATATTCTACTCGCACATTCAGGGGCGGACCCAGGATTTTTTTCTGGAGGGCACAAGGGTCTGACAGGTCTTCTCATATTTGAGATTAAAAACAAAATACAACAATTGCAGCAGAAAATATTCTCTTAATTTTAATAAGAAAGTTTTTAATATTATAAAATAATTGAGTCTCTGTAACACTCAGAATAAAACGAACGTAATGATAACTGTGTTAAAAATCTTGTGTAATTTTTAGGCAGATTTCATTTAAAATTTAAATTTATTCAGCGCAAATCCAAGACTCTGCTTTGACCTCATAAGTAGATGCTGTTGTCACCTGATATTCTATTCTTTGTCTTTTTGAATCTAATTTGGGTCAAGAGTATTTGACATTTCGATTCTGTTGTCTTGTCTGACATTACACGTTTCAGTGTGACTGTAAAAATTCTACAGGGATACTGCCCTTATAAATATGAAAAACACATTTTAGGCCAGAAAATGGGTGTTGAACGGGAAACATTTTATGTGAAATTAATTTGGAATAGTAGATTTTGAAATTCCTGGTCAGAGCAAAAATTCATGAATAATTCATGCATAATTCCAGGGACTGAAAATTCACACAGAATCCCCGATTTTCCCAGTCGCTGGACGCCCGGAAATAAATGTGCATGAAGCTAAAGTACTTAATGGATCTAAATGACCCATACCTGTCCCAGGAAATGCAAAACTCCCATCCTCCTGGTGCTAAGGTTAAATAGTTTCCAGGGACAGATGGAACTCTGATTCAAAGTCTAAAATATATCCTCAAGCTAAAGATTCAACTACCACTTTTGCAGATTTTGTACGCTTGCTAAGGAGAATTCATAAATTAAGACACAAAATTCAGTTCAGATCACACTGAAATAATAAAATTACAAAGAAAAATTACTTTTTAAAATCTGCTGTCAAATGAAAGATTGGGATTTCGTATTAGGAATGCAGTGAAAAAAAATCTTACCAGCCCATTTACTCCAAGCAATATATTTTTTTAATTTTTATTTTATTTATCTCAATTGCCCCCAAAAACAGAACACTGAGGCCTTTACATAGGGTATTTTAATAATCAACAACAGACGATCACATACATCCAAGTCCTGGAAGGGATAACCTGTCCAGGCAGGACTCGAACCTGCGCCCATGATGGTATGGTGGGCGAGGACTTATCCTTGCTGCCACCGAGGCCGACATGTATATATGTAGTCATGATGAGAAGTAGCATGTAATAATAAGCACATATACACATTGATGATGTTTAGTGGTGGTGGTATGGTATTTGGAGGAGGCGACCGACAGCTGTGGTCATTTGCGCCATGAGGGAAGGGTAGGTAAGGAAGGGTGGAGAGAAACCCAGCGTCGGCATTAGCCTGCTCTTTACGAAAGGCGCCAAGGGGACCACGGCTTAACGTCCCATCCGACAGACGGAGTATTGCGCTTGAAATATCCTCCACACAACATTCAAGCAGGGATCGGGGAGTCTCTGAAAAATTCTCTGCCGCTGCCGGGATTTGAACCCGCGCCCTCCGGGTGGGAAGCCAACACTCTAGCAACCACACCAACCCGATCCCCAGATGATGTTTAGTATTGGTGCCATACACTAACATCTCTTTTTTTTTTTGGTTCTGTACTTTGTCGGCAGTGGAGCTGCAAACCCTTTATCACTTTTGCTGTAGAGGCATTGGAAGTCAGGGCAAGCACCTCTCTCACTTCTGTGAATGACATTACATAGCAGACCTCTCCTTAGCTGACCTTAGCAGGCCATCTTTTTCACATTTCCCACCTTGCCTGCACACCTTCACCACCTGCTGCCTCACCTCCACGCCTATGCTGCCTACCCTATTGCTGCATGCCCTGAATGAACGCCTTTGCTGCCACACCACTGCTAGCACCGCTTCTAATCCTGCTACACCTGCACGCAAAATCCCTTTTCACATAGCTACTCCATAAATGATGGCCCTTCGGTCCCCACATAAATTATCTTGGGTTCATTTGAATATTTGAGAAATACATTTAACCTTGAATGATCTAGTTTTTCTATTGTTATTGTCATGTGGAATTACACCACATCTTATTTCTCGGTGGCCACAAAAAGGTGTTTGCACATTAAGTCCAAAGGCTCCCAGACACCTAAGCCTCCACAACCATTCAAAGCAAAGCACTAAGTGGAAATTTACGTAAAATATTTTTATGCCCTGCTAATTCATAAATGAGAAATGATGACAAAATGGTCTCTCAGATAACATTTAGACCTTAATTGATTCATAAGGGTTATTTTTACCCAAGCTCAAGCAATAACGGGACCTAGGTGCATACGTATATGAGTATTATGATGGTATAAATTTATTTTCAGAGTCCTTAAAAGTTAGGATTCACATTGAATCAGTGGAAATGACTTTATTTTCATTTTATGCAATTTTATGCAATGCAAGGATGGAGGGTAATTCCTTTGTGCACATATTTAAATGCCTAAGATAGCATATTCCCGATTATCCGGCTGCAGTATATCCATGTTGCGGATTATCCGTGCATGATTTTCACTCTCGCTCAGTGTTTTCAGCGATCTTTATAAAAAATTAAAATCGAACGCAGAATCACCGGAATTACTGCATTTGATTGCTAGGATACACCGGGCTTATTATTTCCGTTAGAATCCCCTTTGTAAACAGAAGCAATCACACCCTAGCTGCATTCACGGGAGCTCTGTGTTCCTGTTTTCGAAGCCTCGCAATGAACGATCAAGCTCGGTCATCACGGATACACGTCCCGCAGCAGTTTCAACCTGGGCAACATGTGCGAGATGCGATTGCGTGGTGTGGTGCCAGAAAGTTTTGATTTCCGACGTCGCGCAATGGTTTTGAAGCATGCAAACCACTTTTCTGTATTCGTGATCACGCAGCCGTGGATGCGTGGTTTTCAAAACCAGTTTTTATATGGAGCTCTAACAGTACGAGTAAAACCATGTTGTCACCGCTAAAAAGATTGCGAACTGGCAAAAAAAGCTCTCAAGGAGTCTGGAAAGTACTTTAAAATAACAGAATAACTGCATAAATAATAATGTATTGTTTGTTTTACATAAATTATGAACATTACAAGACATTTACATCAAAGTTTGGGTTATCCATGTTTTCCGATTATTGGTGCTGTCACTCCCCAATCATTAGCCCGGATAATTGGGAGTGTGCTGTATAACATTTAAGTATGCATCATGTAAGAGTGCAAAAAGTGTAAAAAAAAAGCTATTGACATCCCTTTTCTACTTCAACTATGACTACTAACTATTTTCTATAGTTAATATTATATACTTATGTACTGCGTATATAATGCAGTCCAATCATTATGGCTCAATATTTACTTTTTCACGGACGCGATTCAGAGCATGATACAGCATGAAACCTGAAAAGTAATGTAATAAAAGTACATATAAGCTAAGGTAAATCAAGCCAAAAGGCAGTCCTACCTCTTCTGTCCCGGTTTGAAAGACTTTGAGAGCATGGATCAGGCCATTCACACTTGTCCCCACAGACTTTCTCAAAACAGAAAGGTCCTCCAACTCCTCAGCCTCTTCACTCTGGCTCTGCTTGCCACCAGCAGTGCCAGATTTCGTGGGCCCTTTACTCGGCCCCGCAATTGCCTTATTCCTGCCGCTTTTGGCAGCAGACCTTGACCCCATCCTTACCTCTGCAAAGCGAAATCAATGATTGATTAAAAACGAAACATCAAATCAATGTTTGTGACATTTATACCATTTTTCTGAACTGATGGCGGCTGGGTGGAAAATAGCAAGTAGCCAATCAGAAGCGCTGCCCCTTCCACCTCTCCCTTCCCCTCCATCCCCTTCCCTTTTCCGCTCCGCTCCCCTCCCCTCCATCCGGCTGACCGGCGTTGCCAGCCTTGAGAATAACGGTACTTTCGGGGGCGGCGGAAGATTCTCGGACGAACGCTGAGCTATTCGATTTTGCAACACTGCTAGCTGGAGAGCGATCTGCACTGCATGGACTTCGGAGAGAGACTGCGGGCTCCTACACACTTTCTACTATCGCTCTCCTGTGATTGGCTAGAAGAGTGTGTGGGTTTCGAGCGCGCTCAAGGTCAGCCGCCATCAGTTCAGAAAAATGGTATAATATAGCATAATCAAACCTAAAACGAGGGCAGCAACAATAAATAGTAGTGGGCATAACTTTGAGGAAATCCTTTATCGTAGGAATTAACAAAGTAAAAACTTTGCTTTGACCACATGGTGATTTATAGTTGAAAATTTATTTTTCACCTTGAAAATTTTATACTTTGTCGTAACCATGGCCATTCACAATAAATCAGCATGTGAATATAGCTTTTTATTTCTTTTTTCCTACGACGGGCGGCAATGTACATCACTATTCAAATGAAATGAAAAGTTGAAACAGATGAGTTTGAGATAATAATGAATAAATACTATCAAAAAGAGCTTATCAAATGACTAAGCAACAGAGATGGCTTAAATACCCAAAAATAAGTAGCTGAGCTCTGTTATCTGTTAATTTTAAAAACTTGTAATCAGTTACAAGCATAGCTACAGTAAATATTGTGGACTTTTTTTGGAAAATGTCATGCACAGCCTATAGGCATATAAGAGTTTTGGTGAACAAAAATTTTAAACTCTTTGCTTCGTATTAATCAATAATTCAGTTACTTAAAATCCCCATCATTAAATAAAGAGTAGAAAAAATATAAGGTATTTAACGTTAGACTTAAAGGGATCAATGAGTCAAAATTATTAAATTTTCTATCATAACACTTGAACCTATGATTACATTTCCAGTTGCTCATTTCCTTTTACAGTAAGGGCATTCACCATCATTACTTGGTACATTTGTGGGGATATACTCGCTCATGCTACACCAGCTTTTTAAAATAGTACAATATGTCCGGTAAAGTAAAAAATAATTTCAGAAAGCAATGAGTAGGTTATAAGTCATTGCTAAATTTTTTCTATGTAACAAATACCAGTAAAAAGTAAATGAAATGTTATCATAATAGGTAAATCAGTTACTTTTACTCAGCTACTTCTTAATCTCCTCCCAAGACATGATTGCCAAGTCACTTGAATAACCATCATCAATCCTGAAATAGGTTTGATGCAGCTCTCCACTCTGCTATCCTATCCGCTAACCTTTTCATATCTACGAATTTCTTCTCTTTCACCAGTGCGAATATCAGTTGATAAACCATCTCATTGAAAAGCCAGGGAAACCCATGATGTGCACACTGATCTTACCGATTCAAACTCTAAACAGTATGTCGCTGGAGCTGGTCTAAAATATTGATTTTCATTTATTCAGCAAGAGAAAAGCCCTCTCATTTAAATTGAGGGATGAAATTTATCCGATGAATTTTAAAAACTTGCAATCGTGATTTTGATTTTATCTGAAAAGTGATAATCCCCTACTTCAATTGGCCAAGTTTTATTCCTAGAAACTAGAAAAAGCAGAAATATTCTTACCTCTCAAATTATAAGATGTGCTTTTCATATTACTGACACAATTCATACCACCAAGTTAACACGCAACATTTCAGACTCAAGAGTTAGACAGACAATATCAAAACCACCCATAAAGTACACTTCACTCACTTATATTTCAATGTGCAATTGATTTGTTAAATGAGACCCCAACATTTACCCCCAAAATACACTTTACAATTCACCAAACAATGAAATATCCATATCAATCAATAACCTCAACCCTATGCCAAACAATTTCCATGTCATGGACTACACAGCAATATTCAACAAAGTTCTAACATCAAAACCATAGCAACAATCTCATGTACCAAAAAATTCTAAAATTTTCATAGGAAGGTTTAGATTTCATCGTGAAATCCCATAACTTGCAGGAGATTGACGCCTAAAAACACTTATTTGGCATTATATTTAGATAGTAACTATCCCATCTGCTTGTATTCCTTGGTGTCATTGAAATATTTTTTCGGTAATCCATACGTTTTGTGCTTTGTAGCACACATAAGTAAAAACAAAAATATAAAAACTGAAAGCGATATTATTTAGCTCTATGACATTTCTTCTCTATATAAAGATGCCATCTTTAAGAAAAAAGAATTTTGAATACGCAATGAATGGTTAAAGAGAGGAGATGGCTCACAGAATTCCAACAAATGTGAATCACAGAATGAGATGCAAATTAAGAGAGGGCTCAAAGCATTCAAAACAAGGAAACTGAACATTTTTCCTCATTGAAATATTATTAGTCATTGATTAAAGCTGAGCAAGGAAGCTTGAAGAGGCTGAAATAGGGATATGAATGGAAAGTGATCATTGAATACTGAGTTTTGAAAATTCCAGAACTAAAATGCAAGGAAAACTGCAAAGAGGCCAACAGATTACTAAGTAATGCACGGCAGTTGGTCACAGATAACAACAGAAGATTGATTTATAACGCAAGCAGTTTTGGGCTTTTAAGGTTATGAGATTTATTCTACTGTTGACACAAAAAACTTTCACGGCTATCACTGGCCACGCTTAGTGGCTCCAAGCCAAATTTCCTGCAGACTGCTTTCAGTTTACTCACTTATACAGGCACATAATAGGCTTCAGACCCCCCCTCCTACTACCCATACAAAACTTTTTTCCTTTTGCCGCAACTGCCAGCAATATGTCCACTTCGGAGACAACTAACCCAGGAATGATGTTTCGGCGAGTGATCAACAAAGATAAATAAAATAGCAATAAAAATTATTTTATCTTTGCGGTTAAGCTGGTGTGGCAAAAGCAAGTGAGGGTGGGGGAGGGAAAGTATCTCGACACATGACTTTCCCTTAGCCAATCAGCAGACAGTAGGCGTGGCCTGAGTCAGTCACTCTGAGACCACCATCAAGTTAACATCGTGAATCTACTCATGGAGCAGTGTTGCCAAACCTCACACATTCTCCTCGCATGTCTTCAAGTATGCCTTTCACCAACCGTGCCTCATTCAGTGTGGTAGCTGACAATGTCATGGGCTTCTGTGAAAGGATTATCCTCAATACCTTCAAATTAAGTATGTGTATTGTCTCGGCACCAGAGCCAAGATACCAGTGGCCACCCATGACTCACACGTTTTCAGTGACAAACTAGGGTGGCTATATTATCAACGTTAAATTCACTCTCCCTTTCTCTCTTGGTACAACCCCTACCCCAATAGCAAAGCCTTCCGAGAGTGTCCGCACTCTCACGGAAGCTCACCCGCAAACATAGAGTGAAGAGATAATAATTATGGTTACAAGTACAGTGATGGTTACTTTTTTTAAATTTCTCATTGGGTAGGCATCCAGGCCCCCAGGCATGTCTTACATGTTAACCCCATGTCCAGGTATCCAGAAAAAGTCCAAGCTTTCCCAGAATTTACTTTTTCTGTGATATAAAGTTAATATTTTTGACAGTGTAGGATTCTAAAAATAAATACAGGATGTGACTTTTTTCTGGAAAAAATTACATCACCTGAGAAATGTGATTGAGCCAATAATGCTAAAAATATGAAAATACTTAATTGATTTTGTGTAGTTCCCTTTTTTATCGTCATATTAGTACATATTTCAGCACGTATTTTATATGCCTGATATTTTCTTTATAATAGGTCGAAATAGCAGTAAAATGTTTTTGATCAGCAAAATACACGACATTTTGTTCTACAAAATTAAATTTTCACTTTGAGGAGTGGCTATTTGCTTGTCCCTACCAAGAGGCAAAGTTTATCTATTCTACGAGTTTTTTTTTTTTTATACACATGATATCAGGAATAGATTTATTCATTGCATGATGGTATATTCAGGTATATTCACGGTAAAAGGAAATAATTAATGAAATCCAAATCAGGTACACGATGATAGCAAATTGGAGTGCTGATGTAGGGGAAGGTAGCGATGGAAATTGTGGATTGGGAACGAGAAATGACCATGGGGAAGAACTGAGAAGTGTAATTGCTTATTGGGTAGAGTACTTGACTACTCATCCAAGATGCCTGTATTCTAATTCCAGATGAAGTAACATCCCCAAAGTACAGTTGGCCAGGGAAAGCAACAGGCCCCTAAACCCAGAGGGTTGCAAATTCACATGCCTGTAGCTAAGTCTGGGATTGGCTCTTACCTCATCTGACCTAATAAACCTTAAGAGTTGACACTGCAATAGTGAAGGAAATAAATACTGCATTTCCCAGCCCATAACACACACTTTTTTCCTCACAAATGTGCCCAAAAATCAGCCAGAATCTTATGGGCTGAGGGTATGACTTCATTCTCTACCAACACAAGCTGCTCAGCCAAGAATATGGTTGTCTTTATTAAAATTATCAATCATAACTCTGATTTAAGCCAGTACTACTATTTCTGTGACTAATTCCTTCAAAAGATAACAAACAATCTGTATAAAGGCTTTTTGTGTTGTATATCTATATTGTCCACCACAGCAGTTTGCAGAACTCTGACTGCTCCATGGTGCCAGCAGAGTTGAAAATGCTGAGTGCCCTAGCAAGTGTGTTTCATAAAATCTAACGAGGAAATCAAAGGGTATCAAAGATGCTGGTTCATCTACTATGTCAGGAAATACAATAAATATAATTTGGAGGTACATGAATAGGAGACCAAATGAGACAAGGGAGATAATGATATACTAAATTATAGCATAGCATAGAAGAGGAATAGGAGATTTAAAAACTAATGCAATGGGGGATTTGGATCACAACCTAGAATGAAATACAAGCAATATCAGGTTCAAAAGGGTTAGAGTTAGGAGATGGAGTGTAACACCTCCAACTCTGACGAGGAAAAATCAGTAACCAATGGAGAATAGTATAGAGAAGAGTAGAAATACGGAGACTCTAGAGGATGGGTAGGAGAGGGGTATGGAAGAAACAGTTAATGGGCCCAAGAAATTTACTGGAAATGTAGAAATGTGCAGAACATTGGGATTAAGAAACTGTGAGATTAAATTATTGGGGCAACTAAAGTAAAGAATGAAGTTGACAAACATGTACATGGTACAGGTGGATGTATGGGGAAATAAACAAGAGATTAAGGAGGAAAACATTTAACAAAGCAAGAGAGTTTAGGTATGATAGTGTTTCAAAAATGTAAAAGTTTTCACAGGGAGAGATAAGGTCTCTGTATGCTAAGGAAAATTACTTATTGTGTGGTAAAAGAGAAAAAATAATGCCTAATAATTTGGCTTAGAATGGGAAGATGTTAAGCATGGAGAGGGTCAGAACCAGAGGAATATCGAAGGGATGTGTATGATAGCGTGAATAGAAAAGAAAGATTTATCATACAGGAAGTAGTGGATGAGGATGATCGCAGACCAGAGACATAAAATTAGAGGGAGCACACCCCTTCTGAGCTCCTACAGAATTTAGGAAAAGCTGAGCTCTACCCTCACATATCTGAACCAACCTCCGGGTTGGAGTGAGTGAGGAGGAGACAGATTTTCCAACTTGTCGGCAGGAAATAAGAGGATAGGTCTTAGATAGATAGTAAAGTTACAACTTCCACTGAGGGTGATGAATGTGAGACGAAGCCTTGACTTGCTTTTTTGTCGGCTGATGCAGTAAGTGGTTCCTCTGGAAATGTTCCTTAGGAATCAAATGGGCCAGCATTTTTTTGCTGCATGCCTCTCGTTGAGGGAAATTAGAGATGCCATCACCTCCAGATCCCTCTTGGTCTGCCAAATCGCAAGTAAAACACATTAGCTTGGGTGTTCTCTCTCCCCTGATTCATCTTTTATTCCTCTTCCTTCCCCGTGCTCTACGGCTCTTCTTTTGTGAGTTGTTTATTTTCTGATAAATAAACTGGCTAAATACATCCATAGCTTTCCTTCTTACCGCCTCCAAATTTTTTCTGGTTCATTCTGACTTTTACTCCATGATTAAAGATAGCCATAGAGATTGAAGAATATTCCATAATTACCCAAATATTGCCAACAGCAAAAGTGGTGCAGAGGATTATATAAAAGTCAATGAATGGAAGTGAATACTTGGGCAATGGATTCAAAGCAGAGGTTTTTGGGGTTACTACTGCGTAGATTCATCTCTGCAGATGACAGTTTCGCTGCCATTGCAGCAGGCTTCTTCAGGTCAAGGAAGTGGAGATCCATGGTATCGCCTATCTCTCATACACCCCGTCGGAGGTAGGTGTCTTCTCATTGGCTGGTTCAGGAAGCCCGTGTAGCTTCTCATTGGTCTGCACCTCCTGGCTCTGTCCTGTCTCTCCAGGTTCACTCTTGAGGATTCTCCTCCATGTGTTAGGAAGCTGGTATCCATCCTCCCTATTGACATTGTTCGGTGTCTTCATTATCTCTATAGCTTCCCTAACGATCTGAGGGAAGTATCTCTAGACTGTTCACCCTCTAAAATTGGATAGGACAGGTATTGAATAATCATCATCATCATCACTGGTCAACAATCCTAGGATTGGTTTGACGCAGCTCTCCACTCAGTTCTCCTATCAGCTAAACTTTTCACACCTACGTATTTCTTCTCTTTCACATTTCTCTTTACTTGTTCCATATATTTTGTTCGGGGTCTTCCTTTTCCATTCTTGCCTTCCACTTGTCCTTCGACGATTGTCTTCATCAGGCCATCATGTCTCAAGATGTGGCCTATAAGGTTGTTCCGTCTTCTTATTAAGGTTTTCATGAGGCTCCTCTTCTCTCCTACCCTTCTTAGGACTTCCTCGTTACTAACTCGGTCGATCCATTTGATTTCCATCATTCTTCTGTAGCACCACATTTCAAAGGCCTCTATCCTTGCTTTCTCCGCTGCGGTCATTGTCCATGCCTCACTTCCGTATAGGAGCATACTCCAGATGTAGGTTCTTATAAATTGTTTCTTTACTTCCATATTTAAGTTTCCCGCTGTAAGCAGGTCTCTCTTTTGGTGGAATGCTCTCTTTGCCTGGGCTATTCTGCTGATAATTTCTTTCTTGCTTCTCCCGTCACTAGTTATCTTGCTTCCCAAATAACAGAATTCATCCACCTCTTTCAGTTTTTGCCTCCCTATTTTAATGTTGGTCTTGACTTCTTCTCTTCTGCTGCATACTAAGATCTTGGTTTTCTTCGTGCTTATTTTCAGTTGATATCTACTCATTACCCTACCCATAATAACCAGAATATTTTTCAAACCCTTCCCTGTTTCTGCTATAACAGCTATGTCATCGGCAAATCTTAGCATGCTAATTTTTTCTCCATGGATATTCACTCCCAATTCCTTTTCTTTGATTTCATTAAAGGCTTTTTCAATGTAAACGTTGAAAATTAAGGGTGACAATGTACAGCCTTGTCGCACTCCTTTCTTAATTCTTGCTTCTTCACAGCTGGGCCCTGATTTTATCACGGCTACTTGGTTTTTGAATAAACTGTGGATGATTCTTCTGTCATTATAAAGAACCCCAATTTCCTTTAGGATTCCAAGCATTGTGCTCCAATCCACGTTGTCAAATGCTTTCTCTAAGTCCACAAACGCAACGAATGTTGGCTTGTTCTTTTCCATTCTCTTCTCTATGAGCAGTCTTAGGGCCAATACTGCTTCCCTTGTGCCTTTGTTTTTTCCGAGTCCAAATGGTCCTCATCCAAGTACTCTTCTGCTTTTCGTTCTATTCTTCTATAGATGATCCTTGTCAGTATCTTTGACGCATGTGTAGTAAGGCTTATGGTCCTAAAGTCTTCGCAGTTCTCCGCTCTTTTCTTCTTAGGAATAGGGATTATAATGTTCCTCTCAAAGTCCTTTGGTATCTCACCTGTCGAATGCATTTCACTAATGATTTTGTATAGCTGGTTCAACGTCTTCTCTCCAGAATTTTTAATTAGTTCTGCAGGAATGTCATCAATGCCAGACGCTTTATTTATCCTGAGGTCTCTTACAGCCGCATCAAATTCCGATCTTAAAATTGGGGCTCCCATGTCATCGGCATCCACTTCCCTCTCGTTTTCGATAGCATTCGTTCTGAGGCGACTTCCTTTGTACAAATCTTCCAGATATTCCTTTCATCTCTTCCCTTTTTCTTTGTTTTCAATCAATAGTTCTCCGTTTTTGTCCTTAAGGGTGTTACATTTCCTTTAAGTGGTTCCTCACTATCCTATGAGCGGCCTCTACTTTTATTGAATAATACAGGTACTTTTTTTCTCTTTTCATTAGATACTTCCCTCGGATAATTAGGGAAGCTTTAGAGATAATGAAGACACCGAACAACGTCAATAGGGAGGAATGATACCAGCTTCCTAACAAATGGAGAAGAGTCCTCCGAGACCCGGAGAGACAGGACAGAACCAGGAGGTGCAAACCAATGAGAAGCCACCCGGGCCTCCTGAACCAGCCAATGAGAAGACACCAGCCTCCAACGAGGTGTATAAGAGACAGGCGATTCAACAGATCTCCACTTCATTGACCTAAAGAAGCCTGCTGCAATGCTGGCGAAACTGTTGTCTGCAGAGATGAATCTACGAGGTAATAACCCCAAAAACCTCCACGTTGAATCCTCACCACACCACAAAAGCCAACACAAGGATTACTTGAGCAATGATTAGTTCATATCCAGTAAGGGTAAGTCGACTTATGATGCGATGGTGCAACAATTCAAAATAAGACATCATACAATAAGACATACACGAGTCATATTACCAATAATACAGTATTTCCGTCATAAAAATCACCAAATAAAAACCTACAGAACATTTGTGACACTGATAAGATGCAGGTAGATTGGGAATAATATCTGTCGTTGATGAACTTCGACTGTCACAACTGTTCTTCTAAAAGGTTCGTGAACGTGCATTGAGATAATCAATAATGGAATCAATTATTGAAAGAAGATAGATCAGATACACGTATTAATTACTTAACAGATCATGATAAAATTATGATGGCATGGCATCAACCAAATTAGTATAATAAATTAGAGCATTATACATTTCAAAAATTTGAAATATAGGTACTCAATAAGCGGATAAATCGATAACTTTTAGGCATGGAATCATCTATTTAAATACATTTCTAAGTAAGAGTGAGAATTTTGATGGCTTGGAATACAGCATTTGTGATTTTGGAGAGAAAATCCATTCCCTCACACATTGTGGCACAACAATAACAATATAAAAGAGCTCAAGCTCTGTCCAGCTATGAAATATGATTTTATACAGCTGGTAAATACAGAAATGTGATTTGAGTATTTTTGTAGCATACAAAACTAAGACAGGACCCCAATAGTATGCTATTTTATGTTATAAAAGAAAGCAAATCAGCAATCGGTGGGCATAGAAACAGTTTTAATAGTAGATTTCACATCCATGTATTCATCACAACCAAAAAAACAATATTGGTTCCAATTTAACTCATAACAACAGTGGTAACAATAGAGAAACTAACATTATCCACGAATACATGGGGGAATTAAATTCTTGAATAACATCAAAAAAACTAGAAAATTTTGTGTTAATAGAGGTTTACATAGCACTTACAGAAATTAGGCATGTAGACTTTACTCCATAAATGTATCTTTTAGCTGAAAAAATAAGTTATGGGCAGCCACTTCACATCAGTCGCCTCTCTCAGAAAAGTCAGCATCATGACGCCTGAAATAAAATAAAATTGTTAACACACTGTGCATTTAAATATATGAACATGTTGGGCCCATCCCACTAAACCCCAGAGCAAGCTTTATAAGAAGCTTATGTTAGTCGAAATGCTGAGCCAGCTCACATTGCATTAACAAAAACTACGTTAAATTTGCTATCCACCACAAAAATATTACATATCAACGATGCTAAAGCAATAATATAGGGATACAACTATATTCCGATGGGCAATAACTAGTAGTATACAGCAAAATATAATAACGCTAATTCCGTAAGGTCAGAGTCACCTCCTAAACCACATCCCGACTACTCACGTTAATCTGGTTATTAAGACGAAAAAGACTCCACACAATGCGATACAGCAAGTCCACTATGAATCCATGTATCCCTATATGCCTTCGTGCACGTACAAAGACAACTTCTTAACAATATTAAATCGTTATTAAAGCGTAATGTTCGGTAGATCCCATCCGTAGTCACATCCCAAACTCCACCATTTTCACCAAGGAAGAAGGTAGGTAATGAATATCCCGTGTAGGGCGCAGCATCGTCGCGGTCAACTTTTGTGCAAGTTTCAACGAAGATCCATAATATTATTGAGCCTGGAACCTGCTGCAACCTATTAATTCACCCCGTTTTCCTGTAAACGCTGCTAATATAAGTTTTTCTTTTTGTCAGATGTTGCGTTCCGACCGTTAACTCTTATTTGGTTGTTAAAGTTTTCCATATCTTCCATTTATTTGGCATGAGTTACAAAATTCCGCTGAAGACCCTCAGGGTGAGTTATTTGTTATCATTGAGTGATTTTAAGGTGCCTGTCACATCTAATAATGTTTTCCTTACCCTACAGGTCTGTGCACGTCACAAGGTTACTCTGCGCAGTCAAAGTGCTGGCAGTGATGTTTTTGGTATATCAAAACATTCTGGAATTACATGTGTGAATGTTTCCACATATTCTCCTAACTTTAGTAGCCCTGGATTTTTTAAGAAGATGACAATGAGCATGAAGTGGTTTGATTACTCGAAAGCGGTATGTAGTATGCTTTAGTCTTCGATGATTTATTAAATTTGTCCCCTTAAGGTAATCGCTACTCTTGCTTTTATTGTAGACCTTGAGGGCTGGTGGCTACAAGCTGTACGAAAATATTGCGGATAGGATCCACGCGGAGAAGTTTTTTGACGGTAATGAGCTTATTTTTATTCTATCTTTGTCACTTTCTCATCCACCTTCATGAATGTTTTATAAATTAACTGTGTAATTTTACACTAGAATAATTGCTGTGGCGAGTGTGATATTCTCGATCATAAATATTTTACATCTGTTCTTGGCCTGTCATCTCCTCAATTACATTTATTGTGCACAGCTTAGCATCTCCTTATAGTTATAATAGGAAGGAAAATGTCCATCATTCATGCTTTACAGGATGCACCTGTTGTCATAGACCTTAATTGTAAACCAAATCGAAAAGTTACCATGCAATGAAGTACAATATAAAGTTTATAAATTTTTATTCATGTCAATAATAGTTGGTTACAACTAGGTTTAAGCCGCAATTTCGTAGCATATAGGTTAATATATCATTAAACCCGGCCTTGAGAGAGAGAGTGACTGCACCATCTTTTGTGTTCCACCTCATTGGTTGTCCTTGGATATCAGCAGTCTCATTTCCTCTGTAAGAAGCATATTCAGGTCAAAGTGTTGTCCGCAAGCCTTGACTGGATGTTCAACAGGGCGCTTGGCAGACTTCTCAAGTTCGGCTTGATGTGATTGGCTCTCACACTAATAGGTATTCGTCCTCTTGCCTGTATTAGTATGGAAACCTGAAATACTCAGGGATTTAGGTCTTCTGGAAAAACTCGAGAATTTGGTGAGTGTCCTGGAAAAAACTGCTTTTGTCGCAAGCAACATCTGGTGAAAACTAGCCCAATGCATATAATTATCACAAAACACTACTTACGAAGCAAAAAAAAAATAGTTCCACTTCCAATTACTATCCATTACTATAATTTTATGTTTGTGTAGCTGATTACTTGATATTCTTCAATTACAGCTCATATTTAAAAACTAATTGGCAGAACTTTTTGTGCCCTTAATCTAAATATATGAGCTGAATTTTTACGGAATATGTGAACAGTTTATTAAACCTCTTCTAAATGGGTATCTTGCACGAGGTGATAACTCAAGTAAAAATTTCTCCCTTGAAACTTGACTGAAACTGGGCTGAAACTACCTTGAAACTCACTGCCTTGCTTCTATGCTGAAACTGCACTGAAATTGAAACGAACCAGTGGAGTTTGGAAGAGGGATGGCAGTGCAGTAGCAGTGCAATTAAGAACTCCAGCTACTCCAATGAAACTCCCTTGGCTGACTAAACTGAAACTCCCTTGGCTAGCTACACTGAAACTCCCTTGGCTACCAGCTAGACTGAAACTCCCTTTGCCAGCTAGACTGAAACTCCATTGGATAGCTAGGCTGAAACTCCCTTCTATGCCAGGCTGAAACTCCCTTGTTTGGCTAAATGCATTTCCCCTACCCAATCCATTAAAATTCTCTTGCCAAATCATATGAAACACAGTAAATTAACAACTTGCGCAACCCAGCCAACAGTGGATGATCACATAACAGATTTCTCCCACAATTTTGCATGCATGATAAAAGATAAAGGGTGGACAGGTGATTGCGATCAACAATAGTTATAACTGCAATGACCACAACATTTTTCAAGACACAATTTATTAGAACATGAAAATACATCAATAAATTAATAACTGTTAAAAGCACAAACAAAAATATTCCAAATGAAAGAAGTCATGGAAGTTAGATGCTCCTGCAATAGAGAAGAAACATGACTGATGAGAGTCACAAACGACTTAACTCAAAATCAAATTAGCAAAATTGCACATAAAAAACTCTCCTTTACTTGGCTTATTAGTTATATGGTGCATTAATGGGAAGCATTCAAATTATAGAAAGCAAAAATTAAATTATCACTGGGGAAGCATGCGCTTTGCATCATAGTTCAGTGAAAAACGAAGCGATGACTTGTTACTTGGGCTATGTGTGAACTCCAAACGAAAACCACGCAAGATTCCAAAACATTCAGCAGTAACTAATAAGTATAAGCAGTAAATATACATTGCACTATAGCGAAACCCACCCGCATTCCTTATTTCTTCGAAAGCCCGCTCGAGCTCACCGAGTCCGGTCCTCCGCAGGGTGACTAATGGACGGCGCGGCATTGATGACCGGTCGGTGTATTATCCTCGTCTGGGGTATCCATGAGGCAGGAAAAGTGGACGGCAGTCGCCAATGCGTTGAAAGAAGAATTCGTTATTGGCTGCATGACCCCTGAAAAAGGAGCTTGAAATACTTAAACGTGCCTGGATTAAAACACGAATTCAATGTCAACGTTCTCATGGCTAAACATGGAAGGAATAAACATGCCATCAGAGAAGTTAAAATGCTTACCTCCAATTATGGCTGCAGTCACCACCACCGACCTCGTTCTCCCCTTCACCTTAATGTCGATTAATTCTTGCCGTTAACAACCGTCGAAGTACCGGGAAAATATTTATGCCATCAATCTTTTCATGCCAAAACCCACGTTCACCACTTGTTTTTCGCTCCTAGCAACTTAAGAGAAATAACGGCAACCGACAGCTTGACGCGCAGGAAAAGATATACGTGTTGCCAAAAGCTAAATTTAAAAAAATACATTGCCGCTGAAAACAGGAGTCGCGTATATGTCTGGTAGATGGGTTCCGTATGTTGGCAAAACTTACGATGGGTAGCGCATGCGCAGCAAGGGGGAAGCAGTTCAAATTCATGAGGGAGAGGGGATACCCAAATGCTGCAGCAGCTCTGTGGCAAGGCAGTAAAGACATGCGGCAATAGAGATGCAGTGGTGTCATAAATTCGGCCTGGCCTGAGCCTATTGTCCAGTTCAGTATCAGTGGGGCACACATGCAGCAAGGGAGAAGCAGTTCAAAAGCAATGGACTTGCAAGGGAGAATGGTATCAGAGTTTCAGTTGAGTGCTCTTTTTCTTGTTGAGGACAAGGCAGTGCAGTGCAGCTACAAGGTTGTTTCAAGGCAGTTTTAACACATTCAGTGGAGTTTCAGCCAAGAATCAGCTCTGTTTCAAGGGAGAAATTTTTACTTGAGAAGCTTTATGTTTAGATGTTACTACCCTCCCATCTTGTTCTCCTCCATTCCACCCAGCATTGTTTTCAGGTATGGCTTGACACCAGGGGCAGATTGAGATCTTTGTTTTGGGTGGCAGTTCATTACTCATCACAGTGCCATTGGTGTAATGAGGGGAGAGGTCCTGGGGGTCCATGAAAATCTTAATCAGATAGAAAGTGACAAGCCAAAGTAAAGAGACTTTCAAGTTTAGCATGTTTTGTGAAACTGAAAAGGTTAGACAATACGTGAATATGTTTACATTAGTTCCACCAATAGACTTAAACATATTCAGTGCAGAGCTCGTCAATTGACGTGCTCTGCTGGTTGGGCCGGGAGCCCTTTCTCCGCCTATGTACGTGACTAATATCCACTTCTGAGTCTTCTGATGGTGTGTATGGCCTTCAGCACGCTTCCCTCTTTCCAACCGTGTGAGCCGTTTGTAAAAAGCAGTATTTGAACAGAAGCAGTTATGGCACGGAAACCTCCCTCTATTTTTCTTTCTTATTTAAACGGCCAATGTTGGCAACTTTAATGAAAATCGGGCCCGAATTGAATGTGTTAACAAATTAATTATGTCAATCATCGTGCTTGAAGAAAGTATTCTTTAAGGATGTTCATCCACTTCCAACTTGGCCTTGAGCTTCTCAACCTTCTTTTTGTGTCTGGACAGTCTTGATTCCTTCCTTTATAACTTTTAGTCTTGCTGCCTTATAGTTTGAATATTTTAAGAAAAAACTGTCTTTATAACTAAGGTTACAATATTTTATTGCCGTCCACCATTGTTTCTCAGGTTGGATGTGCAAGTATTGTGACTATAATAGTGGGTCTTTAATATTTTCCAGTTCTTGGTCTTCCAGACACCATGTTTTCATGGTTTCTAGTCATAGAACTTCACGTATGGATGGTGATGGCGAGGCTTATGGCAGAAAAAGATGGACGCTTTGTTAGAAATGTTATCGTTGAAGCAATGTGGGACGACGTGCGTCAGCGAATGAAAAAGCTTGAGGTAAGAATGAAGTTCTATGATTTTAGCAGACAACATTTCCATTTTAAAAAATTCTTTTAAAGCATGCAAATGTAACTTTCAACCATTTATCGGATAGGGAAAATACAGCTAGTGTCACTCTTCTTTGGTTGCTCTGTTACATACCTCATAAACTTGTGTAAGAGACGCACCTTATTACCAGAAATTGCAGCCAAAAATGGGGGTGCAAGTCTTACACGAATAGGTATCTTATCTTCTCCCCCTCTCCCGGGTCACAAGTCCAAGGGGAAATGAGTGGCCTTAATTTTCAGCATAAGTCAGTCATCTGAAACCCTAGGTCAAAAACAAGCGGCAGGCAGGGGAGTTTCTCTCTTAATGTTAGTGGCATATTTTTACAATGCTCCTGTTTGCGTTTCTACTCGTAAGCATTACAATATCGCGGTATCTCTGAGGTGAACTAATAAAGATCGCACAGGGATTTCCGCTCTGGAGGGTGAACTAAATTTACTTCTATGAGTGGGCATCCCATGGCATTTATACTGCAAATAGTAATCACATATCAAACTTCGAGAAAGGCATAGTTTTTATGGGCAATACCTGGTTAATAGTGAACATCTATCTTGACAAGTAATTTTCTTTACGTTAAGGGCCTGATTTTTCAAAAATCAATTCAGATGCTATTATGAGGATTATTGCAATTGAAAATGTTTTTGGTGTAAAAACCTGCAGTTTAAAAAATTCAAACATGTGTGTACATTGTTGGACTAAATGGCAGATACAAGAAATCGGAAATGCTTTCTTTCAAAGTCTGTGTGGTGTCAGAAAGGAAAAAAAACCTTAGACGCATGGGCTGATGGAGGGCCTAGGGTGTTTATGTGAAATCTATGCCGTAGTTAATATCTCACAGCACTGAGATTCCCCCGGTTGTTGTTCAATCTCTAGGGAAGATTCACGCTATGTGCCTGTCGTGTTTTGCCTTAAAATTTTCCTCGGCTGAAATTCTATTGCAATAGTCCTTACTATAGAGCTTATAAACAAAATTGTTTGTGAGTAGGACAAGCATCGCAGTGCAATGGCGTATGCGAAGAGAGGATCAGAACTCTCTCTACTCCCTCTTATGTGACGTTGCATTTAAAAAAGCATTGATTTAAAGTTTCGGATTTAGATTCAATTTTTTCAACAAATATGTATTTGAACTATAAGGTTAAGGGTATTATCCGTGGATATTAGGATCCAATGTATCCGATCCAACCATCCCTAGCAAGCATCATAAGGTTAAGACAACAAGAGAATACCTGCTTATCTCCAAGCACCATGAATATTGTGTAAATTTAGGTGAAAAATGTTGCGTAAATATTTAGTACTGAAAGTGGAATATTTGATAACTGTCAAAGGTTATTGGGCATATCCCTACAATATCGCGCGATAGGATAAAAGAAATGCCACTTACATTTTTCTTCTTTATCTCCGATCAAAAATAGGGGTTTGTCTCTTATTGCGTTTATATGGCATATCTTTAACAGATTTGTGGGCTAGATGACACAATTAAGTTAAACCATGCAGGAAGTCATCATGTATTGGTCCTGTCTCACTCTTTGTTGATTTAGTTGAGCCCTTGAACTATACTTATCGATTTGAGACTCAATACAAGTGTATAATTTCAGCTTGGTGAATATATTTAAAATATCAGTGTAATATTCAAAGACTTTGTTGTTGTAGTGGTTGGTGAAGTGGCTAGTGGCCAGTTGGTTGTAAATTTAAAAGCTCTGCATCAAACTCACAGCTCAAGTTAAAGCCACTGAGTTGTCGGTTTGCTGATGGTGGGTCCACCTTGAGATATAAAGGTTAGCTCCGATATGAGTGAGTTTTCACAGCGACACGTATTTCACTGCTGGCATGGTAACATATTCATTAACAGTTGAAGGTAATGGGAAACCATCACATCATTATTCTGAGGAGTAGCAGCTACTCCAATATTTAAATATCAGATATGATGGAATTCTCTCAGATAAAATATTCCTGAGGTAATTAGTACCCCATTCAGGCGGGGACTACTGGAAAGGGTACATCAGTCAATTGTAATAAAATTTAAAGAAAATTAATTCCCCAAGGCCGTACTCTTTGATGGGCAGATTTCTAATGGGAGGTAATTGTAAACGGGAGGTAATGGCAAGATGAGACACTAACTGAAAATACAAACGTGAAACTCACACACGCACCTCGCGGATTTGCTCAAGGGAACAAATGACCGCGTGGGACACACGCACTCACGCACTCAGGTTTGTGGAGCCCTCGCTCACGACAGTGACCCACTCACACAAAAGAAAAGGACAAAATAAAATAAATAAAAAACACGCTCTCAGTCACGCACCTCGCGGATTTGCTCAAGGGAACAAATGACCGCGATGGACACACGCACTCACGCACTCAGGTTTGTGGAGCCCTCGCTCACGACAGTGACCCACTCACACAAAAGAAAAGGACAAAATAAAATAAATAAAAAACACGCTCTCAGTCACGCACCTCGCGGATTTGCTCAAGGGAACAAATGACCGCGATGGACACACGCACTCACGCACTCAGGTTTGTGGAGCCCTCGCTCACGACAGTGACCCACTCACACAAAAGAAAAAGACAAAATAAAAACACGCTCTCAGTCACGCACCTCGCGGATTTGCTCAAGGGAACAAATGACCGCGTGGGACACACGCACTCAGGTTTGTGGAGCCCTCGCTCACGACAGTGACCCACTCACACAAACGAAAAGGACAAATGATAAAATAAATAAAAAATAAAACACGCTCTCTCTCACGCACCTCGCGGGTTTGCTCCAAGAAACAAATGGCCGCGTAGGACACACGCACTCACTCACTCAGGTTTGTGAAGCTCTCGCTTACGACAGTGACCGTCACACACACGGGAGTTGGGAAGGTAGAAGGGTAAAAGTGCCCAAGAAGTATCTCCTGACACCAGGTGTTTCTCCTGCCAAGCAGGCCTCCTCAAAGGAGAATGTTCAAAATATTGCAATATTGAGCGTAGTTGATGGAGAGGTTGATGTAATTGGTCGAACGTCAGGGGTTGGGGGAGGTAAGGAGCCAATACTGAGGTGGGTCAAGAATTGCGGAGGTGGGGGAAGGAGTGGGGGTAAGGAAGTCGTTGGGATATGGAAAGGGGGGGGGGAATGGAAAATTACGGAGCGGTTGGAAGAAAGCTGTTATTAGATGTTTTGTGTTTTGAAATCAGGGAAAAAAGGCAAGATGTTGTTGGACCTTGGTCACTGTTCATAGTTATGCCTTTGTGTTTTTGTACGTGGATAGATTCATAATAGTCTAATAAATGGTCTGGGGCGTGTTTTACAAGGCAATATTGCAATATTTTGAACATTCTCCTTTGAGGAGGCCTGCTTGGCAGGAGAAACACCTGGTGTCAGGAGATACTTCTTGGGCACTTTTACCCTTCTACCTTCCCAACTCCCGTGTGTGTGACGGTCACTGTCGTAAGCGAGAGCTTCACAAACCTGAGTGAGTGAGTGCGTGTGTCCTACGCGGCCATTTGTTTCTTGGAGCAAACCCGCGAGGTGCGTGAGAGAGAGCGTGTTTTATTTTTTATTTATTTTATCATTTGTCCTTTTCGTTTGTGTGAGTGGGTCACTGTCGTGAGCGAGGGCTCCACAAACCTGAGTGCGTGTGTCCCACGCGGTCATTTGTTCCCTTGAGCAAATCCGCGAGGTGCGTGACTGAGAGCGTGTTTTTATTTTGTCTTTTTCTTTTGTGTGAGTGGGTCACTGTCGTGAGCGAGGGCTCCACAAACCTGAGTGCGTGAGTGCGTGTGTCCATCGCGGTCATTTGTTCCCTTGAGCAAATCCGCGAGGTGCGTGACTGAGAGCGTGTTTTTTATTTATTTTATTTTGTCCTTTTCTTTTGTGTGAGTGGGTCACTGTCGTGAGCGAGGGCTCCACAAACCTGAGTGCGTGAGTGCGTGTGTCCATCGCGGTCATTTGTTCCCTTGAGCAAATCCGCGAGGTGCGTGACTGAGAGCGTGTTTTTTATTTATTTTATTTTGTCCTTTTCTTTTGTGTGAGTGGGTCACTGTCGTGAGCGAGGGCTCCACAAACCTGAGTGAGTGAGTGCGTGTGTCCCACGCGGTCATTTGTTCCCTTGAGCAAATCCGCGAGGTGCGTGTGTGAGTTTCACGTTTGTATTTTCAGTTAGTGTCTTATCTTGCCATTACCTCCCGTTTACAATTACCTCCCATTAGAAATCTGCCCATCAAAGAGTACGGCCTTGGGGAATTAATTTTCTTTAAACTGTTTAACGGCCGTAGTTCGTTCAATCCCTTATATGTAATAAAATTAATTTGAAAGGAACGTGGAACGTGAAATTGCTTATGACCTGCAGTAGGCTGGAAAACCCTTAGGGGGAAATTCAAAAATTGAACCTTGACATGCTAGGAATCAGTGAAATGAAGTGTCCTGAAGAGGGAGACTTTTGGAGTGGAAGTTATAGGATTATACACACAGAATTGTTAATGATAATGTAGGAGTTCGGGTAATGCTCAGAAAGAGTGCCATGATTTGTGCGAAAAGCTTCCTGCTGTACAATGAAAGTACAGGCACAATCCCGATTATCCGGGCTAATGATGGGGAGAGGCGGCACGAAGAATTGGAAAACACAGATAACCAAAAATTTCACTTAAATGCTTGTAATGTTCATAGTTTACGTAAAACAAAAAATATATTATTATTTATGCAGTTATTCTGTTATTTTAGAGTGCTTCCCGGGCTCGTTGAGAGCTTTCTTTGCCAGTTCGCCAACTTTTTAGCGGCGATAACATGGTTGTAATCGTATTATTATTACATGGTTGTTATCGTATTATATTAATGCTCCATGTAATGCCTGGTTTCGAAAACCACACATCTGTGGCTGTGTGATCATGGATACAGAAGAGTGGTTCGCACGAATGCTTCAAAACCACTGCTCAACGGCGGAAACTACACTGTCGGGCATCACGCCACGTAGTCACGTCTCGCACAAGTTGCCCAGGTTGCAGCTGCTGCGGGACGTGCATCCATGATCACGGAGCACGGTCACGAGCTGCGAGGCTTGGAAAACAGGAACACGGTGCTCCCGTGAATGCAGCTAGCGCACAATCGCTTCCGTTTTATGAAGGGGATTATAACGGAAACAATAAGCCTGGTGTATCCTAGCATTAATGCAGTAATTCCGGTGATTTTACGTCCGATTTTATTTTTTTTATAAAGATTGCGGAAAATATTGTGCAAGAGTGAAAATCATGCACGGATATACCACAGCTGGATATTCAGGAGCCTGCTGTATAGTTATGATAAATCAGAGAACAAACCAGTAGATACTATAATGGTACAGGTTTACATGCCTTCGACACACTATTCGGATGAAGAAGTTGAAGACGTGTATGAAAATATCAAGGAAGTAATCAAACAGGTATGGGATGAAGAAAACCTTACTGTTTTAGGTGGTTGGAATGCTGTCCTTTGCGAAGTTCAGGATGAAAGAATAACTGCAAATTATGGGTTAGGAAATCAAAATGGAAGAGGAGAAAGGCTCATGGAATTCTGCTGAGAGCACAAATTAGTGGTAGCCAACACTCTGTTTAAGAATCATATGCACAATTTTTGCTATGGCCTCGCATGCGGTTGAGTACAGCTCAAGGGTACTGGAGATTTTGTTGTACTCAGGCATGTTTATGCTGTGCCTCCTCAAGGTCTAAAGCAGAGAGCAATGGAATGGTAGAAGTGAAGGGAGTGAGGGAAGTGGAAGCAGAGGCCAAGGAAGAAGAGATTGCGTATCTGTGCGAACGAGGCTTGGACGTTGACAGCAGCGGAGAAGTCAAGAATGGAAGCATTCGAAATGTGGTGCTACTGAAGGATGATGAGCATGAAATGGATCGACCGAGTAAGTAATGAGGAAGTGCTGAGAAGATTGGGAGGGAAGTCACCTAAAAACTGAGGAAAAAAGGGGATTACTTGGTTGGCCACATCGTGAGGAATGATGGCTTGATGAAAACAATCATATAAGGACAGGTAAAAGGGAAGACCTGAATGTATTACATAGGACAGGTTATTAAGGAGTTGAAAGAGAAGAAATACGCCACTATGAAAAGGCGAGCAGATAGGAGATGGGAATGGAGAGTTGCTCAAACCAGTCTTTGGAGTGTTGACTTAAGATGATGAGGCATCAAAAAGTGACTTTGTACACAGATATATACTTGGGTGCAAAGATGTAAGCATCAAATGAGGACATTAGCCTTGAAATATGTAATCATATGACTTGGATTCTAACCCAAATCTAGTCCTCGCATCATGGGTAAGGGTATTATCCGTGGATATTTGGATCCAAGGTGGAAGCACAATTATTGCTATGGCCTCGCATGCGGTTGAGTACAGCTCAAGGGATCTGGAGATTTTGTTGCATCAGGCATGTTTATCATGAATTACATAGGTAAAAGGAAAGACCTTATTGTCGTCACATTTCATCTGTGCCTTGCCCAAGAATGTTGTTAACCAACTTCTCAGATCACGAGTGTTTCAGAAGACACTTCTCATCACATTATATCCAGATGCAAACACCTGGATATACCAGGCACCATCTGATATGTTACCTCTCTCTGATTTCCCATCAGGTTTGCTACTGGGCCGGGAGATCCAAATTTGAATCCTGGTTGACCCTTTTGAGACTTGTGTTCTCTCGTTAGCATGGCTGCTGGACTGAGCCTATATAGTCTTCTGTACCCTCTGTAAGGACCATTTTTGTGGTAGCCTGACCCCCACTGCGGGGGGTCCCAAAGCATTGCTGCCACCACTATGAAACATTCATCTCCCTGGTCAAGAATCGTACTGCCATATATTTTCGGCATTAATAGCGAAAGGATGAAGTCTAACAATTTTTTATTTTTCAAAATTTCCTCTTTTTTGTTTTTTCTTGTGGCTTAAACTTTTTTTGTGCAGTATCAAGTCTAGTGCTGTGTGAGGATGACAAGGGTACAACATGGTGCCTTTGATTTCACAGGTGGACACTTCATCTAGAGTGAATGAAACACTGCACGAGCTTTCACAGCAGTTTGGGGCTGCAATCATAGGATACGATGAGGGGCTGTTGGGTGATGATAGGTGCCTTGCCGGAGCTTTATGGAGACGAATTCTTCAGCAGAAACATGGCTCTGCTATGGCACTGGAAGCCCTCGTTGCTTACGTTAGACATCAGGTGAGAGTTATGTTCTTGTGTCTTTGGCTCTAAATGTACAATTAAGGTGAAGAATAATCTGCTACTTTTCTTGCATAACAGTTGATTGAACGTTTTTTGGGTCATTCACTGGGTAAATATATTTGTATAAGATGCACTTTGTATATAAATTAGTTTTATTTCATGTTCTTAATAATGCATTTTCTCCCATACAGTATTGGTCCTTACAAAAGACCATTTATTCATTCAAGTATTCTTTCCCCTCACAGATGCATGAGCTGGACAAATTAGGTCGAGAGGAAATCATCCTTAGTCCAGACTTGAAGTGGATTCCTCTCACAGACAGTATATGATGTGATTCTCTCTCTAGGCAAAATATCTAGTCATATTTGGTATTGTGAGCACTCATTTTGTAAATATGAAGACATTTAATTTTTCATAGTAACAATGGATTTGGAACTGTTAAGGAGCTTTGTTGAAACTGTTTTGAGGATGCAATGATGACTTTAAACTGAGTTAATATGCCAATAATAGTGTTGATATTCAATATGTATGATTTTTTATGTACTTTGGAGGAGGTATGTACTTTTTACACTGAAATACACAAAAATTTTTATGATCTCTTGAAAATCATCCATGCTTCAGTTTAAAATATATTATTTAGAAGAGTAAGAATGTTGTTAACCAACTTCTCAGATCACCATCATTTCATTTAATCATTGAGAGAGTCACTATAATGGAGAGGCCATAGGCGACACTGCACTATTTGGTTGTCCCTTGATCTCATAATATATCCTTCACTAATGAATCTCCCTTAATAGTTCATCATTGAGTACTCTAGCCAGAAGTCATTCAATTACCCTCGCTACTGTTCTCTTCGCTGCTGCCGCTATTGTCTTCTTCAGTCTCCATTGCGTTGAGGCCCAATTGAGTGCACTGAGTGGGATCATTTGGTTGGCAGGTGACTATCTCACACACCAGTCCCTTGAGACACTTCTCATCACATCCTTTGGCCAGGAATGGATCACCTTCAGAAACGTAATACCTGCAAATTCAACAATATCAGATGGCATACTTAGATCTGAAGCTAAATCAATCATTTCAGGTTTAACTTTCTGTAAGTTTTTTACTTTCATGCTGAAAAATAACTACAGTGGAACCTCGTTAAAGCGAGTACGGGCTATAGCGAAACCCCCGCTATTACGAGAGATAGCCGATGCACCGTCAATTTATCCTATAACAAGCATGTTAAAAATTTCGTTTTTGCGAGGCCCTCTTGGTGTTGGCTCTCGCCATAGCGAGGGTTTCACCGCCGGAAAAACTTACACCAAGACTCCTTAATCTCTTTAATTGCTAGCGATCTGTTAGAAATGAAGTTAATGGAGTGCTCAGTTTCAAATTTATGTGGTAAACTGTCGTTCGATAAAGAAGTAGTTAATTTTGGTGAAAATATTGTGGCATTAGTATTCGCGAATGCTTGATCTTCTTTTGCTCCTCGGGCGGCAGAAAGCAGTCGTCAGCATACCCGCACGTCCATGAGTTGCATGAATAGAAAGCATTTGATGGAACACACCATGGCCAAAAAAACACCAAACACGTCTAAGCGAGAAAATAAAAATAAAGGAGTAATATGAGGTATATTGGCTATTATTTGCACCACCTCCGGTAAAGCGACAATTTGCTATAGCGAGTGTTTATTGGTGCACCGTGGGGTGTCGTTTTATCGAGGTTCCACTGTACATTTTTAATTAAACACTTATAATTTCTAAATAGAAGAGTGTTTCAGCATCATTTTAATAACCAGATGATGGCGCTTCTCAAAAAAAATTGCCATTAATTCAGGTCATGAGAGTACATTCTTGGAACTGAGTATCGAGAACCGATTGGGGAGAACCGGACTGGTGCTGAGAACCGAAAAAAATTTAAGAACCGACTCATCCTTACAGGAAAGCATTCAAGTTTCTACACTACTGAGAATAAATGCAACTGAAGTTCCAAGCCCTTATTAAGCACACAATAATTGCTATTGATAAAAATTTAGCTGGACCAAGAGTTGAATAATTGAATTGAATGAAACAATTTATTGCAAAATTTTCTTAACCACACAAACAAATATTCAGTTATTCTCTTCTCCAAGGTTCCAATTCCTGTGCAAAAGTGGTGAAAAAGTGGGCTGAATATAGATAGGGTAAACAACATTTACCTGAAATATGTATTCAGAAGTTCTTCATTACTGAGCATATCTCGTGTGAGTTTATCAATGCTTGCTGTGGTCATGTTGTCCACACCAAATGTCTCTCGGAACGAATACATCTTGAACCAGTCTGGCTGGTGGGTGGGAGCCATATGACTGTCAGCTGTCAAGTTGTAGATCCATGATTCATAATCAACCACAGCCTGAAAATCATGAATCATATGTTAGTCTTACACTCCCTCAGTGCACTCATAAGTCAACGTTGGTTTTGAAAATGAATTTGAATAAAAGCTGGTAAATGTGAATGAATTTAATTTTAAAACACTTCTACTGTTCACCAAAATGGGTCATACTTGGGTCATTCCTCCTCAATTCAACAAAAAGTTTTCCCTTAGCGTACCTATATTAAATACCCAAAGACAGTTTTGCAAAAATAAATTTTTGCATTTCATCCACGTTTTAATTTTTTTTTGTATTTTTGCTATTTAAAAAAGTGCCTGGAATCACATAATTTCATGTGTATTACTCCACCAAATTATCATTGAGCTATGATTGAGCCATGACTCGCAAAATTAATGCTCATTCTGACTATGATTTTCTACCATCAGATTTAATCAACGATTATGTGTAGAGCCAAGAGTGGGAACTCGAACTTAATCTGAGCAAATGCACGGCGACACATTTCTTGAGTAGGTAGTCCAACTATCCCCATGTATATGCTGTGGATAATAATAATAATTGTTAATCTCTATCGTAATAGGCTCAACTTTGTGGAGGTTCATTCTAATAAATAAAAGCAAACAAACTATGTGTAAATCCACCAATTTATTTTTGTGGTACTACTAGTTTCGACGCAGCAGCGTCATCATCAGGTACAAAGGCTACAAAGAAACAAACATCCTTATATATCATGTGGTATCGGGATATCACCTACCTTCTTCCTCCCGATACCACATGATATATAAGGATGTTTGTTTCTTTGTAGCCATAGTACCTGATGATGACGCCGCTGCGTCGAAACTAGTAGTACCACAAAAATAAATTGGTGGATTTATACATAGTTTGTTCGCTTTTATTTATTAATTATAATTGTCTTTATTAGGTGAGGTTGGGATTAGGAAGTTCCATCTTCCATCTAACCCTCACCTTCCATCTAAACCTGGATGGTATTAACATAAACACAGCGGATAAAGAGAAGTATCTAGTAGTTACGATAACTTTGATTCTATCATGGGGATCACACATGAGAAATATTTGTGGCAGACCCCTGAAGAAGCTAGGATTCATCAAGTGTCTTGTGGGAAGATTTTCAGATGAAAAAGTATAAGAGAGGTGCTGTGTCGCACTCATGCAGCAAGCATATGGGATTTGGTTCAGAAAGAATCCATGAACTCAATAAAATACGAAGGAAAGCTGTACGATTCATCGAAAACTACTATGAGCATAGAGAAAGCATTACACAGATATTAAACTAATTAGGCCCGGAGCCACTACAGACTCGGAGGCTGCGTGCTAGGAGTAGTGTGCTTGAGAAATTGAGAATAGATATCTTTCAGAGTGACTTGAAGAATTTCATATTAGAATCTCACTATATTTTCAGGTCCTACAGAAACGATAAATGAGGAGAGATATTTTGCCAAATGGATAGGTATGAGAAATACTTTTCCCCCAGACAATAAAAGACTTTCTTAAATGCTAGTGGCAGAGATTTTTCCCCAAGCATTACCTTATTTCCCTGACATTTTCATGACTTACAGTACCATATTTCTCTTTCTCAGACATTTTCATACCTGACCGGTATGAACCCTGCTTCAACATCTCATCCATCAAGAAGGACAGTGAGTGTTATATGCTAAAAAAGAGCCTATGGAGTTAATGATAGAGTAGCTCAGGTTGTTTTTGGAGTGCACTTATTCTGCTGAATGAGAAACTTGGTTGTTATAATAGGATTGGGAAGTTTGTTTTGGGTAGTCTGACATATTTTATTACTCCTCAGAATGAAGATTTCTAGCACTCCAAAAGATGGCCAGTTTCATCCCATGATTGCTCAATGAGTGAATGTATTCAGCAATAATGGTTCAGAGCAGCTCTATTGAATGGGCCCATTGATTGCTGAAATATTTCAACAACTGGAGTGAAATAAGCAAGGTACATTACCCATGTAGGTTGTTCCCCGGCATCATCAACGTAGTAAACGCGATAGTTTGGATTGACGTTGGTAAAGGAAGTGCCGCTGCCACCACAGAAGGAGAGAGCCGTGGGGCGGGTGGGGTCCTCGTTGTCGTAATAGAGGTGAATCTCTTCGTGATGCGTGTGCCCAGTAAACTGAGCCACCACTGTGTTCTCAAACCTGCAAATCATTCATCAATATATGTACAGTATTAGCCTCCTCTAGCATCATCCTTGCATGTTGCCCCCAACCAACATTTTGAGCACAAAACTTTGCTATGAATGGAAGAGTAATTTGGTGTGATATAGAATGTTATATTTTTCCAAAGCAATTAAATTAGAACGTCCTTACAAAGAATTTCTTAGGACCAAAAAAATCATGAAAAAAAATCGATGGCGGTCTGTTACTTTTTTTGTACATGAAAATCTCAAGTTTCACCCACAAGTTAGCTGTTCTCTTAATAAGGAAGCTCCTATAGTGGACATTCTTTCGTACTGAATTAGAGGCCACCAGACCCCTATCACCAGGATAGGTCATTTCCCAGATATCCATGATGTCATTCTCACCTCTCCAACTGTTTTTCAAAAATTTATTTTGCATCTTTTTCTCAAGCTTTTGAGTCACCCATTAGAAGCACTGAAGTTACCTGCTATATACGTGTTTTTGAGCTATGAAGCCTGAATCACACCATCACTCCTCTGTGACAGTTAGGTACAGTGGCGCAGCGAGGGGGGGGTTTTGAGGGATAAAACCACACCCTGAGCTCACAGAAATTTTTAAGGTAAATCTATTTTCCTTAATTGGATTAATATTGCTTATAGAATAATGTGAGGATTAATAAAATATCCCTCATAAGGCCGTAAAAATCACCATTTTGAACCATTTATCTTAATTTCTTTTCCGACCTCTGCGCCTCCCGCTTACCCTGGCGGTTATGCAATACCTCCAAGCCCCCCAGTATTAGTTGCGCCTAAAACCCCCCATAGCCTTAATTCCTGGCTGCGCCCCTGGTTAGGTAGAGTTGAAATGATTGCTCTCAGACACTGTCACTCTTGAGAATAGCTTTTCAATTTTTTATATCTGTCAGACTTTCCATAATATTTATTGAGTTGCCTCTGGTAACTTAGACGGTAAACAAACAGATGCAAAGTTCCAGTCATGATGAACCCAATTACACCCATGTCTCGTATAGCGCAAGGGATGCGTTCCTTGGGGTCTTTGCGCTATACGAATTTGCGTTATACGAGATCGTTTTAACATTGGGAAGATAGGGATGCGTTCCTGGTAGCATAGGTCTTGGGTATTGAATTTCCTCTAAAACATATATATTCCCATAAATAGCCTTAGAAAGCATTATTTATATAAATGTTAATAGTTTAAAACATCTTTAAAGATAGTATGCACGCATTTGAAGACTTTTATTCACGTTAAAAAAAATTCTTACGTGCTTTTGAAATTCCCTCCTGTCGTGCGGGTGGGCTAACATCTGCTATCTCAGGGGTTCGTAATGCATTGCCGGCAGTTGACGATTTTTCAAACCAATCTAAAAACAACTATTGTGTCACCCAGGCCCTTTTGTCGCTCATCGAAATGACAGGAAAATACTACTTTGAATGCCATTTCATAGCTAGCGGAGTTTATGAATGATAAATCATTTTAATTTGAAGTCCTCCGAGTCTTTAGCAGCTACGTGAAACAGTCTTTAAATGCCTTGAAACCTGACCCAGGTTTTCCTTCCCTGAAAATGAATGAATGAGAATGCATTCTTTTCTAAAAGAATGTTGTCTCGTCAACACTAAAAACTAGTTGAAGGGAAAAGGAGCCGCTTTCAATCACAGCTTGGAGTTCATCAGAAAATGTTGTGGTGACTGCGCTATCAACACTTGCAAATTCACCTGATATCGCCGCACTGAAAATACCTGCTTGCCGTTTAAATTCTGGAACCAACCGGAGCTTTCACTAAATGTCTCGGAGCGTTACCACTCTCGTCTTTTTGTACTGATTCACTATGAACTTTCCGTATGTGTAGACCGCTTGGTTGAAGTTGGTGCGGCTGAGGTCACTGATGTTTTAACTTCGTCTTTATTCAGAATAAGGCATCGTGCGTTTAAACTTCCACGCAATATCGCTTTGACGTTCTCCATTTTCAAAGCAATTGACCTATATCAATTTCTCTTCAAGGTTTATGGTTTTTCTTGATAAATTCTTGATTTTTCTACCCGCATTCCTATTTTTTGTCATTTTCTCTTGGTTTTTACTCTGCATGGCTCTATCGAAATCACCTTCTACTGCTGAACTGTATTCTTGAGACGCAGAGGGCCTACGACTGCGGGGAGGGAACGAAGCTATTGTGTTTGAGACTCTATAGCGGACCCTCTTACATGTTGATGCTATTCATGCGCAACTCGGCCACCGCTCCATTTCTCCCCCGTGAATACCGATGACCTTGAAGGCTTTAGCGTAGACCCTCTACCTTGAAGTCAATCGCCCGATAACCTATGGCGGCAAAAATTACGTCTCAACCAGTATTGCTTTAAAAAAACTCATTTCCACTAGCCCCACGCTTATTAATGATCTAAATTAACTCATTCTGTTAAGGAGACAAGATAAATTACTTCGGTAAGCCAGCTATCTGGACCCAATGACGAGTAATACTTTTAGCCATTGCACAGCAATGGATTTCGATTAATATATGAACAAAAAAGAAAATTTGAGGCAAGCAATAATATTAATATGCGTAAAATGATAGAAATTTCGTGTGTACTTAGCGCATGTTCACGTTTTATCACGAGAGCATTTAAGATTTTTGATTAGGCTACACTGCGTTGCAATGTTTCCCCGAGGAACAAATTTGCGCTATATCGAAATTGCGCTAATCGAAATTGCGCTATACGAGACATGGGTGTACAATACATTAATCATGTTAAATGGTAGAATTTGAGATCCTATGGGCCAGTTTTATTATGCATGGTTAAAATTTAGCAGAGACTGAAGGCCAGAGTAAACAAATTCTTGAATGTAAGATAATTAGTACAACTAAATGTTCTGAACTACTTTGCTTTACATTAACTTTCAAATACGTATTCTTTAGGTTACGGCTGCATCATATTCTCAGTGGCGCCGACTCCTTCGGGTCTAAGGGGGCCTGAGCCCCCTCAAAAATTCGCTATGGGCATGAGGAATAAATGCTTCAGGCTTGCCAATTTTCCCTGGAGTGTCCAAATATCGAGATTCTAGTTATCAGGGTTCTAATGTTGATCATATTACTCTTCTAAAATGCTTATAAACCTTACAACTCACTACTTCAAAATTTCCTGGGGCAAGATCCCCAGTTTGAGCCCCCCCCCCAATATTTTTTTGTAGTCGGCATCCCTCCATATTCTGGGAAACACTAACTAGACATTATAGAACAATCTTCCATTCAGATTCAAATCAGGGTCAATCTTCTCTTGAATAGAAGTGGCATGACATGTAATAAGTACTGTCTTAAATATTGATATCTGCCATGCACTTACAGAAGTGGAAATTTTTAACCATTACCTGTTGATAATTTTCCTGTATTCTCGGCTCCATACTTTGAAGCAGTCAGGAGAACCAGAGGGGACGTGGGAGAGAATATGAACTTTCTCGCCCTTCTTCTCTGCCTCCCAGAGTGTCTCAGCCAGCCACTCAAGCTGACCATCTTGATCTGATGGGTTGTACATTACCCACCTTTAAAGGCAATGATAGGAAACAGTGAAACATAGAGAATATTAAAGAGACCCGATTCCTTGATTAAACTTAACATATAATCTTGAAAAGTTCAGGTTATGTAAAATAAACCCTTGAAAACAATTATGTACATACCTGAACCTCAAGCATAAAAAATTCGGATTGGGACTTTTTTACACCTATAAAAAATTTACTTGTATTTCTAAAAAAAATCATTTGAAAAGTGCTAAATTACATAGACTCCTTATATTTCATCAGTAGTAAAAAATTAATCCTCCAGTAAAAGTTAAGAAATTTCACTCTTATTTTCATGTAAATATTAAGAATGACCCCAAATTGAGATAAACTTTCGAAAAAATACTCGTGTCATTCCTGGGTAAATTAAGTTGAAGGATTGGTAGCTCTATGCTAGCAAAGGCCCTCACTGAGCTACTGTGGCGATTTGCTTACTCTTTTCTTCTGACATAGTCGATAATGAAGAGTAAAAAATTGATTTTACATAGTATAGGCATCTCCTGAACATTAAAATGAGCAGAGCAAAATTATTTTTTCGTTGAAGACAGACCTAAGCAATCAATGGGAAATTATTTTTGTCTGGTTCTCCTCAGAATAAATAAATGCCCAATAACGCATTACAATTGAGTGCCACATTACTTACCAGTTGAATACATAGCAGGCCATGTTATGCAGGCCTATTATTCGGAGGCCAGGCTTTGCAAGGGCAGTGTAGTAACCTCCCTTCAGAATGGTAGCACGAGCATCTTCTGACAGCCATGGGGACCAAACATCAGCGACTGTTTCATATAGCCAGTTGATGGACAATTTCTCATCTGTGACGGATATTGGAGGAAACCTATTAAGAAAAAATCAATTTGTATCACACCTCTTATCCAATAGACAAAAATACAGGAAAAAAGCACCCCTACATTTCCACAATCATCCTTCTTTTTGAGAAACTGAAAATCAAATATACTGCATGATACTTATATAGCTTAGGCAGGTACGTACATGCTGAATTTTTATAAAAAATTAATGTTACATATGTATTTTGAACTTGTACATCAAATTAAGAAAAGACAAAATTTTAATGATTATTAATGTTCGACAAGGGAATACATAAATTGCATCCCAAAATACGAGAAGCATTTCAAGAGTACTCTTTTATGAATTTTCCCTGACTTTAATGAATGAATTCCCCAAGGAACTTAAGTATTTACTGGGAAAGTTAAGGGATTGGGGAAGGGAGAAATTGGCTGAAAGGTATGCCAAGAAATAAGCCTAGAGGGCAAAATACAACAAAATTAGACAAGAAAACAAAGGAACACACACATACTACCTCATTCACCTACTTGATTTGCACAAAGATCAAGTTTCTAGGTACATAGGTCTTAAGCACACACACACAGGGGCAGATCAAAGGGGGGGGCCTGGGCCCTGGGACAACCACCATGCATGAGCCTTCTAACAATATTCCTCTACAAAATTATTTATTCTTATATTTATTGTGCCTTTCTTCTTTCTATAGTAAATTTTAATGCACCCCGCCTTAGTTCTGGAAATCCACACCTATTTGTTGTTTATTACCACAGAACAAATTATGTGTTTAACTCCCCGTTTTACATAATGATGAGGAATTTTAATAAACTCGGCCTAAGTTTTGATTTCTCTATGTCTCTATCTAGATTTCAAAGTCACTAGTGGCAAAGATGAACTCAATTTAAAAATTCTACTCCTATAACATGTTTATACCTTATGTTTTATATCATTGTATCTATCTACATACATATTTTATTCATGGATGCGCAATTCTGTATAGCTCATTCTGGAATTATAACGTCTTTCCGCAAACTATTCGAGAGATTGCCTACGTAGAAAGGCCTCCTGAGCTCTCACTCCCCCTGACTGCGACCATTACTGACTTAAATATTTGAGCATAAGTTGGTACTCACACGTTGAGTGGAGAGGCTTCGTGGTTACCCAAGATGGGGAAAATCTGCTTGTCACCAAACACTGTCTTCATCTCAGTCATCACTTTCCTGATGACAGCCTTGTTCGTCTCCACAGTTGTGGCCCACACACCATGGTCAAGAAGATCCCCAGTCATCATTATGTAGTCAGCATCCTTCATAGCCAAAATTTCACAGTTCAGAGAGCAGTTGTTGGTACATGAAAGAAAATAGAGTGATGAAAAACTCCACAGCACCCGCATTGCATTCAAGGTCGGTGGGTATTTGGTGGAGGTGATAAATGATGGCTTCGGTTTGTTAGCCACACAAGCAGATACTGCAGGCTAAGCACTGGGGTAGAATTCTTGAATGACCTTGTGAATGCTTGTAAATCATTAGTTTGGTTGCGTCACCTTATATTAGAGTACATAACTGTTTGGTTTAACTAGAATGATATTTAAACCAATTTGAAAATTTTTCTAGAGAATTTTTAGGATAAGCTGTGCTTTGAAAGCAGCATGGTATAGAATACTTGTGTTGAATCATTGGACTAATATGCAATTCTTACATCAAACACATAATCATAATCATGTAACTATGTACATACATTGTTGTTTTATTTATACAATACATTTGTTAATCACGTGTTTCCTTGGAGAGTTTTATGTTTCAGCTGCCCCATTGTAATGTCATATATTGTAAAACTACATCACTGTCCCTAAAATCAATAATTAAATCATGAGTAGTTTAGCGATGAACACCCTGCTTGTGTTCAACAGATGCAGGCATTATATATTGGAAGTTCGACATATTTAAATAAAAGATGGTAGCACTTTTCCACAATATTTTAATGCGTACGATGCGTTTCGGCTCACAGAGCCATCAGTGCTACCGTGCTTGCGGTTTAGAATTAGAATTTTCCATGCAACCAAGCATTCAAGTTCACGCAAAGCTAGCTCCAATGGTTGCAATGTGTTAAGGCTGCAGGGTAGATGCTTGGGCTAATGACTTTGATACTTGGATAGACTTCAGTTGAATTCAGAAACAAATGAAAGGTCTCAAGGGCAAGGCTGAAACATTCTAGCTTAGCAAATTGGACACCGCTTTCAGAAATATGTACTTACATTGTGGTTGGCATTAATATTCTCAAACAAGGATTGTACTGCAGGCCAAGGCAGGTCGCACGATCGGTAGTCGCCCCAGTAGCCTGCCTGGTCGCTGGGGTCTGTGGGGTGACCCTGGCCAGCTCGACAGCAAGCGGGCTCGTCACACGCTGCATTGCCCCCAACCTCATAGTTCCTGTCATAGTGCAGATCCGTCACTTGGACTATTTTCATGCGGCCAGCCTGAACATTGAGATTGAATGGAAGTTGGAATATGAAGACTAAATTGAAAGATACAGTGTGAAACAAAGAGACTGCAGCAAAGGTAACAGAACAAAAGATTCTTTCATTTAAAATGCTTTTGTGCTATACCCTAAAATATTGGAAAATTCTAATGAGAAAATTTCTAAGAAGAAATTGGGCATTTTTCTTATAAGAAATTTTCTCATAAGAACTTTTCTTATAAGAAAATTTCATTCAGAAACATTCTTATAAAAATTGCTTATAAGTATCAATTACAAAATGATATTTATAATAAATTTTCTGATGGAAATATTTAATATAAATATGATATCATCATGCTTTAAACACTTGTGCAAACTTCTATGAAAAAGCTACATAAGATTTACATCCCTGATAGCCCTTAATGATGAATTATTAACCCTTTCGAGACGGCATAGTTTTCGTCTCAGCATGACTGCTGTACTGAGCCCCAAAAGACTTCTTTCTCGTGGTACGGAGCATTTTTGGAGGACATTCAAAGAAGTGTCTCACGGAACCTTTTTCGACCCCTCCTCGCTGGAACTCCGAATTATTTCGGACTCCGAGAGTAGTTGTGCTCCCTCCTTTCCTGGTTTACGACCATAACTGCGGCATTGGTTCGCGGTCAACTTATGTAATGCTTATATGTATTTAGCACATGGATAATTGTTGCTTGCACGTAAATTGCAGCCTTTGAATTGAATTCCTCATTTTTTTACAAGCATTGTCAAATTTTAAGCGAAGTTCTAAGGTCGTATTTAACGCATTTAATGCAGCAACAATTTCCATGTTGATTTTTATACATAACTCGAGATATAAGTTAATATTTATCGCAGGATTTCGTTTAAAAATTGTAAATGCTGTTTAAAAGACCAAGAATTCATTTCTTAGTTTATTTTTCTTGAGAAATGAACAAATATTTATTTGGAAAACTGACTGGATAAACAATTGCATGACTGCTGTCCCTTACCGCTAAGAGGGGTTATAAAAGACGAGGGGTCCAGGTACCTGCTCCCGGATTCCGAGGGTAAATCCTAAAACCCGCAGCGATGGGTCCCGAGACAAAGACGACATAAATCCGCGACCGTCCTAAAAGGGGGAGAGCTAGAAAATGTATATACATGGCTTTCGTTCTCCTGGCCAAGAAAATCTCACACGTAAATATACGACCGTCGTCTCCCGGGTCAGGAAACGTCCATACGTATATATACGTGTGTACTAGGGAAAAGGTTAAGCCCTTATAAGGGCTAATGAATTATTGATGGTTAGCATCTCTCTAACCATTTTTATCTTTTTTTTCATTCACTTTCCAAACGTATCCCAGGATGAGGAAGAATTTTAATGGTTCATTTTCTACTCCGTTTCCAAAGATTTTCCATATTTCTGGATTACCATGGGGGTGACCAAGTAAAATATTGTAATGGCAAAAGGATAGATGTATGGATAAATTTATTGGTCCCGTTGGTATGTTATTACATACATACAGACCCCATCAAATAAAGAATAAAAGTAAAATATAATACATTGGAAGTACGTATGTATTAGAAAAGTTATACGCATACATATATATTATCAGTCATTTGACAAGACTTCTCTAACATTGTAAAAACAGTTTTCAAGGAAATATTTTTTTGATTTAATTTTTAAACACACCAGTCTTTGCTCATTTTTTATTTCAACTGGCAAATGGTTCAATAATTTACAACACACATAAGTATGCCTTTATTGCTGAACAGAGTAATATTGTGTGTGCCGGTTACATAATTGGATTTTTTAGGTAGGAAATACATCCATATGAGTGTCAGTAGATGGAAGAGTGGGATTGAGAGCTGTGTATAAACAACCTTTGGATTGTTGTGTCACAATGATCTTAATTAGACATAGACAGAGTGCCGAGAGAAACTTGACCGATAATGGAAGTACATAATTATAAAGAAAGGCAATGGTTACTCACGTCATTGGGAATGAATGGCCTTAGTTCTGGTTTCTCACCATACTTTGTCAAATCAACGGTCCACTCATAGGCATCGTCGGTGAAAGGGCACAGATTTTGAAACACCACACCACACATCCGCTCTGCAGTCACTGGAACCTGGGAGTTGTTGGCAATGTACAGAATTGGATCCTGAAAAGCAAGAAGAAAAAAAAATTTAGAGTGACATTGCCATTCTACGATTGCATACCATATATTTATATTAAAAAATTATGTAGATGACTTTTTAGAAAAAAGTGAGGTGGTCTTGTGGACAAACAAACAAGTAAGTCCCTGAACTCTAGCTACAGCTAAATCAACTTCGTGGAAGGTCCACATGTTTTTTACTGCTTCAACCATTTTACTGAAATTTGAGCATCTTCCTGTGTTCAATATTCAAGAATAAAGACTTTTTTGTCACTGATTCACAGATTTTTCCTGATCTTGGCTACAACACTGTTTTCACAATCCAAAGTGCTGAGAGTACGAATGAATTCCATATTTGAGTCAATCCACATAACATATTACGCATTTGTTTCATGTTATATTTCATTACCCGATGAATCCCAATCATTTACATGGAAACATATTCTCAACCCTCAAATTTAAAATCTGATATTTATTTTTATCATTATTGACCAAAACAGGGATAAAAAAATATTACCTCTTTCCGACACGGAATGTCATTCAGTTTTTAAAACAAAAAGTTACCCTCAGTCCCTAATTTTTATTAATAAATCACATAGACCTTAATCAATAAGTCACCGCTAATATTTTCTTCCATAAGATAGTATAAAACCATAGGGCCCTAATCAGCTCCTAATAACTATAGTTAGGGAGGTGGTTCATCAATTTCCACAGTGCCTTGTAATTCATATTACCTTTCAGCAACAATGTATCTGAGGTCTGATACATATTGAGAAGAGGCTTTTAGAAATCAATTATTTTGAAACGCTAGTTTTTAAGCTGATGATAAAAAAAAAACATTTTCATCGGACAGTCACCTTCAAGGATGCCATCTTTTTTTTACCATCATTTTTCAAAAAAACTATGGGGAATGGCTGCCCTTCCACTTAGCCTGTTACAGCATAAAACAGGTACTTTTATGCCAATATTTTAAAATGCGACAGATAAAGTGAAACTACAGCTCAACTTAAGAACACTCACCACATTGAGTTCCACAGCTCCTCGGCAAACTTCCTCTGGCTCTATCTTGAAATTAACACAGAGGTTGACAACATACTCGACCAGCTCATCCCGAGATGCTCCACTTTCATATTTCTTCAGCACAGTGTTTATGGCAAAGGTACACAGAGTGCACGAAAACTGAAAGGAGAAGCATTATCATGGCATTATTATGCAATGTATTAGGAGTAAGTAGTCATTGGGAGTTTGGAATGTTAGTGACCCCTGAACCCAAATGAGTTTGAAGAAATTAAAGTTACACGGAATACTGAAGTAGTTTTTTAATATAAAATTGGTTGCTCAGTGGCAAAAATACAAATTATTGTTTTATTTTAAAAAGACGTCAATCCATAATGATTTATCTAGAATTATCAATTAATATCATGCCTTTCCTGATAGATTCTCATTCAACTCCCTAACATGAATTAAACCAGTATCCCTGGAAGCATTTCTGGCTATACTCGTGGTTTGAAACTCAAACTTGAACTGATCAATAGTCACAATGGAAAAATATTTCTTACGATATTTAAATGATGTTTTTGATTTCTAAAAGAGTGGTTATAAAACCAAGTTATACACACTACTGAATTCTTAGATAACTTTAGCATCGAGAGTTTACTAGATTTTAGGTAAAAATCAGAGAACATAGTTTATCCCTCTCTACACAAAAGGGAAAGTAGAATGCAAATATTAACCAGAAATGTGTCCCCTCAACAATGAAGCCTATTTATCTACTGTTGACTCTTTCATAGATATGTTCACATTTTATTTCAATATTTTGATACATTTAGGAAATTAACTGAACTTTTTTTTAATGTTCATCACATTCACACCAATTCAAACGAAGGAGAAAATTTTTTTTAAGAACGGATTACCTGAAAGAAGGGATTTGGTCCAGTGAAGAGCCCATCTCCTCGAAGGGAATGCGGCGCACTTAGCTCATCAAAATACCAATTCAAGCGCTCCTTCTTCTCCTGAGATAAAGATCTTCCAGCCCTCTCGTTTGTCCATGCCTCTTCAAACAGACTGGTGAACTCCTCTTGTGATAACTCAGATTGAATTTCTCTATCTGTCAATGTATAATCACGATTAGTACTGAATCAGACCAAGGGTCCCTTCACAAGGAAGCTACAAAGTGGTACTTACTAGAGGTACATTTTATGTTGTCAGAATCAGTAGCCTAGCTAGGAATTTGAAATGGGTGGGTTTACCGGAGATTTCGGGACCCTCCCGGGTTGTATGGAAAACGCCCCAGGGCACAGGGGGTTAAGGGGTCCTCTTTTGAGGGCTCAAGGGGGGCTTATAACCCAGAAACCCCCTGTAGTTACGCCACTGGTCACAATCACCATGGTACACAAGACTATAAGGACGTTTAATCTGTGAGTGATGGCACTTCCGTAACATGTCTAATGTTAGTGCAGCTCACTAATTAGAACTACAATTGACTAATTGAAATTCATTATTACAGATGGATGTAAGAATGATAAAAATTGTTTAAATTTAAGTTTCTTAAAAATTAATACCCTGGTTTGTGTGATTGCCCAAATATAATGATTAGAAAATTTTCCTGATTTGTGAGCAAGCTTTTTCAATTCTCAATCACAAAAATCTGATAACTCATATTTTTTTCAACCTGAATATTTTCTGTTCACCCAAAGAATTTGATATTTTAAAAAATGGCAAATTCACATTTTTTATTTTCCAAAATCTGTTTCCATTTTTTTATTATGCAATTGAGTAAAAACTTTGAATCTTGTACTTCTAAACATAGAAAGAATAAATTTTTTCTCTTAAAATAATATCATCCAATATAGCATTGAGATCTTTTGATTTACAAAAAATGTTAATGGTGGGATAATTTTAAAACATCTGTAAAATTAATTTCAGTCAGATATAGAGGTTCAGAATAAAAACCTTCTCAGCTTCAAAACAGATTAAAACATGGAATTGTAAGTTCCAAATATTAACTTGTCAAATACACATTTCAAAACCGCGGGGGATAAAAACCTTCTCAGCTTCAAAACAGATTAAAACATGGAATTGTAAGTTCCAAATATTAACTTGTCAAATACACATTTCAAAGTGTGGAATTTCACTCTCACTCTGCAAGGCAGAACCACAGCGCACTAGTGTTTGCGGGTTTGGGATGATGGAATTTTCTGCTGTGTTTGCTTTTGTCTGTTGGTCATTCCTAGAGTATTCATTGCTGATATGATCATTCATTGTGAAATTTATTAAACAACAACTGCAACGGACCTTGAATTGTCAAGTGGCTTCACTTTTTCCCCAGTAGTAATATCATTACTACTTGTGCTGTCAACCAAATACATGCCTTCTTTTTTGAGTTCCCTGTTCAGTTAAAGGTGATGCATACCTTACAGGGCCACCTACAGGCCTCATATTTTTAGAAAATATTTCTCATGTTTTGGATGCATTCACCAATTGCAACTACTCCATAGTGTAGTAACTCAGAAGTTAATATTCAACCATTTATGCCACCTTACTCACTATACCATCTGACTATGTCCCTGCCTATCTGAGCCATCTAATGGCATATTTTTTTGGGATCAAGGATCAATTAACTAGAACCAAGAAGAGCTTTTACTTACCTGGAGTACCAGATGTGAACGTAAGTAGTCCCAGCAGAAGGACAATGCATATGCTGAGAAACCTAGCCATTGTGGCAAACTATGAGAGACAAAACTGCATGAGAATGTCTCCAACTGGTGCTTATAAGCCACTCATAATCAAGGCAGATAAGCACCCCCATAAGCTGTCCCACTCCATCTATCTCTTCCCCTTCTTCATAATCAATGCTATCTCACTCGTCATCCTTTTCACATTCAAAGATTCCTTGAATATGCTGGTATCTGAACTAAGGGATGTGTTGAATAAACAGACATCACTAAAAATAAGTGGGGCAATAGAATTTCTGCTCCAATCCAAATATTTTTTAAATTCAAACCTAACAAAGAAAAATGAATAACCAACAAGGCCTTGGAATAAAAGAAGTGAATGAAGATTGACGATTACTCCCTATAACCAACAAAGCCGTATACCTTTTTGCAACAGTTTATTCTGGGAAAAAAACTTCCTACAAGTAGAGGCATTACACTAATAATTTAATAATAGATAATAATTTCTGGCTTCACATTGCTGAATCTCTGATTAGGTATGATAAAAATCACTTCCTTCACATACACATAATAAAAATTGAGGCTTTAACAAATTGAGTGGATTTAAATGAGTTAATTTATATACAGAATTGATTAATCACATCTTTCTGCAGCCCTGACCAAGAATGTAGCAATATTGGGGTAGTGGGTATCCATTTAAGAGGTTCAAAACACAAAAGTTAGGGAGATGGGTAGCTACTGCCAAAGTATGAACTGAATACCTCCTTCTAGCCTGAAATCTAGTCCCTTTCCAACAATCATCCCAAGCCATAAATCTTTTCTGGCAATTACCTTGGCCCTCATGCTCACTCTGTGTTAATTTTGTGCCATTGCTAGATGTCCTGCTTTTCTACACTGGATTCGCCATACCAGGGGCGCAGCTAGGAATTGAGGCTGGGGGGTTTAGGCGCAATTAATACCGGGGTGTGTGGAGGTATGGAATACCCACCAGGATAAGTGGTAGGTGCGAGATTAATAAATTGTGGAATTTAAAGGTAAATGGTTCAAAATGGTGAGTTTTACGGCTTTCAGGGGGATATTTTATTAATCCTTACACTATTCTATTAGTAATATCAATCCAATCTAGTAAAATGGATTAAGCTTAAAAATTTCTCTGAGCTCTGGGGGGGGTTTATCCCCTAAAACGTTGCAAGTCTCACTTGCAAGTCCCAATGCTGCACAAGTGGAGGAGGTCAAGGCAGAAGCTCGAACTTGAGGTTACCAAAACTCGAGTAGTTCACTATTCTGGGATTGCTGCTGTCACGCAGGTACTCTTTTCAAACAATAAGAGGCAGCAATCCCGAGATGCAAATGAAAAGGGCAGAATCCCACTAGCATTTGATGGGCTTTTAAGCCCTCTGAAATATTTGGAAGATACAGCAATAAGAATACCTCCTCCCGATGAATCTAACCAAAAGAACCCTCAATCCAAATGGACCCCATGGATTGTTTTACATCCTTGCCTGGGCCGGCTCTCGTCGGCACTGCCTATATATTTTTTTTAACTTATATAGCAGCTAAGGAGAGGATCCGCTATGAAACGTGAGATAGCGCGTGATGAGTAAAGGCTCCATTTCCAATGGCATTACATTTTTCTTTCGCAAAACGATTCCGGTGGTGAAAAATAAACACGTTTTCGATATGTACCCGCGACACGCGCTCATAGGAGGTACGAGGGTGGCAAACTGCGGGAATAAGTAGGGCGCGGGAGAATGAGTGGATCGACGCAGGGTTATCAACATACGGGTTTTCTCCGCTGACGACCAAGTTCTCAATAAAGCATCGAAGTAACGGGAAAAAAGTCTGAATAATACTCAAACTCACCGTCATCTTTCCCCGCACGTTGGCCGATTCATATCTCGGCATCCGCGCAGCGACGTCAACAGTCACTTTTTTTTGTCGCGTTCGTATTTCGCGACGCACGCGTCACGGCAGAAATCACAGTCGGATATAGCAGCAGACAACACGCATTCCTTCGGCACTATGACCATTACCCAGGGCAAATCCAGGATTTTTCTGGGTGGGGGCACAAGGGCCTGACTGGCAAACGGTCTTCTCATATTTGAGATTAAAAACAGCATACTACAACTATTACGCACTTAACGAAATATTCGCTTTCTTTTGATATGGAAGTTATTAGTATGAAATTATTGTGGCTCCATAATACACAAAACAAAACTAACGTAATGATAGCCGTGTTAATTTTTTTTTTCTATTTTTTTAAGCGCCTGGGGAAAGGCACGTGGCCCCGTGCCCCCTCCTAATTCCGCATATGCCTTCTACAGTTCTACTCTACTCTACCACGCTTCTCCCATTACCACACGCTGACGTCCTTTTTCTCACATTAGGCATTTATAAATTACGACATTTTTAACTGAACACTAAAACCGGCAGCGTAAAAATCAAGGATTCGTAAAGTTATATTAGTCTAACTCAAATTAAACGTTTTGGTTTCCATCATATTCTCTCCTATTTTCATGGGTGGTAGCCTTCAATAGTTGGCAAAAAGAAATGATTACTATACTTTACAGTCTCCACATTTCACGGTATAGCCGCAGTTCGGTTTAAGGATTGAAATTTATTTGGGAAGATGAAATATTTATGATTTGCCATGAGAAAAAAATTCCTCTGGACCGCGAATTTTTTCTCATGGCAATCCATGAATATCTTCTTTGAGTCTTATTCTTTCCGATTAAAAAGCCACTTAAACGGGACAACGTCGCGGTTTCTACGTCCATTGAAGGTAAGCGTACAGCCCTCTGGATCAGCATACGCCTAAAATCGTCGCCATAGCTTCATTTGTTCGGTCATATTACTCGGCGGTTCGGTGTTCATCTTAAAGGCCCTCGATCATTAATTCTCGGTCAGGATTTCTCGAAGATACTATAGGCAAATCTGAATGTTTTTTTTTTTCGAATTCAGGCCTGGAAAATGAACTGCAATGCCTCTGACATTCAAGAATGGGTTTAGAAGAGCCCTTGTCGGTTTTTACCTGAAGTGCTGCACCATCTGCAGGGTGGGGTGGTGTGGGGTATGGAATCCTGCCCAGGTCAGAAGGGGTCCAAAGACCTCCAGACGATTTTAGAGCATCGTCATTTACATTAAATTATTCACTCAGTGAGACAACCTCAAGGGCAGGCGAGCACTAGCGCGACCACGACCTGTGGCACACTACCAGTTTTAGCATTGCAACAAATGGAGCAACGTGCACTAGACAAAGTGCGACTCGTTGGTCGGACCCGAGTCGTCCGACCAAAATTTTTGAATTTGGTCGTCCCCGACTCAGGGGTCCTTGCAGCCAAAAATTACACATATTGTAATGGCGCGCCGCGCACTGACTCCGACTTCACTCAAACCTGGCTATACCGATTGAGCAAGTGGACAGTGAACGTGTTTTGCTATCGTGGGTGTGGTCGTGCTCTGGTCGGAAGGTGTGCGACAGAGATTTGTCGTGGTCACGCTAGTGCACGCCTGCCTTAAGGCTGCTTTGGATAGGTGTGGGTAGAGCTCAACACAGACTTATTAGCCACAGGAGTGAGAATATCACACATTCTGGGTTGTGGGCCTGTTCCTCCTCGAACTTTGAGGATTTCATTTGGGGGGTGTCTGAAGGCTTCACCTGAGATCAAAACCATGGACTCTTTGGTCAGTAGCTAAGCGACCTAACTATTATGCTACAATACCCCCCATTTTGAGATTAATAGAGAGAACAAAAAAACAGCCAATTCTACACAACGTGTAAACAAAATGATGTGGGTCTTTGCTCATTTACATTGCCAATATCAAAAATTATTTTGAAATATATTTCCATTCATTAGCATTTGCAATAAATAATATAATGACTTTGAGGGCGTCTATATTCATATGCTTTCAGAGCTGATATCTCAGCATGTCACTCTGGACGTGAACTTTTATGTAGGTGCCGTGATTGCTTTCCACTCATATGATATCTTCCAGTGGTGTAATGGAGTCAAATCAATGCTTAATAATAACCTAGAAGTTATGAAATCATATGAAACCTAGGTGCTCAAATTATCTTTGTGATAAATTGAATCTCATTATTCAATATCGAAAACCTTTAAGATAAGCTGGCTTATCATCCTCAAATTATTTTTGCCTTGGTCTTATCAAGGTATTTTATCCGGAAAATTTTATCTTAAATTTTAATCACAAATCAAAAATCTTCTTTCACAAATCAAAATTCTTTACCTTAAGTAAATATTTTCGATTGGTGACTTCAGCACTTGAATTAGTGATTTTAAAAATACTTTTAATAAGTGATTTGAAGAATCATCTTTGAGGTTATGGAGAATACCAAAGCCACCACAGAGGTTTTAGCAGGCTTAAAAAACCTTTATCTCATTCTTAAGTTGTGAATATAAAGATAATCTGAGACTATAGCACAAGCCTTAGATTTTTGAACTGCTGAGATCAAACATCTTCCACAGTGATACAGAGGATATCATATCAGAGCCAAACTAAATTTCTGTATCCAATAGAAATGATAAATGTAAGAGAGACACAATACCATGTAGAAAGAAAAGTAAATTCGTTTTTCGGAGATAATATAGGCCATGATAAAAGCAGGGTCACATTATGGTTGTTGTTTTGGAGGAGGGGAGGTTTCTGAACAATAAAAATTTACAGTACTTTTCCACACGATTTAATTAATACGACCGGTTTCGTCGCAGAGGCGACATCATCAGGTACAGAAATCGTTATAATAACAGTTATTTTGTTGTTGTTTATCTGGTTGTTATTACGCAACCAGAACTAACTAACTATTATAACTGTTATTATAACGGTTTCTGTACCTGATGATGTCGCCTCTGCAAAAAACTGGTCGTATTGAATAAATCATGTGAAAAAGTACCATAACTTTTTATTGCTCATAATGGATTTTCACAAAGTACAGCCAGAAACAATAGTTTAGGGGAGGTTTCGTTGATGCTTGGTGGTATGCAATTCCTCTCAGCATGAATGTGACTGCTTATAAACAAGTGGCTTTTAGATATTCTCCCATTATCTTATAAAACTTTTTGCAGAGCTGGTGAAATAAAAACGTGCATTAGAGAGACCTCTCAATGATTACCATCATTCCTATTTCTCCAGATTTTTTTCCAGGAATTGTGGAGGGGAAGGCAGATACCCCTCTCCTTATAATCCACCACTGATTTAAGTTAGGCTAGAATCAACTCACTTCCAATGCATACCTACACTTAAAATTTCAAATGAACTCTTTCACATTAATAGATAACTGGTGTTCTGACAGTCCCCCTACACTTCTTTTTGAGATGGTTTGTAGGGGAGAGTATAGTTGTACAAGTATGGCAAAGTATATACACATGTATGAACAAATCCAAAATCATGATGACACTTGCATTGTTTTCTACCCCAATCCAACTATCTACAATGGACTCACTATCTCTTTCCAATCACAAACTTCCTATTTCTCAGAGAAGAGATAAAACTTGACATCATAGGAATTCCCCTCAAGGTAAGTACATAATAAAAAACTCACCAGCAACAGGGATTGGAAATTATGTATATCAAAGGCAAAATCTGCTGGCTTGGGATCCAGATAAATAAAAAGATTATACATAGGTACTCTCTACTTGAAAGACCTAAGCATTTCTATCATTACTTGTCATATTTGATTACTTGATAGAACTGAGCAGCAGAAAATGAAAATACTCATACCTAATTATAATGATAAATACAAACATGAGAGGAGCAAATATAATTTAAGTGGGAATTGCCACATGACTTGCTTTAATTTAGTGTTTTTTCAAAATATTCCTAAGAAGTGTGAAAAAAGTGATTATGTGTAAAAGTGAAAAATGAATTAAGTTGAGGTGCTCATTGGCTTCAAGTGAATTGAATAAATTAGTTAACAAATGCCAAATGTAATAGCTATTTCCAAAGCAGGTTTTTCAGTTGACTTATTAAATGGAGTGGGGAATGTGGAATTGAAAAAGGGCAAGGGACGACCTGGAATGAGTTACATAGGACAGTTTATAAAGGATGTAAAAGAGAAGAATTACATCGCTATACAAAGGTTAGCGGTTAGGAGAGAGAAATGGAGAGCTGCGTCAAACCAGTCTTAGGATAGTGGACTAATGATGATAATGATGGGGAATGTGAGTTAACCTGTAAGAAGTGGAGTGAAAACCAGGTTCTAGCGAATCTATTCCCTAATTTAATTTGAATTCGGATATTCATTTCTAAAATTCACTTGCATAGAAAAATGAATATTGCTCAACGGAATACAGAAGTACAATCCCAATACTTCAATACTTCCAAAAGGTATCCACTGAAGTACAATTGGTGTTGAAGAAAGTATTAAATATACTTATATACATTAAATTTCTCAAAACTGAATAAATTATCTAAATAACAGGAAATTAATACCACATCAAGAAGGGGTACATATGTCATGTGAGCTCTCTAACTAGGTGCCTGGTTACACAGTACACTTACCTCCATGAGTTAATATGTAAGTGTATGAATGAGAGAATGAAAGCAAGAAAGAACCGTGTAACCACCCAACTTGAGTGAATGCATGTACAGAAAATAGAACCTGCTTAAACTTCGTTCATGAAATCATACATTTTTAATTACGTTCCATCAAAATTGTTCGTGCAATTGAGACATCAACTCAAATAGGTTCATGTGCCATATAATCAGGCCTTTCCAGTTAAAAATTTCAAGGGCACATCAATTGCAGTGACAGATAATCAGACAGTAAGTCAAAGACAATAGCAATAGATAACAGAATAAAGAGGCAATTGAATGCACATGTTAAATCTGGCGTTTCCAGAGCTGGCTGAATCCAGAGCATTTTGGCACAGCATCATTTTGGACCAAAGTCTTGCCTCACACACACCAAAGGCTTATCAAGATATTTCTCAAATCTGCAAAACATTAAAACTGCCAAATATCAGCTTCAAATGATAAGAATCAGCTATTTTCAAGGATCAAAACAATACATGCAATCAACCATCTCAAGGTAATCTATTCCATCCAAAGATTAGATAACTGTTCCTATCTTCAAAGACACATTCAAAACAATTTCACACCTCTGTCTTCACTTCCCATTGTCATGATTTGACCTCACATTTTATCCAAGAAAAACAGTCCAGATGACAACATAGGGAAGTCCATAATGAATCCTCAAAATGTTTATTTCTCTCCTATCATGCCTCATGTATAATTTGGCCCCATTGGCACACAGTTGTAATGGATAACAATTTTATAGAGGAAAAGTTAACTTCTTTCAATAATTCGCATTAATTTACAGAAAAAATTACCCTGGACCGGGAATAGAACCTTGAACCTTTGGCTTTTGATTTCTCCTCCAGGAAATTTTTGTATGAGATAGTTACGATGTAACCAACTCCCAGTCACATTTTTCTTTCTTATTTAAAACAAATTCAATGAACCTTTGCTATTACACAACACTTTAAAAGCTTGCCTCCTTGCAGAGTGTATTAATGGTTATTATAATACAACTCATAATTGAAAACACTTAGTTCAATCACCAACGTAGTTAAACACTTTATTTTAGTTAGAAATTAACTTTTTCATAAGCAACACCAACATTTTAAGCTTTTTAAAGATATATTGGGCCCCATTTACACTTTTAATCTCAATACTGTCTCGATACGCTGTTAATCTCCAGTCTCAATACACTTACGTTATTTTTCAGACATCAACAATTTCACATAGGGAGGTCATTGTTCTTCTTTCCTTTAATATCCTTGAAGGCTGAGCTTATCAGTCACTGAGGATTTCTGCCTTCACCTCGACAGCTGCAAGTATGGGAACAGTCTGTCTCCTCCCTTATTTTTAGATTTTTGGGTCATATAGTTTATCTCTTGGGTCTCCTGCCCGATTCCTTCCTGGCCTCCCTTTAGATTACTGGGTCCTCTTTCGTCACCTTGATACTCTGTTATCTCCACTGCCCAACGTCTTTATTTTCTAACTTCTGTCCTTTTCTCCTCCGTGTGCCCTTTTTTATCTTAACCCCTCCACTTATCTCTCCTGACTCCCTTGTCACTTATTGTTTACATGTGCCTGTTTTGTCAAAGCAAACCCTTCCCATTTTCTTCCAAACTCTACCTACCATGATCACCTCACCCGTTCTAGAAATAACATCCATTCCAACCAATATTCCAGCTCTCTCTGCCTAAAAGGTCCCTACCACTCTGCCTCGATCCTATACAGTAAAGTTCCCGATGAAATAAAAAATTGCAAATCACCTTCCGAATTCAAAAGGAGACTAAAAAGCCTCCTAGCTGAAAAATGCTATTACAGTATTAATGAATACCTGGAGGATGCATTATAAAGGAAATTTTCTAGATGGCAACTTGAATGCCTATAATTTTCCATACTTTCTGTTAGTATGTTTATAACCCTCTCAGCTCTGTTTCTAATGTTTTGTACATATAGTGAAATGAATATCTTGAGAATTCCCAAGAACCTGGAAAATTTTCAATCATGTATGTATGCTGATATCTCATATTGACTTTAGCCTTGCAGATGTATAATTTGCCAATGGTGAAATAAATTTATTATTATTATTATTATTGTTACTTGCTTATTATTTTGCATCATCCAGAACTCCCCTGATGCAAATATCAATTTAATTTAGGCATCCCTAGTTATCCATTGCTACATATGCTATTTTATTATGATTTATCCACTATTATTTTGCATTGAAATTTTTCTACAGATTTTACCTATGGTAGTTTGGTTTTTGCTTTAGCTTTTGAAAATACAAGGAATGGGTAACCAAGTGGACCAGCGAGGAATTCGAAAACCTACACAAAAAATAGAATAGAAGTTATTTTTAATCCGTTTCATACAAAGTAAATACAACAGTATAATACAATTATTCCATTGTACCGGATGATGTTTTGGAGAAAATCACCAGTTTGGAACCTCATAAAAATAAAAGGCTCCTTCGAAACTAATCAAACTTATACAAGTTTTTCAGAACAAGGGGTTATGTTAAAAAAATAATATTTAAATGGCAATGGAGTGAAAATCTCAAAGACATATTACTAAATCATGATTTATAAATTACCTTGCATCCTCCCAAAGAAAACCCAGGTTCTGAAATGAATCCAAGTGATTCTTAGTTCATAAATCAATCCCACTTTGGAAATTGAGAAAGCATTCATTCCAGTGCCCACCTCCACATCACTGCATTGGGACATTTTCCCCATCCATATCATCTCCAATGTCTAAATCGTCCAACATCTCTTCTAGGGTGATTTTCGGCATTGTTTCATCTTCATCAGGGTCATTCACATCCACGGCACATGGAGCTTTCCTTGCCTTGTAGATGTTCACATTCTGGCGATAGCCAGGATCTTCTTCCAAATCTTCAAGAAACTCTTGATAATCCCTGTTTAGAAATAAAACAAGATTTTTGAGAGTCCATAATTTTAATTTTAATTGTTTGAGGACCTTGAGGAAAAAAAATATTTTGCTCTACCATCAGTGAGAAATATCCATGATGACCATAAGGCCGCTTTCAGATGATACGAATTTTCACCGGTCGCTGTTCATGGCACTGCACCGTGAAATGCAGAGAGTCATCTCGTCTGAAAGAAGTCTCAATTTCACGGTCCATGCCGTGAGCGGCGGCCACTGAAAAGTCGTATCGTTGGAAAGGGGCCTCAGGATAGCATTGTAAGTATTTCATGCTGTAGACAGTGCGGCACCGTGCCACATTGAATTGGGTACCGTGGATACCACGGCGGTTTCCAAGGTGCCGTGCCGTCAACGGTGCCATTCGACTCGTCTGAAGGGATCCCTGGAGAACTATGGTTATTTGAAAGCACAGTGCTGTGTCATGATAGGTGACCGGGGAAAAGTCATCACGTCTGAAAGCGTCCTAAGATGATGCATATAGCAATGGAAGGATTCACTTGGCTACTATTATTCTCATGAAGAACTTGGACAAACTGTTCCTACACCTGGATACCCTTTCCTCACCTCTAAGTCATAAAATTCAGCTACATAGCTCAGCAAAACACTGCTGGTCAAGGCAAAGACCCAGGAGAACTATGAGCGTAGAAGTAAACTGAACACATGGAATTGGACATCCACATTGATAATTCTCGATAATTACATATACAAGCACTTTTTCAAATACATTATGGCAGTACAATAGCCTTAAATACACTTTCCCCAAAGATATTCAATTATTAGTGGCTCTAATTTTTGCCAAAGCTATATAATCTGTGCACTGGTCCCCACTGACCTGACATAGTGCTACGGCACATCAGCAATGAAACCTGAGCTCCATTGAAATCAAAACATAAAATTGCTTGAATGGAGACATAGTAGAGTTTAATAATATTGTTCATGACACCAGAGATGAAAAGCACAAGTCTACAAAACGTAAACTTAGGTCTTTACACCAGGGGTATTAACTCTGCCGGGGAAGTACCTAGCAGCGGAAGTAAGGGGTGCAGGCTGTATTTAGACAGTGCTGTGGTACAAGGTAGTGCCATAAGGGGGGAACGGATTGTGGGGGACCATAACTCGTAAACACTTAATAGATTCATATAAGCAAACAAAATTTCATCCCTAAAGAACTCATTCCAATTCAAGTTTTTCTCTGAGATAGTCTTTTCAGCCTCAAAAAATCCAATTATGGGTCATGAGTACTTAGGGCCCTTAGGGTTCCTGTCATTTTAAAGTAACCAAATTTTATTACATAAATATGAACTTCATTTAGGTCATTTTAAGACTACTGTCTGTAAAAAAAAGTACAGAAGGCAACAGTACCAATCAATTTTCAATTGACCCACTGGTTTTGAAGTTAGCAGAGGTTTGCGTTGTTTACAACAACTCCGTTAATTTTAGTGGTATAAACAATTTGTTTTCGGCAAACTGCCATTAAGAGATGTGGCTTCTTTACATCAAAATTTCAAGTTAAAGGAACGAAAACTACGGGAATGCCAAGCGCTCAAAGGTGGGTAACTTGATTTTATGCGCAAAAAACGGGTACATACTTTTTTGAGAAAAAATGAAGTACAGGAAAAACTATTGAGACGAAGATTAAAGTTGTGGCATTTTTTAGTGTCCTCCCCCTCCATGTGTTCCAATGAATATCCCTCTGATTCGACTGATGTCTCAAACCCAGAAGTTTGAGGGGAAAATTCTGGGTGGTATGCTGTTGACTCAAACCCAGGGGATGATGTTTTGTGGAGCAGCCGGTCAACAGGGGCAGTGACTCAGCAGTCAAGACTTCGCCCTGTTTACCCCTCCACTCCCTGGAAAAATCCCTCCCCTCAAATCCTGTCTCGTCGTGCTCTCTTCTCTCTGGGCGCTGGTGGTGAATGGATGGCTAGTGGGACATTGGCCGAACTTAGAAAAATTACACTGCTGGTATTAGTTTTTGGTAATGTTTGCCATGGCATCTTTACTTATCATCATTGTTTTATGTAATACGTCTGATTTGAATACTCTACATTGAATAGATATCGAACGATAATAACTCGTAAATTTTTTGGCAACCTTTTTCTTGTGAGCTGATTTTCTTGTTTGTGGAGTCTTTCCCTGATCCAGTTTGTGACCGACGGTTGGAGTATTTCCCTATGTCTGGGCTTACGTGAACAATCAACTAGACAAAGTACATGATACATCGTAGAAATAAATTCTATTTCGTATGATTTTTGTTGCATTGAAATTGATAGCTTCATTTAGATGCTAAAGCTCCTCAAACTCAGGTATCTTGCTTTTTTTTTTACAGGCAGTAGTTCAATAAAACTTTTCTAAATTCTGAAAAATAAGGGACAACCTAATATAATCAATAGGGTGGTTTCCTATTATTTTTTTATTGCCTAAATCGAAAGATTACTACTCCTGGAGTACGTATTTCACGCTTTTAGATTTTTAAATGACGATATCTATTTTTCGCAATTAAATGAAAAGTGAAAATTTTCAAGCGCGCCAACACACGACGGCTAAGTATGAATGCCGGGAAAACTCCGTGTGATGTCGTTCTGGTTCCCGCTGCCGCAAGTGAGGTGACCTAGGGGCAAGGCTTTAAGCGCTGATACGACGCAGGATGCTAGCAGGTAGCAGAGTACCCTGCTATCTGGTAACGCTTGGCTTAAATAAGGATTTTTAATACTTTATCAAACGAAGAAAACTTTCCGACCTTTGCCAGTTTTAATAAGTGATTATTAAGACATGTTTCCCTGAGCTCTGTGCCTCATGCATGCATTGGTAACCTCAGACGATGTATAACTCCTATCCTCTCGTGTAGAAACTAGGTCCCTGTGACGTCATGCGGAGTGGAATCGCATGGGCGCCAATCTGGCCTTTTTCAAATGAGGATAAAATTTGACCCTTGCCATTCGTCTAAACCGGTATTTCAAAAACCAAATAATTTGTGTATTATGAATACACTAATGGTGGGTAACGAATCGCAATCAATGCATTTCGTTTTCTTTGATGAAGAAAACTACCCTACTGGGTATCGCATAGAATACTAAGCAGAAAAAAAGTACAACACGTGAAGCACATTTAAATAAGGTACTTCTTTCAGAGTTATTTGAGAAAATTCTTATGCTGTTTCCCAGGCAACAGTGAAGAGGCCTTGTCTACAGGTGACACTTTGAGAGAGATAGCATTCTCAACATAAAGTGATGCACTTTGATTTACTGCAATTATAAATCCAAATGATGACCTAATTACAACAGACAGATAACTACCAAAACTAAAAAGGAAGGAACGTAACATTTAAGACTTCCTCAAGATGATGATGCAATGATATCTCCAGTCCTCTTATACAATGCCTCGTAAAGTGCAAGTGATGATTTAAAAAAAATCTTATCTTGATAAGGATTGTATCAGCACAGAGATAAATCAAAGTATAAAATTAATTGGCCTATTTCCACAGAAGTTATAGGAGTGAATAATAGTATACATATGAGGTAAAACATTCCCTTAAAGTGTAGTTGAATTAATGATTAAGTAAATCTATAATAGTATTTTCCCCATATTATAGTGTCTAGTATTAAAAAAAACTACAATACCATACAGGAAAAGAACAAGATATCTCAATTAGATATTACAGTAAAACCTCTTCATATCGTAATGGAGGCGACCAAACTTTGGGCAATTTGAAGTACGGAGGTTCACTATAAAGAGGTTTTAGTGATGGGCACCATTTTTTCATATCATTCAGAAATGAAAGGCACTACTGTCATTTAAACCATCATATTCATGTATTTAAACATACACGCATGCATTAGTGAACATCTATTTGCTAATTAATGTTTACACAAGAGAAAAAGTGACTTGCTCAAGTGGTCTTTTAAGTAATTTGGGTTTGTTTAATTTTTTTTCAAACTCTTTTGAAATAATATTTTCAATCCTACTGAATACGATCATACTATTATTTTTGCATTTCTCCATGCTTATAAAAAAAAACTTTCAATGACGTTCAAAGCTTCCTGAACCTCTTTTTATGGTGGAAACTGTAACTTATTCCTCATTACTCATTATCAATTTCCTTATCCGCATCCATCTCTTCTGGTAACACACAATATGCCCTGCCCTAGTCGATGGCTTGGAAGATTGCTAATTTTGTGTTAGTGTCAAGCAGCCGCCTTCTTTTATTTGTCGAATTTACCATCGGCCTATAATTACTAAAGCAATTTTAGTGTTTTCAGATTTTATGCCAAATAAATGAAAAAACTTGAAATATCCTTCAGAAAATTGATTTATCATTTTTATAACCTATGACATGTTAAAGATTTTAAAAAATAATTAAACACGTGACTCTTGCAAAAATAAATAGGCGATAAATTGAGCATGCTTTTGACACTTTCGTCGTATTCCCTCTCTCCAAACTACGATGTACGTAGGGATCCGGAGAAAAACTCTGTTGAGGGCACACAGAAATGCTGGGTCTGCTAAACGACGTGATTTACCGACGAGAATGCTGGGTGAACTGCTTAATGGTAAAAAATTTCATTGCCGCTTTTTCTACCACACCTAACATTGCCGCGAGTGGAGTGATGTTCAGAATTGCTACAAATTAACTTCCCGGGCTCCCGACTGAAGAGTCAGATTTCGCAGCATGAATACGCAGGTCAGACATACGACTGTCATTCAGCACATTGAATTAAGAACCATGATCGCTCATGCAAGCATTGAAAAAATTAACAAGGCAGTAGTAGGCATGAGATACATCCCTTCTATATACAGCCCTTGTGGTGACTGACTGATGGATACAAATTCCCGACCACTTCTAGAAGTGCTGTGGTGCTGAAATTTGGCACGCGTGCGGGGATTCCGAAATGATCCGGAGGAAAAATCCGAAAACCGGAAGTTTCCGCCACGTGTTGTCGCTAGGACGACAAAATGGCCGAAATCGCGCTTTTTCCGGGGACCCTCTTTCGGTTTTAATTTTACTGCGCGCGAACTGTGCGTGCCAGACGGATCGTTAATTCATTTTTTGAAAGCTGATAAATGTAAGCACGTAATTAAGTAAATTTATTAGTTTCCATTTGAGAAAATTTCAGCCAAAATGACGTCCAAACATTGATTTTTCGAAAAAAATTTCATACCTTCCCCTCCCCTCGACCTAATTTAAGGTGTTTGATAACGAAAATGATTATTATATATGCTCATAAGATCGTCTGCGAAATGTAGGTAACAATTTTCTTTCATCGTGCTTGGTTACTCAGAAAAAAATTGAAATATTCCGAAAATCACCGAAAATTACGATTTCCAAAAGATAAACACAAGGTTTTGTCAATTTTAACCCGACCAATTTCTTTCAAACTTTGTAGTTACATACAGCTATGCATTGTCTTTCAGAAAACATAAACACTTTATAAATGATTTCATGAATTTAACCGCGAAAAAATAAAAATGGCGGGCACTACTCAATTTTTTCAGGGACTGGTTTGCTTTTTATTGTATTACTCTCGAAATATGGATGTCATAGGGCACACTTCTTTTAGATATGACAGTAAATGAATGTGACCATATGGTATCGTCATCTTTAAACCCCCCGAAACCCCCTAAAAAATTAAAATTTGCATATAAGTAGCCTTTTTAGGTACTTTTCGTTACAATTCCGCCGCTTTTCCAATCCTTACCACTCATCGCTACGGAATTGATGTGGACGATTGATGATCGCTGGCAGTAAAAGCCTATAAACCCCCGGTAAACCCACATACACCCCCCCAAAAAATAAAATTTTGCATATAAGTCTACTTTTTGGGTATTTTCGTGACTATTCCATTGCCCCCAACCACTCATCCCCACTGAATTTATGTGAATGGATGGTGACCGCCAGGAGTACACACATTTAAACCCCCGGTATCTCCCTGAAATCCCCCCAAATGTAAAATGTGTCATTTAGTCTCGTATTTGGGAACTTCTCGCAAACAATACGCCGCACTACCCGTCCCCTCTGAGCTCTAGATCCGGAATATTTGGTGAGGGCGAGCCACCGTAAACCATACGGGAAAAAATACCAGAAAACCCCCGATTACCTCCTGGAACATCGCCGAAAAAAAATTAAAACAAATTTAAACTTGCCTCTCCGAATAGTTTTCGACACAATTTAACCGGTGCCCCTACCACTTATTAAAACCCCCGATAACCCCGTGAAACCTCCCAAAAAATTTCTAATAAATAGCCTCTCCAGGTAAAAGAATCGTCAGACCACTCTTCCGGTCCCCTAGGACTTATCGGCACCGAATTTATGAGAACAATTTGTGTCCACTGGTTTAACACAAGTATAAAACCCCGGTATTCCGTAGGAACCCCCCGAAAAAAAAATGAAAAACTTGCCATTAAGTCTTCTTTTATGGGTACTTGTCGCCACTATTACTCCGCATTGCACTACCCTTTACAATCATCGCTACGTGATCACTGTGGACGATTGGTGACCGCATGCATAACACATTAAAACCCCCGAATCTCCCTGGGCACCCCTCTCGGTGGAGAAGAGCATTAATGAGGACTAAGCGGAGCAGCCGCGGGGGGGTCCTCAACCCCAAGGCGGCGAAGCCGCCCCACAACGAGGAATGGCAAAGCCGTTCCGAGGAGTAACCTGCGTAGGCGAGGGGGAGCTTCAGTAACCCCCGGGCAGCGAAGCCGCCCCGATGTTCAAGCGGCACAGCCGCTGTGGACTCCCCCCATCTCTGGGCGGCGAAGCCGCCCCCTAAACGAATAGCGGTGAAACAGTTCCGAAATGCCCTCGCCCTCTGGGCGGCTATGGCGTCCCCAGACGGGGAACGGCGAAGCCGTTCCGAGTATTAAGTGGGGTAACCCTGGCACACTCAACCCCTGGGCGGCGAAGCCGCCCTTCAGCGAGGAACGGCAAAGCCGTTCCGAGGAATGAGTGGGGCGCCTCCCTATCCTCTGGCTGGCGAAGCCGGCCAATAGCTGAGGTGAGATTATTCGAACTTCAAAAGTCTTCGAACGACCACAAATGTAGACGGCGAAGCCGGAACCAGGGTTTTTAAGGGGCGGAGCCCCTTAACGAGCATGCGGAGCGCAGTGAGTAGGGATATATACAGTGGAACCTCGATTTATCGTTTTTCAAGGGGATGGATGAAAAAAACGATGAGTGCGGGAAAACGATAAATGCGGGAAAGTTTGTCCCAGGAAACGCTGGATTTTTTGCGAATTATGACATTCATTAATGGATTCAAAAAAGATATTAGCTAATTACAGGAATATTATTCCTGTATCGAAACACTAAGGTCATATTGTTGATTCGGATTATATCTCTTTCAAATATCCTGAAGGAACACGCCATCTCAAGAACAAGGCCTTGCTAAAAAAATGTTTTACTCCACTCGGAATTTTCACTGCTATTATGAATTTCTGTCCGATGTAAAAATTCTTATCCATCAAATGCCATTTCAAGTACACGTATTTACGAGAGAAATGTGCGTGTTATGCATCAAACAACTCATTTCGCCGTCGCAGTGATTGGTTATAGGATGTATCAAGAAGGCCAAAAATAGTTTATTATTTGAAATGTTCCTTTCTTGCAATTAAATTTTTAATATGATTGAGGCAATGTGGCGTTAATCGTCAGCGGCACGCCCACCTAATCCTCGGCTTCATCCCACTTCTTGCTTTCCACCAGGGATCTCGCTCTGCCCCGACCCCTGCCGTCATGTACTAGCGGACATACCGAGGCGTGCTATAATATTCACGTATTTCTAGCCCGGATTCTTTTCTTCATCATCAATTATTTTCAGTCCATCTTTTAAAGTTCTCACTTGTGTCTTCGGAAGGGCTATGGTCCGAAGACGAATAAGAATAAAACTAATAAAAATGAAACCGGACTCTATTGAACCCACACGGAAAACACTCGCCGGCTTTTAGTCAACCCACCCTGGAAAGTACGGCCCACTCGTACGAGGTGAAGTTCGGCACTAATGCTATCGCTAACGGCGTAAGCAGAGCTTACTGCAGAGGGTGAAGCATGACCATAAGACTGCACAAATTTTTTTATTCTATGGAGAAGGCAGCTTATCCACTCATTTGTAACAATAAGTAGCGTAGCTCTAGATGAGCAGATGAATTCAGATTGCTAGTAGGGAGAAACAAAATATCCTGAGAAGACATCGCTTCGTTAGCACCTCAGACAGGTGAGAATTGTAGCATAACTCGTAAATTGTAGCCAGACGCCCTGTTTTCTAAAAAAAATCCGCATCAACTGCCGTGAAGCTCACTATCAGCTGCAAGGATATCGATATTCGCCAGAAATCATCATCTTATTTTTCCAACTATTTCCTTGCTTAAAATGGTTAAATAACGTTAGAAATACGTCGTGTTTGGTATCATCCTTTATTGAATTACGTGCACATCACTAATAACTCAATCTAATAAAAGTATAATACCAATTGCCGAAATCCATTTTTTCACACCTTTTGGGCTAATCGGTGATTCATGCAGAAGTTGACCTCCAGAGGTGGGGATCTTTGAAGCGAGTCAGCTAAAAAAAAAGTCAGCGGTCGAGAAAGGGGGAAGCGTGAAAAAGGTTTCTTTTGTTCTCAAGTAACTTGATATTTTCTTTCGAAGCTAAGGTCGTCGTAATACGATCCCTGCTCGAGCTGGAACCTTTTTTTTATTTCGGAGAAGAGGTACACTTCAGACGGGGAGAGGCGAGTGCTGAATGGAGGGGGATACCGGATCTTGGGAAATGCGATAATGTGACTATCCCACAGCACACAGCTTCTCCCTATCGTATTTCAATCTCCTGGGGAAGATTCAAACTTTGTGTCTCTCGTTATTAGCCATAAACAACACGTTGTAAACACTTCGTCTTATTTTTGTCAAACGATGAATGCGGGAAAATTATACGACGGGACCGCGATCTTCAAACGATCAATGCGGGAAAACGGTACTTCGGGGAACGATAGATGCGGGAAAAAATTACATTGTCTTTATGGAACTTAATTTGGGACCAGGAGCGGCGAACGATGAATGTGGGAAAACGATTAATGCGGGAATGATAAATCGGGGTTCCACTGTAGAAATAAAATAATAGCATAACTGGATTGTGTTTTATTTTGAGTCGTGGTAAATTCATGGAATATATTTCATTTTAGAAGCGGAAGTAGCATTGCAGCCGAGTATATCTGTCTCGATGGATGGTAGCGAAGAAAGTTGAAATATTTCTGCCGGCAAGGGATTATAGGCTGCGCTAGATGCCTCTTTTATTTATTGAACATAGTATGTGCACACTTGAAGGAAAATAAGAGCCAAAAATAACAAAGTGAGCACTATCGCGTGATTTATACAGTGATTCGCGGGAAAACAATGTGTTCCCTCTTAATTCTACAGTCACCTAAAATGATTGGGATACAGTCCACACCCGATTAGCCGGGCTTATGATGGGGAGGGATGGCACGAATAATTAGAAAACACGGTTAATCCAAACTTTAACTCAAACATCTTGCAATGTTCATAATTTACCTAAAAATAACAATACATTATTCAGAAGTTCCCCCTTTCTCCACCTCCATTCTACCGCCCCTCTAACGCCTTCAAGGGTATAAATTCTATGTACTGATACTTGTAATTGCCAGATGATGATACGCTGTATCGAAACCGGTCGCAAACATATCTTATTTTGTGAGACAGCAAAGTCTTTTCTTAACCTTTGTGCATCATGAAGGAGTTTCACCATGTTACGCCAACCACCATCACATCGCAATACATTATTATTTATGCAGTTATAATGTTATTTTAGAGTGCTTCCCGGACACATTGAGAGCTTCCTTCATCAGTTCGTTATCCTTTTAGCAGCGATAACATGGTTGTACTCGTATTATATTAATGCTCCATGTAATGCCTGGTTTCGAAAACCGCACATCAGTGGCTGTGTGATCACGGATACAGAAAAGTGGTTTCCTCGAATGCTTCAAAACCACTGCTCGACGTCAGAAACTACACTGTCACGCACCACGCCACGTAGTTGCGTCTCGCACAAGTTGCCCGGGTTGCAACTGCTGCGGGATGTGTATCCGTGATCATGGAGAGCAGTCGCGCACTGCAAGGCTTGGTAAACTGGAATACAGTGCTCCCGTGAATGCAGCTAGCATGCGATCGCTTCCGTATTACGAAGAGGATTCTAACGGAAATGATAAGCCCGGTGTATCCTAGCATTAATGCAGTAAATCCGATGTACAGGCGGTCCTCGACTTTCGTACACTCGACTTTCGTACAATTCGCACTTTCGTACGTTCAAAATTGACACCTTTTACTTGACTTTCGTACGCTAAATTCGGACTTTCGGACCTTGGTCTGTAATTTTTCTAAAATTCCAGCGATGTTTATTGCGCATCCCAACATTCAATTGTTTCAAATGGCAGTATATGCGAACAATACGACCGTATATAATGAAGGGAATTGTTGGTAGTTGACTCTAATCTAGGTGATTTATTTGAGAGAGAGACTGCCTGGGGCCTAAGTCCGTAACTTGAATTCTCCTTTCTCCGGAGACTCTGTACTCTCCCGTAGTTTTCTCCCGACTGTAGTCCGTAACTTGGCGGAGAGAACATCAGTTCCTGGCCGCTACCGGAGAAAACTCTAATTCTCGGTATCGGACAGGAACGGCAGGTAGGTATGAAAAATATTGAATCCGAAGCCGGCGATACCGTGAAGAACCAATAGAAAAGCTTTGTTTCAAATAAAAAAACGAGAGGGAAATCAAACGATTCTCACCTGTAATAAGGGCTACTCGTTCATCATTAAAGTTAAACTTTCAAATAAAAGAAATTGATGCATCGAAATTATAATTGATAGTGGATAAATCGATTTAAATCCATCGCAGATATATTTGTTCATTAGTACACACAAAAGAGTATATTATACCATTGAAAAAGGAGAGACTAATGCGTAACACCAAAGCATTTTTATGTTTTAGATGTAGGTAATCTTGTATACAAACGGCCGCTGTATTCATTGATGATATATATGGCATATTTTTTTGCACTTCGGATGCTTACTTTCATTGGTGAATGCATGATGAGTATGGAAAAACATAACTATCAACGTCAGTATTACATGCATTTATCCTCGAAAAGCTGAAATACGCAATGTGGGAGTGGAAAAAGAAAATTGAAAAACTTTACTATGCAGAAAAGAATCGTAAAGAAAATAACGTTAAGATAAATGTGTGAATGGTACATATTTATTCTTGCAAATACCTACGTGCCAGCAATTAGTAACATATGTTACAATCTCCCAAAATGTTATAGTTTAGGAAACACAACAACCTGCCTCACTACTTTTAACAATTTCAAAGACTGACAGCGTAGAATAGCGAAAACATGGGGAAAATGGTTTACTAGAGGTAGGTATATATAGAGAAAACAAAGCAAAATTACCCTTACTTGTACATATTTATTGCTCATCATATCACATATAGCACTACAACGCACACATTTCTATCTTTTTAATACTTATAATCATTATATTCGGAATCAACTGTTTCAATAAATATCTTGGCTCACAATAAATATAAAACACCATTATGTAACACTAATAAAACATGATAATCGGTTTTCCAATCACTTTGCACACACTAAAAGAATTTGCACTCCTTGAAGTTCGAAAGGATTCTTTACACCTCACTTCCTACTCATCACTAACGACTTAGAATCAGATTACGTTATTTCACATTAACATTGCGAAGACAATTAAATGAATAGGTTGAAACAAATTGCTAAACCAGTTATTGTAACACCAACAAACTTCGAATTTCACTATCACTCTCACCGTAACATGACCAAAACAAAAACAAACAACAACACAACGAAATGCGTGAAATGTAAACATTGCCAAAACCTCACATTTCACAACGGGAATTGGAAATAGATGCAATACGTAATAAAATCAAACAGAACTTAGAAGCGAACAAACGAATGAAAATTAACAGGCGTTCAATGTATCCCTAAAGTAAGACTAGTTCAAATATGAAACATATCCCCTTCGCAATACATAGTTAGATACCTTTCATCGTAATGTATACAGTTGATTCGTATCCTAAATTATATACGTGCGAAATAATTTCGTCGAAGATGTTACATTCACAACACACTTCACTCTTTACTTCATCGTCTATGTGCAATCAATTCACTAAGGGGTACACTAAGGACACAAATTTTGTTCACTTATACTAGAGGCACAATGAAAGTTCACTGCACGTAGTTTCCTTGCAAATGCAGCCATACAAAAATTTCTATTCTTGTCACAAATTACACTACATAAGTTGCCTGCCTAACTTGAAGAATGCATTTTCGTGTTCTATTTTGTCACAAATACGTAAAAAACCATATTAGAATACAATTAGAACTGCAGTACGATCGCCCACAACGGTCCGCCATTGGTATTTTCCTCGTTTCTCCTATGGAGAAAATGAATCGCCGGGTCCCGGGCGGGTGACTCCCAAGCTCCCGTCCAGGGCGCGTCAGAGTCTCCAAATCGCGTTACGGACTTCAGTCGGGAGAAAGATACTCTCCAGGAGAGTCAGAGTCTCCGTTACTGGGAGAAAGTTTTCTCCGTTACCGTTACAGACTTCAGTTGGATGAAACTGGAGCTTCACGAGTCTCTTTTCTCCCAACTCGGGAGAAAACGAAGTTACAGACTTAGGCCCCTGCTATAGGCTCCTTTATCAAGAGAAGAAGAAAGCCTTCATTGAAGATATTTTTCAAAAGAAGTTGACTAGACATCATCAAATAGCTTTCAATAAAACTAGTAAGATCTTCTTTCTAATTGTGTTTTTTCGTTTGAGTGCTGTTTAATTCATGTACACCATCAGCAACGATATTGCACGAAATATCACACAAATTCCGTATGTCTTTTGTCTTTTTTGAATAACATGCGAAATATACGCAATCACGAATGTCACCTGCCAAATGTCGAATTTTGGTGTAGAAATTAAAAGGTATCCAGAGTGCGGGTTCAACAACTACATTGTGTTATGCTTCTTGATATGTCTTTTTATTTATAGTGGACGTAATAAGTGGAATGTCAACTTAAACGCCAAGAGGAAGTTTCACTCGATAGCCAACGTAGTTCTTGTTTTTTAAACTTTTATTTGCATTTTCTGCGTATTTTCGAAAGAAATTAGATGATTTGAGGAGTTTTATTAACATATTATTAAAATTAAGTCAATTGAAATGAATTCCATGAAAAAAAAGGTTTTAGTACTTATATTCCACTCTTTTGGAACGTAACCCCTAATTAGTTTGGAAGTCAATGGTTCGACTTTCGTACAAGTTTTCGGGAACACATTGTGTACGAAAGTCGGGGACCGCCTGTAATTGCGGCCGATTTTATTTTTAAAATAAAGATTGTGGAAAAAATCGAGCGAGAGTGAAAATCACGCACGGATAATCTGCAACCCGGATAAACCACCGCCGGATTATCGGGAGTCTGCTGTAGTTGGATACTTTTTTCTTGCTAACTGATTGGTATGCTCTCATTTTAGAGTTAAATGGCCATAGCTAATGGTTAATGAGAAAATTAAAGCATATTAAAGGTGTATACGAAAAGAAATAAACGTGAAATAGTTATTGCTGAAAATGTTATTCCATGTACGTGATTGCTGCCGCATCAATGGTCTCTAGTTCTCTCAGTATGATTTGCGGAGGTAGTTAGGCTGTCTTGGCAGTGTCTCCTAGCTATGGTAAGTGGAGATTTTACAAGATAAAGAGGTACGAACCATGCGAGGCTTGCCTATAAATTTACATCTAAATCTGACGGGACCGTAGGGATGGTACGAAGTATGGAGGTTTACGATGTAAAGAGATTCACTACACAGAAGTTTTACTGTACCTTCATAATAGGGGAAAGAAGGGTTAACAACAGGGGTGGGGGCCAAGACTTGGATTGACTATGGGAGGTTGCAAAGAAATCCACCAATTGAACTGTTTTTAAAACCTATATATAACCTTCAGCATTAGCTAGAGGTCCATGAAAGTGGTTTTATTTTTTGCTAAAATTCGTTTTAAAACTGTGCGATTTCAGTGTTATAGAAAATCTTGGCGGTGATGTTATAATGCTACAATTTTCCCACGTTTTTAGACGTTTTATTATTTTATGGCACGCGTTTCATGAATACTTATAATTTTATTACGCATATTACATAACATTTAACATAATTTGAATCGTACAAACTTTCTGATAAAACTAAATGAAAGAAATGGTTTAACTTATATTGGTTCAAGGTATATGAATGGTTCAAATATGTAGTCTTAGTGAATACGATCGCCAAACAGCAAATTCCCTCCTATCCTTTGTTCGATATTTAAAGCTGGAACTACGATAAAAAAACAGTCCAACCACAAAACATAACCTATCACGATGGTGTTTTCAAACTGAGTGCTGGGTAGCTACGGTATAACCATAGTACTGTATAACATACAAATTGACCAAAATGTTTTATGTCGCGGGTTCCCTTTCGATAACCCTCAGCCAGGTGTTGAGGGAAGGTAGGATGGCAGCCAGATCCAACAAAATTGCTTAGTTTTGATTACAGCTGTTGCCAATTGGTCAGGAAAGGCAGTGAAAGAAGCACACTTAACAAAACATAATCGGATTCAAAGAAACTTGAAAAATTATTTCCCATTTATCGATCCTGAAAAATCTAGAATGAGACGCTTTCTCACCTGAAGAATTAGATATTAAATTTGGCCAATATCGAAATGATTTTTTTCGTATTGGTGCTCAGTGGAGAGCCGAATATCCGACGATCCATCCGCTAATAAGGAAAACCCCCTCTCCTCCTATTCTTTCTGTTCCTTCCTTCCCTTCTCTCAACTGCTAGCACTTTGTGCTTTCAAATAACCATATGTGTCTATGGATGTCTTTAAACGAATTGAATCACGCAGTTGACGACCGCCGTGGTCACCAATCAATCCGGCCTGGCGGTGCGCTGTCTACGGCGTGAAATACAGGCAATGCTACATTGAGGCCGCTTTTTGACGAAACGACATTATGCCGGCCGCCGTTCACGTCACGACGGCCGAAATTCAGGCCACTTTCAGACGAGACGACTCTCTGCCACGCTGTGGGCCGTTCCGTGAACGGTGGCCCAATCCCAGCCAGCGGCCGTGTTTAAGTTAACGAAATTGTTACATTAGACCCATACTCAAGGTTTTCCTGCGACAGGTTATCCAATAACGCTGTCTAATGCATCGCGGTGAGTCACCAGAATTACTGCTCGGCATTGACACGTACCGGGCGCGTGAGCTTGTATTTCTGCTCTTCCCCGGCTTGCAGAGGAGCAATTCAAGGCAAACGGAGTCAAAAGCCTTTGAATAGTACTAGGATGGTTACTTGACGTTTGTAAATTGCATCTTGAATGTCTTCAGTTACTTTCAACAGTGCTCGTAATCAAAGTATGGGATGCCAAAACTATCCACTACACCAACAACCGGTTTCTAAACAAAATGCATTGAAATCAACATGAATTAAAATTTAAATATTTGTGGGGAATTACAAGTAACTTCTAATTTACAATAATATATTATAATTTCAAAACTTTTAATTTACGAATGTTATACTTCCACCAAATTAAGCTTGAACCAATTCTCCACACCAGTATGGACAACCCATATACTTTAAGAGCTCCCCCAAAGTCAATTCCCGGCAACATGCTGGAGGCAAGGTAATAGGTCGATCCCAAGAAATGAGAAGGGGATATATTATGTACCTCTGTTCCGTGTCCAGCTGCATATCGTCCTCAGCCAAGTGCTTAAGCTTCCAGGCACGATTCCTCCTCCTTCGCCCATCGTCCCCATACAGTTTCTTCACGAGGACCACATCGGGGAGGGCTCCTTGCGATTGCAGTTTCTCAAATTGGTCATTGTTCACATTGCTCTCAGCAAGGGCATACCTGAGGAGAGTGGAATAGAACCATTACTGCACAGCATTTGGAAGAAGAAGACCAACGCCATATACAGTCAAAGTCAACTGACTAATTACAGTCAATTAACTTTAGTATGAGCCTAAGTACAACAAATATCCCACCTACAACAAAAAAAGAATTATGTTCCTATTTTCCTTTCATAAGAATAATGCATTTTCATCCTCCCTTGAACGAACATCTTAACCTCATCCTTAATTCTGTTGAACAAATGAATTTTTTACTCCCTGCTCGATTTTTCACCACTTCAAAAGGAAATACAGTGGAACCTCGTTAAAGCGAGTACGGGCTATAGCGAGACCCCCGCTATTACGAGAGATAGCCGATGCACTGTCAATTGATCCTATAATAAGCATGTTAAAAAATTCGTTTTTACGAGGTCCTTTTGGTGTTGGCTCTCGCCGTAGCGAGGGTTTCACCGCCAGAAAAACTTACACCAAGACTCCTTAATCTCTGTAATTGCTAGCGATCTGTTAGAAATGAAGTAAATGGAGTGCTTAGTCTCAAATTTATGTGGTAAACTATCGTTCGATAAATAAGTAGTTAATTTTGGTGAAAATATTGTGGCATTAGCATTCGCGAATGCTTGATCTTGTTTTGATCCTCGGGCGGCAGAAAGCAGTTGTCAGCATACCCGCACGTCCATGAGTTGCATGAATAGAAAGCATTTGATGGAACACACCATGGCCAAAAAGACACCAAACACGTCTAAGCGAGAAAATAGAAATAAAGGAGTAATATGAGGTATATTGCCTATTATTTGCACCACCTCCGGTAAAGCGACAATTCGCTATAGCGAGTGTTTATTGGTGCACCGTGGGGTGTCGTTTTATCGAGGTTGCACTGTAATGAAGAATATACATGAATTTTAGCTTTCTTTATCAGTGACATGATTTGTGATAGAAGTTGGTAACAATGCTAGCAGTGGAAGTCCACACAAGCTTTCATCGCTTTAGGTCATATTTTACTTTCCCATCATCGCAGAGCCCGGATTTTTTTTAAAAGGGGATAAGCTCATGCAAACAGTTATCTAAATCTTTGCATTTCTGCTAATAAACAAGAATTTTCCCATGAAATTTGAACAAGAGTCGGTTGAATCTACCGAGTAGTGCTTCTTCATCGACATTCTTCTGCAAATGCTACACCAGGACTTACAACTAGAAAGTCTTCACCTAGGTCATCTCCTGTTCTTCCTATTTATCAATAACATAGGCAAAAATCTGTCATTCAAGTACTTTATGTCTGCTGATAAGGGTGTTCTGTGATGTGTCACCTCCTCAGGATTTCTACTCTCTCAAGCAGTCTCTCAACAGTTTTCTAGGTTGGTGTGCGAATCATGGGATGGACCAGATGCCAAGTTATTACATTCTTTCGTCACCCTTGTGACTACCATTATAATTACTACTTGGATGGAATCAACCTGAAAAGAATTTCATGTCTTAAGGACCTTGGAGTGATATTGTTGACCACGTTTGGTTCCCAAGATCATATTTCTTACTGTGTTGCTAAAGCCAGAGGTATCTTGGGCTTTATTCAAAGATCAACCACGGATTTCCCATCCCCTCATGTACTTATCGTTTTAAATAAGTCTCTTTTAAGGCCCATTTTGGAATATGGATTCATTATTTGGTCACCCTATCAGATAGGCCAAGTGCTGTACAGATTAGGCTCTTAAGACTAATAGGATATAAACTGGGTTTTGACTGCTTTAGATCTGCTGTGGCAATGCTAGAGGTTCAGTGCAACCACTGAAGATCAGGCGTGATATCTCCGACCTGATGTGCATATTTAAAACAGCAAATGGCATTATAGACTGCCTTGATCTCCTGGAGAAAGTTGACATTAAGATACCTGCAGGAACTTGTTCAAGGAAAATCTTCTGTAGCATAAAATATCCAGTATTTCATACAATACAGTACAAATTCAACAAGTTTTGACACTTTCATATCATTACCAGGGCATAATGTCAATGATGACCAGTGTGCATAGAAACCAGCTGGATGTTAATTGAAGTGTTTGAAATTAATCATAGTTTAAAACCCAATCGAAATTTCCAGTCCAAAAAATAACCCAGAATCTTAATAAAAAGTACAAACTTACATGGACATAATCATCATAAATCAAAAATCATCATATACTATGATGGTTTTTGAAATACATCAAAAGCAGTCTTCACTCATCAAAAATGTCTCAGAAAAACAACAGATGGAGGAGAATTTGCTCATGCTTACCCCAGAACCGTATCCCCTGGCCTCAAGATGTGCCCGAGATGAGTTCGAGTGTGGATAGTGCTGCTGTCAGTGGCCCCAAGCTCACTTGCTTTTATCACCCAAGCATCTGCCAGCATGTGCTGCCAATAGGCAAAAATGGAAATTAAAAAAAACTTTTTTTACATTACCATCCATGCATACATACATATACATATGAGACAATAACATGGGGGAAAAATTCATATGGGTGTAGTGGGGAAAGAATTTTTATTCTCTCTGTTATAATCTTTCCAACTAACTAACTGAGCATGTTAACTTGTAACAAAATACACCTGCAGAAATTATTTGCTTTAACAAGTAGCATTCTAATATTTATCACAGTAATCAAAAGAAATACGCGAATTTCTGTCGGGCATTAGACTCCCAATGCTCCATCAGCCATGCTTAGTTATTATACTGGCTATCAAGCAACATTTCAGAACACGTGTCCCTGTAGGATAGTATACACAGAATATGATAAGATGTATTACATTTGTTGTAGCAAAGAATTCAGCCTAAAGTGGGAGTTCCTTTATGCTACACCTCACTGGCCAACATAGGTGCCAAATTTGAAATTTTGAGGATGCTTGATTTTATTGGATGTTCATATCTCTGGAAGTTCATAAGTTGGATGTTTGCAAGTAAAGGCTTTACTATACGTACTTCTCAATGAAATGAAGAGAATAGTGAACAACAATTGAGTTAAGACAATTTTTTCAGTTGAACTACATCATAGCAAATGACTTAACACATTCAGCACGGAGCACGTTAATTGGCGTGGTCCCGTCCAAGCTGAAATATGGAGCATGTCAATGGACGGGCCGGGAGCCCTTTCTCCACCTCCGCAAATGACTAATATCCACTTCCGAGTCTTCCATTTGTGTGTATGGCCTTCAGCAAGTTTCCCTCTTTCGAACCATGTGTTATTTTATCGGCCGATTCTGACGACTTTCACGAAAATCGGGCCCGCATTGAATGTGTTAATAGTGATTCTATACTTTAGTTCAAAGTAACATGACCTATTAGGTTGGTCCTTATTTTAAGTTTTACAATGAGTGACATTGATCAATGAATATAGAGATTATGCAACCCGCATTCCACCCAAATTGTCTTACTTCGGTGGCACGCGCTCACTCTCTGTGTGATATCCCCGGAACCAAAGGGCGGAAATGAAAGATATTTGAGGTGATACACTGCAAATATCTATCAAGACATTGTAGAAAACAAAAAAGTGATAGAATTATCCTAGAGTGAAATCATCTTCAGTTATGTCAAGATAACACCCAAAAATACCAACATTTCAAAACTTTAAGTGCAATGCCGCACGTTCTCCCGGTATCCGACAGCAAAAACAATTTTCAATATTTATTGCCTCACCAAATGGAACAAAACTAGGGGGCGTTACAAAAGAAATTCGAAAATTTTTAAAATAATGACCACCCTAATGACCTGTGTGTCAGTGCCTAAACCTATCATAGGGTGATAGCATGATAACCAGATGGCGTAAGGTGATGAAATCAGGGTCAACTCACTTCTAATGAAAGTGTGGAATTATAACCAACTGCTTCTTAATTCAACAATGAATAACACATTTATTTACTTGAATGTACTAAACATATGACAGGGCAAAAGGTATACCATGAACATACATATTTGCTTAAGGATTTTTAAATGATGAAGAGTATGCTTCAACTTAAAGGAATCAATTAAAAATTTCTAAACTTTGTACATTATTTCACAAAACAACTCCCTCATTATTTTCAGCTCAATAAAAATAATAGTTATCAGAAAAAAACTTTTATTTACCTCACGACACCACCCTCAGCTCTGATATAGTGAATGATATCAATGAATATTTTTCAGATGTGACATCACAAACAACCCACAATCCTGTGTTGGAGAAGAATAGAACATACTTAAAATACAAAACAAAGAGAAAGCAATGAATGGTACCTACCTTCAGGGAAATAGCACCCTGCCCTGGGAACTGCTTACGGTCTGCATCCCTTATTGGGTCGATATCCATCACAATATACTGGCAAAGCTGCTTAGGGTCACATATGCTGCGAAAAGGTTGCCTCCAGAAAGTCTGACCATTGACTTCAGCAACTACAATGAATTAAAAAATTAAAGAGAAGCACTATACACCTTAAATATGATTAAAATGTAAAATAGACATGTATTGGCCAGGACGATAAGCTGCCTCAACTCTACTCATTCAGAATTACAAAAAGGTTACAGTCACAGTCATTTAATGGCATTGAATGCGAAAAACTAATTTTTTCAACCAAAAGTGATGGTCAAATTATTGTATACAACCTTCTAGAAATAACCTTACCATACTATAATTGAGGGTTATTTCTAAGAGATTTTGAAGGATCTGTCCCTACACGATCCAGGTTTGAAATCTGCCTAGGCCAAGTGATTTTTCATGGAAAATAACACCTTTGGTGTTACTAGTACAATTGTTACATAATTAGAGCTTGTCAGTAAAACGTTTGATTACCATGTAATTATTACATAATACATTTATGAAATATTGCCACACAAGTACTTGCAAAAGCTCATTTTTTACAGGATAAGAAAGAGCATGGTCTACATATTTGACGTCCATATTACTGATACTCTACCGTAAGAAAGTTATGCAAAGCTTTACATGAGTAACTGAATAGACTTACTTTGTCCAGTTGACGGATCAATTAGATGCAATGTATTAGTCACTCGATAAACGAGGCACAAAGGCCCTATTCCTGCCAGATGCTGCCGAGTAGATTTCTCCAGACACACAAGGCTGTCCTTGGAAACTGGCACAATCTCCACACTGCCAAAACATTATGCAAATGAGATCACTCAACAAGATAAAATCCAGAAAGAAAGATGTATTTCTGTGATACATTCAACTAATCATCATCAACCAAGAAACTTAAAAATGGCATCAAGAATGCATACAATTAAAATGATACAACTTTCTATTAACTTGTTGACTGAGATTACATCCATCCATCCTCCTCAGATACTATAGCGTAGAAGGGTAATAATGTAGAATGGGCAAAGTATGATTGGGATGAACACTAGCAAGGCATGTAATGCATCACTTAGTTGCAACATCCAGTACCCCTAAGTAAATCCTTGAGAAAATAATTTCAGTCCTCCATTGGTTTCCCCAGGGTTGTGCGCAACTGATTTGAGTTAATAACAAGATGTTATTAGTTTTGAATTTCTCTTTCAATTATTTGCTATAACCTGACAACATAAGGATTGCTTCTAAAACAATTTCCCCATATGCCAATGCACACAGCTGGAGAATGGAAAATCTCAAAACAGTTATGTACTACACTGGATAATACCTTAAAGTAATTTTTTTGGACTTGCTTACGTGCAATCAAGTATTTAAATAACATTAAACCTAACTTGTAATGCAGTAAAGAGCAGCAAAAATTTCAAAACCAGTGGGCTACAAAGGCAATCCATGCCCCAACTGGAAGGCCACACAGAATGCAACAAGGAACAGATTTCACTAGGTGAGGCTACTCACCAACAGTAGGCAATAATAGCATATAATCAGATAATAGCCTAGGAAAGAGGAGAGAGCCAGATGACAGGAGCCAGAGTTGGGCAGAACACATAAGAGAAGCAATTCAATCTGCAAAGCAATAGGGTGGTTTCCTATTATTTTTTTATTGCCTAAATCGAAAGATTATTACTCCTGAGTACGTATTTCACGATTCTAGATTTTAAATGACGGTATCTATTTTTCACGATTAAACGAAAAGTGAAAATTTTCAAGCACGCGAAAATGCGACGGCTAAGTATAAATGCTGGGAAAACCCCGTGTGACATCATTCAGGTTCCAACTGCTGCCTTGTAAGGTGACCTTAGGGTGAGGATATGTGCGCTGCTGCGATGCAGGCTGCTAGCAGGTAGCACTTGGCTTAAATAAGGATTTTGTATTACTACCTTATCAAATGGAGGAAACTTTCTGACTATAGGCAGTTTTAATAGGTGACCATTAAGAAATGTTTCCCTGAACTCTGTTCCTCATGCATGCATTGGTAGTCTAAGACGATGTAAAACTCCTATCTACTCGTATAGAAACTAGGTCCCTGTGACATCACGTGGAGTGGCATCGCTGGGTGCCAATCTGGCCTTTTTCAAGTGCGGTTAAAATTGACTATTGTCATTGGGGATTGGGATTGTCAACTGGGATTTCTAAAACCAAATAATTTGTATATTATGAATACACTAGTGTTGAGTAACGAATCACAATCAATGCTTTTCGTTTTCTTTGATGAAGGAAACTACCCCATTGGTCCCCTCAAGTGCAATTGGCAAGGCTAATATATACGCCTCCTAACTGTATACATCTTCAAAACCACAGGTAATTGGAAATTGATTATATCATTAGGGAGCATTAAATTTTGCAATAAAAACCACAACCTGCTCATTACCACAGTTACGATGCAAACAAAAATGTTATCAAGAGAAAATCCGATGATTTATCTCTCCATTTCCAAGATAATTAAAACATTACTTCCTTTTCAAAGAAGGTAAGATACAAGACATGTGGGTTAAGAATAGCAAAAATAAAGAAATAGTTACTTGCCTGTAGGTGAATTTATAGTTATAAATATTGCTATGAATGTCATGGGATATGAGCTTTTTTGAATGCTGGTAGCGACATGGAAGGACAGCTGTTAGAAAATCAACCATTTTTCTCGCAGTACTCTCAGTAGCATAGAAAAAATCCAGCCCCTCTGAAATTAAAAAGGGCATCAGAAAAGTAACCAATAAATTGAGCAAATTAATCAATGACAAGAAGGAAAAATGATTACCATGGATTGGTTTTATGCCAAGGGTATGTTCATGAGCTCTGTGCTTGAGAATGAGTTGCTCAAGATAAAAGAAAGTCTTCTTGTTGTCCGATTTTTGTCTCACTTGGACCTGAAAAATCAATTTTAAGAGAGTCATCACCTACCCTCACATTTCAACACATCTCAATGAGAAAAATTTCGACAACATACCAGTGCTTTCCAGAAGTCCTTCGCCTCAGTGCGATGGCAGTCATCGCACATTTGATGGTTGACGGTGAACTCTACGATAAACACCTGCTGCAGAATGGCACCACCAAGGACTTCTCCATGCACTGTCAACCGTACCTATAGTGAGACTCAGGCATATTAATAAATCCCTTAGTCCTAAGTTATTGAAAGCCCATTTAAACAATAGATATTCAAGAATTAAAAATTAAATTAATATTCACAAACTCATCAGAAAAGGTAACCAGTAAAATATGGATTAATTAGGTAATTATATTATGTTAATGATACAAATATTAGAATTAGCCAGGAAATAACGCTCGTACTTCACTAGGGACACTGAGAACAAAAAGTTTTCCAAGCACAGCTTATATTAATGACAGTTGGAACTCAAATTCTCACGCACTATAAGTTGATCAGAAATTGGCAAAATTATAGACCAACCTTAATCCTCTTCGAGTGAGGTTCTGTCCACACGAATCCTGCGTCTACCAGCTTCACTCTGTTTAATCCTTTAAGCTTCTTGAGGCACAGAGAAAGCAGTTCCCTGGATTCTAACGAACATGACACCCATTCCGATGGTGGCTGAAGATATCTGGGGAAAAATAACTAACTTAGAAATCTCATTCATAACTCGAGTAGTCTTCATCGAAATGATACTGAACTGACCTCTCACAGCCTCTGCAGAAATACAAAGTTCCCTGTTTTGGAATGCCAGCAGTAATGTCAACCTCAGTTCTTAGACAGGCTACACACATGTTGGCAGGATTGGGCTCTATTACGGTCCCACACTGGCAGCATAAGCTGAAATTATGACACAAAATAAAAGCTGGTGAGATGCTTGTCACTAACGGATTACGTTGATGAGAAATCCACACTTACATTCTGCTTTGATTCCCTTCGTTATTGACATTCACGTACTCCATTTTCACTCTGTTTAGAATTTCAACTATTATACCCAAAACTGAAAAACACGAAACAGAAAAGATATGATCACACGTGTTTCGTTCATGAACTCAAATTGAGAGTTGAGCATGTAGTTAAAACAGCTGATGGCCCACGCAGCTACGCTCAACTGTTTCAACATCTGTACGAGGTAGCCAACGTTTTAAAGTTTAATGAAAATATATGATAAAATTAAAATATACGGATATATAATAAGAGATAAATAATTTGATTAAATAGGATTAAAATAATAAAAATAAAAATGCATAATTTATAATCGAAACTACTGACCAGCTGATGATAAAATATACATTTAAAAAATATTCAGGTGACTACTATAACATTAATCAAAAGCAACTTCACTGTTTCGAGTTTGAGTTGCACATGGGATGAGAAATGGTGATCGTAAGATTAACAGACAACTTGTGAGTGTTGTTTATGCCCATTTACTGAGAAATTTTACATAATTTCTTTACGAATTTGTAAATACTCCTCAATCGAACATGGGTCTGCCCAATGAGTCTGTCGAGGGATTTGGTAATGATGATGAAAGTGAAGGGGTTGACGAGGGTTTTAAAAGCAGGAAAACTGGTAAAAAATGCGGAGGTTTTCAAGGAATGGGTTTAAGTTATCCAGTTCTGAAAGGTATTCAAAAGCGGGGGTACAAGATACCTACTCCTATTCAAAGGAAGGTGAGTAACATTTTGTCCACCCAGGTTTTTCTTGAATGTCAATTTTTGTTTGGTACATCAAGTTAGACCAATGTACGTTGTGTGGTTCTGTTTTTTAATCATGAGTATTTATTCTGTCGTTTAACATTGATATTATTTCCCATCTTTGTTCAGACTATACCACTTGTCGTGGAAGGGAGAGATGTTGTTGCAATGGCAAGGACTGGCAGTGGAAAAACTGCATGCTTTCTAATTCCACTTTTTGAGAAGTTGAAAGCTCGAAGTGCTAAAACTGGTGCCAGAGCTCTTATTCTTTCACCAACGCGTGAGTTAGCTCTACAAGTGAGTGAAGTTACTGCTCTACATATCCATGAATATACTCTCTCCACCCTAGCATGGATTTTATTTCAATATATTCTTATCTTTTTTAGACCAATCGATTTATCAAAGAGCTGGGCAGGTTTTTAGACCTCAAATCAACCGTGATTCTTGGTGGGGATAGTATGGACACACAGTTTGATGCTCTGCATGGAAATCCCGATATAATTGTGGCTACACCTGGTAGATTTCTACATGTCTGCGTTGAGATGGATCTAAAACTTACCGCCATTGAATACGTGGTATTTGATGAAGCTGACAGGTGAGTAATTCCTGCTTTCCCTGTAGATATACCGAAATATCGCCTTTTTGTTGATAAGATCTTCAGTATACCAGTTGAATTGTGTACTTATCTTTTAGGTTGTTTGAAATGGGTTTCGGAGAGCAACTGCACGAGATCTTAGCTCGCCTCCCTGATTCAAGGCAAACCCTTCTATTTTCCGCCACATTGCCAAAAATGTTAGTGGAATTTGCCCGTGCTGGACTAGCTGATCCAGTTCTTTTACGTCTTGATGTCGATTCTAAAATTCCAGATACTTTGAAATTAGGCTTCATATCATGTTGTTCTGAGGAGAAACCAGCAGCACTGCTCGCCTTATTACGTCATGTCATGCCTGAAGGTGGCCAGACTGCTGTATTTGTTCCTACCAAACATCACGTGGATTATATCTATATGGTAAGTCTGTATTCTTTTTCAGTATTCTCGGCCTCCCTGAATAGAGTAGTCAATTTATTGCTACTTTGGACCCAAGATCCTCCAATCATCTGAGCAATCATATAGAATAGGAGGAAATCAACACATTCCCATTAACCCTAGTGGAATTTCACCCCTTCCTTTTCTTGTTTGGGTTTGTTATCCTTTCAATTTTGTGTAGATAATCAATCCTATACATATATGTAGGATACAAATGGTGAAAAGTTGATGCTAGAAGAGTTACACAGTATAATCCTCCAGGAGAGACCTCTCTATGGAGCAAATCTTGGAAAAAAATGAATATTGTAGTCCATAGTAATGCGTCCAAACTCCCATGAGGAGACCAGCCGTGGATTAGCTGATTAGCTTTGCCTTCCTCTTTACCGCCTGCAGACTGGGCCAGATGATATACCACACTGTTTCCTACCTCTATCATTTGGGCTGTGAAAGATGAGTTGACTTTTGCCCATAACATTACCCAACAACAACTTTTCACTGTTCACGTTATGTCTCTGTGGGATTGTAGTGTCAGTAATATACACAAAATTTAAAGAATGAGTTCAAACGCGACACATTTCTGGAATTATTTTAGCCTATTTCATTTATGTTGGTGGTTTATATGGCAGAAATAAAACATGTGAATGTGGTGTGCGTCTTTTATTCCATGCATCACCACTGATACTAAGAATAACGAAATAAAACCACACTGCACAAGTCTCAGGGTATCGCTAAAGGGCTTCCCATTATCTTTTTGGCAATTTTAAAATATGAAAAATCGTCCTGTGCTGGAAAACATGCGGTGAACCATCTTTGGCAGCATGGTAATGAGCCAGTCGACCACCATCGGGGCAGACATGAGATTGAGGAGGCCGTGATCAAGCTGATAAGTGCCTCTGTGGAGAGGGTTCATCGTATATTATTTGTTAAAGGGTATGCAGAAGAATTCTCGAAAGCATTTTAAAACATAAATGATCACCACAGAAACTTCATGTGATTCTTTGACCAACAGGTCTACATCATGCTGCACATTTGGGTGTGATATTGTTTTCATATGCAAGTAGCTTTGTGGCTGTTTTAATCCAAGTAAATAAGACATGATATCACTAACTTGTAGAGGAAACAATTAGGGTTCATTTTCTAAGCCCAATGAAGCCTTACACTGGTGAAATGCATCTAAAATGAGCTTATTACCATTGTGTGGTTATCCTGGGATTTATACAGTGGTATAATGCCAGCACAAGGATGAGCACACAAAATATGGTGTTTTCTTATGCTTTTCTTCATTGACCAACCAATACAAAGAAATCATTCACTTTAGGCCATACTCCTTGTAAAAAACTTCTACTGTACATCATATAAAATTGCCTATTGTATCTGCCTTAAGTGGTGCCATCCTAATTGCTCTTTAAGTAACAATGTGTAGCCAATGTGATTCTCTTTTGGATTTTAGACCAAAAACTATTATAAACTTGAAAAGCTAAAAAGTGTATGTGCCAATTTGTCGGTCGTTCATTCATGTATGGAAAATATCTTTGCATTTCAGCTTTTGTGTCGGGCTGGATTCTCAGCGTCTTACATTTATTCTGATTTGGATCCATCTGCACGGAAAATAAATGCAGCAAAGTTTGTCACTGGCAAATGTCAAGTTCTTGTGGTGACCGATGTAGCCGCCCGAGGAGTTGATATCCCATGCCTGGACATGGTTGTCAACTACAACTTCCCACCTAAGCCAAAACTTTTTGTGCATCGAGTAGGTGAGTCTGAACAGTGCCATTTGATTCAACAGTGCAAAAATACCACCTATTGTGAAGGCCTGGTAACACGGTACATTAACACGTACAAGTTAATGTACGTTCGCGTGAATGATTTTGGTGGACCGGAACGGTACATGTACGAATGCATGAACCAAATAAGAACAGGTTCTATTTTCCGTTCATGCATTCGCACAAGTTGGGTGGTTACACGGTATATTTTCGTGTTCATTCACGCGTTCATACATTTAGACATTAACCCGTACCTGTTAATGTATCGTGTAACCAGGCCTTGAGAAGAGGGTCTTGAAAAATCTGTTCAGTGAAATCTAGAACTATTGAACCTCTTCATTTCATAAACCTCTTGGTATAGGAAGTGTGTCAAAATCCTAGCCACATGCATCATTAACATAGGATGAAAATCTCTATGTGGTACCTCTTTTATAAGTAATGCTTCATTTATAGAATGGGTAACCCAGTGGTGAATTATAAGGTCAGATGAGGGGAGACCTATCCCTCCCCCATAATCTCTAGAATAATTGAAAAGGTGGCTCTCCAATGTAAGTTTTTACTTCACCAGATTACCGAACACTGGTTAAAAGTAATTGATGACTAAGTAAGAGTCACTTGTCAACCCACATCAGACTGAATCAAAATCATCAGTCAGAATTAGGGATGGACGGATCCAGGATATTTTTCAGATTCGGATCGGATCCTTGATTTTCGGAGCTGGATCTTTCGGTTCGGATATTTTCGAATCCAAATGCATTTTCAAATTCCTGCTATTTAACGAAGTAATTATTCAAGTTTATTCTGGGTATGTACATACAATCGAAGGGATGCTTTTTAGATTTCCATACACATTTTAATTTTTTTATAAATTAAAAATCATTTTTATAGGCTTTCAAGTTGTTTTTTTTTAAACATCTTTACATGCATAATAGGGTGGTTTCCTATTATTTTTTTATTGCTTTAATCAAAAGATTATTACTCCTGGAGTACGTATTTCACGGTTTTAGATTTTTAAACGACAACATCTATTTTTCGCGATTAAATGAAAAGTGAAAATTTTCAAGCGCGCGAAAACGCGACGCTTAAGTATGAATGTCGGGAAATATCCCCGTACGTCGTATTTCTGGTTCCCCCTCCCGCCCGGTGAGGTGACCTTGAGGCGAGGCTTAGCGCTGATACGTCGCAGGATGCTAGCGGATAGCTGAGTACCTTGCTGAAAGGTAGCGCTTGGCTTAAAAAAGGTTTATTAATACCTTATCAAACGAAGAAAACTTTCCGAACTTAGCCAGTTTTAATAGGTGATTATTAAGACACGTTTCCCTGAGCTCTGTGCCTCATGCATGCATTGGTAACCTCAGACGATGTATAACTCCTATCCTCTCGTGTAGAAACTAGGTCCCTGTGACGTCATGCGGAGTGGAATCGCATGGGCGCCAATCTGGCCTTTTTCAAATGAGGATAAAATTTGACCCTTGCCATTCGTCTAAACCGGTATTTCAAAAACCAAATAATTTGTGTATTATGAATACACTAATGGTGGGTAATGAATCGCAATCAATGCCTTTCGTTTTCTTTGATGAAGGAAACTACCCTATTCACAGTGTCCGGCGATATATAGTGGAAATGTTTTATATTCATGAGGATAAAATAAAATGGTTAACTTCCACACACTTTTTTATTAACAAACTACCGACCCGGTTTCGACAATAATAATTTCGACACCTTGATAATGACACTACGTGTCGAAACCGGGTCGGTAGTTTGTTAATAAAAAAGTGTGTGGAAGTTAACCATTTTATTTTATCCTCATGAATCTTTACATGCTCAGGACCTAAACTGTTATGCTTGGGTTTGGAAATGAAATTAGGAAAAATCTTTGGATAAACCACTGACCAGTGGCATAGGACAAGAATCGCATGTGAATGCACATTCGAAGAGAGAATCTTAATTCTTTCCACCCTTATTTGCATTCACTAAAGCATTTGTATTCACTGAAGCTATTATTTGAAGCTATTATTTAAAATTTCGGGTCCAGATCCGATGTCTTCCGCAGCTTTGGATCCAATGTATCCGATGAAGGGCAATATCCGCGGATATTTGGATCCGAGGTATCCGATCCGACCATCTCTAGTCAGAATCAAAATGATTGGCCTATTTATCAGATTATTGATTGGCTGCCTTTTTCCCACATATTAGGAAGGTGTGCAAGAGCTGGGCGCAGTGGCGTGGCATATTCCCTCGTAACCCCCGAAGAGCGGCCATACCTTTTAGATCTCCACCTTTTCCTTGGGCGTCCAATTGTGCTAGTTCCCAAGGAGGGAATCACACCTGCCGTCGAAAATGACCGCTGGAAGTTTGGGAGTGTGGGCCGAGTACCGAGGGAGATCCTAGAGGAGGAGGACGTGCAGCTCATCCAATGGCACGAGAACACACCAGAACTTGTGAGTTAATGGTTCCATGCAAGTATTGTTCTGTAAAACCTTGAATTTTACCTAGATTTAGGGACCAAAATAGAAGTTCGATGAGATATTAAAGCATGTGAAATCATGAGTTAAAGAACAGGTGACGTAATGTAAAGTAAATTCCCCAGAAATAGAGCATGTGAAACCAAGAACTACCCATGCATGTATGAGTGAATGTGCAAAACCGTAGTTTCACCATTCTACTTTTTATTTTGTTGGTTGCACGAAAGTACTTGGTTGAAGAATAAGTTTATTCATTTTGGAGAATTTGAAATAAAGGGAATGTTTAATTTGTAATTATTTACTTTTCACCGACCATCTTCCATTATTCTGTTTGATGGCTTTATTTAAATTCCTTAAATATTTGAATCCTCTCAATACTACCTTGTTTGATTTTTTATTTTTTGTGGCTTTTCTCAGGTGAGCATGAAGAAAGTATGCCAGAATGCATATTCTCAGTACCTTCGTTCGAGGCCAGGTGCATCCAATGACAGTGTGAAGCGATCCAAGGAAGCCGGGTTGGGGGAGGTAGGGGAGCACCCTGGCTTCTTCAGAGTGACAGGGCAGTCGGGCATTGCTGGGAAAGGCCATTCTTCCATTGTTGATTTTGCTGAAAGTGCAACCAAGTCTGCCTTCCTGGATCAAGTGCGCAGCTATCGTCCTTCTGGGGTATGCATTTTCTATTCATCATCTAATCTTGGTGTCAGGAGGCTAAAAGTAATTTATATATTTTTTAAATCTATTGCATAGAGTTAACTATGAGGGAACTGAAAGCTGTTGTATTCATAGGATTTAATTGTTTTTTTTTTATTTAGACTGTTTTTGAGACAGGACCTCAGAGCAACCCTAGTCTGGTGGCCATTATGCGTGAGAAAAGGCAGAAGCATGATGATGTGGTGATCAAACATCGTCAGAAGGTCAAAGAGGGGCGACTAAAAGGTGAGACTTCTCGTTTGTATTTTTCACTGCTCAATTTTGTCTTTCTTGTTGTGGCATTAGCAACTCATATCTAACTTATTGCAAGTCAGGGGAAAACCACAATTTAGGTTTGTAGTACAGTTTCCAGTTATGCTCTTCTTCTCATTTATGTTGATCTTTCAAGGCTAGAGAAACTGAAGGTGCCTGAAAAGGCTATAAATATCTTAAAATCAATTATATTGCTCTGTGGAAAGAGCACCCAAAAGCAGTTTTTGGGAGTGTTGGGCTAGAATGGATTACTCTGTTTAGTCTCTTAGAGAATTATTTAGTTTATAAATCTATTTTTCTTAGTATTATATTTCTAGGTTCTTATAATTACCTTAAACCTCATTTTTTATTGCTGTAACTGCATTAGTTTGGTATTCAATTAGCCTCCGTTTTGTCTGAATAGGTGAAAGCAGTCTCATACCTGGGATTACTAGAGAACTTCCTGAAAGTAATGAGGAGGAAATCCAGCAAGCATTCAAACATGTTGTCGCTCCAAAGAGAAAATTGAAAGACAAAGGGAAAGCTGAAAAGAGAAGTCGTATTGATAAACAGCATTACATTCCTTACACAGCTCCTGATCACCATACAGAGCAAGGGTATGTAAATATATTTTTGTATTAACAATTTTTTATGTATTAATGTAATTTAATTTTTGATCTTAAGGATTTTGTAAATGGGTGTGTGGGAAAAATGATTTTAAAAATAAAAAGGTACATAGTATTAGTTTTAGTAGTATTATATTTATTATAATGAGTAGCCTCACCATGTGACTGGACTCAAGACATTTGTGGATTCTTTCACTTGGTGTCAGGATGCTAAAAATGATTTCTATATATTTTTAAGTCTATTGTTGAGAGTTACTTCTACTTAAAAGCAAAATTCAACGAATGCAATTGCCACTTATGAAAGTAATGCATTTGTGTGTCTGCTTCGGTGGAAGCAGGGAAATAATCTCGTCTTCCATTCTAAGGCCAAGTAGTGCTGTTTTTAAGGGCAGGAATGTAAATAAATTTAGAAGTGTTTACCGTAGTGCCATTGGCTTGGGAAGAAAAGGATGTATGCACATTGGCAAGAGTGGATATTGAGGCACTTCATTGATAGGGGCCCAATTGTTTGTGATTCCACTCCAGTTGACAGCTCCATAGTGACCTCACCATTAGTGAATGACTCAAGGATGGGCTAGTTGCCAGATGAGTGACCGATGAATCATCAAGTGATCACTGAATAAACACCCAATGACTGTTCAATGGTGTCTCCTATCATCCCAACGTATTCGAGACGTATACAACTATGGTGTTTTCAGCAAATTGTCATGTTTATAATGTCCTCTTATTTCACCAGCAAATTTTGGAGTAGATAGTCCTCTCTTACAATTAACTTGTTTGGCAATTACATACACCCATGCCATGGATGGTGGTCAAACCACCCAGATGGGATTCGAACCCACGACCTTTAGGTTAGCAGTTGGGGACTTTACTCAGGCGCCACCGAGGCCGGCAAAAGTATGGGAAGGAAAGAGGAAGGTTTGGATAAGTAGTTGTCTCAGGAGTGCCATAGTGGAATTAAATTATTTGTTATTAATTACATAAAAGCTAGGACTTAGTCATTAAGTCAGTCCTAAGTTTTCAGTCTCATTGGGAAGGTTAAGCATTTTACGTAAGTAAAGGGTACGTACAGTTTTTGAGGCATATTTTCACATTACTGTCTATTCTGTGACTGATCTCAAAAAATATTTCCGTATATTTGAGGATATGGTGAGCTTCCATTCCTAGTTCAATACATAGTTATAAATCCTCCTCTCCATCCCTCCTTAGCTCTCTGTGGATAATTACTAGGACCATTGGCAGATCTAGATTTAGACAAAGGGAGGGACCAAACTGGGAGTCTGGGGAAATTCCCCCAGCCGAAGGGGGGTTCTGGAATTTTGGAATTTTCAAGACTCAAAAACTGCTGTTAGGCTAATTCTTTGACAAAAAAAGACACAAATATGCCCTAGGTTTAAAACTAATATGTAATAGCAGATAAATTTACCAGAAAAAATAACTAAATATTTTTGTATGGAGTGGTAAGCTCGAAAAATTTTCATTTGACCTCCAATGTACAATTGTTGATCAATGGGTTCTGTATCGAAGTGTGTAAAAATTTTTATAATAATCATTTCTGTATTATAAAGCAATTTTCTTTAAGTTGGTATCAAGCTGAAAACTAGTTTCATGGATTATTTCGGGATGCTGATCTTATTATTTTCATTGTTTCCAGATTGGCAATAAACAGTTTTGACAAAGATGCAGCACGCTTTGAGTTGGAGCTGGGTGCAGATAGTGAAGTTGGATTGAATTTGAAGAAAAAAATAATGAAGTGGGATCAGAAGAAAAAGAAAATGGTTTCTGTACAGGTACATATGTATATTATTGTAACATTTTTACTTTTTACATTTGATTATTCACGAATATCATGAATTTTGGAACGAATACAATCTTTGAGGGAACCCCAAGAAATCTGAAACTCCAAGTAAATCTTATACCGTATTTGCACGAATCTAAGACGAGGTTTTTTTCCATCGCAACTCCTGCGGAAAAGACGGCTCGTCTTAGAATCGGATGCAAAATTTTTGACGTCAAGCGGGTTGCATAATTTACGTCGGAAAAATCATGGACACCTGAGGTTGCCACCTGATAGCTATACAACGAAAAATCAACATCAAAAATAGCTTAACAGTAATTTAGCATATTTTATTTTGCGTTCAAGTAAAAAAAATCCATTTTTGGGCAGCAGGCAAAGATTCGGCGCGTGCCGATCAGTCGCCGGGTGCACTTCTGCCGAGTCCGCGAGATTGCCTGCTTTACCCTGAGTTCGGCTCCATTCAAGTTAAAGCTCGATCAACTCACAAAATTTTCGTGTGATTGGTTACAATTTACCTAAATTGTAACGTTAAAGCCTCAATGCCGTAGTGGGATAAACTGCTACAAAGTCGTCGCATTTTTCTCAGAGCAACGGTAAGATGGCAACATGATTTGCCTCTGATTATAGAAATCGATTTAGTTGTGATTCCGTGCCTTTCAGAGTATTACAATGGCAGAGAAAAGAAATTATTACACTGCCGCTTTCAAAAGAAAAGTTATTTAGTGGAACTCCGATCTATCGTACCGGTATTGATCATTTTTCCGCATTCATCGTTCGCCGTTTCTGGTCACAAATAAGGTTCCATATAGACGATGTAATTTTTTCCCGCATCTCAAAAGTATCGTTTTTACCGCATTGATTGTTTGAAGATGGTGGTCCCGACGTATAATTTTCCCACATCAATCTTTTGACGAAAATGAGACAAAATAAATACAATGTGTCATTTATGGCTAATAACTACAGGCACATAGATTAAATATATCCCCACGAAATGAAATCACCATTGGGAGAAGCTAAAAGCCTTGGGGTAGTAGCATAAGCGCATTTCCCAAGATCCGCTATCCACCTCCATACATCTCTCGCCTACCCCCTCTGACGCTTTCCTCTTCTCCAAAATAAAAAAAATGGTCCCAGCTAGCGCAGGGATCGTATTACGAAGACCATAGCTTCGAAAAAAATATCAAGTTACACGAGAACAATAGAAACGCGTTTCATGCCCCCCTTTTCTCACCCACTGACCTTTTTCAGCCTACTTGCTTAAAGTTCCTGGTTTCTGGAGGTCAACCGCTGCATCCAATCACCTATTAGCTCATAAGGTGTCTAACAATGAATTTCGGCAATTGGTATTATACTTTTATTAGGCTGGAATATGTGCAATGTGCTCGTAATTCAGAAAAGAATGAGACCAAACACGACGTATTTCTAACGTTATTTAAGCATTTTTAAGCAAGGAACTAGTTGGAAAAATACAATGGTGATTTTTGGCAAAACTCGATATCCTCGTTGCTGAGCTTCTCGGCAGTTAATGCGGCATTTTTTCCGAAAACAGGATATCAGGTTATTATCAGTTATCAATTTACGAGTTATACCATAAGTCTCACTTGTCAGAGTTACTGAGGAAGGGATATCTTCTCAGGATATTTTGTTCCTCCCTACTAACAATCCGAATTCATCCGCCCATCTGACGCTACGCTAATTAGAGAAGAATGGGTAAGTTGCCCTATCTTTGGGACAAAAAATTTCATGGCGCAGTCATATGGTCATGCTTCACCCCCTGCAGTATGCTCTGTGTACGCCGAACGCGATAGCATAGCTCGTACGAGTGGTTACATACTTTCCAGGGTGGCTTGCCTTCATACCACGGAGTGTTTTCCGTGTGGGTTTAATAAAGTCAGGTTTCATTTTCACTAGTTTAATTTTATTCGTCTTCGGACCATGGCCCCTCCGAAGAAACTATTAGTCGAATCAACAATAAGACCTAAGTGTCTCGATTAAGTACCGCTATTCCTGTCATTACGTGCCAAAAATCCTGCGTTTCCTGGGACATAGGCAACATAGCCAAACATTCGCGCATTGATTGTTTTCCCCTAGAAAATTTTTTTCCCATAGTGGAGTTCCAAAAAAGGGGGGGTCGTCTTAGAATCGTGTTCGTCTTAGATTCGTGCAAATACGGTAGTTAACTGAATACTCCTGGAGGCATGGAAGCCTAAGTTTGATGGATGATGAACCTCACAAAATCAAGTCTTCTTTGCATGCCATTGATGTTTCATTGCAAAAGCCAGAGTTTTGGCCATTAAAGAAATGGTATTACTAGTAAAAGAAAGCATATCAGCACCTGGCCAATCCATTAAAGTGGTTAAGTTCGAGAAATGCTATTGGTTAGCTGATTCCACCCATTCCATTTGTACCTCCTTAAAGTGCACCAAAACTATCACCAAAAGAAATATATTTTGGACAAAGTGGCTCAGCTGTAAGAATATCCACTTATAAGATACTTGATTTTGGGAGAATAGTTTAGTTTGAATTATAAAGAATGAGTGCTTTTCAAGAGTGGGCCATCATACACCACTTTGAAATAATTTTGACCTTGAAAATATGCCATCATTAGACTTCCATTAATGCAATTTTTTCAGTGAGCAGTCCATTATTAGCTAAATATGTACTCAACCCGCTACATTCCATTTTCAAAAGAGGAGGCTCAATATTTTTTCCTCGGTTCACGTTGATGGTAACCTAAACAAACTCAGAGCCACCATATAAATTTCCTGAAGCTCACTTACATATTTAAAATTTTGAGTTAGTATTTTTTCTGTCTTTATATTTTGATCAATTAATTTTATGATGCTATTCTTATGTAGGAGAATAACAAGATCAAGAAGATAAGGACTGAGTCTGGAGTTTGGATTCCAGCCACATACAAAAGTGGACGCTACAATGAGTGGAAGGAGAAGAGCAAGATAGGGGAAGAGGAGGACGAAGATGATGACGACGGGAATGAGGTTCGGGGTTTTCCTAGTGGTGTTGGAAGAGGAAGGGGTGGTCGTGGAAGGCACCAGAGGGGTGGACGTGGGGCAGGCAGAAGTGAAATGAAGAGGCCAGAGCAGATCCTGAAGGAGCGCAAGGTGAAGGAGGCAAAGAAGAAGCGCTCGATGAAGAAGGGGGGACAGCGAGGAAGAGGGGCCCGTGGTGGTTCCAGGGGGCGCAGCAAAGGAAGGGCATGATGATCTATCCCCGTGCATCCCTTTGTTACTTTGTTGTTTACAAAAAATAAATCAATTTTGTATCAAACTTCACACAGACTTGATTTCATGAAATCCTTATTCTTGGTATGGCTAGGGTGTTTGAAATACAGGTTGATTCTTAATGACAGACTCTATTTTGGTACTCTTATACCTCGTGAACTAGACACTATAATGATGCAACTAGTGTAGTAAAGCTTTCATTATCTGTCCAAATTGTGGGGAAACTTATCATCAAAAGAGATGAATAATCCATTCATGGCAAATTTATTGGCGATTATACTTTCTGAGCTCCTTTGGCTAGTGTAGAAGTACATACATTGTTATTTTAAGGTGGGGATGTATATATGGAGAATGATGGAAGGAAGGAAAAGATTATGTAGTACATATGTTGAGTGGCAAGGGATGTGATAGGTGGATAATACAATGAACAGCTTAATGAACGATGGATAATCGAGGCTGCAATATATTTGACAAAATGATGTCCAAAATGTTCGCATATCCCAGCTACATTGACCAATTATCATTTTTCAATTCTTGGGAGTCCTTCAAAGAATATCTTGCTCTCGTTATTTCCACTGTTTAAAGAAACCTGTATAGTTTCCTCTAAATGCGCCAAATTCACCTATCTCTTGCATGCTGGACTTGGTGGTGGTTAAATTCCTGCCTAATAACCCAAAGGCCACTGTTTCAAGTTCCACCTGGAGGGTACACCACACAAGGTATGGTGATATGTGATCGTCCAACAAGTACATATATACCCAGGGAAGAAGCTTCCTAGCTTTGATTAGCTCCCTAGATTCGATTCAAGTTCATATTACTGCTTTATGTTACAGCTATAATAATGAATAGGTATCTGATTCATGATGTGTCTGTTCCTCCCTTGATGTGGTCGCGTTCAGCAGACTAAACAGTTGCGGAACCGGTGTGACAATTTCTGCTGAACGCCCTCGGGTAGGTCACCGGTGTTACTGATCAGACGCCATTTTTTCCACCGGAGAAAATCACCGATCACTGGTTGGAACATGTTGAGAATCAATATGGCTGCGCCCAGTACTAGCTCGTCTTCTGGTGCTATAGTTGCAAAAAGATATGCGTTCGGAGGAATGACATGAAATTCAGGATACTGAAGAAAAACAAGTAAAACTGGCTTCAGGTTTGTCACAGACTAAGTAAGCTATCGTCCTGAAAACGAGGGGCTATCCTTTCGTAATAGTTTTCATTCTGCGGCCTATTTCTTCTGAGGCGTACGGCTTGGGGATTTCTTCTAAAGAATCTCGTCTCGCATTGAATTAATTGTTCACAGTATCATCGTCTCCTGCAATTAAAATCGCCAGCACTTCTACAGGAATCACATTACCGCCCATTTTGAACGTTTCCGCTATTTGGTCACGTGACTGATCACTGCTCAGCAACCGTTCAGCAGATCGCAACGACCAGTCGCTCACCGGTGAGGGATCTCTTGATCCCGGTGAGTATCTGCTGAACGCGACCATTAGGTGTGGTCACTCTATCCCACTTGCATAAGCTCAAGGCCAGGAAAATGACATTTGGGACTGAATAATCTGTTTAGTTCAAAGAAAAATATATTTATTCAAACTTAAATCACACGATTTGCTTGTACACCAATATAACATTAAAACCAACCCAAAAAGTTTGCTTCAAGGAAAAAACATTGCTACTTTTTGCAAGGACACTTGATTCCATGAAGTCATTCCAACTGCATACACTTTTCAATGCACCACAAGGCTAATTTTTTGTTTTCTCAGCCCAATCAAGCCAGCCACCAGTATAATGCTTAGCACTGTGAAAATAAAAATTCATAATGAAATATCATCCAGAGGAAATGAAAAAAACAATAAATACCTGCATGAAACTCACTTCATAAAACCAAGACTTAGTGCCAACTCCAAAGCTCGTCTACTTCTGTTACCACTGCGGCATGAAAATATTATCTCAGCCTCTTTCTGAGGTTTCTTGTGCTTATAACGGTTTTCAAACGAGGCATCATCCATTTTCAAGGCAGTGTCAAGCTCACCAACTGCAAATAATTCATGAAATTTAAAGTAAAATTTCCAATCCTCACCGATTTTTGAAATTAGAAAGGAAAAGCTATGCTGAGGGAGGAAGTTTGCCACAAGATATTTTATGAAGATGGTCTCCTCAGAAGTCCATGCATTGGTGAATTATTATAAAAATTGGATATTTGGCTCCAGATAAAAGATTAGCGTTCACATGCATTTAAGTTTGAAAGCTTTTCATTTTTGTAACACCATAAACTGAATCAATTCAGACTGAATCCAGAGAGAATATGTACTTATATTAGCACCTACGGCTGATGAAATTTCTGCTTTCACTCCTACAGCCGTAATGTGTACTTGTGGACTGTCTCCTTCTGTATCATCAGATTTCTGGACTGTTAATAAGAAGACGGAACAACCTTATAGGCCACATCTTGAGACATGATGGCCTGATGAAGACAATCGTCGAAGGACAGACGGAAGGCAAGAATGGAAAAGGAAGACCTCGAACAAAATATATGGAACAAGTAAAGAGAGATGTGAAAGAGAAGAAATACGTAGGAGTGAAAAGATTAGCTGATAGGAGAACTGAGTGGAGAGCTGCGTCAAACCAATCCTAGGATTGTTGACCAGTGATGATGATGATGATGGTTTATCTATAACGTCTCCTGTCCAATTTTTTCCTAGCTTCATCATAAATTACTGGTCCCTCTAATTCACCTTAATTATGCCTAGTTTCTGCATCCTGCCGTCTTTATTTCCTGACTTCAGACCTTCTTTCCTCTTCCATGTGCCCTTATTTTATCTTAAACCCTTCACTTCTCCTGACTCGCACTTATTGTTTGTTACTTCTTTATTCTTTTGCATCGTCCTTAACCTCCTCCATGTAAATATTGATTTATTTTGGTCATCTCTAGTAATCTATTGTCATATGCTATTTTATTATGAATTATCTATTATCAATTTGAATTGTAATTATATTTCCAGATTTCATTTATGGTAGTTTGGTTGCAAGGTATTTCGTAAAAGAATTATTTTTCTATTCTTGGCTATTTTTACATATTAAGGAGAAGTAATATACTGATACCATATTTGAAAATCATTCCCATTTATAAAGATTGTCATAGAAACCATAGCCATGAGAAATAAAGATGTTTTTATACAAACAGTGATGCATTATACAGTTATATCAGAAAGAAAACTATTTTATAACTAACTTAGTTTTTTAATTACTTTGGCAACCCAAATAAATAAATGAATGTGAAATTGTGTGGATCTTGAATGAAATAGGCCTATGTCATGCACACAACATTTTATTTTAGGCTATATCATTACAATTTAAGTCCGTACCTACACCCTCTTCCCTCATCTGAAGCAATATAGTAGTGGTCAACTGGGTGAGCTGTACAGCTCACCTAGTTGATCACTACTATACTGCTGGAAAGTCAACTCATGGCCATACCTAATTTTTTTTCCCCTGCCATAATAAGAAAATTCACATCTCTGCTTCGCATTTTTTCCAGCAAGTCAGTTGAAATTGTTAAAAAAAAATTCCATTTCACAAGAAAATCTGTTATCTAGCGGTTTTGAAGACTTACTGAATTTCTCCAGCAAGACTTATAATCATGCCGGGCAGAGTTATGAGCAGTGCAAAATGCGTTGTGCGCTGTTCTGCCACCTTTTGCCCACAAACAACATAAGCACCTTATGCTATGATGGGAATGTTTGACAGGGTTCTTCGCCGACTCATTCCCAAAATCTTCTCCTTACCTTATGGTAGAACTTTGGCTTATGGTAACGTGCATATCCTTTTTTTTATCACTGATAGAGGCTTTGACTGGTGTCTTAAGGCTACTTCTGCCTTTTATATGCTTATCAGGATGGTGGAAGTAAATACTGTGATAATCAGTACAATTGAAATTGCCTTGAAGGAGGTTATAAAAATGATTTAAATGAATATATTTTGCCTGTTTCAGTGCAGCCACTTGAACCTCACCTACTTTGACGAGGGAATATGACAATGCAGACCCAGGGTACTCTATCATTGCATGTAAATCTAAGACTTAACGGAGAGTTATAGCAAGGGCAAAGCACAAATCGTTGAAATATACATAGATCGTCCAAATATAAAAAGGTAATCATATCCGTTCGCTCCTTTAAGGTACAAGGAACGCTTCATTGTCAAAAACCGCCATCCTAGAATATTTTGCAAACGCAATTTTGAATACATGTGCCACGAAAAAAACTTACGAGGGACATTAATACTGTTGGGTATAGATCCTGCTTCCAATTCATCAGGATTCCTGACATCAACCAGCAATATATTTCTGTTCTTGCGTGCATCTATCAACTGTTCATAGTCAAGATCTTTGGACTCCATTGCTGAAGAAACAGAGAACAGGGCTGCGGTTGTTGCTGAAAAGAATAAGAGTAACACTTACATCAAAGATCCAGAATGACTACGACAAAGTTTAAGTCATTGCTTATCATCAGCTAATCTAATCAAGCAAGATTTTTTTGGGGAGCGATCAAATTCTGCTCCTGAAAATCAAGAAAGAATAATCAGACTAAAAGAGCATATCGATACCGCTTACGCGAAAGCCAGCGCTTTCTGTGAAGATTAGAGCAGACGATTGGGCTATAAGACGCATTCCTAAGTAACGAATGTAATCGGGAAAATGAGTATGAACACCTAAAAAGGTTTAAAAGTTTTGTTGATGATAACATAATGCGCTTTAATCTTCACCAAACGCGCTTCAATATTTTCAATGGCAAGTAAGCGACACCCGAAAGTTGTAACAAAAGAGTTACACGGATGTCCGGGCGATTTCAATCATTTTTTTTTACACGGCCGTTTTACACGGAATTGCGCAATCTGACGTGTACGTGCGAAGGCCGGCGAAGGCGCAATAAAAATTGCGTCGTGTAAAGCGGTGAATTGCTAGAAGATATGCGAGAATGCGTGGTTGGGAGACGGCAAAATAGCCCATGTTCTAATTTCGTTCATGCATTCGCGCAATTCCACGCCGCAAATTAATGCAGCTCTAACCTGCGCAATTCCGTGTACCGTGTAAAACGGCCTTTTAAATATATGAATGTGTGGAGGTCAGAGATGTCAGCAACGATAACCGAATTAATATCATAATTAATTACGACTATATTATTTCTAAAAAATAACTTCTCAAATCATTTTATACAGAATTTAAAAGAAAAAAATCACCAATGAAGATGATCCAGTTCATACTACGGCCGGCCGATACCGAAATACGTGACCAAAGACAGTGTAAATCTTCTTCTTGTGACGCCTCTGACCTTACTACGCAGAAAAACGCCCGGTGAGATCAAGGGAGAAGGCAGGTATTCGCAAAAAAAACGAGTTGACCTCCAAGGTGAAACCGGTGAAACTTTCTGCCGATGAGTGGCCAATTAACGAAAAGAAAGTTTGGCGATGGGCGTTTCGTGGCGCATTCTCATCACGTACATAATTTGAAAACGTCATTAAAACATTAAGCCAGCAAAAAGTTACAGGATAATAACAGTTCGGACCCTCGAATGCATAAGTGATGGCAAATGACCAGTTTGCGTCCACTTATGGCCAATGAATTCAGCGGCATTGTGCGTGAAGCTTACGCAAGGATGAGGATTTTCACTGTGTTTCAGAGTTGAGCAGTGCGAATCTGCTGAAGCCAAAATTGGGACATAATTCCTGAAATCCTTATATTACTGATGATTTTCCAAAGTATTGATCACTGAAATAAATTTTTAGACGTACCTTCCGAAAGAATTGTCGAGGATATACTGCCTCTGATTGCCAGTGAATCAGTAACGGTTAACTAATTAAAACGGTGGGAACACAATCACAGGGGCGATAATGAAAATATTTAGGTCACAGAAGCTCCACTCAAAGGACACTTCTCACTAACCTGAGAATACTACCCAACTTGGGCTAAAGCCGGTTCCGGATGTTTTTGGAGCGTTGCCGTTACACAGTTTCGTAATAACGTTTTATCTCCTAAAATGCACGACATGGGAAGACACCCTTCCGGCGGAATTTGAGGTGATTGGCATTCATTCTTGGTCATGCCCTCATTACCTTCCATCACCCCACTCTGATTTTATAGGCTATTAAGAATACCTACGCTCACGCTCACCATTAAAAAAGCGAGATGGATACAGATTTCCCGCAAGTATACAATCAAATACGAAGGAACATTAATCACCTATATATGAGTATCACCGGTGAAAAACTAAAGATGCTCTAACGACAATCACTGAAGCGAATATTTTCCATCCAGAAGAAACTCATAATAATTCAAATGATTCTGTCATGAAGATTCCTAAATAGACTCAGATCTCGCATAATAGACGTAAGTAATACTGAAAAATCTGTTTGGGAAAGGATTACCTCGACTTTTGTTTGGATTTAAGTCCAGATAGCGGAGGGTCACACAGACCTTCCTGAGAACACCAATTCTCTTCTAGGACTATTTACGCGATTTTGTGATTCAATGGTGCGGCACTTTCAAATCACTGTATACCTAGAAAAACTTGAATTGTACAGACATTATGATTTCTTCGTGGCAATAACTCACATTCCTCTAATTGATTCAAAATTAACAAACGCTTTCAAATTGATAAACAAATGATACCTCAGCGCCAAAGCTGACGGAACGGAAGGAAAAGACGGAAAACAAAATAATGACATTTGAAATGCTATATGCGAAGAAATTACTATGGAAGCATGACGTCATGGAATTTGGTCATGGCACCAACAACGAAAAACGAAATTTCAACCAAAATGTTCTATTATATCAGGTAATCAGATGTTTTTACTATCGTTTTTCTGATACTTAATCAATTTTTTCTAATAAGTTTGTGTAAGAATGTTAAATTCTCCTATGTACTTCTGTCTGCTTTCGATGAGTGGCTGCGAATCTGCCATAGTTCCATTTTTCTTTAATACTTTTTATATTCTGATTTATCATCGTATTTTCACTGTGCAAAGCTAAGGATAGATGTAGTAATAGTTGACTAGCCGTTGGAAATTACTCAAAAATGAGTTATCGTTCCGTTATGGGGTTTTACATGGGGTGACATTCTTCTAATAAACTCTGTTTTGTTGTAATTTTATGTATTTATTGAACCCTACCGTTTGTATATTTTGTTTAATCGAAAACAATCAGTTTGGTTAACGATCATGTAATATTGTGAAGAATCGTCTTGACTAATTGTTCGAAAGTCATTGGCAAGATAGTAAGCTTGTTTGTGGATATTGCATATTTCTGGCTATCCATTCCTTGTGTTTGTCTAACGCGTCACTAAAACTATGTAAAGGTACCACTAATAGGTAGTCTATTGTTCAAAATCACGTTTAATTTCCGCCTTCTCTCTGCTATGAAGGATTTTGTTCTGTATTTATTCAGAAAAATATTTTACTCTATGAGAAAATTTTTGGTTGCTTATCTTGGCGTTTTTAGATTATATCGTTTTTTTTACGTTTATGTATCATGATTATGTTGATATGCGAATTTCTCTTTAATGCTCAGGAGTAGTAATTCTAAGTCGTAAGTTAAGGAGTCAGGATCTTTCCTCCTCCTAGAGATTCTAGGACAGAGGGTATTTCGTTGATTTAGCCAAAGTTAGTGATAGTGTTCACTTCGACATAATTTCTTTACCGAGCAATACGAGCGATATAATTTTCCACAGAGAGTTAAACTCCGAATTGTCTTAATTTTATTTATTTCCAATGGATAACACCATTTGCAATACTGATCAACTCAAGAAAGCATCAAGGCTACTATTTGATATTGAAATTATTCCATGAAGTTATACGTGTTGAAATTCATGAAATTTTTGTCACTGTGGTGACGCCACTGCTACTATCACCAGTTTAATAGCCCATGTAAAACTCTACCACTCTCGCCCTAGCTGAAAGTTTGCCAGATATGAGTGGCCAATGTTTGAGGAGTTAATAATAATAATAATATTTTATTGGTCACAGAAAAGATATGAATATGTATACATATATAGGACCCGTCAGGAAAACATTAAAAGCAAATCAAAAGTACAAAGAAACTCACAATATATTATAATACATATATATATATATATTACATTAATTGCGAGGCATCTTCAAAGAATTCATCAATTGAATAGTAGCAATGATCTAAAAGATATTTTTTTAATTTTGCTTTAAAAAGGCCAGGTCTGATTTCGTCTTTGATTGATTTAGGTATTTTTTTATAAATTTTAATACTCATATTGATAGGCCCTCTACTGAAGAGAGAAAGATTTTGTTGCCTCACTGTGAGCTCATTTCTACTTCTTGTATGATAATCATGAATATCGTTATTCATGGTAAGGCACAACTTTTGTTTAAATTCTCTAATTAACATCACAGTATAATAAATATATATATATATATACAAGGAAGGGGAAGGATCTAGGAGGTGGCAGTACAGGTAGTGTAAATCTCTCCAAGCAAAGGGCTCAATGAGAAATTTGTAGTTCAGTAACCTAATAAATTTACCACAGATCATGGAATTTCACCCTAAGTCTAACTTACAATTAGTATATAAGTTTCGTAATAATCGTCCTTGCATGTGATTTTTAGCCGAAATTATGTCATTAATTGTTTATTAGCGAAGCTGAACTCAAAATCATCACTTAAGACTGTCACCATATGGCAGGGAATCTAATGCATCAGATTTTTTTAAAGTGCATCTAAATATTTGCTAGAATGGAAGTTGAAATAGAAATGTTTTTTTTTTTTGCCACTGAAAATTTCAGGTAATATATTTTTTTCTAACTACTTGTTGGTGATTTTTCATATGCATTTTACAGCTCCAAACACTTTGTGAGAGAATATTTGAAATGATGGTCACTGAATGTAAGGATAGGCATCTATTTTTAATGAGCTTGCATTATGTTCATATTGTGTTTTAAAACAATAAAACTTGGCTTCTGGCAGCCGGGAGACATGTAACCCATGTGAGTTACAGTGGAACCCCGTTAAAGCGAGTACGGGCTATAGCGACACCCCCGCTATTATGAGAGATAGCCGATGCACCGTCAATTGACCCTATAATAAGCGTGTTAAAAATTCGTTTTTACGAGACCCTTTCGGTGTTCGGCTGCTCGCCATAGCGAGGGTTTCACCGCCGGAAGACTTTCATCAAGACTCCTTAACCTCTGTAATTTCTAGCGATCTGTTAGAAATGAAGCTAATGGAGTGCTCAGTCTCAAATTTATGTGGTAAACTGTCGTTCGATAAATATAATGATTGACGAAACAATGCTTTGCACGATTTTTATTCAGTGCGGCGCTTATAAATTGTTTGAATAGTTAGTCGTTATTTGAGCGAGGAAATTTAGTGATGCAAAAAAACATCGCCTTTCGTCTGGATTTATGCTTACATTTATCGGATAGATGTTTATCTGTCGCCCCACAACTCCTGTTTCTGTATATCTGTTTGCAAGAGGTATATTGGCTATTATTTGCTCCACCTCCGGTAAAGCGACAATTTGCTATAGCGAGTGTTTATTAGTGCACCGTGGGGTGTCGTTATATCGAGGTTGCACTGTACGTATCCTATCCAAGGCTTTCATTAATATCATCTGTATAAGCTTTAGAATGATATTTCTGTGTGATGAGCGGTCAGTTTGTGAGTGTAGCTCATTATGAGAAGTTTCTTGCACTAAGTGTTTACATGTTTTATTGAATTGTTGAGTGCGTTAAATTTACTGATAATCTGTCTTCCTTTGTATTACAGCTCTCTTTAGAAGCAAGCCAAGCATTCTAGTGCCTTAAAATGAGCTCCCTGCGCCCACCAAGGGCATCCTCACCTAGGTTCATGCCATTTCCTGGCCTTTCTGGTCAAAGGGGTTCATCATTACAAAATCAAGGTAACTAGCATGTGCATATCTTTATCGTCTCAAAGAGGTTTCTGTGTGCCATTCAAAAGGTGTCTTCCCATTTATTGAAAATTCATTTTATCTTTATCCCTTAATCTTTATTTTCAGTCGTTGTTTTCTGTAGATAAGATTTGATAGCTTTATTGTTAATTTTAGAACTAGTTCTATTTTTAAGTCTAATACTATTGATGTGGAATCAAGAAATTTTAATGGCTTGCTAGTTATTCCTGTTGTACAAAATGGCATTCCACTGAAATACATCTACTTTATGCAGTAACATGAGGTCATCAGTAAGTCACGAGTAAAATTATTTTAGAAATGTCCGTTTATAGTTTTTTTGTTGTAATCCCCTGTCGTTTTGTGCAAATTACGGGAATGAAGGTAAATTTTAAACAAGTTAGGTCTTTCATTCTCTTGAGAGCACAGTTGATTAAGGTCGTGTATCATAAGAACTAAAATACAGGAAGTCGCGAAATCCATCCTATACACATTGCTATACTTCCAAACCCACAGACACGTTTCCAATGCATTATACTACCTACATATTTGTAAGTCATTACGCCATGCATTCCAACTTGTTTCACTTTCTTTTGCCCAAATTACTCGTCCAAATAACATGCAAACAAACTTGCGCCGAGAGTGATACAGTCTGCACATTAATTGTCTAATTTACACGAGAATTAAATTCACTTTCACCTACATTTCTCTATCAGAATATCCACATATATCAGCACCCATGAAACAAAGTGATATTTTTTTAGTTTTTTTTTTGCAGTGCCTAGTACCAGATGATGGCTCAGTGAGCCGAAACGCATTGTACGAAGTAAAAAATTTTGTGGAAAAGCGGTACGATCTTTTATTTATTTAAACATTTTATTGGAGCCAAATAATTAATAATTAATAAAAAAAACAGCATCATAACAGATCACAATTCGCGGCCGGAATGACTTTCCGGCACCCCAATCAACTTTTATTCTATCGGAAAGCCTTCCTTGAGTTGATAGGAAGCAGTCTGAAACGCACGGATTGCCTTGCTGATAGTAAGTGACGTAGAATCTGCGTCAAGTCTCCCGAGCCGCTCGGAAAGAGAGACTCTGAAACACCCTCCTGAATGTAATTGAAGGGTGGAAAAAATGGTTTTACTGCTTACTTGAGGAAAATAATTTTAAAAGGATAGAATATTATTAAGTATTTCAATCAATTTTAATTCAAGAACTGTATTTTTTTTTTAAATAATTTGCCCAGTAAAACAGGAGGACCTTAAAAAAGCTCATTTTACATTAGGTTTACTGCCTGTTCATTCCGCAAATGGGTGGAAGAGTCAAGACTTTTGTTCAGGGGAATTGACTGGCATCCCACTGAGTTGTGTCCTAAAATGGGTGATGATAATACTTGGGTTATTCTACAATAAAAGAGAGCTCCTTCTCAGAAAAGCAGAAAAGTTCGCATGGTACTTGTAAATGTTTTCCTTATCAAGTACACTTTGCCCCTGTATCCTATGTGTGAGAGTGAAGAGGGTATTGGGATTATATTTTGATAATATATTATGTGACCAAGCATAGGCGGATCCAGGGGGGGGCACGGGGGCACGTGCCCCCCCATACCCTTAAAAATATGCTAGATTTTTAATACGGTCCCATTATCATTTCGTTCGTTTTGTATAACGAGGTATCCTTGTGCCCCCCCCTGAACAAAATCATGGATACGGCCTTGCTTGTGCCCCTCCCAGAAAGAAATCCTGGATCCGCCCCTGTGACCAAGTATGTAATGAAGTCTGGGAGAAAAGTCTTATAAAAACCACTAGGGGGAGATGGAACAACTCAATTGGCCAGATCATGAAGCATAATGGTAGGAGTACAAGTGTACGGGAGGAAGGGCAGAGGTGGCCCTGAACGAGTTATTTAAGATGGGTTATTAAGGATGTAAAAGAGATTAAATATGTCACCATGAACAGGCTAACAAGCAATACATATCTCAAATGTACTTGATGCTTCCAAAGTCAAGTTTGTGCCATTAGACATACAGTGGATGGGAAGGAAGGCAAAAGATATCCAAAATGCATTTCATGTGCTAAGTTATTAAGGATAAAAAAAAGAAAAGCAAATATGAAAAGGCTAGCGGGTAGGAGAACTTAATGGAGAGCTTTATCTAACCTGTCTTCGAATGGTTGACTGATGATGTTGACATTTATGTGCTAGAATTTTGGCTGAATGTCAGAGGAATGAATGGAATGATGCCTTCATTTTCCCTTTCTCATTACAGGTGGCTATGCGCGCAGTCCTAGTGGGAGTGAGACAGATTCCGTGTCAACTTCCACGGAAAATCTGAGCCATGAAGAGCGGTATGCAATACGGCACACACCACGGCAGGACCCCCAGGGGCAGGAGAACATCGGTCCGGGGATGGCTGGAAGCCATTGCAATGCCGTTGGAGGATCGAATTCTCACAGTCCAATATGTACCTCATCATGCCACAGGTGAGGTTGTTGCAATGTTGAATGGGCTCATTGAACGAATTTTTGTTTAATTATTTATTCAGCGCCAAAAATATCACTGATGCCATTACAGTAGGTTAGTGACAGTAATAAAGCAATGGAGTGAAATCAGATGAAAAGGTGCAGTACCTATTGTTGTAACTATTGCGTGAGTCAGATATGTCAAAGGCTGGGGAAGTGACTGAGAGGGTGTTGAAAAATGGTAAATGATAAAATATGGATCGTTGGGAATTGACGGATAGAATTCAGGTTGATATGAAGTTTCTTTGGTGTGGGTTGTGCAAGCTGGAATGTGCAGTGAAAAGAAGGAAAAGTGATTGGAGCAAGAGAAAGATACATTATTGATTCCGGTTGTTTAAAAAAGAGAACTTTTTTCATTTTACAATCCATCACCTTTAACTTGAGCTCTTTGTTGCAAAAAATTAACATCCTTAACCCTTATGCAAGTGAGTTGTTGATGTCATGAGCTCTTGCCTAGCATGTCTCCTCTTCTCACCTGCTCTTGGGTCTTATGCTAGGCCTCACATGGTTTGTTGTTGATTACTCTTAAGTGAGTAATTCCTCACCTCTGTGATAGGGTTTTTCCGGTCGTGTAAATGAACTAAAACTCTTCTGATGTCTTCAACTAATGAAAAATAGGCAGCAACTTTTGCATTATTTTAAACTTATGAGAAAATGGCCGAATGGGGGAGATTATTCTTTTTTTTATAACGTATATTTTCCTTCCCTCCAGCCAATTTAAAACAAATGAATTATGATTTCACATCCGAGTGAAGCACCCCATTTATCTCTGTTTTGATGTTTGAGGAATTGTCAACCGTGATTTGAATTCTAAGCTGAATAATATCCTAACAGAAACTAAATGAGAAGCCATAATTCTTAGCAGTAGTTAATTTTTTATGGGGCACTTCCAATTTTGTTGTATTCTATGCAATGGATTCTAATAATGTATATATAATTTCTTCTTTCTAAGTTTTTATGTAGACCTATCTAGAATTTGATTCTTGCAATTGGTTCCATGGGTTGTGGTATGATGTAGTCTTCTACTAAGACCTCTATACAAAGATTTCATCAAATGTCTTGGTTGAAAATAGCTCTCAACTCTCCTGTTTTTCCTGTAGGGTGCCTAATATAAGGGATGTGGAGGAGTCGAATCTAGTTTCATACCATCATAGCAAGACAGGGTCGTCTGCTTACCACCAAGGGAAGACGTCCTCTCCTCGCTCTTCCCCCCACTGTGGGGGAGGCCACAATGCGGATGGCGAGAAAAAGCAGTCTGGGAACACAGGCAGGGAGATCACAGAAATCCCTGTTGATTACTTGGACCAATCTCAGGTATATGTGCTCCCCATCTTCCTCTCCCTTTTTTTGCCTTTTTGAAGATTCTTACATGATCTAGAATTTGATAAAAATTAGGTGCATTTAGAATCACAATATGTATGTGTAGGTAATTTTTTTTTTTTATACTATATGGTTGTGAATGCATGTATGAAGCTTTCTTCTTTTCTTACAAAACCAATTTTAAAATTTTTTTAATTGACTGGATTTGGATGTCGCATATTTTATTCATGAATAAATTCAAATCATGTTTTGTGGTATCCCAACATAATGAGAGCCATTGCATTAAATCATTTTGAATCAAATGAAAGAGAATAATTTTGTTATTGAGTTAAATTCTATTCTCATTATCAATGATAGAAGTTGTGAACAATAATGACCTTTCAATTTCATTTTAAAGCAGTTTAGGGACTTGTTCATTGGGGCCATTTTCTCAGATGGGTCCTTGCCATGATTGACTCCAAATGTAATGGAGCGATTTCCTGATTTCGATAAGTCAATAATGAATCCTTCACAATCAAATATTTCTAAAAGAATTGAACATCAAAGATTTTCCAAGATCCAAATCATTTGCACAGCTCTATTCAATTCCATGTTTTCAAGTTACACACTCTCTTGCAACACTATGTTTGACCGCCCCCTTTCTCTCCTAACAACCTGAACATACTTTCTGGCCTCAATGGCCTCGGGGTTTATTCTCAGATTCTAAGCCCACCAACTATGAGTTTACTGGTTCACATCTGCTGACTGTGGGGTTTTTTCACTGCCTATGACATGGATGGTTGTGATTAAATGATAAGGATGACTGGTTGTCCTAATTTTTTCATGTCTAAGAAGGCATGAAAATATTAATCAGTAATAAATGCTTACAAGGAGACGTCGCCAAAGAGATGTTCAGGATCTGGTTGCGGATGTTATTTTCTGAAACTCTATAGGTAAGGTAGAAAAAGTGTCGTGGCTTTCTTCCACATAGGCCCGGGTTCGAGAGGTATTTGCTTGTAAAGATTTCGCGCAGCATGACATTGCTTGAGTAATCGCTATTTCCTAACTACGGCCGATATTTTTTCTCGCTTCTAATTTTTGAAATCACTGTTACATTTTACCCCCTTTCGTTTTATTTAGTTACTTCGCGATTTTTTTAAATTTAATATCAAAAAATGGATTTTAAACGAAACTCCAAATTGTGCCTTACCACGGGAATCAGAGGACGTATACAATTACTTACACGTGAATTTCCGTGTAATATTGGGACTTGCAACCAGGTACTCATTACAGATTAGAGGACTAGCGCCCTGGACCACGCTGCCACGGCCACAATAAGGAGGTGGCTGTTACTCAAGGGATGTCATGCTGCGCGAAATCTTTACAAGCGAATATCTCTCGAACCCGAGCCTATGTGGAAGAAAGCCGTGACACTTTTTCTACCTTACCTATATAGTTTCAGTTAATAACATCCGTATGCAGATCCGGATCATCACTTTGGCGATGTCTCCTTGTTAGTGGAACTCAGCATGCACATTTTCTTCTTTTTTAACCACTGGTGTTCAAACAAGCTCCCTTCACATACACACCACGCGCCTATTAAGTCAGCTTACGGTGTAATATGTAGATATTGATTAATATGAATGGATTTCTGTGAGGAGTGCTCTTGTTGATGAAATATTGCTTACGAAGTTCCATTAATGTTACATGACCTGTTGCTTTACAGGTTTTGAAACACCTGGCGAAGGAAGTGACCAAACCAGGCCGGAAGTCATTAGATCTCTCCCTCTCCTCACCATCGTCTTCCTCAAGTGCCTCTTCATCGCTTTCATCATCAGCCTCGTCTCCTGTGGGTCCATACCCCTCAACTCCTCAGAAAGGAGGCAGCCAGGGTCAGGGGGGAGGGGGACAGCAAAGGAAAGGGGGTAGCCCATCAGTGGGCAGTGGGGGGCGAGGAAAGAGCCGCAGGGGGAGCTCTTCGGGTGACCTCCCCTTCCATGGCAGACTCCACACATCATGCTCACAGCCAGACCTCTCACGCATTGCGAACGTGGCGGGGAGGACGCGGGATGCAGCCATACTCAAAGGCATTGCAACAAACCCCAGGTATGCTTTATTTTGGGTCTGAAGGTTATTTAATTCTCAGTGCATTTTACTGCTGATGGGGAGAGCCCAATATGCTTAGCATTAGCTTTTAGCACAGTTATGTTTTATTATTTCATTCATTAAAGGAACCTTAGAAAAGCTCTTTTCAAGTTAACTCTGGGATTTACCTGTCAGGGAAAATAGACAAATGTTGCCTTTATTAGTACCAGCCACCTGCCCCTCATATGATGCTTCTGCTGACGCATCCTCAGATGGCACAGGTTTATCTTAAAATTTTGCTCAATTTGATAACACAGCAAATACAGATCAAATGATATGCTCATCTATTCCGCCTGTCTCTGATATTTTTTTTTTTGGTGGAAGTCTGTGATAAGTTTTTCAGCTATACTAGGCGTACTAGTCTTGTTTTGGTCATGAAGTTAGCACAAAGCAAATATCTTTGGGTAATGGGTAATTAAACAAGGTATGCCTAGTATTAAAGTCCTGAAGTGGATCGGAACCCAGCCCAGGATAAAATTTTATAATTATCTCTCATGATTAACTCCCGATTACTTTTCAACTGGACTAATCTAGATTCAGTGACCACTGGATATATCCTAGGCTAGTGTTGTTCATTGTGCTGATATATCCTCTGGATGTGTTCTTCCAGGCCAAGAACAAAAGCTCGTGATATGCTGGAATGGAGGCTGGGTCTTGTAACATCAAACTCTGGAAGTAGTCGGAAGACGGGTTCTCCAATATGGCCCCAGCTGGAAATGATTGAGATACTTGCTCAGGAAAACTCAGAATTAAAGCTGGAACTGGAGGCTTGCTTCCAGAAGGTGGCCAAATCTCAAAAGGTGATGTCATGAATTAGTTGACAGTAAAAGTTGCTCACATCCCTTTTGCAATAAGCTCTCATTTTCTAGTCATTTGCCTATTTGACTAGAGACCAGTATTTTGGTTGTGAATTCAGTGTTAATTGTGGTGTTGATGTTCTTTATGAGTAAGTTATTAAAGTAATATTTTTTTAAATTTGGTAACTTGTTCTCTACCCCTTGTTTTTCGTGATATTTATTTAAGATTAAAAATAACAGAAATAGTAAGAATCGACAAAATCTGTGTACGATGGTAAAAAATGTTAAATGCTATATGAATGGTTGTTATCAATTCTTTACTACCCCACTGGAATCGAGACCTTGTAATATAGAGATGGGTCAAAAAGAACCGAACTGCCAAAACGAACTGTTCACTGAAATGAACCGGTTCGAAAATGAACCATTCTCTAAAACACCCTGTTCACTGTTCATGTCGGCACTGCACAATTGCGGCATACTCGGTACAGTAGGTATGATCATCAAGAGGCATTTTGAACTGCAGCTTACTCGAGCAAGTGCGTTGTGGGTACAACAGATGGCGGTTACGACGGAGGCCATCCAAGGCCGCCGAAGTGCGTCGTAGATGACCGAGCCCCTCCCCTTCTTTCTCTACTATTCCCCTCCGTCGACGAAAACGAACAGTTCGCCACTGAACAGTTCGTTCTAACTAATATTTGAACTGATATTTAAAATATCAGTTCATTCGAACCGTTCGTTCTAACTAATATTTGAACTGATATTTAAAATATCAGTTCATTCGAACCGTTCGACATAACTAATATTTGAACTGATATTTAAAATATCAGTTCTTTCAAACCGTTCGAAATATTAGATTAAATATTAGTTTCCTCGGGGCGTTCAGTTGGGATATCGCGTTCATTTTGATTTCGTTTTTTGAACATTTGTGGATTTGTGGATGCATCTCCAAAAATATTGTTTAAAACGCGATTCATGAACTTAGAAAACGATTGAACTCATGATTGTGGAACATTTTTTTCGGCCCCTTTACCAAGATGATCTTTGGACTTAGTTTTTGGCGCCTACGATGAAATTTTTTAATGTGGATGCATCTCCAAAAATATTGTTTAAAACGCGATTCATGAACTTAGGAAACGATTGAACTCATGATTGTGGAACATTTTTTTGGTCCCTTTACCAAGATGATCTTTGGACTTAGTTTTTGGCGCCTACGATGAAATTTTTTAATGTGGATGCATCTCCAAAAATATTGTTTAGAACGCGATTCTTGCTCGAAATTACCATAACACTCTCCACAAGCCTTACGATACCACACTAAGCTTTCATGTACTCTAAACGCATGATAAACAATATTTTCTACCGAATGACCCTACCTGTTCACTATGAACCGATATTTTGAACTGTTCTTTTTACTGAACAGGATCAAAGTGAACGGTTCATAAAAATGAACAGTTTAACCCACCTCTATTGTAATGCATGTAATCTAGCCTTTAATTGATCTTCAAATGAATAGGTATGTTAGCTTAAAAGATTTAGTTATGTCTGTTATTTTCAATGTTGGTAGTGGTATTGAACATTAGGGTGCGTTGACACCTAGGTCATTATGCACCACCACTACTTAGTCATTTGATTCAAGTCGTATGTTAGAAGGATCGTCACTGCAAAAGTTATTTACATAAATTATTAACTTTATTAAATAGACATTATTTATTAAAATTTAAATTTAAAGTTTAAATGTAATTGTAATGTAATCCAGTAATCTCCAAAATATAAATGGAAACTAGTTCAAACTTGTGAAGATCCAATCTATTTTCGAGTATTTTTCCTACCGATTGACTAAATGATCCCACGAGCTTCTTAGGTCGCTTTTGTGTAGGACATTCTTTTACTCTGTGTGGTGATAATTTGCTTTCAATGTGTCACAAGATATAATTTCGGTCTCCTCCATTTGTAGTTGGAGCAGGAGGTGAGCAAAGTGCATCGATCTCACCAGGAGCTCATTGAGTCAACCGATCGGAGAGAGCGTTTGGAACGAGCTGCTCGAATGCGACTCCAAGAAGATATTCGCCGGTTACAGGTATGCTAGTCCTTTTCATTTAGTGAAATTGATGCTTCCCTTTAGTTTTCTTATTATATGAACTTTGTCCTGCTTTTTTTAATAATGTGATTCAGAGGAAGAAGTCTTGTTGAAATTGAGAAAGATGTCAATTTGGATACATGAATCTATTAGATGCAACTCTGGGTGTAACTTCCTTGAAAGGAATTGCTTTCTTTAATGGAAACAGTGGAGTGTTTTTAACTAAAAGTGGATATCCAAGCAAGATATTTCCTCTATTCTTCAAATTCCTTGCCCTTTCCCCATCATTAAAATTGGAAGATACACCTTTACTTCAACATCAAATTAATACATAAATCGCTAGCACATTTGTTCTGGGTAAGTCCTTATGAAGAAAAATCATGGGCAAAAATGGGTATGAATGAGCACCACTTTTCACCATTACAGGACTCCCCTTGTTTCCTTGCGTGTTGAACAAGGATTGTTGCCCACCAATACATAACCCACATTGTTTTCTGTTGTTGTCAACAAGAATTGTTTCAAAATGTCAGTGAATATGTTAATTTCAATTCCTTCTCCATTTCTGTTGATGATCAGGAGATGAACCGCAGTTTGTCATCCAAGTTGTCGATGCTGATGGCAGGAGGGGCGGGAGGTCAGGGTGGTGGGAACGACCAGGCATCATCAGCGAGTGTTTCCCTTGAGGTATCTTCTCTCAGAAAGGAGTTGGCTGAAAGGGATTTACTTCTGGCTCAATTAGTCACCTCAAGTGAGTAGTTAATCGTACTCTTATCTTAGACTAGAATGAATTATGTGGTTTTGGGCTTAGCATAATGATATTTAATCATAATGGCATGAAAAATACCGTATATGTCTGAATATAGTCCCCCCTTTTTTTCCAAAAATACCTGTGGTAAAAGTAAAGGGGGAACTATATTCAAACCCATTTTTTTAACTTTTCCCGAAACTGAAGCGTCAAAATTATGGGGGGGGGACTATATTCAGAGGGGGACTATATTCGGAGAAATACGGTATTGTGAATTTCTCAGTTGATACAATCTGATTACGTCTTCAAAATAAATTTTCTCCTTAAGTTCAAACTTGTGTATTACATTGGGGTAATTGCATATATACTTAATAATCTACTCAAAAGATTCCTTATGGTCAGATTTTATGAATTTTCAAGCTGCTTAGTGACCTAGAAAGCCAGTTTTCTGTAGCTTGATTCCCAGTCAGGAAGACTTTTTCATTGTGGGAAATAATGCTAATTTCACTGTTAGGTTGGAAATATGTCACATCATAGATTCTGTTTTATTGTTACTCTTGCACAATTAGTGAGTCTTTTCTTTTTTTCAGACAAAGAATTGGCTGCGTGTAAGGAGCGCCAGGAGATAGAGCTGGCTGCTCAGAGGGCGACACTTCAAGAGCAGAGGACGCACATCGACATCCTCGACACTGCCCTCACTAATGCCCAGGGCAACGTCGTCAGGCTAGAAGAAGAGGTAAGCACATATTGATGATCATCTTAGAGTGGGGGAGAAGAGATACTTTCTCAGTCTAATAAGGCCACTTATTGTAATTATTAAAGCGTTAAGAGTAACATGGCAGTTATTATTCAACCATAGCTAGCTTATTCTATGGGTGAGGATCTATAAGTTGACAATTGGGGCTGATCAGTGCCATCAGAGAGTTTGGACTGGTAACTAAATTCCTATGTAATGCACAGGTGAGAGAATTCAATATTATATGCATTTTTCTGTGAGGTTCTTCGTTTTTTTCATACTTAATCTTAATCCAATTTTTTTACCCATCTGTTATTGATACCATCCTTATAAATAGCTGGTTTTTTTTTTCGGCGTACTCTCACAGCAGAACATTGGGTGCACTTCAAACTTGTACAGGCTGCATATCAAATATTAATTAGTACATACAGGGTGTAGGGCAGCATACATTGATATTATACTTATTAATAGGCAATCTCAAGCAATCTTCAGTCAATTCAAATAGGTGCTAATTTTCAGCTGAACACAGTATGATTGCTCACCGGATAGTCAACATGTTATGATATTTTTCACCAAAGGTATAGCAAACTCCCAATTATCCGGGCTAATGATGGGGAGAGGCAGCATGAGTAATTGGAAAACACGAATAATCCAAACTTTGACTATAATTTCTCATAATTTTCATAATTTACGTAAACCAAACATTATTTTATTGTTAACACTCACTGGTTGTTATTTTAGATTGCTTTCCGGAATCATTAAGAACTTTCTTTTCCCGATTGCGATCTTTTTAGTGGCAATAACGTGATATTACTCATGTTCCTACTTCTCCGTGTAATATCTGGTTTTCAAAAATGGCTGCGAGATCACGAATTCAGAAAAGTGGTTTGCATGAATGCTTTGAAACCACTGTGTAAAGTTGACAACTACACCTCTCACTCAGGCACCACCCTTTATGGTCGCGTCTCGTAGGAGTTGCCCGGAATGCAACTGCTGCGGGACGCAGATCCATGATCACTTAGCGCCATCACAAACCAAGATGTTTGGAAAAAAGGAGCACAGAACTCCTATGAAGAAAACAGGCACGCGATCACACCTTCGTGCAGAAACAGTTATAGGAAACCAGGACTTATGGCAAATCGCCTTTGCCGGCGGTTGCCTGGCCATGACTCATACTATCTATACTTCCACTTACCCCGCTGCCTTCACTTCTTTTACTCCCTTCCTCTCCAGTTTGACTTTGACTAGTCAAGGCATAACCATGCCCGTTTGGGACAAAATTTCTGGTTCCCTTGGGCTGTATTTAACCGCATGCAAGGCCACGGCAATAATTATTATTTTCGATATGAAATATACAATTAAAGATCGCATTCAACATTTCTATTAATTTACGATTGGTTAGCCATAAAAGAGTCTTCTAAAATTAATCAAGATTTTTTTCCTGCCACTGATCATTGTCTGCTATGCTAGAGCAGATGCCCAAGTAAACTTGAAACATTCCTTGTGAACTAGTAAATAAAATAATTCCATTTAACGTATGGAATTCTAAGGGATTTAATAAGCCCGGTGTAGCCTTGCATTAAAATGAAAATATATTAGTGCTTTTGCATCCAAATTTATTTTTTATTAAGATCGCTGAAAACATCAAAGGAGTGTGAACACATGCACAATAAAACCGTTGTCACATAATCGGGAGTCTGCTGTATTGAAAAAGTTGAGTTGTTTATTTTTGTCGGTAAGTTATTAGAAAAGTGTATGCCTGTTCTATTTTGAGTGTTTATCAACTTTTTTATCTTAGAAAAATCTATTTCACTGTAATTGTGACAGAACCGCAAGAAGCAGATGTATGTGGAGCGTGTGGGGCAGCTGCAGAGGGCGCTTTCTTCACTGCAGCTGGCAAGCGACCATCGTGAGCAGACAGAGAGGAAGTTGCGCACGCAACTTGAGAGGGAGATTCTGGAGCTGAGGGAACGTGAGGGTAACAAGGGAGGTGCGGAGAGTCTCCTGTTGGGCGGAGTGGATGGGGATGGGATGAGGGGGGGAGATGGAGACAAGAAGGACGAGGAGGAGGTGCGGGAGTTGCGTAGGCAGTTGCGTGACCGTGAGGAGCGAATCCTTGCGGTGGAGGCAGAGTTGGCTAAGCTGGAGCGGCGCTGTATTCAAGAAGGTGCTTTGATGCAAGCGGCTATTGATGCTGCCAGCATCCCCAAGTGAGTTCACATCCCAAATATACTGATGTCAAATAATTACAGGTTGGAGGTAATTGTTTCCAACTAACTTAGTGGAGGAAACAGGCATTCATATTTTAACTTAATTGATGTAAAAAAGCGAAACGGGGTGCTGTTAGTTCTGCCTATACCTCAACCCTAGTTTGTGAATGTCCCTTAGCACCGCATTTTGTTGAGGGGCTAGTCATCAGGCTGTTTTTATAGTCATTGCTCTTTCAACATGATTGATTGAAGAATAATTATTAAGAAAGAAATATGAAATCTGTATTCTTACTTGCTCAATGTTTTGTAAAAAGTAACCGTGCTAAATTTGTCACCGCTGCTACTGTCCATACTCATGTCACCCAATTTAAACTGGAAGTAGATTCCAAAGTTAATGTACTACAATCATCCAACCTCAAATCATACTGGCTCACACATAATGACCTCAAAAATTTACAAAAAACGATGAAAATTTAGGGAATTCCTTCTTCGTCATTATTCCAAAAAAATTAAAGATGTTTGTTATTTATCTAATGTTATTTTGGCTTGCTTGTATTATGTCTTGCTTCTCTTCCTCCATTAAGATTGTAATGTGTTCATGCTTGTTGTCTTCTGGACTTGTTTGCTCATCTCAATTTCTATCTTTATCTTTCATTTATTCACTTGTGTAGGGATGCCAAGATTGCTGCTTTGGAGCGAACTAGTCAAGAAAGTGAACGTCTGGTGGCTGAGGCGAGATCTGAGAAAATGCGACACATGGACGAAGTGCATGCAGCGCAGAGGAAAGTGGCCGACCTCGAAGCAAGGTTTGTAAAATGTGGATTATTTTGGATGACACAGGGCTATGTCATCAGTCACTACTCTTTTCTATGTAATAATTGTTTTCCAGTGTTTCTTTTTCTATTACATATATTTGTATGAATATTAATGAAGTTACATATCATGATTATTTTATTTTTATGGCTGAAATAAGTTTTATTACAGAAGAATGAGTTAAGAACTATGAATGAATTAGAATGAGTTCAACAGATTCAGGCTTCAATTGGTGGAGGTTAGACATATGTAAATAAACTCCAACTCATTCTTAGCTCTATTTAAATAAAAAAATGATTGCAGTACTTTTCCAGAAAATTTTATACTGTGTACAACGCGTTTCGATCACAGAGCCATCATCTGGCACAAGACTGGTCATCTGGTTATGTACCAGATAATGGCTCTGTGAGCCGAAACGCGGTGTACGCAGTAAAACATTTTGAGGAACAGTGCTACAATCTTTTATTTATTTAAATAGAGGTAAGAATGTGTTGGATCTCTAGTTTTATGTTGGAAATAAATCCAATTATTTCAGCTACTTCAAATTCTTCAACTTAAGAATTCTTGCGTGGTAGTTTTCTGCTGGTAATTTCGAACTTGAGGGCTCCTCTCACTTTTCCTGGGCAATCAATGTCTATAAGTGAGAGATTTCATTGTAGCTGTTATTTCATTCATTTAGATTCATTTGGTTTCCTTGATTGAAGCCAGTAAGCAAAATTTTTGAACAGGAGATTCGAGTCTGAATTTTTTTGAAACGCATTACTGTTGGTAATGACTGCAGAGTCAGAGGAATGGAATCAGAATCAATATCAGTAATTTATAATATCCTTCATTAAGCATCCTTAAGCCAAACAATATTTTTTTAGGAATGATTTACAATTTTTTACAATGATACTTGTGTTCATCTTCGTCCATCATGGAAGACTTCTGAGTGATTGCTCAAATGCTGTGCTGTGGAACTTCCCCGTCCCTTCCCACTGAAATTTATACTTAAATGTAAGCTGTTTTGGTGGTGGGACTAATGGAAATTCTGGTTGAGGATAGGGGTGAAAAAATCATTCATCCAGGGCGTTGCTATCCTAAGATTGGTTTACAGCATCCCTCCATTTCTCCCTTTTCCAAGGCAGTATCGTAATTTCTCTTATGTTCTTCTTCCTTGTGTTCTCCTTTCTCTGCCTCAAGTTCTTCTCTCTTGTACTTCCTCTTGGGACTCAATTTTTCCCTCCATTATATTTCTCTGGTAACTACTGTGTCTTATGACATGGCCTTTGCACCTTTCTTCTTCAATTTTTTGGTACTCCTTTTTCCTCACCCTGTCTATTCATTCTCCAGCACCCCCTGCAAGTATATTGCCTCAAAAGTCCATTCTTTTCTCCTCGCCCTTTTTAATGTTCCACTCTCTTAATCAATTGAGTGCCGCTGCCCACATGAATGCTTTCACATACTGTTTCATTTTCCTCAGTCTTGTGCTCTTAGAGTAAAGTAGTGGCCTTTTTTCCAGGAGTGCCATCGTGGTGAGCCCTTTACAATGATGATGCATGTTGTGTAATTGCAGGGTGAAAGACTTGGAGTCTCGTCTTGCGGAGCGGGATGCCATGATCCGAGTGCTGCAGAAGCACACTTACGAGAAGGAGGTGGTGTTCCTCTCGTCCCCACACCACACGCCCCATGCCAGTGCCCTCCATGGCAGCAGCTTTCACAGTGGGGGTGGTCTGCACTCGACCACACTCCATGGAAACAGCCTGCACGGCAACTCATCCTCCCTTCACAGCAATAGCTTGCATGGGAACAGCTACCATGGGAGCTCCCTACACTCCAGTGGCCTTCACGGATCAAGTTACCATGACAGCAGTAGTGTGTATAGAGCGGCGGCTGCCGATATTTTGGCCACCACCAGGGAAGAACTAGGTAAGTCAAGTTTATTCCTATGTCTCATTGAGATGATAGTTTAACATTTACCTTCAAAGCTTGCATTTATATGTGTTGACTGTCTTAATTTTTTAAATTCCGTATGATTGCAAGCTGAAGCTTAATTTAAATATGCATGTTACTAGTAGGGAATATGTAGGGGAAAGCGTTAGAGGTCTGGAAAAAAATTTGCATTAGGGCAAAGGTCAGTGCCACGGATAAAATAAAATCACTTTGTTCTTTCCACACAATTTTTAATGTTTTGCGACCGGTTTTCAACGTGTTCTTCGTCATTTTCAAGCTAGACTGCCATCTCCAAACAAGCCTAAGTTCATTTTATACTGCAAGGTGGGGGAGGGGGAAGTAGGTAATGTGGAAAGGTCAGTTGAGGGTTAGTGGTTTGAGTGGTGAAAGTCACGTACTATTGGGATCCGGGTGTGGAATTGGGAGGTATTGATGGGGTGGGGGGAGGTTAACGCTGAGGAGGGGTGACAAGTGGGTCGGCACAATGTCATCGAGCAATTTGTTACCACATAGTTTTGAATGTGACTCAATTTTGAAATTTTCTTAAAAGTCCAGTTTTTTTTCCTTTGTCACAGGTATGTAAAATACAAGGATTAAAATTAGCCTTTTGTAACAAGTCACATAGATGTTTAGCAACAACAGATTTGTTGTCATAATTTAAAAATGAATTGAAATGGAAACTGGTCAATGACTCACACACCCTTTGTATGTAAAATATAAACTTATGTTTCTGTTTTGGTCTTCATTTCATGACTTTGTGTATACATTTTATGATTATTAGTGATAATGGTGTGTTTTCTCGACTGTTTTTGCATTTAGAATTTCTACTGCTCACAGTAAATCTTACTGCTTATTAAAATTTCTGGGAAGATCCTATTTATAAGAGAAACGTAATGGAATTTCTTCATCGACCAATTTTGTAATAACAGTTTGCAGTATTTAAAAATTTGCATTTTTTTCCAATTTGAATTCAAGTATTTTTTAATTTATGGGATGATGGGTGCATATTTGATTTGCTTATGCATGGAAATGAAAATTTAGGTAGAGAGAAGATCGGTATTCTGTCCAGGGTTGTTTATGGTAAAATGTGGTGTGATGAGGAAACATATAATTTATGATAGCATAATTTTACAGGATATTTTTCATGTGCAATGTGAATAAGAATCATCCATTCATCCATCTTTACACTACGGTTGATATGTGCCTTTCTTTTATTTAATAAAGTACAGTGGAACCTCGTTAAAGCGAGTACGGGCTATAGCGACACCCCCGCTATTACGAGAGATAGCCAATGCACCATCAATTGACCCTATAATAAGCGTGTTAAAAAATTCGTTTTTACGAGACACTTTCGGTGTTGGCTCTCGCCATAGCGAGGGTTTCACCGTCGGAAGACTTTCATCAAGACTCCTCAACCTCTGTAATTGCTAGCGAGCTGTTAGAAATGAAGTTAATGGAGTGCTCAGTCTCAAATTTGTGTGGTAAACTGTCGTTCGATAAATATAATGATTGACGAAACAATGCTTTGCATGATTTTTATTCTGTGCGGCGCTTATAAATTGTTTGAATAGTATTTGAGTAAGGAAATTTAGTGATGCAAAAAAACATCGCCTTTCGTCTGGATTTATGCTTACGTTTATCGGATAGATGTTTATCTGTCGCCGCACCACTCCTGTTCCTGTATATCTGTTCGCAACAGGTATACATATTGGCTATTATTTGCTCCACCTCCGGTAAAGCGACAATTCGCTATAGCGAGTGTTTATTAGTGCACCGTGGGGTGTCGTTATATCGAGGTTGTACTGTAGTTCTTTGTAAGATAATGATGATGAATGATCAAATTAAGTAATGAAAAAATGGGTGTGATGTCCGGACACGGTAGGAATTTCATAGTCTTGTCTAAGTGTACTTTTTTCCGTGACCATGGATAGGTCAGTGATGTTTCTAGGAAAAACTGACAATGCAGTGCAGTAGATGATTTTGGAATTCAAAGAGTCTAATTTGTAAAAGCTGGTCATCGCTGTGGGAAAGGTAGTTCTGGCTACTAATGCTTGTGATTTAATCTGCCAACAGAGTCATATGCTCTCAATGAATTTGAATGCTTCCTGCTATTTTCCAAAGTAAGGCATGGAGGAGAGCTGTCTCCATGATTCATGTCCTACGAGCATTGGCTCTGTTCAATGTTACTCCCCAATCGATTCCCACATTGAGAAACTTTGTCGACCATTCTGCCTGCCATGTGCTTGTTTCCCCTCGACTCCTATCCACGAGGCTCACTCCCTCTGTTCTGCACATTTGAAGGTGTTAGCTCTTTTGCTAAAGGGAAGCATGGCTGCAAAGTGGGCGGAGTGCTTAGTTGCTGATCGAGGGGTCCAGGTTCAAGTCCCAGATGAATCCTTAGGGCCCCCCAAATCAAATCGTTGAAATGCAAGGTGGCCCAGGGAAATTAATTAAAATGTGTGAGTGTGTGTGCACCTATGGTAAAGTCTGGGGTGGGTTTTATCTCATCAATCCAAATCCAACCTTTGGGTTGAATTACTGAGTGAGTGAGCTTTTGCGAGGACTGTTACTCTTCCTTATGTAAGAACTACCGTATATGGCTGAATATAGTCCCCCCCTTTTTTCCAAAAATGCCTGTGGTAAAAGTAAATATTCAAACACATTTTTTTAACTTTTCCCAAAACTGAAGCCTCAAAATTAGGGGGGGGGGCACTATATTCGGAGAAATACGGTACTTTATCTGGCAAGGGCAAAGTCACGTTAACTCACCGGTTTCTGTAAGATCACTCAATAAATTCACAGATTTTTTGACGAATTTACCCATCGAGCCAGTGTGTCTTTCTTTCCCCTTTTGCTCTAATACTTGGATCCTTTCCATTTGAGTTTTTGTGGGCATTTGGCTATGTGCACTGTATTGGTCTGGTCAAATGCTTGGCACCAAAGTAGCTGTGACCAACGGCATGATATGAGAGGCCAAAAAGTGACACATTCTTCGATCATTATGTCCAAAGTGAGGTGAAGATGAAGTATGCATTTTGGTCATTATGACTTAAGGGGCCAGGGGTGCTGCTGGGAATTAAGTCTAGGGGGGGATTTTAGGCAAAACTGATACTGGGGAGTCTGGAGGTGTGGCATACCCGCCCGGGTAAGCAGGAGGTGCAGGGGCCCACCTACAGAAAATTTTTAAGAAAAATTGTTCAAAATGGTGAGTTTTATGGCTTTCTGAGGGATATTTTATTAATCTTTACACTGTTATATGAGTATTATTAATCCAATTAAGTAAAATAGGTTAAAATTTCTCTGAGCTCTGGGGGGGGGAGGGGTTTATCCCCCAAAACCCCCCTCGCTGCACCACTGTAAGGGGCAGTAAACATGTTAAATAAAGCAATGCTGGTTGTGGACTTAGGTTGGATGAATGTTCATTCATTCCTTAACCATGGTTCTCTTGTGTCTGTCTGAAAGTCGCAGGCAGGGTAAACTTGAGGCGGACAAAATGGACCTAGGAAGGTCTGAGGACCAGGGCACCGAAGCTAAGCCCTCCCCTATGCATGCAATCAATCAATGTTTTCATCTCAATTTCGTTGTTTTCAGGTTCTGTGTCCACAGCAAGTGTTTTTTCCGCAGTGAACAGCATCGGAGGTGGCTGTGACTCCTCTGGTGGTGGCAACGTTGGGAATCTTGGTGGCATTTGCAGTCCTGGGGCTGGCAGTGGCGTTGGTATTGGCAGCAGTGCCTCTGGTCTGCGATCCGTCCAGTATGGTTCTCCGCCTTTGAACAGTGGAGGGACGTCTTCTGTTGGAGGTAAATAATAACAACAATTAGACCTAATCTTGTGATGCATCTTTCAGAATTATTCTTGTATAAAAATCATAATTTAAAAAAATTTCATTATCATCATAAGCCAACAATTATGAGATTGTCTGAAGATTTTTGCAGCTTTTTTTATCTATCTCATGAGTTCCTTTTGGGAAATACTGCGTTGAAAACATTTTAATTTTAAATCAACGTTTCACTCTTCCTTCTGGGAGCATTTTCTCTTCAAGAAGAAAAAATGTTTTCAATTACATAGCGTTTCCCAAAAGGACCTTAAAAGATAAATGTGAGATTGCTTTGGCGCTGCTCTCTGTTTTGCTCTCGTATTTGCTAGCCTTTTCTTAGTGAATAATTTTAATATTAGGAATGTTAAAAAATTGCCTTAATTTACTCTTTTTTGTTTATGCTTTCTTTTACATCATGTATGAAGGAGCACGCATATTTATTTCAGGAGAAGCGTTTGGGGGTGGGGGTGGAAGTGGAGTGGGTGCCAGTGCAAGCAGTCGGGAGGGACCATCCTCATCTACAATCATCAACTGCAGCTTTGACGATGCCAAAAAGTCTTTGGACGACCAACTCAAGGAACTAGATTCTCAACTCTTAAGCAAGGTATGAGGTGAACATGAATAGTGAGGAGGAGTCAGGATTTGGCTAAAATAAGTCATCAGTTAATCCATCAAAAAGTCATCAGTTTAATGTTGATAGTAGATGAAGAGACTTCCATCGATGCCTCTCTGTCATAATCTTCTGCTGGTGCACTATGCCCTGATGTTTGACGCTAGTTATTCTAGACCTGTGGCGTACCGTCCTCGTCGGCTCTTGGTGATGTAAGGCCCTTCCAGCAAGGACCATAGTTCGTTTTCATTCTGTGTTATCCCTCCAGAATTTCATCCGATTCATTTACACCAAAAGTCAAGCATAGCTGTGCAGTCTTTTAGAAACGATAGTATAGAATCTCTGACAAAATTATTGAAAATAAGCTGAAGCTGTGACCTATTTATCGTCAGATGGGCAAGCTCCTTGCATCTCTTTAAAATATATATTTGTTTATATCATGTGGGTCTTAGATGTATGAACAATTAATTTCAACATTCTCCCTTTCATAATTGTCACATAGTGAGAAGAAACATGGTTCATTTATAAACATCAAGATAAAACATTTTTATGACCTTTTTAATCAACTACAGTGAAACCTCTATTTTACACTTTTGGATGGACCACTTACAAAAAGTGCAAAATTGAGTAAAATTGTAAAATAGAGTATCATTATTTAAAGGTGGTATTGTTTGGGACCTGATAAAAACTGTGCAAAATCAGGGAAAATGTATAATGGGGGAATGTAAAATCGAGGTTTCACTGTATTTACATATAGCTACAACAATAAATGACAAATGGGTGTATCAAATGATTTATTGGTAAGGAGCATCTTCTGAAAAATATCTCTATGAGGTTGCCATCAGTAATACAATTGTGTAGCAGGCTGGCTAACCTGCTTCATTTCAACATGGAAGGTTTCAAATCACAAAATAGAGGAAGCGTAGGACCCTTTGTGTAGGTCAATCATCCAGAGAAAACAGCATCAAAATGGTAGGACTGCATTATGAATCATGTGCATCGCAGATTGATTTTTGGCCAAAACCAGCAGAATCCTTGCACAAATTCTCTGAAACTTGAGTTGTTATCTGTTCGGTGATAGGTGTTTTTCAGACTTTAGGCAGGATAGAGAGAATTCCAGGTGGTGGAAGGAGAGGATTTCAGGAGTTCAATTCCTCTACGTTGAGCATCAGCAACAGTTGCCCCAGATAACCTTTCAACAGCTAGACAAGATTTGTGAGTGCTAAAGAACTCAGGGGCCACAGAATCACTTTCCCATTTAGGTAATGCCCGAATCGACGGCAATTGACCAGTGTGTGCCTCAGTCCATCTATACCACTTTTTACCGTGGACTCATGCAAACCAATCCAATATGAAAAGTGCTAAAAGTCAGCCAAAAATGCTTCAAAGCTGTGATGTGGATCATTGTGAAGAAACCATGTTTGTAGTTGGCATATTTCAACATCACTCAGAAACTGCAGTGGTGCGATTGGAAATTTTGCCATGGCTCTTGGTTAATATGCACCTTTATCAATCATGAGCCACACGTGATGAGTCATTGAGGGATTAAAAATATCAGATGTTTCAAAATGAATAGCAGGGTTTTAATGCATTATAGTATTTGTCACAATGAAGTTATAGCAATAAATGATACATAAAATGAAAGAGCAACTCAAACAGTTTTGTTTGTTGGCAACAATGCGCATGTACACCCAATATTTCTGCCACCATTTGTTAGAAATTGCTGGTAGTCAAGATGGTGACTAGTGAACAGTAAGCTTTTTGTGTTTTATTATCCTTATCTATTCCTTATCGAGTTCTGTTGTGATCCTACAGGTAATATAGCTTGCATGCCTCCACTACGAGCTGAATTTTCTAAATTAACAAACATGATCGAAACAGCTGCTGCAACTATTACTGTATAGACACTAATAAACGTTTGGGAAGAACTCCTAAATTATCTTGGCACGCGCGGTGTGACAGATGATGCTCACATTGAACACTTTTAGGGTTTTATGTAAAACTGTCTTAGTTGCTCTTTCATTTTACGTATGATTCATAGCTGTAAGTTAAGCTATTCATTTTGAAACACCTAGTCTATCAAGCTTATGAGTAGGTCTAAATTAATGCATCATTTTGGATAGCAGTGCACTCATTTAAGTATTCTGGATTGACTTGTAAATATTTTCTTCAAGTGTGGCAAATTTTTTATCGCAATACAGTGGAAGTTTTAATGGAAAATAGTAATTAAAAATTTAGAAATTGAAATTCTTAACAGCAATTATTTGCATGCTCTGTGAAAATTTAATGCATTTACTAATACATAAATATGTGTTTGAAAGTTAAGACATTGTTATTTGCGATACCATTCTTAGCATTGTGTGATAATTTGGAGTTGTTTGTTATTCCCTTGATGTGACCTTGACTCAATGTGTCTCCTTAATCCCCAGTCTCTGCTCTACTCCAATCTGTCTTACCCATTTATTTCCATTCTCCTTCAGATTAAGCATTTCTCCTACTCTCATTTCTTGATCTCTTTAACTCATGTCATTCCCATTTACTTCTACTCTCCTTCATTGTCTAGCTGTGCATATTATGTCAGCAATAAGCGCATGTAATGTGATGCTTATGGAAGTTATTTCCTTTGACCCATGATGCCAAAATAATGATGTAACTGTTCATTTATCATTTAGACATACCATAGTTATTTACAACTTTCAATCAGACTCTTAATTTTATTCATATATGTTCCATGAGTGTAAAATGGTAGGACTTATTTTTTCAACATAGCAAAGTGAGTCTTAAGGTATTACAGTGTAACAGGTTAGTCGAATTCCTTGAAAATTGAAACTGGGTTATATTTTTTGTGCTATCTAGTGCTTTAAGTAATGGCTAGTTTGATTAATTTTTCCTATGCCTTCAATACCTGAAATTGCGAGGCTTTCATATTTATCATTTGGTTCATGAAGATTTCACTTTTCTACAGATAATTTTTATGCTTTAAACTAATGGATTGAATAATAATAAATGAAGGAAGAAAAGAATTGCATAATAATTGTTTTTAGATTTATCGTAAAGTTTTTGATTACAGTCTAATTATGTTGAAATAAATTCAACCAAAGATTATGCTTCGCTGTTATTCGATATTGGAATTTTTGAGGGTAAAATTATGTTCATATCATGGTCAATAAGTCAGCAACATGTTTAAAGAAATTGTCATTTATTCAAATTTGTACTGCAAAGAATGCCCAAAAGCAAATCAGGTCTCATTGAATTGCTATGGAACAATCCATTCCATCAAACATCGGTGATATCTTTCATATTCATTTTCATCAAATGAAATATTTTCAAAGTAGTCAGAATTTGTGTAAGGGTTTAGATAATCAATGTTTCTGCATTTGGCAGAGGCCATCATAGTGACCAGAAAAGTTGTCATTTGAAGGAAGGGTTGTCTTGACTTGCAAAAAGTATAATTTCTCTCAAAATATTTGGTGCAATGTAATAATATAATTTGGGGAAAAAATGACTCGAATTTTTGAAAATTGAATTGAATGATACAGAACATATAGGTTGTAGGGAAAACATTCAAACCAATAGCATGAAATTCTGTGTGTCCTTCCTCAATGTTGCGAAAGATTAGGATTGTGAATGTTTGGAAGTATAAATTACGCTGTTGTAATATGTTAGCCGATAACCCACTCCCCTTCCCCGTTGTGTCTAATGCACGATTAGCTTTCTCCCGCTGCCTCCAGTGCGCCCTTGCTGTCTATAACCAGCTGGCATGCCCCCGCGTAGAGCCTCACTCGTGACTCACAGCTTTTGGTTTTCCATAACAATCATCAACTCTCCAAGACGACAACAGTCTCTACAGCTGTGGTTCTCTCTCCCTTCCCCCTCTCCCCCCTCTGCTATCTACCTCCCTCCACCTTCTCATGCTCTCCCATTCGACTCTTCCTTGCATTGTTTGCCCCCCTGAACCATCATTGAAACTTTCTCGGTTATCAATAAACACCTCTCAAAACGAACTCCCATATTACACCTTATACATGTTCAATAATTGACTTCATATTTTCATCATGTGAAACACAATACATTTCAAACATATTATTTTCAACAATATGACCATTTTATCCATTGGTTTTCATCTGATTCTCGTCTCATAATTGGTGCTCTTTTTTTGTATATTTATATTTTAAAATTCCATTTTCTATCATTATTTCAACAATATATATCTTCAAATACTCTTACTTTGTTGGTTGATTTTCTCTTGTCACCCATCCTTGTGGCATTTCTTCACATTGCACCTGCCTGGTGCACTTGGCATCAACATGCTAATGTTTCACACTATACAACACAATTCCATGCATCTCTTCTCTTCATATTTTTTCCCATAATAATCCTCCTGAACTCGTATCGGTCTCTCATGGAATCATCGATGAAACCCCCAACTATCCATGGACTCTCTTCTTCTCCTTCTTTCTCCCTCATGGGGATATCAATTGTTTCCTCCCTCCCTTCCATCGTTCCCCTCCCTCTCCCCCTCCTCTTCCATTTCTCTCATTCCAGAGGGCTCTCTGCTGTTTTCCAGGACTCACTAATCCAGGCTCTCAGGCGAGAAAAGGAGCGGTACCCAAACCACTATTGGCGGGTGTAGCCGCACCCTCCCGCTCCCTTCCCCCACACCTCTTGTTTGGGGGTGGCGAGGGCACTGACACCTCTAGTGGCACACAGGGCAGGGGTGGGGATGATGGTAATGGCCCTGACGGCAGCAGTGGCCGCCTTGGTGCCCGCATGAATGCTGCCCAGGCTTACCTTCCACCCAACATGGTGCTCAAGGGCATGGGTCGCTATGGCGCGATTGGGGGCCCTGGAGGCAGTACAGGCAGCGGCCGGTCGGGGTCTCCCTCTTTGGTCGGGTTCGTGCCAAACTTGCTGAAAGGGGGAAGTGGCTCGCAGCGGTACGGAGGCATGGGGGGAGGGGACGGGAGCAATTCCTCGACAACGACTGGAGGGGGTGCAGGCTCAGAGGAGATTCAGCTGCTGGAGAAGCAGGGCGTTAGCTCGCAGCGGATGAGGAAGGCGGAGGGGGAGGAGGTGGGCAGCGATGGGGGGAAGAAGGGTCGAAAGGTGTCGATAGGAGGGGTTGGGACGACATCGTCGTCATGCCAGAAGGGGACCAGTGGTGGTGGCAATGGCATGGGAGCCGGAAAGGGGTCACTATCTTCACTCGTGCCACACCTGCCACCCCGAACCGGTATCCCCATGCCATCGCCACGCCGGCCGAGGAAGACGGAAAGCAGCGGTACGAGTCAGAGTGGGGGGGGAGGGCACCGTAGGCGAATGGTGGGTGCAGGGGGCGTGGTGGTGGGTGCGAGAGGGTATGGGCGCCTCAACGAAGAGGATGCCGTGTCGAAAGGTGGTGAAGGGGAAGGAGAGGTGGAGCACAGCCGCAGAAGGTCCTCTTCGACATCGTCCGTGCCCGGGGGGTCGAGTAAGATGCCTCCTATGACGCCCATCTCTCCACCTCCGTCGAGGACCCCTCCCACGAGGTCCTCGCAGGTGGTGTCCAAGATCCGTCTCTTCCAGGGCAACGGCATACCAGTGGGGGGGGGAGGGAGCAGGTCGGGTATCCCCATTGGTGGAGGCAAGTCGTCTCCTGGGAACACGTCACCCTTGTTGAGGGAAAGGCTTGGAGGGGGAAAGTACCGGATACAGCTATGAGGGCATCCTCAGGTCGAATCAGAGCTTAGAAGTTAAACATAACCATTCATGTTTCTCAGCCATGTGTGTGCCTTTTTTATTACTATGAATATCAATCTCTAAAAAATCTGGTCAATAAGTGAAGGGTATTTGATTCACGAGTCAAAATATTTCAGTGTTTGAATTTGTGTATGACAAAAATGTTGGTGACATATTATCCAACCTAATTACATATGGGTAAAAACACAATTACTGTCAAAGGAGTTGATCTCTGTTTGATCTGCCCGAGTGGTTCTTTTTGGCACTTTGGCGATCTCAACTAAATCTATAGAAATCCAGTGAAATGCTTTCTCTTGGCTGAGCTCTCTTCTATTGAGCCATGCGAGTAATTTCACATTACATATTAACTCCTTTGATGGTTGTTTTTAAGTCTTTGGGATTTATATTACCATAATTTTTTGCTGAAGATAATGCCTTTTTAGCTCTAGAAATCATTTTTTGACAACAGCAAACAATTATAGCTTCCATTTCAGTAATTTTATCCAGGAGTACATACTTTTAATTTATGTTCATTCTATTCATGTCGACCTTTTGCCCATCGCCTTCTCAATTTTATATGCTTGGATAAATTATTAAGGAATCGCAAGTGCATATTTAAGTATTGATCATAAGCTGGAAAATTGGAATAAAATTTTAGAGGACCTTTTTTGTACCTTTTTTATAGTCACTTGGTTGTAACCTTCGATCATGTGCAAAAACAATCCACGGGGTTGAGCAGACAGGGTTCATTTCGTGGAAGGGAAGTCATGCTAATGTCTGGGAAATTAGGTTATAGTTAGGGAAAAACTCCAGAGGCTTATCATAGATATAGATGGAAATTGTAGTTGAGTAAGCTGCATATTGCTGCATTCAAGTGGTTAGGAGGTCGTTACGTTGCATTAAGTAGTGCTGACTTGGCCCTGCAGTCAACTCCTGATTACCTGACTCGCGATCATCTGGTTTGCGGATCATCCAAGCTCTTTTCTCCTCCCTGGATTCTAAATCTTGAAGAATATTCTAGGGGCAACAGTAAGGATACTGTCAAAAAGACATTATTGCTCAATTAATTTTTTCTAAATACACATTCAAATGTATGTAACCTATATGTTTTCAACATTACAGTCATCCTTATTAGTCAACAATCCTAAGATTGGTTTGATGCAACTCTCCAGTCCTTTCATGTATCCGCTGGCCTTTTCATAGCTACATATATCTCCTCTTTTACATCCTTTATAACCTGTCCTATGTATTGTTGAAATGACACATTGCAATATTTCCACTTATAATTTATTTTACACTACGCGTTTCGTCGTTACAACGACATTTTCAAGTGTGAAAAAAGTCTTAAAGATTTTCCTTATATATCTTGGTGCTTGAAGGGGGGGGGGGGGGAGTAAGATGGAGAATGGGGTTTGGGCGACGAGAAGTGAGGATATTGAGGGCTGTTGGGGGGAGGGGGGGGGGGGTGAAGGGTCGTTTTTAGGGTCTCGAACTGAAGCAGAGTGACGGGGAAGGAAAGAAAGAAAGGTTCTAGGATGGGTGAGGGTACCCCGCACTCATTCACTGTCTTCTTTCGGGTTGTGGTTGTCTGGATGGAGTCCTCGCACAGATGATCTTCTCCTCCTGGGTAGTTGACCCCGTGTCCTTCTTCTACTGTTCTTCTGCGGTGTGAAAGTGGGGGTGTAGTGTGGAAAGGGTTTGTACGTACTGTCCTATGTAACTCATTCAGGGCCATCCCTTGCCCCTTGTTCCCTTTCATGTGTCATTTTTCAATTCTTTTTCATCAGACCATCATGTCTCATAATGTGGCCGACTAAGTTGTTCCGTCTTCTGCTGAAGTTTTTTTAGGAAAGTTCTCTTTTCTCCCACTCTTCTCAGCACTTCCTCATTACTTAACCGGCCGATCCATTTTATCTACATACATATTTCTTCAGTAGCACCACATTTCGAATGCCTCCACTCTTGACTTCTATGTTGCTGGCATCGACCAAGCCTCTACAAATGCATTGCAATGAATGACCTCTACCAATGAATAGTAAAGTAAAATGCCCATATTCTGGCCACACCCATCACATTCTCGATTTTCTGCAGTTTCCAATTATTCAGGCCTTACTTCACATTCATTAGCACAGATAATCAAGAGTTGACTGTATTAATTTGTTTTATTTATGTTTTAGCTGCTGCTTGACATTTTTCCCTTTATAACTTGTTGCCTCCCCATACACCTCTGCTTTGCCTTTGATGTATAGTCAGTGAAATTTATAAAAGATCCGACTGGAAATCAGAAAAAAATTTCAAAATAAATGAAAATGGAGAGTCTGTGTGAGCCCCGGCAGAGATATTTGGATGCCCGAGACTATTTTCTTTCCCAAAACCTTTAAGAATCCTGGGAAGAGTGTATATTTTGACACTCCTCACGTAGCGGACATGAGTTTTTTGGGAATCTCTTGGGACCAATATTTTGTCTAAGCAATGCATCTATCCTCAATGATCAAAGGTTATAACTGGTCTCTGAAACAGTGCTCTCATTTTGAATCTCTTGTAAATACGTCAAATTTTATAAGATAAGTCCCATATTGCCATGCTCTGTTTAAGTTTTTATTCTTGAAGTTCAGGGAAGATGAGTAAATGTTTCCATTACTTCTGTGGAGATTTTATTTTTGTGGGAGAGCAGAATTTTCATGTCGATCTTGCTTCTCATAAATGAGTGAAGACTTTAATTGCTCTTGTTTTGATTAGGTCTCATTATCGCTCGTGATAAGTACTGCTGTTGAACCTCCATTCTCGTGTGTTTTAGTCATCACATTTCGTCTTGTTCTTCCATCATAAATTAAGCAGAATATTTTTAATGGAAGGGGTACTATTTGTAAAATATTTTGTCCAAACAGTGTGAAATGCTCTGCCATAAATGTTGGGTGGATCTGAGCATATTCGAAACCTGCAGTGTATTTTTATATTGCATTCTTTGCGATTAATGTTCAATTATCACACAAGGATTCATTTGTCATGATATACCAATAAGGCATATTGTTAACTATATTTGTGCCTTAATTTGTTAGTGGGTTTCATGAATTAGTGAGGTAGATCTGAACTTAATTCGCTGTTTTATCTCTCATAGTCTTTATGAAATTAAAAATGTAGTTTTGAAATCATACATTTTTGTGGAATACATATCTGTATTTTTACTTCAAGAGTTATGTGTAGACCGAGGCCTGAAAATGTTTAAGATATTCTGCTATACCATACATAATGATGGAGGGGAAGATCTATTACATATTTCCTGAATGCGTACGGTCTCGGAACTCATCCTATCCCTGGTGAGATTCAGCATTTCATAGTACTATCCATTCCGACTATACTGTCTCTGACTTTGTGTTGTCTATGCATCAACATTGTAGGCATTTTTCTACTGTTGTTTTCAGTTTTTAGGTTGCCTGATTTTGAAATTTTTTTTTTAATCCCTGAGGAAAAATCACCTTGCTCGATTTTACCAAGCAGAAATTGTCTCATGAAACTTGTCTTCTCTATTGCTCAGGTTAATGTTGAAATTGGTAGGATTCCAAATTATCCGGAATTCCTTTAATGTTATTCCTATCGCTGAATTTCAATTACCTTTGCTTATAGTTATGATTTGTATCGCAGCATGTTTATCTTTTTTCATCAAGTGATCTTGTGTGGATTTCCCTAATCTTGTTAAGCTCATATAGTGTGTTTAGTTAGGGGATTCAATAGGGTGTTGCTATGGGTGCTAATCGGAGGAATCTCAATAGCTGGTGTTGCCTTGAAGGTTTAATTAGGAAATTGATTGATTTTTGCTGTGGTGTATTTTGACATCACAAATTCATTGTGTGACTTTATGTACTTTTTAAGCCAGTGAATTTGTTAAAAATGAACCAGTGCTAATTTCAGTTTATAGACCATAATCATATATTTTTAGAGGGTAATGTAAAAAATATGTCTATCTAGTCAAAACGGGTTGATTTTGTGGTGTACCTATTTCAGCAGCGATACGGCATTTCTTAACAATTTTTGTCTGCTTCCTCCATTGAAGGGTATACAAGGGTCGTTGCTGGCAAAAGCTTTATTGAAAATAGGTAATTTATGGAGGCTGAATATCATGTCCAAAGATGTGTGCTTGTTTTCACAATTTCAGTGGTGTGTGCATTGTGCATTTGCCACAAATGGCCATACTGTGATGGTACCATACACAAGCTAGGGAAAAAGTCTATTTCTCTCCATCAAATTCTCCATTTAACTATAGCTGTGTGTAAGAATCTATCATTGGGTGACCTTATAGTGCTCTTATTCCACTCTGACGAGATGTTTTGCTGGAGCTTGTTCCAGTTGATGTGAATCATATAATCAGACCTTAAAGAGTTGTATTTGTGACAGTTGAAATTCTCTACTCTGATTTGTTCTCTGGCAACTTTGAACTTGTGCTCAGATTTGAATGTAAGAATTTGAAGTACATGGACATACATATTTGGAATTCATTTCTCATTTTCACTTATATTTGTCTCATTATTAATATTTTTATTATGAATCATATTATGCCAAAATTAATGGAAACAGCAACAACACCAGCCCTGTTTTTTTCTTGCTAGTGGCATCTTCCTTAGATGCATTTGTTTATTTCCATATGACATTTCATGGAATATTTTTCTTTTTCCATGCTTTTTTCTGTGTGGGGAGTTTGGCTTATTCACATTGTGACTTAAAATTAACACCAATTGTTGATTGGTGTTAATTATTAAGGTTCATTTCAGAACAATTATGCTTGTATAGTCTTTCACAATAGTTTGGGTCGGTCGCAATACTTAAAGGAGTTCCGCCTATTCCATTGCCATCAGAGGCTATCCCTGTTCTAATTTAATTATTAGGTACACTCCAGGTGAATAGTCTTTTGGTGGGAAGACCATTTGCATCTATGTTGTGATAAAAATATTGTCTTCTCTTGGCCATATTGGAGCTATATTTAAACTTCACTTTTTAAGATCTTGTCCCTTAATGAATATCTGAGGAGAGAATACTACAGTGTGAATTTCTGTTTCATTTCTCCCCGCATGCAGCATGGAAAAAAATTCAGGCTTAAAAAAAGGCTTATTTTTATCCTTATACAAATGATATTTTCCTACAATTTCTTTGCCTTGACTAAATTTATGCTAAATTGAACATTATGCATCTGATTTGTATATATCTCATTGAAATCAATCATTTTGTATGTATTTTTCTCATGGAAATCAATTATTTAGTATTTATTTTCGAGGACATTTTAAAATCTTATAAGGGGAGAAATGATACATTCTTGAGAATAGAATTTTCATGTTTTGAGTTTTTGTTATCATTTTCTGAGTCCAGTTAATGTTGGCATTTGTTTACTAGCTATTTGTGGCCTCCAGTTTCTATTCTGCATTTGTAATAAATTTGGAAATTTATGATGGCAAAGAATCATTAATGGAAAGAAACATAAACATAACATAACAAAAGAAATGTAAAAACATTTCCCTAGTTGATATTTTATGTAGAAATTGATTCCAAAATTGTATGGCTGCAGCAAGCCTTATTGTGTGCCATGGCCTCAATGATGTTTGGTTGTGATTACATTTATCTTGAAAAATGCTTTTGGTGTGGGATTTTGGAACCTCAGTAAAAAATATTCTAAACAAATTTAGCTTATTTCTCATTTAGGGCGACTTACACTCTTGGGCCTGGTTCAATATTCTATAAATAGGTACTGGTAATTTTTTGTTGTTTTGTATGGTTCTGACTTAAATGCTTATTTAGTTTTCTAGTCTTTAGATAATCGTATAAGCCATCAAATGAAGCTAAATTAGCGGATTGTCAAAAATCAGATACCTTGTATTTCTTCAAGGGAGGAAAGGCGAGTATATTGTTTATTGTAAGCTTGTCTAATTAGCCATGACTGATTATTCGGTTGCAAAAAATCAGTTTCCTTTACCAAAAACCCCAAATATTAATATTTTAGCTGCCATCTTGGTGAAGCTAAGTACCTATTAATTTATTTGGTATGGGAGTGATACAATTTATCGCTGTGAACAAATCTGTATACAGTGGACTTAGTCAGTGTAAATATCCTTCAAACATAAGCAAATGGGTATGCTATAAGGGAGAGATTTAATACAAATTTATCAAAGAATTCCATTTGCCATGTTCCACGGATGAATAGTGTCAAAGTAAATTTTGTCAGATAAAAATTTTGCTGTTGTTGGATACTAAGTTTGACCTACATAATTCTTCACCCCATGCATTATCATGAAAAATGGTATGGAAATGGAGTTGTCATAACTTATCATAAAATTTAATTTGAGGATCTGTCACTAAGATAAAGGTGTTTCCTTACATTTTTCACTGAAATTTACAGTTGACAATAATATTAGATGCCAAATTATGTTAGAAATGTGAATCGTAGTTATACTTTGAAGGTGATGTAGTGTAAAGGCTTAATGAAATATACCTATATGATTGATGAGTGAGTAGCTGAAGCTTTAATTATAATAATTTTTCCTCTATTATATTTTTAACTAATATGTATGAAGCTTTTTACATCAGAATAATCATCACGTATGACCTCTATCAAGTGATTTCAAATAGTTGTGAATGAGATTTTAATAGTTTTGTGTATTGCCATCTATTTTTAACTGTTGCCTATCCTTGATTTGAAAGGCCAAAAGTAGATTCTTCCATTGAAGACAGTAGTGCATGGTAGAGAAACCAAAATTTTTAAATCTTATTCTCAACATATGTGGTTTCCACTTGATAACGGCTATGTGTAGCATTGACTACCTTGACAACAATTTAATTCCTTCATCTAATCCAGATTGTATTAACTACCTAATTGAAAGGCTAATTTTGTGTGCTACTTGGCATTTAAATCTTTTCTTGAGAGCTCTTTTTACCCTCTTCTGGGCCTTTTAGCTGAGCTTCCAGGTGTTTTATGATAAAAGGGTACATGTCAAATCCCCCTTCATTTGTCATTGAAGGGCCAGTGATGACATGGCATAGTGCCTTATGTAATACTAGTTGCCACTTGAGAGGATGTCTCGCTGTGGGATTTATCATAAGTGTATGTAAAATCAAGTTTTTATCATTTATACTGTGTGTTACCTTGGCCCAAGCGATTATTATTGGTACCGGGCATTTTTCTCAAAATTGCCCTTCTTCAAGGCCTAGTTCAATTGTTCATCAACATGTAGTGAGATGTCGGGTAATGTATTTTGTTACTCTACGTATGTTATCCCCACTTGTAGTTCCCAGGTATTCCATCTGTATTTGCCAGGAAAAAAGACTGAGTGATTACCAGATTATTTTGTAGCACAAGCATATTTCATATTTTGTACATTGGTCTATTTATATAAACAGTAAGTCGCAAAATTTTGTTGCAATAAATTTTAATACGAAAATATCTAATGTTTTCTGTTCATTCCTAGAAATATGTTTGAGGTGATGATTTTGGTTTCGTATCGAGTGCGTTGGCTTCCAATCCTGTGGGCCTGATTACAAATCTTAGGGGTGACTAGGTTAGTATCATGGGCATACTCAGTGGGGGGCAGCTGCCCCCCCCCTCCCCAGAAGCAAAAGTAAATTTAGTTCAAAAGGAAAGTTTTGAACAAAATTTCTTTAAATCCAAGAAATGTGATAATAGCATAAATATGTAATTAAAATAAAAAATACTTTATTTTCGAGCAAATAATTTAAAATACTATAAAGGCGCTGTTATAGTTTTCTTGATATTTTGGTTTCCTTAAGCTTTTCTGTGTTGCAACTTGAACGACCACAGCTAGCCCTCCTGTGGTTTTAATCCTGAGTATACCCTTGGTTGGTGTGGGTGTTCAGTGGAAGCCTGATCCTTTGTTGGGTGCTGTGTGGGAGTACATCACTCAGTCTGTTGGATGGGATGTTAAAGTGATTTTTACCCTTTGCAACTTTCGTTAAAGAAGGCTAAAACCAATGGTGGGTTTCTTTATACACATCCCCACCTCCATGTATCTAATGATGCAAATGACCTTAGGTTGTCACTTGCCTGTTCTAATTACAGTATCAAATGTACCATGGCTTCATTCACTAGCACAAATTTATTGCTGGACCATCTACATAATAATAATATGATAATAATAATTTTTTTTTATTCACCGAACTGGCAATGTACATTGCATGGTTTCGTCACAAAAATCACTATGATACAAATTACATAAATACAATAATACAAATTACATAGAATCATTTAAATAATCACTAATATCATAATAGGCTTTACCTGCTAAAAAATTACATAATTTTACTTTGAATAAGGAATTGGGACAGCTTTTCAATTCAGATGGAAGTTTATTAAAAATGATGGATGGAGTGTGATGAGGTCCCTTGAGAGCTAGAGATAGATGGTGACTTTTGAGGTGAATGTCACATTTTGAGCGAGTGTGGTAGTCATGCCATTCATGATTCCTTGGAAAATGCTCAGGATACATTTTAACAAAAGTGGCACAATTCAAGATAAAAATGGAAGGAAGTGTTAATATTTTTAGGTCCAGAAAGATCGGTTTACCAGGAGTCCTCTTAGGCACTTGAACCATAGCCTTCAATGCTTACATACAATTAACCTGAGTGAAAGATCATTTATTTTTGTTTTTGGATTAATTAATTTGTTTTCAAGTAGTAATTGAGGTTCTACTCACTGATACATATAAAGTTCCTCACTGGGTAATTCTTGTCCAATGATATTTGGAACATTCTCTTATTCTATATATTTGGGCAACTACAGTCTGGCTGTTAGAGTGGTCAAATGGCAGTGCAAAAGGAGTGGCAGAGACCCCTGCATTAGCTCGGTTTGCAGCCAATAGCTGTCCTCCAAATGCACCTTACACCCTCGCCTAGTCATGCAATGTTGTCACATGCATATGAAGAACCAAAACAAGTCTGAACCACCAAAAAAAAAGACCTTTCTTCAAATCACCAAAACAAGTGATTCTTCCTTTGATCCTTCACGCTCATCATCCCTTCTGGCTCTTTTCTTCACAGAAGCCTTTTACTTTCAAGTGACATGGACGTTTCCCTTTCTGAACATTGCCCTTTACCCCGAACTAGACCTGTCTGCCTGTCATCGTACAACTCTCCGCGGCCGAACTGTAGTCGGGAGTTCTGATGACATTTTCCAGAGGATTTTGACTTTTATGGATTTTTGTCTTAACCTGTAACATTTCAGCCATAGGCAGTGGTGCCTACTCCATGGGGCCTGAGCCCCCTCAAAAATTCGTTATGGGTGTGAGGAAAAAATTGTCAGGCTTGTCGATTTTCCCCGGAGTGTCCAGATATTGAGATTCGAGTTATCAGGGTTCTAATGTTGATCATATGACTCTTCTAAAATGCTTACAAAACTTAAAACTCACTCTTTATAAAATTTCCCGCGGCAAGATCCCTGGTTTGGGCCCCCCCAATATTTTTTGTAAGTTGGCATCCCTGGCCACAGGAAATGTACATGTGGATTTTTACGAGGAACTGAGAAAAATGTACTTGTACGTTTGACCCTCTCTTCTTAACTGCTCTCCCAACCCCACCGTTTTTTCGTCTCCTTTTTTTCACCGCGTTCTCATTCTTTAGAGCAGGGGTTCCCAAACTGGGGGGGCGTGGAGAAAGTCCAGGGGGGGCGAGACACCCAAATGAAATAAATTAAAAAAATTACAAAAATAATTTCCTCAGATCTTTGAAATAAAGTCTTCCTAAGTTTTCATAATTGTTTTTGTTAAGTTTCAATAAAGTTGTAAACTTTATCAAAGAAGGTTACAGTACTGGTTAAAGTACTTAAAAGTTTACCCCAGTGTTTCAGAGAAAGCTGTTCGGATGCACTTGCCTTTTTCAACAACATACATGTGCGAAAAAGCGTTTACAACTCTTGTGGCGATCAAAACCAAGTACCGCAACAAACTTGACGTCGAAAGTGACCTATGCTGTGCTTTGTCTGAAACTCAACCTAGGATCTGTCAACTTATCAACATGCAAGCGCACCCATCTCACTAAATTACATTTTATGTTTTGTTTTTGTAAGTAGGTAGGCCTACTGTTTCACCTTCCTTAAATTGAAAATGTATCTGTGTTACAATGTTAAATTTTGTATCAGTAATTATATTCGTTTTTCATGTAATACTTGTTTTAATTTTCATCATACGTACAATTATTGAATCTTTCCATTATGCGTTACTGCATTCAACAGTGAACAAAAAAATCTACCTACTCACCTTATCGAGTACGCACATACTTGTACGAGTACAAGTAGGAGTTGGTATGTACGGCACTGTGAAATAGGGTATTGCAAAATGGAAAGCTGATCTGTGTATAGCGCGGGGGGGGGGGGGGGGGGTACAAAAAAGTTTGGGAACCCCTGCTTTAGAGGAACTGTGGGAAATCCTCCGTAATCATCAAAACCAGTCCCTCCCTTGCTCTTTATAGAGTCCGCTGTCATAACATAAAAATCTTTCATCCAGCTCTCCTTTATGTGCTCTGGCAGTCTCACTTGAAGCAGGGGCACAGCTAGGAATTAAGGCTAGGGGTGGTTTTAGGTGCAACTAGACCTGAAATATACCTGCCAGGATAAGCAGGTGTGAGAGCCCTCCCCCAGAAAATTTTGAAGATAAATTGTTCAAAATGGTGAGTTTTATGGCTTTCTGTGCCTGTGACTTAAAAAGGGTAGATATTTTCAGATTTCCGTGATGTTTAGTATCAAATAAAACACAAAAATTATGGAAAACTCATTAAAATACTTGGTTATACATAGATCTACACCCACTGAAAAGTACAGCCTTTATTGTCGTAATACATTTTTGCTTAGCTCAGCCTACCATGATTAACTTCACTCATTGTTCATATTTTCTCTGGAAATACCCATAGACCTGATGTGTCCTAACTCATAAGGTCTGCCTTGCATCACATTCAAAATTTCCTGTTAAGAAACATGGCAGAGCTGAATGTGGAGACGAGGAATTTTCTTCTGGAATTTCTTGAGGTGGGGAAACAAATATTTCTAAAACAATTATTAAAATGTATTCAAATGGAAGGTATGTATTTCCAAATGCAAGTTTGCCAAATCCAACAAGGTGGTGGTTATTTTGTTTCAGTCCTTATGATGCCTTTTCTCTGATGTCATAGTTGACAACTTTTCCTGGATATCCCTGGCCCATTTCATATCCTCTTACTTCTCCAACCAGTAATACTTAATCCTGGGTTGGAATAAGAGGCAATTTGAGCTTGGAGTCTCATAACCAGGGGCAATATGACAACCTAGTCGGAGTGACCTAAAGAATTATATCCTCCATTTGCTTGCAGTCCTTAATGTCCACGGTAGGGGAGGATCCGTGTCTCCAAATGGTAAAGGGTTTTTTTGAAGTACCTGTCTCATCATCATATTGGGTCTCTTTATGGTCATCTCCTCTCATTGTGATATGTCCATACCAGTGTTGCAGAAAAAATATCAATTTGATTTACTTTGCTTTTAATTTTTTCATTGCGAGTGGTGGAAAATCAGTTTTTTTTCAGAAAAGGAAAGTCAGTCTGAGAGACAAGCATAATGAGGATGCTAGTGGAGAGGGATCTAGACTATAGCCATAACCACGCCTGCTTCATTGATTTTGAAACTTATTGCATTTAATGTGCGTGCTGAGATGACAGGAGAGGCTCGGGATGTTTCGGATGCAGGAGTGACATCCAAATCAATGAGGTTTACCAATTATCAGGAGTTGCTAAGCCATATAGCTGGAGGCCTGCAGGCTCCAGTGCATTGATGAGGGAACTCCAATTGATGGTTTGAGGGGTGACTGGGTGCATTGCTTCTTATTAAGCAAAAAAACTTGGTAAATATCACATGTGATTTTAGTAATAACCAGTTTTGTTGCTGTACGATATCGTCAGGTTCCAATGAAGCTAACGATGCTGCAAAGTGATGAAACTGATTTGTTACTAAAATCACATGTGATGTGTAATTTGCAAAATGCTAGTATATGTAAACTTGCCGACCCTAAACAGTACAAAATATACTTCAATAAAATTAATGATAATATAAGATGGAAATAGCTGTTTCAGTGCTTGAAAATTAATCTTTCACACTTAATCTGTTTAGCCACAGAGTTAAAAGCAATAAGTCATTCATTTTGGAGTGTTTTTCACCTTTGAATATGCTAATTTTCGGGCTGCCTAGATCATGGGCATTTCCAACCTCATAAATTCATATGGCATTTAAGGTAAATTTCAAATACATGCTGATATTTAAATATTGGACCACAAATTTTAATGTTGCAATGCTTGGAGAAACCCAATAGAAGTATATAGAGCTTTTATCTTAATAACGAGGAGTATGGGGAAGTGTGAAATAAATTTCAAAATATAAAGAATGATTTAATATTAGAGAGTCTTCATCAGAAACTATAATAAACACACAACAATGAACAAATCAGAATTAAGAAAACAAACTAACAAATCATCATCATTTAGAGATAACAGTGATAAATTTTCAACAGCATTATCTCTGACATCATAAATCAATTACGGTTGAAATGACAAAATGAAACTGACCTGATGGTGACAAGACAGCAAAATTATCGAATGGAAAACCACTTTTTAGAAAGTTGCCAAAACATCATCACATAGCCTGTGCTAAAAGAGTAAAGTTGAGCTACACAGAATCACATTGCACAATAATATAAATAGTAAAACATTGCTGTACTTTTTCTGGGAATATAAAAAGACAGAGGAAGCAACCAATTGGGTACAATGTGGACGTCTCTAGTGACACAACTAGAAATAAGCAAATGTGGTGTTGACTGAAGAGAAAATGTCCAACCACGCAGGTATAAAATTGTTTTTATACAAGAGACACAGGATTCTCATGACTTTGGATTATACTCTTCCATCTTGCAATGCACTGAACATAAAGAAATCCTCTCACTTTCAGAACATATACATGCATGAATATTTACATACACATGTATATCATATATATATATATTTATATATAAATGCAACACATGCATAGGCAATGATTAATCAATTAAATATTTACTCTCATTCCATTTCTGTCGACATTTCAAATAGTTTTCCACTCTATTCAGCTTTTTAAAACTTTTCATACTTTTTATTACCAAGCCAGCAAACTACCAAGCCAGTCAAAATACCTTTTTCGTAAATTAATTTCATCATTATTGCATGCACAAGTCAAACCGAATAAACAGTTATTACAATTTTTAATGTTTCTAATTAGATTTCAAGGAACGCAAGTCCTCTAGTCCAATACATTCCATTCATGGGATCACTCACTCCTCATGGCAAGTGTCACAAAAATCTCTTAGGAAAAATCAACTTTTGAAAATATCTTCTCCATAAAGAATCCAAATTTATAATCTTTAAATATAAAACAAGACAATATATAGGTAACACATTGGCCAAAATTTATAGAGAAGTTGGAGAGGCATCTTTTTGAGAAAGGTCAACATGAAACAATTTGCATTACACCATCATTGAAATAACTGAAGATGTTTTTTTTGCGAGCAAATCACGTCTCAAACAGAATAACTTCAATGGAATTTCCAGGAGTGAAAGAATTGTAGAACGTCCTGCATTACAACTAGCTTCCCCAGGATATTTAATATGCATACATCAAAAGTGTAACTATGTATCATTCTTTGTGCTCAGTGTTTTTAGTATTACCTTTGCCTGTGAAAGAATGAGCAAATGATAACCTCTTCATCTTACCCTAATTCATAAGAGCCAGCTTATCACATTACAATTCAATGGGTCATTTTCTACCCAATGCACATATTTTGTTTATATTAACAGTTGCATGCTATTAAATCAGTCATTCACATTAAAAGTTTAGCAAATCACAGAGTATAATTTCCAATCATCATCATTGAAAATTTAAAATACACCTACAAAGACAAAGTGAAAAAATACTTCAATATTAAGCCAACTTCCAGAAAACATAGGTATTTCTCATCTTTCTAAAACCCCTTGTGGTTAAAACTAATAAAATACATCTCATTTTTGGCCAATATTCAACATTTTCATCAATATGGCATTAATCATACAACAGGCTTCTAAATAAATTTTCATGCTCTCCAAAGGCATCTAAAATTTTGCAAAACTTCATCTGGAAATTAAAAATTATTTAAAATTCACTTTCAAGCATTTCTTCAAACAAATACACAACACTCTCACCCTCACTTACTCCTTGGTGTTTTTTTCACCAAGTGCACACAACAAGAGGTTACTTATGGAGAGGATTCGCTGACAGCACACTTACATCACTTGCATCAGAGAGACCTGATCTCAAGTAAAAAGGTCACCTCTATCTCTCTATACTGTTGAATGAGTCTCTTCCTCCAATCTGAAACATTTCCATGAGGCACTGACGTGGGCATCTTCAAAAATCATTTATTTTCCGCCTTCACACACAATGCTCACAACACTCAGAAATTGGGCTCGTTTCAATATTTTTTACACACCAAGTTGCTCTCTGTCTGAGAACTTCATATTTATATGAGACTCCTCGAGGGCACATCACCGAAAGGCGTGGCATTAGCGCACACAAACACAAACACACACACAATGAGAATGCTTGCGTTGATTGATGCCCACACCAAGAGAAGAGGAAGGCATGGCCAGAGACAGCCTCGCTGGTTGATGGCCAATCTCCCCTCTAGCTCACTCCATACCCCTTGGGCCCTCAATGGGCATTGTGTGCAGGACCTCATCCAGCAACTGCAGTGCCCGGTGAAGATGGACCTATAATGCATTACAAAGCAGTGAATTATTATTCATCAGTGCCTTCCCAGCATGCACCTGGAGAAGCAGAATGTCCACGGTGTACTCCATGGAACCGCGTCCCTCTACAACTGTCTACCATGCCACTTTATATAATGCAACTCTTACGTGGTGTCTGGCATACGGTTTCTATCATCCTGCAGCTACTTGATGAATCATACCAATCCCGGATGATACCAAACCAAAATTCACTAACTCATTATGAACTTTGTGGTATTCCATCATTAGTTTTATTGGATGTTACATTATTACTTATTCCACTGCTTAATACATAACGGGACCCGGGTTTTGATGAATTATCATCATCTGTAGGCTTAAATTAATTTATTATATTAATTATTATTTTATTAATATAAATTAATTACCGTATTTTCCGGCGTATAAGACAACTTTCTAGCACCTAAAATCTTTTTTAAAAAGTCGGGGTCGTCTTATACGCCGGGAATGTGGCAGCAAGGAGGAGGGGTGGCCGCACTGAACAAACACTTCACACATTTGCAGAACCCTAACCCTAACCCAGTGCTGAGATCTAATATACCAGGCTTTGTGAACTTCCATGTTAAAAGGAGGCCAAGGGAGAACCAAGCAAGACAATTAAACCAACGGTTGGAGGCACTTCAACACAATCAGCAGAGGACAGTTGTGAATGCAATGCATTAACAGGCGCGTGAGCAAAATGGTTATGTTGTAACACGCAATAAAATACGCTTGTTTGCACTTCAGTGGGCAAAATCTAATCCAGATCACAGCAACAGATTTAAGGCCACTGTATCCTGGTGTACTAGATTCTTAGAAAGGCACAATTTGGTACTGAGGCAAAAGACAAAAATTGCACAGAAATTACCTGCAGATCTTGATGCCAAATTAAATAACTTCCATCGATACGTAATAAAACAGCGCAATAAACATGGCTATGCGTTAAATAGTATCGGAAATATGGATGAAACCTCAATGAATTTTGATATGGTTGGAAATAAGACTGTCCATCTAAAAGGTGAAAAAACTATTTTAATTAAAACAACAGGACAAGAGAAGTCCAGTTTTACAGTGGTACTAGCTTGCACAGCTGATGGCGCCAAACTGAGACCAATGGTTATTTTTAAAAGAAAAACAATGCCGAAACTCAAGTTCCCTGTTGGTTGTTTTGTACATGTGAATGAAAAAGGCTGGATGGATGAAGAAGGGGTAAAGCTATGGCTTGATAACGTATGGAGCAGGCGACCAGGTGGACTTATTAAAAAACGTAGCCTACTGGTGTGGGATATGTTCAGGGCTCATTTAACTCCCAGCACCAAGGAAAGGCTTGCGAGACTAAATACAGATTCAGCAGTTATTCCTGCAGGATTGACATCATTGGTACAGCCACTGGATGTGTGCCTAAACAAGCCATTTAAAGATCGCATTCGAGAACAGTGGAATGAGTGGATGGTTAGCGGTGAGAAGTCATTCACAAAAGGAGGAAACATGCGTGCTCCACAGTTGGATGTTTTGTGCAAATTTGTTATAAAAGCCTGGAATGACATTGATGCAAAAACAGTAATCAAGTCTTTCAAAAAGTGTGGCATATCAAATTCGTTAGATGGTATGGAGGACGACTACTTGTGGCAAAATGAAGAGGAAGTCGAAGCTGAGACCACACCATCTGATACGGAATTTGATCCATATGATGATTGCCTTACAAATGTAGAACAAGACGTTATTGATGTACTGATGATATCAAATGACGAACAGGAGGATTTTAAAGGTTTTTAAATGGAAACTGCGTTGCTGACTCGCAGTGACTTGCGAGCTCTCTCTATCGTTTGTTAACTTCCTTGTATCAGACTGCTTTAGGAAAAGTTTAATCCACTTGCACTGTTTTAGTTTTATATGTTTTATGAGGAACTGACTTATGTTTATTAGTGACCGTTTTCATGCTATCATGTCATGCCATGATGTCATAAGCATATTAATTAAAAATTTCTATATTGAAATCAAATCTGATGTTTTTTATTTACCGGTAGTGTGCGTTGGAAAAGGGGTAGTCTTATACAGAGATAATAGCACGAATTATATATTTTAACAAAAAAGTTGGGGGTCGTCTTATACGCCCAGTCATCTCATACGCCGGAAAATATGGTATATTAATTTTTGCCTGAAGATGATAATTCATCGAAACCCGGGTCACATTATGTAAAAAAGCAGTGGTATAAGTAATAATGTAACATCCAAGTAAGCTGATACCAAACCCATGATCATGTCGCTATGCTTCAAGCGACACTCAGTTTTTGGTAACGAACCCCAATAATTTTTACGATATTTTATTTGCAATTTTATAAAAAAATACGCAGTTTAATGAATTCACATATCTTATTACTCTGAAAAATAGCACCAATACGAAATAAAAGTGGTCATTAATGGTGAATATGGGAATTGGGGGGCTTTATAAAACTTTTCCTGAGTACTTGAGCCTATTACTTAATATTTACATTACTTAGTAATTATACTAATTTGAGTAGACAGGACTAACCTCAATCCAGCAAGGTGTTTCTTTAATGGACTGCCGTGGATAATCTGGACCCCAACCTTTCACAAAACTTAACCGCAGAATACAGAGCCTCCTGAGGTCATCAACACCAATCCCAGCAGCTGCACTCAGGCCTAAACAAAAAAATATGAGATGAAACAATTGATATCACCAAAAATAAGAAGGGATGGTCATTTAAACAAAATAACAATTGATAAGTTGACCCAGAGAAAAATGAAAATATGTGGTGGACATATAGTTTTGTCGTAAGACTAAATTATATCCACAAGAGAGTTGATTAGCATATGGTGATGGTATACTTGGTAGAGCATTGGGTTGCAGATCTAACACTCAGTGTGGAATTCACGCCACTGTGCCTTAGTCACGAATCAGCTAAACCCTGGCCTATAAAAAATATTTTTGGTTTTCGCCAAAAAAACATGTGGATGAGTTCAGTAAGGACTCCATAATAAACTTGGGACAAAACAATACTTATTTTTTACCATCCGATGCTAATTTCCCCAGATGGAACATGTGTCAATAACAAAATTTCAAGGATAGTTGATCAATTCCATGACTTTTCCCCCAGATTATTCAGAAGACCAAAATTCCATTAGTGCTCCAGATTTTCCCAGATTGCGGACACCCGTACAATGGATTGTAATCGATATCTGTGGATTGGAAAATGGCGTTAGTGAGAGCTGGGACCATATGACTCTCTTGACAATATGTATACTAACTGATTGCTGGCGCAATTCCTCCCACAGAATGCGGTCCTGGGATGTGGCCAGCAACGGCTGCTGCTTGCGCTGCAGCAGCTGCTTGTGCCGTAGCGGCTTGTTGCTGCATTTGCCGATGACACTGGCGCAAATCAAAGACCTGGAAAAGAATTGGCCTTTTTCAATACACATGCAAACAACAGGAGATACTAAAGGACAAATTTTAGCAAGTGAAATAAATAGTGATTGATGACTCATGTAAGAAATTTATCTTGCAGTTAGCTCACCATGAGAGCAAGGCCAAACAATATTGCACCTACTGCTGAAAACTGGCAGAAAATATGGTAAAATCATAGGTGGAAAGGTGGCAACCACCTGGAAACAGTGGCCTTTTAGAGGAGTGGCCACTTAAAACATGGTTAGAGAATAATTAAAGTATGTGCATTTCTAATAATCAGGCGAATAAAATTTATTTTTAATAACAGGATTTTCTTACATTTTAAGAAAATTTCATACATATCATTAGCCAAAACAGAATTACATCACACATTAATGACGGCATCATAAACCATAAATAAGTGTGATTGACATTTAATTTTTTTTAACTGCCAAGATACTTTTCTACGATAACAATTTGTTCCTAAAAAAAATATTTTCTACACAATGTTACAGCCTTTCAAAGAATTCTACTGATTTTTCATTGGTACTCTTTTCCCATTGGACATTTATTTATTTTGAGTGCTTTTCCAAGGTTCATAAGAGAAACCTAAGGTCATTATTTTTCAATTTTAGTAAATGTTTTCTAGCTATGTTGCCAATAAAATCATTTTCAAGATCAATTCGATGCCACACAGTAATGATGAGTCAGCTATAGGTAGTTATTTTGACATATGCAATATGATGCACTGAACTCCCTCATCTCCAGTGAGGGGTATCTCCTCTTAGAAATAGTGTGTTGAGAGGGAAAGATTCTGCGGAGGGGTGAGAGTAAGAGCTTAGACGAAGAGGCGGGAATGGGCCAACCAAAAGATGGGAGGGGGGTGCTCTTCCTTGACTCAGCTGCTTCATTTTCCTCTCAAGTCTAGAAGGCATACCCAGTGAGGGCTGTATAGAGCAAGCACCAGTTGCAACCGCACTCACCTTGATGTAGGCTTGGGGGTAGATCTTGTGCACTGCATCTCCTGGTGCGCGGCCGGCTTCCCTATCCAAATAGTATGACTGCACGAAGACGGAGTGGTCACTGAGGCAGCGCAACCACACATCGCCCTCACCTCGAAGGTCAAGCTGAACTCCCTTGCCTATGTGCAGTCTGCAAACAACAAGTACCATGATTACTGAGTGCTAATTATGCATACAATCCATCAGATAGGAACAGGAAAGAAGGTGCACAGTGGCTTTGATTCAACAGCATACCAACTTCAAAGAGGCTATAATCGTGAAATGAATATCTTCGAATAACGAAAAATTACTGGAAAATGTCCAAAGGTCTATAGTCTTCATTTTCAACCACATTAATTATTAATAGTCATACCAAATTGAAAAGCAACGGAGAGATATCATACCATGAAGCAACAGCATGAATTAAGACTTGAAATACTAATATCACCTAGTTTTCTATGTTGAATTTTTCAAGAACTACCATAAAAATACTTTTGAAAAGAGATTTCACTTGCATAAAGCACAATTTTGAATTGCTAATTTCAAACAATCAGTTGATTAATAGGAGATTCTTTTCTCCTCAAAGTGTTAGTTACAGGCTCTATTTCTGAGTATAATGTTTTGTTGTACACTTTAGAAATCCATTTATATAAGCACTTCTGGTAATCCTTCTCTCTATCTAAAGCACTTCATCGATGGCCATTTGTTGTTTTTTTAAAAATGATTCCATACATTACCTCTGGTTGTGTAGCTGTTTAATTGCATCATCCGTTCTGTTGCAATGGGAGAGTCATCACTTGTTTTAAGTGTTCTTCATGAAATATTGTGCTCCAGTCAATTTATAAATTTTATTCTACCATGCAAGTGTCTCATTGAGTTGCATGTTATGATTCCTCAAAGATATAAACATCTATGAAGACTTTTTATCTCTTTATTATACATTTTGATTTTTTCAACAGCTGAATCAGTTGGTATAATTTCTGTTTTCGATTTCTGTTGAAGTTGGTGATTTTATCTTTTTACCTCATGTAACTTAACACTTTGAGTGCCGGCTGCTAAATTTAAAGCCCTACAGAAAAATTCAGCCATTTTTACTATATTCGTAATTTTTTTTTAAACATTAGCATCAAAAATATATTTATATCGATGTGCATTTCAATAAAAATGGACTTTGCTCTTCTTTATGAATGAGTTGAATAACATTAACTGCTAATTTTTAAATATATAATTTAACATTGAAAACCTACTTTTTTTGAAAAATAAAAAAGTTGCAACACATGATGTACCGCCATAACATGCATAATAATTTTTTTAATACGCTCAATTTGAACTATTTAAAGCATGGAAATCATAAAAAAGCATTGTTACAAGCAAAGCATTAAAAATCCTGGATGACAAAAAGGGTCAATGCACCCTCAACGAACGGTCCATTGGCCCAAAGAATTTTCACACTAAGTGGCCTAAGATGAGGATGCCGGTAGCTACGGAGGACTTTTCGTCCTCAAGACATAAAGTGAACTCTTTTTCCATCGAGCAGTTGATTTTTGAAATAACAGAACCACTAAGCAGTAAACTAGAAAAGTACCACGGGCGAAATATTACGGCTTCACGCATACAAAGCCAATTAAATGGAAAGACGTAATATTACGTCCATGGCAATCCTCAGAAGGATTAGCACGACGTAATATTACGTCCATGGCACGCAAAGTGTTAATAATGGTGATGCAAACTCAAGTTTTCTATGATAGATAACACCAATGTTCATTTCTTAAGTTTTATTTTAAATTGCCTTTGGTATCGCCCCCTGTGCTACCCTTTGTTTTGCTGCAATCACATCCGCACACTTCCATAGTTCCTCTGTTCTTTCCTCTCAATCTGTGACCAGATTCCCAATGATGAGAAGGCAACCAAGTCACATAGTGCAAGGGGAGGTAGATAATAAAATGACCTACCTCGCACGTTCACTTTGCTCTGTGCGGTGGACGTTCGACAAAGCTCCGAGGCAAAACCGGCTGCCGCCAGACGGATCCACATACCCGTCAACGGTCACCGAGGGACAAGATGATGACGGAACTTTGAACGTCTCACCCACCTACAACACACAAAGATTCACCATCAACAGCCATTTCAATAATTATGGCACACACTAATTTGCAAACTTATAATTAAAGAATAAATTGAATTTAGTTTAAGTTTTTTATTATAGAACTGCACATACCAAGGAAATCATGTAAAGAACAAAAATGAAAAACATGATGCATAACAATCATATTGTAAAAGATATGAGTGATTATGACACAAGTTGACAGCTAAGCCAACCACAGCAAAATAAGATTACAGCCATAGATTTTAAGCTATGGTTTCACATGGGACAACTCAGCAAAATTCTTTCACAATTAAAAGAGAGAGAGAGAGACCTATGGGTGTATGCCACATGATGTAGTGGAGATTGCCCCAAAGTTTTGCGACCGACTGCTGGTCACTTCTTCAATCATTATCATTCCCTTCTCTCCCTTCATTCATTCCCTTGAAGAAGTGACCAGCGGTCGGTCGCGAAACGTCGGTGCAATCTCCACTACGTCACGTGGCATACAACCGTATGTCTCTCTCACTCTCTTTTAATCACCATGAGCTGTGAAAGCTTCAATCAAGAAATCTTTGTCAGTAGTTTAAAAAATTTTTTCAATAATTATCCCTTTAGAAGCACTCAAAGAGTGCTAAAGCTCTTCCTAATAGCAGAAATGGAAAAACCAAAGAAGTACCAGTGGCTGAAGAGGAGACTTCATAGGGATTTTTCGTAATTGGAAAGATTCGCTGTGGGAAGTTTTTTGCGTACATTGTCCATTGACCTCGCCAATGACTTCGAAATAGGATACTTTCGTTAAAATTTTGCTGTTAAAGTCGGTTAATTGTAGGGAGGTTTTATTGCAGTCAGTAGAGGATGACGAATCTTGCACAATGCAAAAATAGCCTGAAACTAAGGGAAGACTTTTGTCTTGAGATGAAGACTCTCAAAGTCGCTTAAGTTCCAAAGGTGCGAAAAATGGCATTTGAAAGGGGGCATGGTCAATTCCACTAGCCCTAAAGTCACAACTGCCATCATTGATAGCTTATGAAAATTAAGCATTGCAAAAGCAATACTTGATAAATGACCAGGACTGAGAACTTATAACCGGAAACTAAACCAGAACCAGTTCCGACAAAATAGTGGAAACAACTCATCCTTAATTGTAAGTTAAATAAATTATGAGGAAAAATGATTTTTAACGACTAATTAAAACAAATGCAATGGTGGGTGGCGTAACATGGTGGAACTCCTTCATGATGCACAAAGGGTTAGAAAAAAAAAGACTGCTGTTCCATGAAATAAATTATATATTTGCGACTGGTTTCGTTACGGCGTATCATCCTTGGTGTATCATCAAATGATAATATGCCGTATCGAAACCGGTCACAATTATATATTTTGTTTTGTGGAACAGCAGTCTTTTTTTTCTTACCCTTTGTGCATAAAATGAAACAATATAAGGAAATGGGATGATATAAAGAGAGGCAGTATAAAAGATGTGCTGACCTGAGAGTCCAGCTCAAAGTACGCCACGGAGCACCAGTACTCTGGTGGCGGCTGTGATGAGAGCTGTCGTGGCTGTGCGCCCATGGCCTGCTGTGTGGATCCACTGGGGCCAACCTGAGGGCCCTGGCCTCCTCCTCCGCCCCCGACCATCCCTACAGCAATGGCACAATTAGCAACATCACTTGAGGGGTGCGGTCCAGACCTATTACTGCAGCCTAAGCCTCCAGCGAGGCCTTGGCCAGTCGAAAGAACATCATCAAACAATCAATAACCATAAAAATTTCCGCAAAGCTGCCGTAAGTGAAAACAAAAGAAAATTATAGTAAAGAAAAATGAACAAATACAATTGAAGAAACATGGAATTCAACAAAAAAGTGGCAGTATGTCCACAAAAACAAAAATATTTAGGTAGTTGAAAATCAAAATTTTCAAGGCTAAAAATAAAAAAAATTTGATGTTATCATTTCATAGTTTATAAGCGCGCTAACATGAGGGAATGCTTTATATCAATGGTGGGTTTTCCACACTAATCCAGGGAAATATAAAAAAAGTAGATAAATATTCAAGGGTATTAAGGATGAAAACAAACTGGGAAGAAAGTAACAAAATACGTTGTATCACAATTGTGTTTTGACAAGACTGAACCTGAAGTAGGTTGAGGTAGGTGAATAATTACTAGCTTAAAACGAAAGGTAAACTTTTTTTAAATAAAAAAAACCTAAAATTTTCACATTATAGAACCTTGCCAACATTTGATTGAATCTCAAAATTGAAAATTTTTCCTTGAATATTCTGGGTTATAAATTTTCATGTTAGAGATACAGGTAAATTTGACAAAGGTGAATTAAATATACCCTGAAATCTTTGATGGGATAAAGTAACTTGTAAATAAGTAATATTTCAGGAATAAAGAGAAAAAAAAACAGCTGAGCAGGACAGATGTTTCCTCTTGAGAAATGGAACACTTGAAATATTCGTCATGTATAGGCATTGGGAATTAAATAAAGAAATCAAAACCACTTATTTGTCAAGCAGATATTTCAACCTGACTTTTCCAGAATTACCAGGGTGCTATCTCTGTTTCCCAAACTATTTGTCACTATGTATTTTACCAAATATCGTCTTAACAGGATATAAAAATATAATTATTGGCAGGTAAATTGCAACACAATATGCTGCAGAGAAGTGGCCCCTTGAGGAGGTGAATACTGGTGATAGATAAAAGGCATTTAGAAATAGGCGACAAGAAATTTAGGCATTAATTTTTCCACCATAACGCTGACATGAATATTTCATTGGATATTTACAAGAACAATAAAAGTTTGATTTGACACACTTTGATTTTACATCAAGTCTTGATTTTACACAGTGTTTTGATTTTTCGCAGAATGAACTTGGTCCCATAAAGCCAACTAATGTTAATTTTTTGCAGTTAAAATCATGTTCCTATATAAGTGCTTCACATGCTCTATGTTGTAACTGCTGTATTTTGAGTTGGAGGCATCAGAGGTAGCTAGGCCTTCAGAATTATCGGACCTTGGCAACGGTTAATACTGTCTCTGACAGATGGTAATGACAGAAGCTTTAGAGGCAATTAAAGCTCCTTTTCTCATCCGCATAGGAAATAGTGCAGCTCTATACTTTAATGCATAAGTGCTCATGGCCAGAGCAGCATTAATTGCTGTCGATGGCTGGAAATTCCTGACTGGAGTAATATGAAGTTATGATCTTTTATCATCAGACTGAGTTGCAAAAATAAATACAGGATTAAGTTAACATGATGCTGTGCCGATGAGTGTTGAATGGAATAATTTTTATGCTTAGGGTTAAATTAGGATTGGCCTAACCTCCCACTTCCCAACAGAATCCAGTAGCAAGAATTTAATATTGGCTCAATAGACAGGCAGCGATACACTTGGCAAGAGTTTATGTATGATGTCATCAGCTTAACTGAGAAAGGGTTAAGACATTTGTTTTTTTTGTGAGGAGTAGCTCAAGAAGTAGGCAATGAATAATAAACCATAATCCCTATATTTAACTCTATTACAATCAACAGTAAAATAAAACTAGTGGATGAGCGCATACTGGTTGCAGGCCAGGTAGGGGCAGATGGGTTTTAAGCTCTTTAGAATGTAGATTTTCTTGATTAGAAGTGAAAAATTCACAAAAAAGTACTCCCTAAACATAGAATTATTTGCACGTAAAGCCCTGACAGTAACAAGAGAGCTCCACATAGCTGGTCTATGAAGATAAGGCGGAAAAGAACATGTGGCCATTGCCCATTGATGGAGATGACTGTTGAAAAGAGTTGGAATCTACACAAATGAAAAAACGACTTTGTTTTCTTCCACTAATTTATTTTGACGGTACGACATGTTTCGACCTTGAGCGGTCATTTACGAGCACAAAATTTTGTCAAAAGTCGGGTAAATTTATACCAGGAAGGGACTTGAGAAGGTTGGAGGGGGAAGTTGCAAACCTTCTCAAGTCCCTTCCTGGTATAAATTTACCCAACTTTTGACAAAATTTTGTACTCGTAAATGACCGCTCAAGGTCGAAACATGTCGTACCGTCAAAATAAATTAGTGGAAGAAAACGAAGTCGTTTTTTCATTTGTGAACTTCAACTTCCACAAAGTTGAGCCTGACACCATTGAAAGTTGGAATCTACATTGCTTGTGTTGCTTATCAGGGAAATACATTTGGTTCAAGGGAAAAGAGGCCACTTATGGTGCTGGTTGATGAATTAAGGCAGTCGTTAGTCATTATTTTACTACAGAAAATATGATTTTTGGACATTTTTTTGTGTTTTAATAATAATGGAAGAAGGAAAAGAGTAACAATGTGAGAGAGTGAGGAGCAGTGAATACTAACAGTATCCGGGATGAGGAGAGCCCTGGCTGTGATCAGGGGGCTGCATGCTACGGGTATAGGTGAGCGTGTTGCTTCCAGTCCATGTGCCCTGGACGCCCGTGCCAGCCGAGGCAAAGCCAATGGGAGGGGACGATCCTTGCTGACCCACACCTCCCCCACTTGAGGCAAAGCCATTCTGGTGGTTGTGGGGGGAGACTGGAGCCGAGCCCACAGGACTTTGGCTGCCACCTGTAATCGCAAAAATATAAAAATATATGAGTTAAATTGAAGTTATAAATTCGCGGAAAGGATCAAAAGCAGCTACCAGCCTAATTCATGAAAAGCTTTGCAGCATACTTTATTTGCTTGTAGCAATTTTAGAAAAATTGGACAGCTTAAATCTTTTCGACTTGGATTCCATATGCTCACAGCACACACTAAGTGCGGCCTGATGAGTGTAAGTGGCATGTCTCTTTTACTATTTCTTCTGAAAATTGTCAGGGAAGTACAATCATTTTTTTCATCGCTATCGAGTGATCATTCCAGCAACTACAGTGGAACCTCGATCTGTCGTTTTTCAGGGGGATGGATGAAAAGAACGATGAATGCGGGAAAACGATCAATGCGGGAATGGTTGTCCGGGTTGCCTATGTCCCAGGATCAGCTGGATTTTTGCGAATTATGACATTCATTAATGGATTCAAACGAGATTTCAGCTGATTACAGGAATATTATTACACTATCGAAACACTTAGGTCATATTGTTGATTCGACTTATCTCTCTTTCTAACATCCTAAAGGAACAAGCCGCCTTGCTAAAAAAATGTTTGCACTCCACTCGGAATTTTCACGGCTATTATGCATTTCTGTCTGATGTAAAAATTCTTACCCATCAAATGCCATTTCAAGTACACGTATTTACTAGAGAAATGTTCGTGTTATGCCTCAAACAACTGATTTCGCCGTCGCAGTGATTGGTTATGAAATGGATCAAGAATAAGAATAAAACTAATAAAAATGAAACCGGACTCCATTGAACCCACGCGGAAAACACTCGCTAGTTTTAAGTCAACCCACCCCGGAAAGTAAGGAACCACTCGTGCGAGGAGAAGTTCGGCACTAATGCTATCCCGTACAGCTTAGGCAGAACTTACTGCAGAGGGTGAAGCATGACCATATGACTGCGCGATGAAATTTTTTATCCTATAGAGAAGGCAACTTACCCACTCATTTCTAACAATAAGTAGCGTAGCTCTAGATGAGCAGATGAATTCAGATTGCTAGTCGAGAGAAACAAAATATCCAGGGAAGACATCGCTTCGTTAGCAACTCAGACAAGTGAAACTTGTAGCATAACTCGTAAATTGTAACCAGACGCCCTGTTTTCGAAAAAAATCGCATCAACTGCCGTGAAGCTCTCTATCAGCTGCGAGGATATCGTTATTCGCCAGAAATCACCATCGTATTATTCCAACTCTTTCCTTGCTTAAAATGTTTAAATAACGTTAAAAATACATCATGTTTGGTATCAATCTTTACTGAATTACGTGTACATCACTAATATCTCAATATAATAAAAGTATAATACCAATTGCCGAAATTCATTTCTACACACCTTTTGAGCTAATCGGTGATTCATGCAGCAGTTGACCTCCAGAGGTGGGGATATTTGTAGCGAGTCAGCTAAAAAAAAGTCAGTGGTCGAGAAAGGGGGAAGCGTGAAAAAGGTTTCTTTTGTTCTCGAGTAACTTGATATTTTCTTTCCAAGCTAAGGTCTTCGTAATACGATCCCTGCTCGAGCTGGGACCTTTTTTTTTATTTCGGAGAAGAGGAAAGCTTCAGACGGGGAGAGGCGAGTGCTGAATGGAGGGGGATACCGGATCTTGGGAAATGCGATAATGTAACTATCCCACGGCACTCAGCTTCTCCCTATCGTATTTCAATCTCCTGGGGAAGATTCAAACTTTGTGTCTGTCGTTATTAGCCGTAAACAACACGTTGTAAACACTTCGTCTCATTTTCGTCAAACGATAGATGCGGGAAAATTATACGACGGGACCGCGATCGTCAAATGATAAATGCGGGAAAACGATACTTCGGGGAACGATAGATGCGGGAAAAAATTACATTGTCTTTATGGAACTTAATTCGGGACCAGGAGCGGCGAACGATGAATGCGGGAAAACGATGAATGCGGGAACGATAAATCGGGGTTCCACTGTACTCCAGTGATCACTTGGATATGATAGTTGCAAGCAATTGTTTTTCCTGATGGATCCAGTGATGAAGATTCCATCACTTAATTCATCATTTGGCGCATCACTTCCATTGCTGAAACTGCATATCAGCCAATCAGAATACATGGCCGTAGAGAGCGATTACGGCGCAACATTTTATTATCGTAGGAACAACATACATAAACATGAACAACTAGCTGTGAGAATACTGAAAAATGACAGAAGAAGTGACGAAAAGATTGATGGAAATAATGACCGTGTGATTCAAAAAAGTGATGCCTCGACCGATCACTTTTCCGGTCCTGAAAAGCAATCGCTTGAGTGAGCACCACAAGGGACGAAAAATTGACCCGAGTGATTCCGGCTTTAGTGTTACCTACATTATGAATTTCCCATGAACATTTTTTTAATTTACAACATAGAAATTTGAGGTGAATATCACTCTTATATTCATTCAGGCCATCAGAATTTGCGATTAAGGACATCCAAGTGTGTTCTAAATTATTGAGCATCATATGAAAGACCTAAGAGATCAAATACTCGAATAGTACCTCCTTCCTTTCAAGTGTTTGTCTACCACTCACCAACAATTGACGATGCTCCATTGCCACCCACGCCTCCGGGAGAGACAACACTGTCAACTGGCGATGGAACACCCCCTCCACTACCCACTTCTGTGCCAAAAAACACTTGGCCCCGTGGGGGTGGAGGTGATGATGGCCCAAGGGGCATGAGGTGGGCATTAACTGCGGAGAAAAAAATACCTAGGTCACACAAGAGGCAAATTTACATAAGGCATGATCTAAAGAAACAAAATAGATCACTCAAAGTTGGACTGCATGTACTCAAGAAGTAGCAAAAAAAGAATGCCCAACAAAATAGTAAAAATATAAAAATCAAGAATGATCACGGAAAAACCCATGATTGATTTTTATAATTTTTGGCGGAGCGAGTAAAAATTATGAAAAAAATTTCTCCCCACCCACCTTTTCCCATGAGACTTTTCTCTTACTTGCTCCTCCTCCAGAGTATATAAATGAAATGCTTTGAGACAAGTTCAACTGAAGATAATACAAAATGTATTGAAACTGGACGTGTGATTTAATTTTGCGAAAAATTGACAGAAAAATTTATTTTATTGATTGAGCAGAAATGCACCAATAATTCATATAAATTTTCTAGTTTCAAAAACTCAAGCATTTTGTCCCATTATTTTAATTTTTTTTTATTCAAATTTTAGGGGACTTCATATTTTTTGCAGATTTCATGCAGTATTTGGTATTTGTGGCATGTTTCCATGTTTTTTAACAGTGTTCAGACCTTACGACATCATGTAAAAACTGCAATCTATAATTAAATCAAGGAGATAAAGAAGCCTCTAAGAATTCTCCTTGACGACAGGAGAAAAAATGAGAGAGATGAGAGAGAGAGAAAAAAAAATGTAATGGTGGACAATAATTCTCTTTGACTATGGGAGAAAACAAAAGGGGAGTCATGCAATGGTGGATAGTGGCATTTGGTTGTATGCGTTTCTGCTCCTGAATTTTCTTCGTGATTACTTAACACAGGATAGTTGTGTTTGTTTAATGTGATAATTTATGTGTCAAAAGTGAAAGTTTTATTTTTTTGAGCCACAACGTGTCAAGCATGAGACCAAAACTTGACATAATTGAAAGCACAAGATATCAGAGATAAAATACATGCGACATAGACATATATATACAGTAGATTCTCATTAATACAAACAATGTTTTCACGAAGTTCTCCCTTGTAAGAAGCAAATCATTGGTCCCGACAAAAAGGCCTTTTCAATCCATAGTAAAATAAATGTTTTTATGATATCTCGAACCTCAGTCCCGGTCCCGGCGGTTAAAAAATGAACTCTATTACATTGTTCCACAAATAAGCAACGGCATTTAGGTTGATATACACTATGCTACGATATAAACATTGTGCTATGTTTAAGTTCTCCTCGTGCACTGTGCCCAAGAGCATCAATTATGGTTCTTTCTTCAGTAGGAGATACTTCAGTATGAACACAAGATAATGTAATAAGGTTCATTCCTGTGAAATCATGGTGACCCAGTAATTACCGCTGGTAAATTGGACGTACAATTAGTCCTCTTCCGACGCACATTTGATTAACGAACTTTAAAAGATATGAACATCCAAAAATTTCAAGAGTGCCAGAAGTTAACACACAATTGTGATGCAGTGTTCTGCAGGATAACCGCACTCCTCAATGCATTGAATAGTATAAACTTACGAACAAGATCTAAGAACACATCTTGTTCGTCTATTGAGGACTTAATGTATTTGGGAAGATATAAAACCTCACTTGCGTCATGCCCCATTCTTCTATTGAGAAAATGAAATGAATGTGCTTGTTTTTATAAATTTACGTGTAATTTAATCTCGTATATAATACACTTGACTTTGAAGCTATTTCACTGTGTGACTATAAGTTTGGGAGATTGAAGAGACAAGAAATTTTGACAAACTAGGTTTTATCGACGATTCCTAAAAGAACATTCATACAAACTTCGTTATTACGAACCTCCGGTTTTTCGGTCCTATGAAATTCATATAAACAAGAGTCTACTGTGTATATGACTAAATGGCAGGTATAACAAAGACGTTGTTAGAATTAAAGAGAGTTAAATAGCAAGATCAACTGAAAGATCACGGAGTAGCAATGCAGGGCACAAAAATTGAAATGAAGGAGAGACTGAGGAAGATATTAGAGAAAGAAGGGATTGATGCAAAAACTTATTAGTTCACGGTCCAGACAGAAATAGTAAAAAGGAACATTTCAAGCCCTACCCATTCATCATTCATGAATGACATGGGATCGCTCACCTGAGGATGACGTTGGCTGCGTGGGTGGCGGCAGGTGTGAGGGGTGAGGCTGAGGTGGTTGGGGAACTGGCTGCTGCTGGATGGGCGACTGCACGAGGCCAAAGGGAGGTGGGGGTGGAGGGGGAGGGGCAGAGCCGCCCCCGTGGTGCACCGTCTGCGTGGCCCCCCCAGGGCCCTGCCCCCCACCTCCCACCTGCTGCTGAGGAGGCTGCACACCCCCAACGCCTCCTGGCTTCCCCCCTCCACCCATCACGAGAACCACATCGCTCCCATCGTCCACATCCATGCTACCACCACCGCCAGCCGTGTACTCGTCCTTGACCAGGCGGTTCGGACCCGACTGCAGCGTGAGCCCAGACAGGTCTAGAGAGCACACAGGAGAGTTCAATTCATCCATTAGGCGCACTATAAGGGTCTCTCCAGTATAATGGAGGACTCTTCAGTCAGACAGTAAGTACGATGTCACTCACCATGCATTTCAATGGATTTACAATAGTTGCTACCCAGGACGCTGATAGCAGAGTGATCAGAATTTCGGGAATGTACAATAATTAGGGATGTCAACCAAAATTTATGCTTGTGATGATATACATATTTATATTCATTGCACTAGTGTGAACTCATCAGCTACTCAACCTTGGTTGCAATTGAGAGACTTGACTGTTTCCACATCATGGACAAACAAACACAGTGCTTCCATTAAACACACTCAAAGAAGGACACTTTTTATGTTAAAATTGTGATAAAGAATATTGAAGTGATTTTCTTGGGTTAATATACAATCTAAAACAATAACGCACTGAGCAAAGACAAAAATGAAACTGTCTTTTTTTATTTGTTGACATTCAATTTCAAAATTTTAATTAGAAATAATAACTTTTACCAAAGCAAAGTACTTATGACATGAAAAAATGTGACCTAAGATTGAAATAATTGTTTGATGATGAGGTTAAATCGTGGAAATCTTGGTCACTCATTATTATGTCACCTGGTGGTGTTGTAAAATGCAGAATAATTTCCTCATTAAATTTGGATATTACAGAGCATTTAGTTTCCCCATATGAATTATCTACTTTTAGTCATTCATATCCAAACTCAACCGCACGTAAGGTCTGCACTAATGTATCTACAGCATACGTACCAATTCCTGGAGAGACGACACGCTCATAATGGTATGGGTTAACACACACAGAGTCACACTTGAGATCAAAAGCAAACTGGCAAAACTTCACATGCTTGAGTTCGTTCTTGTGAAGATCGGGCCATCGCCATATACGGGCGTAAATGACGTGAGGGAAGCCTTTCCTGCCAGCCACCTTCAATCGAGGAACAAAAAGATTGTCATGTGAATTCCTCTGTTAAGGGCATGGAATTTGAAACAAAAAGAAATTTTAACTTTAAGTAATTCTAAGAGTAATATGTAAAAGAGACCGAGTCCCATAATGCCTTCATTGCCTCGATTATCTTGAATAAACTATGTTACATCAAACTTGGATACATGTTCTCTATATCCTTCCAGTAAAAAGTGCTAGTATTTTTCAACACTTTCCTTGTCACACACCATCACAGAGAATCTCTTTAGCAATGTGTTTTACAATGGGAGTATTCCACGGACTTATGCTTTTTTTATTTATTAGTAAAATACTTGATATATCACCAACCTGAAGCCTTCCGTCCAGTGTCCTTTGTATTGTGACGCATTTGCTGTGGTGTGCCCCATTGGTGGTTATAGCTGTAATTAGACTGTCAAGTTCATCTCGCTTCTCCTGCAATGAGTAAGTACAAGCAATGAGTCTAATATTTCAAAAATGTATGCCTATCACTACTCAAAAACAATACTCATTTGGAAATATTCATAGCCATAAATAATGGATATGAAAATGATGTATGAGACGCACACATAATTAGGATTACACTCAAAATTTCATTCAAACCTTACATTTCCACTAGGGAACAAACCATTATCACAATAGAAGCAAGGGATAGAAAGAGAAGCCAAACAGGGGTAAAATGACAGGGTGCTTCATTCAGTCACAAAAAAATTGAATTGTCGCTTAAAAATTACTCATCCAACATTGGATGGAGAATAAAAAACTCCCATGATATAATAGTGAGTGAGAAGCCAAGGGGTTAAAGCGATTTTTCTCTAAACAGAGTAACGTAGAGAAATTACGCAAAGTAAACAAATGAGATCAACTAGATATTAGGTAGTGCATTTGATTTTCCACGATGTCAGCTCAGAACAGACTCACCACCAAGTTTTTGTATATTTACTCAATATCAATTTCTGTACCTTACAATGACCTTACAACTCACCTTGAGCTTCTTGACAAGACTCTCGATGGCTCTCTTGGCAAAGCCCTCCGACTCTCCACCCTGGCGGTGGCACATGAGGCTGTGGACGATGCTGAGGCAAGCATCGGCCGAGGTGGGGGCGTTGGAGGTCATCGTGGCTGGGCCCCCCACCTGGGGCACCCCTCCACCCCCAACCCCACTGCCTCCGCCCCCCTCCACCCCTGGGCCACCCACCGGTGACCACACCGAACCTACGCACGCCTCCACCTGAGACAAGAAGGGTCAAATTCACAATATGTACATACCCTGGACTATGATAAAACATTCATTGACAGGAGCCAATTTTAAAAGCATCCTGTCAAAAAAAGTAACTTAGGCAGGCGAGATATAGTGGAATGACGTCCTGATTAATGAATAAGAAGGGTGCCAATTTTCCTCAAATTTATTTAACAAAGCACGACACGTTTCGACCATCAGGTCATTCTCAAGTATAATGACATGCATGATAAGATACAATAACAATACATTGTACTCCAGAATAACCTGACGGTCGAAACGAGTCGTGCTTTGTTAAAAAAAAATTGTGTAAAATTGCCATCTCTCTTATTCATTAAACACATCCTGTTCATCAGACTCAAAATTTGTGACAAAGAATCAATACCTGGGGATATATTGCACATGGCAGCAGCTTTGGAGTTGCAGGGCTATCGCAGCAAAAATATGGTCCATAAAAGGTCCATTAAGATAAATATAATCATGATTCAATCGTTGCAGGCTCAACTTAGCAGAATATCATCATAATTATGAGAGTAATAACAACCAAGTAATTTTCCACAAAATGTGTATTAATCCCAACTAGTTTAGACACTTATTTTGTCATTATCAATGGTACAGCTCTGTAGAAAATTACTGGGATGTTATTAGTGCCATTATAAAGAGAGATAATGACTGTGCTCAACTTTTTTGCTGAGGAAATGATAGGAAAAAGTTCAAGCAGTATGAATATCAGATATAATTAGGTGAATTCTGATAAAACATTACGAAGTCACCAGATTTTCTGCAATAAACGGAGTAAGTGACATCATACAAGACCTAATGAAAGAAAACTCTAAAAACAAGCGTGAAAGATTATGTAAGATTATTTCCAATCTTGCAATTAGTCAAGTAAGAAGAATTATCACATCCATAGTGCAATAATTCAGTGAGCAACAAAATGAAGCAATCAGTCATACCATGGAACATGCTCAATAGAAACCAGATATATTTTGCAGGGACTGTCAGACAATAGGGACATTCACTCAGGACCCTAAATTATGATTAATTTTTATAATTCTACAGGTTGAAGGGCAAGATAAGTTAGGATGAATATGTATCTTCTTCATTCACCAATTCTCTCATTAGTTGAAAATGAAAGAGATAAGAATGTGGCGACCCTCTTCCCATGAATAGGTTAGACCATTAGAGTTTTGGTTCATTTAATCATTCGGCGAGAACTTTTTCACGAGGGATTAAATAGCTTACAAGAATTCAATCAACAACAATCAATCATGCAAGTCCAATTCTCGGTGGATGAGAGAACTTGACGTGTAGTGCCCCACTTGGCAGGAACACATATAAAATAAATAAAAGATCGTAGCACTTTTCCACAAGAATTTTTAATGCATACAACGCGTTTCGGCTCACTGAGCCATCATCTGGTAAAAGACATGATGGCTCAGTGAGCCGAAACGCGTTGTACGCATTAAAAATTCTTGTGGAAAAGTACTACGATCTTTTATTTATTTAAATATGTCTAACTTCCACCAATTGAAGCCTGAATCTGTTGAACTTATTAGGAACACATGACCTCATCAACTCATCTGCTAAATTATCAAGGGCCATCAATTGCCACTAACAGCTCAAGAAGTATGAGACAGATTGAAAATTGGAGAACTACAGATCTCATGTAAATATTCTTCCCGGGTTTCCCACCAGATGAGGTCTGCTGCCAAAATTTCAATGGCTCACTCAGCCAACTTTGTGGGTCTATTAGCTGTTTTCTCAAACCTAACATTTCCCTGAAGTTGACGGTGGGTGAATTAACTTTGTGGAAGTTATGCATGCTAAAATAAAATAAATGCACTTTGTACTTTCCACACTTATTTTAATATTCTGCAACCGGTTGCGATGTGCTCTACATGATTTTCAAGCTGGACTGCCATTTGCTGACAGGGAGTCCAGCTTGAAAATGATGCAGAACACGACGGGACCAGTAGCGAAATATTAAAATAAGTGTGGAAAGTACAAAGGGCCATATTTTATTTTAGCTAACATTTCCCATCCATGCTCTTACCTTTGCCACTTTCCCACCTGAATCCACTAGCCCTGGACAGACACAACTTTCACATTTTTATGAAATTTTGAACTTTAGTAGAATGGCTGCATGAAGATAATAGGGTGGTTTCCTATTATATTTTTAGTGCCTAAATCGAAAGATTATTACTCCTAGAGTATGTATTTCACGATTTTAGATTTTTAAATGACGATATCTATTTTTCACGATTAAATGAAATGTGAAAATTTTCAAGTTCGCAAAAATGCAACCACTAAGTATGAATGCTGGGAAAAGCTCGTGTGACTCATTTTGGTTCCAGCTGCTGCTGTGTGAGGCCACCTTGGTGCGAGGCTATGAGCACCGCTATGTTGCAGGCTGCTAGCAGGTAGCACTTGGCTTAACAATGGATCATTAATACCCTAGCAAACAAAGGAAATTTTCCGACCATAGGTAATTTTAATGGGTGATTGTTATGTTTCCCTGAGCTCTGTGCCTCATATATGCATTGTTTATCTCAGACGATGTAAAACTCCTACTTTGTATAGCATCTAGGCCCCTGTGACCTCACGTGGAGAGGCAACTCATGGGTGCCAATCTGGCCTTTTTCAAATGAGGTTAAAATTGACCACTAACATCATCTAAACTGGGATTTCTAACACCAAATAATTTGTACATTACGGATAAACTAATGGTGGGTAACTAATCGCAATCAATGCCTTTCGTTTTCTTTGATGAAGGAAACTAGCCTATTGGTGGAATTAGCCATCCAGACAGGGAGCAGAGAATCCAAAGGGGTGGAAAACCTGCTAAGAATTTACCTCGTCAGTTCGCCAGGAAAGAACTTAACCATACACATAAACCTCTTAATTAATTATACTCTATCGAAATAGAACATGAAAAAATTGATAAACTAGCCTAATCTTCTCAATAATAGGTTCCCAAGATCTTTTTGATGAGGAGACAGGGCTAAAGTAAGTTGGGGTGAATGCAGGGAAGGTTTATTGGCACAAGATTTTCCCACAACCAATCAGATGATAACAGATGTGGTTAGGGACTTAGAAATTCTGTCTTTCTAAACACCTACTGCTTTAACTTTTTGAAAGTAACAGCTGTGTTACTATACCTAACATTTTCCATTCACACTCTTACTTTTGCCATTTTCATAATCCATCCAATCTATATTATTGGCTACTCTCATGTTGAAATTTTGCAATGGCCTACCTTTCACCCATTTACCTGGTTTCAGTGGGGATGCCACCCTTTCCTGGGACAGAAGCAGGGATTATGCTCACTCATCTACACATGAAAAGTATTCATGTCCACATCAAGAGTAAACACATCTCCATATCTCACTCATCTCATCTCTCATGTCTTTCATTTAGGAAGTGGACCAAATATACCCATTAGTTTTTTCTTAAAAAGTAGATGCAAGTAAGCACCTCAGCTCCTAGAACCTCAATACTCCATCTCCCCATTGGAGGAACCTATGGACAAAATCTGGGCTTGCACGAAGGGCATCCTCCCTTCGCCTCACTAATAAAGACGTTTGGAACCTATTATACATCTGAAAAACATCAAATTTATTCAAATAAGGATATGTGAGTACCCTAACTATGTACTATGAAACAATGTACTCACACAGCTGTGCATTCATCTAACTATACGAGTACGGAGACAAATACAAGGGGGGGTGGTGGTGTATTTAACAGAGCAAACATTTTATTTATTGAAGCAATAGATTCCTCATATAGGCATTCAAAAACCTACCTCAGGTGGGTAGATGAAAAAGTCCCAACATACCCAGTCACTGAAAACTGTCCTAAAGCTGTAGTATGTTTGGATGATATAAACCCTATAGTAATTTTCAAATATTTTAACCAGCTTTAAGATAGAGATATGGATGCCTCTCTTGTGAATGAATCCTTTCAGGTGCACAGTTTGACATACTCATTGCACATATCCTATTGTCAACATTTTCCAATGCCATTCATTGGTATAAACTTCATAATAGACGTAAAACTGTTACAAACATCAAGATTATATAGAGAAATTTGCCTTATATCTCTAAAAACTTCAGAGCCACTGAGTTTCTCATATTCAGATAAAGATACATATGCAAGACTTAACTGAGACCAATATTTAAGTTATCCTATGAGTAGAATACTACAGAATGAAAAAAAACTTAGAAATAATAATAAAGCAGATGGATTTGAATATATAATTACATTAATGAGAAAGTTACGAGCACATACCTCGACGGGTTATTGGCCACTGGGTGAAATAAAATGAAGAGACTGTGGATAAACGACACCTCTGGAGGAGACAAGCGACTTCTCGAATAAGGATCAGCAACCACAAGATATCTTGACACAGAACTCTAGGTTAGGACAAAATGCTATTTTCAAAAGACTCCACACTTATTCAATATGTAAACACTTATTTGGTGGAACTGGCTGTCATAGCTGCGTCAAAATGAAACGAACGTTACCAAAGGTGTGTAGCTTTGGAGTATAGAATTAATCATGTCTTTAAAGTTTCACCATGTTAGACACTCGGTAAACCGGTGTTTATGTAGTAGCGTGAATCCTTCAACGTTAACCCGACATACCACGCAAAGATGCTCCCACACATTTGTGAAATACCACTTTTCTTAACATGGACTAATAAAATCACCAATAACACATTATCCTAGAACCGTGAACTTCTATAAACGAACACATTGATACTTAATACTTCTAATTCATAGGAATGCCCGCGGTTGAGGGCATAGCTTCAGCAAATTCTCCTAACATGATACTGCACCACAAGAGATGTGCGCTCCTCTTGAATAAGAATAATCATGTTATTGCCAAACGCGCTAGCCAATCCTTTGCATAGAAATACGCAGTCACATATATGAAATCAAACTGGAGCATTTAAATTAAATTATATAAAAGGTGAAGATGCACTGTATCGATATTTGAGATTAGTTGAACAAGAGCACTGTCACTGACATCTACAAACACAAATAGTAATATGTCGTTGACGGTCGGTGACAGTTGAACGGTGAATTCATTTGTACACAAAATATCATCAGCGGGATTGCGAAAATATTTCCTTTGGTAAATTTACTGCAAATAAATTTATTCTAAAAATGATGTATTGATATAACTCAGACCAAAAACTTAAGTTTTCTCCTCCGATATTTCCCTGTTTTTGAAGATAGACCTACGGGAAATGTTTGCGATTTTAGAACGGAAGTGACAAATGACTAACGTCAAATTGGTGCAAATTGTGATATTTGTCGAGCTTTATTCGACGCCATCTAATTATTATAATTAAATAATGTATTATATGCCGCGGAATAGCGTTGATTCTATCCATACCAATGAATCAACAAATTGAGACTATTCTTCATGAAATGATGAACGAATTTCCATTGATGATCGAGTAATGTGTTTTTTCCAAATTGTTCATTCAAGGTAGTAGTAGTAGGACTGATTGATCATTGCCGTCCATGAAGAATAGCGTAGATAATCAATTTGTGAATAATTAGTAACTCATGTGCGATCCATTTCAATGCCATTGCGGGAGCCATCATAGTTTGTCTATTTTGTCGCTCTTTTCAAGGAACGTTGGCAATATAGGAAACGCAAGAAAGATTTATGAACTCCTAAGAGGTGCACAAGGATAAATCATGAAATTTTAAAATTAATTCAATTCCTTTCTGTTAAAAATTGCCTTGCCCTTCTTCATCCCAGAGTGATCATAATTCTCTGCCAATTGCTTCTCTTTTTACACTTCCTAGTCCTATACCTCTTCCTCTTTGAACCTATCCTCTAGGATACTCCTTATTGGATCTTCTCTTTCCTAATTCCTTGTGCTGCTCCCATTCATTCCTATTCCATTATTTGGTCCGATACGGACACCCTCAATCAGCTTTCCCTGGGATTGAGCCCACCCCTTTCCGTCAATTGTTACCTTATAAATCTACCATTTCACTTCGTGCTTATTTCGACGTTTGTCACTGTTGTCATTCCTGGGATTTCATTGAACTCGTGAAGATTTTTCTGATTACTTTCATATCTTGCAGAGGTCCTACTAAGCTTTTTCTAGTTTTCCAAGCACAATTTACTCTGCTTCTGATCTAATCTTCCATACCTGTCAACACACAAGCTGTTTATACAACCAGTTGCAGGGACTACATTTTTGCTCTATTATAGGTTCAGATACAAATTGACCCACTGTATCTACTGAAAACATTCACTGTGCACAGTCGGTCATATCACGTGATAGGACCCACTGTTGGGTCACAGTAAATGAGAAGTTCAAGCCATAAAACTAAGTGAATACATAGTATTTGCTGTTATACACAGCAACCTATGCAGTACGACTAAAAGTCAGGGTACCCACCTCTAGGTCATGCCGGCCAGAATGAAACTTGTTTCGTCTAAGGATGGAATAGGTGCCACTGTTGCCTTAAAAGATGGCTCCTTATAAAATGTTAAAACATCAGCAAATCAGCCCACCACTTATGATTGCAGCAAATTCGTCAGTATAGTATCATGCCCACAACTTGAACAATCTGTTTGATACCAGACCTGACTTGCTGATTTCAGTTCAGAACGGAATATTAAAACCAAAATTGAAAATAAATGGGATAATAGCCACTTAGCATATATGGGATCATGGGCATACCCAGCAAGGGGCAGCTGCCCCCTCTAGAAGCAAAAATCGCAAAAGTCTTTAAGCAAAATCAGCATTGAATAGAAACAAAAGCATTCAAAAAATTTTCTTTAAACCCACGAAAGATGATATGTAATAGTATAAGATATGTAACTAAAATATAACTATTTTTTCAAGGAAATAATCTCATAAACTAATGTCACAACTTGGTTTGCCCCCTCCCCCCTAGTTATGATCCTGGGTATGCCCTTGAATGGGATATCCCAGGTGACTGTGTGTGCAGACTGTAGCATAAGTCTGAATTCCAGTTGGCAATGTATTCATTAGAACTAAGCAGGATCAAGACAGGAAATGGACTGGTGCTCATGCTGAATTTTAGAGGTACTGTGCTGGGAGGGCCTCACAATAGAGGGTGCTCTAGTATACTCCACCAGTTCAGAGAACCTGAGTAGTGACTTCCCGCATTCCTCAACTACCCCTCAACCTAATACAATTAAATTGGTGAATGGCTACCAAGTTCACCACCACCTATAGACAGCCAATACATAGAAGACAACCTATGCAAAAATAAGTCCATCTGTAAATACATGAATTGCTATGATAGTGGTCTGGGCAATGGCCCAGAAAGCCAAAGGCCTGTGGTTCGATTCCCGGTCAAGGGGAATTTTCTATCATGGCAATTCATGTATACCATATATGTCTGAATATAGTCCCCCCTTTTTTTCCAAAAATGCCTATGGTAAAAGTAAGGGGGGGGGGGGACTATATTCAAACACATTTTTTGAACTTTTCCCAAAACTGAAGCCTCAAAATTAGGGGGGGGGACTATATTCGGAGAAATACGGTATTTCACTGCCGTTCACTCTGTAGGCTCTGCAATATTACACAAGTCCATCTATGACCAACCAATGGGTCCCATGATAGACTAAACCTAATCAACATAGGGGGTATGCTGGACATTCTTAACTGCCAGAAACACCTCTGCTTGCCCAGATCTTGTGCCAGGAGTAAATCACACCTATTTTGGGAAGATACATAGGTAACAGTGCCTTAATTACCTCACATTTCATTAACCAGAGCACAATATTTGCAAAGAGAGAATGATACAGAAACCAAAGGAAAATTTGTAGAGGAAAACGTTCATAAATTCTTTCTTTATCAATAATCCATACATGCTTTCCCCTCCATTAATATGTTTACCACAATGAGCAAGTTACTGAAGGACAAGCAATTGCATTACTTAGAGACCACTTTTCATATGATAGAAAGACCTATTAGTTTTTTCTGGATTGTACAATGTAAATGCAGACGGTTAAATGGGTCAAGAGGCATAATATAATACATTTAGCTGCATTTCCATAAACTTCCCTATACAGAAATATTGCTTTCTCTCAACTGGACTTTTTTGTGATGTATTACTCACTTAAAATTTCATCTATGATCTTAATAATTTAAGGGTGTATGCAGCAGACTCAAGATTTGCCAGAGTCTCAAATTTTAATATCCAACCTCATTATTTTCTCAGATTCAAAGTTTTCATTATGAATACGGTTTACTCATTATGTCCAGAAAAACTCTTGATGCTGGCAGAAGTTTTAAATGCAACTGTGCAACTGTGTGTATCAAATATCCCTTCAGACTGAATTAGTCAGCAGACAGTGATGAGGTAAAAATATTGCTAGAAGTGGTCAGTCAGTAATGATAATTTTCCTGCATATTAGCACATGTATTAAAATCTTAGACGTATTCTTCAACTCACTCAAAGGCTATTGAAGTCTGAACTGGTTGCTGTTCTGCTCAGAGAAATCCATCATTTGTCCTGTGTCGCAAAATATTGAATACATGAAATATTTTACCACCATTGTCTAGCTTAATACTTTTGGTACTACATAAATAAGGGTCTTCACTTATTCATAGGCACCATTTTTATCAGGCTCATTTTCTCGCCAACATCCAGATCATAAAGTTATACACATTTCATGTTTCTCGTCTCATTTTATTCTTATTGACATTTTTATGATTTTTTTGCCATGCCTACAACAATGCATGAGCCTTATTTTCAACAAATTCTCAAAAAAAACAGAGACTCTTCATACCAGAGCCAAAAAACTTACTTAATTACAAGTTGATAATGCCTGCCAAGCATTTTTGAAGATGACTTTATGAGTGGTGTCAAGGAATTATCAATAAATCCCTTTTGATTAGCAATGGAATTACAAGGTAATTTGACAACAAAGCTCACAAAAGTAAATTGATGACAATGACAGCACAAAGTTGCTCCCAAAATTATAAAGTACACCCGAAGCCCAAGAAAATGGCTTCAATTTCATGACCAGCACTAGAGGAGAATTTGTCACTTCTCCTAACTGATTTGATCTATGAAAACATGATAAACTGACCTATTTGATGAGCGAACAAGCCATTTAAGGCACAGCTTAGCAGCTCAAGTCTTGGGCACACCATTCACTAAGATGAGAGACAGATGCCTAACATGAAATATAGTGTCAGGAAAATGGTGGTGGGCAAGACCCATTTCCAAATGATGGCCTCAAGCACTGGGGTCGAACACAATTCAACATTCACTTGAAGAAAAGAGCACAACTGGCCCCAGAAAACTTGAGGATGGGAAAACCATGATTTGCAAGCATCCTGGACTGGTGAGCCCTAGAGAGGAGTGTCTGCCGTCTCCATGACAGCTCCACTGTAAGCCAAGTCCCAGTAATGCTCGACTGAGTGCTTCTTGAAATGTTCCCGGGCCACTTTCTCTGTCGGGCACACTTTGAACTTGAGCTCCCCAAAGTTCCTCTGCTTCGTGAATCCCTGTGAGAAAATCAGTTACATAACAATAATGAATCAGTGAGTAACACACAATAAATATGTACATTATTTATTAGTGAGGATTGTCGATGATCAGGCAAACATTAGCCACTAACATTTATTTCAGGTTTTGTACATATTGACAAACTTATCATGAACAGCTGTGGAGGCTACCTTTTGTGATAATACGACAGTATGTATTATCATTTCAATGCATTGTGATCAGTGACCTAGAATCAGAATTGAGTTCTTCAAAAGGTGAAACATCAATTTCAATTCATGACATATTGTGTGCCGGAATCCACAAATACTTCTTCAGATGAGTATCTACAAATATTTAAATATATATCCAATTTGTGAGAAAAAATACCTCCGATCATGGCTGTAGTAAGAAGAGGCATCAGAGTATTCAAACTAGTGATGGGAAAAGGTTTTTTTTTCTTCAGATTGATATTTGCAAAAGTCAAATAAAAGCCTTCTTTATTTATTTAAGATTATATTATTCCTGAGCACTAAAAACTGATTAATTACGTTTCCCAAAGATATGTTTTTTTTACTTACCTTTTGAAGGATGATTATTTTGTTTGCTTTTCTTTGAATGAGCTACTTTTTTTCATTTAACTCATTTGGCTATGACAATTTTTCATTTCATTGAGTATTTTAGTTTGTGAAAAACTATCAAAACATTTTTTTTCATAAAAATTGTAAGTTTTCAATCGAAAAAAATATTCAAAATACTGCATTAATGCTAAAACTTGGTTGTCTATCAATCCCTTGGGTTATTTCCAGAAAAAAAACTTTCCACCCTTGGGAAAGGCTGACAACCAACCCAACGGTGGAAGCATCAATTGGTACTATGCCAATAATGTTTGATGACACATTCTCCAACTATGCACAAACTTTCAAGACAATTGGTTAAGTTTCAAAGAATTCAGAGGGGAAAAGCTTCAATGCCTGGACTACAGTAGAAGATAAGGTAGTTACTAACCTCCCACACTAGATGGCATTTGTTTGGAGTTTCCTTTCCCTCAAGGTCCTTTGTCATATCCTCTTCCCACTTGATGCGGTGTAGCATCAACCTGCAAATGAGAAAAAAAAACCATAACTAGTACCGAGTAACTTACAGGACCAGCCCATTTAAATCATGATACGTAGCAAAGGCATTCTACCTCTTGTAATGTTTCTGTTGCTTTAAGCCACCTTCAACAGCAATGACGTTACAGTCCCTGAACAACACAACACATCCAGTCATTGTAAGCTGCTTTGCATTGGCCTCGACTTTGAACTTCTTAGCGGGGTTAGTGAGATCCTTTACCCTAGAAAACAAAAAAAAATCGACAGTCATTAATATAACTTTATAATTTAGACAAGACGGAAAGCTAGATGAAAATAAGTAGCTGCCTTGATGCTTGATAGGAGATTCATTTCAGCACTCATCACTGTGAACCATAAGTGGTCACAGGGTTATGGACAACCCAACTTTGGGCGTTTCATACCCAAAGACTTCTGAGACTCTACATAAGGGCAATAAATATTAATTCCAGAGTTTAAACAGAGCCAGATAAAGCGAGGAATCAAGCTGGAGTTGAACCAGCAAAAAATGGATTCACTTAAGTGCTCTTTTACCACACTGATTTGACTTATAAACTGCCATGGTAGTTTGGAGCAGAATTGCCAAATGTTCAGAAAGGAGCATTAGTGATCATCTCTTGGCTCCTAAACCTCTTGCTGAGTCCCATTCAAACAAGGAGTTGAGTTTTGTGCTCCACCACAAGGAGGAAGATACCTAAAATCTTTTTTTTAATTTTAAACTTCCCTTGTAAGTCTCTTGTCGATTTTTTCACATCTGATTAATTAAAATAAGTAAAGGCAGCCATATTTTTAACATGCTAGCTTAGAATTAGGCAATGTGTGTCACATGTTGCAAACTCTAATTTAAACAAAATACTTTCTGGGCTAATTAAAGAGTCAGGGATTCTGATTACACTAAACCAAGAAAGTAGACTAGTAAATCAAAAAAGTAATTATTGCCACTGCTTTTTTTCACATTGTGTTTCACTCAGTGTTTCAACCAGAAGTTTGATGAAGTACTGGTAAAAATCATCCTGGACTAGTCTACACCATAAAAATTCACACCATTATGGAATGCGGCTCTTTTCTTTGCCTTAGAAATTTCAAACTTCAAGGATTTTACTTTGGGTGTGTTAAAGGCTACACCCAAGATTTGAACTTACGACCACAAGTCAAGCACTCAACCAATAAGTCAGTAAGCCCAGTGAGAAATGCTGACATTATTTTCCTTAGCAAATTCACTACTGTCTGTAAAAAAAAAAGCAAGACACCAGCCCTAGTGTCCAAACGAAGCAATCAATTTCAATGCAACAAAAAGCATATAAAAGAGAATTTGTTTCTACGCTGGATCATATACTTTTAAAAATCTTTGGCTCCATAGTATTTCCTGTACTACTTGGCTGTTGGCACAGTTCCTTTAAATGACCGGCACTGTACTGTGCATTACTATGCACAATGTGGCAACAGTGCGCGGCATTGAGACACTTCCTCTTTTCTGCTGCTTTGTTTTGGTCTGCCTCACCAGGTGGAGAAAAAGCGACAACCGGAGCTCAAAACAATAATGAATATCAAACAATATTGAATATACTGCTGACATCTATCATGTGTGATCTACGTACCACCATTTCTTGTACTCTATGGCACAGTAAGTGATTCAATTGGAAGATTGTTTGGGATAGGTGAGGGTAGAGCTCAAGCCCAGGCTAGAATTTGGGCATACGAATTTCAAGCAATCATGAGAGAGGGAGCAGCTCCTTCACGACTTTAATGACTTTTGAGCATATGCACCTGTAAATGGCTACATTCACTCCAAGAGACACATCTTCTTGTATCTTGCGCGCTCTCTTGTCCTTCTTCTGCTGCGCTGTAAGGGCCCTCGCTGCATTTGCTTCCCTGTGCGCTGCCAGACGCTTAGCCATTTGCTCTCGCACCTGCCCCTCGATCTTCGTGGGATCTGCTACAGCCTCTGTGCCAAGCACCCTCATCAAATTTGACATTCGGAGCTGAAACGAAAATCATAGACACTTTCATTCAAAACTAGAGAATTCAGGATGATATACGAGGTACTTTCGCTCACACTGGATGGCAAGAACAACATATTTCAGAAAGAGGAAAGGTTCAAGTTTACAAAGAATAAAATTAAGTACATATGTGTCCAAGGTTGTACTCAAAATGGTAAAAATATGATGGTTAATCTCTCCAGCAAATTCTTTTGCAATAAAATAATTTTGCTGGAGGGCAAAATCATATTCCCTTACTTTAATTCAAAATTAAGTTTTTTTTACTAAAGTAAGGCAATAATAAGGTACACACATGATTACATATAATGTGATGGTACAGGTACCTTACAGTGCCATGAAGGGAGATTTCTAAGAGAATTATTGAAATTTCCCGGACATTATTTAGCTTTCCCATATTTTCCATGGTCATTTAAACTATTATACAATGATAAAATATAATCTATTAGCACATACCTTAGGTTCAGGTGGAGGCTCAAGGCCTAGACGAATTTTCTCCTGCTCCTCCTTCCATGCCTCACGTCGATTCTGTCGTCTCAACTTTTTCCTCTCCTTCTTTGTGAGGAACACTGGCATGTAGACGGGCTTCAAAGGATCAGCTGCCACAAAGGAAACAACAATTAGCCACATCAAATAAATGAAGTCAAAGGCCAAAAAGAATATCACAGATTTACCCAAAGGATAAAATTTTCCACGAAAAAATGATTTGCCTTTGCCGGGATTCAAACCGAGATCTCCTGATAGCCTCTAACATACCTGACAAGCAATCGGGTGATCAGAATTGAAATACTGGCAATGCCAATGATTTCTCCGTGGAAAATTTCACTCTAGGTGTAAATACCCACTTGTGTATGTGATTCTATACTAAGTTACTAGTTAATTGCAGTGCTTTGAAATTTCACGGGATTAATTTTTCAACCACTCGCTGGATGCTTCAACCCGAACCCGAAGGTTAGTTTCGGTAAGTGTCTTAAAGCTGTACCTGAGATTCAAACCCAGGACCCTTAAAGCAGTAGGAATGCACACTAAGCAACCCGCCCTGTCATTGTTTCATTGAGGACAACAATACTATCGAGTATGACCAGAATCAGGGTCCTGTCCTTTCTTAAACCTTCACCTGTGACAGTAAGATATTGAGTCCAACGATTTGAAGTATTCAAAGGAAGCCAGAGCCTTTACATGGCAGATATTAGACCCTCGAAATACCCTCCTAAAACTTTCGTCAAGATTCAGCAGGGAGGCCCCCAGCTATTAGGTGTTGGATTAGTGGATCTTCAAATCACAAATTCAATTGATTATTAGTAGCAGAAGGAAACAATTCACGACTACTTATTTTTGAGAATACTTATTTCTGGTAAAGAGGAATGCAGGAGCAGAGAAATCAAGGTTGGAAAGTTTCGAATTGCAGTGATACAGAAGAATGATGAAGATCAAAAGGAAAGAAGCTGTGAATTATGAGTACATTCTCAGAAGAGCAAGAGCGAATATACTTTTGAAAACCTTGGATAGAAGACTGGACAATTTTATCATCCACATCAACAGGCATTGCACGGAAAGCTGCATCAAACCAATCTTAAGATTGATGGCTATTGATGATGATGATGGTTATGAATATCATTTTCTGAATTATCTTTTTAATTCAATATCAATTAACAAGGAAATACATTAATATTAATCCACTCCAATTGAGAGTATCAAATTACACAATATAGCATGGAAAATGAGAAGTCATTTATTTATTCTGTAATTTAAGTGATGATGTTGCTAAGCAGAAAATCTTATGCAGTTGAGGACCTCAAATCTGGAAAGCTTGGGGCCAAAGGGTTTCTGGATTTCTGGTTTTTCTGGTCTTCATGGTATATTTTGCTGATAAATTAATTTATAAATGCGTTCAGACTCTTGTGCTCAATATTTGAGATCCCCATGTGTCCCTGCCTGGGTTGCTAGCGTATGTTCATAGCATGTGCTAACACGGTTCCCACTCTAACTAAATTATAAAATTCACGGTTTTTTCCATGTTTTCACGGAATAAATATCGTCAAATTCACGGTCTGTTGATAAGCCATTATAGGCAGAAATATTGATGACGTAACAATCACCGCCCGCACGTTAACTAAAAATTTATCAACCGCGACAGGCACCGTGAATTCACACACAATGAAAGTGCTATTGCACAAGGACCAATTATTGCACTTCGAATATACGTGTGCAGATGAATGGGTAGACAGTGTCTGTATGAGGCTCGGCCTTGAAACATGATTGAAATATCATTTTTTCTTTTGATCTGTCAATTGTAGTTCTTTTTCTATAAGTTTGAGAGATTTTTAAGGTTTTATGATGAAATTCACGACTATTTCCAGGTTTTTTCACGGTAGACGAAATTCACGGCTTATTCACGGTTTTAAGGTTTTCACGGTTGAGTGGGAACCCTGGCTAACTTCCCACGCGTCCCAGAACAAAGCTCGGAGAGTGGTGCCTAGGGGTGCCAAGTCGAAACACTACACAGGAATTTTCAAACATTCCAGATTACTGGTTTTCCGGGTTTCTGAATTCCGGATTTGAGGTCCTCAATTGTATTACCAAAGCTTATTTGAGGGGAACATGCACATAATTTTTCATGAAACTTTTATTGCTTTTCCACAGGAAATCATAAACTGTTCTTTGATTAGAAAATAAAGATAACAGAGGAAATAATCCTACTGGAGAAAATTGCCCACACCAAAATTTCAGTGCATTTATGTGTCGAGAAACTTTGTGGCCATAAATTTAAGAGCTGGTGTCACTTACTGGGAGGTCTCATTTGTGTTGGATGTTCAACGAGATTAGTGACACCCTCTGGCCTGATTCCAATCTTCCCATTGATCTCCTCATACCTGGAAATAGAGCAACATAACACAAAATGTAGGAAAATTGAGACTGATTTACAATAAAAATCAGATTAATTAATTTTTCGAAAACTCAACCACTCTGTTGATGGGGATGTGCCCCATAAGAGATCAGTTTGAATGAATTTTAAAATTGCTTTGCCTAACTACCTTGTGGTTTCATCCATAAATCGAAAATACTGATTCATGCAATCACGAAATATCAGGGCATTTCTTTATTCTAAGTTGAATAAGGTTTAAAATAAAATACATATTGGTAGAATCCAATGAAATATTTCTTGTCTAGTGACAAACTAATCTAATGAACATTTATTGTCACATAAATAGCACGGGTAAAATGATTCAGAACACAATATTAAGATATATTGTAATTAATCTATCATCATTATTCACAAAATCTTGCCAGAAATAGGAGCTAAACTAAAAAGTTTATTTCTAACCTCAAAAATTGAAGCAGTCACGCTAGATGTAATTTATAATTTACTGATTACATTTTTAAGGGTCAAATACATCTAACAGAATCAAAAAGAACATGAATACTTACCCTACTGTTATAACTTACTTGTCACAATCTGGACGCAAAATGACCGAGTCCCACCATTCAGAGTCAGGTATCTCATCCTCCGTAGCCTCAGCCTTTGGGGCAATCAATGCCAATTTGGTTGCTGACGTTATTCCCGTTTTTCGGGCTATCTGTGATATTTCATTTTGCAACTTTTCCAGCTGGGCCTAAATCAGAGACAACATTCAATGCAACAAAATAATACAAATCTAATTCAAAATTAACATAAGTTGTCATATACTTTAAATAATAACTTAGAAGTTTCTCCACCTATTACATCATGGCTTAGAACAAAAACAATTGGCAGTAAAATTGTGCCAATTGAGCAAGGGAAAAAGATATTAATAAGAACTGGATGCCCATATCATCTAAATTTAAGAACTCGACTTAAAGTTCAATAGTTCTATTCAGAATTAGGGATGGATACCCAGGATTACTTTTCACATTACATACATGTCATCTTATGATTTGGGCAAGGCACCACACAGCAGCAATGCATACAATTAGTGATTAGGAACTCTTGATTTTTTACTCCCTTAAAAAGGATGCTAATTCAATTAAAGCACTATTAATAATGCTGCATCCAGATCTATTTTTATGGTGAATTTGAATACAGCGAACTGTGGATATTTGGATGTGAAATGTACAATCTTACCATCCCTAATTAATATCAGTCACTCCTTTACGGCATTAGATTGTTATTCACATTACCTTGACACGCATCCGATCAGCCATTTGAGTGAATTTCCCAGGCTCATGGAAACGTAGGGCTCTTTTCCCTCGGACGGGAGGCTTATTGCCTAATCGGCTATCAAAAAATGTAGTCTCTGAGAGATCTTCGGCAGCCCTTTCTTGCAACTGCTGTCGAAATTCCTCCCTTTTCTTGGCCCTTATATTTGCCTAAAGAATACAAAACCTTATTAAATTTTTAGTCATGAATGATGAAAAGTTATATTTGACATGAAGGAAAAAATAGTAATATTATCATTAAAATCTTTATTATAAAGGAAAATATAATTACTGATGATAATCAAATGAAAGAATAAGAAAATTTGTTCTTTCATTTTTCTAATGGTTAAATTTACAATTCAATATCTCAGTTGTGTTTTTTCAATGAGCAAATAAAGAATTGAAACTGAAAATATTTAGATTATTGCTCATTACATCAGCTAATGCTATGCCAAATAATTTAAATTAAGGTTCTGCAAGGATAATATTTTTCTTTAGATTATCAATTATGGCTTTTGCATGATTTGGATGAATAATTGAAGCTATTCTATACATCCCTCATAAAGTGCCATGACATAACTACAATTCCCCAAGCATGCTTCCTCCCCCTGATGCCTAGATGATTGGAATAGGCTTTAGAGCTGGTACCTTAAGAGTGGGCATGCGATGGGTGAGCTGCACTTCCTTGCCCGTGACATCCACCGTTCGTCCCTCCGAGTCGAGGATGAGTGGAGCAGGCTTGGGCTGGGGCACGTGCTTCGGTTGCTGTTGTTGCATTGTGGGACGGTGGGCCATGCCTGTGACAACAGCCATGAGGGGAGGGGGAGGCAGGCGGTGAGGCCCTTGTTGCGCCGCCATTGCGGCCATCTGCTGCCCCAGGACTAGTGCCTGTTGCTGCTGTCTTTGCACTCCTGCGGCTGCAGCCATTGACAACAGTCCTGACGACAGCTTTGACTGGATCTGAGCCTGTAAGGGAGGATTGGGAGCATCAGCATTTTGGCTACAAGAATGATGACATTACATTCCCTGAAAAAAATTTCCGATATTGCAGATATTTTCTTAAGCAGTATGACATTCAGAGAGCATTATTAATTTCAAGTACAAACGAAAATTTAGAAATCATTCCAATATTAATTTTATCCATCATAACTAACTGATTCAGTTAGTAAATGAAGACATAATGAATGAATAAAATTTTCATGACTTCACCATACTTCACAATGCCTGACATCTACAATATCACACTAGTTTTAAAGTGCATGATGGTATATGGTCCTCATTTTGAGTGTATTCACAGTTTTGATTGGATTTAGAAGAATATCTGAGTAAAAATTGGCATAAGAGACTTTATTGGTGCTTGTGATCTCTATTTTTTTATGATAGCATTCTTTATGCCACTACATATTTGATTCAACTGATTCACTGGACACACTTCAACTAACATTAATAGACCCAAGTGATTAATATTCCGGTAGTAATCTTTTAAAATTGCATCATACAGAGAACGATCCTCCTATATCTAAATGGGCTCCAAAATTGAATGCATTTCAGTGATACCATAATATGAAAGTCCATACAATGTGAGGGTTTAGTATTTTTTCTTCATCATTGAAAGAGCTAAATTTAATACGACCAGTACATAAATATTGTATCACAGGTGTAATTGAGGCACGTAATGACCCTAAAAGTGTGTATGTTTTTGATACATAGTTCTAAATTTGGATATTTTAATGGCCGAGTATACTTGGTGAGAGCATCTGAAAGGTGTGAAAATGGGTTGTTCATGAAAAAGCAAAGGTAGATGCCAACTTTAACAGAAAAAATGAAATAAACCACTACCACAACAACTTATAAAGTAAAAAATCACACATCAGACTTTATCAGCAATAATGTAGTTCATTTTTTAGTCCAGGACTGCACTTGCATTAATTACAGAAGAATGAATTTTGCCACAAGAAAAATCATTTGGCTTACCCGGGATTTGAACCCAGATCTCCTCATTGCCAGTCACATATCTTACCAATTAAACCACCTAGCTATGGCCCTCCCAGGTAAATTTCAGACTATTGAAGGTGAATTTCAGAAAGGTAATTCGGTGATCTGCATTCAAATCTTGGCTATGCCAAATGATTCATTGATGATGATGGATTTTGTGGTGAATTGCATCATTGGTGTAAATAACTGGGAACCTGTACAGTTGACAAGTTTACTCGTTACATGTATGTATTACTTTGCTCGTATTATATTCTGCTAAAAATACAACACCAAGTCCTAGAGAAGATATTGATGGCCCAAATAATGATGATGATTTGGAGTTATGATTAAGTCCCGACGTCAATCAGAAATTTATCAATGATTCATGTGAATTTCCACCTCCTGAAAATTCAAGAATAATTCCCAGATTTCAAGATTTTTATGGCATTGAGGACAGTGGCGGCTCGTGAGTCAAATGCTAGGGGGGGCGCACTCCACCGGGGGGTCATAATTTTTTAATATTTCGTGTATTTTATTAAGTTTTTACGGCTATCTAGGAATTAAATTCTGTGATGCCATACGTTCCGTTTTTTTCAACAAAAATACCTAGTTTTCCTAATAAAGCTTGATTAATAAATACTAAATACAGTAGACTCTCGGTCATACTGATCGGCTTAGTCCGGACTCTCGATGATACTGATCAATGATCTTGAAGACTAAAAATATATTTGCTGCGATATTTTGCAAATACAAACGAAAATACGTAACTTTAGGTTTTAGCGCCTACATTCTTCGTGCGGATATGCCCGCAATACACTTATGGTGTTCGTTTTTCAATCATAATGCGTTATTTGTCAAATCTATTCAACATTTGCAATGATTTAGGTAGCAATGACACTTGTAACACCTGAGGAGGGAGGAGAGTGTCACTGACTTCCACTAGGCAACAAACACTACTAGAATGCGCGCGCTTTGCTATTGCAGATGTAAACTTTGATGGCGGTGTTCGCGTTGCTTCTTGAATAAAGTATGATTTAAAATCAACAATTAAACATTTCTCACACATTTTAAACAAAATATGAAATACTCACAGGCCTTTCGTTATATTGCAAAAGTCCATCCTTCTTTCATTCTGTCCAGCAAAGTGATCAATTACACGTTCGTTGAAATCAGCGCTGGACAACAATTTCTTTCTGATTAAACACATGGCAAGGGCACTAGTCTATAAATAAACAAGGGACGACACAAAATAGGCCGACGAAAAATACGAACAAAAAGAACAAGGTGCCTGGACACAGAATTGGGACAATTTTTCCCTATATTTCCCTTAAAAAAACGAGCACTGTTGATTAATTCAAAATTGTCTTCTTGAATGTACACACAGCACTAAGAAACTTCTTAATCGGCAATTAAGCACAGTTAACCCCTCAAAAATGATGTCTGAACTCATTTCACTCCGTTCTTTCCGAGAGTCTTGCCGTTACTATAAGGAAGACTCAAGGGAGTTAGAAGTCGTGGTCCACTAATGCTGATTCAGCTGAGGGACGAATTTAAGGTCAGCAAAGGCATTCAAGCAAACAAAGGACGTCACGGACCATCTCCTTGAGTCTAAGATTCATATGTGGTAAACACACGAGACGCCAACGGGTCGCATTTGGAATAACCGTGTCTTCGAAATCATTGCCATGATATAATAGAAAATAAGTTCTAGATCGTAAAAGAAGACGACTCGACTGAGCCACAGATGGGAGCTGTAAGGATTTCCGCATTGATATGAACTCTTCGAGGCCACATAAATCAGACCCAAGTGGGCATTTTCCGTCAGACAGCTACCGCTCTGCCGCGGAGGAATTAGGTGAACATGAACTAATACAACAAGGACGGCTAGAAAAATGATGAACCTACACACAAAAGGTGCATTGTACGCGGCACTTCATGACATTAATTGAATGACTCTATTTAAAGTCGCGCTTAACGATTTAAATTATATTTAATCCTTCACCCTTTCACGCACGCAACTATTTCTTAAATTATAAATCAGTGGGGAATGTTAGCTGATTTTTCCTAATACTGCAGGTCTTTTGATAAATTTATCTGAAAAATAGGTACCGCATTTCTAATCATCGGGAAGATATGAATACATTGTTAAGGCCTAAATATTATAATATTAGTTTCCCCAAGGTTCTTGAAATTCGTAATCATAACAGAACTGTGTCAAATACTAGAGAATAGTTTTCCTTCGTCAATACGGCCTTTAACTGGTTGGATTTTATGTGTTCCGGAATTCAAACACCAAAAAACGCAAGCATAATGGGAAAATTTATTTACTGTAGCAATACCTACCAGTAATTAAAAATTAAAATCGTATAACTACACCCAGTATAGTGACCATTCTGATTCCGTACGCCCCTTTTCTGTGGCAGCACCAAGTAGACGCCAGATTATACGCCCGCCGGCCTGCGCAGCGATGTCAGCTCACTCGTCGCTCTGCGCATTTTCGGACGACGTCCCAAGACTTCCATAAGACACAACGTTAGACGCGTCATAGCACCAGCGGCCCCCACCACTACCACTCTCCATATAACTGCATGGGGATGGATTTGGACGTTCTGGCCAGCGCCCCACGGCTACAAATACGAACTTCTCGCGCTATTTCTTTTCGTGTTTTTCCAACACTTTCGATGTATGGGACTGAAAAAACGCTTTGATTAATCAGATGTATAATTATAAATTAATGGATATTTATTTTTTTTACTTTTTCAAATATTTGGGAGGGGCGGCGTCCGAGAGTCCTTATGGGCAAACCGCCACTGATTGAGGATTCATATTGATTCTTACTTCTCCACAGTTAGCTTAAGAAGAGTCAACATGTATTGAAGAAAAATAGTATGTAAATGTAATATGATAATTAGATTCAGTAGCGGATCCAGGATTGAGACAACGGGTAAGGGTAGTAAGAATGGGGTAAACTCCCAGTAGCAGTAAACTCAAAAGCAAACTCAAAAGTAAGCAGAACAAAAATTGGCATTCTATCTAGTGTAAATTGGATATTCAAGGGGAAGGCTATATCTCCCTTAGCCTCCCCCATTGATCTGCCACAAATTAGATAAATTTCATTACGCATCTAAGATAACTCTGCCACACATCAAGTGTGTAGCCAAAGCTATATACACTAGTATAGATGCCTCAAACCTCATCAACAGACATACAAGTAACTAACTGATAGAAAACTAAAGTGCCAAGCAACTAATCGATACAATCATATCTCAATACCATGAGAATCCATGGTAAAGACTATTAACATTGTATCGGTGCAGCATACCTGCAACTCCGCTATTTTCCTTGCTTTATCCGTGTCAACAGGTGGCTGTGCTGTTCGTGAACTTGATGAAGATGATGAAGGCCGACTGGATGATGAACTGGAGCTGAAGGCAGGATTGACAAGTTGTTAGAACTTTTCCACAAATATCTGACACACAGAGCAATAATCAATGCAACAATTGTAATCGACATAATAAAGACACTGCCATAGAGATGCATTTTCAGAGCCATAAGTGCACAATTGACAAAAATAATATTCAGTTGGGCCAAAACTCATTCATGTATGTATGTGAACACAAGGGGCAGTATTACCCTTTAAATAAATTAATCACAAATATGTATAATTAAAATTGGAAAAAAATTAAGAGAGAAGGCTTCAAGTTTAATCCCACAGCTATTAAAATATTACCTATAGAAGTACACAGAAGAGTAGATGACATACATACAATGCGGTATACCTTCTTGCATTAGGTGACAGGATACTGACAGTATTTCAGCAAATACTTTTGATTTTTATACACTATTTGATTAAAATATGATTGGAATTTCAAATCTTGAACAACATGAGGATGCAAAAAGCAACATTACCGCAGGATAACTGAGTGGGACTAGGAAGTTTTTCGTTACATATTTTTTTAAATAATACACTGGCCACTATCACACACACATTGGCTACTTCAATACACTATGGGAAAGTCTGTTACTAAATTCTACCAAACTAATAATACAGATGGAATGCATACATGGTTTACACAGGGTTTAACTATAGGTAAAGATCTGGTAATTAAAGAATATCTTAATATTCTCTTTTTTTGAAGTGTGGTGGCCTAGTGGGTAAATATAAAGTTTGCCCAATGATCTAAGAGTTCCAAGGTCAAATCAAGGGAAGCCTTTAGATCACTTATTCAGGGTGACAACTCAACAGCAGGATGTGATAGGTGAGGGTAGAGCTCAACCTATACTTAGCCACAGACACGAAAGTTCACGCATTCAAGGCTGGTGGGCCGTTTCCTATGCACAATGAAAATTTGTGCTGAAGGAGTGAAAAGCCTTTAACTGCCACGGATTTGAGGTCAAGACTCATCAGTAAGTACCCAACTGCTCTTCACACAAAACGGTGAAATTCTTGGTCTGAGACCTTCTTGCCAAAGGTGGTGCTGCAGCAGAATCAAAAGTCTTCTGCCCTTGCGGAATGACTTCTGCCAAAATATATGACATACAAAATATGACAAGCACGCTCACATGTGCACCTTGCTATAGCTAATTTTTGAAAAATCCATTGCCTCCTGGCGGGCATATTATCAATTTATCCTCCTGAGAGATAGGGGTTGTGTATAACCCACCAAGGTGGTCGCTTAACAGGGAACGTATCAGTTCACCATCATCATTGATGTTAGCAATGCTAAGCCTGAATTACATTATCATTTTTTCCGTCCTCCAGAGTGATAGCTCTTGTGATAGGCTTGCAGCGATCAAAAGAGTGATGACTCGACCTATAATTTTCTGAATCACACAGTCATTCCTACTACATATCCCTTTCCAATTGCTTTTTCCATCACTTTCTGTAAATACAACTTTCATTCAGTTGAATGCCAAGAGTGGCATTACAATCAATGTTAGCAGCCTTACATTCTGATTGGCTGAAGGGTGGTGCCAGCTATGATTTCAGGGACAAAAAAAAGGACATGCCGAGTGATAGAAAGCCCATTCCTTGAGCCATTGTGGAAAATGATTGCGAGAAATTGTCATTTTTTCCACAATCACTGAAGCTGTCCCTCCTAAGGGATGGGAAAAATGATCGTGTGATTCAGACTTAAGATTGATTTTATGCAACAATTCACTCATCAGCTTATCTATTCATGTAAACATATTTCTTTTCCTTCACATTCTTAATAACAAAAAATGCGATCTATTGCATAGTGCTTAATCCAAAACTATCTTTTTTTATTTTTAAGTACTAAATATGTCATGTAAAGAATTAATAGTTACAAATGATTTTTATCATTTACACCTAACATGAATAACAATACAAATGACATAATAGTACATGGGAGAAAATGGAGCAACAAGTCCTTACGATTTCAAGGCCATTCACAAGGCAAGTTTGAAGTACATCACATGATTCATGATGCAGCTGATTAAGTAATTCAGTCTATTTAAAATTTCCAGAAGATGTCTCTTCATTCCCTATGGTCTAAGGACTTCCTCACTGCTCTCTCCATTTAGTGATTCTAATCCATTGAATGATTTTAATCATTCCTCTGAAGTACCATATTTTGAAAGCTTTTATTATGAGGGGGGGTACAAATATAACCAGAGGAAATTTTAAAAATTCAGAATTTATTTTTTTGAGCTACAAAAATTAGTCACCTTTCAAAGTACTCTATTGCCATTAACACTGATACATTGGTTCATACGTTTTTTCGATTGTGCAAAACACCTTTGGCACTCATCCTTTCCTATGCCTTTCAGTGCCCCCTTTGATTCTCTTTTCACCTCCAGAATGTCATCAAAGCGCTTAACTTTCATCACCCATTTCATCTGGGCAAAGAAAAAGCAATCAAAAGGTGCGAGATCTGGTGAGTAGAGTGGGTAAGAAAGTGGTTTCACATGGAGCACATGGATTGCCAAAAACGGTTTAATCAGGAGTCAACAAGCGATGGATAAATTTCACCACGATTCATCTAATTTGCAAATCTTGAGCTAAAATGGGCCAGAATACCAGATTGTTCACCGAGTTCTTCAATAGTACTCCTGCTATCCTTGTGCACAACGCATCAAATTTTCTTCACATTCTCATCAGTTCTGGACTTGGAAGGTCGGTCGGGCATTGAATGTCTTCCATGGACATGTTACCAACTTATAATTGCGAATACCACTCGTACTTTTGAGTTCTTTTCAAAGCATGTTCTTTTGTAAGCTGTACACAACATATCAACCGCATCGGACACACTTCCACAGAGTGGAAATAAATTTCAACACTGCCAGCTGCTCTCGCATATCAACCAATATCAGCCATTCCCAAATTCAAAAAGGCCGAAAAACTCTTCGAACTAACACTGTCACAGGGACTCCCTACAACTGTCTAAAGCCACGCTGATTTTCATACTGACTTAGAAAGGGTGAATTATCACCTATGTGGTGGGAGAATTCCAAACTATAAGGCTGGCACGCACAGCAATTTCCATCTGGTTATTTTTGGGTCAGCCCCATATTTCACTTCTCTGATGATTCCAAAGTTCAAGCCTCTCTATCATTCAGAAACATACAGCAAATATAGGCCCTTATTAGGTTTTTCTAATTTCTATGCTCCTTTCCTTACAGAAAGTAGATCGTACTTCATGTTGAATGCTCTTTCCCTGAACTATTTCAAAGAGTGTTCATCCCCTATTGTCTCTATAGCCCTTTACCTGGCTTCAAACGCAAGAGAACTCTTTTATTTTTTCCATTTTGCACCAAAATACCCACAATCAGAATCATGGAAACTGCAATAATTACAACTTACAATGGACCAATTTCCACTAGAGGTTGTAGCAGAACGTGCCAGATTCTCACAGATTTTTTCCCTGAGTTCACACATGAATGATGACCATTTCTTAATCTACACCCATACCATCATCATCGTTAGCTACACACAGTGAGGTTTCTCCAAAAGAGATGAGTACCACAACATGTACTTCAGGAGTACTGTAGACTGCAATGAGGTATGACTATTGTTCTCTTTACCTCAGGAACTTCCTGACGGAGAAATTCTCTCTGGTGACAGCTGACATGTATCGTTCATTTTGAAGCATTTATAATTAAGCTACTAATTGGAGTAACACAGAGAATCCAAATTCCAATTAAGGTCAGAAGGAAAAATATCTCCAAAATCTGTTTTCTAATTGCCAAAGACAATCATCAATTGGTAGAAGAATGGGAAACATGTGCCATGGAAGACTAGCCTAGGAGTAGCTATCAGTTTTGCAGACAATTTTCCTTCTAACTATAATTGCCATTTGAACTACTTGTCACCAGACATATTAACTTGCAGCAGCTACATCCATTGGGTTATAGCTTCATTAGTTACTACGGAACAGAAACAATGGAATTCTTCATAAGAGATAAACAGGACAAATGGGAAGATTAATCAAAGCACAAGAAATTTATCCCAGGAGAAGGGGTTTTGATGACAGCCTAGCAGGAATTATCAATGCTACACATAGGACATGAATGACTACTTATAACAATTAATGATCAAGATTTTGCTTGAAGATAAGGTATAGGTGATTATTCATTAAACAACTTCAATTTCAACATATGATACCATAAATTTTTATAATGGCCCAACTGAATTTAACATATGAATATCCGTTAACCAAATATAATAGCACTTGATTGTAAAGAAATAATCTCTCAAAATTGATACAATAAAGCAAATACACTTTCATAAACATCAAAACAAAGCATAGTTTGGGAAAAACAAGAAATATCATGAGAAAGCATTTCCACAAAAGTTACACTGAACAAATATCAGCTGAAACAAAAAGATACTTTTATTTATAATGATCCATACACGAAAATGTTTACTTACATGTCACAAATTTTTAATGAGTTGCTTTTGAGCGCTTTATTTCCACAATTAAAATGTAAATCTTGTATATTTCTTTATTTTCATGTTCCATCCATTGCTGAAAAAGTGTAAATTCAGCAAAGAAAATGAAAATGATCCCAACAGAAAAACTCTTCAAAAATTCCAGATCCAGAATTGGTCAACCAACCTTTCTTGGAATTTGTAACCTTCCATACCATTTTTGCGAGATGTAAACTCCACTAGAGAAAAGCAAAATTTGTAACTGCAGGGAGATGAACAGCCATAATTGGTTTATGGACCACTTAAAGGAAAGAATTCCATCCATTAATTCTCATGACCAGAGAGAGGTGTGAACCATTAGCTTCTTCCACAGAAAGTTTCCACAAGAGAGAGGAGCAGCTAGGCTCAAATCAAGCTATTCAAAAGTGTTTGACCTGTGAAACTTGCACAACTAATATTGCTCCACAGTACACTTCACCATACTTTCGACACATTTAAAACAGTTTTGATTTATTCTGATTATAGCTGGTATATTACAATGAAGAGACTTACATGGGAACACAAAATCTGGTCAGCCTTCACCAGGATGTATCAGAAAAAAAGAGGAAAACCTACATTAAATAAGTGGTGTTTGACAAATTGCACAAGTGTCCTCGGTGGCAAAAATATCACCAAATTCATGCCCGCTACACTAGCCAAATGATTGACAAAATTTCATGTCACCACCTCATTTCTTGGACGACTACATGAAATTACTCAGTAAGAGGCTGAATACTGGGCCAAATGGGCATCCTCTAAATCCGAGAGAGGAAAACACTATCTCAGCCAGACCACTGACACGGCTACGTACTGACTGGATTTTGTGCCTGCTCATAAGTCGCTAATACAGGGGAAAGTTTGATGAAAAAGGAAGGCTTAGGTATTACACCAGTAATGGTCCATGAACCAAGGCTGAATCCCTCAGATTCAGAAGCATCTGGAACAAATATGTCATACACACCGAAACGGCCTGAAATTATTATTTTATGGCATGCAAAGGAGGGCAGAGCAGATCGAAAGCTTACCCGTTACTTCGAGAACCACCACCTTCACTTTCTGACCGCCTGTTGGAGGAGGAAGTGGAAGAAGAGGAGGAGGGAGGGGCAGAGGAAGAGTTGGACGACGATCGCACTTGGATGTCAGAAAAGAGGTCCGCAGGTGGCGCAGCAGATGAGATGCCCCCTCCCCCACCACCCCCAGTCTCACCCACACGCAGCATTGTCAGCGCCTTTTTCCTCTCCTCGATCATCCTCTGAGCATTGGCCATCATTTCCTTGATCTGATTCAATAGAGAAGAAGATATATCAAGTTATGAGGCAGCCTTTCAAATACTGGGGTGAAAATACACAAGGGTGTCCACCCAATCAAAGCAGGAAAATTCATGCATAATTTCCGGGTTTCCACCGAAATTTTACAAAATTCCAGGTTAATCCTACATGATTACTGCATTGGATAAGAATAAAAAAAATGGTGTCTTTGTTAAAAACCCTGTTGATTGCTCCTATGCCCAGTTCTGCAAACATTTTCACTTGATCTTAACTTCAAGAACCACAACCATTTGATCTTTACTTTGAGGCACAGATAAGATAAGACGATGTCAACCGATCATCCTATCAGATTACCTTCGTGTATTGGGTTACATTTGCAGGAGCACAAGTGGTTAGGATGAAGCTTAATTTTCCCTTATTAAATCGCATTAGATTACTTTTTGTATTGGGTTAAATTCCCAAGACCCTGGGAATGGTGGAGCTCCATTTTTTTCCTCTAAAATGGTTTCATATTACCTTTCAGTATTGGATTTTATTTTTGAGAGGCAGGTGGACCATTATTGTAACACTTAGGAGAGCTCCGTGGATGCGCTAAGTTAGATTTCTTGCTGCGTCCAACTCAAAACATCTCCATTTCAAATTATTAGCATGAAATATTACCGGTGCAACTAGAGCTTTCGGAACAGCGATCTCCGATCGTCCACTTGATTTAGACACAGGTCTTCTAGTGTCATAAAAGACATGATAAGGAGTGAGATCTATTCTTATAAGTGTTTTTGTTATTTTTATTTCTGATGTAAGGCACATTTAACTCATGTGATTGTACTTTTGCGACTGATTATTCTATTTTAACAGCATTAGCCTGCAAGTGGTGCACATTTTAAAATAAGAGATGTTGTGCATAGGAATGAAAAAAGGAAAACCTGGCTTAAAAGTTTTTTCTCATGTGATTGTACTTGTGAAGTACAAAGAGGTAATTACTGGATGAATAGCAACAAGGTGTGGATTCAAATACTAGCTGAATTACTCAAGGAATGAATGAGAAAAACAATAATTTCAATTAGAAATATGGAGATTGAAAATCATGAGGTGACAACCACAGTATTTGATGATAAGAAATAATACTGTTAATCATTGCAAAAGGAAACATTTTTAATGTGAACTAAGCAAGTTGAATGAATTTACAAGACTTGAATCAAAAATCACACGGAACACTTGGAAGCCCCTGTGACGATGCAACCCATTAATCACCTCCATACAACGAAACTCCCTACATTGAGGTCATGGTTTTTCTGGTCCCAAAAAATTGTATAGAGGTTTTACTGTATATGTAAATGTTGTAAATGCAATTGAGGCATTAATAAGGCATAGGATCACATAAATGTTGGCATATTGTGCAAGTGGAAACATAAATAGCAAAATAAGAAATTTTCAAAAGCTCCGCTCATATCACACGTCAAATCCAGTGTTACTCAAACCCATCAGGAACTAAAGTCTACTACATAAAAGATTTAAAAGCTAAGAAGCAAAACAAAAATATAAAGGAAAATGAGCAGCATGAATGAATGGATACCAGTCTCTAAATAGGTCTTGCAGCCCAACAAACTAACCTGTAAAGCAGTCAGCTGCCCTGGACTGGGTTGGCCAACAGGAGGAAGAGTAGCCGATGCATCATCATCCGAAGTTTTAGAACGCTTCTCTTCTTTGGACACAGAGTTAGTGGTGCTGCCTGCGTCTTCCCCCTAGATGACAGACACAAATCTAATCAATGAATAAATTCGCTACAACCCAGGCAATTTTCAACACATGCCCTCTTTCAAGGACCTTTAAAAATGGCTGTATCATGAATAAAATTCTAGACTGCATTATTTAAGTTAAATTACAATAACAAAGTGAACCACCTTAGATTCCAATGTGAAATATATATACCAGTACCAAGTGATAAAGTTATGGGATCCATTTCAGATGTGGTGCTAAACCTGAATGCCTTTACTTTAAATGCCAGTAATTCATTAATTACAGCAATTTACCTCAAAGTTGAGGAAAACTATGCATCTGAGCAAACATATTATTAAGTATTATAATTTAAGGGGCCATTTTAGATATTCTCTGTGATAAGTTTCATCTAGGCAACAACGGTAACAGAAACTAGTGGGCCTGCATGGAATTAACTCTGGAACCAGGCCTACAAGTCTGAGACTTCATTCTCTGCCTAAACTATGACAAGCATAAGGCGATATCCCCCAATACAATTAAATATAACACCTTTCAAGATCACATCCATGAGAAATATATACCAGCCAGTTCCTGGACACACAAAAATTCCAAAAAAATAAGCTCATTTATAAATTCTCATCTCTAAATTAACTGAAAAAATAAATTATTTTAAATGGATGAGTATGAGTTCAACAAACATAGCAATATAACTGTGGACTCATGGACAATACACGTTAAGGTAGCCATGAACACGACTCTCCCGTCCTCATGAATGAAGACAACTAACACACCGAATTCAGAAGATAAATGCTTAAAATTATAAATTATTGACAGAATGATAGTGTTTTTATTTTCATTGAACTTGTGGTTCAGAGCTACTTTAGATGTTACTTTGCACAATATTTCACTACTACTATTAACTACCTAGGTTGAACAGGTAGCCCTCTTTTAAATAATGATTATTGCGATAATTTAACAACATATGATTGCTATCAGGGAACTCATTATTGAGTACTTAGAAATCAAATTTTGTTCCTAGAAACTTCATAGCGATTCACGCTTGTATCATCCACAACTTACCTCATTTCCGTCTCGAGTTCTTTTTTTCGAGGACCGACTTTGTGAAGATGAAGAATTATTCTGAGATTGGTTTGGAACAGTAATACCTTTAGTTTCTTCAATCATATCAAATATTTTATCGGTTAAACGTGATGCCTTTTGGTTATCAAGCAATGACGCCAATTTATCTGTAAATAAGGATATCATATAACATTAAACTATATTCAACACTCGAATAATTCCATAACATTTTACAGTCACTCTTCAACTGAAACAAAATGAACAAATTTCATAATCTCAATCAGGTCAATATGGCAATTAGGTACCACTCAATTGCTGTTTTCCCCATGCAATGATAACACTTATATAAAATTATAGGGTTTTCTTACCAGTGGTTTTCCTCCGGTCGTACCCAGATACAAGGCAGTTAATCGCAGCGGTCACAAGTGAAGGCTCATTGAATCCTAAAAATTTCTGCACCGTTTTATCCAGAGAAGGCTTCATCTCCTCGATGTCCTTACGCGACAAATACGTAGTCATTTTGTATCCTTAACTTGCTCTTTTCAAATTCTGAAAGTACAATATTCTCCAGTGAAATAAATAACAGCTACTTCGCAAACAATAACAGCGTTAAACTGAAAGGCAACTTCTTTTACTATTTGCTCGTTACACGGCAAAACAGACCTCACGTCCTTTCCACTGATTTCACTTCAAGAAAGAGTTGAAAAGCATAACTTTAAATTCTTTTCTAGCACAGTAATTTGTCAAAATATGATTAAAATACAAACCAACTTAATTAAACACAGACCACACGACAACTGACGAAAACAATCTTTACGAAATGTGGAGCGGTCAACGATATTATCTTGTTTTGACTACGAAAATATCGATATACAGGCGGTACGATAGATCGATACAATAGCTTTCATGTTCAATGTTCGATTTTTAAATTCATTTTCACCAATTTTCATCACGAATATTGCAGTCCCCTTGATTTACGCATTAAGAACTTAAATATTTATAGAACTGCATTTTCACACGGTGCTTACTCCTTGGAATGAAATGGGCGCAGTCTAAGCTAATTTTAATTTAAAATGGGTGTTTTATAACCAAGCCTTAGATTTAGTCAATGCTAAAATTTAGGTTCAGTTGTCGTATATAAGCCAATTAAAACTTTTATCTCTAAAATTATTTTTTAGGTTATTATTCTCCGATGGAAAGAATAACATAAGATAATTAATGCGATAAGAGTGGATATGAGGCGAATTTCAAATTGAAATTAGCGCCATGTTTCTCGTTTTTCGTTTTTCATAAAACTATCGTGGTGCGCTGCTCTTCAGAAATCAATATTGCCGACTTTAAAACGACAGCTTTTTGGTCGCTCAAAAATTTGCGGAAAGTACTCTATTGTTTCGATTAGGAAGCTCATGTGACGTTATTATTTTTAAGTTCCTTCCGAAATCGTCAAATTCTCTTCAATGCTTCATATCTGTTTGTATACGTGTCTACCTTAAAAAGATGGCGGCCGCAGTAGCAGCCGGGAAGATGAAGACATCTCTTTCGAATCCCTCTGGGTGGAAAACATTAATAACCGTCACAGTGTTGTTATTAGCATGGATATCAGGATTTGCTTCACGACTCTTCGCTGTCATAAGATTTGAAAGTATTATTCATGAATTCGATCCATGGTGAGTTAACTGCATGGGCTTGGGCTCCTAATCTTTATCATTTCCGTGATTTTGTACATAGGGTATAGCCAGCCGCACCCCGGAAACCATGCTTAAACCTCCTACATAAATAAAATAAACATGCAATTACTATGATGGTTTTTTTACTGTCTGTAATGTACCGCTATTTCGGAATTGTAATCAAGTTTGTTGGATGCACTTATTTTTAATCTATAATGTGTATCCATCATTATAAAACTGGTACTTCATGTACGTTTGTGGCGGTCCATTGTATGATGACCTTTTTAACCGATGAATTCAATGATTTTCCTATTGCGTCCAATTCTCGTTTTAGGCCATTGAAATGCAAAAAACTTCAACTATTTTCTCGGCAGGGATGAGGAAATTAGAATACAATAGTACATTTATCGCCTGTGTTGGAATTGGATTTAGAATAATAATTCAATACAGCGTAACTAGACATTATGTAAGAATCAATTGGCTGAGTGATTCCGGTTTTGAAACTTTCTCATAAATATACTAAATTTTCGTTGTCGAATATTATCTGCAGCCATTACTCTGTACACATTTGCCTAGACTATCATAACTAGATATTTCATGTAATTAGTACTCTTTATTATTTTTCAAATAGTGTTAAGTATTGTAAGGGTGTGTTAGCTGGAATCAGATATATATGCCAATATATTGCACTTTGTTGTTAAGTATAAAATTGCTAAGTTGCCTTATTTTGATTATTTAATCCGCAGGTTCAACTATCGAGCTACTGCATACATGGTCAAGCATGGATTTTACAATTTCTTGAATTGGTTTGATGAGCGAGCATGGTACCCTCTGGGAAGAATAGTAGGAGGGACAGTGTATCCTGGACTTATGGTCACTTCTGGCTCCATTCATTATATCTTACATGCTCTAAACATACCCGTTCACATAAGGGACATATGTGTATTCCTGGCTCCCACATTCAGGTGTGTAGCATGAAATTTCAATTTGAATTATTGAAAATTTTATTTTTGCAACATTTCCCTTACATCCCCGTGATTGATGGGTGAATTTTAAGGTTTTGTATTGGCTAGTGTTCAGTCATTGTGTCTTGCCACACCTCTGGAATTTTATTGTGCCAGGAAGGTAAGGTAAACTGAAAAGTGATTCTGTAAAAATCATATTTGTCTGTTAGGCCACCAAATATTCTGTAGGGGAAGACAATTTCCTGGTTTCCAAAGGCGTTTTCTAATTCGAATAGTTGCATAGTTATTCCTCTCATTTCCTCAATCATTAGCTAGCATTGTGAGGGTGGTGGTTTAATGAAAGTTGGTGGAATTTCAGACAAAGATGGGTGACCAAGTGTAAGAGTTGTGTCAGGGCACTTGTTACGATTAAATGTATCATTATTAGTAAAATTAGAAATTGCAATATTTCCACTGAGTTTTATTGTGACATTACGTGTTTCGTCGTTACAAACAATATTATCAAGCTCAGAGAAATTTTCAAGTTAAATCCATTTTACTTAATTGGATTGATATTAATAATAGAATAGTGTAAAGATTAATAATATATCCCTCAGCAAGCCGTAAAACTCACCATTTTGAACCGTTTATAAAATTCCGCAATAGGGTAGTTTCCTTCATCAAATAAAACGAAAGGCATTGATTGCGATTCGTTACCCACCATTAGAGTATTCATAATATACAAATTATTTCGTTTTAGAAATACCGGTTTAGACGAATGGCAATGGTCCATTTTTATCCTTATTTGAAAAGGACCAGATTGGCGCCCATGCGATGCCACTCCACGTGACGTCACAGGGACCTAGTTTCTATACGAGAAGATAGGAGTTATACGTCGTCTGAGGTTACCAATGCATGCATGAGGCGCAGAGCTCAGGGAAACATGTCTTAATAATCACTTATTAAAACTGGCTAAGGTCGGAAAGTTTTCTTCGTTTGATAAGGTATTAATAATGCTACCAGCCAGCAGGGTACTCAGCTACCCGCTAGCAGCCTGCGTCGTATCAGCGCTCAAGCCTCCCTCAAGGTCACCTCACAGGGCGGCAGCGGGAACGAGAAATACGGCACACGGAGAGATTTCTCGGCATTCATACTTACCCGTCGCGTTTTCGCACGCTTGAAAATTTTCACTTTTCATTTAATCGCAAAAAATAGATATCGTCATTTAAAAATCTAAATGCGTGAAATACGTACTCCAGGAGTAATAATCTTTCGATTTAGGCAATAAAAAAATAATAGGAAACCACCCTATTTATTAATCTCGCACCTACCGCTTATCCTGGTGGGCATTCCGTACCCCCTCATACCCCGGTATCAGTTACACCTAAAACCCTCCCAGCCTCAATTCCTAGCTGCGCCCCTGGTCTTGGTGCTTGAAGGGAGGGGGTAAGGTGGAGGATGGGGTTTGGGTGATGAGAAGTGTGGATATTGAAGGTTGTGGGAGAGAAGGGTCGTTTTTTAGGGTCTCGCAGGAGGAGCAGGGTGGGGGGGGAGGAAAGAAAGGTTCCAGGGTGGGTGAGGGTACCACGCACGCCTTCATTGTCTTCTTTTGCATGGTGGTTGTCTGGATAGAATCCTCATAGTGAAGGCATGCATGTTATCCTCACTCACCCTGGAACCTTCCTTTCCTCTCCCCCCACCTTGTTGCCGGTCTCTTTCGTCCTCATCGTCCGCAGGAGTATAAGGAAAGTCGTGCAGAAAAAGGGAGAAGTCACATGCCAGAGAAATCACACTTTATTCTTCCTTCATTTGAATACACACGTCGCCTGCCCAGCGTACTGTCTTCTCTCTCTGGTAAGCATTTTTGTTATTTGCTCGGGTGCATAGCAGGATCACATTCTTAAGCAAGATGTCTTACCTTACGTGGCCATGCAAGCACTTCCTGTTGCCGAAGGGGTTGAGTGGTGGGGGATCTTGGGAACCGAAAGGAAAAGAGTTATCCCTGACTTTGGATGGAATGGAATCTAAAGGAAATGAGGCAAGGAAGACGCCAGCCGCCTATTACAAAGACGTATATAAGGAGGAACTCTTAAGACTTGTTACACTTGATAATGTTTTTTGTGATGACAAAACGTGGAGTGTCATAATAAAACTCAGTGGAAATATTGCAATGTCTAATTTTACTAATATTAAGAACTTCCACCATATCGTGCCCAACATCATACAAAAAAAAAGTAACATTACTTAAGCAGCAGTAGGTATATTGCAATGTACAATATTCATGAAATGTTTTAGCAGTACTGGAGGAAGAGAGAATTTATAATTTGAAAATTCTTTTCATTCGAAAGCTGATGCTTCAGTTGGAAAAGGGTGTGCTTTAATTCCATAACTTGCATCCCCTTTTTTCCCTTGCTACCATGTTTACAGCACTTGATGTCGTAAAATCAAATTCATTTTAATAATCAAATTCCATGCAACAAGCATATGATTGCGTATCGTAAAATGTTCTTTATTTATTACAGCATTCAATTCAAAGATCAAGTCCATGTTAGGGGTAATGCTTTTTTTCGTCTGTGGAAATTCCATACTTTACACATCCTTGCTGTTGACTCTTTGAAGTTTTTTTAAATATGGGCTAGTATGCAGTTATCTCTGTTAAAATCAATTTATGATTATTGCATCAATTTTTATACGAATCAATATCTCTCATTATGAACATCATAAGTTTTAAAACAAATTGTGGAATTTTTGTGCAAACTTATTCTGCTTCTAATAATATGAACATGTTATTTTTATCTGGAAAATGTCACCATTCTTGCATATTTCCATTCTGTTGCTTATTTAAGGATAAATTTTGTATAATTTGGTGTTAGTCATCAATACGGATGTTAAACATACCTTTTATTACAGTGGACTGACTGCCATCTCGACGTACCTTCTTGGGAAAGAGTTATGGTCTCCAGGAGCAGGTCTATTTGCAGCATGCTTCATGGCCATTGTCCCCGGATACATAAGTCGATCCGTGGCTGGGTCATATGACAATGAAGGAATTGCTATTTTTGCTCTGCAGTTCACGTATTATCTTTGGGTGAGTAGTGAGTAATGGCAGTTGCATTCATTCAGTTCTTAAAGTCAATGCTCGCCTTGAGCATGCTATCACATGATATGCTGGAGTGAATTAAATTAATGACCAATGTTTCCAATTTTGTAGGTAAAATCTGTGAAGACTGGGTCGGTGTTCTGGGCTAGTATGACAGCACTGTCATATTTTTATATGGTGAGTGACAAGTATTCAGAGCCTCGCTCTCTTTTCCAATTAGCATGTTCTCCAAATTTTTATTGCCTATTCGGGTATTGATTTAATTCAAACTTTTGTTGATTGAAATGTCAGAATTGAGTCAACTCCCACCCGGTTAATATCTGTAGAAAAATTCCTGGATTCTGACAAAGTATGAACAGTTGTAATGCTCAATTTTTTAATATCTGAAACCCACGTTTTGGAGTCAAAGGACTACTTCTTATTATCTGCTAATTCTTAGGAAAGGGATGTGTCATTGTTAGTTGAGATCACTCGATTCCTCTGTCCTGTTGCTATAGACACTATCTTGCATCATTCCCTTCCCCTCTAATTTCTGAAGACAATACATGTGTGAGTAGGTGTGTAAGTTGAGGTACTTTGGTAGGTGTGATGTTACTTTTCCACCCTCTTTAGGTGAGTGAAATAGACTGCCCACTTTTTAAAACTTTTTATTGAGACGACCGGTTTCGACTCCCATGTCCTTCTTGAGTGTGCTGAGGTTAGTCTCGTGTGTGGTCAAAAATCTCTACGTAACGGATTCGATGGGACTGGAAAATTGCAGAATTCAATGCAAGGGAGAGTGGGTTACATTTTTATTGGATGAGGAAAGAGCTCATGTTGATGGAAGACGTAACGTAGCAGCTACAGTGGACTCTTGTTAGGAATTTTTTTTTATGAACAAGGTATTTTTACCATAAATAAAAACTGAATCAAAGAAAGACTGTTTATCATGATTATTGAATCAGTTTTTGGACATTCCTACATGTCCAGAGGCTTTATCTTTTGGGTAAAAAAATGAGGTTGTTCACCCAGACTCAAAAACATGATTCAGTGAAAGAATGCATGAATGGAAGGGAAAGCTGAAGTATAGCAAAAATTGAATTCTTCATAATTCAGCCATTCTCTCATTTAAAAAAATTGAAAGTTAATTAATTAAAAACTTAATAAAAGAGGGAAAACTTGCTGCTCACAAGTGGAGTAACTAGGAATAGGCTTTGGAGGGGATGAAGGGGCCTAGCTTCTCTGAGGCTTTGGGGGGGGATTTTTCCCCTCATCCCCCCCATAGATATGCCACTGCTGCTCACTCTTCATGAGGTGGTGACGCCATTACAGTTTGAGTTCATCTTCTCGATCAAGAAGAATTTTTCTTTGAGGGAAGGAATTATGTATCAACCAGGAACCAGGGTGTAAATATCAACAAATCGAACGAGGACCACTCTGACGACTGAGGAGTCGTGGAGAAGCAGCAATACACTCAGCATGAGTCCGTAGCATCGTCAGGTTATCTGCGAAAGGGTTAATGCCAATGATATTTTGCTGGAAATAGCTTGAGAAGTAGGCGTAAGATGGAGAAAAGGAAAAATAGTGGTCTCATCATTTTTCGAAATCTATTACAAACAGCAAAAATAAAGAAAATTGGCAAGCTAGCCTGTTGTGGTCTGAGGATGCCAAGCATAAAGATTCATCGTAAACATATGTTCCGATCCCATCCCTCCCATTTGTGTGTGTGTCTTTGCTTTCCCTCTTTTGTCCTTATGATCTGTTGGTGGTTGATGGGTAGCCTTGGTGCCTCCCTTGGACAACTTTTATAGGGGTTAAACTGTTTAATGGCTATCCTGCCAAAGTCAAAACTGTCCTAGAAGGGCAACTGGTAGAGCCTCATGCATCACATCGAGAAGTTCTCAATTCGAGTCCGAGTTAGGCCATATTTTTAAGGTTGTCCAGTTAAAGTTAATTTTTAACCTTCTCCGGTAGTGTCCACAAATATCCACAGGGAAGAATGATGCCTCGGTAGCTTAACTGGCTAAAGCTCTCAACCGGAAATCAGGGGATCCGGGTTCGAATCCCGGTCAAGGCAGATGATTTTTTTTTCTTTGTGGATCTTTCGCATGATTGTACATTGCGGGTGACTCCCGTAAAAGTTATCACCGCGGCTAGTCCCGGTATACTTTAAAGCATATTTTTAACATTTGATTTTCAGCTTCCAACATCTTCTACTTCATTTTGTCCTTGTCATCATATGTAATGTTTCCCTATCCCTTTCTTCAGGTAGAGTCTATTGTCTATCTATTTTAGTTAATGTATTTTATGAAAATGATGAAAATGTATTTTCTGGTAACAATGATGTTGATCTTTCAAACACAATGAAAATAGGTGTTGTTTTTTAGTTGAATCAATATAAATTAAATCTCTAATTAAGGTTGGAGATATTTTTGCTTGTTGACTTAAATTTTATGGAAATTCATCATAACAGATAAAGGGACAACAACAGAAATTTGATGTCTGTGGTAGTGCTGACATGCTTGTCTTTTCTGGTTGGAAGTCTTGATGAGCCCCCCTTCCCAACCAAGACCTTTTTATATTATCCTGACATGGCCCCTTCCTTTGAAATGACCAACCCAACAAACCCCTTACATTTACACGTGTTGCACTGCCTACTCTTTCCAACAATATGTTTGCATCAGGCTTACTGCTCGTCACTCAGTGTGCTCTTGAAAATTACTTGTGAAGTACGTTAAAACCAGTAAAGGAAAAAAATAACAAAGTGTTTAAAAAAACTAATGTTGTCTCTGTATCTGTCTGCAGATTTTTGGTTGAAGTTGGATGCAAGATTACTTTGCAATGTTTATTTTTGGTGATGGTTGTTGGTGAAGTAGAATAATCTTGTCTAAGAAAGGTTCTTTGATGTCTGATAGGTGTCAGCATGGGGTGGCTATGTCTTCATCATCAACCTGGTTCCCCTCCATGCGTTCTGTCTCCTCATGTTGGGCCGTTTCTCAGCTCGATTGCACGCAGCCTACTCGGCATTCTACGTTCTTGGTCTCCTGCTCTCCATGCAGATCCCTTTTGTCGGCTTCCAGCCTGTTAGGACTTCGGAACACATTGCCTCTGCTGGTAAGATATTTTTCTCCTCACAGTTTGGCCCTTAAATGCCACCTGGTGTATGATGTGTGAAGATAGGTAATTCAATCCAGTGGTGGCTCATCAGGTGAAGTGAGTGCAGTGCCTCTTTGGCTTTTTAAGGGGAAAAATGAGAACATCAATTGTCATAAAATTTTGAGAATTTGGGTGTCAACACCAAGTTGTTGAAATGCTCATGTAGCTTAGTATGAACTGGTAGTGTCATGCTCTCTCGGGGTGCTGATATGTCCAACCCACAGTCTTTGAGTCCCTTTAGTAGGGGAAGGGCTCAGCTCTGGCACTTTACTCAAGAGCATGGCAAGAGAGTGTAAAATATGCAGGTTGAGTCTAGTGGGCCTAAAAGTATTCTTGGTTGGCCTGGCTACTGCTAGCTTGGTGATGTGCATTTAATAATACTTCCCTTTTGCAGTAAACCTCTTTGAGCTTTCCAGATAATGCATACTCGCTAGGACTGCCCATGTTTTGGCAGCCTTTCTGCATCCTTCGGCTTCCTGCATTAAAATTGTGCATGTTTTCCGCCTTAACCTTTGTCACCTCATGTTGTCAGCTAGATAGTTATTGTAAACCCTAAGTCCTAGATGGAATGACAATCACAAGAATGATTGCATTGAAAGTAAAGGATCTACCTCACAGTCAGACTTTGATATGCAAATGCAGTAGATTCCGGTTAATTGGGGCATATCGGGACTTGTGCACTTTGCCCCAATTAGGCGAACTATCCTGTATATGGGCATAAACAAACGTTGAAATGATAGAAAGAAGACTAAAGAATGTTTATAATGCAACATAATTTTATTAAACTATTAATTTGATTAATAAATCAGCGAGATTAGCTCATTTATTATGGTTTTTAAGGATCATAACAATCTAGTTAAAAATATTTTTCACAGCCTCGGGCGACACTGAATGAATGTCTTTTACTTAGTCCTATTAAAGAGAAGTCCTATCCTCTTGCGGATAGTATAACAACAAGAGCTTTCAAAATAGGGCAAGAATAGGAACATTGGTGAAAAATAAGAGTAAATCAAAGGAGGAAAATGTAAAAAAATTGTACTCGGAAAACAAAAAATTTTGATTTTGTCGTGTGTATAGTCTTATGTCGCCGACTCATGGCCCAATAAAGTGGCATGCTATCCTAATTAAGCGGAGAATACTCTGGGATATTCCTCTATTGGGTTCTGTTCTTCAAGACCTGCCCCAATTAAGCGGCTGCCCCAAGCAACCGGTGGACCCATTAAACGGAATCTACTGTACATTGTTTACTACAAATACCTATGTGAAATTAGTCCTGGCCTTTTCCAGCCATTTGAACTGGATGTATTTTTCTCAGGATTTCACCAGGGTAAATTGGTCCGTGATTCCTGATGTTTTGATATCACAATTTGTCCTCATCACGAAGGTGATATGTAACTTCCCATTGGGTGACCTATATTAGGTGAATCAGTAAGGAAAGAATATATAAGTGCCTACAAAATATTGTATTAGTTTTGAATTTGTCCATTTAAATGTAGCAAATCATGTTATCAATAACAGAAACTTTGTTACTTCTACAAAGTATTTACTTCGATTTAATGTAGTAAATCATCATTGGAGACTATATTACCTAATTACCTAGAGTTTTAGTGTGAAACTTTCCTGTTATTTGAAGAGAATCTGTTGACATGTACCACAATGCGAGTATTTCACCTCCTTGAGCTGCTTGAACCCTTAGCATGATTATTTTAAGGTTTGAATATGGTTTTCCTATTTAACCTGTTATTTACCATTACAGTATTAACTTTTTTTACTGTATAAAGCTATGTTTCGATTGTAATTAATGTACTACAACTTTGACATTGAACAATCAAACACTTCTGTAGTATTTTACACTCAGCCTATATGTATGCTTTTGCAATTGAGTGTTTTTTTAAATGTCTGGAATGCGTGAAGCATTGGGAACAGGTCTTTGGCCCTGGTTAAACGATTCATTCACTCATTTGAGTTAATGTCGAAATGCATGAATGACACATAGTTTTCCGCAGCATTGTCTAGATGATGTCTCCATGCTTCTGGGTTTCACCAAGTGATTTCTTTGCGACGACAGTTTCTCCGGTATTCCAACCGGCGTCTTCAGGTCCCATCGACCAGAAGACGCCGGTTGGAACACCGGAGAAACTGTCGTCGCAAAGAAATCACTTAGTGAAACCCAGAAGCATGGAGATATCATGCATGAATGACTTTGGTGGACTGAAATGGAACATGAATGAATGCATGAGCCAAATTAGAACAGGTTCTATTTTCTGATCATGTATTAGTATTGTTTGGGTGGTTACACTGTGCATTTTGGCATTCATTCTTGTTTTCATGAATTTAGGCAATTCCTGTGTGTTCATTTATTGTGTTACCAGGCTTTTCAGGGTTTCGAACCTGGATCCCCTAATTTCCGGTCGAATGCTTTAGCCAGTTAAGCTACCAATGCATCTTTTCTCTCTTTGGAAATTTGAAATGATGCTTCGGTAGCTTAACTGACTAAAGCACTCAACTGAAAATTGGGGGATCCGGGTTTCAATCCTGATCAAGGCGAATTAATTTCTGTGAAATATTCCCACAATTTTTGCATTGCGTGTTACACTATTATAGTTATCACCGTGGCAAATCTGGGTAAACTTAAAAAAAAAAGTTCTTAGGGTTTGTTGGTTATTGCATCAGGTAATGAATTTTTCCCTTTGCAGGTGTGTTTGCTCTTCTGAACGCTGTGGCCTTGTTGAAATACGTTCAGAGGCATCTGACGGGAACAGATTTACGTCATTTCCTGGCCATAACTTCATTGATTGCAACAGCAATCGTCTTTCTGGTTGTAGTCCTTCTTACTTACCTTGGAGTCATTGCTCCTTGGAGTGGACGGTAAGCATGTACTACTTTCGCTGCTTCCTTATTGATCCTTAAATTTTATTTCAGAATTATAAAAATGGAATCTCAATTTGCATAATAATGCTGTCTGTGGAGAGTAAATTATATCTTAGTTTGTGCCAGCCTTAATAGTTATCTTCTTTTCACGTAATATAATTTTTACTCCCATGAAAAATTTGTTCGTGAATCAAAAATCATTTTTCGCCTCAGTTCATTCTCTCCCTCTTTCGCATAAGCCTTCTTATTGGCACATATTAAATCTTCTCTTTGACATGTGATAATGAGGAATGAGCAGAATGATATCCTTCCCATGAAAATGATTCTAATGTAACTTTGTATGGTGACTTTTTAGTACCTTACTTTTATTTTTGCTTTTAATTTACCATCTTAAGGATTTATCAAATTTTTTAGCTAGATTCTTAAGCAACACAAAAATGCAATATAATTTATGAGTGGGTTTGATTTTATATACAGTGGAACCCCGATTTATCGTTCTTACATTCATCGTTCGCCGCTCCTGGTCCCAAATTAAGTTCCATACAGACAATGTAATTTTTTCCCGCATCTATCGTTCCCCGAAGTATCGTTTTCCCGCATTGATTGTTTGAAGATCGCGGTCCCGTCGAATAATTTTCCCGCATTCATCGTTTGATAAAAATGAGGCGAAGTGTTTACAACGTGTTATTTATGGTTAATAACAACAGACACATAGTTTGAATCTTCCTCAGGAGATTGAAATGCGATAGGGAGAAGCAGAGTGCCGTGGGATAGTTACATTAGCGCATTTCCCAAGATCCGGTACCCCCCTCCATTCAGCACTCGCCTCCCCCTGGTTGAAGCTTTCTTCTTCTCCGAAATAAAAAAAGGTTCCAGCTTGAGCAGGGATCGTATTACGACGACCTTAGCTTCGAAAGAAAATATCAAGTTACTCGAGAACAAAAGAAACCTTTTTCACGCCTCCCCTTTTCTCAACCGCTGACTTTTTTTTAGCCGGCTCGCTTCAAAGATCCCCACCTCTAGAGGTCAACTGCTGCATGAATCACCAATTAGCACAAAAGGTGTGTAAAAATGAATTTCGGCAATTGGTATTATACTTTTATTAGATTGAGATATTAGTGATGTGCACGTTATTCAAAAAAGAATGATACCAAACACGGCGTATTTCTAACGTTATTTTACGCATTTTAAGCAAGGAAATAGTTGGAATAATACGATGGTGATTTCTGGCGAATATCGATATCCTCGCAGCTGATAGTGAGCTTCACGGCAGTTGATGTGGATTTTTTTCGAAAGCGTCTGGTTACAATTTACGAGTTATGCTACAAGTCTCACTTGTCTGAGGTGCTAACGAAGCGATATCTTCTCAGGATATTTTGTTTCTCCCTACTTGCAATCTGAATTCATCTGCTCATCTAGAGCTACGCTACTTATTGTTAGAAATGAGTGGGTAAGTTGCCTTCTCTATAGGATAAAAAATTTCATTGCGCAGTCATATGGTCATGCTTCACCCTCTGCATTAAGCTCTGCCTACGCCGTATGCGATAGCATTAGTGCCAAACTTCACCTCGTACGAGTGGTTCCGTACTTTCCGGGGTGGATTGACTTAAAACTAGCGAGTGTTTTCCATGTGGGTTCAATGGAGTCCGGTTTCATTTTTATTAGTTTTATTCTTATTCGTCTTCGGACCTTGGCCCTTCCGAAGACACAAGTGAGAACTTTAAAAGATGGACTGAAAATAATTGATGATGAAGAAAAGAATCCGGGCTAGAAATACAGTGAAACCTCTATTTTACACTTTTGAATGGACCACTTACAAAAAGTGCAAAATTGAGGATATTGTAAAATCGAGTATCATTTTCTAAAGGCGATATTGTTTGGGACCTGATATAAACTGTGTAAAATCAGGGAAAATGTATAATGGGGGAATGTAAAATCGAGGTTTCACTGTACGTGAATATTGCAGAACGCCTCGGTATGTCTGGTAGCACATGACGGCAAGGGTGAGATCCCTGGTGAAAACAAGAAGTGGGATGAAGCCGAGGATCAGGTGGGCGTGCCGCTGACGATTAACGCCACATTGCCTCAATCATATTAAAAATTTAATTGCAAGAAAGGAACATTTCAAATAATAAACTATTTTTGGCCTACTTGATCCATCTCATAACCAATCACTGCGACGGCGAAATCAGTTATTTGAGGCATAACACGCACATTTCTCTCTTAAATACGTCTACTTGAAATGGCATTTGATGGATAAGAATTTTTACATCAGACAGAAACGCATAACAGCAGTGAAAATTCCGAGTGGAGTGCAAACATTTTTTAGCAAGGCGGCTTGTTCCTTTAGGGTATTAGAAAGAGAGATAAGTCGAATCAACAATATGACCTAAGTGTTTCGATGAAGTAATAATATTCCTGTAATCAGCTAAAATCTCGTTTGAATCCATTAATGAATATCATAATTCGCAAAAATCCAGCGGATCCTGGGACATAGGCAACCCGGACAAACATTCCCGCATCGATCGTTTTCCCGCATTCATCGTTTATTTCATCCATCCCCCTGAAAAACGGCAGATCGAGGTTCCACTGTATCTTAAAATTGTCTTTCTCCATTTTATATTTTAGGTTCTACTCTTTATGGGACACGGGCTATGCAAAAATACATATCCCCATCATAGCTTCAGTATCTGAGCATCAGCCGACAACATGGTTTTCGTTCCTCTTTGATCTCCATGTCCTTGTGCCAACCTTTCCTGCTGGATTGTGGCACTGCATTCGTGACATCAATGATGAGCGTGTCTTTGGTAAGGTCCATTTTATTGGTATTATTTCATAATTTAATATTGTTGCATCAAAAAAATCAATCCGTAAAAACTGTTGAAAAAGAAATACCTTTTCCTGGCTGCCAAAGGTGAGGTTGTGCCTTTCAAACGAATTCCCTATCTGCCTACTATACACGCACAAGTCCAAATATTTACGTCATAAGTTTGCTCTATCCACAAAATAACTGAGTAACCTTGATGTTAAATGTACTCGGGGAATCTGCAAAAGTTGACTCTGAGATTTTAATGCCTTATTTTTTGATGAGCACAGTTATCTGGGTACTCCTGGTGTATTTTTCTGTGACGAGTGGCGACAGTTTTGAAAGTCATCCTTCTTTCAAAATTGTCGTTACTCGTAACAGATGAATGTGGCTGGAGTACCCGGAGAACTGCACTCATCATGAACATCAATGCAAAAACCTTTGCCGGAAATTTACCTTATTTTTTTGATTAGAAGATAGAAGACAAATAGAAATAGTTATTCAGTCCAAATCTTCCCGTGCAAGTAAGTATTATCAATTGTGAGATCAGTGTATCCATTGTCTTACCCCCGTGCCGTTAACAGGGGACTAGCCTAGTGGTTAGCATACAAAGGCATAACTGCAGTTACAAAGGTTACTGATTCAAGGCACAATGAAGCTAAATTGTTTGCTTTCACTAATTATGAAATCACTTCCTCGTATAGTGCAATTCTTTATGGTCCAAAACCACACAGGAAGAATAAAGGTTTCTGGGACAGCCATGGGATAAAAGTACTTTGAATGAGTTAAATACCCATGACAAACTGGGCAGTTGAAAAGTCTTCTGAAATATTCATGATGAAGAAAAAAAATTAGTCCTTCAGATATCCCTCGAACCAGCGACCTTTGCAATTGTACTTCAGTACACCCATGTCTCGTATAGCGCAATTTCGATTAGCGCAATTTCGATATAGCGCAAATTCGTTCCTCGGGGAAACATTGCAACGCAGTGTAGCCTAATCAAAAATCTTAAACGCTCTCGTGATAAAACGTGACCTTGCGCTAAGTACACACGAAATTTCTATCATTTTACGCATATTAATATTATTGCTTGCCTCAGATCTTCTTTTTTGTTTATATATTAATCGAAATCCATTGCTGCGCAATGGCCAAAAGTATTACTCGTCATTGGGTGTAGATAGCCGGCCTACCGAAGATTTATCTCGTCTCCTTAACAGAATGATAATAAATAATTTAGATCGTTAATTAAGCGTGGGGCTAGTGGAAATGAGTTTTTTTTCAGCAATACGGTTTGAGACGTATTTTTGCCGTCGTAGGTTACCGGGCGATTGACTTCCAGGTAGAGTCTACGCTAAAGCCTTCAAGGTCATCGGTATTCACGGGGGAGAAATGGAGCGGTGACCGAGTTGCGCATGAATAGCATCAACACATAAAAGGGTCCGCTATAGAGTCTTAAACACAATGGCTTCGTTCCCTCCCCGCAGTCATAGCCCTTCTGCGTCTCAGGAATACAGTTCAGCAGAAGAAGGTGATTTAGATAGAGCCATACAGAGTAAAAACCAAGAGAATATGGCAAAAAATAGGAATGCGTGTAGAAAAATCAAGAATTTATCAAGAAAAACCATTAACCTAGAAGAGGACTTGAGAGAGGTCAATTGCTTTGAAAATGGAGAGCGTCAAAGCGATATTGCGCGGAAGTTTAAACTCACGATGCCTTATTCTGAATAAAGACGAAGTTAAAACATAAGTGACCTTAAACAGCCGCACCAACTTCAACCAAGCGGTCTACACATACGGAAAATTAATAGTGAATCAGGACAAAAAGACGAGAGTGGTAATCGCTCCGAGACATTTAGTGAAAGCTCCGGTTGGTTCCAGAATTTAAACGGCAAGCAGGTATTTTCAGTGCGGCGATATCAGGTGAATCTGCAAGTGTTGATAGCGCAGTCACCGCAGCATTTTCTGATGAACTCCAAGCTGTGATTGAAAGTGGCTCCTTTCCCCCTCAACCAGTTTTTAGTGTTGACGAGACGATATTGTTTTGGAAAAGAATGCAATCTCGTTCATTCATTTTCAGGGAAGGAAAACCTGGGTCAGGTTTCAAGGCGTTTAAAGGCTGTTTCACGTAGCTGCTAATGACTCGGAGGACTTCAAATTAAAATGATTTATCATTCATAAACTCCGCTAGCTATGAAATGGCATTTAAAGTAGCATTTTCCTGTCATTTCGATGAGCGACAAAAGGGCCCGGGTGACACAATAGTTGTTTTTAGACTAGTTTGAAAAATCATCAACTGCCGGCAACGCATTACGATCCCCTGAGATAGCAGATGTTAGCCCACCCGCACGACAGGATGGAATTTCGAAAGCACGTAAGAATTTTTTTTAACGTGAATAAAAGTCTTTGAATGCCTGAATACTATCTTTAAAGATGTTTTAAACTATAAATATTTATAGAAATAATGTTTTCTAAGGCTTTTTATGGGAATATAGATGTTTTAGAGGAAATTCAATACCCAAGACCTATGCTACCAGGAACGCATCCCTATCTTCCCAATGTTAAAACGCTCTCGTATAACGCAAATTCGTATAGCGCAAAGACCCCAAGGAACGCATCCCTTGCGCTATACGAGACATGGGTGTACTCTAACCATTGGGCTGATCACATAGCAATGGTGTCGGCAATGGCGATGAGTTCGGTGATATTACGATTTTAAATAATTAATTCCAAGGAAACATGGAAGAGTTGGATCAAATTACTGCTAAATAATTATCTCCATTTGCCTTCTGCACCAAAAAAAATTACAACACTTATATTGGGGGGGTCAACTTTTGCAGTCTCCCCTTCTTATTACTCGAAAAACATACTTGCCATCATGTTATTGGTGCATACCCATGTAAATTTTTTGATGTGAGTTGAAGTTTTAGAAAAAAATTGTTATTTCATGTACATAATTTTGGACGACCAGATTAGTCACGGTGCTTCATCATCTATTTGCATACCAGATGATGTCACACAAAGACAAAACTTGTCTTCCAAAATTAAGCATGTGAAATTTACAGTTTTTTTTAAATTATTCAGTTTCATCAAGTTGCACCTTGAACTACCATATTTCTCCGAATATAGTCCCCCCCTTTACTTTTACCATGGGCATGTTGGAAAAAAAGGGGGGACTATATTCAGACATATACGGTATTAATTATGAGGGAGTGTTGGTTGTGAGTTGAAGGCTTGGATAATGGTCGAGAGTGCGTAGTAACTCCTTGAGTTACAATGTATTCTCGGTGATGAAAATAGCCAAAAATGTTTTTGTCAAACTTTGCTGCTTAAAATAGGGATATGCATCTTGTAAAGATTCATGCAGTGAACAGCTGTGCATATTTGCAAAAATATTCTTATTTTCCTCCAAACACCAAGGAACCTAAGTAGTGTTCTCATCCAAGCATACACTTTTTTTTTATTTTAAAAGATCTTATCATATTAATAAAATTGAATTTGAAGGAAAGTCCTTGTCATCGTTTACAATGTTCTTATAAAAAACTGGTCTTCCTAGTGGTATCCCAAGATGAGGCAAAAGTTTAAAGGCTTCATTTTCTCCATCCAATCATTGGGATTTTGTATATCTTTGTGATGCCATTTGAATGGCAGTCTTGTTTTGTTATGTTCTGACCATTTGCAGGGGTGACCACTGAAAGAAGTGTCCATTTTGAGAGATTATGTGGGTTAGTTTCCATTTTCTTTTTGTCAGAAAACCGATAACTTTTGAATTATTGTTATTGCAGCACTATCCTCTTTTAATCAACATAGCTGCTGGATGAAATAAATAATTGCCTATAATTTAATTCTTCATGTTAGAAGGTCTTTGAATGGAGAAGTTTTAACAGTTTATAATGCTTTTGTTGGACCATTGAATGATTGGCTATGATTGTTATGATTAAAAACAGCAATATTTTAAAAACAAGGATCAAAAAAATTAAAGTGTAACAGTTGTTTTTCACTAAGGATAGATTTTCCACAAAATAGCCAAGTGTTAACCACTGAAGGGTTCGAAATTTAAAGTATGGTTTGTTATTTTTATTGAATTGGTAGAGAATAATAAGAAAGTGTTCCAACTATTACTTAAGCATTATTCAGGAGAAAATTTTGCCCTTTTTGATTGTGGAAGCAATATTTTATTCTTATGACACTCCAAATTGATGACTTTGTCTATTTAATCCTCTGGCAGTGGTGCTGTACGCTTTGAGCGCCGTGTACTTTGCTGGCGTGATGGTGCGCTTGATGCTGACGCTGACGCCTGTCGTGTGCATCCTCTCGGGAGTGGCTTTCTCGCGCCTCTTTGAGCTCTACCTCCGAGAAGAGGAGGGCTCATCCCTTGACACCAAGAAGGGGGCCAACAGCAACACAGGGGCTTGGCTCAGCGGCAGTGGCTCTGCTGCAGTCTCTCTGAATGCTCGTGGGGCTGGGCTCGATGATTCGGATGCCGATGATGGAAACGGCAAGAATGGGAGAAATTTATATGATAAGGTGTGTTTTTTTTTTCAATTTCACCTTTTGCATTGTCATAAAAATAATGAATGAGCAAATAATGAACTTTTTAGAACCCAGTTCAATGGACTCCAGTAAATAGTGAACTCTCCCATAAATTACATATTACGTCAGCATGTGATACACAAATGACACAAAATAATAAGCAAAAATTATAGAAACAGTTGTGATTATATTAAAATCAGGTACCCATAGTTATTATTGATTATGGAGGTAATTTTTTTCAAAAATCAATTACCTCTGATATTCATTCATATGGTGGTGGGTTGGGTGGGGCAATAAATGACATTCCTCATCACCTGCCAGAAATTTACCATTTCACACCTCAGGATTGCATTGTACACTTCAATATTATCCCATCACAATTTGTTTGATTTATTGTGAAACAGTTTTCCCCTGAGAAGAGAAGAAGAAGTAAAATGAGTGAGAGAGTTGGAAGAAGTGTTAACCTCGCCGTTTCCACGGAAGTGAATTTATTATTTCCAGGCATAGTTTCTTTGCAGGGTGACTTTATCTCAGCCATCAAGATAATGTTACACTGTGATGAAACCATGGTTAAAATATATTCTTTTGTGGAAGCAGTTAAATTAGGAATGGATTTAGGATGACCGAAAGGAATCTTGGGAGTGTGGTAGCATTGTGGGTAGAGCACATGGCTGGTGCTTGAAGGGTCTAGGGTTTTTATCCTGCCTTTTGAAGCTCTTGGAAATCCCCAAACAAATACCTCTCTGTGTGAGGTGGCCCAGTGATGTCACTCTCACTTGTCGGTTAAGTTGGTGGTATGTATTCAATGCTATGAAAATGAGCAAGAAAAACTATTTCCTACACCTCTGAGTTTAATGACGAACAATCCAGGTTTTTATGTTGGTTCCATTCACCACCTCCTTTTAACGGCACCAGTCTATTTAGGGTTGTGGGTTATAATCCTGCCACTGCTAATGTCATTTGTCTCTCCTTCTCGGTGAGAGACCACGTTCACTTGTGGAAACAGTTGAAATTTCCTTCAACTCTAAAATAAAGAGGAAATTTGAACATGTTGTGCCTGCTTAGAGTGCATGAATGAAGGGAAAATCTATATCTGTCAGTCTATAGTGGCCTTGTTTTTATTCTCTATTGGTGACTTTCTTTGTGGACTACTGAATGACCTGATAGTGCATGTGCAAATGCTCATTTGTCTCTGCTTACTTACATCCAATTGAGTGTGATTCTTGAGCCACAGAAGTGCATTATCATCATTAATCGACCAAAATCCAAGAAGATTGGTTTGACACAGCTCTCTACTCAATTCTCATATCAGCTAACCTTTTCACACCTAAGTATTTTTTTCTCTTTCGCATCCTTCATTGTTTTTCCTATATATTTTATTTTTTATTTATTTATTTATTTATTTATTTAATCATTCAAAAACATGATTAAAAATAAGTCACATACAGGTATATGCTGTGTGTCGTAATGGAGATTGCCCCGACATTTCGCGACTGACTGCTGGTCACTTTTTCAAGGGAATAATGCTGGGGTTGGTTTTTGCTGCCTTTTTTATATTTCAGGTGGGAGGGGTGGGTGGAGGGTGTGAAGAGTTAGGACTGGAGGGGGAAGATAACGAAATGTTGCGGATGACTGGGTTCCAAGTACTGCTGATTCTTAATCCGGTGTCTCTATTATAGTTGTTCTTGTTCTTCTTTATTTCTATGGCCTCGCGGATGAGTCGGGCTTTGAAATGTTTTATCCTCCCGATGACTCTTGATTTTTCGAAGTCGACCGAATGTCTGGTGGCTTCGTACTCCGCTACGGCTGACTTTGAAGAGTAACCCAGTCGAATGGCCCACTTGTGCTCTTCTATACGAGTTTTGACCGTTCGTCGCGTTGCCCTGATGTATTTCTTCTCGCACGATCGGCAGGGGATTTCGTATACTCCTTCAATTTGAAGTGGCGTCCTATCCTTGGCATTTCATAGGAGGTGTCGTACTTGGGCATGTGGTTTAAAAAATGGCTTTAATGTTAAATTTCCAGAGGATGTTACAGATCTTATCCATCATTCCTTTCACTTAGGGGAGGAAGGCTTTCTTTTGGTTAATGATGTCTTCTGTGTCTTGGGAATTGTTCCTGTTGTCCTTGTTGATAATCTTTTTAAAATTGCGGGATATAGCTCCGCTGTCGTAACCATTAAGATGTAGGATGGATTTCAGCTTAATAATTTCTGAAGATAGATTCTTCGGATCACTCAGCCTGATCGAGCGTTCAATTAGAGAGGTCATCACAGCATTTAATTGAGCAGGGTCGTGATGAGAACTGGCATGGAGATACCGATTTGTTGATGTCGGTTTTCTATACATGGCGTGGCCTGGGCTTCCCTTGTCATTCTTGTTCACCAAGACGTCGTTTCTCGAGAGACTTCCTCATTACTAACACACACAAACACTAACTAAGACAAGAAAGTGCACGCTCTCAGTTATTTATTATAAAATAAATGCACATTGCACAATTCATGCACTCACTTTGTTATTGTAAATGGCACAAGTATAATGCCCATAGGAAATTTAAACTTTCTCTTCAATTCAGATGCCATAGAGGTCACTGGCTCAGTTCACTTTCAGAGTAGTCATATACAGTATGCATTTATTGTATGTTATATTCATTCCTTACAGGCTGGAAAACCGAGAAGGGGTCGGCATGATCCCCAAACTAGTACTCCTCCAGGCACACCATCATCCCGGCGTGGCGGTGGTGACGATAGTGCGTCATCTGTGGCAACATTTCATGACACGAGCAGTGGTGGTGGTCTGGGGCTTAATATCAGGTCAATCGTGATTGTCGCTCTTCTTATGCTGTTGATGATGTTTGCCGTTCACTGTACTTGGGTCACATCCAATGCATACTCCAGTCCATCCATCGTATTGGCTTCGTATGCCCAGGATGGGTAAGTTGTTCCATTTTCTTTTTGAGATGTGTGATAGAAATGTGAATTTCTTAAATTCGAAATTTCAATTCACAGCATTAAAATGAAGATGGTCACATCCATGCTAACTTAATGTACAAAATTTTTTGCAGACTTCTGGGCTATTTATTGCATTAATATGTTTTTGACTCATATTTTTTTATCCTCCCTTTAACTTTCCTCCATCATTGCTCAATGTTCTCAATGTGTTGGCTTTTAATTCAGTTGTTAAAACATCAAGTGTTTTGCACCTTTGTCCATTGCGCCTAATTATTGTGTGTTTTTGTGCCTCCCTTCCTTGAATGATAGTTGATTTCACCATTTTACATGAAAGCGCTCGATGAATTTTATGTGGCAAGAAATTGGGCGGGTTGAGAGTTGTTACACTAATTTCCTTTTATGATTTCCTAATTTTGGCTTATTAGTTCGACCATGAAAGAGTTGTTAAAATATTTTATATTGAAGAGGAAACTGTCTTTTTCATTTTTACAATTTATTTTAGTTGTTGCTATTATTTTTATTTTAACCTTAGGGAAAGGATGTTGTTTTGGAATAAATTAAAAAAATAATATTCCCATACTTTAGAGCACTCAGAGAAGTGAAATCATAAGTTTCTAAATATTCAATGTATTTACTTGCAGTTCGAGACAAATACTGGATGACTTCCGAGAGGCCTATCATTGGTTGTCTCAGAACACAGATGTTGATGCCCACATCATGTCTTGGTGGGACTATGGCTATCAGATAGCTGGGATGGCCAATAGAACAACTCTTGTAGATAACAATACTTGGAATAATAGTCATATAGCATTGGTTCGTATTTCTTTTTAGCATTTTTCTATTTTGAATTATTTCCTCTTGATTTAAATTTTAAGGTTATTGCTTTAATCTTTTTCACTTGAATGTTGTCATAGCTCAGGGAAAATGAGCATCTTAGAGATAAATTCTCTCTTTGAAAGTTGAATTAGATTGGAAATTATTAAGCTGTCTTCATTAGTAGGGTATTTTTAATGATCAATTAAATGAAAATGAATGAATGTTATAGCCTAATATTTATGTATTGCATGCATTATTGCCCACAAGGATTTTGTGTGCAATACAAATTGCTAGGAGTTTAAATTCTAAGGACTTGATTATTAATTCCTAGTGTGCTCTGTCTCTATTATATATGCTCTGTGAAAAAACTCAGGTGCATTAGGTCAAAGTGATAAATATTTTGTTCTTGAAAGCATTATGATGAGCATCTGCAATTATTCTTGGCATCTACTTTCTGAAGGTTGGGAAGGCCATGTCGTCTAATGAGAGTGCTGCATATACCATAATGACGGCATTGGATGTTGACTATGTTCTAGTCATATTTGGTGGAGTTATCGGTTATTCTGGTGATGACATCAATAAATTCCTTTGGATGGTGAGGATAGCGGAGGGGGAGCACCCGAAGGACATTCGTGTGAGTAGGACACTTTTTTAAACTTGTGGCAATGATACAGTCATTTTCAAAAGTTTTAGGACAAATTTTGTGGTGCTATCTCTGCTTCTTAAGAAAAGATTCTAGTTTCCCATATTCATTTTTAGTCCTTGGCCATGAACTGCAAATATTTTGTTTGTGCATGAATATAAATGCACTCAAAGGGAGAAGTTACTTCATTATGCAAATTCATCATTCTGTTTCAACTTATGTTGGATTTGATGATAATTATGAGTGTATTTACTGTGTACTTGCCCTGGTTTTCACGGTTGGTTTTTTTCAATGCATTATATATAATACTTACAATGCATGGAGCTGAGAATTTATGATGAATAGAAACCTGTAAATACATAATTAACGACTGAATGAGCTGAAAAATATATGAGTAAATTATCCCACAATAGAGACCCGATCCAACAATCAGCACTTCTCATCCGCCCATGTTTCCATTCGCCCACCACAAAAAGTAGTGGTGTAGTTGTTAAGTTTTTTTTAATTTCACTTCGTTTTCACGTTACTTTCAAACATTTTATTTCACTTTAAATAATACATACTCGGGAGCGAGGGAACACCCGTCCGCCATAACTATCACAATCTGACTCCCTCCCTTTACTTCCTCTTGCACCGTCAACAATCCCAACAATTACCTCACTCCACCTCTGCTGCTTATTATTGCTTGTATTACGTCACACCAAAAACCAAAACAAACCACTCAAAAATAGGTGTTACATTTGCCCCATTGGAAAAGAAAATGGAATGACATGCAATTTTCTTTTTCAAAGCCTTCAAAAACAAAGTATTATGGGTTACAGGCGCGGCCCCAACGCCTTCAGTTTTGAACTTCCCCCTTTCCATCACACAAACACAGTTCACTCCACTTCACACACCGGCATTTCATTATTCCATCTGTCACACTTCTCTTACTTATCACTCCCCTTCTCCGTTCACTTTACTCATTCATTCATCACTGTCATCATTCATTCCAAGCATATAAATACCAACCATGCACTTAATAAACAATCAACAAACACTCCTGCAATCATCCATATCAAATTATTACACATGTATTTACCCTCACTTTTCTCCTGTCACATCACCCTTCCACCGTCTCTCCAGGGTGTAACCACTCTCGCCACCTATCTAATTGCCCCATTTTAAATTTTACTCTCCTCCTTTTCTCCTTCCTCCTTCTTCTCTCCACCCGACCTTCGTCCCTTCTTACGTTACCTTCATGTATCCTAAATATTCTCGCGATCCTCTTAGAGTCACCTTCTCCCGCCGATCCAAGCTCGGTTATGTGACTGCTTCCTTCCGCCATCATGGAATTGACAAGGTGCTGTCGCTCCGGTTGGCACGCCTCCGCTACATTGTTTAGTGCAGGCCGCTGATCAGCTGATCTCACGCCCGGCCGGTGAAAGTATCCATCGCCGAGAAAGTCATTGTCTCGTCGTCCCTCTCTCTGCTGGCTCGACGCCTGCCACTCCTGCTGCTGCGACTTCCTCGAGTCCCATCCGTGCTGCTGGTTGTGCTGGAACGCGCCTCCCGACGTCCTCCACGCACTCTCCTCACGGGGTCCTGATGTATGCCTCCCATCGAACGTCGGGACCTTCAACTGTACCGCGGATGCCATTGTGACGCTGGGTCTCGTGTCTTTCTCACGCACGATGCGTTGGACTGCTTCCTCATCTAGCCCAGCTGCCTTTGAGGTGGATTCTTGTCCTATCTCGTCCGCCATCTTCCCGGGCACTTCCTCCGCTTGTTTTTCCTTTCTCCCCTTACATTCTCGCCGAAACGCCGCTAACCCTTCGTTGATGCTCTTCATTGTCTCCTCCAACTTTTTGTCCCTTTCTTCTTGTTTGCTATCCTGCCTCTCCAGTTCTGCCTTTAACTGACTATCTCGCCTCTCCTGGTCTTCTAGCATCTGTCTTAGTAGCACCCGTAGGTCACTGTATCCTTGGTCCTGCGTCTCCATCTCAAACTCATGTATCTCTATATCTACCCCTTCTTTTATCAAAAGCGGTTTTAAACGTTCCTGCAACTCAAATTTCGCCCCTTGGGTCGGCGATCCCCGATCCCTCAACAAACTTTGTAAATCCACCTTTTTCAGTTCGTAAAATTTTTTCACTCCCGCCATCTTGAATTCCCGCTCTCTACGACGCGACTCGTTCCTCAAGGCGTTCCGTGGTCTCGATCCTCTCGAGAAGTCGTGCCCTACACGCTGCGGCGCCAAAATGTAACGTTTTTTTTAATTTCACTTCGTTTTCACGTTACTTTCAAACATTTTATTTCACTTTAAATAATACATACTCGGGAGCGAGGGAACACCCGTCCGCCATAACTATCACAATCCGACTCCCTCCCTTTACTTCCTCTTGCGCCGTCAACAATCCCAACAATTACCTCACTCCACCTCTGCTGCTTATTATTGCTTGTATTACGTCACACCAAAAACCAAAACAAACCACTCAAAAATAGGTGTTACATAGTGGAGAACGAGTGCTTCTGAGAAAGTGATGTTGGACGGGGTCACTATTGTAGGGTACTTTACTCATTTTTTTCCAGCTTATTCTCTCATTTAATACATATTTATTTACTGATTTTTAATAATTGTAAATTTTCTGCAGTTGCTTTATATACTTTTTAAAAACGATAATGAGCCATATTAAAGCTAGGAATTGGGTAAGAGCCTTTTAATGTTTTTAAGGTTAGGGATTTGCAGATGGTAACCCTGGTAATATACTGATAGGTTACCTGATGTACTACCCACTACAAGTTTTAAGTTGTTTGATTGTTGCATATTTTTGACTTTGTTGTGTTGTTGATGAATCATACTGTGTATTTTGAGCTTCACTCTTGTAAATTTTCTTCGGCTGCAATCTTATGCTCCATTGAAGTTCACTGTATTTTATTATATAATGCAGACTTGAGTACCTAATTGAAGATTGATTTTGAAATTGTCCGATCAATCTCGAGAATCCGGAAGACTGAATGTGTGTGTTGCTTTTTCAGGAAAGCGATTACTTCACGGATCGAGGGGAGTTCAGAGTGGACTCCGAGGGAACACCAACACTTCTCAACAGCCTTATGTATAAACTTAGTTATTATAGATTTGGGGAACTAAAGGTGAGTGAATGATCGTGGTGATTATTTCATCTCTAACTTATTGAGTGGAGCCTATTAATGAGCCAATTTATGATGAAAGTGGTAGTAAAATTTTTTGCATATTACCAGACTTCATAATACATGAGCCAGCTATTTGAACCTCATTGCTGTAATGTGTTGGTGACAATTAACCCTCTTAGTGCTATCTTTCTTCCTGGAGTAGTGGGCATTTTCATAAAATGTAGCAACCAGGAAAAAAAAACAATACAAAGCTCTTTTATTACATATTCTTAAGCATTATTTTAACTATTGAGGTAAAATTGGTTAAATGACAAAATATTTTTATGTTTATGAAATAAAATATGTCAATGTAATAAGTTATAGAAAATTAAATAATGTATTACATAAGAGCTGATATATCAGCCTGCCGCACTAAAAGGGTTAAGAAATAAATCAGGGTGTTGTGATGGCTAGAGTGTTGGCTTCCCACTCCTTAGGCTCGGGTTCAAATCCCAGTGGTAGCAGATAATTTTCAGAGACTACCTGATCCCTGCTTGAATGATGTGTGGAGGGCATTTCAAGCAGAACACTCCATCGATTGAATGGGATGTTAAGCCATGGTCCTCGTGGCACCTTTCATTAAGAACAAGCTAATGCTGATGCCTGGTTTCTCTCCACCCTTCCATCCATTCCATTGCCTCGTGCCGCAAATGACCTCAGCTGTCGGTTGTCTCCTCCAAATACCATACCATGCCATACAGTTAACACGTTGCGTACCGGGGCATTTAAATTCTTAGGAACGCCAATTCTGGGTGGAGGTGTTGAGATTGGAAATGTGTGCCTATTCGGATAATGCCTTTGGTTTAAACATGGTTAAAAAGCTAATGTTTAGAATATAAATTTACCCAATCAAACGTTATGATGCATCAATTCATCATGAATAACGAATGACAACTGAAAACGTACTAACGAATACGTATTGTACGCTTTAAAATTGTTTAGGTTGACGCGCTGAAATTCAATGTAATTACCATCGTAAATTCCCCTGGACTAGGAATCGAACCATGGGCCTTTGGCTTTCCAAACTACTGTTATATCCAAAGGTATGAAGTTTGATTCCCAATCCAGTAGAATTTTTACCTGTAGCCATAATTGTGAAATTCCATCATAATTAATTTAAAAAACTGATTTGTGTCCCGTTTCACCTTCTTTGCTTTCCCTAAAATGGTGTTTTTCATGTGATTTTAATGATTGCATACCCTGATGCAGCAGCATCCGTAGAGGCAGTCCATGGTACTCAGAGAAAGATTAAGGAGGGCCTGTATTTCTTCTTGCTTCCATGATTCAAGGCCAATTATTCTCAACAATTGTCTCTTTGCTACTTAACTGTTTGAATGCTGCTGCTGGGAAACATTGCGAAGTCTGTGGTTTTGGGCTACCCTTTTGTCTGCACTTGCATTAAGCAACATGGATGATACTAGTGGAATGGCAAAAGTAAATAGTAAAAAATCAGTGATTGAGAAGACCAAATTTCTACCCACGGTGTGTTTTTTTTTTGCAATTTTGCATAATAGAACATATAGTAACAATGTTATAATGAATAATCTCTTGGTGAGAAGGAATATGAAGAAACATCTGGCTGTTACCATAAAGAGAACATTTCAATTTTAAAATTTCATGAAGTCAAGAAACAGTATTTTATTTCAAACCATTTATTTATAACAAAAACAAAGAAAAAAGGAAATACCTATGGTCATGAACCAGAGTATTAATATACAAACAAATTCACAGCCACTTTTATGTGGTGAATTTCTATTTTGAAAATTGAATTACTAACTGAGTTGGCTATATTGTTGCAGATAGAGCTAAAAGATGTGAAATAATCTTGGATGACTACTATTGTCATTATTTAATGAACCGCTAGTGGAAAATAGTTTTTATACGAGAAATCCTGTTGGGGGACATATATATTTCATCACATAATCTTTCCTCTTTACAGCTGGACTATAGGACCCCTGCTGGATTTGATCGAACTAGAAATGCAATAATAGGGAATAAAAATTTTGACCTCACGTATTTGGATGAAGCCTACACAACAGAACATTGGCTTGTGAGGATATACAGGTAATCACAATTCAATTATTTTCACATTATTGATGATTGATTTTTTGCTGCTTCTGTTGAGTAAATGAGAATTCATTGTCTTATGACTACAGTCTTCTTTGGCGTTAACACCGCTTATTATTGAATGATTTTATATGTATGGCAGGTCTAGACGCGACCTATTTTTTCTTTCATTTATGACTTTTTATCAATCTTTCTGTTGATGTATCCACTTTCATGATTCAATTTATAGTTCCAAACTCAAATTCATGACAGTAATACTTTTCTAGATCGATTATTGTTTGGTGGAAACATTGTGCAAATTGGGATTCAATGATTACCTTCATAAGAAGTGATTTCATACTCAGCGGCCAATGGTTTCCATTGTTTATTTATATTTTTTAAATGTTTATTTATATCCATGGTTTATTTTTTTAAATTCAAATGTCTTTGGGGCATGTTTTTTCCTTTTAATTGTGTGGATTATGATTGGAGTAAAATGAATCATCTATGCGTTCAATTTCCCATTATCTGGATTCAATGTATGTGATACCCAAACCTGTGCCCAGCATTGTCAACTGAGGAATTCAATTGAAAATTCTACGGTTGCCTGTCAAGGGTAAAAACAGCTTTTGTTTTCTCTGTAATCTGTTTGTGGGGATTTAAAATTGTTTAGGAAAGCTACTAACATACATAACTGCTTAAGGTATATGAAACAATGCAAGGAGATCGTCGTTGTAAACCAATTTTGGGTTTTTAGCCTAATATTTTCTTGATTTTTCTCCATTTCCAAAGGGTGAAGAAACCTCATGAGTTCAATCGCCCAAGGATACCTGTGTCCCAGAGGAAAATCAAGAGGAGCAAGCCATTCATTTCCAAGAAGGTGAGTACTTAAATTTATTAATTTCAGCTGGAATGTTATGATCCTTTTAAAATATCTTTGTGACTGGCCCAACCGTGTAAGCTCAGAATGTTTTTTGAGTGGCGTCCCGGCAGGAGTTGGGACCTATGACATTAGGGATGCGGGATGAGAGGGGCGGGTGTTGCCATGTTTTCTCAAAAGACAATGTGAATGAAGACGAAAGACTGTCTCATAAACTCTCTTTCCACTTTGCAACCTAGCAAACTTACTCATGAAGTTTTCACCACATCGGTTGGAAATTGATTGAATTTCCTGGAGAAGAGGCTCTGTCTATTGCATTTTGGTTGGTTTTCAGGAAGTCATGTGGGTAATGTTAAAATTAGATAAATTTTTTGTATCCAAGAAATCATGAAAAACTGGATCACTGTTACCCCAGTTGACGGTATTTGTGGTGACTTAGCTGATGCCATGTCCTCTGTTTTTGACAGTCATCGAGGCGCCGCAAAGGTACACTGAAGAACAGGCCAGTGGTGGTGAAGGGCCGCAAGGGACCGGCCGCCAGCTCGTCCTAGTGGTGGCAGCCGTAGGATTAGTTGGTCGGAGGGTGCAGCCCCCATTTTTTGGCCCTTCCACCCACCCCCACCTCCCGTCCCACCCTCCCACATGCGATCCCCCTGCTGCAAGACCTGCTGACACGCAGCTCAATATCTTCCCAGCCATCTCGACCGGAAAAAGGGTTCTTCCACGCAGCTGCTTTTCTTCTCCAACAACGAAGAGGTGTTTGCCTGGCTCTTTATCCTCCTGGAGTGATATGATTCCTCTCCATCACTCCACGGAAGGCTCTGTCATAAGATGACTGGGACTTTACAACCAGAGACTCAGGAAGCTAATAAAAAGAAGTCCATTTCCTTTTATGTTGGGAGCATCAGCACATTAATGTCCCTGCTCTGGGTTGTGCTGGATGTCAAAAATCAATGGAATCATGGCATGGTGGTTCAAATAATGTACCAGGTATATTATTGTGGTATATTGAATGAGTAAGGTTATGATTGTATGATTGGCCACCAGATGGGGTGGCATTGGAGTTGTTCCCTGTGGGAGACTTTGAGCCATTAAAGTGCTGTTGGGTTGGAGTGTGTGTGCTCACGGAGAAAGACATGTGCCTTTATGTCCCAGGATGCAGTAGCGATCCTTTGGAGAGTGGGGTTGGAGATCGAGTTCACTTGGTGGGCAGGGGGTGCGGGATTTTGCGCAGGTCAAGGTCTTCTGTTAATCCATAGATTTTTACCTTTTTTCTTTTGTGGCATCATTCATGTACCTTTAATCTGCTTGCCTTGCTGCATCTGTTGGAATTCATTGGTATTCAAATGGCAAGCACCTGAGGATCGGATCAGCTTTTCTACTATGGCTTTTTAAGTCTTCTGTTCATTAATGATTTTGTGTGCTCAGCACTTGAAACAATATTCTAAACATTAGAATGTGTTCTTTGCATATTGAAATGACTCGTATTTATACACTTCTTTCATTCAATTGCAGTGTTAAGTCCTTGTGTCTCCGGCCAATAAAAAAATTGAACTGCCTCTATATTTTTACCATAAGTCAATTCATAACTTTCTTAATATGCATTTGGGCTTCTGTTGAAGTTGATTGTTCAGAGAGAAGGAAAGATGGTAGGAAGATGATCTTACAACTTGAATGATGTTTTCTTGGGGTATCATTTTGGATTGATAGGTTTTCAAATATGTTTTTAGTACATTGGAAATTTGGCACAAGGATTTAAACTGGATTGAATCACTGCTTTGGGGCCTAAATTATTAACTTTTCTCTGGCCATTGTTGCTTTTAGTACACAATGAGGGTATCTTGCTCTTGCGGTGATTTCAGTGCTTTTATGGTTAAATTTGATTGGGCATGTGCAATCAAAATATTTTTACATATCTCTGGTTTTATTTTTCTTGAACTTCCAAAGCATTCCTGGAACATGGAAGTCATTAAAATCCTAAGGAACTTTGCTTTTAACCGGCAAATTTATCAATAGTATCAGTTATTTTCATTCATAATAACCTGATTGTGCTTACCATTAGGGATATCTTAACTTTTTCTCAATTTCTATGTAATAATCTGTGATTCATTGTTTCCTTTTTCATTAGGTTTGTTTGTCTAAAATTATTTTCAAATTCATCATATCAGTTGACATTTTAAATGGAAACCAGAATATCTGGTGGTAAGTTTTCTTGGATATGATGAAAATTATTATTGCCAGGGGTTAACCTTCTCCCACCAACAGACTCCATTAGTTGCTCTGAATTGGGATTTTAATAATCTTTCATAATTAAATTCTGCACTTTATGGTCATCTAGCTACATTGAATCTTGGTTCTTCCCCTTGTTGCCAATTGGGTTAAGTGAGTTGGGGTGAATTTTCGGCGTGGAACTTAACATTTTAAACCTGGGTCAATTCAAATACTTTATATGGTGTACAAAGGTTGATGTGGGTTGAATTAAGTAATCACTGTGGGTAGGCACATTGATATTGTGTAAGGGAGACCATTTCCAGTTTCTCAGAAGTTATTTTATTTTATGTTTTTGTGTTGTTATTCTGAAGATGTTAATGTGTTGATGTTGTTCATATGAGCAGCGTTATTTTATTTTTTTTCTCAAAAAGCTTCCGCAATTTCTTCCTGCAAATTGGACTATAAGTGGGGGTTTTCAGAATAGTGATTCTTTTCACCATGTTTAAACCTCCTCAACAGTGCTTGCTCTGCAAAATTTGACCTGATCACTTGCCAGGCACTCTGTGCAGAACTGATGGGAGGACCTCTGATAAGTGTAGTAAGCCAAAGTTTCGAATTCAGCATGTCCTCTATGTTTCCTGTTGAAAGATTTTTTTTAGAAGGGTCAGCATTTTTGCTGTCCTCAGGCGTGAATGACGTGAGCGAGATTGATGTTGAAGAGTTGCCAGTTCTGAGTGCTCTCGCGGGAGTGATGGGAAGGGTCGACGATATATGTGTGTCACCACAGATTTTGCATTTCACATCTGGGAGAAAAAGATTAAAGTGTGTGCTCTATGTTGCATTGTGTGCATGGGGAGGCGTGCCTGACAGTTTTGGCGAGTGTCTTAACAGCGTGCACTCCATGAAGTTATCACATATTGGAGTCCTTTGATGGCTCCCGAGTAATACCAAGCCTTTGGGTGTTGTTGATTGTGTGGCATAAACTCTTAGACTTAAATAGACAATTGTTTTGTGATATGTTGACTTTAAAAATGTCTTTTTTTGCACCTGACAACTAAAACATTTATAAAGCTACATTTTGGATTTTTATTTTAACCGTCCTGCCTCTTTTATTGTAATGCTACTCCTCTTTTGATCACATTTCATCAACTTGTGTTGCAATTGCTGAATTGCCTCATGCGGTTTTTCTTTCATGCTTTTCACTGTAGCTGTCATCAGGTTCCACTTACAAACTCCATTAGAGACGCAAAATTGTCACATCATTGTCAAGTGTGTCCATTGCTCTTCTTTTCTGCCCATATGTGGTTGAACCTTGATAAGTGAGAGATCAAGGGTCCAGTAGTTTTTTTTTTGCTTACAGAGGTTTCTCACTTACAAATGTTCCGGAACGACCTCTCGCACCTATACAGCTACAAATAAGGAAGAAGGGTGTGGAGAGTGGAGGGAATCCACAATTATCGACTTATTTTCTGTGTAATTACCTGTAAACTTTAAATTATGTTCAATATTTATTTAAAGAAATCTGTCAATGTTTGTAGAGATTCTCTTGTGGTATTATTAATATTTTTTTCGATCTCATAAATCTTATCAAAAATAGATTTTTACCTTTTTGAAACAACTCTACATGGGCATATCTTGGTTCACTGGATTCGAAAATGCAGCAATGTTAACTTTGAAGTTTTCTTTGACAAAATTTCTCTGTCTCTCTTTACCTTTTAGCTTCTGTCAAGGTATGTTTTAGGAATTGATAGGTTAGTTAATTTCGTGAAGAACTTGTTCTCTGCAATTCAACGTTAACAAAAATGTATGCTAATCGAAAGTTTGAGTGTGACATAGGTAGTTACCCCGTTATTCTGTATTGAGTCGGACAGCATACTTGTTACCCTGCCTGAAGTTGGCCAAAAAATCTCTCTCATATAGAGGTTCCTAGATTCTCACTTTCAAGGGTAAACATGATGGGACCTGGCAGTGAATCTGTTTTACAGAGGTTTATCACTTATCCAATTCATGATTATCGAGGTTTATACCATTAGGATTTGAAACGAAGGAAGCAGAGATGGCAAGCGAAAAAAAACGAAAATGTTTTCTTTCGACCTGGAGGGAAACAAAAATATGAGGCCTAGGTTTACTTTCGTTCCTACAGGAAATTAATATCACCAAGGAAATTAGTTCCCAACTGTGCATAATCATTTATTATTTTTATTTGTTAAGACCAGCATTTAAGATTACTAAGGAACATGTTTTGCTCAATTCAACCCAGTTTTCTCTGTTTCTTGTGGAAAAAAATTACGTGATATTTGCCAGGACCCCACCTCTCCCTCAGGGAGACTGGGTGAGAATCAGCTTGGCCCCCTCCCCCTAAACACCTCACGTAATTAATGGATGCCCCCAAAGTGACTAGTGAATATTTATTTATTTATTTTTTACTTTCCCATAAACAGCGCTTTATGGCCTTTACAACGGAGGATTAACAGCATACAATACAAACATCCATGCCCTGGATAGGGACCACCTACCAAGGTGGGATTCGAACTCACGACCTACGGTTTGGCAGGTGAGGACTTTACCCCACTGCCACCGAGGCCGGCAATATCCAATGAACATTATTATTTGAAAGTCTACTGTAGTTGCTGAAGAACAATAATTGTTGATACCATTACCTGCAATGTGTTGTTGATTATGGTTGAATATCCTATCAATGAAATCCTAAGGTATTTATGTGGGAGGGGTGTAAACTTGAAAGTGAAGAAACAAGGGAAAAGGTGGCCATTTCCTCTGGGTCTCTTACCTTTCTTCAAGAGACAGTCTCCCGTGTGTTAGTTGAGGGTGCTTCCAATGGATGAAAGAAGAAAGATGCCAATTTAAAAGCTTTTTTCTTTCCAGCATGCACTCAGAGGAATGCATGCATGCATGCACCCAACTATTTCTCTATCATTGTTTACTGTAGTTCCCAGCTGCAGGCTGTCTACTACCTTTTTCATGTATTATTAGTTTCAAACAATTGGTTGAAGTCGTGGGATATCAGTAAGGTTATTTATGGGGTAGGGTTATGAGAAGGTAAGAAAACAATTTTAGGGACTACATATATATTTGGGTTTCACAAGGAGGTTGTAGTTACAGAGGTGAGAGAATGATTTGTTTTCAGTTAGGGGCAGTGATTTAGCGAAAGTATTCAGAGAAATTTTTGAGCTGCAAGAATGGAGTGAATTTATATCCTCACGGATGTTCCTATCACTAAAAAAACCTTGGTGCACCAATTATCCTGTGAATGGTGACACTTTTGGTGGTTTGTAGTCTTTTCAGGTGCGTTGCTAAAAGGAATGTATGTCACAAAATAATCATTTTCTGATGGCTTAGAGGGTTTCTGATCCCCATTGACTATGACCCAGGGCCTTCCAAAGAGGCGATGAATAATTCGTCCCTCCATGACCAAGGGGGTCCTCCAAAAAACGTTTTCGGTGTTCCCATCTCAGGTAGGGCATGGCAGTGGCACAGCGAGGGGGGGTTTTGGGGGATGAACCCCCCCTCCAGAGCTCAGAGAAATTTTGAAGTTTAATCCAGTTCACTTAATTGGATTAATATTACTAACAGAATACAGTGAATACTAATAAAATATCCCTCAGAAGGCCGCAAAGCTCACCATTTTGAACCATTTATGTGAAAATTTTTCTGGGGAGGGCCCCCGCACCACCCGCTTACCCTGGTAGGTATTCCACTCTCTAGACACCCCAGTGTTCTGCGCCTAAAACACCCCTAGCCTTAATTCATAGCTGCGGGGGTTGCGTGAGAGATGTTGCAACGGTTTTGCTGGATGGCTATGCCTCTTCCCAATGCTATAAACTTGATAGGTCGAAAATTCCACTCTTTTACTTGTAGAATGGGGGAACTGTAAATAAATTAAGTGGGGAAGTCCATTTTTCTCCTCATGAAAGTAAAGTCATGTCTAATATAACGACCAAGAAATGTGACTTGACACTGAATATATCTGCCAGGAGGATCGATGAGACTTCTAATTCATTGGTGCCGGCGATGTTGCCTAGTCATGAAGCGATCGTAAATGTCTTTGGGATTATAAGCATTGCCCCGGTAGTTGCGCAGTACGGAGTCCGTCGATTGCGTTTCGTCACGTATGCTTTGTGAGAGAATTGTAACGGTGCACCTCCCATCACTCAGGCAACTTGCGAAATCGCCTCACGTGTGAATGGCCCATGATGAAAATTTATGGCTCCGATAAATATAATAGTCATCTCAGCGATTGATTAGAACAACAGTCTTCGGAGAAGCGGAACTTCGGTAAAAAAATCACTTCGGAGATACTTTTAGATACCGATATCAGTCATAAGCTTTTACCATAAATAGCCCATCGCAATCGCTACGGATCTCTTGCCGCATCTTTGGGACACTCTCCGAGCCGGGTAAACGTGGAATTTAAAATTGATTTCATAATTAAAGTAACCACAATAGGGAATTCCGTGAGAAGCATAGCATATTTTGTTATACAACCGATAGCAGTCAAAGGATTTCCCCGAGAAAATTAAAACACTGCGACTCGGAATACAAATCACGGCCTCGAAGGTGACGCGACAGGAAAAAAAGGTAAACAACATACAAGGTGCGCGGGCGCGGGGTCACGAGCCGTGTCGCTGGAGGGGCTAGGAGGGTGAGGAAATCGTTCTGTCTCATTCGTCGCCTTGGGCCACCGCGTATGTTTACGTCACTGGGGCTGGGGTGCAAGAGAGGGGAGGAAAATAGTTGGGATTTTCATGCTGAGAGTTGCTGAGAGTGGAGGAGTGTTGCGATAACGAAGGCCGTGGAGAAGTGCACAGTTTGAAATGCTTAGTTGAGCGGTCAGAATTCGTGAATAGTAGATATTCGGAATATAGTGTGTGCGTTCATCACAGTTTATCATTCGGTCTGAAGAGAAATTGAAGAGGAAACATGTGTACATCGCAGCCCAGTCATGTGAGTTGTTTTCTTATAGGAAAGGGTTTTGATTTTGGTTTAAATCATTTATAGAATGCTGGGGCAATACGTCTATCAGTCCAAATTTTCGAATTCGAATGCCCAAATGAATTGGTGGCCAAATGAAAGTCGACGCAAAATAATTTGCGTTTGAATTGCTGTATTTTGTTTTCTTAGGCCGAATGCAGTGGAGGATGCTGGTGGATATCACCTCTTCGTTCCTTTCTTTTGTACCTGGTCCTAGGATTTCACGCTACTATTGACCTGATAATAGATATGTGTTTTTCATGGTACTTCAAAGGATCAAAACGTGTTGCCCCTCCGGTGAAGAAGAAGATATTATTTAATAGTGCCGTCGAGCTGGCGACTGAGATTAAAAACCAAAGCGTAAGTGTTTAAATTATTGGTTGCTTACCTTGCCTATGAAAACGTTGATGTTATTTTTTACAAGTGTGGGAATGTTTGAACTGCATCCGATTCATTCATGCATATTGGTTGATGAATTTTGTTGTTTTTATTTCAGCTGACTTCTGAAGAAGTTGTTCAAGCTTATATTGACAGGATAAAGGAAATAAATCCGGTACTTAATTGTGTGGTGGATGATCGATTTCATGCTGCGTTAGAAGAGGCAAAGAAAATCGACGAGTCAATAAAAAATGGGAAATATTCAGAAGAGGAATTGAAAAAGAAGCCATTCCTTGGAGTTCCATTCTCGTCCAAAGTGAGCACAATGGTCAAAGGTACGTACGTTCATTCAGTCCATAATTTCAACTTTATAAAAGTGAACACCAAGGTATACCACTTTCCTGTAACTGCTTTCGTTTTCAATTCAGTCTTACTATTTTTATGCTGAACAAGTTACCGTTAATTGTGAGCGAATATTAGATCGTGACACTCAATGCATCGTATATAATTACTGGCAACACTTGGCTGTGAAAGAAAATCGGCGGTGGTTCTAATTCATGTTATGCTTTCAGATAAATATTCCAATTGCTTTGTTTTGCTGAGTAATTATTTCAACGATTTATGTAATTTATTTGAGAGTTGACACTATAGTGTGTGCCTTTTTCAAACTGGAACTTATTCATGACTGCTGCAAAAATCACAATAATTATGATGTCAAAAGGATCATTGCCATTAGCGTAACGCTCAATTCCATCCCTAAATTATTCGTTTATTGCTCTTGTACTATGTTTTCATTGATTTTGTATTTTATAAGTTGATAGATTCTCTATCATTAACAATTCATTCTAGTTCCATCAAATTTATGTTGGTATTTAGACAAAAAACTTGTGGTGTTCTCGTCATTCTCTTTATGAGGATTCCTAACTATACTGCCTAACTAAAGTGCAAACTTTGCTGTCATCATCAAATACACACTCCATATTGCATCATGTATTCATTAAAAGTATTAGCTCTAAAGTTGCTGTAGATGCTATTATTTTGATGTTGTTAAGAAAGTGCATATGTAGTGAAGGTAGACTATTTTTTACTCGCAGAAACAGACCTGGACCTAAATCAGGATCGTACTTACAAGTTAGTACTGAAAATATCCCACTGTAAGTCTCTCGGGTCCGCCGGAGGCTGCAGAGGGAATGCGAGGAAGGGAATTAAGGAATTAGTAACAAATTCCCGGTCTTTTCCATAACTCCACTTTATTCGCGTTCAGGTACAACTAACCCGCAAGTCGTCCCCAAACCAACTCCCAACGTCGTGTCTTCTTCCCACCAACGTATCCGCTAGCTTGCAGTTCCCAGCTTTTCCTCACTGGATGCAGGAGGGTGAGAGGAAGGTATTATGTATCTGCTTGCTCTACAGCTAACCATGGTGGGAATGCAAGTCAGCGTAACACTTACACCTCAGTAGATGTGTCTTATAGCGTTTGCTGTGTAGTGGAATTTAATTTCCCTTCAGTCTGACTGTATGACCCGCTGGTGGGTCTTGCCTAGCTTCATCTTCTGCCAGAGGTGTCAGTGCACTCAATGGCCTCCCACTAATGGAAATTATTATGAGGAAAGTTGATGCCATTGGCAGTTGGAAGTGTGTTAGATAATGCCTGTTCTACACGCTCGGCTCAGCACTTAGGATCAGCCGTCCTGGCGTCTGATCTTGCTGTGTAGAGGCGTTACCACGGCTCAGCCGAGGGGGTCGGATCATCTTGCCTGGGACCTCCAGCTTAAGTTAAACGCTGCACTGTTGTCATCACCTCTCTCTCATAGGGCGTGTGTATTTGGATGGGTTTGGTTTTCTTTTGAGTGTGATTCCTCACTGAGGTCAGCAAAGACAAAGTTAGTGATGCGTGCTCGAAATGGGATTGTGGATGAGACTAACGTCCTTACTGGAATATTATAATACGTTCCCAGTGAACAAGAAACGTGAAAGCCTTTACCGTCATCGCCTTCTCATCAGCGTTCTTGCCATCTTCTCGCGGACACCTTCATAACCATTCGATTGAAGATCCAAAACAGTCATAATATTTAATTTACGGAGTCATAATATACCAAATATATATTTAGAATTTTTTTTTATGTAAAAAACACATCCACACGCCATGATCATTACAATCCAACTCCCCTTCTTTTCCGTTCACAACAATCCCCATCCACCATCACATGCCTCATTGTTCCTCTCCCAACAATTGCCACATCAACATTCTCCGACTCAACTCAAATAAAACTCGCAATTAATTGTTACAAACTTCAAAATTCTCTTCTTAACCTATAACAAAACCTGAGGAAGCAATGTATTATCGTCCTAGCCGACGAAAAATCATCTTAATTATTCTAAATTCATATCCTTCTGTAGAAGTACCTCAACTATCAACTCAGGAATTCACTGATCTGCCAAAATAAATTATCTCCTTTCCTAGAACTTTTTCCATAAAATGCTTCAGTGCTCGCCGATTCTGAAGTGTTCTTAGGCTTTCAGTTATTGCCATCAGATGGCAAGGCCTCTGATGCCTTAAGCCTCTCGTTAACCCTTAACTTGCTCCCATCATCTATAAGCGATCGCCTTAGCAGACTGCTCCCATTGTCTATTGACGATTTGCACTATGCTTCTACTCTCTGAGTCCATAGGTGCTTATTAGTTCTTCTTTTGACAAGTAGATGTCATGCAGACATCTTTTACTCCTCTATTTATTTTTATTGACCTTCAGTAGCCGCCAGGAACCCTCAGTAGCCTATTTCAGCTTATTTGCGCAGTTTAAGGGTTAAGAATGGGTTTGCGCTGAGCGTTTTGGCTGAGCTAAGCCGGATGACCTGATCCGAGCGTGTAGAACAGGTATAATAGAGAATTATCTGTGCCCTCACCTCTGCAGCTATCCATCTGAGAGAGGAGGATTATCTCAAGGGAAAAGGGGAAAAAAATATTCCATATGCATCTAGGATTTTGGAAAATGTAGCATTCAGCAGAGCACTTTTGCAAGTTTATTTAAACTGTTATTTGTATGTTATCCAAGTGGTAAGATCCATGACTTGAATCTAGACCAGTATAGATCTTGCTGTTGATTGGCTAGGAATGCTTTGTTTTTGGCAATATTCTACCAATGGCTCTAATTTGATGGCAAATATCTGTTATTTTTTTTAAATTTTCCTGTTTTTTTTACATTTATGAATTAATCTGCTCAATATTTAAAATATGCATGATACTTGATCATGGTTCGTACAGGTCAGGGAAATAAAATTGGGGCTGGACGTAGTGAACTTAGATTATGGTCACGGAAAATCTCCAGTGTGTTTAGCCACATGCTTCCAAATAATGCTCTTTTTGAAGAGCAAGTTAGCATTTTGTGGCCTTCCTGATTGGGGGTGTGAGGTAGCTCCAGCTTGATGCTAATTTAATTTACTTCTACTAATATTTCATGATTTATTGCTACTAATCGACTTGATTCTATAGTTTAACTGGCTGCATTTTCCGTAATATCCCTAAGTATTACTGTTTTGCCATTTATATAACATCAGCAGTAAAACATTGCTCTGGAAAGTTAGGGAAAGGTTAGGTAAATCGAGAACGGGAAGTTAGTCAGAACCCTGTTGATAGAATATATAACCATCATCAGTCATTGGCATTTTATGAATAAAAGATTGTTTTGTTTGGTTTGATAAGAATTATGAGGATGCTTGTGCTAGCTGGAAATTTTAAAACAAATATGCTACTGATTAGATCTTCACTTTGAATGGTGAATTAGGCCTGCGCCACACAATCGGCTTGGCATCAAGGCGGAACATAATTGCTGACGAAGATGCTGATGTGGTGAAGGCTATGCGGGAAGCGGGTGCTATTCCCCTGGCTGTTACAAACGTGCCTGAACTAGGGATGTGGTACGAAACGTGGTGCATGCCTCATGGACAAACTTACAACCCATACGACACAACGAGGACAACTGGTGGATCCAGTGGGGGAGAGGTAATTTGTTTTTGCTTTGATACCTTTCATATGTGTTTAATGTTGTGCTATTGGAAAAGAACGGTTAATTCATTAAGTCTGAATCACATGATTATTTGTTTCGTCCCTTTCGTGCTCACTCGAGTAATTGCTTTTCAGGGCCGTAAAAGTGATCGTTGAAGACATCACTTTTTTGAATCACACGGTCATTATTTCCGTCAGTCTTTCCATCACTCCTTCTGTCACTTTTCAGCATTCTCACAGCTAGTCGTTCATGTTTACGTATGTTGTTCCCACGATGGTAAAATATTACACTGCAATCGCTCTATATGGCCAGGCATTCTGAATGGCTGATATGCAGTTTCAGTGATGGGAGCGGCATGCCGAGTGATGAAAAAAGTGATGGGAATCCTCATCACTGGAGCCATCACGAAAAGCAATCGTGAGTTGCGATCGTTTCCAATTGGTCACTTGAGTGATTCCTGGAGGGCAAGTCTGTAACTCTGTTCTCTCCCGAAAATGGGAGAAAGGAGATTCGTGAAGCGCCTGCGCGAGAGTTGTCGCCCGCCCCAAGTCTCTAGGGCGCCCCGCCGGAGAAAGGAGACTATTTGTCGCCTGGGAGAGTACTAGTCTCTCGACCCAAGTCCGTAAGCCCCCTCAAGCGCCTTTGGCGCCCCAGACGGGCGCTTCAGTTACGTCCCCCTCAAGAGCCCGACGTATCTCTTTCTCCCATGGAGAAAGTGCGTATCTCGACAGTGTTTTGTTGTATTTTCTCAATATGGCGCGTTTTCTTTCAAACCATAGAATATTATTGCTCGTATATGAGGTGCATTTAAGAGAAGTGGGGCAATTAACACCAGCGAGAAATTGTTGCGGGATATTAATAAACCGTTTGAGGCGAGGGAGGAAGATTTCCGGCCGCATTAGCGGAGAAGGTTGTCCTATCCGTCCTTCGATGGTCCGATTCTCTTCCTGCTGAAAATCCATCACCCTCAATAGCAGACAAAAACACCGCAATCCTATGAAATAACAATTATCTGTAGCTCTGAATTCTTTTCGTGTAAGTAGCGGGGTTTAGAAAGCTAATGCTAATTCAGAGAGCGCAAGAAAAGCACTTTAAATAATGGAAAATAACTTCTAAACAGTTACCTATGAAAAGCAACAGATAGTTAATGAAACACAAGACATGCCCTTATTGTTAAAAGAACTTATTCCACGACAATGTAATAGAGTTTCACCATTTCATTGGTTTCACGAATACGACTGCTCAGCATAACCGTGTGCACACAACATGAGATCGCGAATCGGTTCCGCTGTCAACACATACAGAAGCTATAAATGTACTTCAATAATAAATGAATATCCACAAACTAAGTACTAGCACACACCGTAAATATAAAGTGAGACATAGGCAAATAAAATATAAAAAAACTGGAAATCACTTCCACTCTTTTATTCATCACGAACAACTTACAATCACTAAGCTCGTTATGATAAAAACAACTATTAATTCACTGATTTAAAGCCAGAAATTAGCCCACGAAAGAGGCACAGGTGACTTTTCTGACTATTATTCGTTAATATACTAGAAAAAGAAACTTCACACTCAGCTTTGATCTTGATAGCTTGATCGTGAAATGTCAATGTACCTATACGATGAACAACGGAGGTGAACACGCCACTGACAATGTTTACATTGCTGTCAGACATTAATCGATATGGTAATAACACTGCTTACAATTCAATCACGATGGAGCACTGATAATTACAACTCTTAGCCGATATTTTTGTACATTGCAACCACTGGCACTGTGATTATCAGCAGAAGATTTACGGGAGTTGTCACATTGACAATAACACAATTTTGGCACAAAAGATGTTTGCACAAATCTGCAAGCAGCGAGCAAAAGCTGTATTCACATTAGAAATATACTCTTAATTTTCAACTTTGGTGAGGTTGTAATTGATACGAAATGAAGAATTTACATGGTGACAAGCAAAATATACCGGCACTTGGATTTAGCCTAGCAGCCGCTTGCAAGCGAGGAATCACTGCGCGCGGTCAAAAAAGTAGTCCCGACTTTAGTAAGTCATAATGAGGTTATTATGCATTTAATTTAGAAAATATTTGCATGGATGAGTTTGACATAAAATTAAAAACATTTTTAAATTGCACACGGTTAATTTTTCGATAAATCAAGCTCCAATATCAGATTCGCCTTAGAAATTTTTCATACTACCCATCGGAGAGAGTTTTCTCCCATCCGAACGGGAGAAACAGTTCTCTCTACCGAGTTACGGACTTGGGTGGGGAGACAATTTTGGGCGACAACTCTCTCTCCCAAACGAGGCGCCCCAAGTTACCGACTTGCCCTCCTGGAGTGAGCACTTGAAAATGACGAAAATAAATGGTCGTGTGATTCAGGCTTTATAGTGGACTGACGTTTCAAAGTAATACTAATATTTTTATCAGTGAAATAAAACACAATAAATGAGTTAGTTAAAGCTTTTTACTTGTCTAGGGTTTTTCTTTGATATTTACAGTGTAAATCCAGGATAAGAGATATCATTTGTATTTCTTATTTCACTGTTGAATTTTTCTACCCTTAGTTTATGTGACAACTAAATTTTAAACTTACAGTTTTTAGATTGATTTCCAACACAATGCTATTAAAACGCAGTTGAAGATGTCACAGTAGACATCGCCTTGTTTTTATATATTTGAAGTCTTACATCTAAAAACTTTTATCAACTCTATATTTAATAAATGGCATCTTGCAGTTAAATATGTAGAACTTGATCAATTCAATATATTTTTGATAATAAATGTTTGTGGATACAAATATCTTTTTAATGATTATATTTTATTCAATTGCATTTTTTTGTGCTAACCAATAAAAAATAATTACGCTCTTGTTTTAGTTAAATTTGGTATGTCTGAAGGTATGAGGGAATGGTAAATATATGTAACCTTGCATTTTTTATTCTTGCTGGCCTTGATGACACCGGGCTGGTGATTGCCAAAGCAATGTGAAAGGCATTAGTCCTGCTAGGTTTCTCTCTGCTATGGAATCAGTATTTAGGAATTTTGGAATGAGGAAATGATCGGGAAGGACTCAACTCTCTAATGTGGTTAAATATTCGAGACATGAGTATTTATTTAGTTCAAGGTAGCACTGTTATTTCCCCAGTCTTTGATTTTTCTTTTGCAAGGTTTTAGTCGTTACAGAAGCTCCTTAAAATTTTGAGTTTTTTTTTTTTTTACTGCCAGAATTGTATTTCATAACGAATTCTATTCCTCTTATAGTTTTTTTTTTCCTGATTCTTTTCCCTTTTGTACATTTTGCACCTCACTGCTGTTGCAAATTTGAAGTGTAAAATCAATTCCATGGCTTATTATTAGGTCCTACCTTGAGTTTTCTAATGCGATGAAAGTTGAAGGCCACTAACATTGGGAAATTAAAAGGCTTCTATTCATTTGTAAGCAAAAATAATTCTATTTATTATTAGATACAGATTTTATCTGTACATTTTTGTAAAGGTATTGCATGCATTGGTTTCAAAAAATTGATTTTATTTAAGAAAAATAGTTTTTTATTAAAAAAATTTGCAAAAACTTATTCAATTAAAATTATTTACAGTTTAAAGTGAAATGAAACCTGAACTGTTTTTATGGATTTTCAAAATGAAGGTTAATGACTTTAAATTTTCACATTGAATGTCTCAAAAAACCCTATCAATTTTTTTAGAAATTATTTTCTAATGCATTGCAATATCCTCTGAAAATATTAGGAGGCCAAATCAGTAGCATTATTACCACAAAAATCCTCAGTTTTATTCTATATTCACAATTACAACGTCAATATTTCACTAGCAGCTACATAGTTTACCAGTTTAGTCGTGGTAATACATTGCAAGTTGTGTTTTTTTTACTTTGTTCAAGGGTCACTAAATGCACCAATTTCATAAGGAAGTAAGGCAGGGATTGGGGTAACAATGAAAATATTACGAAATTATGCTGTGCTGAACAACTAGATTTCATATTAAATATACTTTACTCAGGTTTCAACACAGGTGAGATTCTAAGAGCGCCAATGTTTCGGATTCGGGCTCGTCACCTATTCTCAAGGCTACTGAATAAATATTTATAATATTCAATAGCCTTGAAGAATGGGTGCTGAAACGTCGGCGCTCTTAGAATACCTTAGGTGTGTGGAAACCCAAGATAAGTACATACAAATCACTCCCGATTATCCGGCTGTGGTATATCTGGGTTGCGCATTATCCGTGTATGATTTTTACTTTTGCTCAGATTTTCCGTGATCTTTTAAAAAAAAAATCGGACAAAAATCATCTGAATTATGGCATTAATTCTAGGATACACCGGGATTATTATTTGCGTTAGAATCCCCTTCGTATAATGGAAGGGATCATGTGCTAACTGCATTCACGAGAGCGCTGTGGTCCAGTTTTCTAAGCCTCGCAGTGTGCAACAGCAGTCCGTGATCACGGATACACGTCCCACAGCAGTTGCAATCCAGGAAACTTGTGCGAGACGTGACTATGCGGCGTGGTGCCTGACAATGTAGTTTCTGACATCGAGCAGTGGTTTTGAACCATCCATGATCACACAGCCACGAATATGTAGTTTTCGAGACCAGGCCTAACATGGAGCATTAATAATTAGAGTACAACAATGTTATCGCCGCTGAAAAGAAGCTCTCAATGAGTCCGGGAAGCTCACTTAAATAACAGAATAACTGCATAAATAATAATACAGTGGAACTTGGTTATAACGTCATCAAAGGAACCAGAAGATTTTTAACGTTATATCCGAGTGACGTTATTAAAAAAACCCTTAAATCTGAGTGAAAGGACAAAGTAAAAACGCAAATGTTCTGCTATATGTATACAACACTGTTTACTGTGGTGTGACTGATGATCTACCGTAACTAACGGAACAAACAATACAATACGGTGTGCCTGTGTCAGTGACCTTGTAGAATGTAGGGGTGGGAAGGGATATGACCCAGGTATGCGGGACAGCCCCCGCTCCCTCCAGACACCAATTAAACAAAAGAGTTGCATCCCGTCACCAGCTCAACGTCCAGCTTGTGACCTGTTTTTGCTTTTGATTTTTCTACACATGGTTTCTATGAACTTTGGGACACAATACAATCACACTACCACTTTTGCAACTTAAGAATAGCAAAATTTTTGACGCCATACCCGAGCGTCGCAATATTTGTAGACGATATATTCGTACAACATAAAATGTTCAATTTTGGCTGGTCTGTATAAAATGTGACGTTAAACCCGAGTTGACGTTACAGCCGATGCCGTTATAACCAAGTTCCACTGTATATTGTTTGTTTTACGTAAATTATTAACATTAATTATTACTAATACCCTATCAAACAAAGAAAACTCTCTGACCAAAGGCAATTTTAAGAGGGGATTGTTAAGGGATGTTTCCCGGAGCTCTGTGCCTCATGTATACATTGGTAACCTCAGACGATGTAAAACTCCTATCTACTCTTATAGAAACTAGGTCCCTGTGACGTCACGTGGAGTGGCATCGCATGGGCGCCAATCTGGCTGTTTTCAAATGAGGATAAAAATGGACCATTGCCATTTGTCTAAACCGCTTTTTCTAAAACGAAATAATTTGTATATTTTGAATACACTAATGGTGGGTAACGAATTGCAATCAATGCTTTTCGTTTTCTTTGATGAAGGAAACTACCCTATTACAACAATGCTATCGCCACTAAAAAGAAGCTCTCAATGAGTCTGGGAAGCACACTTAAATAACAGAATAACTGCATAAATAATAATATATTGTTTGTTTTACGTAAACTATGAACATCACAAGACATTTAAGAGAAAGTTTGAATTATCTGTGTTTTCCGATTATTCGTGCAGTCTCTCCCCATCATCAGTCCAGATAATCGGGAGTATGATGTATATTTATTCTGTCCACCGGGAAAGTGTAAAATCATTCATTGATTGCATATTCTTCTCTTTCAGGCTTGCCTTGTGTCTGCCTGTGGTTCTCCCATAGGCATTGGAACTGATATTGGGGGCTCCTTGAGGATGCCTGCATTTTTCTGCGGAATATTTGGCCACAAACCTACTACAGGTAATAATCAAATTTTGCTTTTTTTATTACAGTGGAAGCCCGGTTTAATGAGTGCTCATAATCCCTTGGAAATTACTTGCGAAACTGAATGCTTGTTGTATCTGAAGGTGTTGAATAAACTCACTGCAGTCTTATAATCATTCATATTTACACTTATTCCTTTGTTTCAATAGTATTTAACAAAGTTAAACAGGTATAGAGACATTATCAGGCGTAATCTAGTTGGTTATCAACATATTTGAAGAAAGAAATTGGGGGGATTTTCAATTTTATAAAATATTAAATCCTCCAGTTTTGGTGGTTTTATTCCCATTCTTATATTTTTTTGATCGCCGAGGAAAGCTGTAAAAACAGCATAACTAGTCGAAATCAGTGTGTTTAGTATGTGGTGGAAGTTTTTGGATAATTTTGTGAATACATCATGCTGACAATATTGGTTTTGTCTAGTTTTTGAATGTTTAACCAGTGCGTCAGTCAGTTGGAAAAATTAGCCAAAAGGTTCACTGAATACTGCATGATTCGGTGGTTGAAGATATTTCTCCCCATTGGAAATGTAGTCAGCTTTCGTCTTTTACATCACACCGTTTATGGGCAGTCCTACAGAAGACTTCTGTCGAAAAAACCACTTGAATAGTGCAGATTCCATTTAAGGATGTTCCCCTTGCTGCAAATATTTCTGGCTGCTAGGTGTTCCTAGTTCCCTGAGACTGACTAAACTCCACCCCTTACCCTCAACCGATTTCTCCGTTGCCGTGTGATTGGGCACATCGAGTCGACAGGATGGTAGTATAAGTTTCTCAATTGCTCTCTTCTGTTGAATGGTGAGGCCCCATGAGCCCTCTGCCTTGGATTGTACCTAAAGGAGCGGTAACATTGAGTTCACCCCTCTATAGTCTGAGAGTATTTTGGAGAGCGATTGCGATGATATAAATATTTTAGTTGATGTACAAAATCTTCAGTTCCTCTGAAAAAAATAACTTTGGGTGGTTTACATACCTACGGTGAAAGCACTGCATGGGAACGGATTAGCGAGAATGCAATTGATGTGTTGCAGAATTTGGAGGTGAATATTATTTTTAACAGTTTGTGTATATGGGAACTTTTAATCATTGCCAAGAGATTCAAAGCACTTTTTAATTGTGCTTGAATAGTATTTAGGCCCTGAGGGTAACCTGCATCTAAGTTAAGCCATTCATTTAAACAAATTTAAGGGATTACGCAGAAGTGTGTTACAGTTTTGCTGATATGATGTGAAACTTCATACTCCTACATACTTCCACTACATACACTCCTCCTCCTAAATATGTAAATTTCATATCTACTGGACACCATTCAATTTTTGTTTAACTTTTACTTCTAGGTCTCATACCACTCAAAGGACTGAATCGGAGAAGTGGTAATGAAGTCAAGTCAATGGTTGTTGCTGGCCCTCTTTGTACCCACAGTGAAGACTTGATCCCTATTTTGCGTACATTAATTGGGGATAAAGCAAAACTGTTGAATCTGGATGCTGAGGTATGATCATTGTTCCTAAAAGGCTTACTGAACATAAAAGTTCTCAGTGTCTTATGAGATGCATGTATTTTGAAAGTAGCACAATGGAGTCATTAGCTTGTTCAATTTTCTAAAAAAACTATTATAGCCTTTCATTCAGCCTGCTGTGTTAAGAACTGGTTGAGATATGTGTGTCATCTTTGGGGCTTTTCGTGTTACAAACATGATTCTATTTACGTTGTAGATTCATTTTTTTATTCTAAATGTCTTGCTATGAAGTGAGTCATTTGACTCCATCAGGTAATTTAATTTTAAAGAGTACAACTCAATTAACTACTCATTCAAATCAATAATGTTTGAATAAATTATGATATCTCTGTATTAGTATATTTTTGGTTGGATGTACCAATGCTGTTTTGCTTTCAATGCTTAGATAAGTACTTTTGAATGTGAAGCAGCAGATAAAACAGAACAGTTGTTTTACAAGGTGCGTTTCATAAAAAATGCAACGGAAATCATAAAAAATCATTATTGAATGCATTTGTATAAATAATAAAAAATCTTCAAAATAGCGCCCTCTTGCATCAACAAACTTCTAGAGGCATTGTTTCCATGCCTGGAAGGCCTTTACCGGAATGTCTTTTAGAGCCGAGGTAACATGGGCCTGGATGGTTTCAATCATGTCCCAATATTTTCCTGTCATGGCTCCTTTCTACTGAGAAACCAAAAAAAGTCAGCCGAACTCAGGTCAAGATTGTAGGGAGGCTGGGGAACCAATTGGGTGTGGGCCCTGGTCAGGATGTCGTTGACAATGAAGGTGCTGTGACTCATTGGGCGTTGTCCTGATGAACTTTCCACACAACGTCGATGTTTCTTCGGTAGCTTATGACCCTCCTTTTCAGTCTTTTGAGGTCTTCCAAGTAGAAAACTGAGTTCACTGTGGTCCCAGTTTGTACGAATTCGTAGTGGACAATACCCCTGACATTAAAAAAAAACAATTAGCATGGTTTTGATTCTGGTTGGATCCATGAATGACTTGTGCCATTGTAAAACTTGTGATTAGGAGAAGAAATCCCTCCCAAAAGCCTGCTAAATTAATGGATACGTTTCAGTGGTGGATTTCCTGAGTTTAACACAAAATTTGATAACATACCATTGTTTAACTGAACAACTCATTGTGCTGTGTTGCATGAACCCAAAACAGGGTTCATGGGATTGTATGTCCTGACTCTCTGGCAGCTCGCAGCTAAGTGAGACCGGGTGTGTTTTGAAGTTAACATACCCCTCCACCTAGCCCAGTAGGTTAGAACACAGTACAGCAAACTGTTGCATCAGGAAAAATCAGGTTGCACTACTTATGGAACGCACCATCTACATAAGATGGATGAAAAACCCATGGAGAACATATCCTCTCAATTTTCTTTGGTCTCTCTCATTCTTCAGAGTGTAGCTCCATCTTATTTCATTTGAGAGAACTATTTATTTTATGTGAAATTCATGACTAGGTATGGCATACTACAAAAAGAAAGTGAATGCTGCGGGTTTTGTTTCCTGTGAGGTTATTTGCTGATTTGCAAAATAGCATTTAGTTTTTCAGAGTCAATGTGGGTATGATTTTATATGCAAGCTGAGTATTTATTGGGGTTACTCATTTTGTGTAAATGACTTTTTTGGCAAAATAAACATAGGAAATTGGGTAACTCGTAAACATCAATACTGTAACTGCATTGATGACTGGGATTATTTTATGTTTTGATTTCGTGGGTATTGTTGGAGTATCGGACAAAGTTCAATATTACTACAACAGATGAATGGGAGAACATTTGATGATAAAATTTATATCTTTAGAAATGCAATTATTTAGTATTGCAGTTCAGTTTTCTTTCATATCCACAGTGGAAAGTTGTATGCAATATCGAATCTGATGCCCTCTCTTATATTCCTTTATTTGAAATTAACATTAATATTAAGTGTTTGCATCATTCTTCACTCATTTCCTGCTAGTTGATTGGGTATTAAAAATATGAATAATTTAACAACAGTTAACTTGATGCCTAAAATATTATGAAATTGTTAAGAATGAGTACAGATTTCTTTAGAATTTTTGTTTTGGGATTCCATTTTCAGTTCCTGCAGTATTCCACATGCCATTCAACTTCTCTTTTAGAGATGGTGCTATGAAAATCAGTTTTACACAGTTTGACTTTGTTTATTAATTGTAAATTTTATTTTACTGAAATTACTATAGTGAGTTGTTATGATGTCTCTTTGTGAGCAGGTAAATCCTCTAAAATTGAAGTACTACTACATGCTGGATGACAGTGCAACTCCCGATGGCTTGAGTGGAGATCTTCGCTTGAGCATGGTTCACCAACAACTGAAAAGGTCCATGCTGAAGGTTGTTTCTTACTTGAAGGACCAAAACGCATCAGTTTCAGAGGTACCTATTTGCTGTTACATTTCATTTGATATATGTGCAATTTTGGGTTATGTCATATGAACATTGATTTCTTGTTGGAAACTACTTTTTTATGACAAAATTATTTTTTGGCTATATAAAGATAGGGGTTTGTTGATTGAAAGTATTCGAGATACTTCATATTACAATCAGTATTCTTATCAGTATCATTATTATCAGTATTATTACTCATGGGAAAATTGTTGGAAAATGATGAAAATTAGGTGAATTTCTCTAGAGGGAGAGCTTTCAGGCTTAATCTTGTAGAATTCTGATCATTTATCATTTATATATCATTTATTTAAAAATTTCTGAAATTTTTCTACAATTGCCAGTTATTTTTATTTATTGATGTGTTTTTCCGTATTGTCAGAAGTTCATCTGTCTCATTGCACTGGGTGGCCAGTTGTGGGATAGGGACTGACTTCATAATTTAAATGACTGGCGGTACATATGTTTCTTCAGATTTAATCTTCTGTAAACTATTTGGTAGTTTGTTAGAGGTTACTCTTATTTTACATCAGTAAAATTAGCTACCCTTACTCTCCATGTTTTTTAAATTGCTTACTAAACTCTTTCAAGGTTTGGATCTCCAAGATGAGGTATGGTTTGCGACTTTGGAGGTATTGGATAAGCCAGGAACCAGAGAAATTTGCCAGGGAATTGGCTGATCGGGAGGTAAGACAGTTCTGGATTAAAATATTTTTGAAATTAAGAGGCATTGTTTCCAAGCCTCAGGCTGTTGATGATTGCAGGAAAAAATATTCTGTGCTTCTCTGTACCTTCTCGGAATTAATTGTACAGTATCATCATCATCACTGGTCAACAATCCTAAGATTGGTTTTACACAGCTCTCCAGTCAGTTCCTTTAACATGTTGTGTATGTATGGCGAGAATTCTCGTGAATGAAAGTATCGTAATGGTTAATTAGGTAAAGTCATATTAAACGTTAGCTTCTTAAACATGTGAAAATCAAAGACAGTTCCCCCACCTTGCCACATATTCTCAATCTCAACACCTCTACTAAATAACATCGTTCCCCTACATTTAAGTACCCCGATACACAACGTGTTAACATATAAACTTTTCAAATCAAGACCAGAAAGTATATCAAGCATATTTATGACAAACCTTCATTATTATAATTGTATTATTACTATGAAACTTTTTCAGGGTGAAATAAATGTTTGGACTGAATTGCCAAAGAAAATTCTGGGGATGAGTGATTTCAGTCTTCCTGCCATGTATCGATTAGTTGATGATAAGCTGCCAAAGGTGAATGAGAAATGGGCCAGGGAAACTACTGCTGCATTACTGAATGAAGTGACAGTGAGTATTAAAATTAACTATACTATTGCTCATTAACCTGTTAAGAAGATGGAGTTCTAAATTAAATATTGTTACATTCACTTTATAAGTGTTTTTTTGTCAGACTTTTTTTAATGCTGGTAATATCAATACTGCAGAATTCCTTCCGAGTACTTGATGCTCATTAAAAATTGATCTCAATGCAAAATAACATGGAGTTCAAGTGTTGGATTACAATGTTCTGTAGTAGTGCGACGTTTAATATTTTTGCTTAAATATTTCTTGCACCAAATTTTCGTATAAGTCCATCATTAAGGGAAGTTACTTGCTTTCTAACTTATTGTAATATTTTCGTCAGCCAAAGCAATGTGACAAGTAGTGAGATAATTACAGTTGCTCTTTCAGCTTATGAGCATTCCTTGCTCTCATATGCAATGAGACATATATGTGGTGTTATGTTGTACATGCAGAGAATTTCATCTGGTAGGCCTCCGAAAAAAAATTAAGATGTTTAACCCTCAATTTTTTCCATATCGATATCATAAAATTTGGTATACATATTGGTAAATACATTAAAAAGGAACGATGTACTATGCATTCATAGTATATCCTCTGTTTGGTGTTTTTCCTTTCATCCATTTTTTCATTCATAAAAAATATTAAATGCAGTGTTGAATAAATTTATTTCCAAGGCCTAATATCATGTATAACTCCTAAAACTTACTTATCTGCATACATTCCTTAATTTGTAGAGATAATTTCAGTGGCGGCTGGTGGTAATTTATCTAGGGTGTGCATTATAGCAGATATAGGATGATTTAATTATATTATGTTAATCCTAATCCATGAGCGTCTTATTTCGTCGTAATAGAATACATAGCAAGCAAAACATATCACTGGTACACTCTATCCTTAAAATTGCATGAACAGAAATAATATTAGCATGTATGAAAATAATTATTCTCTACACACCTTTACAAGTGACGGTCGTTGAAATTCATTCTCTTTTCCTTACACCCTATGAGGAAGTAGTATAGAAAACGGATATACAGATGGCTCTGTAGACGGACTAGGATCCTGGGCGCAGGTAGTGTAGGTGGCGGCTACACCACTACACTACCTGCTAGTCAGTCACCAAAAACATGCGCGTGCGCATTCGCATGGTTTTGAGTCTGCTCCCATCGCCCCTTTGAACAGCACATACCCCCGCTTACCTCGTCCCGCCAGAGCTCCCTCAAGCTATCGCACAGACCGAAAATGCGCCCGGCATGATGCCATGGGATCGCACACTTGTAGAGCGGTGAATTCGAAAAGGAGATAGCTGTAGCGTTCGGAGGCTCATGTTTCTTGCATATGCAGACAGTACTTTTATCCTTCGCGTTGCAGAGGAATAGTTTTCTTTTATAATTTATTCATCTTTGGGTGTGCACTTGCTAACATGCGTATACGCACGCGCCGCCACTGGATAATTTACACAGCTATCAGTGATAAACCTAGTCAAGAGCTTGTGTTTCGCTAAGATGTATTGCTGGTTGTGGAGTAAGGGTCTCGTAAACAATGAAATAATATCAGAAATCAAGTATATACCCCATAAATGAGGAATTATGTTGATATGATGTGTGATGATATGTGTAATCTTAGGATGGGGGAGGTATTTTCTCAATCGTCTAAGTATGATCAATGGCATTACAGTAGACTCTCATTAATACGAACAACGTTATTACGAAGTTCTCATTTTTACGAAGCAAATTGTTGGTACCGAAGAAAAGGCTAGTCCAATTTATAGCAAAGAAATGTTATTACGAAAATTTAGTGATTATGAAATTATGAATCTCATTCCCGCTCCCAGCAGTTATAAAAGAAATTAAGAAAAATTTTCACTGATAAGCAACGGCATTTAGGTGTGTATACACTATGCTACATTTAAGTTCTCCTTGTGCACTGTACCCTAGAGCTTCAATCATGGTTCTTTCTTCAGTAGGAGATACTTCAGTATCCAAGCAACATCATAAAAAGAGCATCATTCCTGTTGAATAATGGTGACCCACTCATTTCCGTTCATAAATTGGCCGTATGATATGTCCTCATCTGACGAACAGTCGACTTTTAGATGTACGAACATTCGAAAAATTCAAGTGTGCCCCAAATTTCAAATTTAGCATCTGAGGGGTAGGCCGATGCGTCACGGTGTGGTGTAGAGGAACTTCTCTTTGGGCACTGTCTGAACAAAGTATCAATGAATCCGTTGTGAAGTCAGGAACTGTTCAGCATTTTTGCCCGTTCTTCTTTCCCGTGGACAGGGAATTTTCTTCGGCCCTAGCCAAGTCGCATGTGCAGTTAGATCAGTTCGTCACAATCACGAGTTAATGCAAAATTGTAATTAAGTGTTGCAAAATGCAGGATAACCACACTTTTCCATGCCTTGCATAGGTTTATCAAGGTATGAACAAGGCCTCAGGACACATCTTGTTCGTATCAAGGACTCACCGTATTTGTGCGTAATTTAATCACGTATAACATATTCATGACTCTGAAGCTAACCAGCAGTGTGACTATAAGTACGGGGGGATTGAAGAGACAAGGTATTTTGGCAAGGTATGTTTTTTTACGAAGTTAATTATTACTACCCTACGGTTTTTAGGTCCTGTGAACTTCGTAATAATTACAGTTTACCGTATTGAATCTGTCCGGGTAGTTCTATTTCTATTTATACTCCGTAACCTACCTGGATACTGACTGCCATCTCGTTACTCATGTACCAGTGTTTCAATGCAGTTGAAACCCTCCCATCATTCATAATGACTAGGTAAATTGCCCTTACAATTAAAGAAATCTTTGTAGTTTATTTGTCACTCCTTTCATTCAGCTAATGATATAGAAATTCTTAGTCCGTTAGACCTTCCATTATCTGATCGCTATGTTGTGAGGTTAATTTTATTATTAACTTTATCTTTTTATTTTCCTCTAGACTTTACTTGGTGATGATGGAGTGCTTCTATATCCCAGCCATCCATTCCCTGCATTCTATCGAAACTCGTCCCTCCTCCGGCCATACAACTTTTCCTACACTGCTGTCTTGAACGTGTTGAATTTTCCCGTGACGCAAGTACCCCTGGGCCTAAACAGGGATGGCCTCCCTGTTGGCGTTCAAGTGGTCGCTGGCCCTCATAAGGACCACCTTTGTTTGGCTGTGGCTAAGGAGTTGGAGAAGGCGTTTGGAGGATGGGTCCCCCCTTTCCAGTCCACATGATATTGTAAATCTCGTTGAAATTGTGGTAACGGTGTTGCATGATGGTGGAGTGGGCTGACCATCTCACGCTCTTGGAAAACTGGTGGAAGTTTCTTGTATGTGTGTCAAAGTAAGTGGCTGCATTTGGAGCCATATTTTTTAACTAATGTTAGCTCAGGCACCCTCCTCCAAGCTCGGTGGTAGCTTGCGTAATGTGATGGTGACATTATTATTTATTTGATACCAACACTATTTATACAGCAAGATTTTTATATGTTCTAGTTGTATTCATGTGGTTTGGAATAAATTTAACTTTATTACCAAATATAATATAATGGGGAAAGTATTAAACAGGCTGTTACATTGGCTCAGGATAAGGTAAGGAATGGTATAACTGTTTGTGGGATGTAATGGCTTTCCATAGTTCCTATCTGCATTTCTCTCTCTCTAGTGACTTTGAAATAGAAGCAGTCATGACCTACTATTGAAAGTATAGTTCCTAGGAAAATTTCTTATATAAATTCCTGTGTTTTATGGTTATAAGTTCATGGTTTAACTTTGGAGCATTTTAATGTACTTTTTATATTTTATCTCTCTTTATTTTTACTGCATGTAAGCAACAACTGGTATGTATTTCAAAGCCTGTGCTCTCTGCTTATTGTGACTTAAGCTTCTGTTTGTCTCCCTGATGTATCTGCTACCAATGGCTGCTGTTAAAAATTGTTAATTTTTGTTGCTGTTATTTCCTTTTTGGAGTTTGTTAGGAAATTATTTATTTTGCCATATTTTGAAGCATTTCATATTCCTAAATATTGAAACTGACATGTCATAATGCTTAAGTTATTTTTATGTGAACATTTGCATGCTATTTGATCAATTAATCCAGTGGATCGTACTGGGACAATAGAATATGAATATGCTTTATTTCATCTGAGGAATTCATTTGGCTTTCATTTTTTGTACTTTTATTTGATCATGGTAACAGCCGATGTATTGCTAGGGCAAATTATTGCTCCCTATATCAAAGCTTTTGCTTGAGGAGTTTGCTGTAGATAACAAAGAACACATGCGTCATGAGTTTTCCCGGTGAAAATCAAACAACCTCCTTAAAACCATCTCACAAATGGGCTCCTCTGGTGAAAATATAAGTTGTGTGAGATCAGTGGTCTCGGTTGATTTTGGGACCTAATGCTTCCTTGGTGAGGTGTATAAGGTGGTGTATTTGTTTGAAAACATGATTGAAGATGCGTGTTGAATTTAATTTACATGGGTAATATTTCCCTTTTGTATGCAGTTTGTGTCAGATGTGGGAGGTATAAGCTATTTGGAACCTGTGTTACATCCTATTATTCCAGTTTTCTAACAGTAAATGATTATAGGGCTCTCTCTCAAATGGTGGAAATGAAATCAATGCTATTACTAATGTATTTTGTTATTTTATCTAAAACACAGTATTTTATATTTGGTTGTAATAAAATTGAACAATTTGATGATTTTTTCACTCGATCATTTCAGTCAAACAATCATCACAACTACTATTACTCAGTAATGAGTTTACATTTGTTATTTAAGCCCATATTTCTATATTATTCATGTTTGTCTTAACAAGGATCTGGCTTCCCTGTGGTCTCCTCACATTGGTCTCAATAAGTTATCATCTCCTGGAGTGAAAAGTTTTTTTTTCTTCACCATGGGAAATGTAACATTTTGTCGAGGGTTGAATGCTTGTGCCTCCTTTTCATCTTCTGAGTGGCTTTCTGAGCATACCTGGCTGTCTAGTGGTTCAGCAATCATTCCCAAGTGCTTCTGTCCACTCATTAAATACTTTTTGATTCCCCTCTGTTCCTTGCTATGGACCTCGGGCAACTGGATCCTGGAATCCATGGTTAGCGGAGTGTATTTAGAGGCAGATGCCAGCGGCCTCCCAGGTTTCTTTGTTGCTCTGTGGAAATTCCCCACCATGTTTTGACCAATGGGCGAAGAATCAGCCCCGTAAGATCGGAAGGAAGCAATTGAGTTCTCTTTCTCCAGCTCATGTAGTTTCTGAAAAACAGTTAATCTCATTTTGTGCGTATAATTCATAATGAGTGGTGGTGGCTAAGTTACAAGGTATTTGACTCACTTTCTGATATATGGACATGTTTGCAGCCACCCTTTCCCTCAAGTTCTTGTTCTCCATGGTTGCCGATGCCAGCAGTTCATTCGACTTTTGGAGTTTCCCCTCGTACTGAGGAATAGAATTTTTAAAATGAGCTTTATCCTAATAATTTTTGAATTTCATCATGGAAACTTAGAATTAGCATTGCTACTGTGAGCAATTTAACACTCCCATGCAGTGAAGAGTCAAATGATATCACATATGTACAATGCATACTAAACAAACAATAGGACTTGCATCATGAAGTAAAAAAAAAGAAAATGGGGAAAAAAGGGGGAATGGCCGAGGCTGCGAAAGATCTCGAGGAATCTATCTAAAACCAAAGGAGATCCTTATTACTCTTTGAAGTATAAATAGCATGATCATTGCCTGAGTGTAGTTCAGTGCACCAAGAGATGCCTGAAGTGATGCACTCGGTTGTGACCAAGCAGATCCAAAAGGTTACCCAGCAATGTTTTTAGTTTTTTCCACAATTTTCATAAATAAAGACTGATGATTAACTGGAGAAAGTTAATTCCTCTCCACCCTTCATGCTTTCCATGTATCTAGATTGATGGAGAAAATCACAATTGCATTTTTGTTAATTCTTCTATGTAAGGTCTACTTTTTGATGGAGTGAAATTCATTTCAGTTTCCAGTACTCAATGAGTAAATGAAGCATCATTCATAAGTATTTTTAATGTGAACAGATCAAACACCAGCCTCCCACAGAGCCAAATGACCTCTTCTGTAGCACAAAGGTTACTAATATGGTGATGCATTGGGGTTTCCAATAGAGTCAGTTTTTTTACCATCGCCATGAAAGAGGCAGCTTGAATTAGATCTATTTTTTGTGAATAATGCTATAAATCATTAACATCAATCATATTTATTCGATAAACACAGTTATTTCTATGTTTAGGTATCTCTATCTGTTTTATAACGTACTAAGGGTACCCTGGCAATAAAGGTGGTGGTCTCCGTAGTACAAATATTGAAGTCCATACTATAGCTACTTTTTTTTACCAAAAATTTTAGCTTTGTCTTTAACAGCCTTCTGAGCAAGAGCTAGATTTTCGAGTCAACCTAAATCATGCAATCATCTTTCCATCCCTTAGTGAGACTTAGCATCAGTGATAGCTCAAATGATAAGCCGTCTTTGCACAGCTTGACTGCTTTGCTGCATTATTTGCAAATCCATTTGTTTATTCTGGTTCTGTCATTGCTAAGCATTAGCTTATATTAACTAATACTGAAAAGACAATAGCAATTAGCTTATTTCTACTGTCTTTGCTTAGCACTGCTGATTATAATTGGACTAAATACCCCAGTTGAATGTACAACTGTTTTGCAACTAAATGTGCGTATGCAACCGACAACAATGTGTCAACATAAGCCCAAAAATTTGAAATCACTATCTAATTTGATACCTCCACTGCAAAAAGGCTCAAAAATCGCCCACTGAATCATATCCACTAATCTAGTAGCCCAACAATTCGAATCCGCTCAGCTGGCAGTGTGCCGAGCATAACTGCTCACCTCTTATTCTCCAAGCTTGAAGGTGAGCGTTTATGCTCCGGACACTGCCAGCTGAGCAGATTCGTATGGCTGGGCTACTAGATGAGCGGATTTGATTGGGTGGGCGATTGTTAGGTGTTTTTGCAGTGGAGGTATCGAATTGGTTGTGAGCAACCATGTCTCAGGTTATGAAATAATATCAGTCACATGGGTGCATAGAGCTATAAATGTTTTCATCCTTTACCTTTAAGTGCGTTTGATAATTTCTGTGCTTTGACATTCATGATAAGTAGAGTATTGTGCCTCAGTGAGTTTAATATTAAGTGACCCTATTAAATAATCTAAATAAAACTTTCGGACACCTCCAAACGATATCTTTGCTGTCTCCCTTGGCTTAAGTGTTGACTATCATACACTGTGCATTTGTGAATTTTGCACCAATAATGCTGATTTCTGAGTCAGATGCTTTTGAACTGAATCCCTGAATTGACAATAGGCATGTTTCCGTCTTGGATAGTATTACTTCTTTCAAGCAGAGATTTGGTCTGCATAAGTTACACGCTGTGTGAACAGAGGTCTTATATAGGCTGATATTGGTCAGCCTCAATAAGGTGTAGGTAAGAAATTGTAATTGAAGAGTTAGGTTAACATCAACTGTCTCTCATTACCTCAGCTATCAGTATATTCACTTGCTCATCTCTTTCTTGTTTTAAAGCTTCTAATTTATTTGCGATTTCCTTGTAACGTTGGTGAAATTCCTGCTGATTCTGTTCAAGTTCTCTCTTGACAGCTATTACTGTAAAAAAAGAAACCTAAATGAATTAGAAACATGGTCTTTAGATATATTTTATCTTTAGTTAGGGACTTAACAGAGGGCCCTGGGCTGAGTTCTTTAAAAACCACCTGAGCGTCAAGTACAATTTTTACTTTTAATTCCAATGGAAGGTCATAGAGCATGATGTATTTGTTGGTGAAGATTGTTTAATTTTTATCAAGTCATATATCGAATATAAAGTAAAATCCTTCAATTTGAATTGTTACCATTTCTTGAGATTGGTCAACAAATTCACATTGGGAAGAGAATTCTGTACCTGGTGACTTCCTATGATTGACTAAAAAAATGTACTTATTCATCTTTTAAGAACTCAACTTTATTCAAAATGCTGTTTAAGTGACAGTACAAAGAAAAATGTTTTGTCAGAAGTTACTGTTGAAATTAGTAATCCCTCCCTGCAATCCATAATGCATGTGAAGGAAGAGATTTTAGGCAAGTTTAACCCTTGGACTTATTTGACACTGCACTACTTCAGTTCTTTCAAGATTTGAAAGTAATATTCCTCATATAATACGGGTGATATGCTTACCTTCATCATTGGATTCCTTCTTAGTTTTCTTTATCTCAGATGAATGGAATTCTTTCAGGTTTTCCACGTCTTCTTTGTGTTCTTTAACCATTAATTCCAACTTCTGAAAGATTTAACCTAAGTGTCATTTCAGAGATAGATTTCCCAATCAAATCATAATTTAATGACATACCTCTTGTAGATCTTTGTTTATGTTTTTCAATTCTTGGTTATGAGTAGTCAGTTTGATGTTGTCATCTTGGAATGCAAAGGGATGTATTCATTGAAAACATAATCAATTAGCTACTTTGTATTCCATTATTATCATAATATATATCTTTATGTAGGTATTCACCAATCAAGACTGGTTGGAAGGCAAGAGTTGGGGACTGAATTAAGATTTATTTACCTTTCACACCAATTAGATCATCTATGATCTCCTGCTGTTGATTTAAAAGATTGTGCATTGAATTGTCCTTGTATCTTTCAGAACGTTCATAATCTTTGGCAATTCGTAGCTCTTCATGAAGTATTTCAATTTTCTCATGCATTTCTCGATGAGACTTGTGAATTTCTAGATATGCCTATTAGCGATATAATGTTCAAAAATGTTAGTTGCCGAGAGTCAGAATGTAAGGGAAAGTACGATGGATATTTGTAAATTTAAATTATTAATATTCCTAACATCGCTCTCGAATCAATAGAATGGATTACGAGAAAACTTATGTCGCATGGATTTTTTTCTAACAAGTAAACTTTCAGAACTTGGCCTACAGTCAGCGCAATGATTGAAGGCCAAGTTAGACCACATTAATGATTTACGATAGCGGAAGTCTTGGAGCAAATTTTAAAACTGGAATAAATAAGAGCGGTAATCTTGTTGTCAACTCGAATAATTCCTCATTGCCTGCTGAAACAATAAACATTGGTGAACATTTCAAATAAAGCGAGAAACACAAATGATTGTTACTCTCATACGTAATGTCGAGGAAACTTTAAGTGTATATATATATATATATATCATCAAAGTGAGGTTCTTACCTCTTTCCAATGAATATAATCTTTGATGAGATCACTTAGATCGTCGCTGATCCCAAATTCTTTCTCCATTTTCATCGAAGTTGTTGATTACGCGATTACGCAATTGGAACAATTGAATAGCGTTAAAATAGGGAACAACAGCCACCTGTTGATCGTTGTGTGCGCACCTTGCCGTTCCATGTGTCAAAGTAAATAATATATTGCTGCATTCACGTTTTTTTGGGGTTATTTCAGCTCCAGTTCATTTAAATCGTTGTGGTGAATATCAGTCCTCAGAGTAACTTATTTTGTAAATGCGCGCCATGCACTACGGTGTTTCTAGCCAATCCCAACCTGTGTAGCCGCCTCGTTGGACTGCATTTTAAAACGTTTCTTATTTGCTTATTTTATTCCATTTCTCTGTATTACGTAAATATTCAGTGAGAATGATTTAGATCCTCAATAATTTCCATGGTTATATTATTGTAATAATGGTATGATGCATTATACTTAAAAATATTTTCAAATTATCTTACGTCCGTCCGAAGAGACGTTCGCAAAATATTCCTTAGTTTCAATATTTTCCGTACCTCAGGCTTGATCTAATGAGCCATAATTCACAACTGTGTAAAAAAATAATTTTTTCAATAGCTACGCGTACTTAAGGCAGAGGTTTACCTCACCCACTCAAAAATATAGGCATTTTTTCGCTTTAAGATGCAGCAGGAGCTTTTTAAATGCAAAAACATGGCGGTAAAACCGATGTGGGATATTGTAATAAAAATAATAATAAATCCGGACATGCAATTTCGAGTTCATACTGTGCTTTTACATGTGTTTTGAAATTTTATGGGTCAAGCAATGCCAAAAATAGTTGTATTTTTTCGTTCTCGTCTACAAGTGTTATCATCGTCGAGGTAGGATATAATTTGATTCCGTACATTTAAGCTCATAGACTTATAATGCAGCTCTGGTGAATTTACTCATGTCAGGGCTCGCCAAAACCTTTGAACAATATACGCGTTTGGAAATTCACAGGTCTTAGAAATTGGTGTCTTCTTTAATTATCGCATCTGCAATTGAAATTTGGAATCATCTAATCTCAATTTCTCGTTTGGATACTATTATCTTCTACGATGCGTTATATTTTGTGAAAGAAATGGCCTTAAAATTTATCTCCCAATTTAGATGGCCGTACATTTTCCAAGTTATTATCATCCAAGTATATATTCCTACCTCTTTATTATCATCGGGTAATGAATAATTTGTTGTGCTAGTTGTATTCAGCAGAAAAATCTTTTGTTTAAATTGAAGGTATCCGCGATTATGTTCTTTACTGAAACAACGGTATTGAGTATCATAGTTTCGTACCAAACTGAGTGCGAGTTTTTACTGGACCAGAACCATTCTTCGACTTCTCGCTGAAGTGAGGCAATTTTTACGTTCTCATGTGAAAATTTATAATTTTTGATTTAAATATGACATTATATAATAAAATATTTAATTGAAAAATGCAAATTTAGACGAAATTGGTTTTTATAGCCTGTGTTAATTTTTTATAGCGAGGTTCGTTCATATGCGCCCATATTTTCTTGTCCGACATTGGGCCGGTGTATCAGGGTAGGCGGTTTTCAGGGTAAAGAGCGGCCAAAACCAATTGAGGGTTCTTCTAGTTACTTTTAGGGGTTTCCGTTCTTCTTCTTGGATGGGAAATAAGCGCGGTAAGCGAGCACGGTCTGATAAATCTTCTCGTTTCGGGAAAACACGCAATCAGTCAAGCGGTCTGAGCTCTTACTAGTGTGTCTGCATGTACTACCCCATGTGTGTGTGGCCCTAAAATAGTCGCGGACCCTGTTGGAGCCGTCCGTTTTCTCGAGATGAAAAAAAGGAGTGGAAAGCAAAGTCTCGTTTGGGGCAGCGGGTCAGGATGGTCATAACTCACCCCGATTCGCTCCGGCGTCAACTCTCTGTCCACCCACGCCCATCACAACCCCTGCCAGAAAGGGAGAGAGACACCATGGTAAGATACGTGGACGCCCAAAATGCAGTCCCTTCGTCCTCGTGTCTATTCCCTACATCGTAGTCTGCCGGCGTGCGGACCGCTAGCAATGCGCCGCCATACAAACAATTCAAGGCGAAATAAATCTCAGACGTTTTCGTCGAACTAGTTGAAGGAATTATTCACGAGTTCTCCACCGGGTCAGTTCATCATAGATTTCAGAATTTACCGGCGAATGGCTTAGGTGAATTCTTTTCGGGTGTTAAACTGGGTCAGATGTTCCATGCTTGCTGGCATTTCGCTAAAGTTCTTTTCTAGCCTAAGGATGATAGGAAAGAACTCCTGATGGTCTATGTTGGACGACGTTGGAGACCTAATAAGAACTAAAGCGAACGTCAGCCAACATGGACCATCTGACCCGATTTAACACCCGGAAATAATTCAACGCGGGTCAAATTATCGATGGCCGACGTTTTCATACTGGGCTCGGCCATGGCGTGCTAGTTCTGATGACGATGTTCGAGTCGAGCATCGAAACATAGGTCACGAATAATTTGGCCTGGTGGAGTACCAGAGAAAGACTTCTTGAATTCGAAATGATTCGGTATCAAAATTTTCTCTTTCTTAGGCTCACCGAGTAATATATTGATGGGATTTAAAACCTTTGTTCGCAATGCACGTAATAACTTCAATGTGAATGAAACACCACATGCATGCACGTGCATGTTATTTTCCTTTTCTCTAGATTATCATGGAGTGGACTCTTAAGGTATTGGATACTGTATGCTAACGAAAAATCATCCACAACCAAACACCCATATGGTAAATCGCTCGTTACCTAGTAGATTTAGATTTATAGCTCTGCGTTTAATCCTTAATACTTATTCGGCCGATACTCGATGGAATTCCATGACATAAACACCATTGAGCACTTTGTAACACCAATTCCGTAATTAACTAATATATTTGCCTGACCGGTTTCAACATATAATATGTGCTATAATCGAGTACTCATGCCTTGATTAATGTTATGGGCCCCCTCAAAGTACAAAATCTCTTATTTCCTTCACCGCGACAAATTAGCAATCGCTTTGGAATTAAATGCATTGAATTCATTATCCTGATTTCCTGCTCTAGGATGCGAAGATTTATTGACCAGAGGAACAGTCAGTATTATGAGTGCAACATTCAATCGTCAGATTAAATCTTACTGATAAATTGCGTAGGTAACCAACAACTGCGGTGGAAATGGAGAAAGAATTAGGGGTCATTGAAGATCTACGAGATCTCATCAAAATTATATTCATTAGAAAGAGATAAAAAACTCACTTTGATGGTATCTGCAAAAAAGTTCCTGGACATGACGCAGAAAAAGTATCAATGCCAGGCAGTGACGATACAGAAAAAACTCAAAGGGGAGAGGCAAAAGATGTCTTTAGCTACCTTTACTTTTATCGTAATATATAAATACGAGCGTGCTGCGCCCGCTCCCAGCGGGCTTCCCCCGCTCTTTTCAATGCAGGTCCACAGAGGGATAGGCGCGTTTCTAATTTTTAAATGTAGAAAAAAAGGCAGGGTCTTATGTACAAATTTAATTGGAATGTTCATGTACAAATTGAGGTCAGAGGACCTCTTTAAACACAACATTGGAAGTAATTACACTATCCTCTGTTAAACGCACATGATGACTCATACTTACGTATCAACAGGAGACTTGAATGTGGAATCAGCCGCATTTCGATAAAAGTAACTTTAAAGAATGCGAGATATTTTTGCAAAAGAACAAATGTATCAGTTTGTGCGCCGTTAACGTCAGGAATATTTACAGTTTTTTTAAATTGTTTCTTTTGTTTTTTTTTAATTATTTAAAACCAATTTTAGGAAACAATAGCAATATTTAGGAAGTAAGATATGCCGTCGCATGTTCTCTGATAAATTCTGTGCATTTTGGTACCTCATTTGCAGAGTTTGTTACGTATATGTTGAGAAAAAGGTATCTATACAGTAGAAATAATATAGAGGATAATCTAGTCACAAGCAAACTTTAAGAAAATTTAATTTAAACTGATTATGCACGTATATAAGACAGTGTGAACGAAACCCTTGGGGCGGGCTCGCGGGTTACACTCCTGTGACAGGGTCTATAAGCGCGAGCTTTTTACCTCTGCACCCAGAAGGGGGCGGACAGAAAGGAAAAGGGATTGGAGGCATCGCCGCGATGAGAGCCCGACGATACCTCTAGGGAAAGGACGGGGAAGGAAGGGAAGGGACGAGGAGTCCCGCACCGTCACAAGGCGGGCGGGCCCTACTATTAGCGAAACCAAGCATACGCAATTAATATTCTAACGACCTAGGAGGATCATTCTATGAGGGAGAATGATCCAACGATCAAATCGTTAGATTACGTATACAAGACAATGCCATCTTATGATAAAAAGAAGTCAAAGTTGTGGTTCTGCAATGTTCGGCAATACGGGAGGCCCTGCAAGGGAGGTGCACCCGCCAGGGGGGGAGTTTAGGTGCAACTAATACCGGGGTGTGTGGGAGTATGGAATACCCGCCAGGACAAGCGGTAGGTGCGAGATTAATAAACTGCGCAATTTTAAGATGAATGGTTCAAAATTGTGATTTTTACGGCTTTCTGAGTGATATTTTATTAATCATTACCCTATTCTATTTGTAACATCAATCCAAAGAAGTAAAGTGGATTAAACTTAAAAATTTCTCTGAGCTCTAGGGAGGGTTTTATCCCCCAAAACCCCCCCTCGCTGCGCCACTGGCACCCGCCATATGTATCCGCCTATCCGTATGAGTTGTGCCTAAACCCCCCCCGTAGCCTTAATTCCTAGCTGCGCCCCTGCCTGGAGCTACTCAGTGCTCTCCACCCTTCCTTCAATTTTACTTTGGAACTTGAAGGCGATTCAACCCAGTTCCTAGACCTTAAAGAAGCTATAAATTATTTCGCAATTTACCGGAAGAGCACCTTTACGGATGTACTTGTCGCCGCAGGCGCAAACTATCCTTACTCTCGCAAGACGCTGCTATTAACTCTATGTTGCACAAATTACTTTCAATCCCTTTGATTGAATCAAATTTCAATGAGCTCCCCTCCACTCTGTTAAAACTTTATGTTCTGGCCCACCCTCTACCGCCTTCCTCTATCCGTCTTCCCTCTCCTTCCCCCTCTTCACGTTCATACAAGGCTCGAGTTAGTATGTGATCTTTCTGTTTATCTGGATAACGAAAACATAGCCGTTGAAACTAATCGACTGCATAAAAGAAAAAAAATTGTGCCACAGTGCTTTGTGTTTGCTTTCATTCTACTGCGAATATTGCTTCCTTCTACTTACATTAAGTAACGCCAGAATCAGTTTATTCGATTATGATAGATTCTATCATGGATAGAATGAATGAGGGTATCAGGCTTTAAGCCAAATCGATGTTAGACATTCAATGTAATAATTTTATTAATGGAATGTTTCAAGTAAACCTGTCTCACAATTCCTGCAATATTAGTGATGAATATAGGCACGTAATAATTTGGCCAACCTGTACGAGAATTTCTCAATCGTTGACGAAAATTCATTAGCAATAACATACCTTCGTCTTGTCCGCCGGAGACTAACTTCTGAAAAAGTTCCCTCGCTTGACCAATGACATAACTCAACCGTTGGCCTTTGACCTCGAATTTTTTCCACTCCGTAATTAATATGCCTCTTCGTTGATGACGTTCTTTCTCTCTCTCTCTCTACCCCTCCAACTCAGCAGTGTGAGGTGGGCTATTGCACCAGACCAAATTCCATCCGTCGATATCCCGACGTTGATATTCTCACTCGGCCGTTTACCTTCACTTTTTAATTCTTACCGTTTCTCTCACACTCTGTGACTTCTCTTGACCTCTTAGTCTCACGCAACAGTTTCATTTTTCAAATACTACGCCTTTCAGTTTGACTGCTTTTATTTATGTATATTTATTTTCGATTTCATATCACTATATATATATATGTTTCAAAATGTAACAGGCTACATTAATGGGAGCGAAAGAGCTTAGACGCGTTGATTTGCCATAGTAATATAAAAAATTATTCTCATTTTGTTAATTTCATACGAGAGATAAACGACCGGTTTAAAGTTTTTGCTGCATCGGGAATTATAGAATGCGTTTAAGCAAGGTACATGTTATGGAAGTATTGAAAATGGTTGGAAAATTTTAATATCGCTTATAAAATTGTAACTCTCGTTCTTTGAGTAATCTTTCCTCGAGTTCATCGGAACGTAAGGTATCGGAGGCATACTCTCTGGGGACATGCATATCTGTTTTAGCAGCATTAAAGTTATTTTGAGGTGTTGCTATTAGAAGACTTATTTAAGGTAAATTTATATTAGGTGCTTTCCATGTTATCTCTCATATTTTATGGATTCTGCGCGTAGAAAACTCTAGAATTTGAAATTGGATTGTAGTAGGGTATTTCAGCTTGCATTAAGAAATGTGAGAAATGGTGTTTACGAGATTCTAGACAATGAAAACTTTTCCAAGGTATTCCACATAACCTCAGGGTGAAGTGTTTTTTTACTGGAATTATTTTGTACAATTGTACAATTCCGAATGGTTGAACTATGGATTAAATTATTGAATCATTTGATATTTTTGTTTTTGTATAGCTAATTCCGCAGTCAATTAATTGTCGTTACCTGCTGGTTAGAGCGTTTGGCTTTTGTCCGGAGTGTCTCATGTTCGAGTCTCGGGCTAAACCTTCGGATGCCCTCTAGCAAAAATCACAAATGATTTTTATTACAATTCTGATACTTTTCTTTCTCCGTGATTATTTAATTTTTTGGACGCACGGTTTCTGACCGAAACAATGAAAAAGAAAACAAACGCTATCGTCTGATCAACCAATCGGACCCATTAGATCAATCTGTGTTTTTTTTTGTTAAATAAGGGTTTCAATCTTGGTGCCATGCATGGAAGCCGATGCGCGTTCTTGTGTACGTTTCCTCTGTGGCCGAGAACATTATTTTCCCTAGCAGCGAGTCTATTATTTCCATGATCGAAGCTATGAAAAAATAAAACAAACTCGTAACGTGTGGCGCACGAATAGGAGGGTGCGGAAGAAGACGCGTGGATGTCCCTTCCTCAGACGGTCACGTTGAAGCTGTCTTCTCTCGGGCCATATTTTGTCTCTCTCTCTCTGGCAGACGCGGGTTTCGGATCTCACGGGACGATTTCACTCCGGGGTGGTCCTAGTCGGATCTCGATGCTCCTTTTTTATTATTTTTTCTTAAGCTCATACGGGACGCAGGTGAAAAGGGGGGTTGGTAGTTTTTCATTTAGTTTAACGCTCTCGATTCGCCCTGGGCGACGCACTCCCAAACCTGCGAAGTCCACCAGTTCTCTCAGAAATTATTAACTATATTTTCACCAGAGAATGGAGGACAAGTAAAGGCTGTATTAACACTATCCTTGAGCGAAGTAGACGACTTGATAATAATTTGCACCAAGGATGCTAATAATTTACACCAGGTATGCTAACCAGTTACACCACCAAGTCATCTTCTACTGAGGTGAGTATCATCCATGGTGTAAATTTGCACCCGTGCGCGTGACTGCGTATAAATTTACTTGTTATACCCAGTGCTTTGATAATAATGTTAATTTTATTCGCACGTTGGCAGTTAGGAAATTCATTTTGACAAAAAATATTTATGATGTGAAATTTGGTACACCTGAGATTAGCACTTGGTTGTTTGATTATCACCTGTTTGTTAGCATTGGAAGTAGATGTGTAAAATATACTTATTAATACGAATAATAAAACAATAAGAAATAAAAAAGGACTCTTTGTAATAAAAGGCTGACCATTAGTACAAATAACCGTGATTGATTTGGAAACTAATTCAAGAAAATGAATTGATGTATAATAGATAATATACGATATTGTACGTAATAGTACGATACAGCTCTCAAAATAACTTAAAAGTGTCATTAAAAAATAATTTCACTTTTGAATGTTTATTTTATTTTTTTCAATTGGCACGCTAATTTATTTTTCTGAGTTAAGTTACTTTTACTATTTTTTTGTAAAATGTACCCATTAGATTTTGGTCTTTTGCAATGTAATACTCAGTGTTCATTACGACGAAAAGTTTTCTTTTACTTAAACATGTGTTTATCGGCATGCTTTGTTTCCCGTCGATTTGATTGAGAAAAAACTTTATTTCCTCCGACTTCCTGCAAGTAATTGATCGCGACGTAGTTTTTCCGAAGATTTTTCGAATACTTTAAATTTATGAAATAACCTTTCCTCGAGGCATAATATTTTCCTCGCGTCTGAGATGAAATCGGATGGTAGCAAATAACTTGACCAGTATTCGAAGGCCACTATTTTATATAGTGAAAGTGGAGGCGAGCGAACCGGAAAATATCTTCCACGATCGCTGACATTGTCGCTATTATCCGACTTTTTTTATCATCGTAGTTTGTTCCGCTCGGCTGATTGCACGTTTTTTCTTCCACATTCCTGCTCTGAATGAAACACATGTTGTGGCGGGAGCCGTATCGACCCGTAGCCCCACTTTTGCGTGCGGAATAAATCAGCTTCCTTATTGGATTATTCAAAGAAATGACCGCAGACTAACCAGCTCAGTGTTTTCATACGGAATCACCCGCCAGCGAACTCGGAAGTGCGAAGATTCTGCGGAGAAAAATTCATTTTTCTTGAGCGGGAGTGGAATACAGATTTTAAGAATGTGCGCCAAGTGTTCAACCATTTTGTTCAGGTGAAATTTACGCGTGTTCGTATTTGTGTGTGTAATTAGATCGTACTGATAATCAAAATGTTCTCATAAGTACGAATAATAAAATAATCAACAAAGGTCAAAGAACACTTTGTAGAGAGGGGAATAGTACATATAAACGCAATTATAATAATGTACATTCTACCATTTTGTTCAGATACTATTTACGTGTGTTCGGATAAGAATTAGACCCTATTGATAGTAAAAATTTTATCATTAGTACGAGTAATAGAATAATAAACTAAACGCGAAGAACAATTTGCAATTAGAGGCTGAATAATGATACATAAAAATGCGATAATAATGTGTATACTACCATTTTGTTCAGATAAAATTTACGTGTTTTGGGATTAGAATTAGACCGTATTGATTGTAAGAAATATCCTTATAAATTCGAACTGTAAAATAATTAACTAAACTGTAAGAACACTTTGCAAATATGGGCTGGAGATAAGTGCATATAAAGCGATTAGTACACGAGGGAGGCTTTTTTTTCAACCTCAGATAGCTCAGCAAAAACACCATAAAAGCGACAGGCGGGTACTGCGTAGGTGGGTCAATTGCGAGTCCTCCGCACCACACGCTCAAGTCATTTCTTACCGTAAGTTCTTAGTTTAAGGTTAGTAGAAATCTCATTAACTACACTGCCTCAATTGATTCTCCCGCCAAGTGTGCGCTGCGGAGAGACAGCCAGAAAACTCGCCGAATGGCTTCAGCATTGACATGTCTTCACCTTTATGCCGATGAAAGAGAATTTATCTTTAATGCAATGCGGCTAGAGTGAACAATTACGTCCATTCCCATTCAAAAGAAAAGAAGAGACATGCTGACTTCTGGAAGTGCTCTGATCCATGACAACGCCCGACATCTAAGCGCTGATGTAGCCCAACTGCTCCTTGAAAAGTTTCAATGGGACATATTCGATCACCCGCCGTACAATGTCGACCTAGTGCCGTGTGACTTCCATCTTTATGCTGAAATGAAGATGTGGCTAGATGGGAAGCGTTTTCAAACGGGCGATGAGCTTCAGGTCAAAGGCATAATTCATTGGAAGTCATTGGCGGCAACATTCCATGAAGAAGGTATAGTAAAGCTTGTCCACATGCAAGACCAATTCCTCAATTGCCGAGGCGATTTTGTCGAAAGGACACCACAAGTGTGCTCAAAATTTAGCTATGAAATAATTTTTAATAAATCACTTCGTCTTCTGATCATGACCCATCGGAGGTTGAAAAAAACGGCCCTCGTAGCATATAATGTAATAAAATTGCGAATAAATAATAATGTAAAAAATAGTAATGCAACGCAAATGCAATTTCATATCATGCTCTGGCAGTTGCGCATCAAGATCGTCGTTTTGTGGGCGGTGCGGTTCATTACATTCCTCGGCACCTTGGAGGTATGCTACACCTCATAGCGGTAATGCTTCTGACAATCTTTGGTTGCATATGCATAGAGAGGTGGCAATTGGGTGTTCATGAATTGCTTTGACACCTTGCTTGTTAAGCTGGTGAAGAGCCAGCATAAAACTAACAATTATTTCGATTTTCCAGAAATTATGGGGGGCGTTTCCCCTGACCGCTCGACCAACTCTCTTTGATTCGGCCTTTTCGTAAATTTTTTATTTATGTGGAAATTTTCGAGTCAGTTCTACAGAAAAATATTTTAGGACGACCGTTCAAGATTCCAGGCATCTTCATCCTCCGTGAAGTTTTGTCGGCTTTCGAGGTCTAGGAGATTTATACCTTCGATCATGTAAAGAGTTGATGCTTTGGTAGGGCAAATTTTTGTCTGAATATCAAAGCTTTTTCATTCGGAGGTTTCTCTAGAGCACCAGTGTCATAAATCTTATTAGTCTGAAACCCATAGAACCAGCTCCAAATCATGTCATGAGTAGGGTGGAGAAAAAAAGTCCTTTGGATTATTGTGGAAAGAGAACATTTGTGGTTGTACCGGTCAATCTGCTCTGATTAACCCTTAGCCACACGCGCCCGCAAGGATAATGCCAGTGCAACCTTGCGGCTTTTTTTGCCTCACTTTAATATTTTTGGTTTTCCTAAATATACATTAAAATTGTAAGGTATTTTAACGCATTTGAATAACTTCTAATAATTAAAAGAACCTTAAATATTTTTCTATTTCATTTATAAACAAAAATAAAGCAAATTGATTTTCAAATTTTCTAATTTCAAGCAAATGTATTGATGAATACATTGAATAATTTTTCTTTATAAGGAATATAGACGATAATTTACTTCAAAGCACTGCAGGAACAAGTGACTTTGTACGCAGTCACGCGCACGGGTGCAAAGTTAAATACACCAACGGATGAAGTTCGCCATGAAAAAATTTTGACCTGACCGGCAATCGGGAGATCCGGGTTCGAATCCCGGCTAAGTCAAATATTTTTTCATGGCGAAATTCATCCATTGGTGTATTTGATAATGTTCTTGTTTGAGGAAAAAGTAGAGAAATAGAATTCCAGTGAGCCACCAGTGATTTATACGTAGAAAACGTGCTACTTCGAATTTTCGAAAAAAGCAACAAAATCCCCGCTTTGCGTGAAACTAAAGGTTAAGTCATACTCAAAGTATTGTAATGATTTTTATAAGAGAATTTGTTTTTTTTTTGTTTGCATTGATTTTTTCAGTTCAATCATTGGGGCAGGACATGGGGAAAACGGATACAGCAGTAAGGAAATCTGGAAGAGAATTGCGTTTGCGAAGGAGGCGTTTATGAACAGGATGGAGCAGTGGCGTAGCCAGGAATTTCGTTCGGGGGGGTCAAAACCAGGGAGGAATATAAAAAAAACGGGGTACTAAATAATGGGTTTTAAACTAATTTTAACACTTTCCATAATCGAAAAACTTCATTTGTTAAAGAAGTATTTTGTAAATTCATTATTTTTCAATATTTTGTTTCCTTTTATGAAGGAAAATAATAGTGTTTTTATGTTTCGGGGGATGGGGGGGGGGGGGGGTCCGGACCCCCCGGTACCCCCCTGGCTACGCCACTGGGATGGAGCTTATGAGAGGATCGTTATGTAAGAGTTTAAACAAAAGACTATTGAGGAGCCATCACTGTAGTGTAGCGCTTTTAAGGGTCGGAAACATGGATATTCAGGAAGGAGGTTCGAGAAAAGACTGAAGGTGTGGGGAAAGATGAAATCAGTTGGTGGCTAAAGATGGCCGTCGATTTTTCGCCCCGAATAGAAGTGCGTGGTGAATCGAAAAATGGAAAAATATGGGTGTATTTTAATTTTCGAACTCTATTGCACCCGTTAGTGAAGTAAAATTTTTGAACAACCCCATTACTACTCATTTGGGAGTGTTTTCTAACCTTATTAACGATCGCCATAATATTTCATATTACTTTATTATTACAACCTTGCTGCCTTATTTAAGTTGGCAATTTTTTGATCAACCACGGACCGGCTTCGAAGATCAAGTGTCTGCATTCGCGGAATTTTGCTTAAAAAAAGGGAGACAGAGCGACCCACCTCAAGGATTCGAGCGAAGTTATACCTACCAGTTTGAAAAAAAAAATAATTTAGTGAATTCGCAACGAGCGCCTGCCTTCGCACGGTTTGAAATGTGAACTTGGCCGAAGGTGACGCCGATGGCCAACGATTGCCGCAGGGCATAGGGGGTGACGTCAGCGCAACCGCTGGCTCCCTCGGTGGGAGATACGAAAGCACCAGCCAGCTGTGGGATGACGAGGTTGGCCTGCATCCACCTCCATATATCCTGCCGGGTGAGTTAAGGAGTTAAACAACCACGATCTGCGAGAGGTATTTAATATAAATGAAGCATTTTCTTAACCCTTTTCAACCCAGAGCTGTTTCTGGGAGAAATTAAATTTCATAGCTTTTAATTTTAGAAAAATATGAAAATTTTCCACTCAATCATAGTTATTGTGGCAGATAAATATTTCACCATTAAACTTCACTGCACAAGAGTATACGTAGCTTAAATATTTCATGAATAGAGCTGAAAATGTATAAATTTTTTATGTTACTTATAAGCAACATTGGTTTATAAAGGATTAAGAATGCATAGCTTTGTACGAAACTTTGCCCTCTATTATGTGTTATCCCTGGGTAAAAGCGAAAAAGTTTATTTTCATCATCATAAGAAAAAGATCCGAAGATGGTTTGATTCATACCTCTTACCAGCTAATCTTTTCATGATTTCGTATTCCTTCAGTTTTACAGTCAATAACCTATATTTACAATTAATAACTTCTCTGGTGTAACTTATTCGGGGAACCCTTCCCTTCATTTCCGTACAATTGTTCTTTTACACGGCTGTCTTCCTAAAAATATATCTTTAATTCATCGATTTAGGTTAGAGATATTAAAGGCAGTTTTGTCAGACCCTATTAATCTTTGGTTTTGATCTTACAGTTTTGTTTTAGCTATATCGAATGCGTAAAATATGATAAGAAAGAATCCAAGAAAAATCAAAATACCTTAGCGATTAGACAATTGAAATTCATGTGGTATATATGTGGCATGTAACATAAATACATACTTTTCCGGTGGTCACAGGGCAGTTGCAAGGCAACTCTATCGTATTTCTACTGGACTTGGGGGCAAAATATACGATAGAGATAAGGTTTTGGGGGATAAAAACCCCCCCAGAGCTCATAGAAATTTTTAAGTTTAATCCATTTTACTTAATTGGATCAGTATTTCTTGTAGCATAGTGTTAGGATTAATCAAATATCCCTCAGAAAGCCGTAAAACTCGCCATTTTGAACCATTATTCTTAAAAATTTTCTGGAGGAGGGTTCCGCAACAACTTCTTACCCTGGAGGGTATGCAATACCCCACACACATCTAAGTATTAGTTGCTCCTAAAACCCCCCCTAGCCTTAATTCTTAGCTGCGCCCCTGCCCAAGTCAGTTAAATATTCAGCTGTTACGTAGTAAGCGTTTGCGGATGTCTGTACTATTTAATTAAGTTACCTATGCTGTTTAATGCTCAAAGCGAAATTTTACTTTGTCTATTGTATTTTAGAGACTTTAATATTATAATACTTGGGAAGAGGATACTAATATTTAAATGTGCCAGGTATTGTCTTATTCTTGGCCTTTCGTGTAACATCAACAAACATGTTTCATCCTACGTTAATCCGTTACATTCAATATTGTATTTCAACTAGAAGTTTAATGTTTGCGTCACAGCTGTCATCTCCTTAATTAATTTATTATTTTTATTCATTTTAACTGCACAGAAAACGGCTAAACGGCCTTCATAGCGGGGGAATCTAACGAACATAAACGTAGGGCTGGATGGGGAAAGCAACCCAGGCGTGACTCGAACCCACGACCTTCGGTATGGCAGGCGAGGTCGAGACCGAGACCGACAATAATATATCTCTAAGTGTCATTTTTTTCACTTTTTTGACTCAATTTTTAAGTATCAATTTCGTGCAGCTTTAGCGCACATGTTGCTACTCCTATGTGTTCTGATAGTCAGAGATATTTCTAAATTGTGTATTACTGGGAAATTCGACCTAATCTGTCGTTCTTCCTCATGAAATTTGCAAGTAACCTTGGCGAATATATTTGTATTGTAAGGAAGTAATTCCCAAACTGAAACCTAAAATTAAAAAAATATATCGTAAATTGGATGAACCGCTGAAAATTTCTGTTCGAATTGAAATTCTGAAATTTCGTAGTCAACAGGTTTGCTGCTTGAGTTATCATCATTTATTATTGAAAGAGGTTTGAGCACGGAACTTATTAGAGGGCCTTGGATCATGAAGCGCTCAAAATTTTGTTGGACGTAAATTACGTCGTATGCCGAGATGTGAAAAAAGTATCTATAGTTTATCTGTGATATTCACTCTCCTTGAAGTCTCTAATAATTTAAAATTTTAGACCTGAATATATCTACTTGGTGCAGTAATATAATGTTTTTAATTTTCGCAGTTCCTCTCTCCCCCCCCCCCCCCATGTCCTTGCCGGAAAAAGTTCCCAAGATCCACCAACAGATGGCAGGAACGAAGGATGGGACTTCCTCTTCTGGATCCACTTAGCATAGCGTGAGATCCGCTGCATACGTGTGCTTCGTAACATATTACCCTCATCATCGCGAAATATATGGCACGCATTTTATATCATCATTTTTTATCTGAAACAACGTGCCCTTCACGCGGGATAGTGGAATGATTGAGGAGCCTCAGTGACGCGCTCTATCGTGATTTTAGCGCCATCATACAAAATATGTTCTCGCTGACCTTGTATTCTATCGCTCCTTGAGAATCCTAGTTTTCCCTTCCTCGTCTTGGTAGAGGTAACCTACTTTTCTCAATATTAATATTAACTTAGTTATGATTGCATATTATTATCACCCTCCATCCAGGAAATAGAACAAGTGCATATCAGATATATCTTCGTTTTTCATTAAGTAAATATTTTGGTTTTCGTTTTTTTTTTCAGTTTAGGGGTAATTACGCACTCTATGATTGAGGTTGGAAAATATTGAAATTGAATGCCCATAGCGCTGACTTGTACCTGGTAGTACGAGAAGTGAATTTAACGGCAAGGAAATCATTTAAAGGCCGTTTTACACGGGGCACGTACTTGCACGATCTGACGTGCGTGTACGAAGGCGCAGTCAAAATTGTGTCGTGTAAAGCGGTGAATTGCCAGAACACATGCGAGAATGCGTGAACGGTAGCCTGCACAATAGGGTGGTTTCCTTCATCAAAGAAAACGAAAGGCATTGATTGCGATTCGTTACCCGCCATTAGTGTATTCATAATATACAAATTATTTGGTTTTAGTAATCCCAGTTTAGACGAATGGCAATGGTCAATTTTAACTGCATTTGAAAAAGGCCAGATTGGCGCCCATGCGATGCCACTCCACGTGACGTCACAGGGACCTAGTTTCTATATGAGAAGATAGGAGTTATACGTCGTCTGAAGTTACCAATGCATGCATGAGGCGCAGAGCTCAGGGAAACATGTCTTAACAATCACTTATTAAAACTGGCTAAGGTCGGAAAGTTTTCCTCGTTTGATAAGTTATTAATAATCCTTATTTAAGCCAAGCGCTACCAGCCAGCAGGGTATTAGGCTACCCGCTAGCAGCCTGCGTCGTATCAGCGCTCAACTCGCCTCAAGGTCACCTCACAGGGTGGCAGCGGGAACCAGAAATACGCCACACGGAAAGATTTCCCGGCATTCATACTTACGCGTCGCGTTTTCGCGCGCTTGAAAATTTTCACTTTTCATTTAATGGCGAAAAATAGATATCGTCATTTAAAAATCTAAAAGCGTGAAATGCGTACTCCAGGAGTAATAATCTTTCGATTTAGGCAATAAAAAAATAATAGGAAACCACCCTATTACGTACCCCGTGTAAAACGGTCTTATGATTTTACTAGAAAATAATAAGAAAAAGATCATTAAAACGTATAAAATCATTGAAGGCAGCCTTAGCGACGACTCTGCATTAGAAACTATAGAATTTTCAATTATCTTACCCTGTAGCGAGGCCGAGAAAGGTTTATTCATGACAAAAAATTAAATTATATCTGCGCAGGAAATATCTAATGTTTTCAACAATTTTGTTCGAGGTATTCGGTGAGGGGTGAAGGGCTCAAATTATTAAGTTGAAGCTCGATAGAAAAGCCTGGTGATCAGAAAATCTATTCTAAGTAGCGCCGGGAAAAATCAACGAGACAACTACAAGCCACTATTTCTAGGAAATAAATTATGATAAAGAAAATAAATCGATATTTTCTATCGTTTCTGTCGTACGACAGCAATCCTTCTTTCTATGTCAATGACCTCCGTTGAGAGCAGCTGATAGTTTGATGGTATATTTTACATTCGATTCCATTTTATTAGCTAATCCACCAACTTCTCATCCTCTATTGTGTTTGGATGCGATTTTATCATATAGGATTGCTGCAAAAGATTTTCCATTTTTTCTATCTCATCGTAGACATCTCTTTCCTATCGACCTTGGCCAAATTCCCTTCCACTTCCTGCTCCTCATCTCTTTACACTTAACTCTTCCTTCGTCTGCTTCCTTCTTCCAAAACTGGTTACGTAATAGGGCTTTTCGCCAATTTTTTTAATCGCTGATTTTTAAAAGATTTGAAATATATTTTTTCCGCTATATGAGTCTTCGCCTACTTCTCTGCGAAGAAAAATCGTTGACCGATTAACCCTACTGATCACTGACCATACAACTGGAAAATTCAGTTAATTTCCAATCTGTATTAATATTATATTCATGATTTTTTACTGTAAATAATTTAATTGATTCATTTACCCAATGTATCGATAAATGGAGCGGAACATTAATTTAGGCAACGTAAACCTGACCCGACATGTCACAAGGAACGTTGGTCCTAAAAAAGGCGAGGAGAATCGTTGTTGTACAACGGAAACGGGGAAAATATTGATTTATATTTATAATCATAATTTACTTCCAAAACACAATGGCTTGGAATCCTTTCGTCGAATTCTTTCCGCGCTGCTTTGAAGGAATCCTCGAATAATCCAGCTTTCCTAATTAGGTTCAATTCTAACAATTTTAGCCCTTCACCCCTAGCCTAGCAACGTGAATACCATTTTGCAGGAAAGTTGATGACAGGAACGCATGTCGAGGGGTTCACCGCTACTCATCTACTCCTCAGGCATCATTGGTAGCCTTGTTTACATCTTCTCTGGCTATTTCATCTGCATAGTCTATCATCGCGTTCTTGACATCGTTTCCTCTAGAGGACTCGCTCGTACAATGGAGTCACTCACACCCGGAACTCAATTATTTTTAAGAACTGCGGAATCATTATTGTAATGATCAATAACAATTATCATTTGCTTGTTATTGTAAAAATTATTTCTATGCTACTGTATTGAATTTCTGTTTTTTGGCTTCCTATAGTCAACGAACGTTCTTTTTTTAATGAAAAAAATTTCTATTTGAACACACTAATTTTCTCTATTCGTCATCTTACCCACCACATTCCTCAACTTACCCCTAATGTCTAATTTGTGCTAATCCACTCGTTGAATTTTTTTTTCGGAAATTTCGGGTGGGGTAAGATGACGAAAAATACTCTTTTATATTTGCGAAATATTTTTCATAATTCAAAAGAGGGAATCGTGGTATCAAGTTTAAAAAAATCATATAAAGGCCGAAAGAATTGTCCTTTCAAACTTCAGGTATTGAAACCTCTTGGTAAACGAAGGTAAAAAAATCTAAAGCTCATCATCTCACCTCACCTTCTCCTATGTATAACCACCGGAGTCAATGGCGTAACTAGGAATATTCTTTGGGGGATGGGGAGGCCTGAGGTGGCGACCCCCTACAGGGATAGGGAGGTACGGGAAAAGTTAAAAAAAAATAGCATGACTGGATATACATAATACATCATTTGGGCACTAAAAATTTAACTTCAAGCAGATGCAGTTATTAAATTTCAAAACTGGGCAATAGTTTTAAATAACTTTTTTATTTCTCTGAGGCTTTGGACGGAGGGGGATATACGTTCTCTTTGGATGAAAGCTTCTCGGGTTTCCAACCGGGTCAGGGTCTGCATGGTGTTGGCAGACGTTTCGTTGGGAGACTTTCCCAACATCCTCAGGGCTGATGATGCCGATGTCGCTGTGTTTCATTATTTATACCCTCCTCCTTCACCTAGGTGGTCTCTGATTGGTCCGGGATTTTTCCTACTTCCTCGTCCTATTTAGGCCTAGGTGAAGGAGGAGGGTAAAAATAATGAAACACAGCGACATCGGCATCATCAGCCCTGAGGATGTTGGGAAAGTCTCCCAACGAAACGTCGGCCTACACCATGCAGACCCGGTTGGAAACCCGAGAAGCTTTCATCCACGCTATTCACCGGGAAAAACTCAGATTCTTCATTATCCCCTCTTTCCCCCCTCCCCCCCCCCTAGTTACGCCACTGACCGGAGTAATGGTCGATTAATTACGGGGAAAAACTTGGTGTCTGATATGTAGCGGTTGTTTACACACGTGTGAGTAACCATGGAACTAGTTCCCACGAGTGACGCAACGAAGACAGACCGTGACCAACGGCGACAAGACGGGTTACGCCTCTCGATTGTGACGCGAAATCATGAACACCCTCCGATCGCGTAAACATCGTGAGCGCTGCAAGGGCAAAATATTGGTCAAGGGCTGAATGAGCTCTGATCCAAAAGAGCACCCGAAACAAAGCTGAAAACCATTTCATGAATGGGAGTCTCAGGTTGAAATGTAAACTGTGTGACGTCTAAGAACCGGGTTGATGCTGGGATCAACTGGCTCAATAGTGCAAGGCATAAAGGACTTCATTCTTTCACACGACGCCTTAAGCGTAAACATTCAGAGGTAAGGAAAGAAAGGGATAGGGACATATAATAGAAGAAGGACGAGGAAAACGGTGCTGTGGTAGATGGAAAAAGCCAGAAATTCAGAGGATAAAAATGCTACTGACTCCCGGCCGGCAACCGGGAGGTTCTGGGTTCGTGTCCCAGTCAGGTAGCATTTTCATCCTCTGATTTTCTGGCTTTTTCCATCTACCACAGCGCTGTTGTCTTCGTCCTTTTTCTAGAAGATCCTTATGTGCCTTCATGAACTTAATGCTTACTAATCGTATGTGCTTTTGAATTTAATGATGCTTTAGCAGATGAGATCATTTTAAGCCAGTCGCCAAATTAGGATGTATAATTTCTAACCAAAGTTCTTATGTATAACTTAAATCTTTGGGTCTACGGTAGCGTCATACTCATTAAAATGACGTATCTTGACTTAAATTTCCGCGTTAATTTATTAATAACTCAAAAAATATTACGGTGAGAGCCGAGGGGTTTGTGTTTTATTTTTATCATGGCCCTTTTATCACGACGCATAAACCGGAAATGCTATCTACATTTATTGACTCAAAGTCTAGCGCGTCATAGCCTAAAAAAATCAAGTATTTTCGCTTATCGTATTCAAGAAATATTTTTGGGAAAAACCAAGTGAAATGGGCGCTAGTGTATAAATTGCGTAGATAAGTATGGGCGGAGTTTGTTAATCGATTTCTTCATCAGTATCTTTTAATACATTTGTGAATTTAAAATTATATCTAAGTCGGCAATAAAATTTTCTTCAAAATGATGCTCATATTATTTTTTTACTGTACTGAAATACCTACATTGACATGTTTAAAGTACAGGGCATACTATTTTTCACGGCAAAATACAGTATATTTTCACCTCACAATATGTTGGTCTGTTGATGCGTGTCAAGATTACCGTCTCCCTGCTAATCCGCCGTAGCCGTGAAAATAAACTCCCTTTCATGCATACACACACGCAGTAGGCATACTGCGTATTTTTTCACTCTTCCCCATCGGATCCTCGTTCGGGCGTATTTCTCCCAACCATCGGTTATGAGCCCTATGTGCATTTGGTGGGAATGGGCCCTCCGAAAAGGTTTTGGTAAGCAAAAATATTTTTTTCTCTCTCCTCCTACCATTCGGACCTTCCCTGACGGACAGGCGGGGACTACCCTCCGGCCATCTCTCTTCCGAGAAAATACCCCCACCCAATTCACCCTGTGTTACCAGGGGCTATTGTCGAGTGACCAAGGTTCCCAAGACACCGGCCATCTGTTTATTGTTACATTAAATTCCGATTAATTGTAACTTATCGGGTCTGGTACACCTTGCCCCAATTAATCCGCTGCCCAATTTATCCGAAGAAATCGGTAAATGAATCAGATGAATCATTTCCAGTGACAAAAAACATAAATATGTACTGGGTATGCATTTTTTTCCGTAAACATGTGGTCGCAATTCCTTATTGTTACTGAGCTATGGCAACGCAAAAATTTTTTGGATGCACTTAGCTGTTACCATGAAAACGGTTTTTCTTGGTATCTAGCCTTTTCGACAGTTTGTTAGAGGGCCATAGAAGTCAAGAGGGATAAGTGCAATTTTTTTGGAAATTATTACAGGCAATGGCTGGTGGGATACATAACGTTGTTGTAACAAAGAGATACATGTAAATCACTGAATTTATGTGTAATATATGCTTATCAGTGATTCACTTTAATCCCTATGCCACATAAGTATTGTATACCTCACCAACCTTTATCTGTACTTATCTCCAAAGATTAAAAATTGTACTTATCCCCCTTGGCTTCCAGGGTCCTCATTTAATACTCTGGATTTTGAAAGTACTTATAATAATTAAGTTTGGACAAAAATGTGTTATTATATTGTCTGAAACAGTTAATCTCAAAATGGGTGAGATTGCGTAATCGTATTGTTGATATTCGCTCAATGATCTCGTATAATTTAGCTCAAACATTTCTAAAGGCCGTTTTACACGGGGCACGGAATTACGCAGGTTAGAACTGCTTTAATTTCTAAAATGGTGTGGAATCGCGCGAATGCATGTACGAAATTAAAACGGGGGCTCTATTTTGCCACCTTACATCCACGAATTCTCGCATGTGTTCCAGCAATTCACCGCTTTACACGACGCAATTTTGACTGCGCCTTCGTATAAACATGTCAGATTGCGCAAGTACGTGCCCCGTGTAAAACGGCCTTAACCCGTCAACGTCCACGGCTGCTATATGGCACCCAGTGCAGTGCCGAGCCAATACTCCTTCAATGCATACGATATGTGAATTTTAGCGTACATTTCGATGCACACGTTTAGTAGTAGGTTTCCTCTATTATTCAGTCAGTTTGAATTGTGTTCATTGTGTTGAGCTCATACGTATAATATTTTATAAAAATGAACGATGTGTGATTAAAAAAACTTTGGGCGCTGACGGGGAACGCAGTCGTTGATGAACGGGCAGTGGAATGTCACGGTTAGTGCTCCGAACGGATGATTTATCACTTATGTTTCATTAAACTCCAGGTTGAATCTCTGTGTGAGCGAGTAGTAATATAATTTTTTGGGTCGCGGGGGGAACAGCATGTTCGGCATCTGCGCAGGCTGCATAGACTAAGTACATACCAAGGAAGAGGAAGACGAACGCCCGAAGAAAGCATCGGGGCTTGGAAGAGTAAGGAAGGAAGGGGAGGTTTTTTTATGTCGGTTCCATTGTCCCGCTAACACGTTTGTGGAGTTAAAGGTGTGAGCATGGGGTCCTATAGGGGCGGTCACCAATGTGATTCAGGCGGTGCACTTTCGTGGTTCAGGTGGGAGGAATTTTCGTGAGAGAGGGAACACAATAGTGTTCGGTTGTGTATCGTAAAAAGGGCGGAAGAGAAGTTCGTGCCCTTGCGGGAGGAAAAGGAGGCGAAGGTTGAGGCTGAGGCGGGAAAAAGGCAAGATGGTGGGAGAAGCCGTTTTGGACGGAGCCCTGTCTAAAATGGGATGTAAGACGGATGCTGTAAAACGTTAGCAGTAAGAAATGGTTTTTATCCTATGCCATCCTCCATTGTAAATTTTTTCAAATAACATTTTTTTTACGTATTTTGGAGCCTAAAATTTAATTTTTATACTTGAAAACAGATGAAATGGAACAATGATGGACATTTATGGTTACAAAAACAATTAAGCTAATAAAAATTAGAATTTTTTATAACATCTTGGGTGGGTTATGACCCGTGGATAATATCATATCATGGAGGGTTGGTGCGATCATGTTTCACCAGCATATTCAGGGCATCAGAATAAAAATAAACAATCGAAGAATTTAATAAAGGATCGTAATCTCTTTTAATACCACGCACTTTTCTATTCCCTCTATCCCCCACTATCCCCCACTATTCCCCCTATCCCCCCTGGAACACGATGACAGAGAAGGCCATCGAAACGTTGGCAGCAAGGCCCATCTTGACCCGGCTGATCTCTCGAGAAGACGTCATCAGGAAACAGCCGAGTTCCGATATAATGTCTCCCAATCGAGACTTGTGCATTACCACGGACGAAAATATTTAATGCATAAAATAATCACCGTGTCTTTTTTCATACCAGATTTTCATTAAATATATTTGGGATTATTTTTTAAATTGTAAGAAATGCTTAATTAGCAATTAATATTGATATCATGTTATCCTTTATAATAAGATAATAAATTACAGTCTACAAACATGTCCTTGTATTTGGCGATAGCAAAGTCTAAATGTCTTCCTCTCCTCTGCTGGAGTTTTTTTCCGAGGTAATGTATTCCTGCACATCGGGCATCGAAGTCTTTGAAAGAATGGGCGAGTGATTTCGATGCTCGACCTCCAGGTGTACACTCAGAGGGTAAAAGGTAAAGTTGGCCTGAAACATTGGCATTTTTTAGAATGTTGACTCTGGTATCTCCAGAAAGACTGGTATCTCATAGAAAAGTTAAGTACTTCGCCACTCAGGCACGAGTGCAACGACAATAAATTTAAAAAGCAGTATTATTAAATTTTGAAAATCCAATTCTTGATTAGAATTTTAGATTGGGATGTCAGCTCCCGTAACATGCATGATGAGAATTTTGTATTTCTCTCTCTCAGAGATCACTTTTTTACAGACTCCCTACCTCTTTCAATACCATTTCGACTACTCACCCTTCTCTGGATCTTTCAATGCCCATCAAATCATTCAAGGGGCAGCTTCGAAAAGCCATCTTCTGAATCTTTTTTAAATATCGTTTTTCTAGTTTTTTTATAGTTTATATTTGTTAAAGCTGCAAATTTTAAGTTTTATATTCAATTCATTTATATTCAAAAGTTTATTCCACTAGCGTGGTGGCACGTGGTAGATGTAGAAGAACATACATATCGGAGATGATACGAATCCCTCGAGTAAAATCCCGAGAAGTCATTCCAAGTGATATTTTTTATCTAATACTTCGATTTATATATATTAAAGTACACCAACCGGTTATTTCGGGTTTACATGGATCATTTTGTAAATTAAGGGCAGAGCCTGAATTTTTTCTGGGGAGGGGGGCGATGCACCAGGGTCTGACTGGCAAACGGACTTCTCATATTTGGAATTAAAAACTACATGCAACAATTACTCAACGAAATATATTCTTAATTTTATCATAAAAGTTATCAATGTGTAAGTATAAAAACATTTATATTAAAATATGAAATTTATTAATATTTGTATTAAAAATCTCCTCTTTTTTTTAAGCGTCTGGGGGGGGGGGGGAGGGCACGTGCTCCCGTGCCCCTCACTTAATTCACCTATGCTCCAGCCTGTCTCCCCTCCCAACTTGTACTTCCCTCTTTAATTTTCAATGAGGCCCAAACCCTTCTTTATGAGTGTAAAGCACTATTTTTAGAATAATAACAGTAACCCTGAAACCATCGAACATCCGTGATAAATTTTTTAACCCGGCGGAGGTGAACAGGAAGATGAGGGAGGCTAGAGGTCATTCGCAGTTTTAGGTCATCTGTTTTGTGCTGCCCCGCAGGTGGGCCCTCTCACGTGAAGGTCGCACGAAAAAGGCCTCCAAGCCATACGATGACGTCGAATATTTATCCCCCAAGGGCGGAAGCATGTTGGAAAGGAGATACTATATCCCTATATCGAGTCTCCCGAATATGCACACATACAGGAAACCGTTCAAAGGCCAATTCCTTCCCCGGAGGCATACTGGGAGGCAAAAGTTGCACACATTCCAGGCGGAAATTCGCTTTGGGTTGAATAATTCTCACTTTGGCCAAATGCCAAGTAAATCTCAAAACTCACTGAAACGAAAATAAATTATTGCATAGTGTATGATGTACCAAGGAATGATTTGCAATTTCCCACTTTTTTTAAAGTTGCATAACGATGAACACTATCATTATCGAGTTTTTAACGTGCATCAAAACTTTCGTCAGTGGTCAAAAATCCTAAGTTGGTTTGACGCAGCTCTCCACTCAATTCCCCAATCAGATAATCTTTTCACACCTACGTATTTATTCTCTTTTACTTCCTTGTTTACCTGTTCTATACGTTTTATTATAACCTTTCCCTTCCCATTATGACCATCTAATTGTCCCTCGACAATTGTCTTAATCGGGCCATCGTGCGTCAAGATATGGTCGATTGGATTGTTTTATTTATTGTTCTCTTAAGATTTTCACGAAGCTTCACGTCTCTCCAACTCTTCTTAGTATTTTATCATTACTAACCCGGTCGATCTATTAGATCCTCATCATTCTTCTATAGCATGACCACGTATCGAAAGCTTCATCCTTGATTTCTTCGTTGCTATAATAGGGTGGTTTCCTATTTCTTTTCTATTGCCTCAATCGAAAGATTATTACTCCTGGAGTACGTATTTCACGCTTTTAGATTTTTAAATGACGATATCTATTTTTCGCGATTTAACGAAAAGTGAAAATTTTCGAGCGCGCGAAAACGCGACGGCTAAGTATGAATGCTGGGAAAACGCCGTGTGACGTCATTCTGGTTCCGGCTGCCGCCCTGTGAGGCCACCTTGGTGCGAGGCTATGTGCGCTGCTACGATGCAGGCTGCTAGTAGGTAGCGCTTGGCTTAAATAAGAATTATTGATACCCTATCAAATGAAGGAATCTTTCCGACCATAGGCAATTTTAATGAGTGATTATTAAGAGATGTTTCCCATGAGCTCTGTGCCATATGCATGCATTGGTAATCTCAGACGATGTAAAACTCCTGTCTACTCGTATAGAAACTAGGTCCCTGTGACGTCACGTGGAGTGGCATCGCATGGGTGCCAATCTGGCCTTTTTCAAATGAGGTTAAAATTGACCATTGCCATTCGTCTAAACTGGGATTTCTAGAACCAAATAATTTGTGTATTAATGATACTAACGGTGGATATCCCACTAATACCCATAAGAATACCCACTAATGGTGGGTAACGAAGGGTGGGTAATCAATGCCTTTCGTTTTCTTTGATGAAAGAAATTACCCTTTTTTCGATGCCTATCTTCCATAGAGAAGCACCCTAAAACTATTCGTCATCATAGTGATAACAACATTTAATCATTTCTACTCATTCTGTAGTTCATGATAGAGCAGTTCTACCACATCGACATTCTTACTTGAAGTCATATTTACATTTTGGAATTAAAAATTTATTCTAACCACAATTATCGCACTACTCCGAGCAAAATCACCACGAAAGAAGTTTATGCGCAATTTGAACCGTATAGCTTGTTTGTGTTATTCATTTTTGAAGAGAAGGTGAAGTGGACGTGTAGGACGAGAAATAACGATGTTGTATCTATACATGGCGAGCGTGGAGATAAAGATTTTGGAAGAGATGCGGAAAAGTTGGATGGAGCAAGTACAGAGCTGAGTGGGGATGTTATAAACCGTGCTAGATGCCAGGTAGGCGTAGAAAGAGGAGGAAGTGAATATAGAAGGATATAGGGTACGTGCCCCCCCCAAAACGCTTAACAAATAGACAAGAATTTTAATACGATTTACTTATTATTAGGTTCGTTTAGTTTTGCTATGTTCCTTTATTGTATTATTTATATTATATCTTTACATTATTTTCGTTTTCTTTTGAGTATTACTGAGCCTCAATAATTTAATTTCATATTAATATATTTCATATTAACATAAAAAGAATATTTCGTACATTATTATTGTATGTTTTTCTTCATCTCAAATATAAGGAGACCTGTCAGACCCTTGTGCCACCCCTGAAAATAATCCTGCATCCGCTCTTGTAAGTGAATATTATATAGACAATAAAAGGGAGTAGGCCGGATTGTGATTTGAAGACGGAAGTTAAATATGGTAGTGGATGCGGTCGGAGCAATTATAAGATTCTCCTTGCAAATTTACCTTAAGCAGTAGAATACTTTTAAGTAAAAATCCAAGCAGTCCTTCGATTTTCGTTCGTTCCCGCTACCTCGCTTTCGTCTCTTTTAAAGCGTTATTATTTTTCATGGAGAGTGATATCTTCATTTCTCCCCGCTGTGTCCTAGGCATGTAATAACCCTATAGTGAAAGACTCTATCCGTAAGGGGACTTCATATTTTTCTTTCTACAGGAAACGGTATATGCTCACAAAAAGGTCTTTTCCTCTGTGAGTCCTTGGATTGGTAGTTACCGTTGTCGGGTTCCTCAGTACCTGCTTGCGGGGGCGCCTTCTCTTTTATACCGCTTCTCCCGAATTGATTTATGGCTTGTTTGAGAGGTAAAGAAGGAGCAAAAACGACACCATGGCTTCATGCATTACCGTGACTCTTTATGCTGGGAATCTTCGAACACTTTGAGGATACAGCACAGAGGCGATAGAAAATAACTGAATGAAAACAATATTTTAATGTTTTCATTTTTCCTGTCGTTTCATAAGTCAACTAATTTCTTCAAAAAATATTCTTCATCTGCGTAAAGTTTCAAACAAATTAATCAATAGAGATTAACGGTCCTTCAAATACCTTCAATTATCTTATCCGGATGCTTGCCCACGAAAACTTCATGCTCAAATATCGCCGGGAAATAGTTACTCGTGCACGTAAAGCATCTGAATTGTAGTCAAACTGTCCGTAATTCAACAATTAATGTTCAGTTTAATGTCAATGTAACAATTAATGGGAGAAAAACAATGAGTCAAGTGACAATGGACGGTAATTGTTGACGGCGCTGAACAGAGAATAGGGGGAGTATGGTTGTGCGTCGCCGCTCCCGATGCTTTCGCCGAAAGAACTAAAAAAGGTGTTTGAAATTGGTATTAACGAGATAATTGAAGTTAAGAGGAAAAAGAAACGTTATAGTAGTGATCAGATAGACAATTTCAGGCACCACATTGTTTCTCCCTCTAGTTACACCTCTATCTGCAGAGTACGCTTAAAATTTATCCCCTAAATATGGTATTCGGAGGGAGTTAGAAAGTTATCTTTTCATGAACAGGAAACATTAAAGTTTTCTTTTTAAATTCAATAAAATATCAAGTAAACAGTCTGTTTACATTGGGCGTATTAGACCTTAACACGAATTCCATTTTATGAATCCGGAAAAAGCTTTCAAATATTGCTTAAAAACTCCATTTTAGAGAGGATACCTTAATGAAATATGTCGTTGTTCTTTTAAAAGGCAGTTCTCCCGAAAACTTGAGTGGCGGTGTCCCAGGTGATTTAGGCGAGCGGAACTCCTCACTATAGTGTTAGTGATGAAACTTAAAAAGCTGTGTTTGCAAACATTTCAGTGCTGGCTTCTAAACTTAAGTCTCTCTCTTTCAATCGCTGCCCCAAACTAATAGGCACCGCCGAGTCCTGCTTTCTCTATTCCATTAAGTCTCGTCTTACTCATTAGCGCCCTCCAGGTTATAATTATAGAGAGAGACCGACCGCCATCTAATATTTTGACGGGAGTCATATGGGCGTCCTGCTGTTTGCCCCTCTGCTGGTGACCGGAGAAAATAAAGTAGATATTATGGAATTGTGCTTACCCTGCTAGTGAACTCTTTTGAAATTTCTTAAAACTTTTCCTCGAATGCTCTAGAATTGTTTACATAATGTCTGTAGAGTTCCTTAAATATTGAAAAACTTTTTAAAAGGAATTTTTACAGGATTCCTTACTATTTTTGTTGCTATTCATCAGAATTCCTTAGCAGTTTCCACATAATCCGTAGGGCTCCAAAATTATGGAAAAATACTTACTTGAGGAATTTATGCGGAATTCCTTACAATTTCCGTTTGAATTCAACATAATTCCAGAGCTTTTTTGATTAAATTTCTACAGAATTCTCGTGTAGCCAATATTTTCCATTGTATCAAAGTACATATATTATGTTTTACGGAAAGCCCTCGATTTACCATTCCTTTTATGATTTTCCGTGAAAATTTTATTTTTCTGCGTGTAATTTTCTGTCTTCGCACATTGAATTCTGAACCCTCTAATGTCGACTATTTCTCCGTTTGTGGACGCACCACGATGTTCCACTTTTTCGCCACTCCGACGCTTCAACAGCACCACCTTCACCGCTTGAGGGACTCTTCGTTCACTTTCCGATGGGATCTTCTTTAACGCCCCCCTTGCGCTACATTTTCTCCTGGGTTAGTGATCACAAAAAATATAGCAGTAATCACAAGATTCAAAAAAACTTTTATTAAACAATGTTTTTCTCATGCACCAAAAAGAAGAAACTAATAACAACAAAAAATTCTTTATCAGAACGTTTTTCTCATGCACTAAAAGATGAAAGTAATTTTACTTAGAGTCTGATAAAAGTTCTGAAAAATTATCTCATATGCAACGTTGGGGAACGTTGAGCAAATTCTCATTTACAAAAATTCGGGTTCGTGTCGTTGGAAATTAAGTACTATAGTGGCATATGCGCCCGACATTTTTCCTTGTATGTGAAGTACTTTACGTAATAAAATTATTTTTCTTTATTTTATAAATTATTTTCTTTATTCATGAGAAGAAAAATTGGTTAATTATGTTAAAAATAGTATGCAATAAGTATATTTTGTTATACATATAGATGCCTACTTAATAAAAATATAAAATATTTATTATATAAATATTATTTTATAATGCTACAAAACAACGCTTTTCTCATAAAATAAATAGAAAAAAATATTAAATAATTTTTCTTTAGCCTGACAAAAGCTCTTGATAAATTGCTTCGTATATAACGAAAAGTATTATTGCATATTAATCTTATTCTCCCGCTATTACCTGACGCACGCAATACGTACAAGGAGGCAGGAAAACAAAAGCAAATAACAATTGAATGGGATCATTCATTTTCTTTTATTGTGGATTGCGCTAGAGGTTTATAAAATATATATGGAAAAATTTTACGGTTTAATATAATAATAAAATTTTTCGTTGCATATTTCTTCACCTCTATCAAAATCCACACATGGGCGTATCCAGACGGGGGCAGGAGGGGGCAGCTGCCCCCCTAGAAGCATAAGTAAATGTAGTTCAAAGCGAAAGTTTTGAACAAATTTTCTTTAAATCCAAGAAAAAAGATATTATTATAAAGTATGTAATTAAAGTAAAAATATTTGATTTTTCAGCAATCAATTTCAAGACTAATAAAATGCTGTAATAATTTTCTTGAGATTTGAGTTCCTTTAAAATTTTCAATTTTCTGTGCTATAACTTGAACGACCACGGATTGCCCCCCTCTAGTTTTGGTCCTGAGTACGCTCTTGAATCCACAATAAAATAAAATGAACGATCCCATTTTATTTCTAATCCTTTTAAAAGATCTCCTGCTTCCCTGTGCACATTACAAGCGTCAGGTAGTAGCGGGTGGAAAGGAAAGATATCGGAAGAGTTGGATGATGGTGCGTGTTGGGACTGTGAGTGACCTTGGGACGGAGAAGAGAGTAGAGGCGAGGAGAGATCGCGTAAGATTTTACCTTCTCTTTTTTTTATTTATACATATTCCTCGCAACAGAGGGGGGGTGTAGGGAACACGCTGTTGTTTCGCCTCGAGGTTTATAATCTCCCCCCCTCAAGGTCTCCAGGAGGTTATCGTAGTTGGAGGACAAGGATACGCTGCAGTGGTCCGTATTGCCCCAGGGTCCTCTCTTCTTATTTCGCGAAAAAACTGAATTTGCCATTTTATACGCGGTAATCCTTCGCGAAATCCCCTCTTATGCATTGAAAAGTGCATTTTAACATGTAAATTTTCATTCAAGAATCAGTGTTTATTATCTCCATGGATGTTTATTTACGGTTGTTAAGAGCTGTAAATGGTTTCAATGTGAATAGTGGCGGCAAAATTTTATAAACAGGCAAAGAGTACATACATACATACAAAGAGTACATAGTACTGTGAAGAATTGAATTGGCACTGTTGAACTGTTTACGGATCTTAACCTAAGTGGAAGGTAAATGACAATACATATTTTTTAGTACGAATCAACATCTTTGGAAATGGAAAGTGAATGGCCAGATTTTATAACGAAATCGGGTTATCCATATACTATAGCAATTAACGAGGTGGTTGTCCACCAGCATTTATATCCTAGGTGTTGAGAAAACCCTGTTAGCAAAGGAGAAGTTGCCTTGCCACCGAGGCCGGTTTTTAAGCGCGTTGAATTCTGTTTACGTCTTTTATCGTTCGCAGAAATGTATTTCACTTGTAGGGATCGTGGTCCATCGTGTGGTTTTTATCCATCTCATGTCGGTTATTGAGTTAATTCATCGATAGGAGTGACCTTCGTTAGCGCGTGCCTCTACATACCGTAACTCGATTTCGTGCAGTATCTACCATAGAATGTTCCCCTCTCCTAGACGCTAAAGAGATTGAAACCGGCTATCAATTACCGACACATTTATTCATACAGTACTGCGTAGAAATCGAACCAGAAATCTACTGAGAGACTGCACTTCCGGATGGAAAACAATGTAGCCGTTTATTCACCCTCGTGGTATCCAAGGGAAGTTGCTACTTGCATTTTTCTTGTTTACTTGCTTATAACACTCCTACAAAAACAGTCCAAATAGCGACCAAGGTCGCATTGCGGATGAGAAGAGTTAGGGTAAACATTTACTCTCTGATATCAATTACAACTGATACAGATATTTATCAGTACCGAGTAGATATTTCTTTCTACTCACAGTTTGCTACGGTACCTCTCCTCTCCTCTTCCACTGACGATTACATGTACGCGTGATTCCTCTTCCACTGACAATTACATGTACTCGTGATTCATCTTCGTATCCAATCCAACAGACAAAACCCTCAGTGATACCGAGTACTTTGTCCTCAATATTTTAGTTTTGAAGCATCGATGTCCATGGGTAAAGGCGAGTACCGATACAACTGCAGTGCATGCAGATACTTGGGCCTATCGCGCTTGGTGATTTAACCGAGATTGCGTTACGAACGAGCCCCTATGAAAAAATCGTATGAACCTGTTTCAAATTTTTATACGTTCTTATACATTACCATGGCAATGTATAAGAATGTATAAAATTTTGAAACAGGTTTATACAATTTTTTCATAGGGGAGGATACACTCTAAGCTTTTTAGCCGTAGTAATTTCTGTTGTGGGGTTTATTTTTCTCAGGAAACATGTTCTTTATATTTATCAATCGTGTGGAACTTGGTATACCTTTGGCACTCAAAGATTTATCGCTATGATTCGATCTTAAAACAGGGCTTTATCGCCATGTCGTTGAAAGGAAGTCCACCCTAGGCGCCATGGGCCAGGGGAGGGACCCTAAAACTTTTTCCCTTGTCGCGACTTCCCGCAATACCGCCTGTGGGAGGCAACCAGTCCGGGAACTTTTATTCTCTACTTTCTATCAAGTATCAAAAATTGGGGACTGAGATCAGGGTCTCAGATCCGAAATTATTTTCAAAATAGTACCATATTCAGTACTGAAATTGGCATAAAGTTCATTTTTTTCTTAAATTCAGGAGGATTCCGGAAATAATGCCCACAGTAATCAAATCACAAAAACTAATGTCTCTTTGGTGAGAACCAACGGAGAATATATATTTCTCGCATTATGCAAACTAAATTTATGGCAAAATTAATGAAACTCTTGATTTTTAGACGCGTGGATATTGAAAAAAACTGTGTGTAGGCTTCGAAATTTCGTCAAATTCTTGAAAACAGATTTTTAAAAAAGTTTCCCAAAACTGGTGTAATGGGGAAAGAAGATGAAACATAATGTCTGTTTGGTGTTCATATACTGTATTAGTACGCTGAAAGTTTTAGTAAGGTGAAAAATTATTGTAAAATATTTTGATTTGTCGGAGATAATGCGTCACTTAAAATATTGCAGGAAATGGTCAAAAACTAATTTTTTTCAAGATGATTTAGTCAAAATTTAGTTTTCTCGGATGAAAAAAGACTACGTTTATTCTTCGTTTGGTGTAGTTAACCGACGGTACATAATTATTTTGGATTTTCCTTCTAGACCTTACATCCTTACTCTAACCCGCTACATCTTTCCTGGCTCCGTGCCTCCTATATATGTAAGTGCCTTATCTCGGCTCCGCGCTGCATCTTTCCCACTGGTAAGAAGCCATCGTAGTAAGAAACGGTCGAGGAAAAGCTGTGTTTGGAGTAGCATGCCCCTTCACGACGCTGCGGGGATCGAAGCCGTTCTTCTCTGGTGGACCTCTCGCACGGGTGGAGGGGAAAAGTCTGTAGCAAGGCCGTGAGGAGGAGGCTGGCTGCTGAGGTGAAGGAAGGAACCAGTCCCTACGAACGTGAGGAGATAGGAGGAGGGGTAGTGGCGAGGAGGAGGAGGCGGGGGCGGAGGGGAGGTTGTTGTCACGGCAACGGCGAGTGGAGGGGTAAAGTTTCCTCCCCTCTCTCCCTGCTCTCCTCCTTGGCCGTCGCGCGGTCGCGCCTTCAGTGTTGAACGCGCGAAGCTGGTGAGAAGTTCTTGACGTACTATCGTTCTGTTTTCCTGCAGAGCTTCCTGAGCTCTCACTACCGGCTTCTTTCGTGCATACTCCCTCTTCGGGAATAAACTGTTAGTTACTATTCCTCTGAGGTCAAAGGTGCTGTGTTGAAAGTTTATCGGTGCCAAGTTTCACCTGAACGTTTTTGGAATAGTGTGCTACGTGGATTATCGCTTACGTACGAGACTCCATTTCATCTTATCGCGTCCCGCGCAGGTTGTTTAGGTGGTGTGCTAGTTGGAGATAAGCATGGGTGCTCGGGGACCTCTCCTTGGTGCCTAACAACATGTCTGGGTAACGCTAAACGAATCGTGGCATTGGCAGCATATCCTATTGCGGCCCTCTTTGCAGGAGGCGTGGAGGGTGTAACCGAACCGGTGGATGATATAATGTGCCAGACTATCGGATGTTTCGTGGACGTGAGGCTCTCCAAGTGAGCCGCTGATGCATCTTTCGCGTGTTTTGGGGACCTTTTTTCAGATTTTTTGGTGCTAAGGCGTCCAGTTTCATGTGGCAGTGCCCTTTGTTGTCGTCAAGAGTGTAACCGACCAGGTGAATGATAATATAACTGTCGTTGATTTTGGAGACTTGTTTGCACTCAAAAAAATAAGTTTCTCTTTTTTGTGTTTTGTGCTTGTGTCTTATTGTGTTCTTCGTTCGTGTCCCTTGTGTTTCTCTCAAGTGTCAGAAGTTGACTCTTGGCGCCCATATCATATGCAAGCGAAACTCTCAGTAACTGTCGTATGTTTTCGTAGACTTCGCTGGTCTTTTGGATTGTGTCGTATCCTGTGTTAATTTTGGGACTAATATTTCGTGTGAACCCTTTTGAGTCGCCGTTGGGCGTGTGTCGCGGCGAAAGTCTCCGTCACTCTTCAGTGTTTACCGCTGCTCGTGGTTTCCTGGAGGCGGGACCGACTGGGAAGGCGTTTAAAGAAGTCCCTGGACCCGCTGGGATGACGCCCTCGCTGAGAGCAGATTGAAAAAAAAGTAAGCCACAGCATCCCTCTTCAGGTTGTCATTCCTAACCAGTAATTCGGATACGTCTCGAATGTTATTGGCTCCACGGTGGATAGAAAAGGATAAATAGAAGTTGGCGGTGAAACGCAGATAAAATCCGTGAGGCAATCCTTGAAAGAATCCGAGTTTTTCCCGGTGAATTAATTCTTTTCGGGATTCCAACCGGGTTAGGGCCTGCATGTTGCAGGACGACGCTTCGTTGGGAGACTTTACCAACATCTTCAGGGCTGATGATGATTATTTTGATCCTTACACCATCGTCGTCGAAACGTCGACCTACAACATTCAGACTCTAACCCGGTCGGAAACCCGAGAAGAATTCATTCAGACCTTTAAAAGCTATCTTCAGTTTGCTCTGCGCGATGTGAATACATTGGTCATTCAACACACACGTACTAGTATGAGTAAAAAAAAGTTTTCAAACCAATCGTTATGCGCCACTTATGATATTGGAGGAGAGTTGTATTTGCATATTAGTCTAATGACAAGCTCAAGAACCAGGGTGACATGATAGCAGACATGCATTTGTTTACTTTTTAATCAGAAGATAGTATTACAGTGAATACAGTCTTTTCAAATACCGCGCTTCATCGTCTGAAGTAAATAAATTAGTACTCCGTAAATGTAACCGTTCTCCTTGCTTTTCCATTAATTACATAAAAATATCTTCAATGAGGGTTACGACATCCTAGAGTATAGGCACTACATACAAATTTTGACCTATAATTACACGACCTTAAACGATATACATCAATAGAGAGATTTAAATTTTGTTTAAGGGAATAAGTAGCGCCACTCAATTCGTTGGTAAGCATTTTTGATTCATGGTACATACGTATTTTTAAAAATTGATATGCATAACACCTAGAAACAGCACTCTATCGGTCATTGCATCGTGTTTTGTAACCAGCGAACAATTAGACGTACACGAATGCATGTATATGTTCTTGCGATCGTTGTGATCTCCCATCTATAGTCATTCAACACGCAGATATTTTAGAGAAAAGTCATCAGTTAGATATTGAAAAATTAATGACTAATTTTGTATTTGTCTATAACGAGGATCGGCTGCTACTTCTCCTTCGTGGTCGTCATGGAAACCGTCAGCTGTAGGAGGATGGGGTCAACAATCTCGGGAGACTCCACCGGCCGACGAAGGCCATAGTGATGGATGATTAAGTGGTGGAAGATTTTATTTGGAGAATGGGGGAGGGAAACCCGGTGTCAGCTCACATTAGAGTTATTTCTCACAACCGTCCTCATTTAATAAGGCGAGGCTAAGAAATTTAACTCAGCGATTTGAATGTCGTATTTTTTGTTAGGTGCAGAAGGCAAATAGAAATGGCTACTTAGAAGTTATTTGGTGCAATTTCTCCTCATTTAATTTCAATAAATTATTATAAATCGTAAAATCAGCCTGCCGATTGTCGTTTCCTCAGCCTCGGCCATTGCTAGGAAATCTGCTTAGCTTAGATGCCTGTTTACACGGTATAGTAAACACGTACGAGTTAATGTGTGATTGCATGAACGATTTTGGTGGACCGGAACGGAACATGCACTAATACATGAAGCAAATTAGAACAGGTTCTATTTTCTGTTCGTGCAGTCCCACAAGTTGGGTGGCTACCTGGTGCATTTTCGTGTTCATTCACGCGCTCACACATTGAGATATTATGTCGCACGGGTTAATGTACCGTATAAATAGGCTTTAAAAGGAGAATAATTTCAACGAATCAAATACACATAAATAACGTAATTGTTGAGAAATCTTTTGAAAAAATTAGGTTCGGTGAAGGAAAAAATTATTTCGCTTGGCCTCGAATCAGTTATGAATGATAATCATTCGTTTTGGAATGCAATAGGCTAATCACTCTGCTGATTAACAAGCAGTTTTTATGGGTAGGGGTGGGATGACAATCGGTTCGCTTATTTGACGATTTTGAACAATTTTTTGAAATGAAACTGGGAGCACTACTAAATAACCAATTCCATTTGCCTTCTGCAAGAAACAAAAATTCTCCACTTAAAAATTTACTCTTTCTACTAGGAAAATTTAAAGATGAGGGCGTAAGTTCGTTAGTCAGAAGTGTGCGTGTAGCTAGCACTCTCTTCAGTAAACAATTTTAACCATCATATGTATCACGTATCGTGATAAAGAAAAGCATCTATGAGCTCAAGAGGAAACATTTGGCACATATAAAAATGAAATTTTATTTATTATAGTATTCTACCGATTAAGGTAGGTTTCCATGGAGTACGTAAGAAGTGATCTGGGAGCCTCGCTTTCCTTCCAGCACTGCCTTCTTTAACTCACAGTAAGGCCTACTCTCTTTCAATCTATCTAAAAATCCTATTCTTTTCCTTCCCCTCCCTCGTTTCCCTAACATTCTACCCTCTAACACCATTTTCAACATCCCCTCACCGCTAAGCACTAACTCCATCCATACCTTCTGTCTCCTCCGTATCCCATCTAAAAGCTGCCTCTCCTCGCCATCCATACAGTGTATTAAAATATTTGAAACTTTTCTTATACTTACCAATTAAAGGTCACTGAGCTTCCTATGAATGATTTTTGTACTTGCACAAATGCACAGCAACCGTGTACCATTCGCAAATCGTATGCAAGTCACGTAACTCAATATCATGTTACCATTGACTCTCGAGGTATGTTGGGTCCAAAGTATAGACGTCACCCGCCCTCTACCAATCCCTACTCAAAAAGTTTGTTTCGAGTAATACGTCTCTAAAATATCAAAATACGAGCTGTATTTGAGGAGGTAGTGACATTTCATCTTAATAGAGGAATGCGATTGTGTTCCCGCGGATCTGTCCAATGCGGTCTTCACTTTTTTCTCTCTTCACGTGACATCCCACGACAAAATTCGTCTACAACTCAGTCCTAGTCTTATCGGTCGGATAATAAAATCATAGAAGGGAGTAAGACTGTTTGAATAGGCCTCAAAGCACTTCGTTGTTCGATTGAACCGCCAAAAAGTTTCTTTTCCTCCCATCGATGTTTCGGGATGTGGATATAGAAAAAAAACACACACGCCGCGTATCGGAGCGATCGGCCGTATTAATGACGTGTGGAAATTGGAAGAGATAAGATTGAGGAGACCAGTCGTAAAAAAGTTTCCCTTTTAGACCGGACGAACCGGTGCCGGTGCGGTGTCTGTTGTCTTTTGTTTTTCTTTTAAATTCGTATTTCTCCGAGTGGATGCTTCGGTCAACGGCTCTTGATTGTGAGTCGCGACGAGACTTGGGAGGCGTGGTTGTCGCATACAGGTTGGGGCCACAACAATGTCGTGGGGAGAGGCGCGCGTTGCCATGGATACGCACGTAAACTCACTACCACCGAGGAGATGGAATGAGACACATGCATGTAATAAGGTGTTCGACGAAAACTTTGAGATTTTCACGGTGGATCATATGGACAAATTCTTCTCGAATCATCAACCGGCTACAGTCTTTAATCTGTGGTTAAAGACTGTGGCAAAGCGAGCTACGTAAACGTTGGAGATGGACCCCTTCATTGAGTTGACAACGCCAGAAGATTTTCTGCACTTTTTAGGAAATGTTTGTTGCGGTTTTTATAATGATTTGGAATGGTTTTATTTTCAACTTTATGAGCTATTAATTAAAAAATAAATTAGAATGACCATTACAATTCACGACGACAATCCTTGTCTGACGACAATTTTTGTAATATATTGAGCACTTCGTTGTGATACTCGAAAATTCAGTGCCTTTGCCTTCTAATCAATGTTGGCAGTTACGTTTATTCGTTAACGCGAGGGAAACCCAAAATCGGAGGCCAAAAACACTTTTTTACTTACTCTAACGGCTAATTTATTTATCGCGGTAGATTATTTTCACATTTTCCAGTTTTTCTTGTTGAAAATTGCGGAAATTCCTCAAAAATTTATGCCAACTTAGTCTGGACTGTACATTTCTAGGATTAAATTTTCATGTAAGAATCGCCTTTGACTATGAGTAATCACAAAAGGCCTGTCAATGCGATACAGCCTGTACTAATTACGCAAGTAACGTCCCAGTTCGGTCACCTACGGTATTGGAAACACTTCAAACTGAGATTTCGACGGATTTGAGATATAGTCTACAATTATCTTAAGCCATCGCGTACGCTGATTGTTGGTTTCAATGGCGGAAAAAGGGTGACACATTGTTATAAGGAAATGAAAACCAATCAGAACCAACAACAAAAACAATGAGCGAGTTCAATCGCGCGAATCGTACGAGAGGCTCTTGGAAAATTCTTGGAATTAGATTTTCCTCCTCGTAACCGAGTTTAATATCTTCGTGTTACTCAATTTAAGCCTTGTAATATATTTGAAAACTTTATTTCGCTTATCTATACAGTTTATTGTATAAACCAATATTTTGTGCATTATGATTAAATGCCGTAGGCTTGTTTCGCTTGAGTTATTCTTCAAATGTAGTTTACATTGCATAACCACTTTAGGTTATCTTATATTTACCTGTCGTATTCCAATTGATTACTTCTCAGATATTCCGTAAGGTAGTGATTATCTGGATTTGTTGCATGCCACTGTTACATCATTATGGCTATGAATATGCGAGGAATGTGCTACCGCACAGTATCTATGTGAGTAGTTGTAGGCGCGGTAAAAGATTAAGCCTTCACCCCCTAGCTAACGTAAGAGAATGCGGAGAGATGTAAGCGAATATCGATATGAAATGCTCTATGTTTTCCATAGCCATTCCATGAAAAAATGCCGTTTTTTATTGAATTCATGATGGTGATTCTTCATCGTCAAGGTTATTCGAATGTAGTTCATGGCCGAAATGCGAATTTAAAACCGCGGATATAAAATCTCCGGCAGCAGAAACATGCTGAGAGCAGCAGCTGGAAACATGGCCGATATTTTTATCAGTCGTCCTCCTCGTATGAAACTGCCCCGAGCGTACGAACCTTGAGGCGGCCCTGACATTAGGTACTGCGTTTCGGCATTCGTTTTTTTTCGCGGCTTGCGTTGGTATTTGTTTTCCTCCTTCCTGGCAATTCTTCGGCCAATTCATGCTGAGTATCTGTCGGGAATCTCCGAGTAATCTACATCTACATAATACCCTGCGGGCCACCACTAGGGTGTTGGGAGGGGGTGATCAATCACCAAAATGCAGCATGCAAGACGACCGCCTCATGCACACCCCACGGTCATAAACTATATTACGCATAATAAATGAAAAGGTAAAATTTGCTTACCGTTTGTAATTCCTATAGCAAAGCCATGCATAATAATGCAAATTAATAACATGCTATGAGTTGGCCTTGCGAGTAAAATTCTGCTGGATCGATCAATGGAAAGATGTCTGCATTTCTTTAGGGTTTTCTTCCGCATCAGCTTGTTTGACCCTAACGAAATGCAGAGATCAAACCATCGCCGCGGAAACCTACGTTCTAACATCGATCACTGGAAAACCTAAATTGATGCTACACCTTATACAATACCAGTGGCAAATACGGGCTAAGTTTAGAATCTTCTGATTATAAATTTAAAATATTTAAACAGCATATTATCTAGGGAAAAAATAAATAGAGGGCTTTAGTTTTTACGTCCACACCGATAAAGAGAATTCATTTTCATTCACATCCGAAATGATGGGGTTGAAAATTCCCCGTAACTCTCATGTTTTGGCTGGGAATTTCGACGCGTGGGTAACATATGTAACCTCAAGACTCTTACTGCGCAGGTAAGTCAAAGGGGGTCTTCTCGCCGCTGCCGAGAGTTCGATGCTGTCTTCCGTACAGCTCCACGAGAGAGATCACTGGCTTCTTCGCCCTCTCCTCCTACCTGCTTCTCCCCCCTCCACCGCTTCCCTTTGTCCTTTTCTTGTCGCGTGAGGCCGCCAGTGGTGCCAACCTCCCGCTTTCCAAGATCTCTCCCGCTCGGAAGCGAGCCATTCCACCTCGAAATCGACTCACTGCATCTCGAAGGGAAACGCCCACTTCTTGTTAGTTCCACGCCCCATTTACACAGTCCCCACGTGCGAAAACTTATCTTCGTCAAACACTACGCAACATCTGCGTGGACTCGGTCTACAGTTTTATTTTGGAAATGAAGGAGTAAAACTATGTCAGGTTCACTATTATATATTAATTGAGAACTTCAGGCTTGACTTTGTGAAACCTCTACGTATTGGAAATAAAAGAAGTAAAACTTGGTCAGGTTCACTATTATATTAATATAACATTTAATAATTATAATATATAATAGTGAACCTGACAAAGTTTTACTCCTTTATTTCCAATATGGAGAGGTTTCACAAAATCAAGCCTGAAGTTCTCAATTTTATTTTGTTTTCGATCATGATACAGTTTGAAAATTTAAGAGACTCCTATTTTTATGCCTTTCTATCTGTCGGCTACTTATCCAGCTCTCTGAGACGAAAAGTTATCGGCCTTGACCTTTTCGGAGATAAGTTGATGACGTCACCAACTCCTGTCTAGCGAGTCAGCGGTTCCCAGCGAGTGAAGATTAATACGAGAGCTTTCCCGACCTCCAATAACCTCTTTTTGAAATAGTGTTTTCTGTCGGATTTTTACATTATGAATGGGCGTGTAATCGTTACATTCGAGTATATCTGGTGCGATTTCCTTGTAATATTTCAAAATTCTCTCCCCCTCGCCATATTATTCAAGGCAGATTGCACCAATTTTTGGAATAACCAACTAATATCCATTAATATCGTGGACGATATCGACCGATAAGTAATTAAATGCCCAAAGTTGATTCTTTGCACAATTTGTTCTTTGTATTGTATATTTTTCTTCGGAAATAGACAAATAGGCTTTGATTAGGGGTTTTCAGGGAAATATCTCTCATGTTCATTATCCCGTTGTACGAGGAAAATAAAGTGATAATTCTATTGGAGAATGTATTACGATGAAATACATGAATCACATACTGTTACGTTATTCTTCTTGGGAAATGTTAACTTCCTAGATAGCATCATGTACTATTTAAATGTGCTGTTTTTTGCTTATATTTTAAAATAAATCTGAGATTAGCCTATTTATCTTCGCTCATCTACGGTGATACATTGGCATTCCTAGTTAGACTGAATTTTCTACTCTCGAATTGTAAGACTGCTCCAAGTACCTTCATTACTTTTTTCGTCAAACTCTCTCCTTATTTTTATCAATTACATTTGGCGAAATGTGCTAGCTTCATCAGTTGGTATACCATGGCTGAAAAGTTTCCCAGTCAGTGTAGAAACGGAATATATGCTATTGGAAGATATTTATCCTCTTTCATTCCTGAATTTAATTTCAAGGTCACGCCAATGATGATCGAAGTTGTAGTGTCGTATTAGCGATTATCCTTGATAAAACAAGTTGCGGTAAAAAATGGATACATAAAACACTGCGAGAATTGAGAATATTACGCCAAAAGAGAAATGATTTTTCAAGTAAGCGATTGTGGCGCTATTCCTTTTATTGGTCAACCTGATAGACCTATAGTACCGAATGTAATCAAAATCTCTACCCTATCCGGTATCATATCTTTTGGGCTCTATATCCTATGATCCTAGTGAAAAATGTAGGTACCTCTGCTTCTAATTTTTTCGATATGTCGGCTACTTATCGAGCTGTTCGCGGCGAAAAATCCATTGCCTTGTACTTTTCGCAGATAAGTTGATGACGTCTCAAACTCCTAACCAGCGGATCTCCACTTCTCAGCGAGTGAAGATTAATACGAGAGCTTTCCCGACTTACGGCGCAAAGCCTCTCTTAAATAAAACTTTTTCTGGGATTCTCACGGACTCAATGGGTATGTAAACATTGTCGTCGAGTACATCGGCTGCGATTTCCGAGTAATTATTCCATAGCTTGAGCCGTAACCGTGCGACTCGCGCTGTGGAAGTCTCCGCGGATAGCAACACGCTTTTCGCACTGTTTCTGTCTGGTCTTTCTGCGCATGTGCTATTTCCGTTCTGGCCGTGGGCGAATTATTAAAAGGAATCTGGCTGACCTGGTCGCCAACCACAGTCACTCCTCCATTTAAACAGACGTGATAGTTGAAGCGGGCGTTGGCGGACTGGTTTCATCCATTGCATGTGTTTACGTTCGCGCCTCAGTCCGTCGCCATGGCGAGAGAGATCGTCTTTTGTTCGATCGCCAGCGATGCATCTAGAAAGACGCAGCCTCATCTTACCAGCCTCCCGCTCCCCTCGCGAATTGCGCTCTCACTGAGCTCACTTGTTTGTATTTCTTTTTTTCGCGCGGGCCATGTGTTTCTTGTTGGCTCTGCCCGTGGGGTATGATTGGCCCGAAAGTCGCATCTGTTTTGTTTTCGGCTCGGGCGGTAAAGGGCTACGTTACCACAATAGATAGACGATACCACGCCGATTTGAGATGAGCAAAAAAGGATGGTGCTTACTGAGGGAGTTTGCTCCAATATTCAATGGGATGCCAGCCATCTATGTCTAGAGAGGAGAAGCAATACATGTATGTCAAATTCACATTACACCCGTCGGCTCAGGCGAATTTTCAAACATAAATACAGATAGATATTGAAAAAAGAGACAGGCACATAAACACATAACGATGACACTATGGTGGTGTGGAGATGGAATTCTTCATGACAGCCGCCAAACACGGCGAATGATTTCATTCGCATGATCATTCAGCATTATCATGCGCATGATCATTCACCGTGTATGACGGAACAATTCGCGAATGAACCTTCATGCGCATGATCATTCAATGAAAATTAGAACATGTTCTATTTTTCTCGCATGATCCTGTGAATGATCACGTGATCATTCAGCATGATCATTCGCATGATCATTCACCGTGTATAGCGGCCTTAAGACCATCATGTCTCTTGGTGTGACCGATTCTTCTTCTATTCAGCCCTCTCTTTTATCCCAATAATCTTATTACTTCTGCAGTACTACCTCTGTCGATCCATTAAATTTCATCATTTACCCTTTATAACCCAATGTTGCTCCTAGGCAACACCAAACATGTATACATTTTCAGATCTATTCAGGAAATATGTAAAGTACGTGTTCTTTTGTGATGTAAATTTTAATGGAGAACCATGCAGCTGCCAACAACGGTTATGGTTGAGTAGAAAACTGACACATTTTTAAAATGAAGAAGTTTTGAAATTTAATTTCTCCCCGAAGCACCTCGTGGTTAGAAAGGGTTAATCTATAACACTACATCTACATAATACCCTGCGAGCCACCTCTAGGGTGTTTGGCAGGGGGTGATCAATCACCAGCATGCAGCATGCATTGGACTCCCACATGCACACCACACCGTCAAAAAAACGTCACATATACTAACAAATTATACTACTGTATGCTACTACTATTGTATAAGCCTGCTGTTGCTGCAGGACCCATAGGTACGTGGATTCTGGGGTCTCCCCACTTCAAATATGGGATTGTTTCTCCCCCGGATTTTCTTTGACTCGGTCATCTCATAACTTAAACGGATCCTAATTTATTTTGAGATTTTTATAAGAAACCGAATTGGTACCCAGCGCTGTGTGAAGCAAACGTAGCCGCCACAATTTCTACTTGCCAAAAATATTTCTGGGGAGCCACGTGCCTTGTGAGAGGGACCCCTGTGTACAGCACCACATTTTGCACGCCTCTTATCTTGATTTCTTCCCTGCTGTCATCTTTGACAGCTTTCATTTTAAGTGGTTTTATTTTGAAGATGTTTTCGTCTAAATTCTATGTTTTTATGCCGTCAGTGGTACATGAACAATGGAATAGTTTCCGGGAAGTCGTGTATTTTTCTTGCTGATTTCTCGTTCTGCTTGCATCGACATCAGTCGCACGATATGAAAATGACATCGTCATGAGCATTTACATCCTGTGAACTTCACTCTCCCCGGCATGATGTATGCTTAAACGCAGAAACGTATTTTTAGTGTGACTTTTTTGATTTCTCGGTGCAATAATTTTCGCTGATTATTCTTTTAATACGATCCATTCGACGCGCTGTCACCTTTTCCATTCGCTTTGTCAGTTCTTCCGCTTTCTTTCTCATTTTTTCCCCTCCGTCTGTACACCTTCATTACTTCAGCGAAAACGAACTCACCTTCGTGTACCTGTGGTAGACCACGTGTTGCGTCCGCGAGTAAACAAAAAAATGAACAAAGAAAAAAGCACATAAAGCGGACAGAATAAAGACACGAGTATGTACAGTCATTAACTACACATTATCCTGCAAGCTACCTACAGAGGTGTTTGGCAGAGGGTGAACCATCACCCACATGCACCGGAGGAATAAAATTTACTTTCACAAACGTGCGCTACTATAAGAATGAATATCTGCTGTAGATCGTTAAATTAAATGTTACCGTAAAATAATTACCGGCGGATGCAATCATGAGCGTAATTTTGAAATTAAATAGTCACAAGGAAGCATATCTATAGAATAATTTTTTCTTCCATTTTTCTAACCTTGCATGGATTTGCTCTAGGAATTACTGACCACTGGCAAGTTTTGTCTTTGCATGAATATGCTCGTGTATTTTACTATTATGTGTAATATTTCGGTCCTCTTGCATTCTGCATGTTGGTGATTGATCAATCCCTGCCAAACACCTTAGATGTGGCTCGCGGGTTAAATGTAGATGTGGATGTAGCCCAAAAATGAGTTGCTATGGGCAAATGAGTTGTTTTCACTCGGGTATCTCATGTTTTCCAATACTTCTCTGCATTGGGTTCGTAGATCGTTTCCCGCCATCTTCCTTCTCTATACCTTTTCCCTCCTATTCACGCGTCCCTGGCAGAGGCCTTCTAGGTCTTCAAGACGTCGACTAACCCCGCCCCTTTCCACCCTTCGGAAACGGAAAAACACCCCCTATTTCCCTGTCCCTCACCCTCCGAACCCGCCTCCTCATATTTCAGACGTCACCCTTCTGCAGACCCTATTTCACCCGAAACCCCTCCCAACTCCCTTAAAACCCTTGAAGAGCTGACCCTCTTCCCCTCCGTCTTAGCTTCCTTCAAACGTAAAGGAAGGATTGATGGTTTGTGTGCAGGCGAATGCATCTTGGCTGCGTTGCCCAGTAGTGGGTCGCCGTCCAAGATGTTTTTTTCGGGACGCTGCCCCCTTCTAAGCTTGTACCATGTACCCTGATGGGCCGACCTTTCCGCATCTCGCGAGGGTTTGGGGCAAGGGTTTTGTCGGCCAAGGGTTGGCTTCCTCGTTGAGAAGTTCACCTGGGTTTCTAGGGGTCGAATGGCGGCTAAGCCGAATGATTTTGTCATGGCGAATTCAACCTCTTGGTATATTTTAGTCCATCCGAGTCGGAGGAAGTGCTTGAAAATCGGTTTTCATTCCGAAAGCTTGATTACGATTAATTAGCTGCGAGATTGGACTTTTTTATATTAGACTATAGTCACTCCGAAGACTCATTAGAAGTTTTCATGTGATGGAATAGACGTTCTAAAAAAATAAATTCCCATCGCGTTTATTTATTTATTTATTGAAGGAGTTGCTCACATACAGCATTTCTGCCAATTTATAGTGACGCAGTAAAGTTTCTAAACAATCGGAATCAACTACTCGAAATGAGAACCATTCGGAATAATTCCGATCAGATTTATTTAGGGTACATTAATATAATGCCCTCATTGATTTTTAAAATGCTCTCTTTCTTTTTTGCTATGCGTTACTACTTGTAATTTGTACTAAAATAGCGAACGTGCGTTTCCAAGTGATTGTATTCTTCAAAAATTCAACTATCCGTTCCGCTTCATTTTGCTTGTAGATATTTTTAAACGGTCATAAATTAAAATCATCTTTCAAAATATCCTCCATTGTTGTTCAATCTTTTTCCCCCGGCCTGCGCTTGAAGTAACGGCTATAGGGTCATTAGCAGTGCACAGACGGTCCGCCCTCTAGCGGAGGTGAGGTTAATGAGGGCGCGAAGAGGTTAATGAGAAATGCAGCCAGGGTTCAGCCAGTCATTAGTCTTCACTCTTCTCCAATTGCTATGTAGCGAGAGATGCTGATGACGTAGTTCCACGCCCTCTTTCGGAGAGAAAATTTTCTCTTTCATAGTAGCTTCGCGCGAAAAAACGGAATGGGCTCGTCCGCCATTTGTATTTATTTATTTTTATTTTTAAAAGTTTTTTTTTCTAGAAATTTTTACTTTGCATTCTTTAAATTCGTATTCAACACTCATAAAACAGCGCACTGAAGGCCTTGACATCAGGGGAATACATCGAGCAACAACAATGGACGTTCTTAAACAGCCATGCTCTGCAGAAGGGCAATCTGCGCACGCGGGACTCGAACCTGCTAGCTTCCATTTTCCAGGTGAAGGCTTTACGCCCCCTCCACCTTTGTCAATTTTTATGGAATTTTAAAGTTAAAGGGACCCGTACTTTTGCGTTTTTCGATCTATTCGCGAAGAAATATCGACGTCCTCAACTCTTTCATTGATGAGTTGATGACCTCACGAACTCATAGTGTGAAAGACATGGGTTGCACGGGTGGGTATTAACCTCTGGGGAGACATAGCTGAAATTCAAGGAGACAACTTTTTTACAATTTTTACAAAAGACAATTTTTAACGATCAACTGACCTCGTTAAATAAAATATGATTGGAATTATTATTATTATTTTTTGACGTTATTACTATAAATAAGTTTTATTATACTCGCTTTCTTGTTTAACCTTCCGGGAATAATATTGAGAATCAAATTTCGGCCACTTCCTAATTAATTACAGCGCTGAAAGTATCAGGATAATTCGGAACTGGATGACATCACATAGCTAACTGATTGCCATGATGCACCCAATATTATGTACTTAAACTAAACATATAACATAAAAATATATATAAGCATTCATAAACATAATTATGCATAAATATTAGCTTATATATATTTAAGCAAGTTTAGCCATATGTAATAAAATTTTGTCCATCCGTCCGTCTTTTTATCTGAAATGGAACATCTGTCAAACCTACACTTGACGCAAAATAATGACTTCAGCGGAATATAAAACCGGAGCAAGCCTGAGGTTGGTCATCCATGCTATAGGCTGTCTTTTCCTGTTAAAAATCTCTCCGCTCTTCTATTTATGCGAGGAAATCCTTTTTTTTTCTCTCACGCTCCTGCCGTTGCGAGGTCTTGTTATGCATTGCGAATATCTGTCTCCCGTTTGCGACGATTCGTGGGAAGCTTTATTCCGTCTTCATTCTTTCATTCCGTCGACTTTTTTTCACTCGACGTGAAAAATTTTCGTTTTTTGTTGCTGCATAGTTTTTTTTGTTTCTTTAACGTCTTTGGAATGAAGTACAATCCTACCCGGAAGTTTGTGGATGAAGAATTGGTAAAAAGTCTCTTTCAGCCTAGCTTATTGGTAGACTTCGCAGCTCAAGTATCGAAAATAATTATTCACTTATAACGGAAGAATGTGGAATGCGATAGCCAAGTGGATTGAGAGCTTGGCTGCTGATCGTTAAGTCCCGGGTTCGACTCCCGGACGAAGACTTGGGAAACGCCCAAAAAATCCTGTAGTGGAACAAGAGGATTTTTTGTCACGCCATCCAACGGATAGGTTCTGGCCCCGTGAACGTAATGTGTGATACTCACATGACTGTGGCTTAGTCTGGCGTGCGCTCTACCCTCCCGTAACTAAACCAAACTTCGGGTTGAATTACTGAGAGTGTGAGTGAAAAAATCCAATAAATTACAGCCGTGTCCGCATTCTCGTAGCAAGAGGAAACAGTATTAATTATAGAGACTTGCTCTATTCTCTATATGATAATGGGGATCCCTTCGTATTGAATGGGAAATACTTCGTTTACTCTGATTTTTGGGGAAGTACGTTGAAACTTGGCATGCAACTACTGTCTTGATTTAATATGCTATTTATTTTTTCACCATCAGAAAGGGCACAGTAGCCTTTACATTGGTTGGCTAATTATTAGAGAGACTTTAATGTGAACAATGAAAATAACGAGAGATCAAGATCATATGAAGAAATCATAAGATTTGGGATACATGTGAGTTTCTTTTGCGGAGTTAGGAAGGATTTGAAAAAGATGGCAGAGATAGTAACTTCCGGGGGAGATGTTTTGAGGTCAGAGAGTTATATAGTGGGGATTCAGCGAAGAAGGGAGAATTATGATATGGACAGGCGGAATTGCGGTGCATGAATATGATAGTTGTTGCGTAATGGACGAGGAGGAACATGTAAAACAAAGAAGAAGAAGAAGAAGGAGGAGGTTGGTTCGTTGAGTTTCACTGAAGACTTTTTTCAGGAGTATCGAATTAGAAAGAGAACAGCCTTGACTTAGGGTATGGAATTTAAGGGAAGGATAACTTTTCTTAACCCTTCAACTGCCAATAGATTTTCGAGGTATTATGCTAAAAATTCCGAGACATTTTGACTGATTTACAGTAGTTTAGAAAACAAATATGAAATACCAGTGAAGGTAAATATTAAAAACTCAAGGAAAAATTTACAATATGTATTTATTGGTTGAATCCAGTGGCGTAGCGAGGAATTTTGTTCCGGGGAGGTCCAAACCCAGGGCGGAGGAAATTTTTGAAAAATAGGGTACTAAGTTGAGGGTTTTCAACTAATTTTAGCCATTTTTATAATCGAAAAAAAAACTTCATTTTTCAAAGAAATCGTTTTTAAATTCATGATTTTTCAATATTTTGTTTTCTTTTGTGATGGAAAGTAAGTGTGCTTTTATACTTCAGGGGGGGGTCCCGAACCCCGGACCTCCTCTCTACGCCACTGGTTGAATCACTCGCGAGTTATTGTGGATGTCGGTTACGTTTTCTCGGGTGATCCCCGCATATTTATTCGGTTTCTTGATCTACGTTTCGCGGTTGTTGCTAGTCACTTTTTCTTTGGGAAGAATGATAGTTTTTCCACGGAGGGTATTTATACGGCTTCATGAATACATAACATTTATAATAGCTTGGAGTGTTTTGGTTGTCAAGCTTCTCCATCCTCTGTAGCTCGTAGAACACCTTGATGGACATTTTTTCTATTTTTTGTATAGTTTTATTCCAATTTTCATACAAGGTAATGGTCACCATTTCTCAGTGAAAATTTTTAAGCTCAACCTTACCGACGTTTTAATTTTTCTTGTCGGGTAAGATGTAAAATATGTATGAAATGAATGTAATAACTCAAATGAAAAACTTTAAAAAAATCCACTAGAATATTTATCGTGGGACGATTTAGAAGGCTGTGTATGTTATGTGAATGATATGTTATTTTCAAATTTGAATCTGTCTTCCATTCTAAACTTTTTAATTTCATTGGCATTTTACCCGTAAAGAAGCATTGATGTGATCAAACTCCCCGCTTTCGGTGAATCTCCGAGCGCTCTCCTTCTCTTTCATCTTCAGCGAACCACAAAATATGAAATTGATGCGTGGGAGTTGTGGACAACCGCTCAATGGAATGATGCTTGTTTACATCTCTAAGTATCGTCTCTTTCCAGTCTCCCGAATTGACTTCAAAGGATTGGAGTGGTTTCCATAAGGAGAAGTATTATTAATTTTTTCCATTTACCGACGCTCAATGAAACTCGGGACGGGGTCTCTTTGTGTTTATCGCTGGAACAAAGAAGAGGCGAAAACTTTTGGGGCGTCTGGCCGCCTAAACGAAAGAATGAGTGGAAAAAAAGACAAACGCGGTGCGCGTAACGGGCAGCGAGAGAGCATTCTCAACGTATGTCTCCCCTCCCCGTCGTTTGGACCGTTTTTTTTAAAATAATTGTCTACGAGACGTGAGTGGTTTTTCGCGACGACCGACAACGACCTGTCTCCTCCGTGTCCCTCCCGACTGTCTTCTGTTCTTGCGCTGAGAGGGGGGAGGGAAAGAAGGAGGAGTTGCGCACTCCATCGGTCTTTTGTTTTTAGCACGAGACGAACCAAGGGCAGCGGGTGAGCGTCGTCATGGCGACGGTGCTCACTTTCGGTTTCGTCTCGCGTCCGTCACGCGCGCCTCTTTGGGGAGCGGGGAAACAAAAGATACGCGAAATTAACCGTTGTTTTCCGTCACATTATCCACGAGACGAGCCGTCCCCGAATGGACCTGAAGCTTGCAAGACGACGACGAAGATAAAATTTTTAATCATTTTCTCGGTGAATTTTACGATTTCGTTGTCCTCCCAATATTCTTCACGATTGTTGTCGATGTGACAGTAATCCGAACAATTGTTTAGGATGGACGGAAAATTTGCAAATTATTTTCATTGTAATTACGAGTATTCCTACGCCATTAGAACCATCTCATGCATAAACAATAATGCTTTCGTCGAATACGAAATTGCTGGTCGTGTATGGCTTCTAGAGTTTTTAGCGCCCTCTACCGTAATGAATTATTAAAAACAGTTTAATGAAAAATTCAGTACTATCGAGGGTTATTTAGGACTTCTTAGTTTTAAAACTTCTATTGATGATACTGAGTTAAAAGAAAATAACTAATTCTCTCTCCCTTCTGTTCACTAATAATTTCTATTCTCGTTTTGAAAATTATCTGGTTGCATTTAGATACTATCTTTGGAATCGAAAATACGGAATGAAATTTGGAATAAATTGGACTAATATTTGAGTGAAATGCGTAAATTCTTATTCTACGTACTTATGACGTTCCCTAAAATTAATAAAAAACAGGCATACTAAAGATACGAATTATTTTTTTAATGGCAGTTTCCCGTGCAAACTTCTTTAGAATCTAAACCCGTAGAATCTCCCTTCTCAATTGCCAATACGCCTGATCATCCCCTGTCACACGCCTATTAAGGCGTCACGCGGGGTTGTATGCAGATGTTATTTAACATTTCCCGTAGTAGCGGCATAGCGTTCAAGGACCCATGCGTCTTTTGTGTTTCAAGGTGCTGACCGCTGTGTAGCCAGCGGCGACAATTTCGTCCCTCTCCTTAGTCACCCATAAGGTCATGCCTTGTATTCCTGATCAAGATATTATATGAATTTTCCTCTGACGAATTTCCACATCGTTTTGAATCTTTTGTTACTAGGTAGTGTTGTTCGACTATTTTGTGTTCTTTGGGAATATGAAATGAAGAAGGTAGGAATTAGGCAGGAAAGGAAGGAGAGGAAAAAAAGGAAAAAGAAATTAGGAGATGAAATTTTAAAAAATTAAAAAAATCGAATATGAGCTAATGACTGTTGTGTATTTAGTCTGCTCATGCGAGAAGGTGGTGGTTCATTCTTCGTATTTTTACAATAAAATCATTAACCGCCCAAATTTTAATGATTAAACAATTTGACAAGTTTTTAGTCCATTAAAGTATAAAGGCCGTTTTACGCGGTACACGGAATTGCGCAATCTGACGTACGTGCGCCGGCGCAATCAAAATTGCGTCGTGTAAAGCGGTGAATTGATAGAAGACATACGAGAATGCGTGGATGCGAGACGGCAAAATAGCCCCTGTTCTAATTTCGTTCATGCATTCGCACAATTCCACGCCATTTTAGAAATAAATTCAGCTCTAACCTGCGCTATTCCGCGCCCCGTATAAAACGGCCTTAAAATTTTTTCAGTGGGAGGATTTTAATTTTTATAGGATTGAATATAATATGAGGAATATTTAGTCTGATTATAGTATTCCTCAGATTGGTGCGCCTGTGTGTTAGCGCCCAAATTTAAGATCACAATTTTTTTTTTTGAAAAAGCAGTTCTGCTTTATGTGTTGCGCGCATGGAAAGGAACTTGTGGGATACATCGGCTTCAACGCGGAAATGAGCATGATCGCCCTTGGGGCATATCCCTTACAGTAAAGAGCCCTCTCATACATTCTCGATCGGATTTTTGCCTCTTTCCAAGGAAATCGAAAAACTCATTTGTCAGAGTTGGCGAAAGAAAAGGCTTTATAAACGACCTTGTGCATTGTTCATTTTTGCTATTTTTTACAGTGGACCTCCCGCCGCTGGAAGTTATTAATCTACCGAGGTACAAGGTTAGCCGCTAGTCGGAGTGATTTGTGTAGAATGCAGTGAGAAGAATGATTTCCACCGAGAGATGAACCCTTTCATATATAATATCGTTCTACAGCTTACCTTGAAAATGACGTGATTAGTGAAGAAATCATGATCGGTCGACGGAAAACTCGGCACGCGGGGAGATTTATGTTTAATTCTATCGTCAAAGAAGGAAAATATACCCAATGGAGTTGTATTAGCTACATCTTTAAGACAATCAGAAAGAGAATGGTGTTGGCTAAGGAAACTTGCTGCAGCAGGTAGCAGTTTACATACATCACATTGGCCGTGGGTTAGGATGATGAGAAAAGATAGGCAGTAAGGCTTTTTTTCACGAAAGTTATTTAGTAGGGGTCATGGCAAGGAATGTGTTAAAAAATACTTTGATTAAAATTTTGCGTACCGTGGTATTTAATTGTAGAGGAACTACATATCTGGGTGGAGCTGGTGTTGAGATTGAAAATATGTACCATTTGGGCGCACTGCCTTTGGTTTAAACATGGTTAAAAAGCTAATGTGGTTTATTTCAACTCCAACGCGTGAACGGCAGTGAAATTCACACAAGTTACTATGAGAAAAAAATTCCTCTGGTCCGGGAATCGAAGCAAGGACCTTAAGTTCCTCGGGTCACTGCACAGACCACTACGCTACCAATAGAAAGCCAATATCTTGTATGATGTTAGGCACGATGTGGTGGAAGTCCGTAATATTGTTGAAATGACCCATTGCAATATTTCTACTTATAAGTGGAAATATTGCAATGTGTCATTTCAACAATAGAAAGCCAATAGGTTGGTGGTTCGATCACCAGCCCAGGGGAATTTTTTCTCATCGTATTTCTTGAAAAAAGCCGATGTATAAAATATAACTTTACCTTAACAAACATTAAGATACGTCCAAGAAACGTTCATGGGAACTAACGGACAACAATCGAAAACGTACCTCCAATTACTTATGGTATGCTTTAAAATTGTTTAAGTTGGCGCTCCTAAATTACGATAATCTTCGTCACATATTTGAAACGCTCAGGAAGAAAATGACGAGAATTCTCGCCAACTGCGCGCAACGTGATGATGGCACTTTATTAAGTGTACTAAGGACGATCAATATAACTATTTTCAATTCCTAAATTTTTCAGCAAGTCCCATAATTATTTTTTTGCTCTGTTGCGAATAATTAAAAAAACAATGCTCATAAAACTTGAAAATGATGCCCCAGAGGAATTCCATTTATTCTATAAATCGTTGCGAATGGACATATGAATTGCATTTACGATCTGAGCGGAGTGGTGCGAATTGAACTTGTGAAACTTTCACACCAAGGGCTAATTTGCCCGCAAAAAATCATTTGGCTTCGCCGTACGTATGGACCCGGATTTCCCGGATAGGTGTGCCAGCACACCTGACCGCCAATCGGGGGATCCGGGTTCGAATTTCCGGCTTGGGTCTCTCAACTTGGGTTCCTGTCCGCGTGACTTCAAAGGAAGTCACCTATTGAAATACAAGACTGTAGCTCTTATGCACAATTATTTTAATGCTTACGCGTTACGACTCACAGACCATCATTTGGTACAAGGCGTCACAATACATAGGAGCATCATATATTGCATTTATACAGCTATTACTATAGGGCCTCCTTCTATCCATAATTTTTCCTAATCTCCTTCATTGTTTGTAAAAATTGCACAAAAACAAATATGAAGCCACAAACATTTTTTCTCCATATTTTTTACGTTTCCGCATCACGTGTGCACTTGCGCGGGTGGATCCGTGAAGGCATATAAGACGTTGGTTGGTTCGCAGTTATTACCTGCAGAAAGAAAACACAAAAAATGGACGCTATTCCGTTTGTCTTGGTAGTTTCTGCCTCACGAGGGAAGGGAGATAAGATGTTAGCGTGCTCTGCGCACGGGCGTGTGTGTGCCGTTCAGTTGTCCTCATCCAGTTGCGTTCGTTGCGTGCGCAGAAAGAAGCACGTCCCGACAGTGATGAGATAAAAAACGCACCAACGCAATCTGGGCCCCCAGATAATAATAGGGCCTGGTCCACTTAAGACAACCCAGGAGGAGACTTCCTCCTCATAACGCTGTCGCCCTTTCGACACAGTAGATTGTCACAGCACACTTTCTTTTTTTACCGCATGGGGGCGGTAAGAAGATGCGGGACGTGTGTCCCTTCTATCCTACCTCGTCGTCTTCCTCTTTCGCCTCCTCCGAAGCTTATCTCTCACTCTAGTCCCTCTGTCCCCCTAAAAATTAAGCTAAAGCCGTGTCCCAACTCGTTAGCCATTAGGCATCATGTATTTAGCCAGCCAGATTCTGGGCAGCCAACCACAAGGGAGCATGAATTGGGACATCCTTACGGAGGTGCTGCCATCTACTGGGCACTAGGCCAATAGAGGCCAATGCAAAACAAGAGATAATCGGAATGATTTGAACAAATGATGAACAAAACCCACCCTAAATTGTTAAAATGTGATTTTGAGTATTAGATGTCGGAGAAGAGTATTTAATCATAATTTTAGTATCTTAGACAACCTTTTTGTAATAGTAAAGTAGGGGTATACTTTCAAATTCGTATTTTTAGTTCCGTATGGTTTTGTTAAAGAGGTTTTAGCTAAGTTGGTGGCGAAATGTTAACGTATATCCCTTTTAATTGGTTTGTAATATTTAAATCGTCTCTCAACCAAGTACTTTTTTGAATTCTTTATATTTTAGCAATTTAATTTTTAGTTTTGTATTATTAGAACAGGTCTATTTAGTCTATTCAAACGGTTACCGTCTGATTTGGGATTTATTTTCAAAATTTATTTAAAGTATGGTTTACGTACATAAATCAGGTTTCGGTATCATCTTTTAATCACCATACATTTTAATTTTTGTTACTTATTCCGAGTCCAATTTCGGGACTTTGTCCAATAACATATAATAATAATTGTTTATTCTTACGGGTGTTAACCTAATGTACAAAAAGTGTTAAATAAGAATTTAGACATAGTGTTACATAATTAAGAATATATTAGAAGCATATAAACATCAATAAGCATTATTTAACACGTTAGAAAAGTAAACGGTAGCAAAAGATAACATGTGATCGGTATAAAAAGTTATAAAATAACATAATCATACACAAGAAGCATATAAACATTATTTAGCATTAAAATTAACGCCGCCTTCTCTTTAACTAATTTCTCCGTAATTCTTACACTTCCATTAACGCAATTTCATTATTATAAACAAAATAAAAATTAATAATTATTCGAACAAGTCTCAAAATATCAACACTACTTGCAAACAAGTACTATCCCTTGTTGACAGCCATGATGCCCTTTCTCCTGAAGACGCTTTGCACGCTTTGAATCATGGGAAAAGTGGGGCGAAGGATGCACTCCTCGATGCCTAAATCTGGCGGCCGCGTTAGCTGCCTAAATTCCCTCCCTTATGCTGGCTAACGAGTTGGGACATCCTTCCAAGATGGCGTCATGGCTAAATCCTGGAATTGGCATAGCCAAATGGCCAATTGGGACACGGCTTAAGTCTAATCCGTGGGCCAAAGAAACATGAAAGAAAGGTGAAGCAATGCTTTTAGGTGCATTTTAACCGCAAACGTGAAGCCTCGTGATGGAGCTGACTCATCGATCATGTAAAGAGCACAACGTTGACATGGAAACACGAATTTATTTAAACAAAAAATATATAGTATGCAGGCATTCTAAAAGTGTACAACTGTGTCAAGGAATATTTGCGGCGTAGCCCTGAAGAAATTAGGATTCGTCAAGCGTATTTTGGGAAGATTCTAGGATTAGAAAGCAAAAGAAAGGTGCTATTTCGCACTCGTCCGACCGCACCTTGAATATGAGGCGATCGTATGAGATCCGTTGCAGAAAGTCTTAATCCGTGAACTGAATAAAATACAAAAGAAGGCTGCTCGGTTCGTCAAAAACCGCTACGGGCGCAAAGACAGCGTTACCCAGATGTTGAGCGAATTAGGCTGGGAGACGCTGAGGACTCGGAGGCTGCGCGCTAGGCTTAGATTGCTTGGGCAATTGAGAATGGATATATTTAAGAGCGACACGGAGAACATAATATTAGAGCCACACAATATTTCCAGGTCCGATAGAAGGGATAAATTAAGAGAGATGTTTTGTCGTACGGGTAGATATGGGAATTCGTTTTTTCCCCGAACCATAAAGGACTTTAATACATGCTAGTCCTAACTTCGTTTGAGCACTTCATTTTTATGTGTTAACGGCTGGTGTCCTAACACCCCCTGCCATTCGCCTTTTAGGCGGCATGCGGGGTATTATGTGGATGTAGATAAACTTATGCAAAATTACATTATTATTGGTAGTTGCCCGCTTCATTTGAACAAAAAATTCATAATTAAATAAAATTGGCAATCTAAAAGGAATCAACAGTAAAAACGTGAATTCTAGTAAGCCGTACTTAGCAAATGGCTCAGGAAAAAACGAAGATTCTCGCTATTCATGTGCAACATGCTAAGGTTTTCATAACGCTCCTTTTTTCCTTACTATTCGTGGGACTTCCTCTTTCCTTATTTGGCCTATCCGTTTTATCTTCTCTGGCGGAGATATCATGCGAAATTCTGTTTTTATTTTCGTAAAATGGGTCGAAGATTGGAGAGATTATGAATTAGTCTCCTCTTACAACATTGAACAATTGCTACCGCCAAATATTGTGAAATGATCCACTCTTCACATCCTGAAATATGTGGTCGGCTAGAATGCCGTGTCGCGCTGTCATTAGCATTCATATCACACTTTTTCTTTGGTTCTATTTCCTGCATCTGCTCAGTCAGTATACGTATCACCTCCATTCATCCCATTGAAGAACCCTGCTTTTCTTCCCGCTGCAGTTTGCCCAACATCCTTTCCTGTATAGGAAGGTCTTCGGCCTCATCTCTGCTCTCCATTAAGCCATTCATCCCTATCTCATTAAACACTTTTCTCGCCAGCCCTATCAAGGCGCTTCCTCGGGTCAGAATCATAGCAACTCTTTTAAGTGGGTCCATTGTAGTTTCATCTGGGGGGTCGATGCCCTGTTGACATTTCTCACTTCACGCTCCTCTTCGTATCTCAGGCCAGTTACGTATGTTAAGTACAGTCTCCTTCAAAAGTATTTCAACGAATAGAGCGGCGCCACTTTCGCCGCAGTTCGGTAATGGACTTTCGGCATTTTCTATTGAACCAGTAGGAGGCAAGGGCGTACCCAGGATTATAACTAGGGGAGGGGGGAAATCCATTGTCTAGGGGTGGGGGGGGGGGAGGGGCAAACCAAGTGGGGACATTAGTTTATGAGATCATTTCCTTGAAAAAATAGTTTTATTTTAGTTACATATCTTATACTAATGCATTTCATTTTTCGTGGTTTTAAAGAAAATTTGTTGAATGCTTTCGTTTCAATTCAGTACTGATTTAGCTTAAAGGCTTTTGCGATTTTTGCTTCTAGGGGGGGGGGGGGTGGGAGCAGCTGCCCCCCCTGCCCTTTTCTGGGTACGCCTATGGTAGGAGGAAAATATGAACAATATTCCCATCTCCCACAATATTTTTATGACTGCATCATTTAATCGAAATGTATACGGTATATGTGAAATGATGGTGATCGATCTTATGATGAAATGTGAAATACAACATGAAATGTGCAGCTCATGCTAGATAAAAAAATCCACCTCCGTAACTTCTATTTACTTTCTCTCGTAAATTGGCCTACTTGTATGTTATATACCTATTCGTCGAGGTATGTTTTCTTACCATTAACGCTGTAGCCTTTTGATGAGACAAAAGGAATCGAAAATATATAAAATATGTGCCGCAGTATCACTGCAAATATTGCCAATGCATATTACAATTCAGTTTGATTTTGTGACTCTAGAATCCGAAACGTTGGCAGAAGATAATATTTTTCGTATCTTACCATATATACTTGAGATATTTTAAGCTTTCTTAACTTTATTATAAAAATATTCAACTATCAAATTCCTGCAGACTTTGCTCTGGGTGTGCATATTTCTTTACCTCATCTAAATTGTAAACACAAATAATATTCAAAGAAATACGTATTTAATTCATATCAAAATCCAGCGTTGTACGAAACATGAATGGAAATGTTATCACATTTTAAACACCCGAATAACTAACTTCATGTTCAATATTATTATTAGTATCACTGTTTGGTATGGAAATATGGTATGTACTTGTAAGAATGATCACACATTTCTCCGTCAGCCATTAAAGGGTGAAGGATAACGCAATTGATATTTTTGTGCCAGTTGAATGAGTCCGATGATCAGTCAGGGAATCGTCTTCGCTATTGGCGCCACCACCCGTCGCTCTACACTCCATCGGAGATTCCGTCGACCGCTTGTCTTTTGTTTTTTGTTTCTCGATGTTCTCGCTGTCTTTGGGGGATGTTTCCTCAATAGACTGTCCTCTTTGTTTTCCATGAGCACCACTGCCTGTCTATCGTAAGATTAGACATTTCCCTCTTCAGCACAATCACTACTCGCTAGAGCCTCCCTCTGCCCTTGACGTTTAAGATCATCCTCAATCCACATCGCAACAAGGGGTGACGTTGCTTCGTTTTATCCTACCAACCCCTTTTTTTATTACTTACTTGGTTGCCTAAAATCTCACCTTCTTGTATATTTTAGAAAAGCGAACGTCTGTGGTAGAATTTCTGTTTACTAGAAGCAATAGATATCGTTGAATTTCACTTGTTACTTTTTTATTCGCCTTCCCAGGTTAAAATTTTTTTTTACCTTCTGGTGGCCGTTGAAGATGACAGACAAGTCTTGGCCCGGGAATGCTGCTATAAAAATGAAGCTAGTGGAAATGATCTTCTTTTATCCATTCCAGTGAATTTTTTGACATTAATGGTAGACAATTGGCTTAGTTTCAGTTAAAAAGACTATTTCTCACAATGTGAGTTTGGGTCGGGCTAGTGTTGGTTTCACACCCTGAGGGTCAGGGATCAAATCCAGGCAGTGGCTGGGCTTTATCGGAGACTGCCCGATTTCTGTTTGCGCACTTCAGGTACAGCACTCCGTCCGTCGAATGGGACGTTAAGCTGTAATCCCCTTGACGCCTTTCATTAAAAGCAGGCTAATGCCGACGCCGGGTTTCTCTCCACCCTTGTTTCCCTAACCTTCTTTATGGCGCAAATGACCTTAGCTGTCGATCGCCTCCATCAAATACCTACCTAACTACAGCACGCGTTTTTGACATAATGGCATAATTATCAAAAGTGCACTCTATTGCCTGTGTATAGTTCATGGGCGTACCCAGCATGGGGCAGGAGGGGGCAGCTGCCCCCCTAGAAGCAAACATCGCAAATGTCTTAAAGGAAAATAATATTTTTTCAAGAAAATAATTTTAAAAATTAATAAAGAGCTGTTACAGTTTCCCTAAAATGTTGGTTCCATTCACCTTTTTCATGCTTAAATCTTACCTATAACATGAACAACTTTCTTGCCCCCTCCACCCCTAGTTTTGATCCTGAGTACGCCCTTGGTATAGTTTCAAGCCTTGCTTGGAAATTAGGGGGAGACCACCTTTCTTAGTTTTCTGGTTGAATTTCTGTAATTTTCCTTCATTGACTAATTTTTCCTTGACCCGCTTTAATTTTTCAATTGCTACACGATGAGCGGTCGTTCACCTCTATCGAAAGTGTTTCGGATCGAATTTGAGCGTCTGTCCAAAAGAGTGTGTCGCACCATAAATTTAAGTCCGTCGAGGATGACTGTCCGACAAGTTACCTGCTTGCCCGAATCATTTTTCACGTCGTCCGTGCGACGTCAGTGTTTTCGGAGCGGAGGATACGTTAGTGGATTACTGGGCGTGCCCACGGCCTGCTATGTCCAGTCGCACCTCATGCTGATAAGTTTTGTGGTCAATAATGTAACCTATCAATCTCTCTCTTCCCCCCCTCCATTCCGTGACCGCTACCCGCACCACCTCTATAAACGCTGCTTGGTTCGAGTGCCGTTTAAAAATACAGGTATTTGTTTCCTTGATAACCGCGAAAAAAACTATGAAAATGCGTTTATAAAATTGAACTATACGCTAAATCTCGCTAAAAACGAATTTCATTGGACCACATTTCTATTTTTTTTTATGAACGGGACATTTGTTACCCATATTCATAAAGGATTTTGGTAAATGTATCCCAGGATTGCGGGCTAATATTATGTGAATCGTCGTTATTTAAGCAGCAGATTGGAAACATTTAGACGTCGTCCCACCCTGCCCGTCAAATAGCTGTAAAGGAAAGGGTTTAAAGATCAAGAGTAGAACTATGTGGTAATGGCCACACATGAGAACTAATCGTGATAAGGTAAGGAAAGGTTAAGTAGCGAAGATGGCCACAATTTATTGATGTAAAAAGGCGAAAGGGACCAGCAAATAGTTCTTCGAAGGACCAGTAAATAGTTTGTAAAAGCGGGACTTTCATATCATCAGAACTCATTACATGCGGGGAAATTGACATTGTCAATCATAGGAAAGCCCAATGGATTAGGAACTCACCTCGTAATAGTCGGGATTTCATTAGATACGTGATCGTTATATGCGAGTTTTACTGCATTTCATTTCACCTAATTACCGTATTCCTCTCAGGCCAAAAAGAGATTATTAGCAAGGAGAATATGATTAGCAATAAATATCAATGTAAGAAAAATTGCCGTCAAAAGTTACAATAGACGTTAATCATGCGAAAATACGTCGAAAAAAGAAAAATACGAAATTATCAGTGAGCATTCAATTAGCTTCAACGGAGACTATAATAAAGAGCAACTTTCTCGTTTCGTTATTATGAAATTACAAGATAATGGGTGAATAACGAATGATATTTTTTTTCGTGGCCGCTCATCTGTCCCTTCCTTCTATAAAATTATTTTAATGAATTGCGGTATCTGATTTGACTCCACTTTATAGTATAGTCTAATACAACTCATATTTAAGTATGAAATTTTGTTTTTCTTTCGAGACCCTTTAATAACGCTTTATTTAGTAAATTCTAGCACATTAATAAACGACTAATTACTGTAAAATTTTCACAAAAATCTTTTGCAATCTTTTGCACAAATTTCAATTGCACCACCAGTTTCAATGAATAATATCTCAGAAGTATTAAATTCTGTTTTTTTTCTGCCCCAACTGTGTACTTCATTGGTAAACTTATCGGAGGTGTAAAGAAATCACTGCTAAAGACTGGGTAATGGTGGAAGAGCATCTTCGTCTCTTGCTTTCTCTCTCCGCTTTCTCGCGACACATTCTGTCGTCTGAGTAACATATGGTATTGAGCCAATAGCCTTCCTCCCCCACACTCCCCCGCCCTCAACCTCCTGAGCGACCTTCGATAAACACTTGCCAAACGCGACAAAGCCTCTTGCGCCGATATGTTGACAACCTCAGCATTTTTTCTCTCCTCGTTTTTTTTTCAACCATCAAGAAAAACACTTGGTCTACGAGAAAGATTATCAGCCCTTGGTAGCTGACACCAGCATGTCTGCGGGAACTTAGAAGCCATCATGTGGTTGTTTTCGAGAGCAGATCATGGAAACAGTGGTGTACTTTTTGCTGGTGTCAATTCTTTCGAAGTTTTTAGGTAGAAAAACAGGACAGATGTTTGAAAAATTGAGTGAAAAATCATTTTACTGAGTGAGGTGTTGTCGTAGGACACCTTTTTTTTAATCGTCTGAGGCTCTTGCTATCCACCTTTTCCCCAGATGTTACGTCTTATGTGATCATATGAGATTCGGTGGAGATTTATTAATCCATGGACTAAGGAATCGGCGCGATAAGATAAAGTAGCAGTTAAAAAATTATCGTATATGTCATACAGTGTTGCATTGAACGATATGCTACTTAAACGTCTTGTAATGGAGTAATGCTTAGCGATCACTACCAGTAACTTTAGACCTTCGGATACGACCTCAGAAGACGTCGTATCCGAAATTCGCGAAAATATATATATATTTTGTACCTGCATCAATCCTCTAATTCATATGCGAAATGTTATCCTAGGCCGGTGAAGTGGCTAGGCGGTGCCAAATTAATAGGCCTGTTGTGCTTCACGCGCTTTTGTTTTTACCGAATCAACTTTTAGGGTCTTGTTTTCTTGATTCTAACTCACGAGAGAATGGCTGAATGGGTAAGAATTATTTTTTGTGAAGTGGTGACTGATGCTTTCCAGGCGAACAATATTAGAGGAAGATCTCTCGGGTTTGACACCGGGTGAGGTTTTCCATATCTCCTTCCTAAGTTTCGACGTGCGATACGCTCATCGATGCGTAGCTATGTGTTATCGTTGAACCACGTGCCAGAATCCTATATCACGCGAAATACGCTGCTACGATTGTTTTCTGTTTTTAATCTCATGGGTCTCTGTTATCGTAATATGCCGTCGTGCGCACATAGAAGAGCACCAGGCTGTCTCTTTCTTGTGCTGTTCCGTTTCTTCCGAACTGGCTGGCTCATGCCATTATTGCGATAACCTCTCCTTCCCCCTCCATGCTCCTTTTCGCTGATAAGAGGTATATAGGGGACGGGGTGAAGTCTTGACAGACTTGTTGACGGCATCGGGTGACCTAACAGAGCGCTAACAACGCGGTATGCGGGCGCTTCACGAACTGATAATTGTCGGCGTTACTATCGAAGAACATGAATGGCCGTATTCAAGAACTATGCTCGATTATAGATCCTGACTCAAACTAGACTCGGTTGCCATGTTGGTATTACGAGACCTCACTCGAGTCCCGACTCAAATTGAGTCGCCAAATTCAAAAATGTAATCCGCCATGTTGTATTCCAGTCATGCTAGTTTTTGATGAGCAGGAAACCAGGAATGAAAATGGCTTAGGTTAATTCAATGTTGTATACTTAAACGAAATTACTCTGCTTCAAGTGAGCCGAGGTGAGGTTAATATCTAGAATACGAACTCAAACTCATCTTGAGTTTGAGAGTGAGGACTCAGGATTGAGTAAGGTTCAGGAATACGGCCCTAAGATATCGCCCTCGCCTCCAGCTCTGCTGCTAGGTTAAGGGACAAACCTATATTGAATTTAGGTGTAATGACCCGCATCGTTTTCATTGATTTGGAAAACCCGTTTGACCATGTTGACTGGAGACTCCTGTTCCAAGCAATGTCCAAAATGGGGTTGGATTGGAGGGAATGAAATATTGTTATGAACCTCTGCAAAAAACAGAAGTTACGGGTGCATTAAAAGAAATAGAAGTCAGAGGCACCGATAAAGAATCAAATATGAGAAGAGGTGCTAGATAAGGAGCACAAATTGGCCTTACTTGTTTAAACTATGGATAAAATAAGCAATGTCTGAATTGAAAAGGAAGACGAATAGTAATTGAAATAATTTATAGCATCCGATTTTGAGGTGGTATAACTCTGATAGCTAATTCAGAGAAGTCTAAAGTTTGAAATTCTAAAAAAATAACACCGTATTATAACATAGAGTAAGCTCTAATAAAGTAAGAATTATGGTGGTAGAAAGATTAACTGGAAAGGAAACGAAATTACGTGTAGGCGGAGTGAGATTGGAGAGAAGTGAAGAACAGAGTTTTGCTACTTGGGTAGCATATTAGAGAACCATAGCAACTAATCTTCGGAAGCCAAAAGAAGAATAGCGATAGCCAAGAAGTCTTTTTAATTAAAGAGAAGTCAGCTCATAAATAACAGCATTAGTATCGAGAGTGGAAATTAATTCCTGAACAGCTTCGTGTGGAGGGCAACAAACCATCAACCGGAGATGATTGACAAAAAATGAACGTGAGACATAAAGGAAAAGTGAAACGACCGAACTTGAAGTTTTAGAAATGTGGTAATGGGAGAGGGTTCATTTGTTAGGGTCGGTGCACTCACAAAAACTTAGTGTACAGAGAGTGAACTTAATGAGAAAATTCTAAATGAAAAAAAATGCAGAGGGATAACTATTGGAAAAATTAAAATAAAAGACGCAAAGTTCATCAGAAACTCACTCAGGCACGTACAACTTCGTACAAAAGGCAGAGAGTACGACCGAGAACTTGGTACGTTAAAGTGTTGACGAAGGAAATGGGATGCACCTCTTATTATTAAATGAAGATGAAGGCTGGATATAGAGTTATTTTTGAAATCTTAGCTTGTGCTCCAAGGAAAACGTTTAATTAAGGGGATACTTTCTTATATATTTCACAGGAACTATAACGATACCGTATCTTTAAAATTACCTGTCAATACTGCTGATACAGCCTTGAAAACAATTTTGCTCATAGCTCTATTTTTAGCTCTCGGCGAACTACGATATGGCTAATACTATCAAAGTTTTATCTTCGTTTGTTTTTCTTTGTATTTTGCGGATAACGGCATCGCATGAAGTCGTTGATAGTGGCCGAAAGATAGGCTCATTAACCGTGTGTGACAGTCTCCACGTATACCTTTCGCTTTTTAGCGCTAGCCGCATAAAAATCTGTTTTTCGGCCTTCCTTTATTTCATCAGAAGCTTGCGGATGTAGGAGTTACTTACCGAAGAACGAACAATTTACGCCATTGTTGGAATCGTACTAACAATGGCGTTTGTATAAAATGTTTGAGCCGTGAAAAATCCGTATCACAATCGTCTGCCCTAAATTTTTCGTTCTTTTTCAGCAATTACTGCATGGGTAGACCTATAATATCGAAATCGTGTGAAACCTATGTCATTTTTACGGTTGAAGTATTTTTGCAAACAAGTGAAATCAAATTTCCTGCTTTACAATTTACTTTTATACTATTTTCTCCTACGTATTTACTCGTGAAGTTATACTCGCTAATTATCATTGCGGTTAATACACCATGTGTGATGGACTTGGTACATTTCTTAATTTTATGATAAAACAATATGTAAGCATTTAACCCCAATTAAAGCCTTTTGATGTTCGAGTTTTGAAGAGTATCTCTGATATTATGGTGACACTCCTATCATACTTATCACCCATCGTTCTTCCGGTAATCAATCTCTGCTCTCCAATATGGTCATTGTTTTCTCCCAATAATATCTCAACCCGAAACAGTGTCACGACTTTTTTTTCGCAAAAATTTTACAAAAAAGATTCCGAAATTTCGTGGAATGTTCTCGAGATCGCCACCGGGTCAGGAACTGCATAACTGCCGACGCACAGTCGGCTAGAATCGAAAAAAGCTGGCCAGAACCTCAAAAACGATTTTTTTTGTGCTAGGAAGTTCAAACTTCGCATACATTTTCTCAGATAAATTGTGCATAACTTTCCAGATTATTTCTTTCCTGTGTTTTCACGTTAACAATATATGTGAGGTCAAAGTTGATGTCCGACTCGGCAAATTTCCTCAGGGCTGTGAGTGTCGAGTGAGATTTTTCATTTCTTACATACAGTCATTCGTATTCAGGTGACTGCTGATTGGCGATCATCAGAGGCGCGCTCTCATTGGCTGCCGTGTTGGTGATGATTTTGCCCAGTCATTTGGATGGTTTTGGGCACAGGTTACAAGTGTTGCTCAATGCATATCCGGAATCTATATTGACTTTGCTCTCGGTCAGTTTAATTTCAATTCGATTTCAATGGAAGATTCCCAAATCTCCGCGAGTCACCTCCTCAATTCAGTAGAAAGTGTAAAATCTGAAAGGAAAATGCTTGCTTGGGTTCTTTCGATGTAGTGTGGGTATCCTTACGCCAGACCGAGGAGGACCAGATGGCCTCTGGTTTCTCGCATGTTGTGTGCAGAGGTCAGATCTGTAATCGCCATGAATGTGGTTCTTTGTATGATGCGACGCCGGGAAGCAAGGGAGGCTGGGTGGAGAAACACTACGCCACACAGTATGGAGGGGTGCTGAGGAAGCGTTTTATTTTCACCCGAGCGAAGGGGTGAAAGAGTCACTGGGGTGAAGAAATAAGCACGCACATTTCTTTCTTAAGGCAGATTCATGAAAAAATAGCGCAAAATCAAATGAAGTACCCATTGAAAAATTAGCATAATGGCTGAGGGACGTTTATGAAAAAAATTAGCCCTCACTGAACATCATATATCATTCTTCTGAAGAAGTGGATTTCTAACCGCAAACTGCAGCTCACACTAGATTGAAATTGAATTATAAGTAGTATATTATAAGTATAATTATAGTAGATTTTTTAGCCGCCTCTGTTCCTTCTCTAGAATAGGGTAGTTTCCTTTATCAAAGTAATCGAAAGGCATTGACTGCGATTCGTTACCCACCATTAGTGTATTCATAATATACAAATTATTTGGTTTTAGAAATACAGGTTTAGACAAATGCCAATGGTCAATTTTATCCTCATTTGAAAGAGGCCAGATTGGCGCCCATGCAACACCACCTAGACTAGGTGGTGTTGACCCATGCGATGCCACTCCACGTGACGTCTCAGGGCCCTAGATTCTATACGAGGAGATAGGAGTTTTACATCGTCTGAGATTACCAATTCATGCAGGAGGCACAGAGCTCAGGGAAACACCTCTTAATAATTACCTATTAAAATTCATAAGGTCGGAAAGTTTTCTTCATTTGATAGGGCATTAATAATCCTTATTTAAGCGAAGCACTACCTGCTAGCAGGGTACTCTACGCTACCGCCATGCTCGGCAGCAAGCAGCCTGCATCGTAGCGGCGTTCATAGCCTCGCAACCAGGTGGCCTCCCTCAGCGGCAGCCAGACGTCACACGGGCTTTTGCCAGAATTCATACTCAGCCGTCGCGTTTTCGCGTGCTTGAAAATTTTCACTTTTCATTAATTCGCGTAAAATAGACATGGTCATTTAAAAATCTAAAAGCGTGAAATATGTACTCCAGGAGTAATAACCTTTCGATTTAGGCAATAAAAAATGATAGGAAACCACCCTATTCACTTCTCCATTCCATATGACGAGCATATTCATTTTATTTTTCATCCCATGGTGCATTCTTCGCTAATTCACAGTTTGAATTGACAATACGCGAGAAAAAAGCGCGTGATACGCTAAAACAAATGACTGCGTCAGCACGCGTTCCTTAAACTTGACGGTAATTCTCACGTTGATTCACAATCGACCAAACCGCTCATTAATTTTCGCCCTGATTTGACCAGGTTCTGCGCAACGTTTTTCCATGAATGAAATGTTTCCATATAGAATGCCGCTGCCCACTCGATTGTTTTCACGTTGAATCGACACTCGCATCGCTCAGAGGGGTGCCGACTTTTGTAAACCAATTAAAAAGCGCTGTGATTGAAGTGGCCCATTGAAGAATCCTTTGTAGAAATATTCGTGATGGCGAGAGTCGCGTGGAAAATTATCCCCCTGATCTCTAATGTACGAAATCGTTTTATTGGGCACGTTTCATTGCCAGCGAAGAGTACTCCGATGATAAAGCTCAATTACTTTTTATTCCGCGTGGAAGGAAGTGACACTTAATCCCGGATAATAAAATGTCGTGCAGATGTTCATTTTCTTGCAATGAGCGTGTTCCGTATGTGCTTATCGGCGAGTGCTCAATGACAGGACGTTTAACGGTAATCACCCTTTCATTTTCTCGACTGTCTCTTTTTTTCTTCACGGCGAGAGAACTCGATCGTCACAGCTGCATACGAAATGAGCCGCTATCAGCATTGCGGCTCGCGACCGGCTTTGACGCTTCGTGATTGCTTCACAGCGCGGTCGTTAAGCATTAGGCGGGAAACGTACGATTGTCGCGCCGAGGGCTCTCTCTTGATTGGCCGCACTGCCCCACTTGAAACAATTCCGGTAACTCGCGAGTTGTCTACCTGTTGTTGTGATTACTATGCAGTGATGGTGGGCCAAGACATTACTCATCTCCATTCACCGCAATGCACTCGCACCTTTATCATTTAACCTTATCACAGACATTGCGGTTACATATTCTCTTTTGTTTTTTCCTTGTAACATTTATAGCGTTTGACAGCGTGATTCTCACTAATAGCTTTAATCTTATGCGGGCCGGCTGTGGCATTGTAATCGCTTCTAGATAATTTCGGGTTGTAATATGTACTTTTGATAGGGACATTTGGTGCCAGTCGGCTGCTGAATACGGCTGCGGAATTGTAATACATTGAATGGATGAAAACAGACCCAATTGTTATTTAATGTGATGTTACGGTGTAAGCAAATATAAGTAGGGTATAATTGAAAAATAATCTAATCATGAAAAGTGGTTTCATATTATTAGGTACTCTATTTTTGCTTTGAATTCGCCTTTTCAATCTGTGTTAAAATATTGTAATTTACCTTTGCTTGGATTTAGATCCGTAAGCAGAAACTTAAAAATTCAATACTTCATAGAATATTCTATCTACCTGTATTTACAATTTTGCTGCACATATTGTAGGTTGGGTCACGCAAAATAGGTTGGCGAAACGAGTAAGAGGGATAAGGGAAAGGAACTGAGGGGACGATGATCAACTTTGAGGCAGAGCGGTCAATGAATTATCTTTTCCATGAAAATGAAATTCTCACCCTTAATGAGCAGTGGGCTCGCTCACTATTTTTTTGTTATAGTCGATGTTGGTAGCGCTTGAAAAATAAAGAAAGCGGAATTTTTCCGTTTTTCGATCCGTCGTATACTTCCCTAGAGATTCGCGGCGAAATTACGATGGTTTTTAACTCTTCAGCATAGACGTTGATGGCGTCAAGAGCTCATGCCAAGCTGCTTACCGCTTGAGAGCTACTCGCCTTGTACATGGGCCACGCCTGTTACCTTGAGTTTTGCAATGCTATGAGCGATTCCCTCCCTCAATTAAATGTTCTCCCTGATCGACTCAGGTAATCAGCAATGTAATGACGTCAGAAACTCTAGAAAATTGGGCGGCAACTTTCGCGTTTCTTTTTTCTCAATCTTACGAGAGAATGGCTGACTGGAGGTGTTATTTTCGTCTTAGCCATTTTTCTCATTCATCTACCAAATTATTTCAATGGATCGCGATATCGTTTGTGAATGAACGACCTCATTAGTGATCACCTTCCCTGACCAGTTACTGCGACCGAGTCATTGACCCGACCGTTAGAGGTTAAACGCGCCCACCTCAAGGATCCGCCGTTCAGTGGCTGGATGAAGTCATAGCTCTCTGGGGCAGTGCGTACGTATCGGTAACTGGAGCGGCGCGCGGTGGACGGCCTTACTCGTGAACAGTTGAGCATCGCGGCGCGATTATCTTTCTCAGCGGGAGGCGCGAGTACGATTTTAGCCGCAGCCACCGCTGCGTGAACCCTTACTAAACTACGACTCTTGTTTATTTTTACTCCCTGACGACGACGTCCGTCAACAGAACTCTAGTCCCCTTGCACAGAACCCTTCCCAACGGGCACGCGGTTCGTTGTGCATTTATTTTCTTTAACTCTTCCACGAAACAGCTCCGGAAATATATCTGAGTAAATGAAAATATTACTTGAGCGTGATTTCGATGCCCGGACTACTGGATTATATGACTAGAACACCTCCACTGTGCCACTCTGAATTTTGACTCGTTTAAAAATTTACATGTAGTTGCTGTTGTTTGAGACAACGCAACCGCCTTATTGCCAGAGCAAGAGCTCTCTATGTGGCTCAAATTCAAACAAAAGGGTAGACTAGAATTAAAAATCAAACTCCAGTCTAAGTATGTGTAATAGAAACTATAAGCGAATGAAATAGTTATCTATAAATTTGATTAAATACCTAGAATTTCTAATTCGTCATGAATATTTTATTTTAATAGTAATTAATATCCTATCGAAGTGAACGTCATGAAAACTAATGCTATGGTCGATTTAGGTCCGTAAGAAATCACGTGATCTCAAAATCATAAATTGTTTTCATAAATTTTTCAAAAAATTTCCCAGACTTGGGGCGGGGGTTCGCCACCCCAGGCCATACCATCACCTCCAAAGCATATTCCTAGTTACGCCACTGTTTTATATTATGAATATGAAATACCATTTAAAAGATCGACAAAGACGAAACGGATATTTGTACTCCCTATCGGTTAAATTTGTTTCCCGAATGAGAATTCGATAAGAAATCGCTGGGTCCTTCTTCGCAATTCAATCCTTGCACATTCGGTTCATATTACGTTCCTCCGTCTCATGTATCCCATATGCTTGGTTTGTACATCTGCACGATACGGAACCATTTTTTGTCGCATCGCAGACTGGAGCGAGGAACGATGAAAAAAATGAATCACAGGAGCGCCTCCTGTCCTTCCACTGAGACCAAGGTTCTTAGACTGTAAGGTTGCCTCATTCGTAACTGCGCATGCGCCAGCAGAAGTCCCATTACGTCACTGTAGACCCTGTATCCCAGCTGATCCTAGCCATTTCATTGTTTGCACGCTAGAAATAGAGAGAGAACAAGTTCCTGAGACATTGTGCCGCCTTGTGTTTAACGCGAATCTGAACACATTTCCTGCAATTTCACTGGAAATCGTCTTTGTAATCCACTACTCATAAGACGAACTTTTTGTGGGTAAAGAGCGCCTTTAATCGTCGGATATGCCAGGCTCCCGTTGTACTGTGACAACGTGCTCCAACAGCTTGTCGAAAACGAAGAAAGCTGGACGGAATGTCTCATATCACAGGCGGATGCTTAAGTTGAAAAATCTTTTTATTTTATGTATTAACTAATCGAATCATTGACCGTGTCTCGCCCCCCACACATGTGAAAAAAGTGGTGAACGTGAATCAGTCAGACAAACTAAGTGGATATGCTAAAGATTTCGTAATCAAGAACTTAGATGCCCATATTGCATTCGAAAATCAGGAATTATTCCCTTTTAATGCAAATTGAAATTAATATTTTGCGCACTCATTCATGCAGGGACTATTTTGTAAATTCATCGTTTACCTCGTATGCTATGAGTAACATCGTGTGGCAATGGTAAGATATCAGGTAAACAAATTTCTTGTACTAAGTCTGTAAATTTGAGTCCTTTCGTATGCCTTTGACAGCTATTGACAAATTTTCGAGGCCACGGTTGCGCAAAATTGTTTATTAATTTAGGGGCAGATAAGTTTTAGCGTGTATAAAAATATTTATCAGGAATCAAGTGTTAAATCGTAGCTCACATAAAAGAAAATTACGTTAATTTTAATCATAATATTTTCTCTCGAACTAGTAAATTGGTTAAGAATAGCCTATATAAACTTATGAATGATGACTTGAGTCAAACCATATAATATTTTTATGCACTCCTTCGCGTTTATATTTACCTGCGAACTGTAATGAAGTAGACTCTACCCTCTAATTAGGACTAATTCGACAAATTACCAATGTTCTGTGCTGTGTCTCCAACTTGGACAAAGCAATTATTAAATGTTACGCCAAGCAGAGGGTCTTCACAAGAATAAAATGTTTGAACAAAAAAATGCAACAAAGAAGAGCAACTTTGGTAGTGCCTCTAAAAAGATTTAAAAATTGTTCAGTAAATCCTTTTACATAAATTCTTGAGTCTTATTATTTATACCCTCTTCAAAATGAACCTTGACCATGGAGCTAAATTTCTACAACAGACTTATGATCGACCAAATAGCTGATATGCATTAGTTTAAGTTTTTGTTTCAGCAATCGTCACTGAAAATAATCGAATTTGTTTCCTGCAGTGCTTTTTGGTGCCATGAAGCATTTTTCTTTTAGGTTTTTTGACCGAAGGCTACAGTGGAAACTTTCTGTGGGATTTAAGATAAAGAAGAGTCCTTTGATTCGAAGGCTGTTCTCCACTCAAGCGGGCAACTATGGTGCTGTTTTGATAACGGCAACTGTTGGTGGTTCATTTTCCATTTCTAGAATTATTTTACCTGAGAATTCTTATTTCTCTAAGCATAATATTGAAGTTAGTTCCATTTCATCTGTATGATTTTTTGCTTAACGTATGATCACTTTGAATTCCTATTACGAATGATTTGAAAATGGTAATAACGGTAAATTTACAACTCTTATCACTCTATATGCTTATTTTTTTCTTCCCATTGAAGCAAAGGATTTCAATGTCCTCTTGCATAATTTTCTTTATCTTATGTACGTATTTTAAAAGCCCGGCGAGGAATGAAAACGAGCATAATTTCTATTTTAAAAGTGGCGGAACTGTAATATTTTGAAGCAACTAATTCGTTTTTTGCGTATTTTCCTCCAAGCCATATTAATCTAAGTTTAAATTATATTGCGGAAGTAACAAGGAAAACAGTGTTTTGAGAGTTACAGGAAGGAAGTGTGGACACGGAATTAGCTCGCACACCTTCCCATTTCATCACTTCATCAGGAAATTATAGCGTCTGAATACACGAATTTATCTTTTTTTAAATCTTAACATCATTATTTTCATAAATCGGCATTCAATTTAAAATTCGGCTTATAGTGTTCGATAGAGGGTAACTTCAAGAACTCGCTGCGGTAAGCAGTTACGCCCGCGGAAAGGCTAGAATTTGAAATGGCGCTAAGAGTTGGGTCTACAGTGACGTCAAGCCAATGGGAGCCCGAGTCGCGAATGAGGCAACCTTTACTCTAGGAACCTTGCACTGAGACCACGTGGTCTTCGGATTCTGGCCCCTGTTGGCACGCGTCGCCTTCGATACCTTAATACATTAGTATCCCATTACTATCGTCTGCACGGTGGTAAAAATCATGCACGCACACACGCTACAGTGATAGCACCTGTTCTGCCCACAAACGCCCAGCGGTTGAACTCTATGGTGCTCCATTTGACGAAAGGAAAGAAGCACATTTCAGAATGGCGTCAATAAGCCTGTAATTATATAATCATGTTTTGTTTACAGAATTTATTGAAAAAAACATAGAACAAGTTAACGCGGTTTAGTATATGTTTTGAGCGTAACCATCGCATAATGTCATAAACATGAACAAATGTATTGATCACAAGAAATTATACTTTTTTAATTTTCACAATTAACCATGCAAGCATTAGTTATTTATCCTTGAAATTCGTTTTAGATCACCAAAGTTTTTGAGCATAGTACTATTAAAAAGTGTAGTATCTACATAAAGTTTTGCTGACCTTTTACCATTTAGATTGCAAAATCTTCAAGTTACTAGTGCAGTATGTTGATGAGGATGTGGGTGAAAAGTGTCTGGATTGGTTATACCACAGAATAAGTAAATACAGAGAGGACATAGGGCGCTGAAAGCGATGATCACTCGATTCGTATTTGGGAATTTTCTATACAGGGTGCTTAAGGTGGTAGGGGAGATAATTTTAAGCATTTTTGTCCATAAACACGGCATCACAATTCCTTAGTTACTGAGCCATGGTAACGTAAACATTTTTGCTATGCACTTCGCTGCTATCATGGAAACGGGTTTTCTAGGGTATTGACATTTTCGACATTTTATTTAATACTCGGGATTTTTAAGGACATTAAGTATTTAAGGTTGGACGAAAGTGTGCGATTGTAATTATCTGAAATAATTAATATTTGAGCTTAATTAAACGAGAGCTTTGAGCGAGCATACTAGAGATCAACTGTACGATTGCGCAATCTCATCCATTTTAAGATTGTTCTACACAATTATAATCGGAAAATTTCGTCCAACCATAATTATTTAACGTCCATAAAAATCCAGAGTCCTTACTTTGTGGTAACGCTGTTTACCGTGCTGACATGATTGACATGAATGAATACGAAAAAATAAAATGGCTGGATAATTACAGTAGTCGGTTGCAAGGTGTCGGATGTGACAGATTGAATATCTGTGTACCCTTCTCTTTTTTGGCACGAGCCCTACCGTCTGCTGGATGCGAGGAAACAGCTGCCGACCGCAGAGCGTGCAAATGCATTAAGGTCCCCGAGAACACGTGGTGAACCTCGTGCTCCGTCTTTCGGGTCTCCGCTCTGCGTTCTTCTCTTTGGGCTCGGCCTGCGTATGTCTTCTTTTTTTTATCCAAATGGTGGGGTAGGACACATCTGCGTGTCGCCACCTAGCCTACTGCTCACGCTCGTGCCTATAAAATTTGGCCTCTTAATGGATGGAACACGCGTTTCCTGAACCCTATTTTCCCCTTTCCTAGACGTCAGTGCGAATTATAGCAAAACATAGATAGACAGGGTCTTTCACTCAAATTGGAAATTGCAATAAATTAAAAAAATTACAATTGAGAATCTTCTTCTTCTTCTTCCTTCCAGGATTAGGCTACTAAGCCTGTTCCGGCTCCACATCACCATCTTTTCCTTGGTCTTCCTATACTTCTCTTGCCAAATGGTTGATATTCCATTGCTTGCTTTGGAATTCTTTCATTTGGCATTCGAAGTAAATGTTCCTTCCACCTATGTTTGTAGTCTTTTAATTTTTCAGTGACTGCTTGGACACCCAGTTCATCTCTTATTTGAGTGTTTCTTATTTTATCCAATATTGTGCAGCCTTTTACTGATCTTAAAAATTTCATTTCAGACGATTCTGCCTTAATTCCTTCTTTTTTGGTACCCAACATTCTGATCCGTAGAGTACAGTAGGGACTGCCATCACTTTGTAAAATTTCATTTGCGTTTCTTTTCTTGTTTTGTTCTTTAGAGTTCTTCTGATAGTGCCACATATTCTCTGGAAAGTGTTAACCTTATTTATAATATCTTTTTCCTCGTCATATGTTATGTCGCATCCTAAGTACTGGAAGTGCGACACTTGCTCCAGGACTTGATCCTCAATAACAATTTTTGTTCTTATCGGGTTGCTTCCTAAAAATGCCATAGTCTTTGTTTTGTTTTTTGAAATTCTCAGGTTGTATAGCTTGCTCAACTCGTGTAGTCTGTGTACAATTGAGAATTCGGTGTATAAAAGAGAATGATAAGTTACGATGAAAAAAATAATTTTCCTTACTCAGCCATTCTCCGAGTCATTAGTTTGAAATAAAAAATACTTAAGATGCCACCCTCTTTTCTTGAGTCGGTGACGTCATGAGAATTCCGATTCATTCACTCGTTCAGAGAGTACCTTTCGGACGTTCTTATCCAACGAGGTAGGTAAAATGTGCGGAGTATGGATGAAGCGGATATAGTGTAATTTATCCGTAATAGAAATACTGTGACATTTTCCCACTAAATTTATATACTAAACAGCACGTTTCAACGCACTAAGTATAACCATAATTTGTTTGTTACACCGTTTTATTTCGTTCGATTTTTTTAATTTAAAGGTTGATTCACCGACAAAAAAATCGAAGGCTGGGATGCAAATTATGGCCTCTGACGTTTTGGATTTGACAGAACTAGATAGTGGGATATATGCGTTTAGGATAATGTGAATTATAACTGCCGAAACAAGTTCAGATCACCAAGCAAACCAGGAATACATTTTATTATGCAAGCAATTATTTGAGTGATTTCCAAAAAAATAACCTTTTCATATACGTTTTATTTGTGTGTTCTTGAATGACGCATCATGGCAGTCGCCATTGTTCGTGCTTCCCAAATTTCATCGCACTCGGGCATATCTACCACAGCCCCTTGCTTGCCCAAGTGTCATTTTACTCACGGGATCACCCCTATGTCTGTGATAACCCGCGTCCGAGGTTGTAGACGTTAACTCGTCTATACTGCTTTGTCGGAAGTCACATAGTACATAGGTTAATTGACCTCTGGATCGGGTGTTTACTCCCTCAAAGAAGGAGAACACGATCTGCCTCAAGTGCGTCCGTTAACACGTCTTTGTAAATCAGTGGAGATTGTTCCTTTCATCACGCCGACGGGCCTTGTGCAACATTAGGGCGGAGAGAGCAGGGAACCGCAGAGTGGTCAAAGGTCACAAGAGGACTGGTATCAACACTATCTAGCACGATGGTGCCGCTACAATTCGTTACTACAACATAAGTATCACTTCCTTTGTACCAACGATCGGATTTTGTGGCAATACACATGGAGTTATCTCTTAACTATATAGGCCTTTTTTACGTCATTAAAACCTCGTGGTACCCTTTTCGGGGTGCCTACACGTCACTTAGCAACGTATTTTTGAAAATTATTGTCCGCATTTTCCCTACCACGTTTCATCAGATGATCGATTCTGATGCCTGACTCCATCCATGTCAACAGACAGTCGAAGATTACAATGATGGTTGCCATAGGCAATTCACTAGGTACTGATATAGGAATGCTATTGGTAAGCCAGTGGATAGTTATTCGACTTATTGAAATAAAAGGTAGATGCATAATTGTGGATCAGTGCAACTAAATTTTATTTCAATGTATCAAACTTTAACTATATCACGCCTGAATCGGTTGAACTTATTCGATAAATACTTCTAAAAACCGTAGAAAAGTTAGGTTAGATTTCAGTGGAATGCAGGAAGAATTATATTGAAGTTCATAAGCCTATGGTTTTTTTTAGACATATTCGGAAAATTGCCGCTCTAAATAAAATGTGAACTCAAAAGACCAGTTTTCATTGGATGCGATTCTAATTAGAATGAATACGGAATCCTTTGTTGCCTTGGTCACCTGGTGTCTTGAGGAGTGGTCAGCACGAGGGACAATGGGCATGAATTGTGTGTATACCTTCAGTGGAGGAGGAAGAAGGAGGCCGTAGCAGATGGGAGCGTAGGCCTTTTCTTGAGAGTCCTTTGAATGCAATCGCAGCTGCGTTTTTCTCCTCCTTGAATCATTTCTCTTTTCGATTTCGTCCCTTTCAGAAGACGTTTTTTTTCTGCCGAGATTTAGCGCAAGCATGAAGCCTCTCTCTATGTATATGCTGAATTGGCGTCATTCACGGTGTGCCCTGTGCACGTGTTTACTATTATTGAAAATATAGCTTGGAAAAATTGGAACCAATATGCCATGTTGTTTATTGTTGGTTTAGCAGGTGTGAAGGACCGATTGAAGATTTTTTGATTCTCATTAATGAGACATTCATGGTATTCTACAAATCATTTGGTAGCGTTCTTCAGTGAAAATATCCTGTAACTTACGCATACCCAAGGCCGTAGCCAGAAAATATTTTCGGGGGGTTTATGGAATAGTAGACAAACATAAAATTATTTTTATAAGATAAATAAAATAGCGTATACGGTTAAATATACATATTTATTATAAACCCTTAAAGGAAAATATAAAAATATTATTATAAAATTGAATGTAGCCTTCTAGCTTTTTTTTGCAGCGACCAAATGAATTAACTCCTCGGTGTCGATGTCAATTCTGCGGTCCCTCAGGACGCTCATAAGTCACTCACCTCTCTACTAATTAACAGCACTATTATTTCACACACTGCACTACAACTACACACACTGCACCTACAAATTCGCTTAGATAATTATTGACTTATGTCGCATTGGACTACTAGATGTCCCTGCGCCGCTATATACCTAATATCGTCGTGTGAGCACCAAGCGAGCATAAAGTATCTATTTAATTTTTTTCATTTCGGGGGGGGATCAATCCCCCTTGATCCCTCCCCTGGTTACGGCCTTGCGCATACCGTTTGATATATGATAATAGTTATTAAAGTCATTGCTTCAAGACCAATTATCTTTTTCCTGTTCTCATTTTATCATTTAAAGTTTATATTTGTCTGTCATAGTAGCATTAAGGACAAAGCTCCAAGTGGGGGACACAAAACTCATTTTAGAGGAACTGCAAAATACTTTGTGACTTGCCTGTGATATGATGAGGTTATTGATATACATATACTACGTATTGCTTAGTTTCTATCTTATTTGATTGAAAATTTTGGTCGAAGACAATGCTCAACAAGTTTTTCTGTTCTAATGTGAGTTTTTCTTTTCTTTCAGGTAAGAGACTGCATAGCGTATGATTTTTTTATCGGTGAGTTGTTAAAAATTAAAAATAACGTTACATATAATCTTTGCTCCTTATTGGAGTAATTTTCAGCTATAAGTCTGTTTACATTAAATAAGTATGCTTGTACTTTAAATCTCCTTGGTTAATTATTTTTAATGGGTAGGTTTTTTCTCTGTGGTCAGCTACGTAATTTCCATATTATTATTCCGAAAAATGCTTCGTAACATGGTCATCTCGTTCATACAATAGGTTTGAGCCTCGCTAATCATTGAATAATTGTTACTTGTGCGAAAGGTATTTATGTTCATGGGTAAGCTTTGTTAAAGTTTAGCTATTGTTGATGCTCTACTGGTTTTCATTGGTGAACTTGTTGCTCAAGCTCTATTGAAATCAAATTGTCAACCTATTGTTATCGCTGTACTGTTGGCTTGTAGACAGGCTATTGCTGAAGCTCTTCTAATTACTAGATTCCATCTTTTACTTGAAAATTTTATGAATGCTGATGCTCAGTCTATTGTTGATGGCTTGGCATTCATTCATGGTCTAACCTTTGCCTCTGTCCCGCAGAGGCATTTGTTGTTACTCTACGAATTGTCGATGCGATGCTCAGCCTTCTTTTTAATTTTTCAATTGTTAACGGTCGTGCTCTTCTTGTTGTTAATGGTGAGCTTATTGTTCATGCTCTATTGAAGTCAGATTGTCAACCTATTGTTAACGCTGTACTGTTGGCTTATAACCAGGCTATTGCTGATGCTCTTCTGATTATTAGATTCCATCTTTTCGCTGAAGCTTTACTGATTGTCGTTGCTAAGTCTATTGTTGATAGTTTGCCGTTTATTGATAGTCTAACATTTGCCTCTGGCCAGCCTAAATTGTTGATACTCAACGGATTCTTGATACTCAGCCTTTTTTTCAATTGTTGACGGTCGTTTGGCTGTTAATGGGCTACCGGTTATTAGAATCGGATCCTTTTGGCTATCTTTGTCCACCACCAAGTTGTCGTTCGAATCCTAATATCTATGTCAAAACCTGTCGATTTTCTTTCGTCGTATAATCTCGTTGACCGAAATCTCTTCTCGAATATGCATCTTGGCCGCTAGTTGGTTCTTGGCTTCCTCCTTCAGTCCTCGTATAGCCTCCCGGCTGCACGATCTTTCGTCCACTTCTGCCTCCAACTTCATCCATTGGATGCTGGGGGTTGATCGGAGTAGGGTGGAGAGGTAGGGGAGGGGAAGGGAGAAAACCAGTGGGACAGGTTTCCGCCCCCACTTTCCCCTCAATTCCATTTCTCTTCCTCCTTCTCCACTGTCTCTTACTATGTGCTGTGTGTGAGTGATCGGATTGGGAACAGATATTCTATATGAGTGTGTACAATGTGTACACTGTACATCAGGAAAGTATTATTATTTTATACTTGTGCACGACCTTCTCTAAAATTGAATGAAAATAGATTCGAGAAAGTAAAAATTCAAAATTACATTGTAATGTTTGGTTCTTTCCCGGCAAACAATAGCAATTAAGATTTCTCGGGTTTTGCACCGGGTCAGGTCTTTGATATCTCCTCCCAACGTTTCGACGAGCAACCCGTCCATGGTCATCAGGAATTTAGGACTTGGAAGGAGATATGGAGGATGTAAGCCAGTGTAAAACCCTGACATCTTCAATGTTAAAAATACATTTATCTCGCGAACCGACTGAAACAGAGTTCACCGAAGTTTAAAACCTGATCTAATTTCGATTAAAAAAATATAAATTAAAATAAATTACCTATTATAAACATTTTTTTGCAATTGTCATAAAAAATAGTTTCAGATCAATGTTATAAATTTTAATCTTTTTGTTACTAAAAGCAGAAACGAATGCGCTCCAAATTATTATATTTCTTACACAAGTAGCTTGTTGGAGTGAACAAGAACCTGCGGCGGGTCAGTCCTTCATGCTAATCCGATGAACTTTTACCGCTGCATTGATATCCGACCGAAATATTGGGCTGCCCAGTAACACTAGGCGATAAATTGGCATCTACAAACTACAACATATATACACTTTAAATATTATTATTACTAAAAAAATTGCTATGAGTCGAATATTTGGTCGGGTGGTTACAATCGAAGTGAAATATTGCGTACATAATCAATATTCTCATTAGTGGACAAACCTGATATTGGCTTCACACAGTTCAATGCTCACTCTATATCGTCTAGTATGGTCCTAATGTGATCACAGTTTATTAAAACAATCGTATGAAGTAATTATTTCCCGGCGAACTATCTTCGTTAAGCCTTGTCGGGATGACCACCGGTTCAATTCGTTGTATGTCACCAATATTTCAACGAGTGAATCGTCCATCGTCATCAAGGGGAATATTTGACTAAATAAAAAAAAATGAGATGTTGTTCACTCAGAGTTATTCATTCACCCTGATAAGGATAGACGAAACGTTGGTCATATACTTAATACAACGAATTACACTGGTTGATATGGCGAAAATGTTTGACGCAAATAAAACAACCATGCTGGTGGAGATTTTTCACATCGAAAAGAAAAAAAACCTTGAATTTTGAATTGTTTTATTGATCGCTATTGTTTATTTGTACCCTTCTTCTTCTCTTTCTAATCCTTACCTCGTGTGAGGCAATAGAAGAAATCAAAGATCCTCTATAGTACATATTTGGCGTCACTCCGGTTTTTGGGAAGCTTTTTTGACTCTTATTCTGTCGTGCCATGGTATTCACCGCTCCCTAGTAACCTAAATGTAGACTACATGATATAACTTAAACTTATTCATAGACTTAGCCGTCAGGAGTTTTTTTTTTGGCAAGAGGCTGGTCATTGGTCCGGCCCTCCAGTATTTCCTCCCGGTCAATTCCACGAAATTCTGAAACTCCCTTATTAGGGGAAGGCGGCTTTTTTCTACAAATCCAAATCGGACGAAAAGAATGCGCTGACTCTAGATTTCCGATCGGTCACTACCGTTAAGTTCCTTGACGTTCCCAGAAGAAGGGTTTCATTGCTCTGATCTTCAGGTTGAGTCGATGCTAAAATATCAATTGATAATCTTCATACTAAAATCTGCAACTACAAGCTAACCCGCCAGCCTTCTCAACAGGCATGTGGCGGGGGATGCCTGTACAGTGTACACCAGCCGTTAGCCGTTCGAAAAAAATGGTGCGCATTTTAGATGTTTGACGACTGACAATGAGTTCCACCTAGAGTTTATCAAAGCTCTGTATTGTTTGAGGAAAAAACGAATTCGTAAACCTATACACTCTAGAAAAATCTCTCTTTACAAGAATATAACATGACGTAAATTTAGTCATTACGAACCACATCAACTAATAACATATTATCTCGGTTGTGCCTCCAATCGTGAGATTGGTTTTAAAGGACTCATTATCGTGTTCGTATCTCTTGATAAACATAATTATTTCTCGTACATGTTTAATTTTATTTTACAATAATAAATTTCAAGAGAAATTTAAGCTTTATCTTTATACTGACTATGCCGAATCGAGTTACGGCATTTTATTTTCTTAGAAATAAACAAACAAACAATCATTTTGAGTTTAAGTCCATTGTTAACGCTAATTTAAGTTTTGTGAAGTTATGACGTTGAAAGTGAATTTCCTCTGTGGAAGTTTTGCATAGTACTAATAAAAGGCACTTTGTACTTCCCACACTGATTAAATACTCGACGATGAATACACTCGGCTATCAAATACTTTAATACAATACCACAATATTATCTTTTCCAACTCTATATATCATACCTCTCGTCTTATTATGCCATAAGATGTGCTTGATTATGACGTAGAATACGTCGAAATCGGTCGCCAAGTATTAAATCATTGTGGAAAGAACAAATAGCCTTTTATTATAAGTACTTGTTGAGTTATCTTGAATAATTCTTTATTCTACCGGATTCGTCAGGCCTGGAAGTATACGTGAGATTCAATATCTAATGTTAGGAAAAGAGATAGTAATTTTTTGCAACCAATCGAGAAAAATCAATAGGCTTTAATAGGTTTCATGGTCTATGTTGCTAATGAGGTGCCAGTTTTTTTAACCAGCTCAATATATCATTTCTCTCGTCTTGTTATCCAATCAGTCCAAGGTATTGGTTATCATTTTCTTATATTTGAGTTGGCATCAGATACTGTTTTAATTTAAGTGTTTGTATTTTTCTTCAGTACTAATTGCTTATCTGTTATGCGAACAGCTTCAACGGTTAAAAATAGGAAGTTGCTTTCGTCGCTGAAAGTTATTATTCACCCGATAAGGATCTCTGTAGTTTGCTAGGGCAAAAGTGAAGGCGTCATTGGATGCGAAATTCTAATAGGCACCAACCCACATCCATCCAAGGCGACAATTATTATTTACTCTATACCCTTTTCCCCGTTACCTTGGCGACGGGAGTGATTGCTTTCGCGCGAAATACCGGCATGAGAAATTCTATTGCTGACCGAGAGAGTTATTTCCATAGCGATAGCATCGGCATTTTCTAGCGGTCGTAATTCAGTATACATATCGACGAGAAAAGTTTATGAATTGGCAATGAATTACAAATTACTATGATTTACTTTCCGGTTTTTCTTCCCTGATGACTTTTGTCCTCAAAAGGAAATTTCTAATTGTGATCGCTTTTTCAATTCGATGCTAACTAACAAATGTGGTATGCTCAAATAGATTCGTGCTATGCGATATATCTTTGTTTAACCCAGGCTTTACACTCTTCACCATTGTCATTATTCACCCAATGGGATCGTTCAGTCAGACCCGAAATTGCAATTCATTAAAAGGATAGATAGGAAAGATAGGTCAGGAAGGGATACAAAATCTTACATCTTCAACCATTCCCTCATACTTTATAAAACAGAAAAAAGTATTACTCTCAGCTCTCTAATATAAATTGGTTAACTCCCAAATTACCCTCCATTTAAATCAACAGGCATATATATAAAGTAGGCAGAACATATCCAAAAATTTCGAGGTCCATCTTCCGATGTAGCTCTTGCTCCGACGTTGGCCTATGGATCTAATAAAACAAAAGAATGCCTTACAGTTTTTTTATTGAAAGAATTACTAATGAACTTCATTATTTCGACCCTCAAAAAACAAATCTGGGTAAACTCTGACTTTATATCTCACAGAAAATTTAAAAAAATTTGATGAATGTAAACCAGTAGTGGCACACTGATGTAAATATCCAGCATAAAGAAAAGGAATAAAAGTTGTCGCCCACTTTTCATGAGTTATTGACGTCATTATAGATATCTGGCTCATTAACTCGATCAGGTGGAACCCACTACTGACGGAAGGAATCGTTCATGTGAGTGCAAAAAAAACAACGAACCACGCGGTACCCAAGCAAAATGCCGAATAGTAGCTATAAGAAGTGGTAATACGATTGAAATTAGATCGCGACGTCATCAACTTGTTTGCAATAGGGTAAAGGCCCTCAATTTTTCGTCGCGAATAGCTCGAGAAGTAAGCGACGCATCGAAGCACGTGAATATACGGGTCCCTATCGCAATCGACTCTATGTATAAAAAAACTGGCGAACGAGTAGGCACGTTCTTACCTATACACCAGTTTTGCAGCAGGTTTTTTCCCTTTTTTTCTAGCCACCGAATTCAACAACTACAAATAGTTTAGACGGTTAGAGAACGGTATTTTGATGTTTCAACCAATCTCATCACAGTGGATTGAAAAATGTGATTATTTGTGGAAGGAATTTTGAATTTTTAAAATATATATTCCGAACTGAACCTCGAAATACGACGGCCCATTCCATTAAATAATGGGATGACAGTGGATTTAGACGCGGTACTATTCTTGGAATGTGTCTCATCTTTGCTGGGAGAGAGTAGTTTCCCGTTAGGTCGGTAGAGGAGGTGCGGTCGCAGGACACACGGAGGACCACGAAGGAAAAAGTTTTTTTTTTTAATTTTGTTTTTTTTTTCTTTTCTCTTCCTTGGAGAGATTCTTCAGAGGAAAGACGGGAATTTATTAAGAGAGAATATTCGGAGACAACTGACTGCCGGTAAGCATGGGCTTCCAACGCCATCTTGGACGTGAGAAACGATCGATCCTCAAGGAAAATAATTTTCGGACGTCTTCAAGGTGTTTTTACAGGTGTCGCTGACAACTTTATAGCCTCAACTATCAAAGAGATTTTTATTTATCGGTTCAGGTTTTCATTGTTCTACCATTATATCATAGTATGACGCATTTTTATAGGTGATTTTCGAACGATTGGAGAGATATATATGGCTATTCTCTTCAACCGCTTCCCTAGCAGTTGCCTCATGTACAGTCCAACAATTAGAGCCGGTTTTAAAATGTCTGATTAGCGCTAACCATAAGTTGACACTGCCTTCCAATTCCTAAATACCATTTGGAAGCTGAGACTAGTCTCCATTGGTCAAAGCTTTGAGATTGGATCAAGTTTCGATATTTGGTCACCAACGGACGAGTAGCTTTAGAGAGATTTTACTCAAGACGTCCACTATATTTTATTCTTTTAGCTTTAGAAGCTATTAGAAGCATTTATTAACTCATAACTTCATGAAGTTCTAATTATGTTTTATTTATAAAATATATTCAGAAACGCTTCAATTACTACAGTTTAATGCATTTTTCTGCTATTTTTTTTAATTTTTAAGGGAAATTTTAATAGGTATCATGTATGACACATATTAAAGAGTCAAAATATGTTGAAGAGAACATACCTTTTACATTAAATAGATATATATCTCACAAGGGCGTACCCAGGGTGAAAACTAGGGGGGGGGGGAGCCATGGTTGCTCAAGTTGCAGGTAAGATTTAAGCATGGTAAAGGTGAATGAAATCAACATTTTAAGGAAACTATAACAGATCTTTTTGAAATTATTTGCTTCAAAAAATATTATTTTCCGTAAAGACATTTGCGATTGATGCTTCTAGGGGGAGGAGTGCAGCTGCCCCCTCCTGCCCCTCGCTGGGTACGCCCATGGTATCACATATGATATACATACTCATTGAAAACTTCTCCTATATTAATTACATCTATATATATCACTAGGGTAAATCCTCTTATTCGTTTCTCATGCGGGGAGCTGACTTCCTTCAACATAATTAGAAGCTGATCACCTTTGGTACATACTGACTGCTTCGAAAACCACATAGTAAAACGGGATGTATATTATCTTCTTAACCAGCAATGAGTATAGTGTATCACATGTGATACAAAATGCAGTGAAGGGTTAAGATCCTTTATTGTTAGGGGGAAAACAAGTTCCTACACTTATCTGTTCGGCAAAACATCTCTTTCATTTTATCGTTTCTGTGGGACTAAGAAATCAATGCGACTACATTGAGGAGGCTCCAGTGCTTTCCCGTCGAAGTTTGCTTTTGTTGCAGCTTTTTAATCGCATTTGATTATTTCCAAAAATGTCCGCAGCACGGAGCTGAGTGCAGAGAGATACATAGACTGAAACCTGAAAACCTGAACCTGAAAACTCGGACTTGAAAATATGATGGGGTTCGAATATGATGTTCTCCGTATCGCTCTCACAGAGTTTCTCTCATTTTAGAATATTAAAATTTTTAGCCTAGACGACGAAACTCCTTTTTTTTGCGATTCTAGTAATTCGGGAGGAGTTTGCAAAAAAACGGAAAATTTCGCCTCGTGGCGTTCTTAAATATATCAGCTTTCAATTGCTCAATCAGTCTAGGCCTACCGAGTAGCCTCCGAGTGTCTAGCAGCTCCCAGCGCAATTCGTTTAATAACCGAGTAGAACGCTTTCTTTAGCACGGTGCAGTTTTGACGAAAAGTGTTGCGTCTGCAACCTGTTGTACTGTCTTCCGGCCATTTACTTATGTTCGTTTTCCAGTTGAGGTGAGGGTGGGTATTGAAGGGTGGTAGTAGAGGGGGTGGGGGTGAACTAGTTTCCTCCCCTCCTTCTTCACTTCCTTTTATACGAGATATGGTCCGTAGACGTAATAATTCACTCAATATTCAGATTGCCGCTTGGCGCTTTGTTGGTAAACTCATTGCATTTTTTTTAAGTTCTCTGAGCGTGATTTTCGCGACTCATAACTTTCATCTCAAACTTACTTTTCTAATATTCACTCCCTCTATTTCGTTGAACAAGATTTTCAATTTCTTTGAGGACGGAATATGTCGAAAATATTGTGTTTTGATCCATTATCACCAAGCAGTTTATTGATTGAAACACGTGGCACCATTGTTGTACAGAAGCGTAACTCTTTGTCGACTTTATACTGCATCTTTATACTACTTAACATAGGCGGATCCAGGGGGGGGGGCACGGGGGCACGTGCCCCCCCCAGACCCTCAAAAATATGCAAGATTTTTGATACAGTCCCATTATCATTGCATTCATTTTGTATTACGAGGTATCCTTGTGCCCCACCCAGAACAAAATCCTGGATACGGCCTTGCTTGTGCCCCTCCCAGAAAAAAATCCTGGATCCGCCCCTGCTACTTAACCATATGTTTGGAAATATGTGTTGCATCAAAGCGATGGTAAAAATATTTATCTTTGTGAACTTAACTACTCGGAATAATTTGAATTTTTTTCACCTAGTTGATTGTAGTAAATTGAGCTCGAGCAAAAAAAAGTTAGCAGAGCGTGGTTTCGATCCACGGACCTCTGGGTTATGGGCCCAGCACGCTTCCACTGCGCCACTCTGCTGTATTGGTGAAGGTGGGACTTGCATTTGTGAATTTGAGTTCAAATGAGGATGACGTCACAAATTAAGCAAAATAAGGGCATAGTTTAGAAGTTCAAAAATTGGCCCCCATCGGCGCGCGAGTATCGGCTCACTTCTGCGTAAACGGTTCACCTCCCATGAATCATCGTTACTACTTCGAGAAAAGAATGACCCATTAAGCGATTCATTTGAAGATCATACAGCTTTCATATCGCGTTCATCTTCACTCGGAAATATGGAAGAATTCACCTGAATTGTGGCTCACAATGGATGAGTGATAAAACTGGACAAAGTAAGTACTATGTACATACAATGCTGGTTGGAACGATTTCCGTTTCAGTAAATTGGGACATTAGCTGTCGGAATTTTCGTACCTATGTTGAAAATGTTATCTTTTACGACCTACGATGACAGATTTCAGCTAAGACAGTTAATTATCAGTTATCAAAATTTACTTTAATATACAAATTGTTACAAAAAACATGATTTTTCCAGAGGTACACTGTGAATATTATTAAGTACACTTTTATTTTAAGTTCTCTTTTGTCTTTTACCAGCCATTTTATTCATAATTCATTTATCGAGAGACTTCTAAGGGAAGAAGTCACCCCTTAGCGAAGTGTTCTTCATATACGTGTGGTTCAATGTTAGATACGCTAATAAATTTCACTTCACTTATTAACTGTTTTTATCAGGAAATGGGCCATTTATGTCCATCCAAGTTAGACTTTTTCTTCGGGAGTTGCTTAATGAGTGTGGTTTGCTGAATGGAAAGTTGCCAAAACCCTGGAATAGAAAACTGAAACATTAAAAAAAAAATCGAAGTGTCCGGATGAAGCATCAAAAAAAATGTATTGACCTGAAATCCAAAGTTGTGAGCTTTAACGAGTTGGAATAGGTCCAGGACTCGAACGAAACGTCGATTTGCGTTCGCCGCTGGTTTAATGTGATCAGATGTAAAAAGTACCGGTTTCGTCGTCTCAGTCAACGCGGTGGATTGAAATATGAAACCGGTAGTTTGTGCGTCTCTTCGCATTTTAAATCTGACCAGACCTCTCAATCGTTCCCCATTTACGGCCGCAGTATTCTCTAAACATTTGCGAAATCAGATATAGGTCGTGCGGGCAACTGGATCTATCTCAGGTATCTTATAACATCAACAACTTCGATCACATACATAATCATTTACGCCCCGTGATACACTTTTGCATTTTGGCGCTTGGCAACAGCATTAAAACGGATTTCTGACGTCACAATTTTTATTGTAGCAACTGTGGAATCCATTCATGTCTTGGACAAAAAAAAACACTGATAATGCACCTAATGTACCAAAATGTTTCTTCTTTCCCTCAAATCTAAACGTCACGCTGCTAAACCTTAGTCGGCTGAAAATGGAAAGAATTATTTACGTCGTTAATGAATCTCAAGTGGAGGGATCATCATAGTTAGTGCAACTTATTTCAGTCATACGCTTATCTTCATGCTCGAATTGTTAGATCAAATGTTTGTCATTTTTATCGTTCTAGTTAGAACATATATTCTGGCGGTAGCGTCTTCCGTTGTGATCGCGATTATATAAGTCGAGAATGCAGCAGATCAATAAAAAAAACGTGAAAAACCCACAAAGAAATATTTTCCGTCGAAAGAATGGGCTGTAATTTGCCGAACTGGTCGGAATAAAATAGTAACAAAATAGGCAATTTTGGCGTCGTACTATTCGTGGTTTTAAGATTGCCGCGGTTCTCTGCCTGGTCCAACAATGCAATCGAACGCGTCAATCCGTTACGCCTGACTTCCGCTGTGGCAACCACTTCCGATAGGTCGTTTTGTGCCCCGTTGCTATTTACCTGAGAAATCTGGGCTTGGAGCGCGGTTTGGCACAGTTTTGCCATTAAATAGGGTCGTTAGAGTTCTCCCGATTGCTGGGAAACAATCGATTTTGCGTCATTTCCATCCGCTTCATAATTTATGTTTGTACTCTGTAATTGCTATTTTCCTACTCGTAATTGAGGTTGCACTGCGAAACCAGGGAAAGTCATTTCGGTGAAAAATTCCCCGAGCTACTTACTCGTGTTTTACAGACTGCCGTTAAAAGATTGCATTTTTTGTTTGTTGCATAGGAAAGGAAATTTCATGGTAAATATTTTGATTTATTTTGGTATAAGCCTTTATGCTTATGGAATGAAATGAGGACCCGACAAGTCAAGGGGTGCCTGTGAAATTTAGTAATTTCTGAGATAAGTGCAAATAATGATTTTTTGGGTACACAATATAACTATGGTAAAAGGATACAAGTGAATCCGGTTGGGTCCTCAAAATAAATCCCGTTCGGTAACTTCTTTGGGGAGATAAAGGTCAAGAAGAAATTTTCCATCAAAACGAGGCTCTTAACGAGGATTTCGATATGGCACAAACAGTGGCGAATTGAGATGTAAGATGAGGAATAAACATGCACAATGGTTTCTATATTTATTTGTTTGTACTAGAGGATGATAGTGTACTGCGTAGAGCAGGGGCGGATCCAGGATTTATTTCTAGGGGACGCACAAGCAAGGCCATTCCCAGGATATTGTTCTGGGGGGGGGGGGCACAAGTATACCCCGTGATACAAAACGAACGCAATTATAACGGGACCATTTTAAAAATCTTGCATACTTTTTAAGGGCCTGGAGGGGAGCGAGGGGCACGTACCCCCGTGCCCACCCCTAAATCCGCCTTTGGCGTAGAGTACCTACTTGGCTGATGATTGAGTAGTCCCAGGTTCAAATAGCAGGTAAATCCTTCGGAGACTCCCAAACAAAACCACCAAGTGCGACGTATCCCAATGTAAACGATGCCCCCTTAAACGTAGCCCCCTTCTCTGAATGAATGGAATTCACGCGTTCAGGGCTTAGTCCTGGGTGAGGTCCACCTTCACATGTCCATACCATCCTTCGGGTTGAAACATTTGCGTGCGTGCTGAAATAATCGGCGCAAAGTCAGGGCTTCTTAGAACCAGTTTTATAATGCCTGTTTAGCACTAACCATAAGATGATACAACCTTCAACTTTACCTAGAGGATGATAATATGCACCGTAGAGTACCTGCTTGGCTGCTGATCGAGTGGTCCCGGGTTAAAATCCCAGGTAAATCCTAATTAAATAGAAAAAAGGGGCGTGTTAGACACATTTATGAAAGGCCATCTTCGTACGGTGGAAAGCGATTTATATACCAATCCGTTAGGTATAAATCTCCCTTATTTTAACGTCTAGGTTAATTTAAAGGCTGTTTCATCTTAAGGTTAGCGTTAACCATAGGTTTTGAAATCGGTCCTTATTTTGGTGTGGAAAGACTATTGTTTGCGTATGCTATTGTCCTGTCACCACTATGGAATGCTGTGAACGGCTCTCCGGTTAATATCTATGTTACTGATCTATTTGACAAACGATTCTGAGTGCGATGCTGCCTAAGAACAGATATATTTCATTGCTAAAAGTAGACTCAAACTTAGAGCCTCATCACATTTGTAAGCCCTACGGAAACGTTAAAATAAGGGAGATTTATGTCTAAAGAATTGGTACATAAATTGCTTTCCCCCGTGCGAAGATGGCCTTTAATAAATGTGTCTAACACGCACCTTCTTTTCTATTTTGTAAAACGATCCGTAAGTGCGCCTCATATTGCATTCTTTGAATTAAGATCATTTTATGTTACCCTCCTGGGATTTAAGGCCGGGAAATCGTCACCTTGCTCCAGATAGCGAAATAAAATAAAATTTCGGTGGGGTTTCGTTTTTTCGGTCACGACGGACGTGATAATTCAATCCCGAAAGTAAGTTAATGCGCTTTTCTCAACTCGGCTGCGATCATCCTAGCTTCCCTCCGCTGTGTGCCTGAAAGGCCGGTTACCTACACTGCTTTGAATTGCAAATCGGCTTAAAAGGGAGGTGGGACGGAAAGGGAAAGAAATAAATAAAATTATAATAAAAAGTAAGGGTGACGGAAAGGTGTTGGGAGAAAAAGGTGTAAGCCGACAACAATGGCTGCCTGAGTGAGATTTGGTTGAATGGGGTCCTGGCCCAGGCGGGTGAGTCAAAAGTGACGAATGACTTCAATTGTTTCCGCGGCTGAGCGCCCCGTTATAAGCGTACGGCTCTTGTTTGGGCGTTGCGCTTTTCTCCTCTTCACTTGCTTGACGTATCACGTGACGATCACCCATTCTATGCTTTCTCGAAGAAACGGCGGATCTCGTAATCGGAATAGATGAATGGTTTGCTTTTTCACCTTCCCACACCTCGCTCCTGACTTTAGGGACACCTAGAAGAGTTTGGTATGAGCAAGTCGATATCGCAATTAGCGTTACAACGGGGACAACTTATCGAGATTCCACAGAAATACTAAGTTCATTATACATTAACCCAAGAGACCAGTGAAGTTAACTGTTTTCTGGAGAGAAATCTTGGAAAAGCATATTAAGTGATACACAAATATATAGTGCTGTTAACTTAATTTTAATTTGACGAACGTGTTTTGATTGGCTTGCAATTATTATCAGGTACTACCATGAAACCAGGTTTATTTATTTATTTAGTTAATCCAAAAACAGCACGAGGCCAATTACAGAGGACTGGAGAAACAATTTCATAATATTAAGCAACGTAACCAACAATAACAAAAAATATTCAACAGTATTTACAAATAAATAACAAAGGATAGTCATCGAGTGGTGCGAGGAATAGGGGGAAAATTACGATAGTGAGGGTGTAAGTTGGGTGAGGGATGAAAAAAAGGATCAAATTTTTGGAACACAATTGGCATAGGAGTTAATTGAAGAAGAAGAAGAAGGAAGAAGAAGTCTATCAATTTAATATCATCAATATCGTTAACAGTCATCAATCCGAAGATTTGTTTGACATAGATCCTCGCTCCATTCTCCAAAATGTCCATCGCTTTATGTTAGTACTCAATTTTCTCCAATCTTCTCAAATTTCTCCAATGCAATCTCTTATCTCTTATTTTTTCCATCATAATTCGTTTATTTTTCATTCCTTATCACCTGCTTCATATATCTCATTTGAGTACTCCCTTAGCCATTATTAGTGATACGTGAAAATCGAATATGCGATATTGATGCGATACACGTGAATAAATACGACATAGGCGCAATGACTGGACTTTTATGTTATTTAAACCGCAAATTTGCCTCTTCGATGGCAAAATTCGTAAATTCAGAGCCCGACCCCCGCTACGCCACTGAATGATGGGCCTTACTGCTTCATAGATAGTTATATGTATTTTCATCGGCAACTACTGGAGAGGTTGAGGGAGAATACTGGTAGATTCTGCGATGTTAAGCAAATATTTCTTGCCATCTGCCAAGAAAAAACTGAGTTTGATAATTCTGCACTCCACAAAATCTGAACACCAGTTAGCATCGTGGATGCCGAGAGGTTTTTCAGCCAGTACAATCTAGTTGTGACTGACAGACGCAACCGGTTGAAGGAGGAAATTGTTGAAACTTGTTCAATGTTGATGTCTAACTCGTGTAAATGATATTCAGGCTACTAATATCATTTTTAATTATTTATTTCATATCTTATTCCTTAATTTATTATTATTATACCACATAATTATTTCAACAATTCCGTATTCTTATTATTGTTTTATCACACTTTGTCGTCAACTACTTGTGATACATTATGAAAATAAAGAAAAAAATTGATGCTGGAAATGCTGTAAACTGTAATTGAAAATGCTATCAAATTAAAACAAGAGTGCTATTTTCACGTATTTCTAGCCACGATTCTTTTTCCTTTGTCCTCCGACGATTTATTCCATCAGGCCATCGCCTCTTCTGATGTGACCAGTTGAGCTATCCCGACTTCTTATGGTTTTCAGAACACTTTCCTCCTACTCTTCTTGAGAAGTCCACACTACTCACACGATCCATCCATTTGATCTTCATCATTCTTTTGTAACACAACATTTAGGAAGCTCACTGACGTGGCTCCTCCTCTCTGCCATAATCAATGCCTCATTACCACAAAGAATTGTGCTGCAAATTAGTGTCCCATGAAATTTTTTTTTTGTTATATGAATCACATAATAGTTAGGAAGGGATAATTATGTGTTCCCATAGCATTTAATTTTTTGAGTCTTGCTAATTTATTATTCTGCTTCCACGGACTGTCATTAACAATTATTTTACTGTTGTTCTAATTGTTAATTGTTAAGTTTCTACAATAAAAAAACAACACACATCACAGGAAAATTCGCTCAATGATTGTTGTATTGTTAACTGGCTGGTTGGGGTGAACTTGGATTGCCGGGACAGCTTAAAAAGCGCCCGCGACGCGTCAAATAACGTGAAGTGGATTAACGAGATCAGGAACCTTTTACGTGTATTTGAAATGAAGTGTACATTGTGACGGCATCCAATAAACAGACCATGATGCAAACATTTAGAGTATAACTGCGCATCATTTGATGGCGCGCCGCGGTGGCAGTAGTGTCAAATTGGTCCTGATTTGATACGTCCATACCTTACTTTAATATCGGTCCGTTGGAACGTTTATTTCAGTATGCACGCCACTGTGTCGGAGGTGGCGTTTGATTTCCTCTTTCGCATACATTTGCGTCACTTTCAATTTAAATCGAACCCTTTCCTTTCGCTTCGGCGGGAGGATGTTAAATATATTTCATTTAAGAGATGGCGACTTGCCGACACTCTCGAAATCCAAATGGCGCTGTGAAATGCGCCGCTGTTCGAGTAATCATTCTCGAGATATGTATCGCATTTGGGGTTTCGACCCAGGTGCGATAGCGATTGTTCTTGTGGGATCGCTCAGGTTAGAACAAGATCATATATATACATTCGAGATATCGAGACGTCCTGTTCAGTGGGTCAGTCGAAAGCTGGTCTATTCTGCGTGTCACTTCAGATAAGGCACCTGCTCTGAACTGGTGAAACCATGTTCATGTCGAATCACACAGCCATGTTTTATTCCGCTCGCAATGTTTGGGTGATTTGCAGCCTACATAGTGTGCGCACAGTGAATTTGCCACGCAATACTGTCCCAAACTTAATTGCTGTTAATATCTGTGTCCATCAGAAGTTTTGGAGCATTATTGCTGCTATAAATAATACTATTACAACTACAAAAATGCAGGAAATGGCAGATGCACATACTTAAACCTATTAAAAATACTAAATATACTATTGCACTGGTACATACTTTAAATAAACTGTAAAAGTATACTATCAGATAATATGAAGCTATAATATAAAATACTATAAAACTATACTCTTACAATACTAAATGGAAGTGCTATTTAAAAATACTAGCTTGGAGTAGGTTGCGGTCTTCGAAGTATTTCTCTAAATCTTTTTACGAGCATAAATAAATGTTATATGCTATGATCGATTCACATTTTAGGCAAAATATCGGTTTCCTGTGTCAATGCCCTACTTCAAACGTAAGAAATGAATTTGGAAGCCATTTTAGCGCGGGGGGGTCGCTTTTTCTCCTTGAGCGAGCGTTGCAGTGTCACCTGTCTACCCTGAGGTGGTCCCCTGGTGCTCCGTTAGGTGTCTTTGTGTCACAGGTGCATGGTGTCCATAAAGTCCGTCCACTGAAAGCGGGGATCGAGTTGCGTAACTCGAGAGTGTGTTGTTTTTTTCCGCTTCTCCTCCTCCTGTCTTTAGCGAGATATCGCGCCGCCGTGTTGTGCGACGACCTGCTTTCTGACTTCGAATCTGGTCGACACCACCGCCTCCTTCTCTAATCCATCTACCCTTCCGTCGTGTGCCTTGCTCGCTGCCTGGGCTGGGCACAATTTCAAATACAAGTATTTTAAACGTGTATTTGAAATACATTTATAATTTGTATTTGGTATTTAAAATACATGACCTGAATGTATTTTGTATTTCAAATACAGATTTTTGGCATTTTCCCGTTCTAAAATAAAAAAATACATTCGTAAAACACTTTTGAAGTGGCACTTATGAATTAACACTTCTTTAACATTATGCTTCAGAGATTCCCGTCGTTGTTAGCATACGAGAAATATGGGAGATTTTGTTGTTAAAATACAATTTTTTCATAAATTTTATATTAGATGTACTGTATCTGATCTTAAACGAAAATCATATGGTATGAAATTTGTCTTTGATGAAAATCGATCGCTAGAATAAGTTGTATTCTTTGATACATCATACGATGAAAATAACAACCGAAGGTTTCAAATAAAAGTAATCGAAAAGAGCAAACACTTGTATAAATGTATCAAAAATTATTTTCCTAAAGTAAGCGATGAAAATACGGTCATTAATTGACCGTGGAAGCATCGGTAACAATTCGATGAAAATACCTGGCTCTAGGTTGGGACTGTCTGGAGGACGATCAAATTGTTCCCAATCAAACGATAAAATGAGGCCAGGTATATACCACGTTTATTTTAACCTGAAGAAACACGTAGGAGTTCTGCGCCATGATAGCGATGAAAGCGAAAAAACGTCAGTTTTTCTGTCTACATCTACATAATACCCCGGAAGCCGCCTAAAAGGCGTGTGGCAAGGGGTGTTAGGACACAAGCCAACTGTCAACTCAGGTGTCAATTTTCTATGACGACGGCGTACAAAATCTCTTTGTTCGATGTAATATCCTTATCGGAAATTATGTGGAAAAGTAGTTTAAAGCCCTGGATTTTATGTAAATATAAAATTGTTACCAAACATTAACTGGCTGTTTTACATTTCAAAACGGTTCTTACTTAAAACAAAGCGCCTCGTACTTCTTTATTAAAAGTTATTAAGCTTCCCTGGCAAAAAATAAGATTTTAATCTTCTGTGGTTGCCTCACACGACTTCCTCATGGTTGTGCAATATGTTTCGAGATCAGGACCATGTAGATGTCATTTGGGTTACTGTGGACGCCTTCCCGCGTCTGTCTGTTGACGACCGTGTTTTATTTATTTCGCCATTAATTTAATTTATTCGTTCGACTGTTGCTGCAATAAAGTCCACTTCCAAAAGCCCATTCAAGCGTTTTTGATGTTTTCAAATGGCGCGTTAACCGTTACCCATCAGCCTGTGTGTTATCCGTTTGTCTTTCGCTTCATCTTCATTGAAATTCGACTGTTGGGCAACGCGATCGTCGGTAGGTCTTGAGGAGGATATAATGTTGGTACAGTTTTATTACTCCATAAAAATAAAACGAGAGGCATAATTGAAATTCAGCGTTCTCGGCTATTTTCAGTCCTACAAGCATCACCTAAAACAAATGTAAATTTCCATAGTTGCCTTTTAAAGGCGTCATTGCTGAAATAAGAAAAGTAGGGGTGATTTTTTCATTAAAGTGCAATTTGAATTCATTATAAATGTATCCCTACCTTTTATTGCAACGCTTTGGGACTAAGAAGAGAACTTCCTGTTAGGATACGAAGAGGCGAATTAAAGATTTATAAAGAAGAGAGACATTGACCCTAAAAATATTAAAATTTACCCGCTAGTGATTGGATTTCTCAAGTATGGATGAATTGTTTTCTATTTTCCCTCTTGTGGAAGTTTGGTATTCTATATCCGTAACCTGTATGTATTATTACTGCGCGTTTCCAAACATGTGGGTACGTAATACCATTTTAGAAAATATTTCAATGGAAATAATAATATTTCGAGCTCAAATCCCGGCTGAAGACTTCGGGAACCCTAGAACAAAAATCTTCGAAGTTGACCCAGGAGAAAGGAATCCTTCAATATCCTGAACGTGTTAAATTCACCCGGCTGCTATGCAAACAAAATTCTTTTACCAACTCATTATCATACCTTGCTTTTGAGCGCAGTATTTTAACCTTAACTCAGTGTTTCAACCCGAAGGCTGGTTTTATATAGGTAAGGGCAAAGCTCACCCTATATTAACATACAGACGCTTGAATTACATAAATTCAGTGTAGGGGGGCAAATCCTTTCCCTGGGCTACCTCTCATTTTGTGGAATTTTTTAAGGGCGTCCTAAGGCTTCACCAGGGAATTGAACAAGGACTCTTCGATTAGAAGCTTCAAATACTCTATCCAGTAGTAATACTCCATCCTCCCTTATGAAGAAAGAAAGAATCCAGTGTGATTGCTTATTCCTCAATGTGTACTCCTTTGAGCAATGTCGACAATCTCGTTTAAGAGCCCTATCCAATCCAATCTCCGGGTTGAAACTCTTGAGAGAGCATTTTAGTACAAAAAACTACTATTAAAGTACAGTAGATTCTGGTTAATTGGGACATATCGGGACTTGTGCACTTTGCCCCAACTAAGCGGCTGCCCCAATTAGGCGAACTATCCTGTATATGGGCAAAAACAAACGTTGAAATGATAGAAAAAAGACTAAAGAATGTTTATAATGCAACATAAGTTTATTAGTCTATTCATTTGATTAATAAATCAGCGAGTTTAGTTATTTTATTATCATTTTTAAGAATTATAACATTTTTGTTAAAAATATTTTTCACAGCCTTGGGCGACGCTGAATGCTAAGTCCTATTAAAGAAAAGTCCTATCCTCTTGCGGATAACATAACAACAAGATCTTTCAAAATAGGGCAAGAATAGGAACATTTGTGAAAAATAAGAGAAAATCAAAGGAGAAAAATATAAAAAAATAGTATTCTCAAAACAAAAAATTCTTATTTCGTCGCGAGTATAGTCTATTTCGCCGACTCATGGCCCAATAAAGCGGCATGCTGTCCCAATTAAGCGGAGATTCCTCTGGGATATTCCTCTATTGGGTTTTGTTCTTCAAGATCTCCCCCAATTAAGCGGCTGCCCAAAGTAACCGGTGGACCCATTAAACGGAATCTACTGTACTAAAAAACAAGTGCCTACTGAAAAATATATGATTAAATTGGATTTATCGGTGCAGTCAGAAACTCCATGGCGTACCAAGCTCACTCTTAGTAAAATTATCCAGTTGTTGGATGTAAAAATACGGATTTTTTTATAATGAAAAAATTGTGCAATACCAGGTCATTTTATGCAAGACAGTCGTTAGTTAAATGACTCTTTTGAAAAGTTTATGCAATGGAAAGGTACTTAGTAACTCCTCTATCATATTACTTGTTAGAAACAGATGACGCCAATAGCATTTTGGACCCAGCAAACAAGGGAATAAGCCTAAAAGGTCGTGTTATTCACTGGCGATAATTCCTATGTACGTCTTATCATATTAGCATTATAAGTAAGCTTATTTATCGCTAATAGTACCGTGTAATAAAAGGTAAGCATCATAAGTGAGGTATATATAATTGCGAATTTTATATGTTACCACTTCTCAGGAAGAAACACAAGAAGTGCATACTGGTGGGAACAATCTTGGATTTATGAGCTGAGAAAAGAAATTTCGGACAGTATTAATTTTGAATTTTTCGTGTCGGGCCTTTTATTTACAGAATAGAAGCCGGTTTCTCTAAATTCGAGGTGATAGATATTCTTCCGTCAAGATTATTCCATGATTTAACTCTGGCATAACTTTTATTGACATAGTTCTTGAAAGGATAATATATCAAAAACCCGGGATTTCCTTTAAATAATTTAGTGAAATTCGCTGTTTCTTTGTTCTTATGATGAACGTTTTAGTTTTACCGAAAAGGTTAGTTCTAAATTATGCGTGATATTTCATCCTGCCATCGTAACTAACATCAGCGGAGGAGACCATCTGCTTTCTCGACGTAGTATATCATGAAATTTCACCACGCGACTATAAAATATCGCACCGACGCGTGTCTACGAAAAGTTTCCTATTCTGAGTTGCAATTCTATAATCTCGTCAGTTATTCTCAACTCTTAGTATCTTCTTAACTCTTACTTAGTTTCTCCTCTATTATATTACTTGTTGGAAACAGATGATGTCAATAGCATTTTTTTCCCAGTAAACAAGGGAATAAGCCTAAAAGGCCGTGTTATTCACTGGCGAGAATTCCTATGTAATAAGAATAATCGTCGCGATGCGAAAATTTAACGTATTTTATTCCTACTAATTGGTCCCCTGGTGTTTAAAAAGGAATTGAAAAAAAGGTTTTGGTACCAGTAGCAAAGGACCTGTGTAGTAAGACTTGAGCATTGCAGGATTCCAATTCGAAATAATTGTTTTTTTTTTTTTTTAATTTTGCACAGCTTTTTTTTTTCGATTTGAGCACTCTGTATGGTGCTGCTTAGTATCACCTCGCTCTTTTTTATACAGATTTGGGCGAATTTCAGCGTACGAGGATATTTAGTGTTGAAAGGCCGCATAATGAGTTAAAGATTATTTTTGATGGCATTATTATTGCGTTATGGCGTTATTGATGGCGTTATTGATGGTATTATTGATGTTTTAGGTCATCTATCACAAACAGTTTTACAGAGGTTTTTGGAACCTTATTTGGCCCGTGGTCATACTAACGCATGCTTAATACAACTATAAAGAGACGCTGTCCAGTGACTGCTTTCAATTTTTTTTGCAATTTCGTAGTAAGATTTGCGAAATTATGAATATATAAAGCAGATACACAATGCTTGGTGTTAATTGTTCATTGCATGTCTGAGATTGAGTGGATCTATTTTCAAGCATTATATAAACTATCTTCATTTTTCTCTTAAAATAGTGAAATCCCATAAATAATGATAAAACATCATAAGATAACCACACGGCCTGTTTATGTATGCTTTCGTTTTAAATAGGTATATGCGTCGTCTTGTTTTCTTGAAATCCATAACATTTTATTTGGAAGTTTACATTGCCTTAAAAAAACCATATTTTACATAAGTGTGATTTCCCGCTTCATATTGCGCTTGTATTTCTATGTGGCATTTTATGCTTATGTCAATTCATCGAACGAATGTCATCTGAATAGGATATTTCATGTCAGGAATAGTATATTTTCAGCATTTGTCAAATAGGTAATTATATTTTTAATGATAAACTAAGCGTTTCCATCGCTCTCTTTCTCATTCATCGTTTCTCTCAATGTCTTTTATCAACATTTTTCTATAGTGTTTTCATTCTGAGCTTCTGATTCTGTTGGTTAATATGATCCTTTTAAAAGTGTCTAAACAGATTAAATTACGGAATCATTCTGGTCACGTATGAATTTATTTTCTTCACAGGTAGGTATAAAAAAAACGCAAAGCTAAATCTGTTTTCTCTTTTTCCAGGTAAGTGATGTCTTCCCTCGGAAATGACTTTCTTTAGATTCTACAGAACTGGGACTGGTGAGTAGTGATATAACTTGGTGTATATAAATGGGATTTTTTTTTTAAATTCTCGGCGATGAATGAAGGCTTCTAGGGTTTCCCATCGGGTGTAGACTTCCTCGCCGTTTCGAAATTCAACTCGGCTTTTATACTTAGAAGGCGCTTAGTAAAGCTTCAAATTATTCGTACGATATCCAATGAAAGGTGTCCAAGCTTTGCTTAGCTGTGGATAGGCAGCAGCCCCCTTGAATCGTTCGATATAAGTTTCATTCTTTAACGTAAGAATGCATGAGTTTCTTGTGCTGTATCAAATACAGCTTATTTTATAACTCCATTTGCCTTCTTTTACATAGGTACATATATATTTTGTGTCATGAACTGGGAAGACATTATGTATGACCATTTAAAAAAAATGAAAAGTTCGTCTCTTTTGTACTTTTATGTAAGAGCATGCAAAACGTATTATTATTTCTGTTCCTATGGATTTTTAACGAAAAATCATTATTTTTCTCCTAAAAAATTTTTCGATTATGATGGGGTGTAAAAAAATATAAATTCGATCGATACCTCGAAACTTGTCCTAGCGAGACAGGATCGCTATGTAAGAGCAGAATCGAGTCAAAGACGTGTCAAGCGGTCGGACGGGAGAGGAAAAAAAAGTTGAGGCTTAATATAAAGAAGTTGGCGGGTTATCGGTGTCGTGATCTCGACTGTTTGGAGGGGAGACTGGTCCGGAGGAGAATGGTAGCCGTGGTGATATCTCACCCCCCTCCTCAACTTTAAAGAGACGACTATCGTGATCAGCGGGTGGTCCACCAATCACGGGACAGCTGATGGAATTCATGGCGTAGAGATCTCTGCATAATATGAAGTACTCCGCATAATGTAGTCTCGAGAGGGGGTGGTCACATTTGTGGGGACCACCTTACTTAAATTCGTCCATCTCCATTTCCCGCTACCAAAGGGTCGTTCACCCAATGCCGACATTTTATACTATTCGTTAAAAGAATGCGGTAAATGAAAGGTTGAGATAAGTTACGACAAGTCTTCTTCGCCCGAGCATTATCTCAAAACTCTCATTGATTTCCATAGAGGAAAAATTCCCCTGGATCAGAAACTGAAACTTGGACCAATGGCTTTCCGAACCAAGGCGCAGGCCATTATACGATCCACAGTCCTCAATTATCATGGCAAATTTAGCCAGAACCTTGATGTTGAGGAACTAAGGAACGTGGATAGCGTTTTGGTCTTGGCAGTGGCCTGGAAAGCATAATGTCCCTGTTTCAATTCTCACATTTGGGGAATTTTTTGTTTCCTTTGGCCATTAATGTGAATTTTACTCCTGTTCACGCGGTAGGCTGTAAATGCAGGATGTTTCAGGAGGAATCTACAATACTTTGGGATGTGGTAGGGGAGAAAATTTTAAGCATTTTTTGTCCATAAATATGGGGTTGCAACTTCTTTGTTACTGAACAATGACAATGCAAACAATTTTTTGGATGCGCTTTGGAGGTACAATAGAGACGGTTTTTCTTGGGTATCCAGCCTTTTCGAGATTAAAATTAATACTCAAGATTTTAAAAGCGTTAGATAATTAAGGTTGACGAAAATGTGCGATTATAAATTTTTGATAAAATTAATATTTGAGCTTGATTTAACGAGAGATTTGAACGAGAGTAGGTATAACGAGAGTATGAACCGATTACGATTACGCAATCTCACCCATTTTGAGATTTTAGATTTGGTTGGAGCGGCTCAGAATGGTATATACAGCAAGGGGCCGTATGAAGTCGAGGCCGAGGTACGTGACGTCATCAACTTACTTGGGAAAGGGCTAATGCTCTCGATTTTCCTCGCGGATAGTTGGAGATGTTGGAGACGGATCGAATAACGAAAATAATCGGTTCTATTTATTTTAGAAATACTGCCACAATGGGTAATAAGATAAAATTGGTAAATGAACCCGTGGTGTAAGTAACTTAGCATCCCTGCGCGTGACTGCGTGCAAACTTACTTGATGCACGGAGTAATTTAGGATAATTACACCTTGAATTTTCTCGGAAGAAATCACTCCGAAGTGGGATTCGTGATTTTGTTTCATTTATCATCTCATTTCTTATCCCAATTTATTATCCTCGCCATCTCGCCGTTCGATTTCTGTGCGCGACTCCGATGTATCGCAATGAACTCTCGTATATGCAGCAGGAGAAGAAGAGAAAGTCTTCGATTGGACTTCGTCGTTACAAGTGAGAAAGTTCGAAAGAGATTAGGGACTCGCGGAGAGGATAAAAAAAATTTGACGCAGGCGTCTCCATATACGTGCGATGCTCATTTTTTTTATAAGTATACGCCGCCTTCCCTTCATCTGTTATTTTTTTTATTTCGGTTGCCGCCCGAAAGAGGGGAGGTTGGTGGAAATTTTGCTTCGGTGAACCGGTCAAATCGTCTCTCACTCTCACGAATGTTTTCCCTCGTGGACAGACTGGCGGACAGACATTAATTTATATATTTCAGGTGACCCACCATTGGCGAAGGTCACCCGTTCTAGAACTGTGCCACCATCAAAAGGCGCGACTCTCTTATTGTACAAGTTCTTTGAACGACCGTATCATTTTTTAACAGATTAGTTGAGCCAATGTTGTAATAGATTTGTCTTTTGCATATGTTAGTGCATATGTTCCTACCCTAAGTACGACACACTTATGATTCAAGTTCTTTGAGCGATTGTAGGTACCTTTTTTTCAGTTTATTTTTAACACGCGTGAATAGATTAGTTGAGTTGAGATAATGGTGTAATAGTTATGCCTCTTGCACAGTGGCGCAGCGAGGGGGGGTTTTGGGGGATAAAACCTCCCCAGAGCTCAGAGAAATTTTCAAGTTAAATACATTTTACCTAATTGAATTGATATTACTTATAGAATAGAGTAAGGATTAATAAAATATCCCTCAGAAAGCCTTAAAACTCACTATTTTGAACCATTTACCATAAAATTTTCTGGGGGGGGAGGGAGGGGTTGCACCTCCGGCTTACCTAGCAGGTATTCTATAGCCCCCAGACCCTCAGTATTTGTTGCACCTAAAATCCCCTTAGCCTTAATTCCTAGATGCGCCGCTGCTTTTGCACATCTTAGGTAGGTCTCTACACTATGCTGGTATGAAGTTTTAATATGAGCTGTTTTAAATCGATGTCCGATGCTCTTGCCGCGCATAAAATCCCTGCAGTGATTAACTTCATCCTCCTCTTAGTTAATATTTTTTAGTCCGGGTTGAGGGCAACTAAAAAAACACTGACTACACAGTGGCGGATATAGATGGGGGGCGCAGGGGGCGCGCCCCCCCCCCCCCCCGCTTGCGGGTCCGCTTGTATTGCCGAACATTGCAAAACCACAATTGTGACTTTTTTATATCATAAGATGGCATTTTCTTTTACATGTTTATAATCACTTTAAATAAAATTTTCTTATACTTAGGCTGAGACTTGACTGTGATCTTTTATTACGATAAAAGTAAAGACAACTCAAGATATGTTGCGCCCCCCCCTTGAGTTTTTTCTGTATCCGCCACTGTGACTACAGACTTATGGTACTATGATCCAAATACTCTAACTACATGCACACTGCCCCAACAAGTTATTGTTCGAGTCTCTTTACACATATGGCTTTCATATTTTTCTAATTGTATTGATTTCAATGGTAGCATGATGTCATTAAAATATGAAAAGAAAAAAAAATTGAAAATGGCAAAACATAATCGTGTTGCATGAAAAGAGATAAATCATTACATAAAATGAAAAATAGCATTAAAATTTAAAAAAATGAATGTGAAAAATAATTAGTTTGCGTGGGATAAAGACTAATTATGTGATTATTAAATTTAATTACATTTAATCTTAAGTTTTCTGCTAACGAAAAAGCGACCGATAATATTTCACCCAATCGGGACACCGGCTTTCATCTAAGCACTACATGGAGACCTGTATTCAGCTGTATGAAAAACATAAGGGTTAAACGTGAAGAATTTCAAAAGACCTACAGCCAATCGGACGACACCTGAGCCGTATTGTTGTTTCCGTAAACGGTCGATCCTGTTCAGTGTGAAATTGAACTTCATTCAAGTAACACAGCCTTGAGGATGGAAGACAAGTCGTCTTCCGAAACGTCGGCTTACATAAAAGCTTTAACCTGGATGCAAACCCGAGAAATATTTGTCAGAATATTTCACCCGTTTCCTTCAACTATTTGTTCAATTTTTGTGTGTGTCGACATCAAGTTAGGTTTGGACTGATGAGGTTAGGGCACTACGTAATTGATAATTTTTGAGATTACAGGGAAAATCGAGAATATTATGAGTATAGTCAAGTGTTATTGCTCATTCGAAATCGATTCAAATTTGTGTACGCTCAAAGACGCACGTATAATTTCGACACACGACCGTATCGGTCAGAAGGGTGAAGTTCTTATCAGGCATTGAACGTGTTATCCTGTAAGATAGTAACGCCTGTAAATACTCCGAAAGAAACTCAGATCGCTCCCTCGTCAAAATATTTATAATCATGTCTCCTTGCATGATGTGAGATAGCAGTGAGATGGCCGACATAATCAGATATTTTCATGATGTCGTTGGCATCTGGTGCTATTTTAGTAATGCGTAAGATATGTAGACCCTCTAACTGACTCACCGTTTTCCTCCTTTGCCAACGGAAAGAGTAATTAAAATACGAGAACTGAGAAATAGCCAATTGGAGCACAGGAACAAAGATTTTATGATGTTGTTGATGGTAAACATCGTATCTTTTGTCGCTACTACCCCGAAAAGATTATTCATCATCTCGATCATCACTATTCATTGTTGCGTCTCCGTGAAATGGTTTATTCATCTATTCGTATTTATGAACATGACATAACTTTTATAGGTATCCATCTCATGGGAAAGGTTTGAAGGCCAAGTTTTGAAAATACGTATGGACTTCTGGAGGAGAGATAATTTGAATTTCAATACTGGAAATTCGGTGCGAAAATCGGTATGCTTTTGTTTCAGCCCGGGGGTAGGTTTTCCACTCGTAAACAGAACCCTCAACGCAGGTTAAGTACGGCTAACTCCTTTTCTGGGAGTATTTAATGGTCTCGCGTTCTGTGATTTGAAATTTAACCGCCAGGTGGTATTCACAACAGGTAGATACAATAATGGTTAAACTCTTTCATCCCTCTGTGACCGTTTGAAAACTTAAACTCTCATTATATCGACTTGGGTAGTTGCGGTATTTGATAAAAGGTCCAAATATGGCGGTTCACAGTCTCTTTTTCTGTCATTTCATGTTATAGAGTGGACAGAAGGAATTGCTCGGGTCAATAATCGCAGCAATAATCTGTCTTCCCTTATATTCTCCTAATTGCGTGGGTATTACGGTACGATTTACCGTTAATAGGCTTCTGATGTTGGACTGTTTCGTAACTACCTCTTTGGTGTAGTGCCTACCCGTATTCGAACGAGGTTCCTAAGGTAAACGTCAGCTGCATGTTTAGGGGCAATAACACTTATCGTTTGGATTCCAGAGAAGATTATTCCTTGGAAATTAAAAATTCGTCATTTTTATGCGATTTCATTACATAATTGAAGTATTTCTGACTGTCTTGCCTATTCCAATCCAATATGTTATTGCATAAAATTCTGTTGTCGATACAGATACCCTAATAGAGAATGTAGAGGAAAGCACTAAGCACAAGATTGCGTTGTATAGAAGTTTTTCGTTAGTTATATGAAAAAAATTCCCAAAAATATTTCAGGTACTTTATTTGTAACGACTGTGCGGATAAATAATATAAGGTTACTTAATGGCAGGTATAAAAATGTATGGGTTTTGTAGCTACATGGAGGTTATTGCAATAAAATCAGAGAAATAAACGATTCACAATAGGATTTGAAAAACGGAATCAATATCTAACTTTACTAACTGGGTGAAAACCTTGTATTTAAATGAATAAATTGTGCGATCATGCTATATTATTAATGCCTTTTTCTTGCTGTTAAATGTAGCTCTGATACTATTTTAGCCAATAAAAATGAAGTATATCGAAATAAGAAATTTCAATCTTTCGGGATCTACACTACTTTGCGCTGCTCTGTACTTTCGAAATGAGAATTGTTTCATGGAAAGCAAAGTACGAGTAAAAAATGTTTCTTAAAAATATAGAGAAATGTATGTTTGTTCTGAATAGCGCAACCGTGGCTTATCCCAGTAACTCTTTCCGATACTAAATGCTTGTTCGGAGTGGGAAAGCCGTCTCCACGCTTTTCACATGGGCAGTAAGTTGTGTCGCTTGCTCGTTATAATGCTTTCTACGAGTTTTCCATCTCTCTCTATAAGGACACGGTCGCTGCTCTGGAATCCAAACGAAAAGTGTTATTGCCCTGAAACATGCAACCGACGTTGACGTTTCTACGTGCAATGCTTAGATCGCTTGAACTATTAAAAATAGATATCTCTCACAGAGACACGATCATTTTTAGAACGCACAACTTTTCTAGGTCCGATAGAAACGGTGAAATAATATTACGATGTAAGCAATAAAATTTTTCGTAAAAGCACTGTTTTCATTCACGAAAAGCATCGAAACCCGCTCGGCATAAGTTCGTAACGTCATCAACTGAATATAAGTTCAATGATCGACGGAAATTTATATTTTTTAGCCTCTACTACAGACGAAAATGATAAAAAAAGGTTGAATGAGCCCTTAGGGTGTTTGATTTTTTGCTCCTTCGTAAGTTACAATCGGTTTAGCGGCGTTGCAATCGCCCACGACGTGTCCCCCACGAATACTACCGTATGCTCCAGTCTGCCTGTGCTGCAGTAGATGCGTTGTCAACCATCGCGTACTGAAGTGGGTTCACATAAGTCCCCCCTCACGTCCCGGACGAGCAGAGCAATTCGAACTTTGCGGAGAAATATTCTATAACGTGGGCTGTAAACCGAAGTATACATATGTTCGTTATCATAACAATCCATTGTTATTCCTCGCGATTTCAAATGTAATATAGTAAATGTTGAGTGTAAATGGTTCGCTCTCGCCTTATCGCTGTGCTACGGACATTTTTGAAACCAATTAAAGTGTACTGCATGAAACCAGAGGCGCAGTTAGGCATTAAGGCTTGAGAGGGGGGGGGTTCGGCGAAATTAATACTGGAGTGGATGGAATACCCGCAAGAATAAGTGGGAGGTGCGGGTGCCCTTCCCCAGAAAATTTTTAAGATAGATGGTTTAAAATGGTGAGTTTTACGGCTGTGTGAATAGTTTGATATCTGTCCGTCCCCCTAATATTAGTTACTAAATTTTTCATTAAAATTACATTAAAATATTTTTATAAAAAATTTTCTGAGCTCTGGGGGGGGGGGGGAGTTTATCCCTCAAAACCCCCCTCACTGCGCCAGTGCATGAAGCAATTGACTTTGTACGCAGTCAGGTGCACCGGTGCGAAGTTAAACACACCTAAGGACGTAGTCTGCCATGAAAAAATATTTGACTTAGCTTGGATACGAACTCATATCTACTAATTTCCGGTTAACGCGTTAGCCAGTTACAAAACCAAGCCATTGCCTCCGAGCGATCTTCGGGATGGGTTTTACCGAAGAAGGTGTTGACGTCACAAGTCTACATTGTGGCTAAGTCAAATAATATAGATATCCCGGCCAAGTCATATTTTTTCACGTCGAACTTCATTTTTGGTATATTTAAAATAAAATGTGCCCAAATTGGCGGCAAAAATCGAGCTTCAACGGGACAGGCTGGCGCCTCCTGTATCTGGTAACCAGCGCGAAATATACTCGGGGCGGGGCCATCTGTCGGTATTGCGTATCTACCGATTCGATCGATAGATTTTTCTTCCTCATAGGAAAATCTACTAGGAATGGTAGAATATTAATTGCGTATGCTTGGTTTCGCTTATAGTAGGGCCCGCCCGCCTTTGTGACGGTGCGGGATTCCTCGTCCCCTCCCTTCCTTTCCTATCCTTCCCCTGGAGGTGTCGTCGGGCTCTCATCGCGGCGGCGCGGCGCTTCCTTCCTTGTTCCTTCCCGTCCTTCCCCTTCTGGGTGCAGAGGAGAAAAGCTAGCGCTTCCAGTCCCTGCCCCAGGAATGTATCCCCCCTAGGGTTTCGTTTCCATTGTCGGTAATGCGTCTCCGACTTGAACGCTTAAAAGAGGAATACGCACGAAGAGGAGTGTTAGAAGCTCCCATGTCCGAATTGTACCAATGATAATAATATCCCATCAGTAAGCAAACTTTTTTTCTCGCAGACAGTTAGTGACGGCATAAACTTTGTTAGGTTATGAGGTGTCCATTAATTACGTGAGGTGATTTTAGCCATTTTTGACCCCCCCCCCCCTACCCTCCTCGTGAGACATCGTGAGAATTGGCTCCACCCCCTCTCGCCCTCCCTTTAATGTCACGTGAGATTGTTTAACATACGTAATTTAATTGTAAATACGTCAATCTATGCGTTGCGTTCATTGCGTTGGATATATCAAAAATGTAATTATTTTTTTTGGCTAAAAATCCACAGAGAAAAAATTATTCGCCTTGATCAGGATTTCGAACCCGGATCCCCCGATTTCCTGTCGATTGCTTTAGGCAGTTAAGGTTCCGAGACTTCATTCTTTCCTGTGGAAATTTGAGGACTCTACCGGACAAGGTGCCTTGGTAGCTTAGCTTGCTGAAGCACTCGACCGGAAATCGGAGGATCCGGTTTCGAATCGTGGTCGAGGCGAATGATTTTTTTCTCTGTGGATTTTTCGCACATTTAGTGCATTGCGGGTGACTCCATAAAGATAATCACCGCGGCCATTCTCGGTATCCTTAGTTTAATAATTTTTCTTTGAAATTAGTTTATACTAGTATTTAAGATTACTAAGATCGCAATTTTACATTGTTTATTGGGGAAAAAATAACCCCCCTCTCCAGCACGTGAGATTGGGTGAGAATCGGCTTGACCCCCTCCCCCCCTACTCAACGCCTTACGTAATTGATGGATGCCCCCATACCTTTTTGCCCATAGTACAAGTTTTACGGATATCAAGGGACACGGTGGTGCCTCCTGTATGCAGTTCCCAAAGGTGTCTCCTTTCGAAATTGATTTTCGCCTCTTTCTTTTTTTAATTCCATTTATTTATTTCCCCCTCCCCTCTCTCTCCCTTTGACTCCTCCTTCCTTTTTGTTTTGCAATGCTAATGATTGGGTGCTCCGCTGTGGTTCCCAATAGTGTCGGCCCACTGACCCCCAGAGAGCACGCCAAGCCACGAGGTCGGGGGGAAGGAGGCTTCTCATAACCACTTTCCCCTCTCCGTATGTTTCTCGCTGGACACAAGACTAGTCCCGCTGTTGATATCCCCCGGCTGGCCAATTGAAACGCGGGTCTTGTCACGTGACTTATGGCGACGCTCTATCGGCGAATTTACTCTTCTATGAGTCTTTCCTTACTTATTCCAGTTGCTTGTTGTAAGTTGTAAGTTGTCAGTTGTTTTATAAGTGAATTGTTTTGATGAATTATGTCCAAAATAAGAAACGCAATATTACAATAAAGATATCCAGCAAGATATAAGTTGCTATTTGCAAAAAAATGATTAAATTAAATTGGAGAAAATTCAAAATGATGGGAAATTGCAAAAATAATTATTCGGCAAATAATGCTTTTATGAAAAATGTTTTCATCGGTCTTCTCAATATTAATCTGTAAGATTCTGCTAACTAAAGCAATTCACTACTCACACAACAAAAACAAAAGCGCTCCAAAATGTTTAACTGGTTGGTTATGGCGAACATGGTTTACTTGTAAAGCTAAAAACGTTAATTTTAATGTTCCTTAAATAAGAATTACGTAATACGACACCATTATGGTGTAATTATGCCTGAATTCCAACCCATTGTGACGTCGAAAGTCGACATAGCGCCAACCGCCGTCCTCAACAATGTAGCACTTGCTCATTGCTGGTGAGCGAGTCTTCTCATGGGACGGTTATATCGGTCGAACGCCTTCTCTGCAATCAGTGTCGCCACCTGCGGAAATCTCATCGTCGTTATTAATTGCAACCACCGCTAAAGTATCTCATGTGTCCAACTCACATTGCGGTGGCTAACCCATCTACGCTCCAAGCGTGCGGTCTCCCTCGCTACTAGCAGTGGGCTCTCTCTCCTGTAGCGTATGTAATAGGTGTATTGAGATTGGAACTCATTGTCAGACAGACGGTCTAGTGCTGTTCCCCGTACTGCGTGATGAAAGGTTTCAACTGGCCCCTTATTGCTCGCCCGTGTGGAAATTAAGGCCTTAATTGACCCACTCGCTTACCTTCCTTTATTTTTTAAAAGTGAAAGTTTGGTCGCCAGATTGAAAAAAATAATCTTTAGATGTAACAGAGGAAATTAAATCTGTAATCATCTGTTAATAGGCGACGCGTGTCTATCTTTCAGAATGGGGTCGATCGCTTTGACCCGAAATTTCAACAAATGGGAATGGCGGAAAATAAATCTTCCCCATTCAACCGTTTGCTTGTATGCGTAAAATGGGAGAACGCGTAAGCGGCACGCCCACTTTTCTTGATTTGGTGGCTTCACTAGATATCTGGTTCATTCATGGTCCTTTAGTTTACCTTTTAATAACTACAAGTTGGAGTCGTCGCAGTCCACGATTGCTTGTATCGTCCGTAATGTCGGACTGTGTTGAGGCGTGTGGAATTGATTTTAAGTTTTCCTATTTAAAGTTAAGATAAATGGGAAATTAATCAGCAATAAATGTTGCTATTAATCCATGAGCGAGTTTCCGCGGTTTCACTTCATTTCCGTCGTTTCTATAGATTTGACTCTCCAAATGTTTGTAGTTTGGCTCTTGCAGGCTTCCGGAAACATCGTGATTCTACCTGTATGTCCGACGATCTTCCATCGTTCAGTAAACCTTAAAAAACACATTATATCTGCCCATTTCCCCAGAAGACTCAAGTGGACTCAATGGTCCATAAAGGACAGATCATGACACGGACTCGTAATCCACCATCTTGAGTCTCCGGCACGGCGGGAATTCAAATTTTACTTAACCCTGAAACTGAAGGTATAGGGAAAAGAGAACATGATTTTCTTAGCATGTTTTCGGCGCAGCGCAATTAAATTTTGGTTTCACAGTGGTAATACGATAATGTAATTTTAATACGGCTGGATTTTGAGTCTGCGGACCTCGGTTCGACTCTAGAAAATTTTTCAACACAAGCGATAAGAAATTCCGCGCGACAGCGCTCTGGGTGTATAATAGGTTTGACAGAACGACGATTTAATTCCTTATTCGTTTAATCGTTCAAGGAGGGAAGGAATCGCTCACAAGAGTGTAAACAACAACAAAGGAACCATGCGAGGCCGGTGCGCAAGGACGATGAATGACGGGCAAATGGCGACGTGATCGGTGAGTTATGGGTACGTCGCGAAAGAGACAAAATACGACCGGTCAAGCGAGGAGCGATGTGTCCCGTCCAAAGATTTAGCATATTACTGAATTTTCTCTTAAAGCATTTAGCAGGTTGGGGCCGCCATATTTCGACCGTTACGATGTGTTTTTCTTTCTTTTTACTCTCAACCCTCCTCTCCAATTAACTCCACCATACTTCCCCTATTTCCCACCGCAAGGACGATTCCTTATATGAAGGAACCCCTCTGTAATGTGACCTGCTCCAATGCGCGTCGAAAACGATGTTAAAAAAAAGCGAGCGAAAGGAGGCGCACCTTTCACTTCTGACCCGCACCTTCCCAAAATCTGAATCTGTCCGTCATTTAGCCCTTGTAACTACCCTTTAAAATTTACCGCACTTTCTACTCACGAATATGCTCGAAGAAAACTCAGGCAATCCTTATCTCCTCATTGCATATTAATTGATATCATGCGAGGGAAAGATATGGCAGGCTAAGTGCGTGAAATAAATTTATTTTACCTCGATGGGCCTATGTTTCCGAGAGATATTGTTGATAGGAGGGACCTGGTAAAGCCAATGCTCCCTTCGAAGGTAGAGCGCTATCTTGAAGAGTATTCGAATTCATTCTTGGGCCTCAGAATGGCTGACAATGGTGCCCTTTTCCTCTCTTTAGTCATCATGACTAATACCTATTAATTATTAATTATATTAATGTGAAAGCACAAAGTTCTTCTTTTTTAATTTAATTAATACCTATTGGTTAATTCCCAAAGTCATAAACAATCCAGATACTGTCTTAAAATGGGAACTCATATTATATACTTGCATTATTTTTCCCATATCCCTTTTTAACTTCTACAACGACGTAATTTAAGGTTACACATTTTTCAGCTGAGAACGGTAATTACCGGAATATATTTCGTTGTGCGTCCCTGGCCACGCGTGTCTCTATTTCCCCTTAAGTACAGCTTTTCCAAATGAATCCAACCTTTGACGAGATGAATTTTTGAAAAATCATATGAAATAATTAAAACAGCAGCCTGTCTAAACCTAAATATTTAAATATTGCATTATATTCAATTTTTTTGTGCTATTCATTTTCCAAAAACTTTGTTTTAAGCTCTTATCAATGAGCTTTTTCGACCGCAAAAGCTGATTCATGAATGCAGGAATGAATGAAGAGAGATATTTTAATGGGATTTGAACGATTAACTGACAATGAGCGTAATGAGAGGATAAAAATGCGACGGTATTAGTGAAACCAATCATCTCCACTTTCTCTTGACGTCTTAATCTCCGAGAAAGAATTTCCGCGCCATCAAACCCACCAATTTTCGCGCCGGAAGCATTGAAATTACAAAGAGCAAAAAAAAAAAAAAAAACGCCATGATTTACTTTGGCGCCATTCATGCAATTTCCAAAATTGGATCTGAAAAATGCGCAACAATGCGTAACTAGGTGAGTTGAGCAGAATGGTGGAGAGAACAAGCGGAAATCATTCCACGAGCTGTAATTGCTAATGCTTTTAACAAATCTACAAATATCTGCTTATCAGAACAAATTTATTATTAGGAAAATTATCAAGAACCTGATGTCGCGCATGATCGTTTTATTATATAGAGATTTGAATTCCAGAGCCTAAAAAAAGTCTCAATTACGTCATAAAGGCGCAATTTTCTTCGTCCTTGGCTCCTTAAAACGGGTTTGGATCAGCAAAAAAAATCTTGTGTCACATATTAAGAGTCAAACGTTCGTACTCAGTCTCTGTAATAAAAATAATTCGGCAATAAAGAGGAAATTAATCGATCGTATGTGCAATTAGGGAATTTTGTCGGGCAAAATGAAAGATGATGATCATATGGGCACCGTGTACATTATTCCCGAGTTACCGTTGGCACCGAAAATTGACAATTGAAAAAATGTTACTATAACTACAAAAATAACCAAACCAGATATCGTGGAATATTTTTGAAACACCAGAACGTACCTCTCGTGGTTCATTGACTTCAATTAACTTCTACATTTACTCACAACTGTGCAAGCTGCCATAAATATCCTGCGGCAGGTGGTGTTAGATTACCGGCCGGTATCAGTAAAGAATATATACTCTTAGGAGGTATATGACTAATGAGTCCCATCTTATATTTTTGAAGTCCTGTATTATTCGTGGGAAACACGAGTTTCTATACTATACGTTCGGGGAAATATCTCCCTTGCGTTATTGTATCTGTCGGATTTTCATGAGGGTTCTCAACACTATGATGGTATGCATTAAAAGTTAAGCATCTGCTGTAAAATATTACAATAGCTTAATTGTAGCATTGATTCTTCTCGTGACATATTCAAGTAATTATATCCCAAAGACAAAAAATATTAATAGAGGCTACAAGCTAAGGTCTATCAACTTCAGATCGTTTATTTAAATTTATTTTAATTGTAATAAGTTATGCACTCCTATCAGTGAATTTTACGACTGTTTTAAGGTGATAAAAAAGGCGGATAATAATTTTTAAGAAACCTCTAAAGTAGATAATTAATCACGAACAAATTTTCTGAACGTATTCTTCTTTAAGACCTCTGTTGATCTTGAAGACTTTGATTTTTCTTTGCATGCTTTGGAAATATTTTTCTCCAATTTCTACATCAAGGTTTTCGGATGGCTCCTCGGGCAGAATTAATTATTTTAGGTCGCCTTGGGTTGCTTCTTTCCACCCTTTGTCTTACCAGAAGTCCTTGCAATGGCCCTACAAATTAGCCTTTCGACTTGCCCCGTTTGACAGCACCACTTATCCCCCCCATTCAACGCGCACATGCGAGGGTAACAATCGATCGATCAAATTGACTTCTCGGATATGTCGAACATAACCTAGGCGCCCTTTTCAAATGCCGCCGCTCTCCTTTTTCGGGCGCCCTCTTCGCCCAAGACAGCAGAAGGACGAAAAAAAAGCAATGCGAATAAAAAAAAGCGAATCCCCCAAGGCCTCGGCTATCATCCGTCTGTGGCCCTAATATCGCCGAGATAAGAGGAGTCCGAGTGATCGAATGGGCGAAATTCATACGAGTCGATATTTCAGAACACTTTTCCTTATCTCCTTTACTTCTTGTCAGTGTCCAGCGTACCTACCGACTTGTATGGAGCCGAATGAAAAAACGAAAGGAACTGGAGCGGCATTGAGAGGAATAATATTTTGGCTGTTCTTTTTTTTATAAAGTTTTCTCTTCATCTCACCTTGCTTCGGAAAATCACAAATCCTGCTCGAACGGTCGTGTTTTGTCTTTTTTCGTGACGTTTTATTTGTCTATTTTGTTTATTTTATATTTTCTCCTGCAATGTCTATTGTATCATCCCAATCTCATTCTGACCTTCAAATTCCTCAAACCAACATATATATTTAAACTCTTTTCAAGTTACCGCGCATAGATTCTAGAATTACCTAGCGAAAAACATAATTAGTATAATTACACATCAAATCAACTCAATTCATTAAAGAAAAATTAAACCGTAATTTAAACACCCGCATTAAAGTTTATTTTCCATTTTCGTTTTTTGGTGTTGTCAAAACATTTTATTTTCCTTTATGAGTTCTCGATAAGATTTATCTGAACTGAAGAATTAAGGAAGATAGTAGGATTTGAATAATATAATCTATTTATGATTCTTTAACTTACAAATTTGCTTACTCTCCATGCTATCGTTGTGGCAGTCACGAAGTGAAATGGTTTGATACTGGCCTCAAATTTCGGCATATGTGCTGCGGCGGTAATATTTCTGTTTATACACAACTTGTATCAACAACCCGACGTTTCCTTCCTAAGGGTTTGCCAGCTTCGCACGACGTTTCCTTCGCTACTGTGTGGTGATCGTCTCTTGTTTTTTTCTTATTTGCCCGCTGTCGTCTCCTTACGTCTCCTTCCTACGTGCTCCCCGACTGATGCATCTCATAACTTGCTGGAGCGACCACGTAGCGTTGACCCCATCGCATCGCATTGGACGGAAGCCAAATGAATCCGCACGCACGCAGCTCGGACGCTGAATTATTTATTATTCGTTTATTTATGAGCGTCTCTGTTTATTTTTACGTCGCGCGGTAACGTGTTGATCATTGTTGCCGATGAGGCTCGCGGGATACTGCTGTCTGCTCCCTGGCATCGCGATCGCAGCCATGTTTCCTTTGAAATTTTGGCGTGTCAACGCATCCGATTCCTAAGAGTGTTCGTTACGATTTCTTTAAACCTTAAAACTCATATTTTTTGCTTCATTGATATTTCACATTTTATTGTGCTGCAATCAAAACAATTTATTGTTATGAGTGCTCGGCATGATTTCTTTAAAAGCTAGAAATATATATATTTTTTGCATCACTAGTATTGGATATTTTGTTCAAATGATATTTTTATCGTTTCTGAGTAGAATACGATATGCAATTTCTTTTGTTTACTCTTACGGGCCACCCTACAGCATTTATAATCATTCATTCACTCCATACTGAATTAAAATTATTAAAAAAATCGGAGCCCTTTTTTCCTGAATGGATCATTTTCTATGCTTTCAGCGGGGGAGAAAATTTTCTCGACAAATTGAGTGCTTATTTGACGAAATTTTACTCTCTCGATAACTTTATACCATTAATAGCCCACATGCTGAAGATACCCCCCAGCAAATCTTTTCGACATCCTTGATATAATGAGAATTACAGTTGCTTGCAAATTAGGAAGAAGTTCCTTTGATTTTTCTCGAATCGGTATTTCACACACAAAAGCAAACGGCTGGCCACACTGCATGGACCTATTATAATTATCCGGTTTTTGGAGCATTATTGGATTCCAGTTCTGGATGTAACACATCATATAAGTGGGCGGAATTATAATTTTAAATGTGTATTCGCTAGGATATCATTACCCTTATGGAAGTATTTCTGTATTATTATATATTATATTTTCGCTATCATTTTTTATGCAGGGAGAAAGCACTTTTAATTATAAGGCGTATTCTACTTATTTTCAATGTTTCTCTGGAAGATAAACAAATGAATTTGTTACCATTTTGCAGTGATTCATGTGCGTGTTCATTGAATGTCATTAAGCCTAAGAGGACATCAAATCTCTCTCCAAAGAGAATAAGTAGATTTGCAGTGAAACCTTTTGAAACACCACTGCATTTGTTGGGAAACATTTTTGAGTGGGTATTGGGCTATATGCTAATGCACGCATGCAATATGGCAAACCCTGTCACGTCACCCTTGACGATGAAAATAAACGCCCCTTTTTTCTCCAGTCTGGAAAGCTTTTATCTAGACTGTTCAAGTTTATGTTAAGTTGAAAATGAGACCTACTACAGTGAGGAATAACCACCACAAACAAGGTTTTCCTGTGATAATTCATAGTCAAATATCATTAGTAAGACTATAATAATTAATTTAGTCTTGGAGTGTAATAGGTCGGGAAAATTAAATGCAAAAATGATTGCTGACGTTTCGATATGTTTTTATATCTTCATTTGGACTTGTTTGCATTTTGTACACCGTTTGTAATTTATAAATATTTAAGAAATTAAATATTGATTAATTAATCGCTAATTAATAATTGAAACGAAAGTAGACAATTGATAACGAAAGTCAAATAAACCCTCCAAGACTATATTAATTACTATATAAATTGAGGTCATGAATAGAAATCGATTAGTATGACATACATTTGTGTCTTCCTAATTTTTGTGGAAATTTTTTCGTATTTACCTATTTTTTTAAAATTCCACTCACGGAACGGTATGCACGGAGGAAAATGATAAGGACGTATCAAATTGATAAATCCCACTTGAGTTACAGGAGGATATTGATAAATGTCTCTGAAGGAAAATCATGAGTACGTATCAAATTGATATGGATTGTGAAGAAATACTTTATATATTAAGATATAGGCATCACTTTCGAGAATTTAGATTGTGAAATTTTTGAACAATTATTATGATAGCATCAGGAAATAATTATTTCCGTGAACGCTTATCTTATCTTAGAGTGGACTCATTCTACTACCACTTTCTTCTCAACTTGAAGGCTTTTTTCAACGACTGTTTTATCTCAATCTTTGTTTATTCATTAGACACTTGTCATTTTTTCGATTTCGTGGCATCAATGGCTCATGGAAGTAATTGTGAAAACTCACACATTCATTTTATGTGGACAGCAGGGAAGTGAACTATAAAAAGAGGTATTTTTCAACCGTTCGATATTAAACTATCGCGAAAAAATTCGGGACGAAACAAAATATCTAGGGATATAAGTCATGCAAGCAGGATACTAGATAAAAACAAAAGGCGAAGTTTCGATAAAAATGAGAAAAAAATAATGATACTTGCTCTCATAGAATGTAAAGGCAGGTTTTAAAAAATGTCTGTGGAACCTATTTGAAACTTATCGTTGAAAAAACAACAATTTTTGCTGATGAAAAGGGAGGAGGGTCTTCATGTCTTTGTGAAAATATTTTTTCAAAAATTGGAAATTATCTAGTTCTTTCACTCAGGTTTCAAGATAGGTAAACTTCAGCTAAGAAAAATATAGCAAATGAAAGAAGTCCCCCCCTTTCCAGAGAAAGAATCATCACAAAAGTTAATTATTTTTCCTTTGTAAAGAATCCAAGTTAGTCGACTAAGCTCCTTAGTATTTGCTCTCCACCAAACTTGACTCAAACAATGGTCAGAAATGGCTAAAGTAATTAGTGGACTTATAGACGGCTCCAATTACATCGTTCACTGGGAACCAAAAGCGTAATTCATTAAAATAATTAGGCAGATGTAGGGAAAGGTACGTTACATTGAAAATATAAATCTTTATTTATTCAGCACTTGCAAAAGTTGCCGCCCATCTTTCATCAGTTGGTGACGTAATTAGAATTCAAATTCATATACTCGTTCAGAAAGAACTGCTCACCTTTGGAAGGAGTCGCTCAGTGCGGTGCAAACAGCAACGGACCTTGTGAAGTCGATGCCCGAGGCCGGGAGAAGTTCGTGTCGTCATCAACTTATTTACGAAAGGGTTAGAGCCGTCAATTTTTCGTCGCGGATAATTCAAGGAGTAGACGGTTGGTCGAAATATAGAAAAATATGGATGTCAATTTTTTTCAACCATATCGCTACCGGCAATAAAATATAATTGGGGATGGGTGCGATTGCCTAACGGGTTTATCTAGCGATTTGATCGTTGGATTATTCTTCCTCACAGGACAATCGTCTAAAATCGCTGGCACATTAATAATTTTTCCTGGTTTCGCTATTTAGTTGGGCCCTTTTCGCTTCTATAGCGTTTAGGTGTTTTTCTCCGTCCCGTCCCTTCTAACCCTTTCCCTACCCCAGAGGCGTCGTCGGGCTCCTATCGCGGCGGCGCCTCTTTCCTTTTTCCTTCCTCTCATCCCCCTCCCCGGGTGATCGGGCGTATAAGTATCTGACTTGGTTCCCGGGCCCGGAGTGTTGTATTCTCGAATGGCTCCCCTTGAGCCCTCATTCTCTTCGCCTAATGGGTTGCTTTTTTTAATCACGTACCTCTGCTTTGAAAGGGCTCTTCATGGAGAGAAAAATTTGAATCGAAAAAAATAAAACTGAAATTACATGTGGCGAAATCTATCCGTGGTGTTGATGTCTCTGAAAGTAAATTCTCTGAGTCGATTTTTAATTTTTAAGCCGGACGCGAAAATCTCTTCCAGCGCGGACTCCTCTCCCCCGTACCGCCGGCCAACTTAACGACTTAAAGAAAAATAATGAAATTAATCCGGAGATGGAAGCAATATTCAAATTCGCATGAATGATTCGCTTTCTCTCTCATTCATGGCTGAGCTTCCGACGGGCTACCACTCGACTCGTTTGTGAAAAGAAATATTAAAAAAAAGAACGACTATAATTCATTTCGCTTTCACAAATTCGCGACAGAAGTGATTCCAAAAGAGTCCGAATCACTGCTATGTTCGGGAATGACAAAATAAAGATTTTTCACATTTGCATGAATAACTGTAGTATTAATGACTGCAATAAAGTGGAACTTCAAATGACTCTTTGAAAAGCTTTTAGCGATAACATGTGTAAAAGAAATATTGATATATTATTGCTAATCCGATTTGTAGCTACAAAGTTGTAAACGCAATGTTTCCTGCGGAAACCATAATTGTACGCTAAAATTACTTTTCTTAGCGAATAATTTAATAGTTATTAATATCTAAATAGTTTCCATGCCACCAGGCAACGAAGAATTAAAAGATATTTAATACGATATGCTATGTTTGAAAATCTAATCAGCAGTCTTTGAGATGGCGGTCATCAAACTCAGGTGACATAACTTTGTATGGTACTCTCCATGTTTGACTGAGCAGCTCTTTATTGGAGGGAGGTGTTAAGTTTAAAGAAATTTTAAAATTACTTAAATTTGAAACAGAAAACAGTTCAATAGGGTTAGAAATATCGAAGGCAATGTTATTACCAAAATTTTTGATCTTGAAGTCGTTGCCTAGTTGCTGGGAATGGAGAATATCACCCCGTTAAACAAACTATTTAACTGATAAACTGAAACTTTAACTGTAAAACAGACGACTTCTGACGTTGTGATTGGAACCGCTAAAGTTAATATATGAAAAAATGTTTTATTTTTCTCTTTAAATATTACGTGCGGAGTACCTGAATGATTAATTTGACCTTCCATACGTCCTTAACGAACTGACGTGAAGACTTCCTGCTGAAACAAGCGAAATCATGAGAAAATTTAAATCGTGATCAGAGCAATTTTTCTCGTTGTTGTTCTCAGGTTTAGCTTCAGGTTCTCATTGGCTTAGTGCAATGAATTCCACAATCCACTTACGCTTCAAAATGTTTGTGAACATTAAACTGAGATTTCGGACGAGGTATAAAGAGGAAGTTATGCGTCTCGGAAAAATAGTGACGTTTTATGAATTTCTAGTTATATAGTTGAAAAAATTGTGAATGGATTGTAAGTACTTCGTAATTCCATTTGATCAATTTAACTGACCATACTTTCGACCGGCAATGTTGTCATGAGATACAAACTCTAGGTAACAAAAACGCATGCGTATTAATCCAATTCTGTCGGTAGTCCAATCAGATGCAATGTCATCAGCTATTTCGAATGTATCCATCTGTGACAAGTTGTTCAGCGTTTTTGGCGCGTATCTTATTATTATAATATATCAGTGGCCCAATTTTCAATTTTTTAATGATTATTTTATTTGAATTGGATATTTTTAGCGCATAAAGTAAATCACGTGCAGATTAAAGGGATTTAAAGATCGTTAGGTCACTGATTTAGAAAGGCTTTTCAATAATGATCTCAGCTAATTCGATTGTTGCGCAACCCGTCTCAATGTGAAGTCGGTTCGCAAGTTGCCTGATTGGCAGGGGAAGGGAGAAATAGATGTGGCGCCCTCCAGCGGGTCGTTCCGAAAACACGAGCCCTTAAGATATTTCGCGAATCGTATTGGCCAATTGGCGGTGGCTGTTTCTTTAATTTCAACCTCTCCCTTGCTTATAAGTGGCCGACGAGTGATTCGCTAATACCTTCCGACAGGCAAGGCGGAATGGAAATCTGAACATAATTTTGAAATTATATCTATCTGCCCAGGAAGCAGGACTATGGAGCATCGAATGGTTTCACTACAGATATAATGACACCAATATAAGTTTCTGAAAAAGCTTCTGTAGAGAGAAGGGCTGTCGAAAGATTGAATTTTGCATTGCGGAATCAATAATCGTAACTGCTGTTAGGTTTCAGACATTTTCAACGTGTAAAACTCGTTTTTAAAACCGTTTGGTCGTATGCGTGGTAACACTTACTAACGCAAACACAACAAACGAAACCTCTTGTTCTTCCTTATGAAATATGCTAACATCCTTGGTGATTATATTTGGTTTATAGGGGAGCGATTCCCAGACTGAAATCTAATTTAATAATAAAAAATATCGTGAGATCCATTAATTGGGCATAACACTGAACATTCATACTGGATACCTGAGTGCGGTATATAGACTTAAGTCTAACACTCGGTGAAAATAAGCGACGGTAACTACTTTCATGCTATTATTAGATTAAAAAATCAGCGAAAAATATTTGAAACAAATCATAAATTTAATAAAATAACAAAATTTTGCTTTTAATCAACTAAAATAATATTAGGATCAACAAATATAATAAGAAAGTTCGAATTATTAACTATATACCATTGCTTGGGGAACAGACAATGAAATAAGTATTTTGTAAAAATCGCGCACTCAAGAATATTGCCTATTTCAGGCGAGCTATAAAAGTTAAACTTATTATTTTGAAAAAAAAGTAACTCCAGGTTTCACATGCCCTGGATATTCTAAAATGATGATATACTTTTCCCGGTGCGAAATGAAAAAGTCGATATTTTCATTTTTGGCCAGCTTTTTTCGATTTCAGCCCACTGTGCCTGTGAATTCTTCCTAATGGAATACGCATGCACCCTTAGACAATGTATTTTTATTTTAAGGGAGTAATTAACTGAATTCTAAAATAAAAAAATGTATCGTTAGATACATTAAGTGGACGAACCACTGAACATTCCTACTGTATACCTCAGCGTTACCAAAGCCGGGAATCATCTTTTCGCTCTCATTGTTGACTTTAGCGCATCAACGTGGACGCATCTGCCACAAGCATTCACGATACGATTCCTTTTGAGATGTTATAATTAATTTACATGCCGCCCGCAACTGAGTTTATGAATGCTAATGTACGGGCAGACTTCCAAGCACTTCTTCGCCTTACCCTCAGCGTGGTAATGATTTAAGCACGTCTTCCCTTAAAGAGGCACGCCTTCTCGGGAGAAATTATTATTCTTATTATTTGTTCCTCTCCTTGTCCTTTGCTGCCGTTGTTCCTTTAAATCCTTTCTTCTTATTCCCATACTTACGTTTGTCCTCCCACTCGAGGGAATATTTCACACCGACAGTGGTCATGCACTGCGCTGCAGTCTCTCAACGATTTATTGGTCGCTTATTTTTAGACTGGATGGCCACCCATTCTTCTTACTAAGAATGTGCACCATAAGAAATGCAAGTCCGCATTCGCATTTATACTAATCTGTTACGCAATCGGCCCACATCTGTTGCCATCGCAAATCATGGTTGATACGAAAAGGGAAGAACATGGTAGTAGTCCTCCCCTGCTTACATTGTTTTGCATCTATCGGAGAGTTGAATTGAAACGCGAAAAAGCGCAGTCGGCTGCAATACGTGTTGTCACCTTAGAGGAAGGATGAGTAGAGGGCGGGTGACGTCACAATAAACCTCTAACATCTCAATGGTGACCTGGTGTCTTGTCTTATGAATTGCGTTCATTAGCGAATGGTACACTATTCCTGTGCAATTAGGTGTAAAGAAAAATCGTTTATGGGAAGCTCAGTGACCTCTTCAGTAGTACCTTTGCTGTTTGTGTTCCGAGAAACCTAAAGATTGGCGTTGAGACATGGATCAGAAAACATTTTTGAGACGTGGCATACTAGCATTTATAATAGATCAAGTATTCGTTTTTTTAAATTTGATATTATATTGTCTTTTTTCCAGTTTTAATTAAAATTAATTTATTTTTTTGTTCATCATCATCATTAGTCAACAATCCTAAGATATGGTTTGACGTAGCTCTCCATTTCTCTCTCCTTTCCGCTAATCTCTTCATAGCTACATATTTATTCTCTTTTACATCCTTTATAATCTGTCCTATATAACTCATTCGGGGCCGTCCCTTGCCCTTTTTCCCTTCCACTTGTCCTTCAACGATTGTCTTCATCAGACCATCGTGCCTCAAAATGTGGCCAACTAAGTTGTCCCTTCTTCTGCTTAATGTTTTTAGGAGGCTTCTCTTTTCTCCTACTCTCCTGCAAGTAGCAATTTTTATCGCTTTGTATATTTTTGTTCCCTTTCTTCCTTTTTTTTGCACATAATACTTAGGTATTAAAGAATTGATAACTTAAAAAATAGAAGAAGAAAAGGAAAGACTCATAGAAGAGTAACTTGATGAGGCGAAATGTATGTTTTTGAAATTGTTGGATCATAATTCCAAACGTCTGTAATTAAAGTATTATTGGTTGCCCCGAACCTCTCACGTTAGGTGCTGGCGACGAAGGCGCGTACAGTTCTACTGTTCCGGTGAGTCCTTCCTCATCTCAACCACACAGTTTACTTTGTAACAATTAAATGGCGCATAGGCTAGCCTGAACATACTTCACATTATCTGTCGCGTCGAAGGCGCGTTTACGCCGTACCGGTAAACCATATTTACCACAACCAGCCAGATTTCAGTACAATTATATTTTGCGCATATGTTTCTGTTGTTTGGGATAGTGTGGTGCTTGTGTTAGCAGAAACTTACATACTAAATAGTTGTTGAATATTTTTATAAAAAGTCTACAGAAAGTAATCTTATAATATGTACATATTTTATTATTATTTTGATAATATTTTATTATTTTTTAATTGATTATTATTTGTTTTGTTATTTTTTTCCATTGTTTTATTTTAATTTTTTTTCTTAAATTATATTTTAGAATATATAATGTTTCTCTTGGTCTTTATATTTCGTATTATTCGTGTATCTGATCGCTGGTTGGTGCCCCTTTGATCACCCTCTACCGTGATTGGTGGTGAAGATACTCCGACTCTAGGTTCAAGTTTTTTTTTTGCGTCGTGGCAATCTCAATAGTGTCTTTTATCAACCTAAATGGGGTAAAGACTTGTCTCTGTATGTAAGATTCGTGGTTTGGTTGACGCGCCATTTTAATCCCTGTCCTTTTTCTATTTTTTTTACGAGCCGGACATTCGGGATATGGGAGTGGGAAAGATATGTGGCGACCATATGGTTCGCTGAAAACAACGCGGTCTCTTCCAGCAGAGTTGGTTGGGGTGTATGGGGCAAAGGGACTCTACATACATTAGGAATCATTCCGTCCCATTGAACCTTGATTTTTGTTGCCACCTTGGACACGTTTTAATCGGTTTCCAAAATTCCCGCTGCTCATATGTGAATAGCGATCCATTTACTCACGATATTTAGTATCACTAGAATCTTCCTTTGGTTAGTGTGGTATTTTGAAACCTGCTACGTCAACGGCGGCGAATTATACTCGAATTGCCATGAGAAAAAGAAATCCTCTAGGGCGGGGAATCGAACCTTGGACTTTTGGATTTCCAGGCCATTGCGTAGACTAAGCTATCCAAATTCCTGAATTCCCATTTCAAAGATACAATTTGTATTGGAATAACCTTTGAAATGGGGATTTCAGGAATTTGGTTAGCATATTGGTCTGCGCAGTGGCTCGGAAAGCCAGAGGTCTTTGGTTCGATTCCCGGCCCTGGGGCTTATTCATACATACCTACTTCCTATGGTTAGCTAATGCTTAGCAGAGGCTAACCCTCAGAGACAGAAGAACCGGAATGAACGTTCAGGGTGTCACTAGGCGATAGCTTTAGCTCATATTAGCTACCCACAAGAAGTTTATTCAACAATCGTAGCGATAGTCACTGATTTCTCCGCTCACCTCCATTAGCGACCGCTTAAAGTAGTCGTAATAAACGCCCAGGAGCTTTAAACCCAACCTCCGCCTGTGTTTCTACGTTTAAATTCCTCGAGGAAACTGTGAAACTCTTTCACGATCATATGTACTGAGCAGAGGGAGGCAGAATGGACGGGTTAGAGTGCGAATCTTATACCAGACACCCACACCTCACTCACCTCCTCTAGGAGAGCATAGTGAGCTCCCACGTCGCGAAATACCCTCTCCTACGTTAGCTGCCAGTCCCAGGAGGCCGATGGGACATAAATAAATCCGTTATTAGCGATCTTCCCCCCTCCTCTCCTCGTGTCACCCTCTCTGCCAGAAGGGAACCCAACCGTCTCCCCTCCATCTCCATACCAGCGCCAAACCACCCAGCGACTCCCACCTCCCCCTCTTACATGCTCAGCAGACGGACACGTTCGCGAAAAATCCCGCGTTGGACCCGTTTCTGGGTCCTTTTCTCCCGTTTTGGGGTCCACGGATGGGTCTTTTGCCACCGGGAAGGCTTCCCGAGGTTCGAACGGGGTCCCGCGGGTCTAAAAGGGCCTCAGGAGGGCCCCAGTGCGTGACAGGTGGTCGCGGGACACGCGTGTGGGAGGGTCGACCTCGCCGCCACCGTCGAAGAAGTTGCGGAGGAGTTGTTGATGTGGTGGAGGGGAGGGAGGTGGTCTCCATGGCGACGGCGGGAGGGAGGGGTGGTTGCTATTGGAAGCGCACCTGTTGCACCCTGGCCATTATTGTAGACCCGCCCTCCTCCCATTGTTGGTGTCGTTGTCGCTCATTGTTGGTGAGGTTGTTGTCCATTGTTATAACGGATGGTACGAGATTTTACTCACTTGTGATGGAGCACTATTTCGGCTACCCTCTTACTTTGGTAGTCTGAAATGCTCTGTAAATCGGGTACGGAATTTCGTATATCTGTACGTTAAAACAACTTTCCACCCTTATTTTCTAATACTTTACAGTTGAATTAACTTTGAAGCATCGGTGATATCTAGGAAGCTATCTTCAATTTCCTTCGTTCAGTTTAGACAGCTTTTGATGAATAGTTGTCAGTATGCAGTGGTGTTACATCTGAGTATACATATCGGATAGCGTATGGGCATGGTTGCCTGCTATGGCGACTTCGGTAACCTTTTTTCCTTCTTGTAGAACAACTTTGCTTCCTGGTGATTTTTACTGTGTCAGTTACCCTTCGTATGACTTATCTCGAGATATAGAAGAATATGTTGATTTATCCCAGTCCGATAGACTGCAGCACTGTTTCAACGATCGCAACGAATATTGGCAAAGTCATAAGGTTGGGAAGGTTGCATTGGTTTCATTCCAGCGGTTTCTCTTTGCCTTTATAATGTTAATTATATTTAGACAAAGAGTTGCAATTTTTTTAACAATTGGGAAAATATAAAGAAGTTTATGATTCTTTCAATTAATTTCCTTGGACGTTAAATATTTTTCTTAAAATCACGTTTTTAGCTGAAAATTTAACATTTTTCATGGAAATCAAAAATGACATATTTCCTTGACAACCAGTTGTGATAATAATAAATAATGTCTTGCTTATTATTTAGGTTGGGCGTTTGAAATTTAGTTCCAATTTCAGTAGAATTGCATGTAGGTTTTGTGAGAACGTTTACGCACCTACATCTCTTTTAATTCGTAGGTATTCTGTCCATAAATACTGACATTAAGAAATGCAGTCATGCAGGACGTCGTCTGACGGTTTCTTGTAGAATTTTATGTATCCTCTTCATATCGGATACATTGTAAGTATTTTTATATTTCTATCGTGGCGGGGTTACTTAGAAGTTTTGCAGGAGCAGCTTCGGTGCCTGCATTTTCCAGCGCCCTTTGCCGATTCGCTAACGTGTAAAACCCTCCCTGATTTTTTGGTATACCATTGCTTGAACCGATTGGGGGCGCTGGATTAGGTGGTAACGGCAGCTTTTTTCCAAATGAGAAGACATGTTACTCAGGATTTGTGCAAATTTATAACAGAAAATGGAAAAAATTAAATCCCCTGAAAAATTTTCCATTAAATTTCCGGCACTTGTTCCTCAAATATAGGTAGGCCGAAATACCTCTATTGGTAATTAATCGAAGTATTATAGTTGAATGATTATTGGAGGCAAAGAAAACCATTAATTTATCTGAATATTGTACGTACTATTTTATGAAAAATTTCTATACTTGCAAATCCTATAAATCATTTTTCACTTTACGTAAATCCGGATTAACGATGGTCTTAAAAGTTAGATACGCAGAAAAACCGGCACTGGAAATTCACCCAAGTTGAATAAACGTTGCAGGTAAATTAAACCATTAATTTTTATGAAATTTGGACGAATTATTTTAATGAAACATGCCAAATATGCAAAAACTGTCAACTATTTTTCACATGGCGTAAATCCGGATCAACGACGGTCTTGTTTTTTTTATACCTTCGGATTATTCCCCTGTATTCATTCATGACTTGCATCTTTATTCATTCGATTTATTTATTTTCTTACAGGTAAGTGACCCCTGTCTATCTACCACTGAGTTCGCACTTGTGATATTTGAACGGTGAGTTGGTAAACATTTAAGTTACTTTTTTTCAAGTTGCTAATCTATTATATCGTAGTATATTACCTTATTGTTGGAAGTTCCGGATGTGTTTACTGTTTGGAAGTTGAGCAGTAACCGATTTAAACGCTATTTCAACTTGACACGTAGAGTTCCGCGGAGTTATTTAAATATAAATTAAATTTAGTTTTTAATTTAATTAATCAATTACTTCGTAGTATATCGTCGTGGAAGTGTTTACTGTTTCGAAGCAGTAACCACTTTAAACTTAATTTTAACTTGATGCGTAGTTTTCCGCGGCGTTGTTAAGATGAATCAAGTTCTCGTCTGTTTCACCACGTTTAAATTTATTCCACAGCCTCAATTCTAGGGTGCGGAATCTCATATACTTGCACGTTTAATTAAATAAAACCGTTTTCCTCCCTTTTTCTTAATCTTTCCAGTTAAGTTAACTTTCAGGCATCGATTAGGATCTCGGAAACTATATTCACTTTCCTTCGTTCCAATTTGATAGCTTTTGATTAATAGTTATCAGCATACTGTGAGGTAACCTCTGATTGTATGCGTGGGATTGTGTATACTTACCCATGATTGTCTCCTATGGCGACTTTGGGACCTTTTTTCCTTCTTGTGTAGAACATGTTTGCCCCTTGTCTTAGTGATGGTGATGTTATTTCCAAAGGCACAGTTTTTTATTACATTTTTTATCTAGCTCTCGTCTACCCATGATGAGGTGACTATATTATCATTTCGGTCGCGGGCACAAGACGTTTTGGAACAGGTGTTAACATGAGTTGGAAAAAAAAATCGTGGAGGAAAAATCTGTGTCACATCAGTTTTGCGGCCGTCTGTGAAATGCAGGCTTGTTGTCAAGAATGTCTAAAAAATAAATAATAAACTTGTTTACCACCCGGTTGTTTACTTCTTCCAGTCAATATGCTGCTCGTTTAGAAAATTTCGTGAAAAAAAGAGGGATGTTAAATATGGGTTTGAATGCACATGGTCAATAGTTTGGGTATTTGGTCTTAATGTAATAACCAGTAGATGTCCTTCGCATTGAATATAGGCTTTGACAGGTGAGGATTGAGCACAAGTTGGATTAAGTCTCAGTCATGTGCATTTTTAAAATTTCATAAAAAGGGGCCAGTTTCTTCCACTGGACCACCTCGTTCTCTATGGCCTTTGTTTAGGGGTGCCAGAATACTTCCCTTGGAACCCGAGAGTCTTAGACCAGCACCCAATTGCTCTATCCGTTAACCTATTAATTTCATTATAAGGTGAAGTGGACCGAAAGGAGGAGGAACGACTAAGTGCTGTGTATGGTGGGTTAGGAGAGGCAGCTTTTTGATGAGATACGGAGGAAGAGACAGGAGGAGACAGATAAGGAGGAGACAGAAGGCATGGATGGAGCTAGTACTTAAAGTGGAGGGGATGTTGAAAACGGTGTTAGTGTGTAGAATGTTGGGTAAACAAGAGAGAGGAAGGAATAGAATAGAATTTTTTAGGTAGAATGGAAGAGAGTAGGCCTTTTTGTGAATAGAAGGGATAGGAGACTGCTAGAATACTTATTAAATACTCCATGCAAACCTACCTTAATCGGTAGAATGGTAGAAATATAAAAAATGATGTGATAATATCTCGTATTTATTAGATAGAGTGAAGAAATTGTTTTTTCTTCCCAGCTTATGTTAGCAACTGTTCAAAATGTTCCCCGAGACAAAGGTGTTGATCTTATCGCTACATTTTTTGAGCCGTAAAGACCTTCGTTGGTTGTTTATTAATTTATTTAAAGCTTACCTTTTAGTACATTTCAGCTTGGAGGTGAGCCGAATAAAAATATGCGAAATTTTCCTCCCAGAGAAAGCTCACTCAGGTTCGAAATTTGAGATTTGCGGGTAGTGACCTAATGTGATTGAACCCAAGTCTATTTCTTTTGCTCATGAACGCCAACTCCACACCACGGTGTAGAAAATAAGGTCAGTGCGTAGAAGGAGTTGGCACGCATTTATTTATTTTTCGTAGTTTGCTTGCTCTCGGTGCCATGACAACCCGCCGCCATCTTTTTAACGGATCGTGTGCTGTGCCCTCAGGCCTTCGAAAGCCGCGTTCGCGCGCCTTCTTCATTTGTTTTTTTTCTATCGTCTGGACGACTACGTTTTTTTACATCATTTAGAGGAGAGTATCACGCGAGAGAGCAGTGCATTTTTTCCAAGGATGAAGTTCCCTTATAAGGGACGCGGTCGCTATCTCCCTGGTAATTACGCCTCTGCTTTGCCTTCCGGGCGACTGCTTCTGAGCCCTATTTGGACGACATCATGCAATTTTGACAGCGTCAGTCTGTCTGCTCCGACACCAGTGTTTTGTTTCATGTGAGGAGGGACCACCCCCCACTAGAATCGAACTCAAATATTAAGCGTAAAAAAAATTGAATTTCGAAAGGTGACTGAATTTTTTTTATGGTTACGGTTTTTTTCAATGACTGGCTTATTTTTTTTATGTGTCAAATAATCTTTGTAGGGCTTTCAAGATCAAAGAGGTGAAACTCTGGTTTAATGAAGATATGTTACCTTCTGTCAATATGCGATTTCTTCATGCACAGTATTTTTTTATATTAGTGGCGTTCATATTTTTTGCCTTTGCTTCATAATTTCAAGCAATCATCATGTTCTCTTACTAGATAATATGTATTCCTTTTATCTTCTTATAATCATACATCTTTTAGCGATTTAATTCCATTTAGTTACTAATAATTAATTTTCTTTCATCGTAATTAATTTCAATTTTCCAAATGCATATACAGTTACATACTACCCCACAAGCTACCTCATTAGGCTGTAGGGTTTTAGGAAACCAACCGTTTGACGAGATAATGAAAAGAAATTGAGATATGCGTTGACTTAGCAAGAATTAAGCTCAGCAATTATTGGATTCAATTGCTGTTCGGGAAAAAACTAACTCCTAGACCTAATTGTACTGCAAAAAATATCTCATATTTCATGGTTTTTGCCGGACGTAAAAACGTAGTGATGTTCTAAGACGAAAATCTCTGAGTCGCTGTGAAATATTATTGTTCTTAATTGCATAAGCAATCTTATTGTTAGTGTAGGAAGTCCCCTCTGAGTCTCTAGTGGTTCCTGGTCCAATCCGTGCAAAAGCTGAATAACGATCTGAGTTCACTCATGACAGTTTTTGACGTATCGTACAGATTACTTCTGTGTTTTTTATTAAGTCCACGTATTTTTACTGAGATAACTTGGCAAATTCGGCGTCATGAACAAAAATCCTTTAGAATTTTCAATGCCAGCAATTCAGTTACGGAGTAACTTTCGGCTGTAGTTGAAACCATGTACAAATTTTTCTGTTAAAATGAAATTTGCCAAATGAGCACAGAAAAAAAGAAAATCTGCTACACCATACCAAGTGTCGATACCATGTTTAATACTCGTTCTTTCGTAGAAAAATTCCAGCGCCAGTAAGAAACCGTGGGGCTGGAATTGTTTTTCACTCTTGCCGATGCTCAAGCAGCATAGTGATATCATTTTGATTATTCTTCACATCAACATTTCATCACTCATCAGTAAAAAAGGAATCAATGTTGATGTCACTCATTCGGCGAAAATGATAAAAATTTTTAAAATCCAAAGTGATATTTACCAGTGACGTCATTTGAAATCAAACTGAGTTATCACTTGATGATGCCACTCAAATTCCAAGAGGGAAAAAATCATTCTACCATTCAGTTTCTGGGAAATAATGTGTAAACTGAAGTAAGATTTGGCACTTTCTCGGCGAGTAATGTGGGTAAAATTTTATCGGGATTCCCACCGGGTTAAATACTCCATTTTAGAAAGAATAAATGACCTAAAATAATTTAAATACTCCCGACAAAAGTTTACTCCGTACTGTGTATGCTGCTTTGAAAAATTACAACCTAGCTAGGTTAGGGCAGATGCTATCACTGGGACTGGTGATTATTCGTTGTCATTACTTTTTCATCGTGTATTACAATTACTTTTACATCTTGTATTAACATCGGATATCAAAGTTTACATACACATGGTTAATTTTTTGACAGCACCATATCATAATTTGTATTGTTATCAACTTTTATGAACACAGGTATTTTGAGACATCACTATCATATCACCTGCGAGATGGAGACGTAAGTGTGATATTAGTGATATAATATTGATGTCTTTTATATTTAAAAAATGGCATGTGATGCTGCGCGAGATGGAGACGCAAGTGTGATATTAAGATGTATAAAATTGATGTCTTTTTTGATATAAAAATAACATGTGATGCTCCTTGGCTGTCTACTCTATATTGGTTTGTTCATAAGAGATGTAAATCTATGAATGAACGAGTTGGGCTTTTTATTATTAAAAATATTCCTTTTTTGTCCATTAAAACTTGCGTGTTGTTATTCATGCTCATATTATTGGGAAATTTAAGCCATTTTCGAACCCGTTGACGATAATATGTGGCTTTATGTGGACATATGGGTCCGAGTCAGTTAGCAGCGGAGAGAAAGATAGATGGGCAAGTAGGTTCTCATTGCATGGTGATCGTCGGAGGTCAATTGCACCGTTACGTTCCGCGCTTAGCAGCATCGTGCACCGTGGGTGTTTGGGCCAACCTGCGACGCAGAAATGCAAGTGGTGGAAGGGAAGAGGGTTTGGGGGGAGACGAGTGGGAGATCCAATCGGAGGGCGAGGAAAGGCCCAACAATCGACCTGTGCCCCTTTCATTCGTGAAAGGGGTTGGTAGTTCACTGAGATCCGAAATACTTTATTAGTTATTCAACCTGAAAAGTTGGTTTGGTTGGTTCTTTTCTCATCTCCTACTCTTCTAAGGACCTGCTCATTAGTTACTCGGTTGATTCCTTTGATCATCATCATTTCTCAGTGGCACCACATTTCGATTGCGTCCACCCTTAAAATCTCTGCTACTTTCCTTGTCCATATCTGACTTATGTAGAGAAGCATTGGTACTCCAAATGTAAGTTCTGATAAATTAATTTTTACTTCTAAGTTTAAAATTCCCATTGTGAGTAGATGATTTTTTGTGGAATGTGCTCTCCTCGCCAGTGGCGCCGACTCCATGGGGCTCGAGGGGGCCCGAGCCCCCACAAAAATTCGTTATGGGTGTGAGGAAAAAATGTGTCAGGCTTGTCGATTTTCCCCGGAGTGTCCAGATATCGAGATTGGAGTTATCAGGGTTCTAATGTTGATCATATTGCTCTTCTGAAATGCTTAAAAACTGAAAACTCACTACCTATAAAATTTCCCGTGGCAAGAGCCCTGGTTTGGGCCCCCCAATATTTTTTGTAGGTCGGCGTCCTTGCTCCTCGCGTGGGCTATTCCACTATTAATTTCTTTCTTGATTCTTCCATCGTTACCTATGCTGCTTCCCAATGAACAGCTTTCATTCATCTGATCTAGTTCTTGTTCCTATAATGTTATCCATTTGCCTGTAATTCTTCTCTTTTGATACATACTAATGTCGTAGTTTTCTTTATGCTGATGTTCAGCTCATATCTACGTAAAAGTCAACTCATATATGCCTAAGTCTTATTCAAGTTCTTCTCTGCCTCTGCTATGACATCTATGCCATCGGAAAATCATGGCATGCTAATTTATCGCCGAGGTCCTTGCTTATGAGAGATATCCGTAGTAATATCCTTAGTCTTTATATACACGTTGAAAATAACGAGTGACCAAGCACAGCCTTGTCTCACTTCTTTTCTAATTTTTGTTCTTGCCTAACTCTTGCGTATGGGTATCGTCTATGGTGGCAAAGCGTTTCTAAAACAAATTATCCGAATAAATAACTTGGGAGGTAATAGTTTTGGATTACGCTGTCGCGATTATGCCTCCTTAAACCAGCATTCTATGAATCAGTCCTGACATTGTCACCTCATCTTCTTGTGCGACCTATTTACGTCATGGATTTTCTTAGGCTATCATCATGGCTTTTCTATTTTTCTTGGTGCTTATCGATGTGCATCGTGACAGAATGAAATTGATCCGTTACTATGTCACATTCGATAAATGATGTTGTTCACTGGCATACGATAGTATTTTTTTATTAGTATGACCACCGGGATTTGTTTCCTTTTACTTTTGGTTTTGAAGGGGTACATGGTAACTTATTATAATGGCCGATTTTCTTCCTGTCGTGTGAATTCCTCGCGAAATTTTGGCAACCATTATTTTGAGCGTATTGTTACATTAGCTCTGCATCGTAAATATCTCTCTTCCCATCCCTAAACACATGCATTCTCTCCATGTTCCCGCGTAGATTATATTGCTTGATTTCCATAATATTACAATTTTAAATTTTAAAAAATGTTAGGTTTAAGTGTTCCAATGCAAACAATTATTTTTTTCAAGTTTTTATACTTTTGGATTGTATTAAGTGCCACTGTTATTAATATGGGATAACGATAAAGACACCACGGACTATAGTAAATGTAATTGTTTTCAACACGATTCTCAACATCCCTTCCCCGCTCAGTACTCACCTCATCCTAACCCTCTGACTCCTCAATACCTAATCTAGAATCCTCCTATCGTCGCCCACCAAGCGCAGCACTTCCTAGTTCCTTTTCCTCTTCGTTCACTTCACCTTCTCCTCTACTAACACATCTTGAATTACATCAGTCTATTCTCATCCTCCTTTCTCAGCAATCACGATTTTTCTCCATGCTCTCTTCAAAAGTCTCTTCTTTGACTGATAATGTCTACATCTACATAAAACCCTGTGTGCCACGTCTAGGGTGTTTGCCAGGCGGTGATCAATCACCAGCATGCAGCATGCAAGAGGATTCCCACATGCACACTACACGGACATAAAAATGTTGTGCATCTGCCAATAAAGCTAGAACATACAAAACATGTTGTTAGAAGTACTAAGAAAATTCGGAAATATGTATTAAGGTATACATAAGTGAGTAGGCTACGATACAAGTGATATAATCTTTTTGTAAGTTCTAACGCTGTCGTGTTGGTCTGTTATTGATCGGGGAATAAATGATATTATGAATCTATCGGTTCTACAGTCTATCTCTCTTATTTTATTTATATGATCTGATCTAACGTAGTATTATGGCGTTTGTCTACCGCGGGTTCTCCTGTGATCGAGATTCCTAGTTCACCTACGCCAACCTCACTAAATGTCATGACTACCTCGACCATATGTCCATCAACTTCCTGCTAACCAGAGAAACGAATTTGTCCACCTGCTCCAGTTTTTACCTCCTCTAACTTTTGTGTCCGGCATGACTGTGACCACGACTGAATCCTGTTCGCGTATTTTCGCCATGCTGAGAGTAAGTTATCGCCATGGTAACGGGACTCGGGCCTTGTTTGATGGTGGTCCCCTGCTTGGAGACGACGCGGAAGAACAATGAAGAGAGGAGTATGAATGAAATGAGGGAGCGGGAGGGGAAGGCATTGTTGGGAGGAAAGGTGGTTGTCACGGGAGACGGAAGAATGGAGGAGAAATAACAATATGGCGATGTTTTTCTCTCACTCTCTCATAACCCCCACGCCTTGCTGAAGACGAGGACAAGAGGAGGAAAAAAAACAAAACGAGGGCGAATGAAATCTTGGACGCTTTCCAGAAAGCGATTATCACGCCACCTTCATTAAGTTTCATTCATTACCGTCGCGAGCGCGATTCGTGGAATAGAAATTCAAATGACAGTAAACTCTTCCGCGAAATACCTTTCCGGTGAAGCAATAACTGAAATGATTTGTTGCTTGCAGCTGTGACGAAAAAAATCGCGAAGGAGAAGAGGAACTTGGTTGTTCTTGCTATCGGGTTCATCTCTGTTGCCTCCCCAACTATTATGAAAAAAATTAATAACAACCCTTTTCTTCTTGTGGTCATGAATATATTTCTTTGGAATCACGTTGTAACAGTTCTCTACAAGTTTTTTTTTCTAATTCAAGGAATGAAACAAGCCAAGTTTTCTTCTCGCCGATGGTCTTGGAAGACAATAAGTAGTCGAGAAGGGACAATGGAGTGCGTTGAACCAGTTGCCGCCCGCTAATTTGTCGTTTAAACTGCTATAAAAGAATCTCAAGGCTTAATTTCGGGGAACTTTGGTGTTCCCGTAGAGATCTATGGTTTTAGAAACGCACCCCTGGACCAAATTAGAGGTTGGAGTCAATGATCAAGCGCCAATTTGTTAATCAATGAGCTCATTGGGAGTGAAACACACAGTTTGTTCGACGAAGCCCTAATGTTTCCGCTTAGGTTGATTTCCTTAAGTTGAGGCCTCGTGAAATGAATTTCTTCAAATCGAAACCCATCAAGATATCGTGCCTCACGAGAATAATCTACGATAAAATGACGATAACGATCTAAATTTTCACGTATAACAAATTCAACAAGGATCAGGAAGGATGGTCTTGGTGCGTCGCCTGTCATTAAGGTCTTAGTCAACGTAATTACGGAAAGCGACCCACTTGTCTAGTCAGGAGGACCATGTGTGTCTCATGCAGTTTTGTAATACTGCTGTTTTGTAATCGTGATCACATAAATGCGAATTCATTAACGATGACACAATAGGTATCATGATTATTTTTATTTGTTATTATATTATTCACGTGACGATGTTAAGTGTTGGATTCGATTAGAGAGATAGTAAAAAGTGATTTAAGTCAATAGTTTGTGCAGTTGAATTTCAATTTCGTAGTTTTATTTATTTTATCGACGCCAACTCTTTACTTGAAAGACTTATTTTCACTTTGACATATTTGGTTATTTTCTTATCAACTGAAATATTTTTAAAGAAAAGGATATGGTATAGTTTCGCAAGTTGTCTCCACTTTCGGGTCAGCATTTCCATGGAGTCAATATTGGCCTCAATTGCGTGACATAAACCCACTAGCGTGCCAATAATGACACGGGCGTGTCGCTAGCCTACGCAACGCTAACTCCCGTTCGCTCTTGATTTAAACCACTCGCCGTTAACGGAAACAGCCATTTTATCCTCATAAGGCTCGCGAAGGTAATTATTTATCGCGCCATTATAAATCTATATTTATGGAATAAATCTATTTAAATGCTCCGATCTGACTGGCAACCTGTTTCCACATTCATTTCATCTGCATTTGCTAGAGATTTTCTCGCTTTCGAAAAACTTCAGAGAGTCGATAGCAAAAACACGTATCAGCTCCCAATTTGTTAAATTTACCAGTCGAGTTATATGTTTTTGAGAGACGGCTTGTCGTGACGTATCTTATGAGAAATATTTTCCCCACACTTTCCAGCCTTAATTTTCGTTGTTCATTTTACAATAATCACATCCGTTCAAAAAATGAGAGTCCGAGAAAATTGAATTTTTTTGCATCCTCTAAAATAATTAATCGTTGTACACGCGTTTGAAAGTACGTTAGAACCTTGTAGTAAATACCTTGCTATTTTTGTATACCAAAATTAAGCTTTTATATGTAGATAAAGAAATGAATTACCCCCTCACACAAGTTTGGTTCCTGTATTCCTCAAGAATCTATTGCATTCATTCAAAATTTTGATCCCATCGATAGAAATACCATTGCATTCAATTGAGATGGGGTTTTGACAGTGAAAATCATTCGGGGAAATAATGAACCGATTAGATTTAAACATTTTTGTATTTTCGCAATCAATGAAACGGACCCAATGTAAACAGCGCTTATATGACATTGATATCAATAGGTAAAGGAGCGTATGGAAAGGTAAAAGCATTGTTAACAGCAAAAAGAATTCCAATAGAGATGAGGAAGAGGTTTATGAAATGTTTTGTGTGGAGTGTAGTGTTGTACGGATGTGAATCATGGACTGTTAAAAAGAAGGAGGAGAGATATTTAGAAAGTTTTGAAATGTGGGTATGGAGACGAATGTTGAAAGTGAAGTGGACTGACAGAGTGAAGAATGAGGAAGTTCTAAGAAGAATAGGCGAGGAAAGAAAATTAATACATATGATTCATAAGAGGAAGGCAAGTTGGTTAGGGCATATATTAAGAAGGAATTGTTTGGAACGGAGAATAATAGAAGGGAAGATAGAAGGAAAGAGAGGAAGAGGAAGAAGGAGGATGGGAATGTTGGATGATATAAGAAGAGGAAGAAAATACAAAGACCTAAAGGAGGATGCTCAGGATAGAGAAAGATGGAGAGAAGTCCAGTGGAAACCTGTCTAAGGACAGTAATCACTAATGATGATGATATGACATATTTTGACCACCTTCTTAAATTGATTTTTTCTAAATTCATTTCAGTCGATCATGAAATCAGTGCAATATGTGTCCTCGGAACTAGTCTGATGTTTATTTAACCTAACTCCGCCCACTGTATCCATATGACTCTGAATCTGAACCACTGAATCAGCATATGAGACTCTTGAAGAAAACCCGCTCTCCTTTTTGGTGTCGAACTGTCACAAATATTTTTTTTTGAAGCTTGCAATAACATAATACAATTCATAGTTTATTTTTAAGCCGGTCGTAAATAAGTCCACTGACGGAAAGAGACGGGTGCGAAACAGTGATACAATATGTACGCATATTACTTTTGTAAATTACACGCAAGTATCATAAAATTATGCAGAAAATGGCTTTGCATAGTATATTTTAACTTTTCTTTATCTAAAAATATTATTGCCCTGAAGATTCATCCTTTTTATCAAGACTACTCGTAGAAATTGAACGAAATTAGATTGTGACCTCGTTACCACCCAGTATAGCTATGGCGTTCCGGGTCATTCTGAACTAACAAGTGGATGTATTACCCAAATATTTCACTTTATATCTAAGGACGACCAGAGTATCTAAATATTGTCACAATTGTAAGCAGAAAGGTTTCTGGTCAGAAATGGGTTAATGCATGGGTCGCATATTTGTACTTTTTTTTCCTCACTTTCTGCGCCTTTCTGTCATACGTTGAAAGCAATGGACACTTATCTCGTAGATTGCGAGGTATTTGCGAATCGAAATACGTGCTCTAAAGATGACGCGGATCACATCTGCTCTCTATCGGGAGAAATATGCGAATGGCACGTCCGTGCCCAATCGGAACGAGCATAACCACGACCCCTCACGACCCGAGGTTGCAGAGGAACGCGTGTGCTCATCGAGGCCACGTCTTATAGTGTCCCTGTCGTGCAATAAACCACACCTAAGATGCGCCTGTCGATGCTCATATGTGTGTATCGCCTTCCACGAGTAACTCCTTTCAGGCTTCACCATCTCTCGTTGGCCTCATTCCATCCCGATAAAATGAGAACGTATTTCTCCACACATTATGACGAGCTAGCAGTTTGAATCGCATCAAAAATCCCTCCCACTCTATTGAAAATTCATCATCAGGGCTGGCTCTTGCCAAACAATCATTAATGACAATGTTAAAAAATGTTTACTCATTATAACCCAATGCTGCTCCAAGGCAACATCAAAAATGTCTACATTTTCAGCTCTATTCAGAAAAGATTTAAACTACGTGTTCTTTCGTGCGGTAAAGTTTAATCGAGGACCATGCAACTGCCACAGTAATTATGAATGAGTAGAAAATTTTAACATTTTTAAAATGAGAAGTTTTGAAATTTAATTTCTCCCAGAAGCAGCTCCGGGTTAGAAAAGGTTAAGATAATACAAATTCGTTCTATTGGTTTCACTAGGTCCTGTCTTTAACCAAATTTATTAATTAAAGTATTCTACCGATTAGGCTAGGTTTGCATGGAGTATTTATGAAGTCGAGTAGCAGTCCCCCCTCCCTTCATGGATTACCCTCTTCAATTTATTATACTACTCCCTTTCATTCTATCTTAAAATCCTATCCTCATCCTTCTTCTCTCTCGTGTAGGACACATTCTACCCTCTAGCAATGTTTTCAACATCCCCTCCCTACTAAGTACTTTCTCCATCCAAACCTTCTGTCTCCTCCGTATCTCTTCTAGAAGATGCCTCTCCTCACCCACCATGTCCAGTACTTCGTCGTTCCTCCTCCTTTCCGTCCACTGTTTCCATTTTTTTCCACAACCAAATCTCGAACGCCCCCGGTTCTTCTATTATCTTCCTTGAATTCTAAAAAAATGACAGCCTGCCGTTGCATTTGAATCGGATACTACTTGAAATGTGTTGCATATAATAATTTCCTTATTTTGCTGTTTTCTTCGCGAATTTGTGTCCATGACCGATATTCATATGTTTTCTCGAAGACACATCACAAACCTAGTCGTGAGAATTCTTCGATCATTCAGAGAGAAGGCTCCGCGGGCGACTGAGGCACTTTGATCCATGGGAAGTCTCGATATAATTCACGCCAGTATTTTTTTTTACTCCCGCGCATTCCTTCCCGAAGAGATTGACAAGGATGACCGTGAAAAACCTTCTCTCTGATGGGCCCTAATCGAGGGAATCAATAACGCCAGTGGCACCCAGCGGGGTCCTCTCCTATCACTTTACCCACTCCAAACACATTTGCATAATTTAGCCCGTTAGCCACGACCGAATCAATCGATCAAAAAATATATATGTATACCTATTATTTCGACCCAAAAAAAACGTTCTCACTCTTCTCACAGCTTCTCCATAGGCGTCGCTGGTTCCAGTCACCTTTTTTTCTAACCTTTCGATTGAAATCATTCCCCCTTTACGATACGCGTACGTATATAAACTATTTACGTAGGGGCAGTGGCGCCGACTCCATGGGGCCTGAGGGGGCCCGGGCTCCCTCAAAAATTTTGTTAATGGGGTGAGGAAAAAATGTGTCAGACATGTCGATTTTTCCCGGAGTGTCCAGTTATCGAGAGTCGGGTTTTAGCTATCTAATGTTGATCATACGACTCTTCTAAAAAGCTTTAAAAACCTTTAAAACTCATTATTTATAAAATTTCCCGGGGCAAGACCATCGGTATGCCAATATTTTTTATAACTCGGCATCCCTGCGTAGGGACTCGGATAACTAATTCAATGTAAGTTTACATCCCGATAACGCCTGTACTTGGGCCAGTAATCAACGTTTATAGTTACCAACATCTATAAAGGTGCGCTGATTGAAGCAGTATGATCTTTTAGTAAAAACTTGGAGGGAGTGAATGAAAGACATAAATGTCTACCTACTATTTCGACCAAAAAAAAGTTCTCATTCTTTTCACAGCTTCTCCATAGGCAGCGCTGTCTCCGGCTTCCTTTTTTTTACTGTCTTTTGATTGAAATCATTCCTCCTTTGCCCCCCCAGAAATCCCACTGTCGTGGTGTTGTTGATAATGGGGTGGGTGGTGGGTTGTGATGCGTGCCCGTCGCGAGGAGTCTTTCTTCTTAACAAAACAAAGCGCTGTACCTCCTTATCTTCCCGTGAACATCGCGGCTTCGCCTTGCTTCTGAGATTCGTGTCCGAGATCCAATCAATCAGATCTGCCTCTACCTGGACTCATTCCCACCACCATTATCCATCTCCTTCCCCCTAAGAGTGACTGAGTGATTTGAAGGGGTTGAAAGTTGATTAACTCCTTTATAAAAGTTACTTTGTGATTAGTTTTGAGTTCTGGATACATGAGAGTAAAAGTTGATAGCTCCGATTTCACTACAAGGTGGTATCCCAATAGTGCGCGCACTCAAGGAAATAATCGACATCAGTAGTTACCAATACCTATAAGGAGGACAACGGTGCCTTGGTAGATGGGAAAAGCCAGACATCAGCGGGTAAAATGCGTCCTGAGATGGGGACTTGAACCCAGAGCCATACCATAAGTATGCGTATCAGTGATTCACTTGCATTCCTTTGATACAACTATATTTTGTGCCCCACCAAACATTAGATGCACTTATCTACAAAACTTTTAAATTGCTCTTGTAACCCCTCGACTTCTAGGATCCTCACTGAAGAAAAATAATTATTTGAATTTATTGAACTATCTATTTATTCTAATAAGACGAAAGTTTGGGCTTTTTTCTTATGGATGTCACAATTATAGAGAATTTTGTTGTACTCGTATTCCGTCTAAGATCGTACGTTGTGTTTTGAAACTGTTGGCCTGAAAATCTTAAGAATTGTTTAGGGCACAACTTGAACCTGGTGCAAAAATAAAAATTGCGAATGTTTATTTTTTTATTGCAAATTTCGTTGACCGGGGAAATGGTTATTTAAAAAGATATTGATATTGACAATTCACCATTACCTTCGACAGATACGTTAAGCATTAATGCCTTAGTCTCACCAAAATCAATGCTCGAATCCGAAGAAGAGTTCGTAAGTTCTAATATCGGAGACTATGAATATACATGATAGAGAAAATTAAAACTTGTCCTTCTGAAAATTGATATGTATTCATTTACGTATTTATTTACTTTCATAGGATTATTATTTTCCACCTAATTTATGCCCCTAATACTGATTCACGTATTTCTGGTTCGATTTCCACGCCTGGTTCACGAGCTTGTTAGTCTATTTCGAAGGCCATCGTTTCAAGTTCAGCAGATTAGGAGAAGTTATTGCACAAATCGGTGTATAAATATGAATGATGGGCCATAAAATATGGGATAAACTGACTGATATGAGGCTTGAAGGAAATTTGGAATTGAATCAATTTAATGGCTGGTCATAATCCGGTATTAACCTTAGTCATCGCTAAGCAAGCCGGTTTATTTAACCTTTATTATAATATGCGTGGTCTACTTACTACATTTTTAAATCTGTCATCCATCAGCTGTGGATTTCAGATTGTGTAGAAAGTTATGTAACTCAGGATTATGATTAAGTTAACTTTTCTCCTTTCTCTCAATCTTAATCCCTCACTCTAATTACGCTAGAGTTTCTCGTGAATGAATTTTTCTATCGATATACTATATATTCGGTATGGTTCGAATTCTATGGTCACGAATATTATCGTGTCTAGGCGTTGCCATGGCGCCCAAGCGCGGCTTCCGTTCAGCGCAAATTGGCTTTGCGAACCTAACAATCTATAATGGTAAATTCAAGTGGTTAAGGCGTTATTATGTGGAAGTTCGAAGGAATGAAATAAAATATATTTGTACTTTCCCTCAATTATTTTAATGAGCAGGACGCGTTTTGGTTCAAAAAGTACAACTTATACCGGATGATGGCTCTTAGAGCCAAAACGCATCGTACCCATTTAAATAATTGTGGAAAAGTGTAACTATCTTTTATTTCATTAGGATAGTAAATGTAAACTTGATTCTTAAGAACTTAAAGTAAGAAATTGGCAAATTGTTTTATTCAAAATAGTGGATAGTATTTGTTATTACGCGAACGAAGTTGTAGTCAGAACATAGTGCAACCAATGCAGTGAAATATTGATGCCACTTGAAATAAACCAGCTTTAAGTCAGCATAGTGCCATTGTAGATTGAGTGGTTGATTTTTCGTATATTATTTAGGGCTTTTTCTTCATTATTGTTGAAATAAGAAACTGAAGTAACCGGGTGATGAACTTGTGTACATTCCCGCTTAGTTCTTATTTTTTTACATTAAAATTTGTCTCTTCGATTGGACGACACAGCTTCTGAAATCTGAATAATTTGCTTTTTATGCAGATTGACATTAAGCGAGATGTTTCCAACCGTTGCGATTAGACGCCGGTGTTGTGTTCCATCATCGCCACTTGATGCTCACTTGTTTCACTGTTTTCTTACCGTCCGTCTCTTTTTTCAAACATTGCCCTTCGACACGTTCATTGGTAATTACTTGTTCTTATTACTGCTACCGTAGTAATTGGTAGCTGCGTGCGGTAATGCTTATTAGTCCTCCCTTTTCAGCTATTTGAACTGAACCCGCTCATCATCATAACTCGGCAATGCTAAGATTGACTTGACGTAGGTAACTATCTTCTCCGCTCTTCAATCTGCTAGCCTTTTCATTGAGACGTATTTCTTCTCTTTTGCTTTCTTAAAAGCTTGTCTTAGGCTGCTCATTCTGGGCCGTTTTTTTAGCTTTCCTCTTGTCCACTTTTCCTTCGACGATTTTCTTCATCAGGCCATCACGCCTCATGGTGTAGCAGACTAAATCCACTGTTCTCACTTAGGTTTTTAGGAGACTCATATCTCCCTCTCTTCTTGTAACTTCCCCATTACTTACGCGGTTGATCCATTTTAACTTCATCATTCTTCAGTAGCATCTCATTTGGAATGTTCGTGACTTCTCTACTGCTGTCAACGTCCATACCTCGCTTCCATAAAGAAATATTCTCCATATTTAGTTTTTGATGAATTGCTTCCTTACTTCTATGCTTATATTCTCAGATGTTGGTCGATTTCTCTTAGAGTAGAAAGCCTCTTCGCCAGTGCTTCGGTTGCTTATGTCTATTTTTTCTTGCACAACAGTGCTTACTCTAGTATATTCACAAAAAGTCGGGAATATAAGTTTTTCTGGTAAGTGCATAGAATAGTCTCATGATCCAATTAACTTTAAGTATGTTACACTATGAATTAACTCACCTAATTAATGTATCTATTGACATGGCCTATCCACCGGGTCCTTCTTTGATGTATGGCTACTCTAAAGGTCCCTTTTTTTCTACCATTCTTCAGTATTCTTCTGTTTCTCACCCTGTCCATTTCATCTTCAACACCCACCGATCTATTCTCAGGAGGCGACAGTGTTTCAAAGGCAGCGGTGCATTAAATGGCATTCTAATAATACGATACCATCTCAAAATATTTCGAAGAATAGCTTTAAAGTTGTGTTTTTTTCTTCTGGATTTCCCAAGTTTTGAGATTCTCGCTGTACTGGGATCCGCAGTAAGATCGCACCAAGATTTGGAATCCGTCGGCCTGAGAGTCAAAAGAATAGCTGAGGTCACCTTTGCGCATTTAATCCCTCTTAGTCTTTGTTTTATCCGATCGAGGGGGCACTCAGTTTACTTGGAAATATATCTGCATAGTTGCGCCCACAACAGACAAAGACGAAACGCTGAGCGTTTCTCCAGAACGCAGTCGATTGCGACACTGCTCAGACCGAACTAATGCTGCTCCTCGCAAACGAAATGAGAATCTGCGTGCGAAAAAGTTCACGGGTGATATCGATCACCCGCAATCTACGGTGAACTCAATCCAATGGAATAATAGTAGTGGAGCAAGAAGATGTCTATCTACCTATCTTGGGAAGGATCTCGGGCATTGAGATGTATTTGAATGCATGGTACACGATGCCACTTCGAAATTGAGTTTTCTTTTCTCAATTTATTAATATCGAATTATGTTTTTGAATGATATAATCCTGAGATGATCTAGGACATTTTTAGCACTTAATGAAAAAGCACTCTCATCTTATTTGAATATTTATAATTCATGTTCGTCGGCCATATTGGGAGGTCACGCAACTCTCTTTTGCTGATTCGTTGCGTTTGACGACTTCATCCTTTTTTCCTGTTTTTATCGATTTATTTTTCTTTACTTGGTATGAAATACTTCCTTAATGTTAAAAACAAAACCTCATGCAACATTTTGGATGCAATGGTTATTGATATGAACATTGGCGAGCAAACATAGGAATTGAAGCAAACTAAAATCGATATAAATATATTACGCGGCAGTTCCGGACCAAACTCGTAATGATAACACTGATAGGTATTTTTCCTTAACATCGTATCTACTGCTTACATGATCAAAGGATAACGCGAAGCGTGCGCTTTGCTGTTTCGCAATAATTTCGCCGCTTTGTTTCGCTTCGTTGTCGCCACGGTGACGCCGCTCTGCTGTTTTGAATATATCCGCGCCGACGCCGATTCAAAAGTCAAGCGTTTACCGATCCAAAGTCGTTGTTGAAATAGGGAGAAAATTGCCGTTCGAAATATGCAGGTCGACCTCCACTTCAAACGTTTGTCTACTTAGCTCCGTCGCTTCTGTTAAATCACAGAGTAATTTCGAGATGCAGAATTTTCCTTAACCGCTAAACTTATCGCATTCTATAGACTTCTGATCTTTTAGATTACGTGGAACATCGTTTGCTATGCATTTGACCAACCGAATGCATTTGAGATGGAAGACAAAGAATATATTATCGTGAAAACGCCTCTGACTTATCGGGGGAATTATCGCCGTAAATGTGTGATTACGTTCCGTAATCTTTTAATCTGTTGCCTTTCGCACTTGCCTGTCTCCAGGTAGTGCTTTTCATTTGCAATTTCGAATCGAACGTCTGGAAAATAATGTGCCACTTCTTTGAATGTCAGTTCCAAGAATGAAAGGTGAAATGTCATCGCTATCTGCAAATAAGCGGTGAGAAAATAAGCCAGGAGGGCATTCTAACCTGGTGCCTTATATGTTATCATTCTATAAATATATGGAGCAGAGTTCAAATCGGCATGAATGTGCGGTGATATTACTTGAAGCAGATAAAAATCAGAATAATTCTTTAAGTATTCTGGAAATCTTAATTTTTTAATTACTTCCATTCAGGGAAGCAAGGTATGTAATTGAGGCAACAAGCCTGTAACTAGGCTACTTCGGAATTCTTAAGCGTGAAAATGAAAAAACAAATAATGGAATATAGAAGAAAAATATAAAGGAATTATGAGCGTACAAATAAATTGAAACTGTAGTGATTGCAAAATTAATTATAACATAGAATACGCAGCATGTATGAAGTCAAGCATAATATGAAAAATATACTGATCGTATACAATAGCGTTTCAATACCATCAAACATCACTATCCTAATTTCTATCAACCTTATGTATTTACCAAAACAATTAGTTTCTGTGATTGTGTTTGGTAGGGTGTTATACAACTCGTGTCGCTTCACTCGCTCTCTTCTCGCTTAACTCGCTCGCTTCTCTGAATGTACCCCTGGCGCTTTTCATCCCTCTGCTGGATACCACGTCAGCCAGTGGTGAACACAGCATAGTGGAGTGGGGCGAGTAGTCGCCCGCCAACAACAACCGCTGAAGTCAAGCGGGGCTACGTACAGGTATATCTCCTTTCACAGCTGCACGTTTTCCTCGCCTTGGGGATACCAGCCCCAAACCTCAATGATATTTGTCCTTAGGAACTGAAATACGCCATAGAGATGGCATATTTGAAGCCGTCTCTGATTGTCGCATAATATTTCGGAAGGTATTCTCGTAAATGATATTATTGCCTCTGCTGGATGAATTTATTACGGCAATCTTTGGTCCTCTCATTCCCAAATTGAGTGTATTGGTGTTAATTTAGGCAAAAAATATTGCCTAAATTATCCTTTGCATATTTATTTGCATTTGATGTGAACTGAATGCTAAGTTTGAAGCTATTTTCACAGCAGTAAACCAATGAATTTTTTACTTTTTAATGTGCTTGTGAAGGGTGAAATATGTTAATATTGCTGCCATTTCGACGCAATTTACTTGCCTACTAGCTGATTATAAGTTGCTTAGATGCCCGTTATCTGCTCTCCTCCTCTTTCTGCGTTGATATGTACTTACCGTTTAAATGGAGAAAATAAAAATCTAAATTATAGCTTCGGAATTTACTTTGTAGGAATAAAATAGTAAACTTTGTAAGGCTCACTAATATGTTTAAAATAGCACCAAGGACCGCTAATATATAAAAAATACCCTTTGATTTGTAGTTTATCAATTATTTAAAAAAAGTATATTAGTGTACCTTACAATATTTATTCATTTATTGTCCATAAAAAATAAATTGCCGAAAAACGACTTTCGTCGAGAAAAACGAGATCCTTCAGGTAAGATCTGATGCTTTCCCGGCGAATATATTCGAAAAAGGCTATTGGGCTTCCAGCCGGGTGGTCTCCCTCCATTCTGCCGACGTTTCGGAACCCGAGTCGGGTCCCATCCTCAGGGCTAATGGTGAGTGGATGAAGTTTACCAGCTTATATTGTCTTCATCGGTTGGAAAGTGTAATGTGATTGGCCGGGAGGCAGCCAATCTTATTTTCCTGAATGCCATACATTACTTATTTACATACATTACTTATTCACTACCTTCAAGCAAAACAGCTTCCTTATACTTACTTTCGATTTCATCCTTTTTTAAGTCTATTCTTTTCGGCTTTTCACAGTTAAAGTACCATTTAAACATACCTAAACTCCTCTTTGGGTACTGGCACGAACCAAATAACTGAATCTGTGGTTTAATACATGCTTTTATTCGGGTGAGGTTGGGACTAAAAGAAGTACCCTCTTCCCCCTAACCCCTTATAGGGGAGTTTCATTGCTTTGATATTTGGAGGGAATACCCTCCAAGTCTTAGGATAGTAGATAGTAGGGTTACCTTAGGTAGATGAATATAAATTAAATAAATGTAGAAAGGAAACAATAATATTTATTGGGAACTAGTACAGCCTTTTATAAGAATAACATAAATTAGCAAGTCAGTGCAGTACAAAATATTTGTTGAATGAAGTTCTTCATGAATTCCTGCATAAAAAGAAAGAAACATAGAATCAGTTAACTTCATTTAAATTGTTGGAGACATTATAGGAGAAGAACCTTTATGAAAATACAAGAAAGTCGTGCAAAATGGTAGGACTTAATAAGTTTCAAACACCATGAGCTATGACTAAAATGGCTAAGAAGGAGTATTACTCTATCAAAAATAATTTTTTTGCGAATATCAACAAAAAATAAGTTAGATAAGACAGAAAAATGATTGTATATTTATATTATTTCATAATTCAAAACTTTTATAAGATAGAAGTCATAGAAATACAGCTCAGTAATTTCTTAAAAGATAAATTCCCTGAAACAGTTGTAAAGAGTATTTCAATAGTAGGCCAAAATTAATGATTCACATGCCATTAGCAGAAAAAATATATAATCAATTTCACTATCAGAACGCAATATGGAATAGAGGAATTAAGAAAGAAAATAAATAATTTAAAATGTAGTGACTATCTCAGGTTTACTGCCAATTAGAGCAAATTTGCATTGGGTATGATGTCTATTTCACTGTCATCCAAACAAGTCCCCTATTCCATGGCATTTGTTCAGAGAGGTGACCTACCACTCCCCGCTGGCGATGAACCCAATGGTTCCATATCGCCTTGCTCTCTCTTATCAATCATCCTTACCCGAATAATCAGGGGTGTCCACATATGTGTCTCACGGCTTGCAGGGTACTGGAGAAGCCATCGGGGGGTTTGATGTAATCATACTTGAGGGAAGGGGTGTTAATAAAGTTAAAGGGATCAAGTAAATTGATAAATACACCACTTTTATCAGATTAGTACTGGCTCCTGCCGTTGATATCTTTATTGAGAAGAATGCTCAAAGAAAAAATGGCATGTGTACCATTGGAAGATAACCATGCTATCTTGAAAAATTCGCGAGCATCCTCTGACACCACCCCAAATTCAATCACAGTAATCTATAGATCTAAATTCACCCAGTCCTTGCTCACTTAGTTTTCTGCAAATATATGAAACAGGTAACACCCTTAATATTTATGTAGTTATTTCAAGAGTACGTAATTGCTGATGTGATACAATGAACACTGTATGAACTCGACCGCCGAATGCGATGTAAATCCATAGTCCCCTGGTGCCTCTTGTTACGAGCAGCCTAGAACCATTACTAAGTTTCTCTCCTTTTATCCCCTTCCCTAAACGAAATAAATAAAGTAATGAGGTTTGACCGCGACTGAACATTTCAATGCATCTATTTTTTTTGCTAATTAAACTAAAAGACACTACTTTTTACTTTCCGCTCAGCTTCTTATCTACCCCAATCGAATTCAACGACAATGTGTCACTTTCAAGGAGGCAGAGCCAACTGTTTTAAACTATTTTTCGCTCACCCTTTTACGTTTTGCTGCCATTGATAACGGAAATGGTAATAGTTTTCATTCATTTATAGTATTGGTAACTTATCAATTTACAACAAGAGAAATTTACAACCGTGATGATTTGATCTACCAAATTCATAACTTTTCAATGCCATTCCTCGCAATTGCAAACATTATAACGGAAAATATTAGGAAAAAGTGGATCGCATTGCAATCATCACCGCACTGCGGACAATTTTGAAAGCCTAGGAAAATGCGACCGAAGTGGTAACAGAAATCAGTCTTCTAAGAGGGTGGAATTCGGTTTCCTCTATGCAGTCCCCTTGGATGCGAGTTAAAGGATTTAAATGTCGACGGATGATAGGATTAAATGTCTGCCTCGAAAAGAATGTCCGTGGGCCGACGAATTTCGCCGAACTGGGTACGTGGGCAGGAGGAAGCCGCTATTTTAAAAAAGGGTGCAACCTCCTCTCCGGCTCAGAAGTTGGGACTTTTAAAAATCAAGGTTGCAAAAAAATATAAGCGGCGATGGCCGGTGGAGGTACGATTCTCATCCCAAAATAGGAGATACATTCTAGCCTTTTCCAAAAATATACCCGAAGTCCACCCAATGTTATTGATACACTCAGGGTGGATCGAAAAAGTTTCCATACGGACGTAGGGTCCCCACAATTGCTTACATTTAGAATTTAGCATACTTCTTTCGTAGTATCTTACCCATATAAAATAGTAAAATAAAATATTTTCATAGTAAAATACCGCGAAACCCTCTTGTGTTTGTGAAAAGTTTAATTTTTTCACGCCACAAAGTCATGTTTGATGAAAATGTCAGCAGCACCTACTTCATACATGCATTACCATTAACTAGCGTAAGCACTAATTATCAAGATAATTTTTGTTCTTTCAGAACTTTCAATGGTTGTGAAAAAATTGTATACGTTGACACAATGATTTGATTTTTAAACAATTTTGAAATGAACATTGCCCTTCCCATAAAACTTACTACCTTTTTCGTATCGATTAGTGGATAAAATAAGAAAAAACTCCAATAGAATGACTTAAAAAAAATTTATAGCCTCATTATTGTCCAATTTATAGTAATTTGAAATAGACTGTTTTCACTTATCTCGTTTTTCACCAATCTATATTTGCACCAGTTATTTGTGTTCGTATGAATGCCTGTAGCCCCATTAAAATAATGATATAAGAAATTAAAATTGGCCATTTTATAAATCATTAGTACAGGTCTACAACATGAATTTTATTTTGAGATATCCGCGATAGCGATCCTGTACCTTCTGCATGAATATTAATATAATTCAGGTCTCGTTTCAATGACGGAAAGTTGAGAGAGTTACGCGAGTGAATGTAAATTATATGGACCATGTAATCTAGTGAATCAACTCGCCAAAACTCATCATCTGAGATGAAACAATTCTTTTGGAGCCAAAATTCTCTTCTCAGCTTATTTGTGAGCACTCCACGGTGCGTTATCGCTGAGTTTGTTTACGCAACTGGGTAATATTAGAGGCTATAATTAAATGCTTTTCTTAAAAAATATATTCTGACGCACTTGGGCCATCATTACAAGCTGCATTGATAACATTTATGATGCTGCTTGACCGAAGTCCTTTGTGCTATTTTTCATACGGAGCACTGCGAGGGTGCTCGCCATTTAGCGGATATCACAAATTGTTGACATCACTTGGTGAAGGCCAATGCACTGTGATCAGATCATCTATCAACACATTGTATGTATTGGGCACGCGGATGTCAGATGCATCAACCGCACACTTTTGCGCCTATGATAAATCCAACGATGCCACGTTCGAGATGAGATTATTTACATCATTACACTAACCCGTTATGAAATTCAATTTCCACTCCAACTACATCTGGCGTATCTCTCTTGGCCTGTTAGTTCAGAAGTTATGGCTTATGAATTTTGTTTTTTTAAGTGCGGCTTTGACTCGCAAGTGCGCACCCTTTTAATCGGAATTCTAAGAATAAAAGTTTTAGGTTGCGTGCTTGGGGAGCATTTTGATCGCCGATCAATTTCTAGAAAAGTCCAACAAGAAGAATGGCAGTTCTCGTCCATTTTTTCCGTGCATAAATTTAGTAAGTGGTTTTAATTTAGTAAGCATCCACCCATTTCATTATCATACAATAGATTTTCATTCAAATCATTCTCTAGTAATACTCAGTTCATTCTTTAAATTTATAATAAATTTATTAATCCTTGAACTCATCATTACAAGAGTGTTGTAAATTTTAAATAAACAAAAATAAATTAGAAATCGATTTTAGATATTGTCTGTGTTGGATACCTCAAGACAAGTTACAATACGAATTGAAAACATTGAGTAAACTGAGACCAGATACGAAACAGAAATAAATGCATGAAAAGTTAATAATTTGTTGTTTTATCTCAATCTGTTGTGCGGAAAAAATATATTGAGTATTAATCGTTCTGTAATTAAATTAAATAAATCCGGATTTTCTACTACAAATAACCATTTAAAAAAATTCTTTTCACAAAAGATGTTAAACTATTGGATACTCTTTTAATATCCGACAATCTAGGAAATAATTTTGATTAGACATAGATAAATGAGTGATTGAACAGGGCCTTATTTGGCTTGGGCAAAATATAAATCTATAAATAATACAAATATACTATTATTGTAGATGTAAACTTTGGTTTTTGGTTCTTCTTTAAGTTTATTACCACTTTTGAGGTAGAATAATTTCAAAAAAGTTCAATATCAATCGACAGCCGAACGATTAAATATGCCTAGGCACGAATGCTTGATGAAAATTTACTGTTTTTTTAACTTCTGTTCCGAATTTCAAGGATAGATCATCGACCCCTTCGCCTACGCACACCCTTGGCGAGGCGTCCTAGCGAATGGGCGTCCAATCCCACTCTTCTAGCCACCTCGTCGCCTGGGCAACGAACCAACAACTCTTCTCCCGTCGCTAGATAAACAGAAGGTACGGAGGCGTAAACGCATGGAGACGCGCAGAGAATAGGAAATGAGGAATCGAAATAAATAAAAAAAGACGACAGATGCAGACGAAGGAAGCTGATCATTCTTTTTTACGAACCCAATGCCGCTGTTCGGGCTGAATGTCTTCCATGCATACTTCAAATCGGAACACAAATCACTAGCGCCCATGGCGGCGACATTATACAACATCATCGTGAACACGCGTGGGTATATCTTCGGCCTAACAGTTGAGGCCGTGCCAAAAAATAAAAGCGCAGATAATGATACCGTCCGTGGAAACTAGTATTCCACTCGAAAACAGAGGCGAGCAATAATAAAACATAAAACAAAACAGTCCATTCCCCTTTGGGCTAGATTAGACCTGTGACTCCCCAAACAGGGCCATCAGTCTTTAAATAGCTGGTACAAACCTATAGCAACACGTGTACGTGGCGTGTGAATAAGATATTACGGTTTGCAAATTTTTGAGAAACGTTTTTCTGACTAAGACTTACGTGCGAAAGACATACGCCGGATTCCAATCCTGGCATATCACCTTTGTATATCCCATGTAATAATGCGAGTACGTTGTGGCGTGCTAGTAAGATTGGTACAGCTACGTATTACGCCTTCGACTATACACAAGTATTACGTCTTATTTTGGCTTGAAGTTCGCCCAACGTTCGATCTTTGGGGCGTACTAACAAACCGTAACGTGCATACGTACGATAGAAGCGATCGTACACTGATGTGGCCGTCTTACGTAATATAAAAAAAAGAAAATCGCTTTGAGCTGCGTTTTTCTGAAAGATATATTTTAAATTTATGAATGATTTTTATAGAGCAATTATGCATTGCTCAGAAAATCATTGCATCTAAAGGGAGGTTGGAGGCGAGGAGGAGCTTCAATTTTAATGTAGTACATCACATTGTATAAGTTATAAAAGCATTAAAAGCATTATTACCTACTAAAAGAGGTTTGCCCCATTTAATTTGTTAAGCACAGTTTTAAATCATCATGAGAGCGTGAACCTACAAATGCATAAAAATCAACCAAAATCAAATCCTGGGAACTAAATCCTGGAGAATGGTTGTTATAATAATTTTTATCTCATAATTTTTATCGCAGCACATTGAAACAATTAGTTTGATGGTCGGAAAAGATGAGTTTCAGAAAAAAAATCTTTCAGAATTAGCTTTTCTCTCTTTCATCTTAAAATAAATAAAATATTGAATTTGAAAAAAAACTGGCGAACGAGCCCATATGCCAACGTGCTAAAGAGCGGTCCAGCGATCAAACAGACGCTTTTAAACACCAGACAGGTGAAAACCTAACGTAAATAGGGTCATGACGTCACCGACTGCCGACGTAGCGGGTCACCACGTTCAGCTCATCCTTGGCCTCGAAAATTGGTCGCAAAAGGAGATAAGGTGAGATTGTGCGCATTGATTCATAAAGGGACAGATTATCATCTTTTTCATCAGATTTTCATCGACACAAATGCCTCATGGTGCAAAATTAACCCTCTTGCGCCATTCCGGAATTTTCATATCTTCGCCGAACACGACTCTGACTCTTAATCACATATGTTTGTGTGCTTGTGCGATTCAAAGAAGAAGGAGGCTTTTAATGGTCTCTGTAATGTGTCTCCGCTCCTCCTCCCAATTTCATTCCATTTCTTTTTTCGGCACGTTAGTATGTATATGTATATACATCCATTCAGCGGGTCCGTTTTTCGCCACCCGCCCCGTCGCTTGGAATTGGAAACGTCTCAAGAGACGACAACTTTCCGCTTTATAACCCCCTTATTTATTAATCCTTCCTCGTGGCAGTACGATATTTCGTCAAGTTAATTTCAGTTAATGGCTTTCTAGAAAAAAAAAAAAAAAAATGAATGATATTCGACCGTAATGTGTTTTTCCATTGCGGAGAAAGTGATTATGAAACTTTCAACTGTTTTCTCTTACTTTTTTATCTTGAGACTTAAAAAGTGGACGTAACTGAATAAAAAAAGGCAAAAAATGAATTTTTTTCGACCATAATGTGTTTGGCCATTGCGAAGAATGTTATTTTGAAACTTTCAATTGTTTTTTTTTTCATCTGAGATGGTGATTTAGGTAATTTAAGTCGCATGCCGAGATGGTAAAATTTCTGCGTAACTATAGAAAATAACGTCTGCTTGAGTGAGGTGAGCGAATTTGAATTTTCTCTACGCTTTTAATTACGTACTACAGCTGCTCTGAGTCCTAGGTTCATGCCAAAAGTATCTCAATGGATGATTATGTATTAGGAAGTTTGAATATGCTATCATTCTATCCTGAGATGGTAAAAAATCTACGTAACTGTAGAAAATAACGGTTTCTCGGCTGAGGAAAGCATTTTTCCAGTCTTTAAATTATGTACTACAGATGTTCTGTACTTCTTCGCACCGCAAACATCAAAATTGAAGATTCTATTTGAGACCATTTGAATGTGCTTCCTCTCACCGCGTATTTAAATGGGTTTACAGAAATCACATCTCGCTGAATGCAATGTCATTGGAATTTCATTGGTAAATATGCTCTAATTAGAGCCGTTAACCGAAATCAATGTTTGGTGTGATATAATATGTCGAATTCATAGCTTGTTAGGGCTATTCCTCGCGAGTGCTCGTACTCTATTGCAAATATTGCCAGCAACGCACGGAGTGTACGCCTATCCTCATGGCTATATTATCTTAAGTTTGCTGGTAGATTGAATCGTTCGTACTTATATCCTCCTCCATTGCTTTATATATAGTGTGGCAGGGTGGAACAAGTACGGAACAAGATTAAAAAGAAAACTGCTTTTAAAAGGTCATTCATATTGTACTTAAGGTTTACAGTCTTCAATGCAAAGCCGAAAAAATTCAGAAAATATTTTTGTTTTGTGGTAGCCTGGATTTTATCACTCAGTATGACATGGAAAACATATTAATTGGTAATGGCTCTTATTTAATTTAATTGCTATTCTTTCCTTTTTTGTTAGACATGAGCATGATTTTGTGATCATGTCATAAAAGTAAGTGTTGGGGATTCCAGATATTTTATATTCTGAGCACTATTGCTCTGTATCTCTATTCGAAAGCGATATTTCATTTCCATTCCGTAGTTTATGTTTAAATCGAGTTACAACACAATAGTGTTATTTACAACATCTGAGTTTTTTTGTACTTAGTAATTCATTTGTTATGCTCTTGGATGTAATGCACCTATTCTGTGCTATGGAGGTATAGCTCTGCGCATATATCGCTGAGCCGATTTTCGAAAAGCGATAAAAAATACGAGTAAAATGGCAGCATAGATCAAGCTTCTAAGGACGAGACTGGCGACTCATCCATGTAGTCTCTCCTTGGGCTGGATCTTCATCCGACTAGAATGCTCTCTTTGATCCGCGAATTCCGTTTCTCTCTTTTTTTTGCATCTCTGGCGGGTAAATACGTCTCCCGTAGTAGTCGTTTCCGGCTTGCGGTTTCAATCGCTTCGTCATCTCTCTCCGAAATCGCACGATCCCTTTCCGATCGACTCCAATCGGAGCCATTGACTTTTCCTCTTTCTCTTGTCCACTCGATCGAGAGCACTTTGTTGAGTGGTCTCCATGGCGATAAACAGCCTCCCCTCCCCTCCATCCCTCACTTGAGCACGCATGCGCGATTTCGGACTCGCTTCTCAACTTTCACCCGTCTATCTGCCCCTCGCAGTCATGTGGCGTCATTATGCACGACTTCCAACTTTTCATCTCGCGGTTGAAAAAAAAAAAAAAAAAAAAAAGATTGAAGGAAGAGGATTGAAAAAAAATGAATCGAGGAGAGCGCTGCCACAATCACTTCGTGAAACGCTTGCACTTTTCGAGAGCACTCGCTCCATTTCACGCCCGCGATGCAGATTTCAAATACTCACTCTGTGATTAAACCCAAAGGCTGGTTGGCAATAGAGCTCACCCCGGACTAAGCCACGGGCGTGTGAAGATCAGGGTGGGGGGAGGGGCAATTCCTTTTTCTGTGCTACCTTACGAGGATTGTTGAATCGAAAACAATTCCTCTTTTTAAAGAGGAGAAAATCACGCTTCTTTGTAATCGAATTACACATGATATTTCAGGGGTGAACTCTATTTTTGTACCGTATAAATCTCTGTTCTACATCATTATTAAGCTTGAAATAGGCTTCACTGAATTTATTTGTATTGTCGACAGTGAAAATTCGAAAATTTAAGAGGCCAGCAATATTCCGTGGTTTATTTTAACTGTCCCATTTTTTACCCAAGGTTTTCAGATGACGTCCCTCCTACTCTTTTTGCAACTTCCAAATTACCTCTCGACAAAAAATAGAACATTTTATCATATTTAAGGAGATATACTATCTCTGTACTGTGGCCTTTGCGTCTGATTTTGAGTTGGAATCGCATAAATAGTTCCTCTCTGTTCTCTGCATCTCATAGTCCTGCCGTGGTCGTTACCGTACTCATGAGCATCACAGCCCTTCAAAAGGCTATCCACGCGTCACATCGCAAATAAAGTTCCAAGCATCCGGTCGGCCTGAAATCGAATATTGCAGCGGAGATCTGTGTGTGCCACGGGGGGATTTTCTCTGGCGGCAGACCCAGATGCTAATGGCCAAGCAGCGAGAAGACTTCCGCGTGTACAACTCGGAGCTTCGCATCAAGTGTGTGCCGCGTTCGGAAAATGGAGAATCGTGCCTCATACTTTTGACTCTTGGCAAAGTGATATAACTATCATTGGGTGACATAAAACGCCTCGATGAGGGAAGTTTATTTTTTAGAATCCCACCACAAAATTTTAATTATATGTAATAAAATTTTTTTCGGTTTATCTTGAGGTCTGGTAGAGAAGAATTTTATTCAGTTCTTTTCCAAGGTATCGACAAATACATCTGTCATCATAAAGGCTATTTTTCAACCAACTCGTTCAAGCCTCATTGAAACAAGAAGTAGCCAAAGGGATAAAATATCAATAAAAGATCAAAAATCCCATCAAATCGTTGAAATCAATTTTTTGGTGTAAGTAGCCTTAAAAAACAACTCGGATAGGAATCACCGTCAGACCGTAGATTGAAAACTATCATGTAAATTCAAGATCAATTTATTTTCCGACGATATTAGCCATATCTTACGAACGCCAACATACTACGGTAGATCAGGTCATAAAAATAAAATAAGAAAGGGAGACTGCAGAACAGGTAATTCAGTGCCAAACAACGTTCACCCCCTGCCAAACACCTCTTTAGGTAGCTTGCCAGGTAATGTGTAGATGTATATCCCCATTTTTAGGTAAAAATAAGTTTTTACTATTCATGGTGAAACAAAAACACAGTACTATTCCACAAAATTTATTTAAGCTGTCTACTAGTTTCGACGTTTACACCGTCATTATCAAGATTATTAAAACGTACCTTGGAATTTCATTTGTAAACTGATAAATGAAAAAGCAACCATTTAGTAGTTCACAAATTATGTGAGAATAGCAAAAAGAAAATTAATTTCATTTAGTGAGTCCAGTTTGTGGGAAACTCGACGAGAGGTTAAAGGAAGAGTGGTATGAAGACGCCCAGAGGTACTTAGAGCTGCGAGGAGTGTGCGCGACCGGAAATTACACCTGGGCGTTTACTACATACCTAACCACTCCTTCGCGTACTCCCATATGTGTAGGTATACATGGGTACGTTCTCTGTGCCTCGTGGCTGATTTGCGCCGTGCTACGTTTCAACAACGACCAGTCCCTGCGAAGGTGTTTGACCGAGACTTACAAGTGCGTCAATTGACTGGGAGGAGGAGGAAGCCTTCCTTACAAGTGGGGTTTCACGCATCTACGGCGGGTCTCCCCGGAAGTTTTTTCGATTGGCCGGAAGTTGGTGTTGTTAAGTCACTGAAAGATCATATGTCATTAAAATCGAGTAATTTCAGCTCGTGAAGTATTTGGTTTAAATATATAAATTTGTTTCTTCCGGATACTTTACTCTTTCGAGAACCTTTCTTGCCATTTTGATGACCTGAAATAAAACTAAGTGGTATCGGAAATGCTTCGTTAGCTTGACGTATTTAATGCACTTCATTGGCATTACAGTGAAAATTTCTAATGTATCATATTTAATAATCACAAATAAATATTAAAAATTAATTCGGTTGCAATGCCAAAAAACAATGTGAGGTACAACTGATGAGGTTTTTACACTCAAGAATCACGTCAAGAAAAGCTACAACAGGAGTCATAAAAAAGGGCTGGTGAGGCGAATAGCTTTTATATGTGTGACTCAACCGTTGTCCGTTTCGAAGGAGATCCGTTGGGACCTCTGTGCGCACGCTCTTACTGAGCAGTATAACTGGAGTGGCATCGTCACTCGGGCCTAGAGATGGAATAATATCGGTCAAAATCGATTTTTCGAGCAATCGATTCTTACCCAAAATGGGAATTTTGACTTTTCAAAAAAATCGAAAATTGAACCAAAAGATCGATTAATCGAAAAACTCGACGGTTCCATATCGAAAAAATACAGTTCGTACAAAAAATGTTTATGATTCATTCGAAAAGCTCTCAAAATACGCATTTAAGCTGGTGTAAAAAAATCGATTTTTCGAGCAATCGATTCTTACCCAAAATGGGAATTTTGACTTTTCAAAAAAATCGAAAATTGAACCAAAAGATCGATTAATCGAAAAACTCGACGGTTCCATATCGAAAAAATACAGTTCGTACAAAAAATGTTTATGATTCATTCGAAAAACTCTCAAAATACGCATTTAAGTTGGTGTAAAAAAATCGATTTTTCGAGCAATCGATTCTTACTCAAAATGGGAATTTTGACTTTTCAAAAAAATCGAAAATAGAACCAAAAGATCGATTAATCGAAAAATTCGACGGTTCCATATTGAAAAAATACATTTCGTACAAAAAATGTTTACTATTCATTCGAAAAACTCTCAAAATACACATTTAAGTTGGTGTAAAAAAATCCCAAAAATCTACAAAGAATTCATGCGTTAATTATTAGAGGTAAAAATTTACAAATGCACCATCATAAAAGTTATGGGATCACCGCTTGCCAGAAAAATCAACTGATTGATATGCTTTCTTAATGATCGAGGGCGTGCTTTCCCAATTTTACCGGCCATGGATAAAAGGCATTCTCTCAGGGATGGCAACGGATGACGTTATCATAGGCCGATGGTGACGCTGCTGAGATAAAACGAAACGGTCAAGATCAGTATCGAAAAATCGAGTATGGATCGATACTTGAATATCATGGCTCTTGAATTCCTCGATCTTTGTCTATAAAAACTATATTTTCATTTTTTAATTGAAATAGATTTTTCCATCACTATATCTATGGAGTTCCACTTGACATAAGTGAGATTGTTGCTTAAGGCATCGTTTATGACTGAAAAGATGCTGGAGTGGAGGTCTGCAGCGTCCTACAGGATGGTGGACGGGATTGGAAGGGCTTTTAGGACTTTTTAAAGGTCCAACTAACCAACCGCCTCCTTCTCAGAAAATCATGGCTCGATCTCGATTTCCTCGATTTTGGACCATAAAAACTTGATTTTTTTTATTTCACACACCACCGAAAACAGCACTTTTCGGCATTTTAAATCGGGGGTGATAACATTTAACAATCAAGCGTGCAAAAGCATCCATGCCCTTGATAAGGGTAACTTACCCAGGCGGGACTCGAATCCGCGACCTTTGGTTTGGCAGGCGAGGACTTTATCCCGCCGCCACTGAGGCCGGCATTTTCGATTAAAATCGAGTTCATGTCGATGAAAAAATCGATTTTGACCGACAATTTGCCGTCACTAGGCGGAAGTGACGATGGCACACGGGTTATACTGCTCATGACGGCATGTACCGTCCCCTACGTCGTCCATTGCAATTGAAATTCGCTTCGCCGCGAGTTGTTTCTGCACGATTCCACTGAGAAGGGGGCGTTGACTTTCTCTATTTCCTACTCGCTCTCTTAGCAGCCCTCCCTCTCCTTGTGCTGTCCGCTCTCCCGAGTGAGGACTCCCGCCCCTTCCTCGCGGGCCACTCAAATCTCACGTTGGATCCCTCAGAGTAACTTCCTTCTGCAGTTTCATTCCGTTTTTGGTACTGCCTTTAGGTCACTAGAGGCTCGCAGGCTTTGTGCTAGGTTTACATTGCATGAAAAATTGAGGACAGATATTTCGATACCTCTACTGCAGAAACGCTCAACAATCGCCCACTGAATGAAATCCGCTCATCTAGTAGCCCAACAATACGAATCCGCTCAGCTGGCAGTAGCCGGAGCATAAACGCTCACCTCCAATTCTCTAAGCTTCGATGGTGAGTGTTTATGCTCCGGACACTACCAGCTGAGTAGATTCGTATTTTTGGGCTACTAGATGAGCGGATTTGATTTGGTGGGCGATTGTTGAACGTTTTAGCTGTGGAGGTATGGATTTGGCCGAAATCATAAAAATAGGCTCCTCCGCCAATTAAAAAAATCACCGATTGCTATAGATTTGTAAAAATATTCTCAAGTTATTCCCGGTGAAAAATTGCCGGTTTTAACGTAAAGGAAATAGGGTTATGACGTCACCGACTCCCGACGGAGTGGGTCACCGCGTTCAGCTAATCCTTGGCCTCGTATAGTGGATCGATGTCAAATGCGGAATAACGGATCAATAGCATTCTGTCTCGAAGCTCTTCGATAGGCACTGGAGCATAAGAAAATCAACTACGATAATTGGTCGCAAAAGAATATAAGGTGAGATTGTAAGCATTGGCTCATACAGCGCTGGTTTAAGAAGACGCTAAACTTCCGGTTCGACCGGTCTTTTTTGGTGATGGATTACTCACTTAATACAAATGTCAACGTCTTGAAATTCACAGGATTAATTAAGCATACCGAAGGAAACATTTTCCTGAGCAAGTTTAAAAATTGCCCCCATGTTTTTTTCTCTTTTCTAATCATTTGACATTTGAGAGGCAAGCAAATGTTAACTAAGGCTACTCTGAGAAATTCTAGATAAAACCGTAAATTTTAAAGGAGCAATACATCACCAAAATAAACAAAATACTACCGGTCGAGAGGTAGGGATACATCCTCTTAAGAGGTTGACATGAACATTGCTTCAGGGATCCCCTGAATCCCTCCTCGCTTATTGCTCTTACGTTCATCGGCCATAAACGATGCATCACCCTTGGGTGACACCCCTCCACTTTTTTATTCCCGATCTTATCCTCGTGAGGACGACGCGATGAAAGCACCTCTGGGAACTTTTTCTTCCCACGCGCCGTGGCTTGACACTCGCCCGTCGCCTTTCATTTTTCTCGGCTGCCGGTCACGGGCCGCCCGGCGACCTAATCGTGCCATTAGGACGCGTTCCATGCGAGGATGCCAAGGGATTAGTTTCCGAAGCGGACGACTACTTCGGGCCGTTAAGTATCTTTAAGCCTTCTCTTGAGTGACTCTTATATGAGCTCGGTGGAACTGGATGGGAAAAAACTGTGGTGCAAGCATATGTCCTTGCGGTATTTGGACGATGTGTCTACTTCTGATCTCTGGGTTTCAGACGCATTTTATCGCTTTCCGTCATTGCTTTAGACCTGTTTCCCCTCGCACCTTGGTCAACCGTTTAAAGCCTTATTTTTCATCCTCTTTGTCCACTAGCTCAGGGATATACCACATTGTACATGGTATTAACCCTCTTCAATCAATTTGTCAACCGATTGAACGTTGAATCAGTTAATCATTATCTTAAGTGCTATCAATTATTATTATATTATTCCTTCATCATTATAAGTTTATCATTTTTGGGAATTTATATTATTATAATAAAAGAATTATATTATTCCTTCATCATTATAAGTTTATCATTTTTGGGAACAAAATTTAAAATTTGGCCAGGTCTCCAATTTCTAATATTAGCCTTTTCATCGCGTTGAATTATTGAATGTATTTACGAAAATAAAATAATGTATACCTACATTTGCATGATACCCTGAGAGCCAAAAATTGAGGATATGGAAACAATTTTAGGACATGAAAGAAAAGACATCTACGAATCTACTATTTAGAACTAGCTTATTTGTCGGCAATGATTAGTGAAAAAGAATAACCAATTAACTGAAGTATTTCAAGAAAGGCCATTTTTGTATCGCAGTTACATCGTTTGTGTGGTCTTTCTCGATGCAATTATTTTTTAACAGATTCTATGGCTATTTCTTCCTGCATATCTAAGTAAATATGGTATTTAACAAAATTTAAAGTAAAAAAATGTGATTGACGAGGAAGACATCAACTTAGAAGGAGAGCGAAGTGTGAAAGTATACAGTTATTGCAAGAAAAGTCCATTTTCATTCAGGATGAATGTGCGCACGAGTTTCATTAGCGACGGCAGCATCGCTTTTTTTGAGTGCGGGCAAAAACATAGCCCGTCCACGGGGATAATCAGGTTTCTACATTTTTTTTAGCCTCCTTAACATTTCCTCGTCCGTCCGTGCCGAGATGCTTAATAGTTGGTTTTTGTGGCGATATGCTTAGCAGATCTCTCCATTCTTTTTTCTGAATCATAATACGTTTTAAACTCCACTTAGGTAAGACGCGATGAGTCAAACCCTTCACTCGTATTTGCATCCATAATTTCTTCCCGTTTCTCGGTAGGTTCCCTATTTTCCCTGAAAATTACGTACGATTAGCATATTTTTTTCGATGAGTTGAGATGTGAAGATGGAAGAAAAAAACTCGCTCGGTGACTCGTGAAGACGCCAGCTCCGTAATAATAAGTTCGCGGTCGTTGGCACTTGTATCCTTCCGCATGATTAATTATCTCCCACACTTTAGCCCCTTTTTACTCCTGATTTTCATTCTCCTTTTAGACTCCCACTCGCCCTCAAGCCTTCTCTTGTTTTATTCCTTTCGTTTCCGAAACAGTCCACTCCCCATGAACAACAAAAGAGTGTCCATTTTCGGAGCGAATTAGAGAAATGGTTTTTAGGGACCGTGTCAGTTTGTGCTGCTCCGAAAGGGAACGCCTCTCAAAACTCCCCAGAGTTCCGTGCGGGGCGGAGCGCAAGTGGGCCTTCACTTGTCACCATTGTCATCATCATCATCAACATCCCACTTTAATTTCTGTTGCATCCCGCTAGGGCGGCGGGACAATCAATTAGCCGCTTCACTCCTTCGGCCTAATGGACATGTCACCGCCACAGACATATACCCACTCCCGCCCGATTGTCTTTTATTTAAAATATTTCCGTCGCCAGCCCAAGTCCGCTCCACGACTGCCCTCCTGTCGAACACGCACGAGGTGGGTTCGCCTGGGTTTATAGCCCTGTTTCAGCCTAATTTACCTGTAGAAGTAAGTCTGCTGTAGTAGTATTTCAAAAACGATATCTCGATACTATTATAAATATCATCAAAATACCAATACGCTTCGTGATGGAACATGTGGTAAAAAATAAAAATGGCGGTGGCGAAAAGAGTAATATCTCATCTCATCTACTTTGTGAGAAAATTAAATTTGAATGTTAGCTAACCATTTCGTAACATAAGTAATGATTTGAAGATACTCTTCGTCAATTTTTTTAGTTTTCTTGCCTTGTTTGAAAAATAAAAGCTAGGCAAAAATAAAACGCTTAGAATTTGCAAATCGATGGATTCATTTCTCATTTTAAGCGGAAATTGAAATTTTTATGTGATCATTTTCTTTGTGTGGACAATAGATTACCAGAATTAAATCATATAACAAAGCCTGGTCACTGTCAGTCTTTGGAGATCTTACTGTAATATCACTCAGGATAAAAGTGTAAATATTGGAGTCATTTCACCATAAAAAATGATGAAGAATACGACTAATGTATGCCATTCTTTTCCTTTTACAGGTGAGTGGAAACACATCTTCACGGATTCCGTTCTTGTGAAAATTAGAAATCTTAGTGGTGAGTTTTGACTTTTTTTGGGTATGTGCTAGAGGAATGGTTTGCCAACTAATTTTAAGTGACTGAGATACGAGCGCACGGCTTTCAGTTCACGTCACTCAATCGCAAGTGCAGTGTTTTTATTATTGTTTTAATGGATGCTAGCTAAACATGTATACTAAAATGTGGTAGGATAATTACGTATTTTTGCACTTTTTTCCGGTAGTTTTTGCTTGGGACATACCATAATTGGTCCAGTACCTGGATATGCTCCATGGCGATTTTTACGAGTAACTCAGCCAAAAATTCTATCATTGTAATAACATACGAGGTGCGTTTTTTTTAAGTAAGTACCGTTTTGAATTAAAAAATGGTTAAATTCTTGTTACAATTTTATTTTCATATAAAAGCCCTCACTTAAAACTACTTTTCTACATAATTTCTGCTAATATTAAGGTACTTATCTTATCGATCAACAAGAATACGTTTTTCCGTCGTCCGTAGCCGCCTGAGTTGACAGCCACTGAAAAACTGTTGTCTTAACGCTTTCGTCGTCATAATGGCGCTGACCTCCTAGGCGTTTCATCAGATGAAAAAACGTAGTAAAAGTAGTGTTCAGTGTGGGATTTTATGTAAAACAATTGTTACAAAAATTATTACGGTTTTTTATATTTCAAAACGGTACTTAAAAAACGCGCTTCGTATGTATATGCTTCGTGTTCGTGGTTTAATTACCCGTTAAAAGCACCGTGAAACATCCTCTAGTGTTGGACCAATTATGCAGCATGCATAAACTATCGTATCTATAATGTTCAAGGAAAATAAGGGGATTAAGCTACCTTAATTAGTCCTAATTTCCTCTTCTCCTCCCTATTGACCCACATTCTCCCTGAAACCAGTGCCCTTGTCAGTAAACTCTACTTCTCCTGGATTTCTCTAAACTGTTTTTCAACTTGAGATAAATTTTACTATTTAATTATTCTGCCGATTAAGGTAGATTTCAATGGAGTGCTTAAGAATAATTCCGGGAGCCTCCCCTTCCATCATGCACTCCCCTCCTCAATTCACAATAAGACCTACTCCTTTTCATTCTATCTAAAAATTCTATTATATTCCTTCCTCTCCCTCGTTTACCTAACATTCTACCCTCTAACACCGTTATCAACATCCCCTCCTTGCTCAGTACTCGCTTCATCCATACCATGTCTCCTCCGTATCTCATCTAAAAGCTGCCTCTTTTCACTCACTATGTTCAGTACTTCGTTGTTCCTCCTCCTTTCCGTCCATTTTACTTTTTCCATTTTTTTCCACGCCCAAATCTCGAACGCCTCCAGCTCTTCTCTTATCTGCCTTGAAGTCTAAAAAAATGACAGCCTGCCGTTGCATTTGAATCGAATACTACTTGAAATATGTTGCATATAAATTCCTTATTTTGCTGTTTTATTCGTGAATTCGTGTCCATGACCGATATTCATATGTTTTCTCGAAGACATCGTCGTTCCTCCTCCTCTCCGTCCACTTCACTTTCTCCATTATTCTCTACACCCACATCTCGAACGCCTCCATTCTTCTCTCGTCCTCCCTCCCTTAGTGTCTATGTTTTTCTCAGCAAAATGTAATCAGTTTGTAAATAATAGTAATCTGTCTCAGCTACAAAATTTTAATGTTGTGAATAATTTTAAGTTTCTTGGAGTATATATTGAACAAAGGGGGGAGGAGGGGAGGAGGAAGTATGCAACGTGATAAAAGCTCTAAAAAACCACAAAGCTCCTGGAGAGGATGGTATACCAGCAGAATTCCTCAAGGCCGGGGAAAATGCTCTCTCAAGAAAGCTGCATGCACTAATAGTGAAAATATGGAACGAGGAAAAAATACCAAAAGAATGGAACCTCTCTATAATAGTCCCGCTGCATAAAAAAGGAGACAGGTTAGTATGCAGCAATTATCGGGGAATATCTTTAATAAACACGGCTTACAAAGTACTGTCCAAAATACTGTATAACAGAATACAGGAATACTCGGAAGAAATTATAGGAGAGCACCAGACAGGGTTTAGAAAACAAATGTCTACGATTGATCAAATTTTTATCATTAAACAAATCTTATCAAAGTATTGGGAGTTCAATAGAGATGCGCACCTCCTCTTTATTGATTTTAAGAAGGCGTACGACAGTATCAACAGAAACCAAATGTGGAAATATCTCAGGAGAATGGGAATCCCAAACAAACTAGTCAAACTGGCTCAGATATGTACAGAAAACTCAAGTTGCAAAGTACAGATAAATAATGAATTTTCAGAAGGTTTTGATGTAGTCACGGGGGTACGACAAGGAGATGCACTCTCACCATTGCTTTTTAACCTGTCATTAGAAAATGCACTTAAAGCCGTAAAGGAGCAACAACCGGGGATTGAAGTCGGCAAAAAGATAAATCTGCTAGCTTTTGCAGATGACGTGACCTTATTGGCGAAGGATGCAAATGGGTTAAAAACTCTTGCAGAGTCTCTAATAAAAGAAACCAAAAAAGTAGGATTAGAAATTAGCGAAGAAAAAACAAAATACTTAATTGTTGGTCGACACGCAGAAAATATAGAAGCAGAGGCTTTAAAAGTCCAAAATTATACCTTTGAAAGGACAACAAACTTTAAATACTTAGGAGTAACCATAGAACAGGAAAATAAAGAGGAGGTAGAGATAAATGCAAGGTTACTTCTCGGGAACAACTGTTATTGGGCTCTTAAATCATTGCTAAAATGTAAACTTCTGTCAAGAAAAACTAAATCAAAACTGTACAAGACAATAATACAACCAGTAATACTCTACGGATCCGAAACCTGGACTTTAACAAAAAACCAGGAGAGGAAATTGATAGTTTTTGAAAATAAGATCCTCAGAACAATATATGGTCCTATAAATGAAGATGAAGTATGGAGGATCAGAACCAACAAAGAGCTCAGAGAATTATATACAGATCCGGATATAATAGCGCAAATAAAAAGCAGGAGATTAAGATGGGCCGGGCATGTAAAGAGGAGAAAAGATGAGTCCATGCTAAGAATGGTATCTGAAAATCAACCCCGAGGAAAACGTCCGCTTGGGCGACCCCGACTTAGATGGCAGGACCAAGTGAAAAGGGACTTAGGGAAGATGAGAGCAGATGCAGAATGGATGGCGGATAGAGATAGATGGCGACATGTTGTTGGTGAGGCCAAAAACCTCCTGAGGTTTGAGTGGCCACATAGGTAAGGTAAGGTATATTGAACAAAATATAAAGTGGGATGTTCATGTGTCATATTTATGTAAAAAATTGAACTCAGTATTTTATATATTGTCTGTTTTAAAACATACTGTAAGCCTTGACGTACTGAAAACATTGCACTATGGTCTTTTCTATTCTAGAATTTCATACGGGATTATATTGTGGGGAACTCCCTCCTCATTAAATACTGTATTTTTAATACAAAAGAAGCTATTAAGAATGATTTGTCGTAAACCTTTTCGTGCTCACTGTCGGCCTCTTTTTCAGTCACAAAAAATTTTAAGTCTGCCTTCATTATTTATTTATTATTCCGTACTGTATGTAAGAAAGCATGAAGCTGATTTTATCTCAAATAAGAACTTCCATAACTATGAGACAAAAAGGTGTAATGATATGCATGTGCTGTCATCTACTCTTGCCATGTATTCTAAAGGACCTCGTCATATGTGTGTAAAATTGTACAACCACCTACCACAATTTATAAAAAAAGAAAAAACAATGGCTGTATTCAAGAATTTAGTCTATAAATATCTATTAGGTTACTGTTTTTATAATGTAAATGACTACTTAAAACATCAGCAATGATTGTGTATGTCTTGCTAGTATTGATATGTTTTTTTTGACGTGCCTTATATACTTGAGCTTAGACTACAATGTATCCTTTGGGCAAAATAAAGTTATTATTATTATTATTATGTTTCCGCACCGCAAAGCTTATACTATAGAACAGACTCTTCACTAGCCCTTTCTTTAAAATTTCCTGCATGGCTGTCCTTCCATGCAGTGGCGCAACTAGTAATATGCTTTGGGGGGGATGGGATGGTCAGGGGTGGGGACGGGAGGAGGGTTAAACGGCAAATTTTTTAAAAATTACATGCCTGGAAATACATTTTTACTTAATACTGGCACTAAATATTTAACAATAAGCGGATTCAGTTATTATGTGTCATAACTAGACTATATCTTTAAAACTTTTTTTATTTATCTGAGGCTTTGGGGGGGATCTACCCCCCCCAATACCCCCCATTATTATTACAAATTATATAGTTACGCCACTGCTTCTATAAGTTTTTTCTAGTTCATTAAAGCCTCCTTTACTTACACAATTCTCTCTCTGATATCGCTACTCCTTTATCCGTTTTCCTCCAATGTGCAGTTGACAGCCACAGACACTCCAATGTGGCTTTAAATAAGTGCGTGAAAAAATAAGGATCCCAAAGTGTTGTGGTCCGAAGGAAAACGATGAGTTTTAATCAAATCAATCTTTTAAGAGCGTAATGGTGTTTGATGGGATGAAATATAACCCTTCTTCCCACGCGTTTCCCGACCGGTTGCCCGCGGTCTCAATCAACCAGCAACAGTTCTGCGGAGAGTTTCTCCGATTCGTTTAAGGAAGGGTGAAATGCTGAAGTGAAATACTAATTAGAGATTCAAGCGGTTTGCTTTCACCTCACAGCGGACTGCTTGCCCCTCTGACCGTGAGAATGTTTTTCTTGGCCGATGCGTCCTTCCCAATTCGACCACTCCTGACCTCTTTGATCGACAGTTGACCAATATAGAGTTGTGTGAGGTTTTTCTCGGGTACACCACCGGCCGAGTTGGTTGGATACGGTCGACTTTCCTACGTATGAAAATTCGGCAGAGAAAGGAATCATCTTTCTTGATCGGTGTTCGAACCCGGATCTCCCTTATTTCGCGCCAGGTGTTCTACTAATTGTCGAATCAAATAAAAAATTGAATGTTCTTCACATTTTATACCTTAAATCATTTTGTGGACCATAACTATGAATCTCAGCCGTTTAAGCCGCCGTTGGGGTTAAATAAAATCTGTGGAATTTTCAGTTTTATTTAAATAAAACTGAAAAATTTCCACAAAGTCGCGTCTAAAGGAATTCATTTCATTCTATCGCTTGAACTACCCTGGAATTTTCTTTCCTTGCTCGGTTTTATTGTCTTTGGAACACTCCAAAGAGGAGGAAGATGCTTTTACTGCAAAAATGATAGAGCATATGGCGAAAACCTGGGAGATACCGGTATGAATCCCGGTCAAGGCAATTGATTCGATTTCAGCGCAATTTTTGAATTTTGATGTGGTTTATTTTTGCGTGGCGAAATGTTTATTTAGCACGTATCGTCCACTCGCTTTCGTGATCACAGGGTTCTCTGATTGGATTCAAGTCGAACCGGGACCCTCCGGAATATTCTTATAGCCACCCCAAGCAACATAAATTCCTCCTCGACCTCCTAAAAAAAACCAAAGAAAATCGTGATCTCAAATAGCTGGGAAATTTACTTTAATGGCATGTATTTAAATGCGTTGTGCTCTCTTCAGGCCATTTCTGGTTCAGGTGAACTTTGAAAGTTTACTTCTTTATTCAACTTTCCCATTGAGCACCCAAGTAATCATTTTAACACATTTCAATGTTTAGATGTCAGTTTTTTTACTAAAAATTTAATCTTATTTGAGCATGTAGTATACATGTTTATTGAGGGTTAAGGCTTACTTTTCCTTGGTAATGTCCTCTTTTAAAGGCCTGTGAAAAGGGTTTTGTTTCTTGGATTGGGTCATTGTTTTTTTAAGTGCACTGTGACCAACGTGAGATGGTTTATATTTGCGTGGCGAGATGTTTATTTAGAACGTTTACCCCACGTGCTTTCGTGAAAAAAGGCTGCTCTGATGGGAACCAAGTCGAACCGGGACCCTCGGGAAAATTCTTATAGCCACCCCAGACGGTATACATTCCTCCTCCAACTCCTCAATTGCGACTGGAAGTCAACAACACCTGTTATCCACAACGCTTCAATGGACCGTACGTTCGGCACCCTAATTTCCAGGGCTTGACTCCTTGCATTGTGGATGGTTTTAGTGTTATTTTACCCTTCTTACTTTCTCATTGCGCCTAACTTTTCTGGTTTTTTCCACCACATTTCTCCGGCCTTCTCCTCGTTTCTATGCCGACTTCTCTTCCAGGCGCGCCTCTCTCTCTCTGCTCGTGAGACCTCCGCCTTTCTCATTTGAGCGTGGGCCTCTAAAGCTGTCTCCTCCCTCCCCTCCCCGTCTGCTTTCCCCCTCTTCTCTTCCTTCCTCACCCCCACTCCACGACGGACTGTGAACCCTCCGGTCCACGGGGCCACCATTTAAGAAGGCGACGCCGAACACACTGTTGCGGACAACGAGCTATATAAACATAAAACTCGACCACGACACTCTCGTTTGGAGAGAAAGAAAAAAATAAGAAGACGACGGGAGTATTTTTGGCCGTCCTCCAAAAATCCCTTTCTCTTTAATTTTGAACTAGCGCATCGTTCTCGAGTGTAAATGGCCAGCTCTTTCTGTCGACGGTGAGGATTAATAGGGATAATTCAGATATGTAATGATTAATATTATTATTAGTAATATTAAATTGTTACAAGTCGACCATGTTGTCGGGTGGCAAGAAAAAGCACAAAAATATTGATATGAAAGATAGTAAACATAATAAAAATACATTGTTGTATGTTCCGCAGAAGTTTTAATAACCGACCCAGGTTTCGACAGTACACTTTTAATACTTAAATACACGATAATGTCATTTAAGAAGGCGACGCCGTACGATAATGTCATTATCGCGTATGCAAGTATTATAAGTGTACTGTCGAAACCTGGGTCGGTTATTAAGACTTCTGTTGAACATACAACAGTGTATCTATTTTATGTTTCCTGTAACCAAGTTCCACCAAATATCGCCATCCAGCCTTCGTAAGTAAGTGTAAGATGCGTTTCGACTAACAGAGCCATCATCGGGTACAAGATGATGACTCTGGTTCAAGATCTCGTGTAAAAGATGATGATAGCCGGATGGAATGTCGAGCTTCCACTATATCACGCCTGAATCGGTTAAACTTAAGCACAAAAATATTTGTAAAGCCCAAAATACAAAATTCTGAATACAAAAAGGCCCTCACAATACAATTTTTTCAGTCTCGTCATAAAGGGGTTTATCGGGGATGACTGCAATATTTCATCGGGTAAACCATTCCAATCTTCTACCCACCGATGCAGGAAGGAAAAAGTTTAGCGTATTTGAGAGCTGCCTCGGAGGCTCTACCTTAAAATTGTGATCCTTAAGTAGGGCATTTCAATCTGTTTGATAGTTCCCTCCACGCAGGATCACCATCGTAAGCTTTATGGAAAACCTTAAGTCGTGCTACTCTCCAAAATGTCTGTATGGATCTCCAATGGTTTATTTTTATTTAGGAAATACATTATGTCGTGACATGGAAATTTTAGATCATATAAAAACTGAAATAAAATCGTGATCTCCGGTAATTGGGAAATTTACTGGAGCGACATGGATTTGTATGCGTTGTGCTATCTTCAAGCCGGTTTTTTTTCAGGTGAACTTTCAATGTTTCTTTCTCTATTCAACTTTCCCATAAAGCTCTTAAGTAATCATTTTAACTCGTACAAATCTCTAGATTTCAGTTGTTTACCATAATTTAAACTTACTTTGAGCATGTGGCAATCTATACATGTTTGTTGAGGGTGAAGGCATAGTTTTCCATGTCCGCGTTTAAGGGTCTGTGGAAAGGGCTTAGTTTATTGGAATAGGAAATCGTTTTTTAAAAGTGCATAGTGACCCATTTTGTGTATGTCGAGTCTGTCTACCACATTATTATTAAGAGTATTTTAAGAGAAATCGTATGAAAACTTCTTTGTCTGGCTTTAACATCAAGAGTCAGCAATCTGAAGATTTGGCTCGATTTCAATTCTTTCCATTCAATTCTCCAATCAGTTAATATTTTATCACTTTTCGAGGCTTATTACTGGCTTGAAAATGATGCAATCACCATAAAATTTTCAGGGTACATTGAGTATACCCTTATCAGTATCCGCCTGTATATTTTATTTGAAAATTTTACCTCAATGCTTTATCAGAGGAAGAAATTTTATACCATCGACACATTCTTTACCGCTAAAGATGACGGCGTAAGTTAAACGAAAAACACGTCACGGAAAAAGGCAAAATACTACTGGTCAAGGGGGAGAGAACAAATTACGGTTAGCATGCATTGATATGAAATGAGCTCTTGACGAACTAACACCCAACTGATCTTTCCTCCAGGGGATCCATGTCCTTGGAATGCAATTCTTTCGTTAACCGTAACGTAGCCTCTTGAGAATTGCGCAATAAAATCGCGAGTGGGGACGCACGCTCGTATAATCACAAGCTTCGCCGCGCGATTACACGCACAATCAACTGAGATGAATGATCATGGGGAATTTGAGGCGGATATGCTTTGCAAAGGAGAGGAGCGAATTCCAAGGGAGCAACGCCGGTGGCAATCGTTAACTGGTGGCCGGTACGTTTTCTTGATTATGTGCATATTTGTGATAACTTAGCACATTTTTTATTTTTTAATATGCCTGGATATAAACGAAAAAGTTATGCTGCGTCGAGTGATAATTAAGGAAAGTAGATGTAGTTTTAAATTGTAGTCTCATGAAGCGTGATTTAAATTAAATTATTTATGAATAATGAACTTGCAAATCTAATAAACATATAACACTTAGGGTATAATTACAAAGGTTCCCAAAATAATTCAGACCTACTAGTGCATTTATGGAAAATAAGGTTTATTTAGTCATCTTTGCTGACGTCATGGACCAAAATGTTTTAAAGAAGACAAATTGTAAAACAATACTTTCTTAGATAAAAATTCTCTGACTTTAGCATCTGTCATTTTTATTAAATTTTATTATTACTTCCACATCTGTTGCAGCCATTTTTCCATTCTTAGGGATGATTTAGTTCGGATCACTGTTCTTTTGATTCTATCAATCTCCCGAATTATTGTAGCCACCGAATTGAGACACAGTAATTCGTGATAAGCGTGGTGAAGGGAAAATTGGAAGGATAAATCACCATGCTTACGTACTTTAGGGAAGTATAGAAAGGCACAAGGAAGACGAATATGGAAGAACTAACAGAATTGGCCTGGGAAGGGGAGAAATGGAGGGCTTTTGTGTGCCAATCTTAAGATTACAGTACCAAGGATGAAAAAATGAAATATTATTGAACGTATATTTCCTTGAGTACGTTTTGCACATTGCTACTTGCTAATTATTGTCAATAACGATTTAATAGAAAAATAAAGCAAATGGAGATGCCAATAATATGATGATACAGACTTACAGTTAACAGTTCACGCTGGAGAATCTACCATCTGTTTATTGATACTAGAATCGAGTAAGCGTTTTTAATCTCTACATTGAAGTTAGGCCGTGTTTAAGTCACTATGTCGGTGTAATATACGATGTCTTAAATAATAATGGTGGTTATTTCTTTAAGTTAGATCTTTATGTGAAAGACACCAATTTTTTTATTGGTCTTCGTGATGCTGCTTGTGAGTTTATTATCCTGCGCGGTAATTTTTCTGAATTCAATTTCTTCATGGCAATTGGTTAGAAATGAATTGAGTGCTGATATATGTTTTTGCTCTTGTTTCCTTCTTTCACCGTACACTTCATTCATCCCTCCACTCCACAACCGTTGCAGCAATTTTTCCAATTTGAAGGAATGATTTATTTCGAGTCCCGTTTATCCTCCTGTGCAATCAATCTCCCCAATTACCACGTGCCCTCGAACTTGCTGAGGCCAATTCACTCTGTTTCCTGTGATTTAAACCTTCCTTTTTCCACACATCCCTTGTTCCTCCGCCTTTTCTTCTATGAGCATCTCGTGAGTGATGAACTTAGTCATTTTGAATACTTTTCGCGGAAATCCGCTTTCCTTTGGCATCGCCCGAATAGATAATTACGTAATCCGTGTGGAATTAAATTCCTCTGTAGCACTTTGTGAAGGCCTTCCGTCTTTTTTTTCGGGAAATTCCGATCGCGCACAACTTAATCGGCCACATGGTAAGAGACGATGATCTGGCACAAGGGCGTACCTAGGATCAAAAATAGGGGGAGGGGGCATGCCATTGTGAATCAAGATGTAAATTTTAGCACGGATAAGGTGAACGAAACCATCATTGTATGGAAATTATAATAGTCTTTATTAGTTTAAAAATTATTTGCATGAAAAAATTACTTTTTATTTTAGTTGCATGTCTTACTTACATTTACATCTTACTTCGTAGGTTTAAGGAAAATTTGTTCAAAACTTTCGTTTCAATCCAGTCCTGATTTTCCTTAAATAATTTTGCGAGTGTTTCTTTTAAGGGGGGGGGGCGGCGGCTGCCCTCTCCTACTCCCCGCTGGGTACGCCCATTATGTGGCAATCATTTTATGAAACTTACGCTTGCGCATCTCTCAAGATTAGAGTATGTTGAGCATCTAACTTTAGCTGAAATTTGAATATTTTATATTGGCACTTCCACAGGAATAAAATAAATATAGTTGATGTAAATGTTGGCGAGCGTGATAAAATTTCAAGATGATGCCGTTAGTTTCAAACTCGTTACACGTCACAAAGTAAGGTAAGTTATTTGACAGAAGATAACGTCGAAAATTGAAACCATGGTCATGCTTTAATAAAGATAAACCTCCGTTGAAAACAAAATACAACCAGTGAAGTGAGAGTAATGAGGTAAGGTTTCTCCTATTATATGTATCAAATACCTCAGTCATGAAAATTTAACCCAAGATAAAATATTGAGGTTAGTTTTTTCAAAGAAGATGACGTTAACCGTCGAAAACATGGTCATGCTTTAAAAAAAAACTCTATGAAAAACAAAGTTAATTTCGCCATTCAAAATGTTCATCTAATTCCAAAAAGTATCGCCGGAAGCCACTGATTTTATTGAGGTACGGTTTAATTTTTTTAGAACAGTAAAATGTACACTAGGTTCTATTCTTTGTAGCCCGAATAACCTACCTCTTATACCCTCTATATATCCTTTGAAAACATGTACCTAATACGTGACCCGTATAACCTACAAGAAAGATCGTGGCCTAACTTTTCAACATGCAATACGTGACGAAAATAGACAATTTGGGCGGGAGTAATGTTTCCTCTTAAGGAGATGGACCCTGATGTCCGAAATGGATCTCGTCCGTGCCTCCATGGGTGGCGTCGTCCTTGCTTGCGCTCTGCCCCCGGGGGAGCCGGCGCCAGATGGTCGACACCACGGCGCTCTCGCCCGCCCCTCTGCAGTGGAGGCGTCGCCCGCCTTACTCTCTGCCCGGGAGGCGGATGAGGGGAAGGCAGATCGTCGCTGGTCCTATCGTGCAGCGGGCGTTGAAGTCTCCATGGGGATTCAAGTCTCCGAGGAACCCAGTGTCTACAGGGCTCATACCGCGGTCAGGGAAATAAAAATATGAACTGGAATTCATGGAAATGTCAGAGAAAAACTGCGGAGTGGACGACATAAATATTTAATTGTAGTTGAAAGCATGGAGATTGGCTGCGCCATAGCGAACATCTTGATGGGCATTTTGTTGCCATCCTGGCTGGGCGGCACGGAGTAGCGCTTTCTTGGCGCTGATTTACTTTGATCCTACTACTACTGTTTGAATTTATTTCTACTACTTCACTTTATTTCATGGCATAACTTGCTATATTTTTGCATAAAATCCCGACATTCGTCTCTTTAACCATTTATTTAAGTCATGGGAAATAAAAGAATTGACTTGAAATCAGGGAAATGTCAGGGGAATTAGCAGTCAAAAGTTGGTCTAATCTGAAGATCGTTTCACGAAATTCAACAGGCTACTACTAGAAGCAAATAATATGCAATTTTCATAAATATTTCAAAATGTAATCTTATAACTTTACTTCATCGTTTTTTGACTTTCCGAAATTAGATTTCCGAACCATAGTTTAGTGATATTCCGTTTGATAAACAAAATGTTTTGCACGAAATAATGGCAGTACTTGCCTAAAGATTGGGAAAACATCGATACCTGGTGTATTTTATGTGCTATTCTATTTTATTTTATGCCTATTTAAGCTGAGATGCGATGACCTGCTCGACACGAGTTTGTGGCGTAGTTAACTTACCTGCGAAAGGATTAAGAATTGTCAGATTTCATCCTGCATTGCTAGTATGCTATAGTAAGCGATGGCTCGGAATGCGAAAAATATCCTGGTATATTTATTTATTTCCATGCCACCCAAAACAGCTCTATATGGCCTTTTACATCGGGGTAATGAACATGCTAACAGTCTCATGCACTGTACGTTTCAGTAACACATGTTTCCATTTCGGATATCAGGGTCCATCTTCTTAAGAGGAATCATTACTTCCGCCCAATTTGTCTGTTTTCGTCATGCATTACGTTTCGAACTTCACTTTTTGCCTCTTGTTTGGCAGGCGAGGACTTTACCACGCCGCCAACGAGGCCGGCATTTATTTTCGTAATTCTATCTCGACCGAATGTAAATAGAAAATTGTGAACGTACCCTTCGTAAGTTTTTATTGGCGTAAGGTGGCAATCATTTTCCAACTTTCCTTTCCGCTCGTGTCAAAGCATAGATTGAAGCCGTAGAAGCATTGAAAGAAGGCCTGTCGAGTCGACAGGGCTAAGTGGACGTCGCGTCGCTCCAAGAACTTAACTTTTTGCCTTTCTTCCGATGAAAGGGTTTCCCCTTACCTGCCTCTCTGCCTTTACACTCTAGGGAACTCTATTACACTTAGTCTCTTGCCCTTCGCCTCGCTTATTAGGTCCCACAGGAGATAAGCCAAAGCACTCGGGGCCCTTAATAGCAACTCGTTAAAGGGTGTCTTGAAAACCCTTCAAGGGTCGGATTGCGTTTTGGAAGGCCTTTTATGAAAAGGGTGGGTAATTGCTTTCCAAGCGTAAAAGGCACCTTATTGGTCCGACGAGAGGGCTTTAAAACTGAGTGGCGCCCTTCCACAGGTGAATCGGGCGGGTCATTAGTTGCCCTCAAGCGACGGGTCTTAGTACTAATGCATATACTATAAGATTACGCGATCATTGAACGCTCGGGTGCATTAAGGGTGGATAACGCTGCATTCGTTTGGCAGCTAAATGAGGGTAGGCAACTCGTTGCTTCGCTTATCGCAGCAAGGAATAATAAAAAAAGCGATAATAGAAGTGGGCTGGTACATTCAAGTGGTTTTGTGTGAATACTGATGACAATTTGTCCATCAGTGTTTTTTTTTATTTTTTTATATTACAGATGACGTATTTATCTCGTTCGACCGGTCGCATTTTTTCGTGGCGTAGTACTCGTTTTAAAATTACGCTGAAGTCTTGAAAATTGTGTACGGAGAGTGTACGGACAGGGCCTGATTCAGATGAAAAGAGTCCCTATGCTATTCCACTGATGAGACCTTTCCCCTCCCATTTTTAAGTTTGTAAATTACATGAGAGATAATTAAAGACATCATTACTACGATATATATCAATACGTTAAATAACACATCCTCCGATTGTTACTAACCTCTATAATAAATACATTATAGTGATCACTGTTTTAAGAATAGTGTAATTTGAATGTAGGCATCTCTTGATTTTGAGACCATAGGCTAAAGCCTAGGTGGCCTGTAGGAAAATCCGGCGCTGTGTGCTTAATCAATATTTGTCTGTAACCAAATTATTAAAAATATGACGAGGTATAAGAAATAACCGTAATTCGGTATTTTAGAAATAACGAAAAAATTTGAAAGGACCAGCACTTTATGCCTTGAAAATCTCAAGTTTATAACTTCAGTTTAGGGCAAGTTATGCGTCACGAAAGAAGACCGGCCAAGCGGAAGTGATGAGCCATCTTAATACAGCAACTTGTTATAATTTTTACTTGAGTCCCATTTGTGAGACGCGCCGTCATCATTGTAGCTCCTCAAACTCCTTGTGCAATTTTACAAGCAAAGCACGTCGGATAACCCTTGTTCCACGAAAAAAGATCACAGTTTAGTTTCAGGAATTCAACCCGAATGAATACGTTCCCTGAGGGATTATTTTTAAAGCATATCATATATTGAGGTCAACGAGAAGAAAAGAATTTCATGGAAATGGTAGGCGCCTTTTCCGGAGAAGAGGTGAAAAAATGAAGAATACGTCTGAATGCGTTTTGTATTTTGCGGCCCCTCGGGCTACTAATGAACATATGAAAGCAAGGCCGTCGCTCATATTCCTTCCTCATCGTCCAAGTGGCGCTTTTATCACGCTGTAATATTCAATTCTCGGATCGCTAGATGATTCAATAACTCCTCACGTGCTAACTCTTTCTATCTCCGGCAATTCTCTCGCGTCGAGACGATCAGATAAAGACGCCGTTAATTTTTTTCCTCTCTGAAATCTGGATCCTCCGGAAAGGAAAAATTCCCAGCCCGGTGTTCTATCCCTCAATCTGAACTCATTTTTCCTTTTTGTTCTTAAAATTCTTATTCAACGCGGATATCAGTGCAAGATAGCACTATAGAATCAAACGGCATATCCGTTTGTTGCACGTACGTTGTAAGTTTCGATGTTTAACTGCGCCACCAATTTGCGGTTCCCGTGGATATTACATCGAGGAGGCCCCAGTACCTACCGTTGAACCTGAGATGAGAAGAAGATAATGAATCCAGCTTGTAATAGCGATGTTTCGCTCGAATATAATCATCGCATTACCAAAACGTGATACTCCTTATGGGTAAGTATCATCATTGGCACATGTAGTTTTTTTGGGAACTGTTTTATTGGTTTTGTTATCGGGCGATTTTAACCTGAGTGTTTTCTTTATTGGACATCGGGTAAAGGAACGTTTAAGTTTCCTTCACGAATCTTGGCCCCGTAATCTTTTGGTCATGGTATATAAGCGAGCGTATGCTTTTATTTTGGCAGCCAGCGCACTGCCTTGTCACAAATGTACTTCATCTATCGGCATGGACAGTAACCTATTTTTTTATTTATGGCAAGTGGAAGTTTCTGCGTCTTTTGATTTTAATCCCACGGAGGGCCTTATTCAATTGACACCTGGTCATTGACGCAATCGGATCCGTTTGGTAGACGTCGCAATACTCGGAGGATCTCAAAGCCATTTTAGGGTCTTTCCTCATCATTAAATTTTTTTGCAAATTTCCATGCAAAATGCTTTGCTTTCCTTCTCGCGTTACCTCGGGGAAACTGGTGTCATGCGAATCTGCCAAATGTCGTCGTCCGTTTAGCGATTCCCTCGTTAATTTCCCAATTGCGTGCTCACGGCATCGCGAGTCCATTTACACTCGCACGTGTTTGCTCTTCTCTCTCCCTCATGCCCATAATTGTCGAGAGAGAATCCTATACTGAGGAGACTCCTTTCAGCGCGGAGCCGTGGGAGAGTGTTTAAGGCTGTCAATAGGACGCGTTTAAAGAGAAAAACTCACTGGAGAAGGATTTCAACAAATGTAATCAATGGAAGGCTCGTGAGGATAATTTTTAGAAGTTCATAATCACCTAAAAAAACTTAGTCTTTTTACGGCGCGCCGTTTCATAAAGGGTAGCAGTAACTCGTTAGAAAACGAAGGGACCGAAAAGTAATTTAAGCGATTGATTTCACAAGTGAGCCATCTTATCTACGTTCTGCTTTTATTCCTGATTTTTAATGTGTCCTGAATATATTTAAATGGTCACAAATAGATATTATTTAGGGGAATAAATATATTGTTATTAATTGATAGATGCAAAAGTATCATCTATTATTAAGGAGAAACGTGTGTGGCAAAGCCACATGTGGTTATGAATCTATCATCATCCATTTTGTATATACTGTATTCTATTATTTTACATTCTTATTTCATTGACCGGTGATAATTTAAACTTTCTCAAAACAGTCTGTGGGGAATGAATATGTTTAAGAGTACATTCGTTGGTAACCGAAGTTTTCAAAGTACTCGACAGTAAATGAAGGGTTACTTTTTTTCGTATTAAAATTTGGTTTCGTTTTTCCTGATCAGTCTCATTACCTTCTCCGTGGCTTTTTTATAGTACATATTAATTTTATTTTTCACCCTGAGCTGTCTTCTTCCAAGAATTTACGGACTGAGTAAACGAATGACTTCTACACCGTACACTCAAGCAAACTCATTTCAAATTTATCATGGATTTCCATAAATTTCCTTTTATATTAACCAGTTTTCGCAACTACTCTTTGTCTATGAACGCCGACTTTGACCTGAGGGTACTCTAATATCACGCTCAGTGCTCCCTACGGTTAATTTATCGCCGGTTTTATCTGTAAACCGCCCTGTTAGCGGAGCGGCGGCTTTCTTTCTTGGGATCATTCGTGTGTGGGGGAGGATTCGGGCAGGAGCAAGGTCCGCTCTTGTCTTCCCACTTAACCGCGCCCGTCATCTCATTCCAGGGCCGCATCGCACGGGCCGTATATTTTGATGGCCCTCGGGCGCACGCCCATGCGCTATTCGCTTGTTTTGAGGGATTGTGGGAAGGGCTGACGGACGGATTTATATCATCCACGAGTTCTCTCGTTTGGCCGCCCCGCGACGATGCGGGCATTCAAGTCTCCTTCCCTTTTTACGAGCATCCGCTTGGTGCCCCTCATACGTGGGGGCGTAATATACCCGTGCGTATCTCTCCAGTAGGGGCTTTCTCTAACTCGATAGCAAGTCTTATCGACGTTGCTACGTCGTTAGCTTATCGAAAATCTTAACTAACGACAATTGGTTTTCTCTACGCTTGCTTAACGATATTTTCTCGGTAGCACTAACGAAAATTGTCGATACCTTATCCGGGTGCTTGAGAGCACGTCTTAAGCTTATCGACGCCCGCTATAATGTTTTTCGGTATCGGTTTTAAGGTTTTAATTCTGCTACAACAAAGCGATAAAGGTATATTCACTTGAAAAATTGTAGGAACACTTTTGCGAAGGAGATGGAAAGCTTTAAAACGTTTTGCTGTAATCAATTAGTATAAATAGTGGCAACAGAGACATTAGTTTTTGCGGGGGAGTAAACGTGCTGTTTGAAGTAGATTTAAGAAAGTTATTAACCTTGTAAAAATTGGTGTGAAAATAATATTTACACATCCCAATTTTGGTGCTTAGATTATTTTTAGTCGGTAGTTTCTTTCGGCTCGATTGATGGGACTTCACTTTTTGGGTAGGGAGCTAATCACTCTTGAGGATAGAGCAAATATAATCAAGCATCTAGTGCAGAGAGAACGGCTTAGGAATACTCAGAATCCTAATTTTCGAAGGACTTTTAATTCGGAACAACCGTTTGAATAACCCCCGATATGGCCCTAACACTGACAGATCTTCGATACCTTTTTTGGCTGGCTAAAGCCACCGTTCGCGAAAAAAATAACGGTTTCCCTCTTTTACTCAGAACTCATTAGTCGTCACTTTTAACTTTTGCAATGCTGTTAAACTAAGTCCCAACGAATAATATGCCTGTGTTTTGATGGGTACATGCATACACTTATTTTAATATCATTTGCAGTTGCTGATTGCAGTGATTTTCTATGCCTAATTGTGGCTACCAACGATTAACCTATGCTACGTTTTGCTTTTGTGTGAGTTTAATCAGTAATTCGATGCCTCAACATGGTGAGTGACTATGAAAATATTATATTACTTCCTTAAATGCGCATTTTTTTCTATGTTTACTTTATTGTGTTTATCTTCGCTTTGCGTAGAATATAATTATAAGTAACAACAACATTAACACTTCCGTAATCTTTACTCAAGAAATTGACACTAAAAAACGTTAAGTTTGTGACACGAGTTCACAATCACAACACTCGCGATGATTCCTTCCATGACATCCGCGTAATCTCGGTATTTTTTATCAACGAATTGATTTCAAACATCCCAAAATATGATGAAAGCGTCAATAAGTTTTTCTAATTGAATAACTACCACTGTGGAAGTTGTGGACTTATAGCGGAAATAAGGCAAACGATGTAAACAAGCCGTGGCTGAAGATGCACTCCGAAATTTACATCGTTATAATACTAATAAAAATAATTTTGTCACTACTATAACCACGAGAGTAAAATTATTATAGGCGTAGGTGAACGAGTAAGTAGCAGACAAAGTCCTCTTCAAGATAATTATACTTGAAAATTACGATACATAATGCACCAAAAGTTGCCGATATTCTTCCATCGACGACTGTTGAATCCTTGAATATACACGCTTACTTACACTAATTTCCCCCTTATTTTATTTTGTTATTCATGGAAATATATTACGACACATTATAAAAACAGTAAATGAATCTACTACTAAAATGATACTCATCAGTTTTCTCCATCATTTATTATTCTTTTCCAAATCGACCGGTGCGTTCTTTAGCAGCTTCTTGTTTATTTATGGTGACTATTTATCGTTTATTAGTTACCGTAGTTAGGCACTGCTTCTTAATGCTAACGAACGAATAAATCTAGGCATGTGATTGGTTGAAAATTCTAGCCTCACTCGCAGGCGCCGACGGTGTATTGTTTGCTATCGACGAGCCGTGGTCTTGTTTTGCAACGACGAGCTGTCGTTAAGGTGAGATACAGAAACACACTTTCGATAAGAGGGTGTCGTTGCAAGAGAGGACTTTCGTTAACAACCCGTTAACAACAAAACGTTAACGAGTTAGAGAAAGCCCCTACAGGGCGAATACGTCGAAAAGATGGTGTGGCGTCCAAAATTGAAACTTAGTTTGGCGGAAAAAGCTTCGGGGGAGGCAGCCGACGCGCATGGTTGTTGGCACCGTCGAGGAATTCCTTAGTCCTTAAGAAAGTTGTGACGGAGGAACGACTGGTAGCCAGCCACGATAACTTGCTGCTTCTTAAGGCCTGGTTACACGGTACATTAACACGTACAAGTTAATGCACGTTTGCGTGAATGATTTTGGTGGACCGGAACGGAGCATGTACGAATGCATCAACCAAATTAGAACAGGTTCTATTTTATGTCATTCGCACAATTTGGGTGGTTACACGGTGCATTTTGGCGTTCATTCACGCGTTCATACATTTAGATATTAACCCGTACATGTACCGTGTAAGCAGGCCTTTTATCGAATTTGGTGCTCTCTTCCGTAAAAGTCCTCCGTATGTAATTACCTCGGATGCGTTGCAACGAGTAAAACAAGGATGAGTGATTTGTATTTAGGCGGAGGGACCAAAACTCACTGGGGAAACAAAATAGCATATTGACCCTGAAAACATTACTGTTTAATGCTCTCTCTCTCTTTTAATGCGGGTAAAATTCTAGTTTTCTAAGAAATACTTGAAGACACTAATATTTTGAAACAATTTGATCAGCGCTGCATAAGGCCCCTATTAGCCGAGGCAGCCAGACGCGCAACCGGTGGCGCGTCTGGTTGCTCGGGTTTATTCCGCCCAGGACACCGGTGGCGCCACCAATATCGGTTTTAAATTTTACCCTGCGCACAGCAGTAGTTGCAATAATAATGACATTTTACATTAATCTTGGCAATTTTTAAAACTTAATTCTACTTTCATAAACAGTCTCCAAATAAACATCAGGAGTGTAAATTCATTAACATTGTTCAATTAAAATAATCTCATTCATTAGCACAATAAAATATTCTAGTAATCACTGAAATTTTTAAATAAAATATTTGTTTCATTACACGTGAGAATGAAATTCCTGAATCTTTCAAACTTTACATTTAACAACGGTTTCGTTAGAATGTCGGCTACTTGATTTTCTGGGACACAAAACTGTAAATGAAATAATCCTTCCGAATACTCCCAACTTATAAATCTGTACCTCACCTCAATGTGTTTTGTTCTCCTACTCATCTGATCATATTGTATCATTTTTATTGTACTCTGATTGTCTATATTTAAATTTACAAATACTGGTTTGCCTGTCAACTCCCCAATTAAAGCCTTAGCATTTTTTTTCTTGACAGCACTCAGATGCTGCAATAAATTCTGCTTCATTTGAGGATAGTGCCACAACGCTTAGTTTGTATGAGCACCACAGGATTGGCACACCACCGAACAAAATTACATATCCTGATGTACTTTTTCTTTCAGACAGATCTCCTGCAAAGTCTGAGTCACTATGCATATGCTTGCAGCTTTATTTGCTCTTCCATTTCTGTTGTGCGGAAATGCATTCCCAACCCTTGTGTTCCTTGTAGATATCTCATTGTCCTCTTCAAATTCTCTTTAACTTCTTTGACAGGTTTTCCATGAATCTGCTCTCAAAATTAACCGAAAATGCAAGGTCTGGTCTAGTTTTACATAATGTATCGTATCATCTATAAATGATACGAAATGCCTTTTACTATCGCGAGTCTCTGTCTCAAATGGATCGCAAACATCAGTGTGAATTATTTGCAAAATTCTATTTGCTCTCATTCTTTCAGTTTTAAATGGGAATCTGGTTCGTTTAGCATTCACGCAAACAGAACTAAACTTACTGCCATTTGTCCTTGCAATTTCTTAAAGTACACTACGGCATAGTGATAAAAATTTTTTAAGGTTAAAATTTAAATGACCCATTTTTCTGAGCCATTCCATATCTAAATTAACTCCTTGAGTTAACATGGCTTCGGTTTCGTTTAAGTCAACTACAAACTATCCATTTGAACCTTTCTTCCCTTCTATTACTTACAATATTTTGTTTTGGTATTTGTATTTCAACTACTAATATTTTAATGCTATCCTTTGTAAATAATACATTTCCATTATTTTCTGTGATTTCAGAAACTGACATTAAATTTTTAGATAATTCAGGTACACATACCCCTCTTTTAGTTTACGTTTATTCATTTCTAGACTTCCTACTCCATTGACTAACATACTCGCATATTTCTTAGCAACCTTGAACTTATCATTACATGGACGCAAATTTTCCACTATTTCTGTGGAATTAACCATATGGTTTGTCGCTCCGCTATCCATTACAAATTCAAATGTATTTTTGCTACTAAGATAAGACGCAGATTAAGCTAAAAATGCTACTTAACTTCCTCTTGGCTTTCTGTTCCTATATATTATACCCTTTTTCATTTGACGAATCCTTATTTCTAAAAAAGAACAATGTTTTTATCATGATTCGTTTTCTTTCACATTTTACAACATTTTCCTCGTAAAAAGCAGTCATTTTCTGAACGATTAGTTCGTTTACATATTGAACACCCCCGTTTTGGACATCTAGCTTTGATATTACCTTTTTGGATACATGGAAAACACACTATATCATTTTTATAATTCATTTTACCGTGTCGATAATCTGCCTGTAGCGTCGTGGTCAGGGCAGGATGATGCGCGCGCATGCAATATTCAGTCACCGGTTGCGCGTCTGGTTGCCTCGGCTAATAGGCTACATATACTCCAATGCCCCGGGACGATTCTGAGCAACCCAAAGTGGAAGGCGCGGTTGCGTGGCTCAGGCGACTGGTTTCGGTGGAAAGTCTGGTGGCGCGTCTGGTTGCCTCGGCTAATAGGACTCATTTGATTCTATGCCCCGCGACTGACCATTTCCACCGGACGCGCCACCGGTTGCGCGTCTGGTTGCCTCGGCTAATAGGGGCCTAAGATTTTCTCCCATCAGATACCATGATGTGATTCTCCCTGTGGTACCTAATGGTTGCCTTATAGGTCACATATTGAGACATAACGGCCTGATGAAGACAATCGTCGAGGGACAAGTGGATGGCAAGAACGGAAAAGGAAGACCTCGAACAAAATATATGGAACATATAAAGAAGGGTGTGAAAGAAAAGAAATACGTCGGTGTGGAAAGATTGATTGATAAGAAATTTGAGTGGAGAGCTGCGTCAAACCAATTTAAGGATTGTTGACCAGTGATGATGATTAAATAAAATGTCGAAAAGCCTGGATACCCAAGAAAAAAGGTTTCCATGGTAACAGCAGAGTGCATCCAAATAATGTTTTCGTTCCAGTAACATTAAGGTAAAAACAGTAACAGCGACACAATGTTTATGGACAAAAAATGATTAAAATTGCCTCGCCTACCATCTCCTGAAATATTGTAGATTCTTCCTGGAACACCTGTCGAGAAGAATCCAAGTTCGAAGATGATTCCAGTGGCATTCTGCAGAGTCAGCTTCTTCGCTCTGCCGAGAATCTAAAACATTCCCCTGCTATCCGCGATTTCCGGAGGACGGGTGTCTGTCGAAATTTCCAACCATGGAATTTTTTCTGTTCATTCTCCCATCAATCTTCCTATTTGAAAAGTCTTTCCAAGGTCCCGAAACGGAGAGCTCAGGCCTTGCCTTCATCCTTCACAGAAATTCAAAAGTAAAGTCTAGCGGAGGAGGAGAAGAATACGTTTGTTTGTGTTAGTAGCGGGCGCTTGCTTTGTTAGTCGACGTCTCTCGGTTTACGATCCCGCGACGCAAAAAACTTTTCCCCGTTCGAGCGATGTTTGTCGCGAATTACCCAAGTTGCTTCGTACTAGGAGCCGCAGACTTAGCGCCGAAAATATTTACGGATTTTTTTCACGAGTATTGATCGCCTCTGAAATAAAATATGCTACCATATCACAGCTGTCGCGAAAGAAGCAATCTGGTAGTAATGATGCCTGAGACGAGGTTGTCTTTCATGTACTTCATTTATTATTGGTGTGAGCCCCTCAAAAGTACTTTGAAAATAATAATGGAGATCTAAAAATATGTCGTGGTTTTTCGAGATCGAGATGAAAATAATAATTGAGAACTTTTTTTGTCGGTAATATTTAAGTGGTAAAATGCTCTTTCATAATCTAGTTTTATATCTAGCAGTTTCATCTCATAGCTTTTTTGTATTTTATTTGACGTGTGAGATTCGGCTTATATTATGTTGGAAACCTATGTACTGGAGTTTAATAGATATGGTAGCAACGTTTTTTAGGAAATGTTTTATCATTTTTTATTATTTACGGAAAACCAGTCAAAGAATCGTTATGAATTTCTTTGCTCATTTTTTAGCTGCGAATAAAATATGATTGCTCATCTGCTGGAACAGATGCTTAACGAATTAGATTGGAAGCCGCTAGAGCCTAAAGGCTGTGCGCTAAGCTTAGATTTCTTGAGCAATGGAGAATAGATATCTTTAAGAGCGGTACGGAGAATATCACATTTGAATCCCACTATATTTCTAGGTCTGACAGAAATGATAAATTTAGAGATATTTTGCCGAAGGGAGAAGTATAGTAATTCTTTTTTCCCCGGACATTGAAGGACTTTAATAAATTCTTGGCGGAACTTCGTTAAAGCATATCCTTTTTACTTGTTAATGTTACATTCCGCGTCTTTCTTTTATATACTCGGCTTTGGGGTAGTTTTTACATGTAGATGTAGGTCCAGGGTTTCTTGCCTAAAATGAGTTTCTAAGTTGACGAGGTTGAGGCTGAGGCTAATTTTAGGCTGTGCGGAGATCGTTATTCAATTGTTGCATTCAAATCCTTGTATCAATCTCGCATATTTATATACATCGAAAATGACCAAAAAAAATTTTGATATTAATGTTTATTCAATAAATATGTAAAAAATGATGAGAAGACTATAACAATATCGTGCTAGTAGACAAAGACACATATGTTTAAGGTACAGCGGCACTTAATTGAAATGATAGCAGCAATTTCACGTAGACCGGGGATAAGAATTTTGCTCTGTTCCTTCGGACGTCAGTTTGGTTGTCGATCGTTGCTTTGTGTTTAAAATCCTTTATTGCGACTCCGATCCCGTTACACACGAGCATGTGAAGCGGTCTGTGTCTGTTTTTGGAAAAGGGCGTTGGATGTTCCATTTTTCAACATACCGATCATCGGAATCCCTTCATGTTATTTCGGCGACGATTTGTTCTGCTTTGGATAGGTGCCTTGATGAAACGGCCCCATTATCCCTCGGGGCGAAAGCAATACAACTGAAGCATTTATTCGCTGAGACCGATGGGCAGAAAGCCATTATCGCGCCGAGAACTCGTTCGCTGGCCAGCGGCGAAAGGGATGATTTCCGGTAAGCCACTAGCTGGCCTAAATCACTTCTGAGACTGACCTTCCACTAGTGTGGGTATAAATCGGTGTAAGTTTACTTCTCCATCGGCGGAATTGCTCTTACAGATTATTCTTGTGATGTTTTCCCTCACTATTGTCGCTACATTTTACGAGGGGTACAAATGAGTTGCTTTCCCAAGGATAAACTGAGTCAATGAGCTAGAGGAAAGCTATCGGATGGTAGGAAAGGATGCAAGGCGTGGACCAATTTCTGTTTCTATCACTCATTATGAGATCTTTACTGGTTAATTAGGCGGTTTCATTGCATTCTCTAGCCCTAAGGCGAGGAAATTCGCTTCGCTCGTTGAAGTCACCAGGGATTACTTGACCCTGGCGGATTATCGATTTCGAAAACGTGATTGCTTTCGATATGTGAAGCTACATATGCTCCTCACTCGCTAAGTGATTCAACCTGAAGGTCGGTTTGGTTATGTGAGGGTGGAGCTCACCCCAAATTAAGCCACTGGCGTGTTAATGTCACGCATTCAGGTTATGGGGGCTAGTGGCCTTTCTTGGACCATCTCACACTTTGAGGATTTGGTTTGGTGGTGTCCAAGGGCTTATCACCAGATTTGTGCCATAAAATAGTGCTAATATCAGTTTGTTTCCGAATTGTTGATTTTTCTCATATATTGACTTAAATATTTATAATTATTTTTGTTCTGAAGGGGTATAGGCCCAGAAAAATTAATAAATTGTTCAAATTCAAATAAAATCACGTCCGCAATAGACATGTGCGAAAAGTTTGCCAAGTTGCACACAATATAAAACTCACCTTATGTGACAAAATTAAGGAATGTGTCATTTTTCAGTTCCATGCGGGCGTATTCATGTGCGGCTAATTTTTCTATCGATTTATCCGCAAGATTGAAGTGCGTAGCACACAATTTCCTCGAGCTATCGTCCCATGAAATCGCAAGTTTTCGCAACGTCCTCGCATTAAAATTCAGGAAAGTGACGGAAGGTGTCCGACCCACGGGGAAAATGCGACGGGCAGATATCTCTTCGCTTATTCGCGGAAATGTGTAAGGTCTTCGCCCTCTTGACGTGCTTTCGCGGGGACATATGACGGCGGGCCGTCGGTGGCGCCGGCGCTATTTGCCATCCATCCGCCGGGCAGCGACTGCAATGGCGCCATGGCTGCAGCTTGTACATCTAGGTATAGAGGTCAGTGTGCCTGGGAAATAGTGCCCCTTTCTTTTCTGTTCGTCAATTTGCTGTAAGAGATTTCGCTAAAAGTGTGCAAATGTACGGTAAAAAAATCGTCGTAAAATCTGTCTGAGTGGGATGACAGGCAATTGGTGCTAATTAGAATCTTTCATTCCCTTTCCAAAATTTTCTTTCGTGTCCTTTCCATGTCCAAGTGCTTTGTATAAGGGAGATTTTTTTGGCAATAACCGTTAAGCATTGGTCGCAACAATTTAACTTGGCGTAATTATGGAGTTAAAAACTCAAAAAAGAACATCTGTTGGTTCACAGCAACATGAAATGGCACAACTTCTTGCGCATTATTTGAGAAAAGATCAAGCTTATTTTGGCATTATCCAATAGTGAGAAAGATAATATTGTCTATCGAGAAACATGCTAATTATCGAAAGCCCACTAATATTGAATTCAGGATTGACTAGTGATTTGTGTTCTGATAGAAGTTATTTGTCATTATTTGGTCTGGGCCATAATATATAGTAATTTCATCGCTACACTTTAGCCTAAATGATATTTTATATTTTTTTTGTAAGCAACCCGCTGTAGTATTTTGAAGCTCGTAATGGCGGTATTTTATGTTAAGAGTAATACACTAAACTAAGTTTAGAATAATGAATTAGTAATGTATGTAATAGTAGAGGGATTGGTGTAAGTCCTTAATCATAGGAGATGGAATAAAAACTTCGTTTTTCCACACACCATTTGGAAAAAGCAACGTTTATATTCGTTCAAATCCTACAATAACGGATAAGTGATAATTGGTTGGGTTTAAATTCCTATGGCAGCAAAGGCCGAAGAAAGATGATTGCTCAAATTTTTGGATTCATTATTTTCCAACAGAACTTAAAAAAGGGTTAGTCTTCATCGCTCGCGTAGTTATCTCTTCACTCTCGTAATGGCAGTGAGATAATTTCTCAGTTCACATGCATTCAGCAACCCAAGACTTAATGAAATCTTTTTGCACGCGTTGAAAAAAATCGACGAATTCGTGTTGCGATCGCTCCGAGGAAAGGAGGCCAATTCATTAGCGATGAAACAATGGACAAAATCTCATTCGGAAAATAGGGAGTGGGCAGCCATTATTAAGTGTAGGTAAATGGATTTTTTTATAATAGACGGGAGAGGAAATGAGAGCGTAGAAAATTCCAAACTGATGTCCCAAACGGGCGTAGTCGCATCTCACATGTTAGACCCTTAGGGGATTGCTGGGAAAAAATTCCTTTCCCATCCCAACCCGATCCCTGATCAACTTCCCCTCTCTACCCTTTTAATTATATATGTTTCGCCTTGGGGGTGCGAGCTTGGGCCAAGTCGACCGCGTTATCTATGAGCAGGGTGGGATACGTTGTATTCAGATTATATATCGGCGTTATCTGCGCAAACAATCTCTATCTTCTCATCTCTGCTTCTCCCATATTATACGCGCGTGGTTTTCCTTCTCACCGCTACCTGTTTCCGATCCACGGCCTGTAATTACCCGGCTGCCCACCGTGGAAATCCAGGAATTTCGTTAATCGCTTCCATTAGAAACGGATGAAATATTAGAGCGTGCCCGATGGTGGTAAAGGGGCCAATCCGAAACCGGAGGTCCGAATTCCGCCCGTCACGGCCGGAGTTATTTTTCGTTGAGCACACTCTTGAGTAAAATTCACGGAAGCATACGTGACGGGTACTTTTGAAAATTGTCCTACTTGAAAGTATTCAATGGAAAAGAATAGCATTGTACTCAACCAATATATATTATTTATATATTTCATCTCCAAAAAACGGCATTAACGCGTTTAAATTTGCTTTTCTCAATAAATAAATAAGAGTTGAAAGATAATGCAATAAATTTAATAAAACAAACTGAAAACAAAATATTTGAACACAAGAAGGGGGATCATGGGTAATGTGAGTACTACTATGTCTACTCAATAATCTTCTGTACTGATATGATTGCTTCTAGGACTATAGTGTAATCTGCTGTTAGTGGCATGAAAGTAATTCATACTTTCTGGACGCACTCATAATTTCTCGTGTATCACATTCTTCACCATATTTGTCAGTTTCTCATCCTTTATATAGGCGCTTAACGTACACTTTTCGAACTCTCCAGCTGTTGCATTGTCGATGATGAAGATTGCAATAGAACATGTTAGTTTAACCCATTAATCCCCAGCGTTGCGTTAACGCAAAATTATTGAATCCAAATTCTCAGAACAAGTTTCTACGAAAGAATAATTTTTTCTACGATTTACCGACTTTTTTTTAAAAAGTATCTCTAGTTCTAATTTTGTCATTTTCACCAACTTTTTCATTTATGTAATTGTATTTTTACGACTGATGGCGTTTGGCATAAAAATCGATGCGCACCTACGAGGCACCCTAGGAAAAATGACATACCTACCCCTGCATGTCCGTTCAAAGGCAGAATGGGGAATTTCCTCCAAAGGAATATTGATAGCTCCCGGCGAAGATGTCGAGTGTACAAATCAAGATAATAAATAAAAGAGGTAACTTAAGTTTAAAAAATCACTTCTTTTGTATTTATTTACCGGAGTTTTCCCGGAGTTGCGTACACGCAGCGTTATGAAAATCATATAATATGCTTAAAATATTTTTTTTCCAAAAATTCATCTTAATTAGGCCAAAATAAATCGGAAAAAGCCTTGGTTACAGTCTGAGAAATAATGGGTTAACTTGCTAAACTTTTTGAGACTATGGAAAATTTTATGTATAGTAATTTCAAATTACTGTTAATTTCGGTTTATACAAAAAAATAGAGATCCAATAACGAAGAGAGAGCTTACCGGGGTATCACGATGCCTAAAAAACCTATGGAGATTTTTTCACATTCGCTTCTTCAATCAAAAAACCTTCACTCAAAGCTCTCTATAAATCCTAGCTTCTTAAGGGCTCTACCACCATTATTTTGTGACATGTTCGCGTAGATAGGTTTGAGCCTATCGTGACTTCCAGCTATTTGACTTCATCGGACGCCTTCATGTTAAATCTATCCTTTCAATAGCTCTCAATGGTCAAGCGGCCTCCTGCAGACAGACGGCAAAGAGCTCAGAATTCCACACGACCGGAGAGAAGACCTTAAGCGCCCACGCACAAGTTGGCTTGAATGTGTGTGCCGTGCAAGACTCCGATCCAGAATTAGACTCTCGGGTTGTGGCTAATCGTTGGAAACACCTGTGAGCTTCATCGCCATTTTGTACTTATTATTGGCTCGAAATATTGGTAATTTCTGTCTTCCTTGCTAATCTGCCAATCAAGGGTGCATTCGACCACATTTATCTCCAAAAATACTCCTAAGCCGTCTCAGCGGGCGTGTATTACGACACTAGCTGTTTACCTATATCAAGACCTAGACATTTATGCATTTAAACAGGGATAGTCATAGAATAAACTATTTTTTCACTTTGCCCCATACACCGCCATCCTCAAAACAGTAGCGAATTTAATTCCTTTGATTTCAAGCATCGGTTTATTCTCGTCACTTCTCATTTTGCCATTTGCCACTTTAATTAAATTTATTTTCTCTATCTGTTCACTATCCAGTTAATGTTTCTTATTTAAAGGACTTTTTAAGCATATTCCCCTCTTCTTAAACTCATTATTTAACCTCCATTTTCATTTATCACAATTGTATAACATACACAAAAAATAGAAGAAGAACAGGGTCGACCATCTTTTCATACACGAATATTCGATGAATATCACGAGGTTATCATGAAAACGGGTAATAACTAATGACAAAGAGCCATTGTACTAATGATTGATGATTATAACTACTAACGAATGAACTAATATATTGCAGCTTTAATGGCATATATTTTCTGAAAAAAGGAACACTTTCCAACATCCACCAAGTACGGTATTTCCGGTGGCAAGCAGCCAGCCTCGGACTGGGACGCACGGTCGAAAAATGGATTTTATTTTCGGCGTCAGTGGCGGTCGCAGATGATCTCTATAGATTCACAGTCTATTATCTAGAGCTTTAATTAAGTTGCGCCGTAAATATGTGGATGTAACTTGGTGGTATTAAAAATATTCTAGATAATCGAAAACATTTGGCGAAAATCAGGGTCCGCCATTTAGTTTCTTATCTGCAACAAATAAAACAATTTAGTCATGGTTGTCAATGATTATTAATGAATACAAACTGTTTAATAGCAGTGCGGATTTTTTGCTGAATTGCTATGCTACAAAGGTGTATGCGGTGGAACTCAGGAAAAGATTTTCCACCTGCGATTTTTGCGAAATCTGTTTAAACTTGAGATCATGTATTTTGTTGGAAAAATTTGCCAATGAAAAATAGCATGCACCGACAAAAGCGCTCATATATTGGCTATAATCGTGCAAACTTTCAACTTTCCTACTAATAAAACAATTTTTATGAAACAGTGAGGTTTTGTCTTGCTCTTTTAGATTTCAGACTTCTGTGTGCCGGGTTGAATTTACCAGGTTTGTCAATAATTATGTTCAGTGGCTTCGTGCTACTCAGAACACTTCGGTCATTGGTTTATTCATTGGGCCACCAAGGTAATGCCTCTGACAATATTCCACCCTGTATTTTGGTATGCCTGCTGCTTTAGTGCAAATCATATCATCTTAGTCTCCTCGGAATTCCACGGACGAAATATTTCGAGTACTCGCTTCCTATATAGTATGTTTGTCCTAGAGGGCTTTTTGGCATAATTTAGCGGTAGCCTCCACCGATCCAAGGGCTGACTTAAATTGCTCCCGTCAACATTAAGGAGCTGTCTTGCATGGGGACATACCTACTTGTGTGCGGTGGAGTGGCTTGTAGGCGCGGTCATCCGAGGACGAAAATGAAAGGGCAAACAGTTGAAAGCGGCGAGCCGTAGCGGAGGATCTCTCACGGGAGTGTTTTTTGGAGAGTGGTCGAGAAGATAAGGACCTGTGTGCCAGTCTAGTCAGCTCTTGTGATCGTAAATAATGACCCATGGAAAGAGATAGAGGTCATCCTCACAAGCGAGCTTTTTATTTTAATGAGATTCGGACACTTAAAGCCGCCCAATTCCTTTCTCTTTCCCTCCGGAATTTCGTTAATGAACGGGATATTTAAGTAGATTTAAAGATTCGAGTAGACTCGGTGCTATTGCGCAATTGGGGGAAAGAGAAAGTGTTACTATGTATGAAATTACCACAATCTATGAAAGTAACACAATGTTTGGAAGCTCATCGTCGTCATCCGAAACTCCAAAGTATCCCGGCATAGTTTCCCGAAAGAAGCGTCGTATAAAATTCTGATGAAATTATGACGCTACTTATGAGTGAGATTCATAGTAGTTGTCTCGTGCTGTTTTGAATTGGATCTTTACAATACATAATTAGTATGATATCGAAATATACTTAGATGAGGCGTAAGGCTTTAGGTTGAACGAGTACTGCACGTGTTTTTGAAACGATTTTGAAAACAGTGGAAGGGTTGCTGGGGAGGAATGTTCGGTAAGCAGATAGGAGAAGGGAGGATATGAGATGTATAGATAGATTGAAAAAAGTATACCCTACTGTGAGTGGAAGGTGGGAGCCTAAGTTTAGAGGGTATACAGACCGGGTAACCTGCTAAATACTACATGTAAAACTATCTTAGCCGTTATGATACCTTTATAATAATCTGCATACATGAACTATTATTGTAGGTGGCTGGATGTCCGAAAACACGTATCTTTCACTGCTCATTCATAGTTGTTTCATGACGATGATTGGTTTCCGGGTATCAAGGGAATGACCTTGTTCCTTCAATTTTTTAGGACTGTACCGTTACAGTTTTCTACGAGAAAAAGATTCTTGGCTTTGACCTCGTACAATCCCTAATAATGTGGGTGAACGTGATTGTTTATGATTATGATTTGAGAATGTCCGCGTGGAATAATGTTGGTCCAACCTTTTTATTCCCCTCCATGATGACACGAAGAGTTTGGACGTGATGAGGTTCGTGACCGCCTTGGATACGCATTCCTCTCTTCTTTTGTGTTAGCTCGTGACGACGCGTCGTGAGTTGTTGACAGTGTCCTCCTCCTCTTATGGTCGCCTGGACAACGGTGCTACCATCGCAATGGGGTCGTCCACTTGGACCCGAAATCGCAATTCGATGGAAGAATTCGGCAGAGGGGACCTACATTTACACACACTGCGAGCGTCTAGGGTGTTTGGCAGGGGGTGATCAATCATCAGCACGCAACGTTCAAGAGGACCGTTGCATGCACACCATACGGTCATAAAATATTGCGCATAATAAAAAAAATACGTGCACTTTTATAAATAGACAAAATGTGCCTAGGGTTCGTAATTCATATTGAAATTAGATGCAAGATTAGAGCAATGGAAAGAAGAAAATCAGAATTAATGTAAAATATAAATTAAAATAAGATATGCGGAATTAAAAAAAGGGAATGTGATCGGGTTGGTGTGGCTGCTAGATTGTTGATTTCCCGCCGGCTAAGTCCGGGTTCTAATCCCGGCGGTGGCTGGGATTTTTCGGAGACTGTTCAATCCCTGCATGGGTGCTGATTGGAGGGCACTCAAAGCATGACATTCCGTCGGTCAGATGGGACGTAAAACCATGGCCTTCTTGGCGTCTTTTGTTAAGAGAATGCTAATGCCGACGGCGGATTTTTCTCCACTTTTCCATTTCCTATCCTTTGCTCGTGTTTCAACTTATGGTTGCCTCCAGTAAAAACAACCAAAAAACGAATCCGGGAGATGAAAGGGAAATCCATGAATTAGGAGGAAAAATATCTTCCACATACTTATTTACCTTTTCCTCTTAACTGATTCTGGTATTTTGGGACTAGCCACGGTGATAACTGTAGTGTGTGGACTCGCTCACAATGTTCAAATGTGCGAAATTATTCAGTGGAAAAAAATCATTCGCATAGACCAGGAATCGAATCCGGATCCCTCTATTACCGTCCGAGTGCTTTAGCCAGTTTAGTTAATGAGGCGTGAATCCCCTCTGTGATCTGTTTACTTCTCACACTCCATCGTAATCGAAGATAAATATTAAAGATTCATTGAACGAATTAGGCGGCTTTAATTAATCGCTTCGAAATTCAAACAGTCTTATATCTTCCAACCACCGTTAAAACTGGAAAATACTTTGAAAGTGAGTTTTTTTTGTGGATTAGCACTTGTGTTCGATGCACTGCGGTTGAATACAATCCTCCTATTTCTAATTTCGTGCCATCTCTGAAATCATTGCCTATTTGAACTCACTTTCATCTATGAAATTTATTACTTCCATCCTAATTTGATTGATTCTCAGTACTTATTTTGATGTTTGGCCAACGCCGTTTGTTGCATTTTCCGTCGGCGTAGATGATGAATGCGTCGATGATGTTGGTCCACGGGAGCGGGCCCGACTCATGAATCATTCAAACCTTTTGAATTCCACCGAAGGAAAAGCGAATAAATTCACGTGCAAATCACTTGGGAGGTGGCTTGGCATCCCAAAACTATGCTCACATCTTCTCAGGCACCACGCGGTGCCATTTAGGTCTTGTTCTATTCGAAAATTTGGGGGCTACAATCTGGGACTCTGTTTACGTGACTTCACTCGCGATTCATTGAACATATGGTTTCAAAATTCTTTTGTTTATTACTGATTTTAAATGAATACGTTATGCGTGTTTATGTTTCCGCGTTAAACCAACATTTTGGGGTTTATATATCTCGCGAGTGTGAGTACTCCATTACAAACATTGCCAGCAACGCACGGAGTGTAGGCCTAACCTCATGGCTGTATATTCTTAAGTTTGCTGGTAGATTGAATCGTTCGTACTTATATCCTCCTCCATTGCTTTATATATTAGTGTGGCAGGGTGGAACAAGTACGGAACAAGATTGAAAAAAAAAACTGCTTTTAAAAGGTCATTCATATTGTAGGTACACATGGGTTTCTACATGGTTACCCATATAATAAGTGCCTATATAAGACGGCCGAATTAATGCATCGCTACTTATGACCTGAGGACGCTAGCAGGATGGCTGGAGAAACTGTCGTCACCTATGGACAACACAACGCGACGGAACGCCCGAAAGCCGTGCTTCTTATGGTTATCAATAAGGTCTTCAATGCCGAGCTGAAAATATTCGGAAAATGTCTGTGATCTCTGGAAGCCTGGCATTTATCTAAGCATGACACGGAAAACAGTATACATTAGTAACAGTTATTATTATATACAATTGCCATTCTTAACTTTTTTATCAGATATTCACATATTTGTGTGATAATATCATAAAATCGACAATTGGGGTTTTTAAGCCATTCCAAATTCTGAGCACTATAGGTCTTAAACTCTATTCGATGGTAACTCTTCATTTACATTCTGTAGGTATTGTTAACCCATTGCCGCCTATGTGACTACATCCTATAGTGCTGGGAAATTTAGGCTCTTGATAAAAAACATAGCACTATTTTGTTTTAAAGTAATCACATGTATGCTGCCTAAGATATTGTCAACCTAATTCATCTATTAGTTTTTTTTGGTGTATCTTAAAAATGTCTCCTGTACCGGCACGGACGTAACATAATTAAAAGAAAGCTTTCGTGTGAAACAGTGGGAAAACATAAGACGCCGCATGCGCACAAAAACATTTACTCGCACAAAAATAATTTTTTTTATGAAAATCATGAAAATAATTGTGAATAGCTAGCTCACTAGATCTTGTAACTTTAGAATATCAATAGAGCATCTTAGCAAGTGGGCTACGGAAAGACCTGTAAGACCTTCGTTATGAAGAAAATTCAAAGCCAAATGCGTAGACACCCACAGATCCTTGCGCCATTAGTGACTAAAGTTGAGTGCGATTTAATGCGACTGAACCTCGTTCGAAGTAGGACTGCTACTGCTACCTAGAGGGACGTACTGTAGTAATATATACTCTATGGTCACCAGTCTCACGTATTTATATCGTGAACCAGAGGAGATTATCAAGGAAGAGATTGGAAAGGGAAATTAGGTGAATATATTTGGAAGATTTACTGGGACCACTGATTCCTTTTCAATTGATACTCGTAGTCTTGCCATTAATACAGCGATCACTCACTCACATACTGCCGTAGCCGTTGTCAATGAAACAATTATATCTCGTAAAACAGGGATGGAGATGTATTCATACGTGTCGTGGAAATGTGCGCATTCATTTCGCTCACTTGTTTTTCTTGATGCCCACCCGTTGCATATGCATGCGTCGCATCTGCCACGGCCTTCCTGTTTGAGATTAGAGTGAAGGATGAATACGCTTGATCGGTAGTGTAATATATTCATTACCAGTAATCTCACGCCGATCATTGACTAAGTAAGAAAATAATGGGGAAACGTATCGTAATTATTGCGCATATATATCGCATTGCTATGAGACTTCATAATGAGTATTCAAATCAGCACGATACTTGCCGCACGGCATTATTACCTGCATGTATTCAGCACTGCATATTCCGTCGATGGGTGGCTAAATAGTGCATGTAGATAGGGTCGTTCAATCAGACCCTTACATCCACATCTACATATTACCATGCAAGGCACGTTCGGAGGTGTTTGGCAGGGGGTAAACCATCAGCAACATGCACCAGATGATTCAAAATTCACTAACATGCACTACGCAAAATGTACGCTACATATGACACATAAGCTATGCGATTAATCTATATTCTACTTGAGAAGGCAATGTGCCTATTAAGGCAAAACATGCTGCGAGAAATAATTATAATTAATGAACATGCATTATGGAATACATAAATTAGTTAGATAAACCACCAGTCTACTAGCCTATTTCTTAGTAAGCAGGTAAAAATTCTGCCTTTGGAAGTAATGACAGTTATCCCACTCGAATAGTACATCCAGTGTCTCTTGCATTAGATAAACCGCGAGTGTTTATTTAATTTTGATGGCTAGCGAGAATTTTTCTTACTATCCCGAGTAAAAATATATTTTTACAAACCAGACCACATCTTTCTATTCTATGGACTTAATTTTTAATTTTTTCTTGAGTTTATGTTTTGTCAGTTCTTTCAACTTTTATTTTTCCCTCATGGAGCCTTCTGAACATTAAAGAGCATATTATTATTACCCTACCGAGGTTACTTTCCTTCGCATCGTTAACACTCTTTACTTCCCATTTATGTGTGAGTCAAATAAAACGGTGATTACAAGCACTACTTTTATACAGGGAGTCGTGCCCTTGACTTTAGCATGAAGTCAAAATCGGACACAAAATGCCTTGGGCCACATCTTTGTTTTTCCTCCAACAAATCGTGACTAATGGAAAGGCTTAACGTCTATTAGAGTAGCAATTACCATCTATTCTGATTATACTCCCTTGTATTCTAATCGTTGGAGAGAAAATGTTAGGTTGCGAGCATTATTGGTGCAAACAGCTGACAAATGAAAGACTACATTATTATTAGAAAGTATTCAGCATGACCTTACCTAGAGCTAGAGGAAATCACCAGCGTGGACGTTGAGATTTTTTAGTCAGCAGACGTTAAACTTGACGGTTTACGTCAGTCGCGGATAATCATCAAAGGCATTATCGATAACTACCGCTCTTTACTAATTAATACCGTCCACGGGGATTGGGATCGTTACCATTATTGATTAAGCGCTATTACATGTTTTAACCTTGACCCTTTCACACAATAAGGCATGATTTAACCATGTTAACCATTGTCATAATCAGTGGTAGTTAATTATACGTTGTAAGAATGGTGTTCATAATGATAATTGGGGTGTGTGAGAGAGAGAGCAGAATTTACTTTTCATCTGAAGCCTTTTCCAGCTGTAAAATTGTAGATTTGTTGATCTACATTCTAGTAGATAAATCCGAGCTATTAATCGTTAGACCACTATTTAACACTGGGATTTTTCGTCTAAATTCATCTGCCAGTAGTTGGCGCCTTTAGTAATGAAATTATTGACGTAAGCATTTCCTATATTCAATCATTAATCTTGATCATCATCAAAGCTGTGAAACGAGAAAATCTTTTTAATTAATTAATTTTCAATTTTTATCAATATTTGGTATAATTTAATTTATTAATATTCCACCAATATTAATACTGATTGGAAATATGTCGATCACCCTACCGTCTTGAGTTTCCGGAGTAGTAGTCGAGTACTCTGGCTGAGGTGTCATGTTTAAGAGACGGTCGTATCCCTTTACGCAACATATCTTTAGTCTGGCATGAAGTATTGAAGCAATCGAGTCTTCCAAGTAGCGAGATCTTTATAGTGGTGGGCTGTTTTTTCCTTCTCTTCCGTCGAAATGTCCAATACTCTTGAGCATTGTTTGCCCTCTCCTTTCACATTCGTCCGGCGGCCGCGCCTCCGTCGACTTCCGAGAAACAGAAGAAGAGCGCCTCATCTCGATCGCAGCGTCTGAGCACTCGAGATCTTCCTCGAAATCTCCTCTTGACCTTCCTCGCTCGCTCCATCGCTAACTATCCTCTCCCTCCATCTCTCTCTCTCTCAGAGAAGGAACACTCGAAGACAGAAGTCGGTTTGCTCAACATTTCCCCACTGTATAGCTTGGTCCATAGTGTAGCCTGAATAACGCGCGATAATTGACATTTCGCCTGTCCAATACAGGGTCCTTTTTTCACATGATTATGACGCGCCGTAGGCTCGTTAGAGCTGTACCGGTAAAGTCATCTTTACCCAAACCAGCCGGTGGATATTACAATAGGTTTTTTTGCGCATATTTTTATGTTGTGAGGGTAGTGTGTTGTTTGTGGTAGCAGAAACTTACGTTCTAAACAGAGGATGAGCAGAGACACAAAATACTTTTTTTGACTCATAATATTTTGGCTTAGAATAAGTTCACACGTTATTACTATGATGTTTTTTAATAATTTATTTATTTATGTATTCTTTAAAGTGGCATTATTATTTATTTTACAGGGTGCAACGGCGTCTAAGGCCATTTTGCACCACTTACTAACAGGAAAAAAGAAAAATCCAATATATAAAAGAGGATGTATGATTGTCTGTCCGCTATGCATTTCCATACGGCTCCACGGAAGCAAAGATAGTAATTTAAATCTAATGCTCTCAAAGCTCTGGCACACCTCTTGACGCGATAAAAGGGAAAACACTACTGGAGTGAGTACTTAGCGGGGAGGGGATGTTGAAAACAGTTTTAGAGGGTATAATGTTAGGTTAAGAATGTAAAACGAGGGAGAGGAAGGAAGAGAATAGAATTTTTAGATAGAATGAAAAGGAGTAGGTCTTATTGTGAATTGAAGAGGGAAGTGCATGGTGGAAGGGGAGGCTTCCGAAATTCTTCTTAAGCACTCCATGGAAACCTACCTTAAACGGTAGAATACTTTAATAATAATACTATTACATTGTTGTTTATATAGCGTCCTTGCTTAGGGGAAAACGAAAAGCTTAATGCCTGAAAATTTTCCCCGGAAGACGTTACTCAACGAATATTGGCGTAGATGCATAAATAAATTGCCAGTTATTCTGTTTCCCGCAGCGTTGGTATGGATAGTGAGGGGTATCGGTGCCAGAGGTATTGTGTAGGATATATAAATAGCCAATGGAAGTAAGAGTCCTCCCCATTGTTGCAATGATTTCCGTGTTGGACCCGATACTGGAATGCCCCATATTCGCGTGCGTCCTTGTCTGGTGCGGTTGCGGACGCATTCTCAACTGTCACGCACCAGGGGCCTTTGTAGATATCGCATATCTCGTGCTGCGTGGGACCATCGGGCATATTTATGAGTGGAAGCGAGCTAATAGAAAATTATTACTAAATAATAGTTATTTTCATAAAATTTTTCAAAGTTTTCCTAACGGAAATTTTTCAATAAACCTTGATGTTAACAAGTTTTTGTTGTTATGATTTCTATCACTATTTCCTTTTAATGATGGCAGGATACTCATAATATATCGTGGATTAGAATAATAGCCGTCGTCGTATTTTGGTGGTAGGTAATGTAAAAAAATAATATTCTTACTCAATTTAAATTCTGAATAAAAATCGAGATACAGTTTTTAGCTAAAATAGATAAAGATAGAGAAAATTCTTAGTATGTTACATTGCCATCTGGTTCTTAATTATTGTGAAAAATCAGTTCGATGGCTGTTCGGAAAGTGGATTGAAATTGAGTTGCAAGATTTGACCCGGACATGACGACGAACAACTAAGCGGCTTTATTAAAACGTTGTAATAAAATAGCGATAAATTTACGCAAAGGAGCGCATAGCAAGAAATTATAGTTCCCTTAAGGCCTGATTAATGAAATCAAAAGCAATAAATTCACCGCATGCACCAAAAGGCGTAAGTTTCTAGTATGTAAGGTTCTAGTATCCTAAGTTGATGGTGGCTCCGCAAAGAAAAATTAGCAATGAACCTACCCAAATCTACGTGAAAATTAGCGTGGGTTTAGACCAGTTATGAATTTGGGTAAAACTTTTGGATTGCGTGCTTTCTCAGTCACTTTTTTCATGGTTTTGATTTTTATTTTGCTGTTGCAAATTTTTTATCTTGGATGAAGACATTACGGGTTGAAAAATAGCATGGGTGTGATGAGAAAAGGAGAAATAGTCAGTTATAAAGTTGAGATACAAGCTAATGCTGAGTATGGTCAAATTTTCATACCGTGAACATTTAAAGATGATATCATAAATTTGAAGCGACTAATCCATTACCAAACGGCGGGTAAAGTCCTAGCCTGCAACGTAAGAGGTCGCGAGTCCGAGTCCCGCCTGGGTAGGATGCCCCTATCCAAGGCATGAATGTTCTTGTATGTTTAATTGCTAAGTTAAGAAAACCCTATGTAATATGCCAATGTTGCTGTTTTTAATGTTACAAGAATAATTATAAAGACCGATCGAGATGAAGTAATGGGTCCTCTTAAGGACCATTCGCCCTCTTAACCTTCTATTTAGTGTCTAAGATTTTCGTCGGCGCGTCCCTATTTTATACGAGGGGATTGGTCAACTGACGAGGGCGTATCCTCCTTCAGAGCCCGCTTCTCGGATTTGATATCGGCCCCTTTCATCCGAACGCAAAGTGTCCGCCCTTGTTTTTCGGATGGGCTCAAGTTGGCCGTAAAGCACACGCGGACACAGAGTAGGGATATACAGAGAGGACAAAACGGCTGAAGGCGGTAATCAGCTCATTGCGCATTTCACCATGTTCTAAATAAGGATACGTGGCTTGAGTTGCTATTTGGTTGCTACCGTTGCTATCATTCGCGCTTGCCGCGGAGTGTTGTCGCACAAATATTTTTTTATTCCTCCACTCTTCAATGCTTTCACGTAGTGTGCTAGTGTTTTAAAGAAACGTGGAAAGTAAGACGAGAAGAAAAGGTTTTGCTTGGTTTTCAGCCATTAACTGCAAAAACAATGCGGGCATGACGGAAGCATAGTTGAGTTTCTTCAGTTTCCCTAAAGACCCTGTGAGGTAAGTAATTTCATATTTTTTCTGAGTTACATTGCTGATCGAAGAAACTAAACTAATATTCGAGTATTATTTTGCATTAGAAATGAAATTGTCGAAAAAGTTTAATAAGAACTTGTGGTGTTGGCGCAGGTCCAAGGAATGGGTGATTCGATGTCGTCGGTCGAATATAGAAAACAAGACTGTCAGTTATTTACATAATAACTGCCGGATTAGTGCGTGCGATTTAGCGTTCCTTGCTCTACCTTTATTAGCAAAGAAATAATTAGGCTACTTTGAATTTTAAACCCTCTTTTTTCGCTGCATGGTAAGTCGTTAGCACTATTTGGCTTGAATTTACCGCATAATTTTACTTATTTTCAATATGGCCGCGTGCGCATTTTTCATTACAGAGAAACCTATGGTATTCCAACCTAATGTCCCCTCTGTATATATCTACTCTGTGACGCGGATATCAAATGGGAGGGGGAATGGGATTCGGCTTACTTAGAAAACTGCAGATTTAATGCACTCGGCAGGACATCAATCCCATCTAGGAGGAAGAGCCGCAAAGCCGTGCTCCATTCCTCAAATTATTGTGCAGAATGAATAATCAAGTGAAATATGGCGTATCAATTGGAAGTTCATATCACTTAGTATGGAATCAATTTTTGGCAAACATTTATGATGTTTATAATGACTGCTTTATAATTTAAGAACAATGAAGTTCTGAAAGTGATTCATTTCCCTCATTAAGCTCCGTCTATTCAAATGAGCTTAAGCTTTAGCAATAACTACTTGGTGCATTTTAAGCCACTCCGATAATGCGCGATTTCATTATTCCTAATTCCTGAATCCCTGATTCCCTGAGGACGATGGGCGAGTTGCATATCGAAACGTCGGAGGGAATTATGGAGGACCTTACCAGGTGTGAGACCCGAGAAATCTTCATTGCAAGATATTCGGGTGGCTGATTATGGAAAAGGGTATTGGCGAATGCAGCCAGGAGCCAATGTACGACGGGTATTTGCTAATAGTCATCCAAGCTGCAGGAGACGCGTTGAGATATGGTTATCCCGCCGGCGATTGAATTTAAATCTTAAACACGTCTATGGTTAAGCCGTTCTGAGCATCGGATGAAAATTACGTTCAGGCAAATCATCCTTCTTCGGTGACGGTCATATGGAAGTGAATTTAGCGAGGGAGTGACTTACTCCATTGGCTTTTTTGCGAAAACCACGGCATAAATACCGAGAATCGCCGAGATTAACGTCCTTTGCGAAGATTGAAGGGAGGAGAATGTATGCATATGCGAAGTGATACTTCCACCGGGCGATATGCTAAGGGTGATGCATAATCGTCAGGGGAAACTGGCGGTCGTCCAATTATTACTCTCCGCTGGAGGCTGTGCTTTGTGGCGAGGTGTGGGAGGTCTCCCTCCATCCAAGTCGACAAAAAGCATGCCAGCGTACTATTCCCTCAGGCATACATTAATTTTCATAAGATTATGAGCATTCGGACGACACTTGGCGGAGGAAACTCAGTAGCACACGTTTCTAGGTAAGGCTGGTAATCACGGACGGAATTTACATGAATTGCGACGGTTTTCCTCGTTTGAACCTTATCCTAAGATGAAAATAAAATACTTTTCGTTCGTGGACCATTATATTTACGTAAACCGACCTACGCTTCGGCATAATTGCAAGTAATGTTCATCCTTGATAATGATTTACTGTAAAGTCATACCAATCTATATCAAAATTACTATTAGGTCGGAGCTTATTACTTAAAATTAATTGAATTACCGGTAAATTAAATTGAATTTGCGTGGAAAATACTACCGGTTTAGAATTTTCACACGGATACAGCCAATGTCTACGAAATTCAGCCTGATAAAATACTACGCCAACGCGAATCCACGTCAAAGCTATAAAAACGTATCGAAGTTATCGGAAATATACTTAAGAATGGACTTGCTGAATGCTTAAAACGTTTAGCTGGGATATGGTAAATTTCTTCGTTCATTTTATGAAGTAGTCGTTGTATAATTTGATGTTACCTGTAAAAGTGGAGACGAATTGTCTTTTTGTCTCTTGGACGGAATGACTACTGATTTTTCCATTCATTCCATTTTTACATTCATTGCAGAAAGCTAGGGATTTTGATGTGATTGCAACCGCTATTTTGACGAAAGATTTGAAGTTTATGCGGAATTTGCTGAAATTCTTCTGAGGTTATCAACCGGGTGAATGCCTCCATCTCCAATTTTCGGCAGCTTATTCTACTAGCGCCCTAAATGTTGAAAACCTTCACTGTTGATTAAACACGGTGGCAGAGTAAGCTGCTGAAATGTTGGAGATGTAGCCACGTATCCGGTGGACAACCCCGTAAGAATTCTTGCAACTCTCTCGTGAATTACATTCTTACAGTCTTCTAAACGGCATGGAATCGCCTTGAAATGAAAGTGACCATGAGATTACCCTGTATCATTATAACTTCAGATCATTCATCTATGTTCGATGAGAATTTCTTTTTTAAAATGTGCATTGGTTGGGAAGTCAACGGCAGTAATTTGCGCCGCTTGTTACGAGAGAATTATAAATAGCAACGATGCTATGTATGGGTGGTGTGCCACTCTTGCAGCCAGTTTCCTCTGCATCTCGCCAGGTGGCAGCGGGGGCGGGCCATTTCCCTCGCCCAAGAATAGCACCAACCCGTTTACCTCTCATTTTATCTAGATGGAAAATCACTTTTTAATTGTTTCCTCGCTTCCTCTTCCACTTCTTCATCTTAAATGCCTGTATTTGCTCTGGACAACAAGTTCGTTGGTGTTTTCACGTTAGCCCTTCGTGTAGCGCTTGTTTTTATCTGCCTCCCATGCAGGTGGCCAACTCTGAAACTTCAGAATCATTCGACCGACTTTTGAGTCGGGCTCAAACTCCTCACTGCAGAAAAAAACCGCCAACAGGACGGTTATCTAGATGGATTTGTTTGATATGTTGCGGCGAAAACTATAATATCGGGAGAAAAGGTTTGTTACACTTAGAATCTACGTTAGGAAAAGATGATCGGTTCAAGATCAGGCTATGATTTGACACTTTTTGCTTTTTTCATAATAAAAGAGAAATCGTTCGAATGTATTTGGTTTCACTGCAAGTATCACCTTATGGTTTGTGTCTAGCTTTTTTGTACTCAATATAATTTCTCTTCCTACCTTCCCTGCGCGTAATAAATACTGTACGTTCGTCTGCAGAGCTGTGTATAATTCGCTGATTCCATTTCCTACCATCTCTTCTTTTCCAAGTTTCTCGCATACACGTGTAACCTTTACACGCTTTAACGACTTCAGTTGAAAAAAAACTCAGTACCAATGAGAAGACGGAAGAGCGTAGGTGGTCCTCAATCAATTATCATTTCCTGAGGAAGCTTAAATACCTGCGAAGTATGCTTTTGTCATTGTATTAGCGGCGAAGCACGTCACATTGCCACCACACCGTCACATCGCCAGCACAACTTTGACGCGTATGTCTTCGCATAACTTTTCCATGGAAACTCTCGTGTTATGGCATAACTTTACCATGGCAACGCATCTGTTCATGCGGAGGATTAGGATTTATCTATTCCTTGGAGATAACAATTAACCGACAATCATTCAGTGCCTATAAATAATATAGATTCGTGTTGCTGTGGACGACAATGGTGTTGGTGTCTCCGCGTGCGCTACGCGTTTTGAACTTGTTTTTATCCCCGTAGCGAGAGCGTAAAACTGATACAGAAAAAACTTCTTTTTGCCTACCGTGAACGCACTGCAAGGAGCCTCAACAACACGGCTTCCAGTCCTTTCACTCGTGTCTCCGTGCGGAGCGTTAAATCGGCCGGGGCGCCCACGTGGCGTAGCCATGGAAACCGGCGGGAGAGAGAGAGAGATAGGAAAAAAACAAAAGAATGACAGACTGCGAAGGACGAGAAGGCGTCTATCCCTCCTCTTCCACTACAAACTCACCTACCTGTACACATGTCGGTGTATGTGTGTGTTCGGGAAGGTTGGCTTTAGCAGCAGCACATGGCTCGTCTTTGGCGAACTCTCAACCGGGGGCGTATTAATTGCTAGATGCTATATAACGTATTGGTTTATGCCGCAAGTGTGTGTGAGAAAGAGGTAGAACGAAGGGTAGGAATCGCACTTTATGGCCGTCGCGCGCATGAATCAAGCCGACGGACGTCGCCGGCGGTGCGCCTTCTCTCGCCTTCACTTGTTACCTCGCCTCACGATCCTCTCTTGTTTTTTTTCTGTTTCCGTTTTTACCCGACGTATTTGCGGGGGAGTGTGCCGCCACCTGTTCCCTTTCTTCATTGCTATACTTGTAAATTGTCAATGCCCCAAGATTTATCGAATGATTCTAATTGCTGGTGGCTGAACTGTTAATCTGACACCAATGCTTTTGTTTTTAAAGCATTTTTCATTTATGTTTTTAAGTTGGAAACTGAGTCTGTTAACGATATCTGGGATATATATTTAGCCACCAGATAAGATCGGATAAGTGATAAATTTTCAAGAATGACGGTAAATATTTTTTACCTTGATCATAAAATTTTCATTTTAAATCCTATACTAAAATCGAGTGAATGTTTTAAGTGTACAAATATGCGTAAATAAAAAACTTTTCATTGAAAATTTTTCGTTATTTTTTTTGGCTTTAAAATTTTATGAAACGTTTTTACCCGCTTTATAATGACATTATAATAACCCCGTGCTCTGTGCTGATAACGTGATTTGACTTCAGTTTTGGAAGTCATTTGCTCATAACTCAAATCGTAGTCCGGTGAAGAGGTTAAGTTTTATTTTTATCATTATTCTGAAGTTACTGCGAATATTGATTCAGTATTTTACCTATACTGCGGATGATAGAATTTATTCAACATTTTTCGTATGTTTAAATAGGTTTTGTATATAATATTCTCCATAAGAATGCGATTTTACAAATGAAATTTCCATTTAATATGAGACAGAAAGCCTATATTTTTTAAATATCGATGAAGTCTATTTTTAAATATCATATAGATCACATATATATACTGTGGTTGATAAAAGTTCCCCCACGAACAGAGTAGCGCCCCATGTACGAAATTCAGTCTCTACTATTGCGTAGTGATATTTTTAGGACGCGTGCACGAAGCAGGGTTCCAACTGGTAACCAATACAGTTGTTAGCTATCCAATTGGAGAAAAACACTACCGAGAATACGCCTTGACGGTGCTTTATTCCAGGAAAATTCCTTTATTATTGCAGGAAAAAAATTTTCGGCAACGTTTATGTCGTATAAACTTCTTGGTTTTTCCTTATTTACAGAAATTGCATGAGCTTAAGAACACCGCTGACGTTGGTCATTTGAACTTCAATTGCTTGACCTTGTAATACATGCACGAATATTCAGATATCGTCAAAATCTCGGTGGCGACGAGGATATACCTTCCTTACCGAAGGTCGTGGGTTCCGCCTGGGTAGGTTTTCTCTCTCCAGGGCATGGGGGTGTGTGATTGCCTGTAGTTTATTGTTGAAACCCCCAGTGTATAAGAATCGCTGTGCTGTTTTCGGTGGTGAATGAGATAAAGAAATCAATAAAATAAAACTATCAAAATTGACTTCTTTGAGTCCGATGGCAAATCTCATGGTCAATAGTACGTGGTTTCCAGGAGAAAACGTCTTGAAGGGGGATTGGCCTCTGTTGCCACCTGATCCTTTTCGCCGTGCACTTCGGTTCGCTCTCGTAAATAAGCCCTCTCTAGCGATTACTATTAATTTCGACCGACTTCTTCGCGTGTGTCGCCGTGCAGCGAAAACATTTCCGCGACTTGCGTGCCACTTCTTGAAGTAAGGGTGTTTTAGGAGTCTTCTGCGAGAGGGTGCGCAAATCAGGAAGCGTGGGTGTAATTCATGAAGAGTGCGACTCTTGGTTTTTGATGTTTTATTACTATTTGGTCTCTCATTTCTCCCGATTCGCCTTTGCACCCCTCGAATAATAAAAAAGGAAGAAGGGCGACGACGTTTTTTTTTTAGATTTTTTGCGGGATTTTTTTGCGTGATTTTTTTGCGTGCTTATTCCTCCGTATCGGGTCGTGCACGCCGTTCGACACGTGAAGCACGTCGTTAAAGTGCCTGTATCCCTTAAAAAAATCTTCTGCCGCTCAGTTATATCCTCGCGGTTATCGATGCGATTTTATCCTCATATGCATCTTCTTCCGTGTTTTTTACGCTAACAATGAGTAAATACTTTGATGGGTATCGCAATTTATCGTATAAAATCAATGAAATTTCCTAAAAAGACCAATTATGACTACCTATGGCGTTCGGAGACACTAATTATGTGCCGAAGTAATTATTTCTGGTTATGAACGGTCGATGGTCGGTTCGGTTCTATATTTAAATCGAGTACGCTGCGTAGGAAGTTCGGGATCTCACCTGCACTAAACTTCTCTCTCAGCATCATTCCTCCTTTAGCATTTTATCCATCTCCTACATCCTTAAGAGATTTACACTCTATTCAGCCTGATTTCTTCATTTTTTTCCCATCGCTTTAATGTATTTCCCTATCGTGCTGGCGACCTAAGCTATTTCACTCATCGTACTTCATGATGCCATTAAAAACCAGAAATCGGAATAGACTGTGGCCGTGAGAATACACTATAAATACAATGTGAAAGAAAGAGATGGAGCCTTAGCAAATAGCATTGACTCAGTGGTGGCGTGGAGATTTAATGATGGCTGGAAACATAGGAATAAATTCACCTCGACCGGTAATGGAAAAACGGACTTTATTATTGTCGGGCAGATGCTTAGTTCGATTCCCGGTCGAGTTAAATATTTTCCATATATTTTCGACTGTTAATTTTTCAGGTTCGACAGAAACGATAAATGTAGAGAAATGTTTAGCCGAACGGATAGGCTTGGGAATGCTTTTTCCCCAACCAATACAGGACTTAAATAAAACCTAGGCGTGATTTCGTTAGAGCGCACCCCTTTTATTTGTAAACGGTGGTGTCGTAATACCCATCGCCACACGACTTTTGACGTGGTTTGCGGGATAGTATGTAGATGCATTATTTTATTTCCGCGTCACCTCTTTGTCAACGTCCCGTATTTTTGTTCTGTCTTGGTTTCTACTTGTATTTGCATGTATGTTAATAAATAATTACGATATATTTATAAAAAGCAGGCCTAAAGCACTTTCAATCCAATGGTTTCGAAGTTAACAGAGAATTTCGTTGTTTAAAACAAATCTATCAATTTTCGTGGCATAAACAGTTTGTTTTCTGAAAATTTTCAATAATATATCTGTTTCTTTCTTATATTAAAATTCCGAGTTATTGGAACGAAAACCACAGAAATACCAAGCGCTCAAAGTTGGGCGACTTGATTATACGCTCAAAAAACGGATACTTTTTTTAGAAAAAATTAAGTACAGGAAATAATATCACGCGGAAATGTTTTTAAAGGAAATGATCCAACGGAGAATAAATTTTCTTACGTATGATTTTTGTTGCATTGAAATTCATTGCCTCGTTTAGACGATGGAGCTCCTCAAACTCGGGTGTCTTGCTTTTTTTTTTACAGACAGTAGTGTGTATTTCCTAAGTCAACTATACACGCCGAAGAGGTGTTCTCGTTTTGAACAACATTGTTGGCAACAAAGTTAATTAGGTTTCATTGCCATAAGATATCACAGGCCTCAGCAATTCTCACTTTCTGCCATAGAAATATCACTTTGAAACGTTTCGGCTGTCTATACTCAAGGCGTTATTCGTCATTTTGCCGGATTGGCGTTTAGCCTGGGGCTGAAATGCGGCTGTCGCGCCGGATTGCTAGCCTTTCCTCTGTCATTATTAACTCCCTCAATTTCTGCCGCTTGCTTACATTCGATGGCAAGATAACTTTGTCCCGACTGACTCTATGCGTTCTGGTATCATCCATTTGTTACAACTTTTGTGAAGTGCGCGGCACTCGAAGGATCTTTCGCAAGAACTAAGCGAAGGCATACAGTGAAGATCTTTCGCGTAAATGCGTCAGTGGAAATGTATACTCTGCACTTGTGGTAACTTAGGCCATTGGAGATCATAAGCACTTGCGCCTCATCAGTTTCTGGGGCCAAGCGGTCTGCTTTTACTCCTGCAAAGATGTGAAACAACATATGTTTTGTTTGTTTGGCTAAATGGAGTCTAAAAGCATTTCAAGGACCACTCAAATCAATTGAATGTTAAACTTATGGTATCCAACTGGTTGTGCAACGGCATCGCTACCAGCTAAACGGAAGATTTTAACTGAATTGGAAAATTTCTATGGTATTTACCTTCATATGTTTGTGCAGAGGTCCTTAGTGAGCTCGGAGGCTGCTGTGATGCGTTTTTCTTATCTTTTCAAGCCGGTATTTCTTAAAAATTTTCAAGGTTTGCGATTATTGGATACCTTCTGAATTAAAAAAAAAAGTATTTGTTAAGATTTTTTCATGAAGGAAACACCTTTTTTTTCGATTCCTGAAAACCTCTCTATGGTGAGCGGGCAGATTAAGTATTTGTTGCTTACTTGCAATTTACTTGCATTAATATTTGTTTTTTTATGACTTGTAAAGTTCTCAAATTGTGCCAAACTGGGAAGTAATCGAAAAGGATCGGATTGATTTCTGTGTTGAATTTTTCATGGATTGACCTAAGTAGTAACGATATGCCTGTTAGGGATTTTTTCGCGTGGGGGTGCTTATAACAATCCAATTTAATTTTAGACTCCATTTTAATGTATATGGTATGGTAATTTACTATAAAACCTTATGCAGTCATGAAATTTTATTAACAGCATTGATGCTATTTGTTTTAATGTTAGAATATTATTTATTGCGTCAAATTAATGAAAAACCTCAGTAAACAAATTACATACAATGAATTATGGGTGGTAGAAGTACATTTAAAAATCACGTGGTCAAATGAATGATCACGGAGCATCTCCCTCAATGAATAAAAAATAAATTTAAAGCCGAAGAGAATATGGTCATCAAATACGTTTTGGCCAAATCTTTCGCAATAGCTATGTGGTATTTCATATCATTTCACTTATTCGTATTTTAGTTAATCATGATAAAGTGAGACGTCATTCTCTTCCTTGTACAAAACGATATGAGGACCCGAAGAAATCGCCGGTTGGAGTGTCTTCTTCGAATAAAATGAAGGGTGTTTGAGGTGTTGGTCTCCAAACTCGAGAACTTTGCAACGGACTGGAGGGAATATTCCAGGTCCCCTGATGTTTCGCAATCGAATCTTCGACGACTTTGAGGAGGATCTTTCAGGGAAACTGTCTCACCAACGCCTCTACGTGGATGGCGCCTCGTCAAGCCACATTCCAGAGCGATAATCAATCCTCGATCTCGTGCATCGAAAAAAAAGTAGAAGACGCTCGTGCGCCTTCAGCTGTCTTCGACGTTTTCTGCCGTGGGAGTGTCCGGCGCCACCATCGCTCGGCGGAAAAAATACGTGGGAGTGCGGTGGAATTCAGGGTTATGGCTTACGTTGTGGTCGAGTCCTATCCCTCCTTTGGTTGTGTAATCACGGCAGAATAGATGCCTTCGGAAGAAATCTGTGGGGGACAGCGTTCATCAATATTCATAACTATTAATATTTGAAAAATGTCTTGGGTAGTTGGAAGGCTACTCTGGCGTCGTTGCTGTCTGCTCTCTGCGGACGGGGGACTAGCGACTGCTGTCAAGCGATCAACACCGTCCACTGATATGGAAACACTCGCGTTGATAGGTGAAGGTTACTATCTAGATCCATCCAATTGAGTAGCATGCAAGAGAGGGATTCCTACGATAGCGTTTATCGTTTACGCCCTTGGCGTTTATTCTAGTTATCATTTGCGATCGATAACTCAAGTTAGCGAAGAAATTACCTAATTTTGCTACCATTTTTATGTAAACTTAGTATGGTTGCTTAGTGCATGGTGTGTAGCGAACCCTAAATCACGGAAGAACGGAATAAACGCCGTGCTTGCCATGGAAGGGTGTTTTTTAATCATCTGCTGATAGGCGCTAGTTTAGCCAGGGGGGTGGTAGCTTAGTTACTAGATACAAATAATTGATTGACTGTACTTAACCAATGACCGCTCTTTGTGGTAGTAATGATTGAAATGATAGGGTCCTGAAAATAACCTGGGCTACACCTCCTTAACTCCAGGTGAAAATAATTTTGAATTCAATGATTATCCTAGAGCGTTGTGAATTCATAATTTCAGGTTATCTCCCAATTTAAGTTGTATTTGGGTTAGAAGTGTCAGTTATTTGACTAATTTAGAATTTACACCTGTACACCTTAAATGTCACCTTTGTCTTACTCGCTCCATCCGTTCCCTATGTCTACTCTGTATGTCCTCTTATCAGTTGCCTCTCCTCACCGACAATGCCCGGCACCTTGCTGTTTGTCTTTCTCTCCGTCCACTTCACCATTCCCATAAGCGTCTACATCTCGAACACCTCCAACCTATTTCCATTCTCTATCCTCAGCGTCCACTTTTCCGGACTACTCAGCGCTGCTCCCCTTATACCTTCTTATCTAGCCTTTCCTGTAAGTGTAAATTTTAAGTAATATGTTTAATTAAGCATTTAGAAATTTTGCACACGTATTCGTTTTCCTCATAGAGTGAGTACCTTCTACGATTTACTTACGGCTGGATGGCGATACTAGTTGGGACTTGGGCCGTTTTCCAATCCACGTAGTATGCACTCATTCCCTTGATCCCTTTCTCCCTTGCACCCTGTTCCCTTACTAATGCTCTACTGGCGCCATAAAGTGTGAACGGAAATAATGCGAACTATTGGCAGTAACGAAATGTGACACACGGGGTAGTGTTAGAATATCTGGTGGTTGATTTAAGAATCAATTTCACCTTTATACTTATATTTTTGCATGCGAAGAGCAAGAATTCACAATGCCGATATAATATAACGCAGAAGAGCTCACATAATAAACACAAAATTACTTAAAACTCCAGTTCAAGATTTCTGAGTTTTCCATTGCCGCCATTTTGACGTCCACTTCCTACGAGGGGAAGGGAGCGAGGGAGCATCCGCGTTCCCTTGTTCACTTACCCTTCGTTCCCTTGCGCCCTCAACCGATTGGATCCACCCTTGCTGTCGTCACATCCGTAAGTTGACGATCGAAAAGTGCACGAAGGGTGAATAATTGCGAATTGGAAAACGGCCTTGGTGACAGGAAACATAATAGAAGATACACTGTTGTATGTTCCGCAGAAGTTTAATCACCCGACCCAGGTTTCGATATTACACTACGTCATTTTCAAAGGTTAAAAAGGTTTTCAAACCTTTGAAAATGGCATAATGTAATGTCGAAACCGGGGTCGGTTAATGCCTCATTCACATTACGATCGTCCGAGCCGTCGTCCTAACGATAGTTGACCGAACTAGCCGTGTGAATGCAAGTTCTGACTATAGTTGACTACTAGGGCTACTACTAGGGCTACTAAATGTGCGGATTTGATTCGGTGGGCGATTTTTGAGCGTTTTTGCAGTGGATGTATCGATATGTCCCGTGTATAACAGCTTTAAAACGTCGAAAGACACGAATGACTGAACGAAAACTAGTCTCTTCTAGTGTTTCCTAGACAAGCATAAAATCTCAAGTTCACTAGTTTGCATGAAATCTTTCAACAGCCCTTATAACGACTCATTTTTAAAAGTATTTCTTTATTTCAGCGTTCGGATCTATGTTGTGATACCAACCAGCCCACTGAAAGCTTTTTAAGTGTCAAACACTGTGAATACTGATGGGGCTACGGATTCGTGCGCCAATCAGCCGTCACTTAAAAGTGGAGCAGTACTCGCACTGAATTCTTAGTAATGCCTCATTCACATTACGATCGTCCGAGCCGTCGTCCTAACGATAGTTGACCGAACTAGCCGTGTGAATGCAAGTTCTGACTATAGTTGACGTAGTTCCGAACGTTGCCACTTTACGATGGTTAGGCGCTGGGAGACCGGAAACGGAAGCGACAAGAGAAAGACGAAAAGCTCGCGAAGCTCTATTTTTTTCATGGACATTTCATGGATTTGTCCTTGGAAGGAAGAATATGGGCGGAAGAAAAATTATTCGGTAAATACACGATGAACACAGTAATATCTTGTCCATGTATACCTCAACAGCTTTGCTAACCGTCAATTTCCCGTTAACTTTAGATGTCAGCACTAGAGGGCAGCATAGGTTTTAACCATCGTTGTGTGAATGCACGATAGTTCCGACGATGGCTGGAACCATCGTAATGTGAATGAGGCATAAGTAAACTTCTGTGGAACATGTAACAGTGTATCTTTTATGATGTTTCCTTCTACGTTTTGGGTTACGAACTTGTAAGAAGGGTAGAGAACCCTGGGAGCGTGAAAATGCGGTTTTCTTGCCAGCATGGGGTATGTCCCTCACTTTGGGGATAAGTTGCGACCCCGACTGGAAGATAACTTGGAAATGCCGGGATAAAGAAAAACTGTTCGGAAGGCGTGCATTACATGTAGATGTATTTGTGGGGAAAGGAACTGGGTGACAAAGGAAATAATTCGCGTCGAGTTTAAATGCTTGAGGGGGATGTTAAAGACAAAAGGTTCCGTTAGACTTGTTAATGAAGTGTGTTTGCTTAAAGGCTAGGACCAGTGCAAGGATTAAATACGAAGTAATGAAGCCAAGAGCTAAGGTTATTAGGCCTGGTACTATAGTTTAGTTTGAATATTTTCTGTGCCTTGCAGGAAGGAGTTGTAGATATGGTATGATTCCAAAATTTGTTTTCCCGATATTGCATACAAATTCAGACTTCACTTTGTGATAGCTTTCCATTAAGGATAATAAAAATATTATCCTTAATTATTATTGCACTTATTAAGGTTAAATTTGTGTTTAATGAAGACGACCCAGGTTTCGTAACTTATTTATATCCTCAGATAAAATCATCTATTTTATCTTGCACAGTAAACTATTTTGATGCATTTTCTCTAGAGATATAAAGGTGAGCTCTTCGGCCTCAAGGTCAACTGGGAAATGAAAAAAGTCCAATGGCCGTAACGGGGGGGCTTTTCATTTCCCAGTTGTATTTTCTATATAGGAAAGGATATGACACATGGATATTCCTTTTTCATTCTGTCGGATACATGCAGAATTTTGATCGTCCCAAAAAAATGTAATGTGAATAGTATAATCGAGTCGTTTATTTCGCTTGTTCGAAGTGTGAATTTTTTTGTAGCGGCAAATTCGTGCATGGCGCCTTTTCACGGCAGCCCCTGCCACTCGCCCTAGACGCGACGGAGTCTGACCGAGGGTCGCCGACGCGTCAGCTGTCAGATCTTTATCCGGAGCCGTCAGTCAAGGAAGAGAGGGCGTCAAAGCAACAGTGGTCAGGCCGTCGCCACTCTTTTCAAGTCTTCCCAACTCCTGCCTCTAAGCCTGCTTTTTTCAAATGTTCATTTATTTTAGCGTCAACACTCCCTGGGGGAAAGTAGGAAGCTTACCTCCTGCTTGACCGTTTTTTTTGATAGATTACTCGCTTAGCGCTTGTACCATCAACTTCAAAATTTCAGGTTAGTCAGAGTAGACAGCTTTTCAATTCTGTTCTGCATCTTAGATTTTAAAAATTTTTCTTCAAAGAACAAATTGAGATAAAATTTTACACTTAAGATGTAGGAAAATGTTATCAACGGTTTAAACGATGCATATCATTTTGTAAATTTATCTTCAACGCATTTAAGCTTTTGCAAGGGGAGAATCGAACAGTCAACATCTTAGCGCGATTACAAATACCCATTTAGAGATGATTAAGATAAAATTTCAAGATGATAGCATAAGTTTTATACTAGCGATGCGTCACTAAAGCGGACAGGTCTAGCCGTCTAGGGGGATAGTGACTCGTAAATAATTTGTAATCAGACTTTCTTACACGATGGCAATAAAATAACTTTTAATGTGCCGTGAATTCATAAAATATTACACGTATTTATAATTTTTTTAGTAAGAATCGATAAATACATCTGAATTTCCGCGGGAATTTTTATTCAAATTTTGGAATTCAGCAAACGATAAAGTAATTTGAGGACCTGGGAGCAAATACAGCATAACCTTAAGCTGTTTTTTAAAAACATTTTTCTCCATTATCAGACGTTTCAGGGTATCTGTTATATCTATTGCCCTTACGTTGAAAGATAAATGCTAAAATTTTGGAAAAGAAATATAAGGAATATGACTAATGTGTGACTTTTTCTCTTGCAGGTGAGTGGAACTTCATCTTCAACGATTCTATTTTGGTGGAAATGTGAGATCTCAGTGGTGAGTTCTGAGTTATTTTCTGTGGTTCTAAAAGGGATGGCGTCCCTTGCTTAAATTACGAACTAAAACTTTAGAAAGCGGTAGTTAAACTTCAGCCTTTTTTGCGGAAGTTTCTCTTGGTTTCTAACTTAGCCAATTTGTTTGTTCCCGTGGTAACGGTAGCGAAATCGTTGATCAGCTGCCAATGTTAATGTCCTCCCGTCGTATTTTTTTTCATTCATCATTGCAGTGTTTTCTTCATATTTTTTTCAAATTCAGACACATTTATCGCGATAAGTATTACCTTCTTCTAAACCTTTTTATCCACCCGACCGTGGATATCACAGTAGAGGAATGATGAGTTACAGCCCAAGTCGGTCGTGTCAGTGCTGCCGATCACCGTTCACCATTGATCAATGAATCGTGAATGGTCCAATGCGTTTCACAGTCGAAAATTGCGCGAAAAATAGCGTTGGGTTTGGTAGATTTTGAATTCACGAGAAAATTAGTGTAAACTTTGGAACACGCATTTACGCGCATTCAATGTTTTTCGTGCGCTTTGCGTCCGTGTTTTGTTAGTACTAACCGTGTACTGTGCAAGGTTTTATTTGTGAGAAATAAACTGCGGAAAATAAATTTTTGCGGCTAAGAAACTGTTCAACTCAATTTCAATACCTTATGTGGGTTTGCTGTTTGAATTCTGCAGATGAATGATGGATGATGTCCCATACTTGCTCATTTTCTCTACAAACTCCCCGAAATACTGGATTGGTACTTTTTTAAATTCTAATTCACATTTATTGCTAATTTTTTTCAAGCCGGCCTCGAGTCAATCTCCTACGGATCAGTATGAGTCCCCCATTGTGTAGTAGTCCCTTTGGCCTTGTGGTGAATATGGCGCGACGTGTGATTACATAGTATTTGATAATTTTACACAATGAAGGATCGTGTCATCCAGATGAATATACCGAAGTGGTATTTTATAATACTAGAGGTTTTAAATGAAAAAATGGCTGCTAATAGCAGATAATTATTTCGAAAAGAGATAGTGTTTTCTTTACATTGTATCATATGTGGTGGTTGGGCGTGGTTTTTTAATATCTCTTATAGTTTATGAAAAATATTTTTGCCTCATAATGTTATAAGTCGTTGCCCCAAGAGACAATTGTGCCTATTATCATTAGAAATGAGGTAAATGGATCATTGAGAAGTAATGTTACTAAAAAAAACAAGAATGAGTTGTAGCATTTGTAGAAACGCATTGTAATTTCAAAGGATAATACCGCTCAGGAACGAGAGAAATTTCACACCATCAACATCCGCTGGAAACTATACCTATATTTCGAAAAATGGACTTTGAAGGAAGCAAAAATGTGTCAATCCCAACAATGAAACATTGGTTTAGGTCTAGGATCTTCAACCCGCGGACCGCCGGCTAATTTATTGCGGCCCGTAGAGGCTAAAGAAAGTATTGTATCGCGCCACTCAATATAAAATGTATATCGACGCACTAGCCTCATGAAAACCTTAAAAAGAAGACGGAACTACCTTATAGGCCACATCTTGAGACATGATGGCCTGATGAAAACAATCGTCGAGGGACAAGTGGAAGGCAAGAACGGAAAAGGAAGACCTAAATATATGGAACAAGTAAAGAAGGATGTGAAAGAGAAGAAATACGTAGGTGTGAAAAGATTAGCTGATAGGAGAACCGAATGGACAGCTGCGATAAACCAATCCTAGAATTGTTGACCAGTGATGATGATCGACGCACTCGGCAAAATTAAACAATGCCAAAAATCGCATTGATTTATTGAAATTTTTAACCAAGAATGATTATTACACTTTGAAATTATGTTTTATGTAATTTGATCGATGTTGTGATAAAGTGACGCGACTCATTGTGGCCCTCCGGACGATGTGAAGTCGATTTTTGGCCCTTGCATTAAAAAAAAGGTTGTAGACCCCTGCTTTAGGATCACTAAAATATTGTGTTGGAACAGTTTGAACGAAATTGAAAAATGTCCGTAGACTTTTGTCTGCGGAAAAGGGCATCTCAGACCACTGTGCGGCGAGACAGGAGGCGACGCGAAACACTTGCCGGAGAAGAAGACGGGCTGTCCGGGAGGGCGACTCGAGGCAGCGCGTGTGTAAGAAGGGAGGCGCCATGACCTGGGCCAACGGCGGACGGGTGGGGGGGGGGGGGGGTGAGGAGGGGTCTCGGGCGGCCGGCAAGGGGAAAGAGGGGTATGCTGGCGATTTTTTTGCGACATTCCTCGCGCAGAGCACCACTTGACGAAGGAGGGGAAGCATCGCGGTCCAGGAGATCTCTGCAAAAAATAAGAACTCTCTACGTGAGGCCATGTCAATCCTCGTGTGGAATTGGCTCTGTTTTCGCAATTGGCTCGCTTTCCGAATTTTTTATGTGGCTATTCTGATTTAAGAAGAAAAATAGTAACATTTACAATGGAAGCTTCGTTTACATAAATTTATTTGGTTTTCAAGAGAGCGTAAGTCTGTTTTTGCAAGTGGCAGGCTTGCCAAATTTCTTTAAAAACCTATTCCGATTTAAGTATAAAAAAGGAATATTTATAATGATATCTTAATTTAATTTTACTTATACGATTGTCATGAGAGCGATAAGGTGCTGGGAAAATAATTTTACACCTGAATAGCAATCATCTCCCAAGGTATGATCCCAAATTATGGATTTTTCCACCTAAACTTCCAGGGATGTGAATTTCACTTGATATTCAAAAGTAAAACATTCTAATTAAAGATTGGAAGGGATGGCAGGGATCGAATCATGTAAAGGGACGGATATCCTTAGCCGAGTCGGAAATCATGACAAAACACCGCCACTATGATCCAAGAGCATTGGACTAAAGATAGAAAAACAGTTGGGGAAAGAATTGGTGAAGCCAATGTCATTCAACGGATCAGAAACATGGAAAAGCTAAAATACTAAATTCAAAAAACTTTACGCGACGTACTTTGCAACTATGAAACATATAAGCTCGTCGGTACCTTTTCTAATGGTTACTATATTCTCATTGAGATTGGCCGAATGAGGAAGATTCTTGTCATCGTTTTATCTTATTGTAACATTTCTTTCGCTTCAAAATATCTTATGAAATAATCATCTTCAATTGTCATTTATCCTAAGACTCGTGTGACGAATCTCTCCACTCAATTCTCTTACCGGCTTATCTTTTACGCCAACTATACACACTCCTCTGATTCACATCCTTCATAACCTGCTCTACGCATAAAATAATATATCACTGAATTACTTTAATGAACTAAGATTTCAGAACCGTGTCAGCAACTCCATCAAGTTAAATTTCGGGGATGAGTGATTTTCGTCTGTTGTAATCAGGGGTGTATTTAGGAAGGGTGTTCACAGGGGTCATGACTACCCCAAATTTTATCCAAATTTTAAAATTTTTGTACGTTAAATAGTTCTTTTTGTTATATTGTTACGGAGTAAAGGTATTGTAAATGCAAATGCATGGATACAAGTCCCAAAATCGGGAGAAGTTTGAGTTGTATTTTTCGTAGAGCGTAGCTCTCCCCTCCGTTAAAACGCCCCTCTCTCCCGGGGGGTAATCCATACTCCCCAAACCCAGGTCATGACCCTCCGAAATTTGGTGCTTTGAATCCTCCCCTGGCCAAAACCGATCATCAAATCGCGAATACTAATCGTGCAATTGCACGAGGGACCTAGTGGTGGCGTGAGTTACGATTGCAAAATAGGGATTTTCCTCGGAAATGGCATTAACGTGCTTCTTTCCTCGTTGAAACCTTCTCGATGCGTTTCGCTGAGTGAGGGAAGAATTATTTTAAGTTATCTCGCATCTCATGCGTTGAGAGCGAACACACTTCATTCTGCTGTTTTGATTTTACTTGCCACTAGGAAGAAGTCTCCCGTCAGGTTGTTAAATGCAAAACGCTCTCTCTTTTGAAGGAATAATTACATTTAATGGCCGTCGTGATTAAGTCTCGTCAAATGCCTCTGACAGCATACCTTTGAAACCGTGGAGAAATTGAGACGTTGAGCGTCTTTAGAGAAACCCCGTGAACTAAAATGCTCAAAACTTGCATGTCATATGATGATCAACTTCCCATGTTATGTACGCTATGCGGTTGTGCATTCGCTTTTTAAATCAAATTACGGTTTGAACGCAGATCGTGCTGAAAATTATGATTCGATCTTTAAGCCTAAATCACACAATCATTTTTTCTGTCCCTGAGAACCATAGCTCCAGCGATAGGTTTTCAGGGACCAAAAGAGTGATCGCTCGGCCCATCATTTTCTTAATCACACGGTCATATCCACCGTCCCTTTTTCCATCGCTTTTTCCGTCACTTTCCCATTTACCACTGTCATTAAATTATTAAAAGCCGAGCGTGGCGTTACTATCGCTGTTAGCGGCATTACGTCCTGATTGGCTGAAGGACGGTGGCAGCGACGGAAAAAGGGACGTGCCGAATGATGGAAAAAGGGAAGGGATTTCCATCCTACGAGCCATCGCGGAAAATGATCGCGTGAATCGATCATTTTTTCGTCATCATTGGAGCGATCGCTGTGGCTGTCCCTCGAAAGGGATGAAAAAAATTGATCGTGTGTTTCAGCCTTTAGACTGCCACGTGAACATGCAACAGAATGTTGTCGATAGAAAAGAGGTGATTGATTTGATAAAATGCGAGGATTACATGCGGGAGCAATCATTTAGTAATGTAATATTATTTCTGTCTCCGTATATAAGGTGACTGTGACTCATTCTGCTAATAAGTTACGGCCAGAAGCATATCAGATTGTGCATGGAATCGTCACGGGGACAAGTGAAATTCCGCTATTGAAATGATATTTCTCAAGTGGTACTAATTTTCGTTATCCGATTGTGAGCGTTCGGTGAAAGTAAAGTGGACGGAATGGAGGAGGAACGTGAACTAGGAAGTGCTGGATATGGTGGGTGAGGAGTGGCAGCTTTTAGATGAAATTCGGAGGGTACAGAAAGTATGGATGGAGCGAATACTTCGGAAGGGATGTTAAAAATGGTGTTAGAGGGGAGAATGTTGGGTAAACGAGGGAAAGGAAGGAAGAGAATAGGATTGTTTTAGATATAATGAAAGGAAGTATACCTTATTATCAATTGAAGAGGGAAGTCCTTGAAGGTAGGGGAGACCCCCACAATGCTTCGTAAATGCTCCATTCAAACCTACCTTAATCGGTCGAGCACTGTAATAATGATAATATTCCCTCAATTTGCGAGAAATCCGAGTATTTAAATAGAAATGTTAGAACAGCCATCCAGGTCAGCCAGCCATGAAGATGTCCAGTGTAATTGGCATGTGTGTGCTATTCCTATCCGATAATAATTCTTCCCCAACGGGATTTTCGATTTCCATTTAAGTGGCGGTCCAATGAGTTATACCTACGCAACTGCTCGATTTGCATTCGCAATTTGACGAACAGTACACCGGACCAAGACCTCTCTCCCTGTGTAATTTAACTCAATGGGGTCGTTTGCTGAATTCTGAAATCGCATTTCATCAAAAGATTTGAGTGAATGTAAGGGAAAGATGAGTTTCAACGATAAAAAATTCTTCTTCGCTCAGCCATTCTCTCGCGAGAAAATAGTGAGCGTGCATTGATTGATGTAGTGTCGTTATTATGATTATTATATCAAAATGGGTTGGACTAAAATGGAAATAAAGAATTCTCGTTGAATATGAGGGCACATGATATTGAACGTCGTCGTCATATACGCCGTAGAAGGCTGCTAATATTGCAAAATTAGTATTTTTCCGTGGTCAATATTACAGCATGAGAAAGGAGAAATGAGAAATTACGACGCTTAGGGAATTTCGTTATGTCCTGAAGGTCATGTGATATCAGGGTAAATGAGTAATAAAGAGGACGCACCACTTTCTCTATCCCGATCCTAATTTGCGTATTTTTTCACGGAATATTTATATAAAACTTGCATCGTCATATTAATAATTTAGGGGTATAGAGAGCATACCTTTTTAAAACTTTTGCAATAAATCTCAGCAACATAAAATTTAAATCTGAGAAAACACTGGGGTGAAATTTTCGAGTTTGAGATACAGGAAAATATGGGTAGGTGTATATTTTCCCATCCTTAAAAATCCATCCTTCAAGACGACTTCAGGAATGTGCATTATCTCGTGCGGGTTAATGCCCCTTGTAACCAGACCTTAAGGGCTAGATTACGATAATGAGTTTCCGAGACTCGTTTGATTGTATTCCGCGTTTTCAGGGGAGGGATACAGTTTTTTCATATGAACATTTTTAGTCTGGCTCCTACCCTTCCACTAATCTGACATGGGTGGCTCTACCGGTAGGAATAGAGAATTATTCCCGCCAGTGCAACTCTAGTGGTCATAGGAGCGCGAAAGCTTTTCCACCGCACCAAGCTTGTAGTCCAAAGGGAAGGGTTAAAGATCATAATTACATAAAAGGGCATTATTTTTTGTTTGACATCTTCCAGGAACGAGCTTATTGCTACTGGATCCTTCTCATAAATTGCCTGCTCAAAAAAAAAAGGAAGAAGAATCTTATATCCGTTGCTGCATTAGTCATTATCTTCAATCACCATTTAAGCGGTTGGATCGGACCACCCAGTTTCTCCTTCCCTCTCCACAAGCCGTTTAGAATTCCCTCTGTTGTGTCGTAAAGCTGGTGGAAGGAATTGTTCCTATTGTTGCCGCTAGTGGCGCAGCTCAGATACGGTAGTGCTAGACACAGGTAGAGTGGAACACAATATCCTGGATTTTGTCCGATTATTTTCCTGGAATTTAGCCTGTCAGGCCACAATGTAAATGATTGTCTATTATACCTCGAATATTCATTCAAGTCGAAGTCTCAAACCTCATAAACGTTTGGTCAACTAAGCCGACTAAACTCCTATTCATTGCCATATTATCGATGGACTTATTGGACGAGTAGTGATAAATTGTTTGATTTAATGAAGCTTGAAGAAGCAGGAATCATGATCGTGTTAAGTGCATCCTTAATAATTTTCCTATTTTTATTTTTTGATATGGCTTACGGCGTTGTTCATCGCAGTTGTTACGAGTTTTCGTGTTGAAATTCCGGTATTGACAAAACTTATAATTTATTTTGAAAACCTGGTCGATTATTAGCATTAGAAAGGCTTTAGAAAATATTTATGGAAATCCAATTTTAAGTTCAAACATAGCCAGAATTCCACTTTCTAAAAAGGTATTAATTAATCGTAGTGACTCCGTACCATACATGCACGTCTGATCGTAATTCTGTCTGCTTATAAATCGGATAATTACGCGATGTTTAATATGATTTAAATTTGAAATATTTAATCCATAGGCGACTTACTCGGCCCTGATATTACAAAATAGCCTTCGCAAAACTTGGTTCGAGAAAAACAATAATTATGCAATCAATCGATCAAAACTCCAGGAGAAATGATATATTATGTGAAAAATAAAAGAAGTAATCAAGTATAAACATCGAGATTACGTACACTAGCGAATAGTGATGCTGGCGAGTGGGGGCTATCAATAAGAGACATTATTCTGGTAGAAAAAGTGTCGAGCTCGTTAGAATTTAATGCATTGTTGGAATACTAGAGGTTTATTTTCCTTTCCTTAGAGAAGAAAAACCTTAAATTCCTTTCACTTGAAATGACACTATATCTATTTCGACTATTTCGATATCCTTCAACGCACTTGAGGTGTGGTGAGCCGAAGTATTCCTTTCCTCAAGAATTCCCAAAGAACACCGAAACAGCCTTTTATTTCCACCAAAAGCAACGGGTCAATTATTTATCTTTTAATATCTAATATTAAAGTGAATCTCTGTGGTGCATCATTTTTCTAGATCGCAATTTAGGAACAATTTTCCAGCAGTTCCTACAGCCTCTAGGATCTAGTACAAACAAAGGAAGTATTTGGGGCACCTCAAAACTCGTGCTTTGAAAGATATTGACTATTCGTTCACGCCAAGTTCTCTTTCCTTCTTCACTCAAATCTCCTCTTCGTTAGAGAGAAAAAAAAGTTTGAGAGCAACATTAACAGTTGTTTCAGTCTTAATCTGACTAAATTCTAGCATATAAGTATATAAAATGTGTCTGTCAATTTTACAAAAATACTTTTACTTCACGACCAGTTACGATACATTTTATTATCTTCATCTACATCTAACATGAGGTACCGTGTAAGCCACCACTAGGGTGTGTGGCACGGGGTGATTCCACACCAGGCATACAGCACTCATCCTGGCCTAGCTCCAAGAAACGCGCTCGCTTGTCGGACACTGGCCAAGCACATTGGACAACGAAACGCGGTAAGAACAGAAACTAGGAGATTGCTATGGATACGAACATGCAACCACGCAAATCATACTACTAGATACTTATCTTCAGGTGACTTCTCAACTCATTTTTTGCGAGCAACAAATCTGAAAAGTAATGCAAAACATATTTAAAACTGTCGTGAAGTAGGAATACTTGAGGGAAATGCCCGTAAATTTTTATTCTCCAAAAAACTTGAAACTTTCATGCTTAAAGTGTACGTGTATTTGAAACGTTCACGTGTGTACGTGCACTCCGAAAGAAACAACGTTGGCTAGATATGCTCTTCCTTTAACGATTGCACTGCTATCACTTTACGAGGTTTTCATACTACCCGCTCGGTACTGAGCCACTTCCAAGTTGCGTGAGCGTGGTTTTCGGCCTCAGTGTGACGCAGGTGGACGTGCTACAGCATCTCGGAATGTGCGCGTCGTCGTGGCGGTTTTAAAAATCTGTTGAGGAGCCGTTGGGATGGGTGTTGGAAGGGGAGAGGTTGGCAGGCCTGCAGGGGAGGAGGGTTTCTTGCCTCTTTCTCCTTGGTGGCGTGATGTCGGTTTGGGGGGGGGGGAGAGGGGGGTAGGTCGGTCTCCGGAAGGGCTCACGAGAAAGGGAGGAGAAAAGGAGGTTCCTTTGAGAGGTGCACAAGAAAGGAGGAAAGTGGGAGGGGAAGGGACGGCCTTGAGAGGGGAAGGGGGGGGGGAGTGGGAGGGGAAAGTAGGGGATGGGAGGAAAGACGGAGATGCTCCCGGAACAGCCTCTTGGACGGCCAATGCGCAAGATCGTAATATCCTTCACTATGGGAATGTATCCATCCCTCTTTGGTTTGTAACTTCTGGTGAGAATTACGAACATCCATGACTTCTCGCAGTGGGGAAGTAGACACTCGCATATGCTTACATTATTCTCGCCTTAGTATTCTCGGTGCTTTAGTTTTCGCAAAGAATCATATAGACGGAATCAGAGATCAATTATTAGGCAACCTCGGCGGCAGGGTAAAGTCCTCGTCTGCCAAGCAAGAGGCCGCGGGTTCGAGTAGATTGCTCCTATCCAGGCATGGTTTTTTTCGCCCGTGTAATAGCTGACTTGTAAAAAAACCGATGCAAAATACCAATATGTGCTGTTTTCGATTGTATAGGAATAAATATAACAATTTTACTCATTTATTTTCAGCTTCCCCGTAAACAGCACATTTACAAGGGAGGCCTTTACAATGGAGGAATTAACAAAGCACGGCAAAGACATCCACGCCCTGGATAGGGGCCACCAACGCAGGCGATATTCGAACCCACGACCAGTGGTGCAGCGAGGGGGGGTTTGGGGGATAAACCCCCCCTCCAGAGCTCAGAGAAATTTTTAAGTTTAATCCATTTTACTTAATTGGATATTACTTTTAGAATAGTACAAGGATTAATAAAATATCCCTCAGAAAGCCGTAAAACACACCATTTGTCTTAAAATTCCGCAATTTATTAATCTCGCCCATACCGCGTATCCTGGTGGGCATTCTATATCCCCATACACCCCGGTATTAGTTGCATCTAATCCCTCCCTAGCCTTAATTCCTAGCTGCGCCCCTGCCCACGACCAACAGTTTAGTAGGCGAGGTCTTTACCCCACTGCCATCGAGGCCGACCAAAGTTTTTGTTTTCGAAAACTACTGCACCAAGTTCTTCCAGCGTTTACGGGACGGACTCTGGCGTCCTACGCATTTAGATTCGTAAAATAAAGTTTTGGTTCTTAAAAAGTCTAAATTGATGATGTGCCCAAGAGATAGTTTCAGTCGCTTGGTATATTGTTGTCCATAAGATATCTCGCCAATTCTCCGCCATCCCATTCCCTTTGTAAGTCAATGGAGTGGGTGCTATAGAACTGCTTCAAGTCTTCCTTAGGCAAGCGCCCTCTTCCGCTGTGTTTCCACTTAAAAGAGAAGGCGATGGGACCCCCAGATAAAAAAGGAACCCCCTAAAAAAAAGTTAGACGCAAAAGGGGTGGCTTTGTATCTTTTCCCCTCCCCTTCCTGCACAATTCCTCTCTTTGTTCCTTTGAGAATCTGTTTTTTTTCTGCCTTTTTTTACGCTTTCCGACTCGCCTCCCGTTTCCTTCCTCCTCGCTCCGTCTGGCTTCATTTTTTTTCATCTCCTTTCGGAGGCGTGATGTTTCGCACGAAACGGGTGTAAAAAGTTTTCCTTTTTTTCACTTTCCCTCCTCTAGTTTCTTTTTGCCTCATATGACCACTTCTTTTTTTGTCGGTCTTAGTCGAGCTAAGTGGGATTTTTTTCGAAATCAAGGAAAAAAATGCTTGGGGCAAGTCCTTACTTAATATTATATTTTTATAAATTGAATCATGTAATGATTAGGAATGAATTAATATGTAATAAATAACATAGTTAAGTACGACATGATGAGCACATAATGACAACATAGGGCTGACAGATCAATAAGTATATGAATATGTAATTCGGAGGCAAAGGACACTATGCCTATTTTTTAATTTTCCAAGAGAGCAGTTTCAAGATTTTTTATAAATTTGGCAAGTAATTACTAAAAGGTTTGATTGCTATACCAATGACATTGTGATGTAATAATGTTGTAAACTTGTTACCTAACAATCTAATAATTACTGGTTGAATTTTTTAAAAATCTTAAACTGCTCTCCTCAACAATTTGGGAAACAGACATAGTGACCTTTACCTCCGGGATACAGAAATATTTCAACTACTGCGGGGCACAACATTTTGCGGTGAAGCGAAAAATACTATCAAGTTTTTCGCGGTCGGAATGTAATTGGATTTTTTTCCTTCATTCCTACAATAGATTGAGTTTTTAGGATGAACTCAGATCTGGGTTTTTATGTTTCCGCTGTAATTAACCCTTTATAACGCAGAACTGATTCTGGGAGAAATCAAATTTCAAGATTTTTCATTTTGAAAACTCGAAAATTTTACACTCAATGATAATTATCGTGGCATCTAACTTTTTCATCATTAAAATTTACACTACAAACTAATGGGTATTTTAGATATTTCCTGGATAGAGCTGAAAGTTTAAACATTTTTGATGTTGCTTAGAAGCAACATTGGGTTATATAGAGTTAATAGATTGAAATGTATGGAATGTCTACGGGTGATATGATTTCACGGTAAAATGAAAGCCAAATGGTATATGTATAGGGAAAATATATTGGGTTGACTACATTGCTTACTGTCGCCGTGTCGCAAATGATGATGTCCTGCTGTGCATTTAACATTTGAGAAACGCTTCGAGGAACTGCGATCGAATAACTTCTCAAACTCGATCTTTAAGCATAATTATACGAGAGCTTTGAGTAACAATACGATTACGCAATCTCACCAATTTTAGGAAAAAAGTGGATAATATCTAATGGGGGTTATTTTGAAGGCAATAACATTAATGTAGAATAAATAAATATAAAAAATACCAATTCACGATATTTTCTGAACACACCTCGTAGTTCAAAAGCATAATAACTCCTAAATCCACAGAATATTCTTCAGTAGACTTTACCTGAAAACATGGGGTGAAGCTAACAAATTTATGTATGTTCTCTGTCTTTTTGCTCTTGCATCTGTTTGTGGGATACGTACCTTTCATGCTGACTCACTACTTGCGTTTTACTGCACGAACTCGTACGAATGGTGACTAAAGGCTTTGGATGTACCGTGATGTCATACATTTGTGCCATTGGACACGCTTTTTCCGAAGAATCGGAGGCGAAGTGCATCTTTCCTCCTCTTCCTTACTTTCCTTACTTACCGCGACGAAGGCGTCGATTATTTACGAATCATACACCAACCGGTACCAAAAGCCGTTTGCAGGTCGTCCTTCGGGTTTTTCAAGGCTTTTACGTAAACGCGTGCATATTTTGTCAGGTTTATGCATTCATTTATTGAAATTACCGTTCGTAAATCATTGCGGTGGTGTTATTGCCATTTCAGGTGCTACGACTATGAAATTTACGTGCACTCTTCGTAATCATTAAGAGGCGGTAACTTTCAGAGTAAATGATGCTATTTTCAAACTGAACAATGATAAACTGATGCGGTTTTGAGCCCTCTTTTCAAGAAGATTATTTGAGAAGGAAAGGTCTTCTTTTGAGATGTTGGATCTTACTTTAAAATAGTACTTAATATATTTTTCAACAAGAATGCTCTCTGCCGAAATCACAATCAATCTTTCATTGCGTACAATTTCAGATTGTAACTTATATGTTGCCTCAGGGCATAAATTCTCGTGTTTCTTCTCTATCTACGATGAAACCGCGTTATATTTCTGCTCTCTCTCTCGTACGGTTGGACCCTTTATTTTACTTTTTTAGTAGAAAATTGTTGAATTATCGAAAGAAATCAGTATTTTTGGCCTCTTTAATCTGACTTTTTTTAGGCTAAATTTTGCTATCTTTATGCAATAAAAATTAATATAACTATTAAAAACTGTACTTAGTATCAAATTGAATCTCCAAGTTATTTTTGGTTACTTTGATAATTAATTGTTAAAAATTGTATTTGATATGAAAAATTAAAAAATCAACCTAACAGAACGGCTGATATATTTCAAATGAAAAGTATTAGAAGAGAATTATGAGTAGAGAAGCTTACATTAAATGTGGTTCAATAAAAAATCTCGAAGGACTATGCTATATATGAACGGTTGAAATATTGACTCCTTTTTGAAATTTATAGACGAAACAAACAATGATATTAAATATGAAAATTTAATGAGATAAAATTAAAAATATTTCTCACAGACGCAAAAAAAACAGGCTTCCTTACCTTCCATCTCAATTAGCAAAAAAAAAACTGGACACGTATATGGGTTAGCTCTCTTCGGAAATCGCTCTCCCAGGTCAAATAACTTACCCGTATAATATGGTTCTTGTCGTGCTAATTTTGCAAAACGGAAAAAAAAAATTCTCTAATATCTGGACTATTTATGAAACCTCCATAAATCGCATGGCCTATATTTTAATAAAGAATGCGGGTGTAAGAATTGGAATGACGAGAAGCACGCGTTCTTCATTTGTTTTGCGAAAACGGTGGAAGAGAATGCACGCGCAGCGGAGATTAAAGCGTTTTTGTGACGTCACGCTTGGAGTCGATTCGCGACGGATTTATCTCCATCACGCACGACCCCGATTTGAAATATATCCGTGGAATATAGTGGTGGTGACTTCACTGAAGGATGAGTAGGACGTGTTTTTATTACATCCATTCAATCTCTCGTCCTTTATCGACTTGCAGTCGGCACTCGTACATTTTTTTAGTGGAGTCGCATTCCGGAACAAGCAAGAGAAAAAAGTAAGCAACCCAAGTCATGCACAGTGGAACCAAGACGATTGGACATAAAATCATCAACAAATTATAATTGCGCTTCATCGAGATATTTGCTATACATAAGTTCATTTGTAATGTTTCGAAAACATTACTTAAATTGATTTATTTTTCATGACCTCCATTGTTATAGTAATTAATTATTTCTCGAGGTATAGGTCAGGGAATGAAATGTAAAAATATTTGCCGACTTTTCGATATTTTCTTATATATTTATCAGGGCCAAGAACAATGGTTACAATAAATGAATACCTGAAGGCACGAACGATTTTTACAATGTTTTTTTACAATAATAAAGTAAAAAATATAAAAATTCTATTGTACATGAATGAAAAAGAAAAATATACATATTTGATTTAATTAGGCATTTCGCTCCGAAGTAATCACTTGTTTGATAAAGTTTGTGTGAGGTAAAAGTCAGAAAAAAGCAATGAATACAAACAGACTGTAGCTTACTCTATTGGACGTTGGAGTATCTACTTATATCCCTCGTAAAAATCAGTAGTTACCTTGTGGGATTTAAGTAGACATTTATTTTAGCAAATTATTGCATGTTATATAGGTTTTTTTAAATTAATTCTTTGAAAGTGTACGTTACATAAAATTATGATATTATTCAGCGCTTTTTGTATTAACGACTTCGATACATTTCTAGTGTTTACCACTGAACCTTTACTCAAACTTTTTGTCAAAGACAGGATGTACAAAATTGAGCGCGGATAAGCCTCAAGTATTGATGATATGTGCTTCCGAATATTCATGCGATATTTCTTTCGATTTTCATTTTTTATTTATTCATGCCGTTGATGTTCAAATGACCGCAGCGGAGAAAGCAAGGATAGAGGCCTTTGAAATGTGGTGCTACAGAAGAATGATGAAAATCAAATGGATCGACCAAGTTAGTAACGAGGAAGTCCTAAGAAGGGTAGGAGAGAAGAGAAGCCTCATGAAAACCTTAATAAGAAGACGGAACAACCTTATAGGCCACATCTTGAGACATGATGGCCTGATGAAGACAATCGTCGAAGGACAAGTAGAAGGCAAGAATGGAAAAGGAAGACCTCGAACAAAATATATGGAACAAGTAAAGAGAGATGTGAAAGAGAAGAAATACGTAGGTGTGAAAAGATTAGCTGATAGGAGAACTGAGTGGAGAGTTGCGTCAAACCAATCCTAGGATTGTTGACCAGTGATGATGAATTAACATTGATATTGATATATCTTCTTGCAGAAAAAATCGTTAATATTATGAAATGAGCTTTCAAAAATAACAAAAAATAATAAAAAAATGGCAAAAAAAAGGATTCTAAGCTTACAAAGTGAAGATAATACACGTTCTTTGTCCGGGAAGGTCGCTTTTCAAAACAGCCACACGTGTGCTATTTTTCGAGTTTACTAAGTGTTACAAATGTATTTATATTGTAAAAATAATAAATCGCGGGGAACGGGAAGATTAAAGGTAAATTTCCTTTCAGATCACCATGGAATGTTTTCAATTTTCGGCGATTTGCGTACCCAGGTTCACACGCAAGGGTTAAATACGAGCGATTACACGAGCAGTTGGGCGTGCAAAATTTATTCCGGTTGCAAGGAGGTGTGAGACATCTGTGGATCATCCATGCATATATTCACGCTTTCACTTCACTGGTCACTCCTGTTCCGCTTTATTTAATTGCGGTGTGACTTATCGCGTACACACTGTTCACGAGGCCGTCTAATCACGGCTTGGCGCATTGGAGGAATTGTGGGACGATCATGTGACCTAGAAAACCAGCGGTGGTCAGTCATTTCGTCCTAATCTGCTTCTAAAATTTAGTTCATTAGAATATACTTCCATTACTTGCTCGAGAAGATTTTTCTTACTGTTAAAATGTGGTATAAAGTATCGAAAAATAAAAAAAACAATAAGAATATACGCATTTGATCAAAGTGGCATTTAGCTCCAAATTGACTCATGTATTTACTAAAAAGTCATATAAAAGTGAGAAAGAAACGATTAATGGTTAGATAACGTCACATTGAACCAAAATAGATGAAAATGGCGCATGGATCTTACTCGATTGAATGTTGCGATATTTCCGTGAGCTTCATGGTCTACGCTGTCTAAGCAAAATTTAAGAAATATCGTTATGTACCGATTCGAACGTAGAAGTGCCAAACGTTTCTGTGGAGGTATCATTGCTGTTATATTTTAAAGAAATCAAGTGAAAAATATATTTGTGATTCGAAAAGGTGAGTAATAAAGCAATTTTTATAACTATTTGATAAATAAATATATTGTAATGTTTGGGCAATCGTGAAGTCTAGATTAAACTGAGCCCACAGAAAATACTGAATGTCATTTCAGCGGGAAATAGTGTAAAACTACTATCGAGTACCTGGAATCAATTTATTTAATATTATAATATTTTTTCCTTTCCGAGGTATTAAAAACTTTATTATATTAGTTTATACTATTACTTTAGTATATATTTCAATGCATCAATCCTCTTTATCGGATATTATTTTAAAGGAATAGTAGGGGTTCCAATGCCAGCACTGATCTCAGCAATTTTTTATTGATTATGGTAATCGCAGTTATTGTCATGTGAGCTTGCATATAAATAGTGCAGTTCCAGGAAATATAGCAGAATAAAACCGATAAGTGGTATAATAAATAGATCAAAGGCCGAAAATATCACTATCATTCAAATCAGTTATTGGAATGCCAATAAAACAATATTAATCCTTCTGCAATGAGGATTAGAATAGGAGAAAATAATGTTAAAGAATCGCTTGAGAAGGTCACCATGAGACGTCCAATTGTCCCCTCATTCCTAATCTAGCTAATCCCCTCATCCCTCCTAGCTAATATACTTTTGTTAGTACATAATTATTATTATGAACCTAACTTTTAAACTCACTCATGTTGCCGTTATTAATGCGTGCCGTTAAACATGCATTCCGCTTAGTGGTTTCTTAAATTAGGTCTTACTGGGGGGCGGATTCAGCATTAAATTTGGGGGTTAGGATCAGAATCTGGGTCCGGGGAGTGTGGAACACTCCTTAGGAGACGGGGGCGTTTTTACTGTTGGGAGCGCTACGTTCTACGATAAAAGAGTATTACTCTCTGTAATAAATACAACTCAAACTTCTCTCACGTTAGGGACTTGAAGCCATGCATTTATGTATGCACTCTCTTTCCTCCATTTACAAGAATATAAGAAGGATTAGACTAATAAAAGTTAAACTTTTTTTGATAAATTTGGGGAGAGGAGGTCACGATCCTTGGGACCCCCCCCTTAATCCTACCTACGATTCCTAGAGCGATTCTTGTATCTACGATTCATGGAGCTACAAAACTCTTATCGACTGTCTGAATGACACAAAAATGATCTACTTAACGTTGTATTGGAGATTTTAGGTTTTTTTAAGGTCTGAATTCTTAGTCGGTTGGTGGAAAACGAAAATCTTGAAACAATTACCCTCAATGGACGCGAAAAAATTCTCCTGGTTTAAATGGGTAAATGAAAAATTCTCTCTTCCGGGCAGTTAAAAACATCGTAAAACAGAAAAAAATGAGCCACAATCTCTTTTCCTGGAGTGTAATGAGGATAAAGTAGTAAAGTAATTTTTTTATCAGTAATTTCTTCTCTCCAATTTAGTCTAATTAGTCATTTCAACCCAAGCTTTCGACGAATCCATCCTAATTTTCAAAGCTTATTTACTAAATCTTTGATTGAAAATGATTACGTTATTATGTGTATGTCAATAGGAGATGTGGTGCTACTTTAGGAAAACAATTCGTTGTGAATGATTGTGATATGTGTGTCACGATAAAATAAGTTCTTATTCCTGCTAGAAATTGCGTACTTGGCGAAGTTATTGTTCAACCTATTCATTCAATGAGGTCGATTTTGGATGTCATATGTTTCTAAATATGTATTCCGTTGATATCATTATGTAACAATGTGTCGTTTATTCCAGTAACTTTTATTCGAAGGCCTTTTCAAAGATCCTGGTTATCTTGTCGTAAGCGTCTCGGATGTAAACTGCCTTGAACTCCTCCCTGAGTCTGTGGCATTCTGTTGAATCAGCTGAATCATTGGGAATAAAGCGTTTCCTGGAAAGATGAGAGCGTTTGGCAAACATTGCATTCACGCGTGAATATTTGCTAGAATTTTATAAGCATATTTATGGAAGGAGTATCCGGTTTTGTGGGAATATACATGTGTGGTTCGAATATGGTGCAGTTTTTAAGTGAGGCCATTTAAAATCAATGTCATTTTAGTCAATGATTTGTCTTTCCTCAAGTTTCATGAGGTTTTATCATTCGTCCATATTATAATAACGGTTAGCGCGTAACGTTTTACCTTTTAAAAAAGAAGAAAGTGTGGTGATCAATTTCGGTGTCTTTTATTTATTTATCACATCCCCCGTAAACAGCACATAACGGCCTTTTACAACGAAGGTTTCCAATATGAACAAAGTGCAACACAAACATCCATGCCCTGGATAGGGATCACCTACCCAGGCGGGATTCGAACCCACGACCTACGGTTTGGCAGGCGAGGACTTTACCCCACCGCCACAGAGACCGAGCGATTTTCATTCCATATGTGTCTAATAATCGGGTCATTCAAATAGACCTGAAATCACATTCAATTAAAAGAATTCGCGGTAGATGGATGGAAATTATTTAACCGTATTAACTAATATAACCTTTATATTACTTAAATGACTAACTAAACTAACTAAATAGACATTAATTTAATTATAAGGAATACAATATCTTCATTATTCAACCACTCCCTCAGAAGTTGCTGCAACAAGATAAAATTTACATTCGTGGCATAGTTTTCAACTAGTCGTTTCGAATCGGCGAGAAACATTAAGAGTGTTACGCTAGTGGTCCAGTGGAAGCTCCTCATGATTCCTCATGAAAAAGTATTGATGTTTTGATCAATATATTTCCCTAGCAACGCATCTACTGTTTACTCGATCGAAGCCCAATTTGCACAGAAAACGAACTATAAACACGAACGCAGCGCAACGCTGAAATCTTCACGAGACCACCTCAGCGATGAGTATGTGCATATTATTTTTAGATCATTTGCTGCAGGGGATTGGAATTTGCATTTCACATCGGATTTTTATTTTTGCAAAGTCGTTGGGAGCATTTCCGTTTTGGTGTACGCAATAATAATGTATACATATAGGCCAGGAGGCGGACGCTATGCAGGCACCCGTAATCGGAAGTCTTTATCGCTGTAAAGCTAATTCACCTTCAATTACCGAAGTCCGCGTGCTTCCTCGCAATTCCAATCTCCTTGCGTGGACAGAAAAAAAGATCAAGGCAGGAGATCGGGCCGTTGGAGGGTGAAAAAATTGCATCAGGGATCATAGCGGCATTCTGCAGGCTAATGATCGCCGTAGCGTTAAATCTACCGGTAACTAGTGGTGTTCCGAGGAGAAAATTTAAACAAAAGAATGTATTCACGCGAAGGTTGAAGGTTGGAATCAGTACGAAGCCAAGAGATTGGAATATACTGGAGGGGAGCACCACTGTTTCCGAGCTTGGATCGGAGTGTGGCAGAAATAGTGGTGCTTGGGTAGGATAAGAAATAGAAATTCATCATCGTAATTTTCTCGTTCTATACTTTGACCAAAACATTGGCAATCTTATAAGTGTCAATGCGTACTACTTGATGAAATTTTGGTCATAGCACGTTAATAAATTAAAATATCCTATCGAACGCACGCAGTAAACCTCCTTTTCTTGCTTTATTGGTAGGCTTTGCGAAGTTATGTCTCAAAAATCCTTTTCCAGTGAACAGTTATTAGCAATCACCACGGATGCGTTGTACAACTACCTCTAAAGAAAAGCTTACTGGTGTAAGCTAGCCATTTCCCTCCACTCCTACTAGTATTTCCTCTGCACTTCTACTACAATCTCCGATTAAATACAAGTGCATTAATGGCAGTTCTCATTTGACTCAATGCAGTCACACACTCTGTAGGTAGCCTAATTGAGACGGAGTCCAAAAATTATCAAACTAAGGTAGCAGAACTCTAACCATGCTAAAACCTCGAGAAATAATATATTATTAGAAACCGCTAAGTATATCGGAGGCACTCGTTGATAAATACATGTAATTGATACTTGCTGGTAATAGATATCATCTTTGTCTCTTAGCGAAAGCGAATGTTATCTTACAGTGCGCATCACGTTTTTCGTTTTTGGTATCTTAAATGTTCTTCGGAAACTTATGTTAACTTTCTCATCAATCTTATTTTAAAGTTTTAATAACTTAAGGGATCTTAGGTCGTTATTTTCTTCTTGTTAAAAAAACATTTATTTGCTAATTTTTAAGTATCGTAATATTATTTTCGATCTGTTCAACTTCCTCGCTGGTGTCGCAATTGATAATTATTCCTAGGGAGGTATCCTAGAAGGTGGAAATGTATGAAATGGGGCGTGATTATTGTTATCCTTGAAAAGCGATCATTTCTGCTTGATTTATGACCATAATGGTTTCTCCTATTGACAGCATATCACAAGACACATCAGCAATGCTTTCCAGTCGTGCGCCAACTGAGGAGAATATTCTCTCGATTGGCATTCGACAGCGAGATATCGCCAAAGAATATAATTATCGCTCCTCAACTCCACGAGAAACTGTACGTGCAGCAAAATTGGTTATTTCCATGCAACGTTCATGCATCTGACGAAACATCAGTACTGTGAGATTAGGCTATGACATTCCTAGTAAGAATTTAGTGCTAATGATAACTCTTTAGTCACGCTTGAAAAATTACATAGGCTTTCTTTATCAAATAATCTTTTAGTAATTTTCCGCTGTGTTATAGGTACCGCGTCTCAGTTAAGATTTGGCGTATTAAAAAATCCATTGGTAATGGAAATTCTTCATCATAATTTTCTCGTTACGATACTTTTATCGGAAATATTAACTATCCTCTGAACAATTATATCCTCTATATAAATCTCTTATAGTTTTCGCTGATTTAAGTCCGCGTGAGGTTGGATTGAAAAATTTTCACTCGATACGAAAGACGTAATTCAACTTTCAGTTTTCAAAAGTAATGGTTGGTGAATACATAAAGATCCAGCATTGAATAATTTTTATGAAGGCGCAATGCTGGTAAGCGCATTAAGTGATGGGTTAATACAATATTATTTAAAATTTTTGACATTTAGGGTGGTATTTCTGATGGTTACATCGTAAAAAAATAAATAAAATTACGAGCATACAAAGGCGTCCTTAAGACAAAACAAGTGACGAATGCGCTAAGTAAGAATTACATTAGTGATGTACCGAAGTTTCATTGTGGCACTGAAGGTATATCGAACGTTGCAACAGTTATTATCAAAGCGGAGAGTGTAATTTAACGCTAATTATATTTTTTTATGCCTTGACAAGTTTCTCCAAAGGAAGCTGTGTCATATGTGTTTCGAAATCCATTTTCCAGAATTTATGGTAAGGATAGCCTATTTTCCACGCTCATGAGTTGGTGAGAATACTTCCACGAAACTTAAAAAGTATAATTAGATATCTTCATGAAAATGGCACATAAGTACACCCTTCATTTTACCACGTTTTTTATTCCTGCTTTATTGTTTGTTTATGTTTAGCCATCCGGGAATAATCTCGTAACACAATTTTCGACCACTTCTTGATTAGCTACAGCGCTAATATTTTCAGGATAACTCAGAACTGAATGACGATGCAATTATCTTACACCTTTACTATCATCGTAATGGTATCTCGAGTAATATTCAGAAATAAAAATTAAATATGAATGTTAGTTCCAAAAATGGCCACCAAAATCCAATGGAGGCGTTGCAATCATTGCAGGTGTAATAAAGTCACTTCAGGACTCGGGCTCATTAACATTCGACGCTGCCCGGTTGCTATCAACCTCCTTAAATGCGACAAACCTGGCTCTTCAGCCAACGGGCTTGTGTTGCTGTGGTACTGAAGCGAATGCAAATGGAACGGTGCACCGACGAACCCTATCAGGAAGGCGTCATCAAATAGTAAGTGTCACTTACTCGCAATCGCATCCAATTACGACAAATGACGGGAGACTACGGGGAATAATAAATATCAATGATTTACGGCGAGCGGAGTGCTTTTAAGGACTCTGCTCCGATAAAACCCATAAGCGTTTTACGTGATTCTCGATTTAATTACATTTTCAAATTGCAATGGGAAATGTGCATGTGTGGATTTTATTTCATTCTGAAGAGGCAGTGTTAGGTATTTGTCGCCTCTTAATCACGTCTTATGATGTGAAATGAGTGTTTAAATGTGACGAAAGGGAAAGCGAAAAATGAGATACTGTTTGCTGAGGGCCAAAGGAGCAACTTGTGCCACACATCACACTTAGCACTTCCTGTATGCGTGTATAGATATAAAGAAATATGCACAACTTCTGCGCTACACTAAAAATAAATCAGAGTTTTTCATCACACTTTAGATCTCATCACCCTCAATTTATGGGATTACGAATTGGTTTCGTTGGAAGTTAATGAGAATCGGGCATAATTTATTCCCTTTAGTTATGATTCCTAGCTCTCAAGAAGTCGTGCTATTAGCTTAAGGTGAAGAAAGAGCGGGGTAATATTAAGTCTGCATTTTGAAGTGCACCTACTTTCTCCAGAAATGTCATAAATACGTAATGGACTATCATTGTTTTCGTTGCACAATAAGTTGGCGACAGATCTTGAAACGGAAAAAACAGTCATTTTCCCTTTTTAAATGGTATCAAAATCGGGATTTTAAAAGTTGGTAATCATGACCATTTTTTTAAATTAAAAAATGATGTTTCATTAGGGAGTTGGTAAACCATTGCGGCGCTAATTTTTCCAGGTGCTGAGTCGCATATGAGACTCAGAGACTAAGTGCTAGGCTGAGATAGGGTGAGCAATTAAGATCTGTCAGATCGAGATGGAGAACATTATCTTTGAAACCATACCTCTCACTTTCCCTATATTTTCATCAATCTCAATATATTTCTAGGTCCGGCAGACACTATTAATTAAAAGAGAAATTTTACCAATCGGATATGTATAGGAATTCGTTTTTCCTCCGAACGACAATGGACTTTAATAAATGCCAGGCGGAAATTCGTTAAAGCATTTACATTTTTCTTGTTTCTTTTTCGCTAGGCAGTTATGCCTTAATAGCCACCACCGCACGCCTCTTGAGGGAACTTGCGAGGTAGATTTAACTCTGTAGTAAATATACACGCGGGATCCAAATGGGATCCGGTGCAGAAATACTTAATCCGTGAACTTAATAAAATACAAAGGAAAGCCGCACGATCCGTCAAAACTTCGACGGGCGTTCAGAAAACGTTAGTTACACTGATGTTGAACGAATTAGGCTGGGATCCGCTAGAGACTCGGAGGCTTCGCGCCACGCTTAGATTGCTTGAGAAATGGAGAATAGATACCTTTCAGAGTGACACGGAGAATATCATCTTAGAGCTACACTATATTTCCAGGTCCGACAGAAGCGATAAATTTAGAGAGATATTTTCTCCGAAAGGATAGATATGGGAATTCGTATTTCCCCCGAACAACTAAGGACTTTAATAAATATGATTTGATGCTTCCCCGGTGAATGATGTGGGTAAACTCTTCTCCGGAATCCCGCCGGGTTAATTTTTCCACAATGGCCAACGTTTCAAGCTCCGACTCCGGGCTCATCCTTTGGGCTAAATAACCCTGCCCTAAGAATGAGCCCCGAGTTGGAGCTTGAAACGTTAACCATTATGGAAAGATTAACCCGGTGGGAATCCCGAGAAGAGTTTACCGACTTTAACAAATAATTGGCCAAATTTCGGAAGAGCATATCGATACCTCCACTGCAAAAACGCTCAACAATCGCCAACCGAATCAAACCCGCTCATCTAGTAGCTCAGCAATACGAATCCGCTCAGCTGGCAGTGTCCGGAGCATAAACGCTCACCTCCAAGCTTGGAGAATAGGAGATTAGCGCTTATGCTCCGGACACTGCCAGCTGAGCGGATTCGTATTGTTGAGCTACTGGATGAGCGGATTTGATTCGGTGGGCGATTGTTGAGCGTTTTTGCATTGGAGGTATCGATATCCGTTTTATTTGTAAACGGCTGGTGTTCTAACACTCCCCGCCACACGTTCATTGAGGGGCCTTGCGGGGTAGTATGTAGATGTAGTTGTGTTATCGCCCTCCTCTCCGTCCCTTCGTTGCCACGCGTTGGCCCTCCCACTGCGATCTCTCTATTTGTATCCCTTCCGTCAACTTCCCTCCCCTCCTGCGTCTTTCCCTCTAATTTTTCCCCTCCTCCTCCCCTCTCCCATTTCACATCTTCGCCTCCATTCCTGCAAAGTGCTCGTTCTCCAATTTGATTTCATTGAAAATTACAATGGAGCTTGAAAGAGGAAGAGACATTAGTATTTTCGTTTTTCAAAGGTCCAAAAGAGCGAATTGTGCCACACATCACTCTAAGATACGGTTTTATGTTGTCTGGTTACGAAAATCATAAGATAATACAGCCATCAATTTCCCCCGACGGTAGCTGAAAGGTCTGGTTAACTTGAAGTCTGCTCTTATGCAAAAACTAACTAGAACTTTCCACCACCTTTAGGTGAATTTAAATAAAAGGTATTAGATCTTTTCCACATTAATTCAATGCTTAGGACACGTTTCGGCTTTTAGCGTCATCATCTGTGCCTAGTGCCAGATGATGGAGCCGAAACGCGTCGTAAGCATTGAAATAGTTGTGGAAAATGTAACTACCTTATATTTCAATATGTTGAACTTCCCATATATCACGTCTGCATAAGTTGAACTTTCTTCAACGTAAAGGTAATTGGGTGAATCGTCTTATGGTTAGCGTTAACTAAATTTTTATAAAAACCGGCCCTCAGGATGCCCTGTATGTCTATGTATAAAGCTTGCACAAATTCTACGCCACATCAAAAATATATTAGGGTTTTCCACTGCACTTTTCGTTTTACGTTATTACTCTAATATCTCGAAGTTGTGACATTATGAATTGGTCTCGTAAGAAGTATATGAGAATTGTTTCTAATTTATGCGTTTTAGCAATTATTTCTATCTATCTGAAGTCAACTGCCGTTAGCTTAAGGGGAGGAAAGGACGAGGTAATTCAAAGTCTGTATTATCCAGTGTAGTGCATGCATAATTCCTCCAGAAGTGGCATTAAAAATATATAATAGACGGTATAATTTTTTTTGTTGCTCAACAAGCTTTCTGAAATCGAAGCAAAATTGACCAAAACCTCAGCAATGGTTTCTTGAGTATGTAGTTAGAAAGTTTACATTTCTTGCCAATAAGTAAGTGCATGTGATGACGCATACTATTTTTCAGTGATTATTTTTTCTAATAAAGGACTGGGCCTCCAATTAAAATGAAAATTTTAACGTAATTGTAAATTTTAAGTCCAAGTCAACTTTCCAAAAATATTTTAGCTATACCGCAAGACCGGATTCAATGCATTTTTCATTATGTTGAGGTGACTTCTTCTCAAAACATTTCGTTTAAATACCCTCGCGGGGAAGCAAGTCGCGGAGAGACTGAGGGGAAAGAACTTGTCCCACGCACCGTGGGGAACTTCTCCCAACCTCCTCTTTCCCCTCAGTCTCTTCCCCGTCTTATTTTCCCCTCCGCGGTATTTAAATGAATTTTTTTTGAGAGGTAGTCACTTGAAGATAATAAAAAAGGTATTGAAACTGGTACTTAGGCCGTGTTCCAATCCACCGTAAATGCACTCTTGCGCTCTTTCCCGCACTTTTCGATCGTCACATTTCGGAAGTGACGTCACGTAGTGCGATTCCAATCCGCTCTACGTTCTGCTCTGAAGAGCGCATAGTCGAAGAGCACGAGAGAGCGCAAGGATTCACCCTTACTCGCTCTTCAGCCCGCTTCAGCCCTTCGTCTACCGCCGTTGAGGTGGAATTTTCGTGGATTCGGATGGGATTTGATTCGGAGCAATGATTCGGTTCTTTAAATCGTTAATAAGGAATCGAGTGAATATCGAATCCGAATGAATCTTGAATAGATGTGAATTTAAGGGTGTCCAGCGACCGGGAAAGTCGTGAATTATGCATGAATTTTTGATCCAACCCGGAACTGTAGAAACGTTTACATCAAATTCATTTCACAGATAATTTTTCCAGTTCAACGCCCATTTTCTGGTTAAAATGTGTTTTTTGTAGATTTAAGTGCAATAGCTAAGAAGAGTTTATTCAGCCGCAACGAAACGTGCAATGTCTGACGAGACAACAGAACCGAAATATACTAATATATGTACTCTATCTGAATGAATGTAAATATCTAACTATGTACTCAAGTAAGATTAAAAAACACGAAGAATAGAATGCCAGGTGACGTCGACATCTAGTTACGAGTTTGAAGCAGCTCGTCAGGCTTGCTTTGAATAATTTCAATGCTAACAAACGTATTCAATGTGTTAACAAACGTATTTCTTTTCCTTGTAAATACATGAATATGATAATGATATAACATGAAATCACTTCAATGATTTAAAGTCATGTAAGGGATTCGGGTAAAATCATGTAAAAAATTCGTATATATCGCAGTAATCACGTAAGATTAAACTGGGATTTGTAAAATTTCCCTGGAGAAGCTGAAATTATGCATGAAGTTTTCTGCTTTGGCTGGACGCCCTATATCTGTCGACTTACTGCATTTCAAATATTATGACGGGTACCTATTTAAAGTGATTATAATTTTTCATGTTCACTACATATTTAATAAATTGTTTTCAGATGTAAAAACCACTTAAATTTGTCTGAATGTACGAAATTGGTTGCCTACATGAAATTAGTAGCCTACAATTGATAAATCTGTCGCCTATGCCGTATTTTATTCGTTATAACTTCTGCAATTCCATTTATAAGTACATATAAGCATATATATAAGTACATATATTTATAAGGCAATAAATTATTGCAACACTCTCTTCGTAAGAACAACAACATTGCACTATTTTCTTACCCTCCAAATTTGTTACTCAACTTTTTTCAGTTTCGAAATCTGCCACTTGACAGTGGTGGCACTACTTGCAATAAGAGCAGGAAAGAGCGAAAGAGCCGTTTAGAGCGTAAGAGCGCAAGAGCGTAGAGTGCACCCTATGGATTGGAACACGGCCTTAGTGAAGTTTATAAGCTTGATTTCTCTTGATCTCTATATTTAATGTAGAAATAGTGTCTTGGAGTGTAGGTATAGAAAAACTTGAAATACAAATTTTTCTAAGGTTTCGGTTTATTAAGTAACCATCGGAAGGGCTTGAAATGAAAACTATTATATAATTTTGTTATATGAACAAAATAAAGGGTTGTGGCATTGTTTTCTACCGTAAACTAATAAAAAAGAAGCTTCTTCAGTTGTGCATTAACAAATAAGAAGATACTAGAATTTTGATACAACTTACTGCAATTATTTTCATTTCAAGCTCTGATGGAAGGTAAAAAATGAACCGAAACGTAGGCAAAAATTATGCTTCAATTTTTTTCAAGACTTACACTCCAATATATTGTTTTAATATTTATATTTAAGCATCATTCGCATTCACATAAATTTAATAGTTATTCGTGTCGTCAGTGCATCCGACGAGGAAAGGTTCCATCAAATTGGAACGAAGTTTATTTAAAATGTTAGTGGAAAATTGCAATTAAATATTAATTTACTAATTCTACTTATGCTATAGTGTGTGGGCGTTGTTAAGGCGCTCCTACCCTGGCATAACTGCGCTCCCAACATTGGAAGGAGGTGGGGAGAATGGATCCCCGCTCCTTCCATAGGACTTCCCCTCCCCTTAATCGGCCATTGCCTCTGAATCTTTCCGTCATTATTTTTAGTGGTTCCTCCTTCGCTGCAGGGACGGACAAAGACCCGAACCTCCGCCCTCCCGTGTCCTCCCCTGGAGCAATACGTGCCCGCAGAGGGATCGTGGGAGTAAAGATCGGTTTACAGAAATAATAGCGATACATATTAACCACAGGGACCAATTGCAATGCTTAGCGTGGGATTCCTGATACTTCATATCAATGACTTCAAGTGTATTAATCGGAAAAATAAAATAAAAATAAAAAATAGAGATTTTCCAAAACAGTCTAAAATGTACTATTCTGTATTTATCGTACAGTTTTAACATTTATGTCGTATTAAATGAATAGTATATCGAGAGAGGGGTTGAATATTTTTGTTTTGCACTGATAATTATTTTAATTGACCGTGAGCAGTAAGTGAATGTGGTTCTTAAGGCCGCTATACACGGTGAATCATCATGTTAATGGAATCATTCGCCGTGTAAAACGGAAAAATTCGCGAATGAACCGTCATGCGCATGATCATTCAGAGAAAATAAGAACATGTTCTATTTTGCTTGCACTATCCTGTGAATGATCACGTGATCGTCCAGCATGATCATTCGCATGATAATTCACCGTGTATAACGGCTTTTATGAAATACTCGAATAAATAAATTAAAAATATCATTCGTGTTACTCATGAGTACGATGTGTTTCCTAAAAGGAAATAACTTTTATTTTTAAGAAAACCATCGAGTTCCACTAGAATATAGGTTGTACCAATCTCAAAATTTTTTCTTCAGTTTCTTCTTTTCTTCAGTTAAAGTTTTAGGATGATTTTACTACCTTCAATTCCCATTAAATAAGTTAAGTTATGTACCACTTTGAGGAATAATTTCTTTAAGTGATACTTTACTGCCATACGTCTACCAATAATAAATAAATCCGAATATCATCGGTGTCGGCTTTGCATCCGACGAAGAAAGGTTCAATCAAGCAGGAAGCTCATGGAAAAACCCGAGTTTTTTTTTTTAATCTGCGACAGAACAGTCCCGGCTTACGTGAATATCCTGTTCCTCGCTTGTGCCAAATATGGTGACGGTGTATTTAAAGCCTGATCCGAAGGCATTAAATTTATTCCCTTTCCTATCTCTTCAAGCGATACCGCATGCTGTTGATTCCGGTGACTTTTAGTGCTGCCGTTATTAATACGACGCAGACCCGGTATCCGAAATATGGTCGGAATGCGAGATGGGGCGAATTAAAATGGTAGAGAAGGCGCCAGGATATCTCGAATAAAAATGTCGTCTCGTTAACAATGTTTTTCATGTCATCGTCACAAAATTTCTTCCTTCAAGAAATATATTGATTCGGCTTTCACGTTGTGAAACTTCATGCTGAATGAATAAAAAAAACCTTTGTAATTTTCATTGCACGACGCGTTTGGACGCAGAGGAGCCCTTTTGCGACCACTAACTTCATTGTGGAAAGCTTAACGAATAAGCATCACCATGATTCCAATATTCAATCTGAACATATTACTCTTCAACATGATGCAAATTTCAATGGCGCATCATTTCTCTAATTTAATGTATTTTTGACAATAACAGGCTGTGCAAGGCAAATTCAATTTCTACATTCTTCTCCCAGTCCCGAGAATGACGCTTAAGCGTCGAAACGCTTCGTAATATTACTTTTTTTTTAAATTACAAAAGTTTTTTTTATTCAATCTTCTTCCATGGCTCTAAAGTGGAGTACCTGATAAATTACATTTCCATAAATATAGATCCGGGTTCGAATATTCTGGTCGAGACATGACTTTCCCTCAGGTCTTCGCACTTTTAGTACACTTACTAGTGGCTCCGGTTTGGTGTGCCTTTGACTCCTGGCTCGTCCGAAGCTATTTCCGTGAGGAGTACTGGCAAGCTATTTTATTAATATTCTGAAATTTTCAGTATTTAAAATTTTTATTTCAAACTAATTAAAATTTGCGAAAAAAAAGACAAAATAGATCCGGTCGAGTGGAAGGGAGTACTTTCAATTCACGGTTCGAAATATTTGAAACCTAGGTGAAATTTTTAACTGCACATACGTAGAGAATGCGGCGGATAAATGTTTTTCCGGCTTTACTTGGTGGAAATGCGTTATATCCGTGATAAAAACTTCAAAAAGTAATTTCCACACATTAATATAATGCTACAATACCGACCATGGTTTCAAAATTCTAGAATGTTGCCATAAAAAATGTCAGTATATATTTAACTATGGAAACTTTTCTCTTGTTGCAGGTGTCGTTGTGGGATATTTTGTCAGACACGTGAGGACGAGTAGTGAATAATGGATCTGTTCTCCGGTCGGGTGCTGGGAGCGGCACATCTGCTCTTTCTCTGCACCTTCATCTTGCTGAGGGACGTACTCTTTCCGTACGCTGTGGAGGCTGCTATTGTCGGAGATTCGTCGGACGGCGGAGAACGGGACTTCAGACACATCTCGCACCGAGGTGAGTCACAGCTTATCCTATGGCATTTTAAACGCAATTTAACACTTTCACTCGAACAATTATGTTCGTACAATGGTAATACAGGGTCATCATAAAAGAGTGGCGCGATTTTGAACGTGGTTTAATCGGAAATAAAATCACTTAAAGTTTGTATTATTTATTTTTCGAATTTGTCGTCTCGAACAGTTTTTTTTACTTATTGTTAGTTAATATATTACAATATATGCACCCTTAGTTGCTCGACAAGATAGTAACCCGGCGTCGGTACTTAGCTCTGAATGAAAACTAGTATTAAAAAGTCTTGAAGTCGATTGTGTGAAAATGTATACCCTCGCGACTTCACAGGTTACGGTGTACATATTTTTAAAAAGTGCCCTCCATGAATCAAATTAGAATGGAATAGCCTCAATTTAGCGTTGCAGTAAATAGTCAATTTAATTCAGGAGTTTAACAAGAATTTTAATGTTACACGTAGGAAGCAACTGCTAATATTTGCACAACTTCTACGCTAAATTAAAAATAAATTATGGTGTTTCACCGTACCAGACGTTTTACGTCATTACCCACAGCTGTCGATGAATGGTATTATGAACCGTTTTCTTACTAAGTTAATGATAATCGTTCCTAATATAATATTTCCTATCTCATATAAATTCAGAACCAGAACTTTCAATCATCTACAGGTAAAGTTAAAGGCTGCATTATTTAATGGTTAACCAGACATTATGAAACTGGCACTTAGTCTCCAAAGGAGAACGACCCCATTGCGCTGTGGTCTGTGCCGGTTGGAAATCAACTTAGTCTCATTTGACCCGCCTGGAAAAAATTAAGCGTGGGTTTTTCTGCTCTGGGCGTAGAAAACTTTTGAATTAGCAGCGGCGTCTACGTCGGTGGATGGAGCAATTATGCCTACTTTTCCTCGGCTGTTGTGATCTGTGCCATATCCATCCCGATGGACGTGGATTTTACGGCTGCTCGGATCGTTCGCGAAGGCGAGAATTAAGTGTTTAAAACTCTCCGGTTCGGTCGCGATTATGGAATTACAATTATTAAAAGGCATCAGCGGGGTGGGAATGTGTGTCCTCGCCGTAGATGGAAGCAGGAGAAAGTGTGCCGTCACATCAGCCGACGACAGAAAGTCGTCTTTCTTGGAACCCGCGTGTTCTAAGTCTGGTTTATACCTGGAAGTTGACTGGAATGGTGCATCTACGTATTGCCCCGTAATTCGCCTATATAAGTGTAGGGCATCAACTTTGTCGATATCTCGTATCGTGATCGAGACTGTCCTCTTGAGCTCTTTTTGAAGTCACTGTCCTCATGTTCGATTAAAACGTATTTTCGTTAATTATCGAATGCCGTAGAATTCAATTTCGACGCGTAAACCCAAACTCTATGCGGGAGACACGAGCAGTGATAGCAATCGAAACCAAACGAAAGTCAGAACCAGTAAAATTTCAATAGTTTCGTTCCCGGGAACGAAATGTAGAAACGAAACGAAGTGGATTTAAACCTGGGGCCTGATTATGGTTCTTCCTGGCTATAGCCAACGCGATTTGTCGAAAAGATTGGCGAACGGTGACTGAATTCGCATTCTCATTTTCATTCGCTAGCTATTTCGCCAGAAAAGCTTCGCTTCGTCCCTCTGGCGACGAAAAAGTTATTCTCGTTCTGTCCGGTATATTCTGCTTGTTCTATACTCCGAGAAGTATTTTACCATGAATTATACGAGGTCAAGATAAGAAGAAAAAAAAACATATAGTGAATGTAAACATTCGCTTCTAGCGGCTTGGCGAAAGAATTGACGAGATACCGACTCGTGATTTAATTACATCTATACACCTTCATTATATTATATTTTTGATCCCAAAGAGTTTAATTGCTATTCAAATACTTGGCATACTACCTGTGTGCTGTTTTGCTCGTCTTGTCGTTATACGTAATTAAATATATGGGATTAAAAGTGGGTTTGCGTTTGAATGAACTGCGAAGCTTTTGCCCACCCCATATATCTTCCTCTCCCTCACCTTGCTTCAATGTTTTTCCGAACCTCTCACAATGCACGCCTTTTTCATCAAGTGCGTAAATTATTCTATAAATGCGCCTGATCATGACGATCAGATGTCGATACCATGGTTGTACAGAAAGAAATTATGTGTGAAAAATAAAAAGGCCAACGCTAATTAGGATGCCATATGGCTGGTGAAAATAAAAAAAAGTGGAACAGTACTGTGAAATTAGGGAATATCTCAGTAAGAAAGGAGCAAGGTATTTCGGTGTATCTGACCATATCGCTAATGTTCGCGAGAAGAATAAATTTCCAAACGTCTGCGTTCCAGAATATATTCCCCACTTAAATGCACTAAAATGAAATGGGCATTAAATTGATGCGAGCGAGTCTTTCGTATCTTCCGTGGAATTCGGGCTGTAGGCGGTCAACATGTAAATTCATGCGGAGCGCGCGCTTCGATTTAGGAATTCCGGAGGTGGAGCCTGAGTGAAAAAGAAGAGGTCTATGCTCTATGGCTAGGCGGGCGTGTCTAGCGGACGCCCACGGCGGAATCTAAGAAAACTGTCAGATTCCAGATTAGGTGGAGTATCTGAATGGGCGTGGTATGGAGATTTGTTCGCGTGATACGGCATTCACGCTCGCCCTGATCTTAAGGTATAGGTGCACAATTTGCACAAATTATTTCCAAAATTCTTAGCAAATATGTCCATTTTAAACACGCTATGGGGAGGCAATTTCTTCTGTCACCTTATTGATGTATTCTAAACATTTTTGTCCTATTTGAATAACCTCCTTGGCATACATTTATTTATACCCATAACAACGAAATCAGCACATATTGGCCTATTTCATCGGGATATTTCAACAAGATTACAATTTTGTGTACTCGAGCAACCCAAGCCCTGGATAGGGACAATTTCCTCTGGCGGGAAATAGAACCCACGACCTCCTGTTTGGATGGCGAGGACTTCACCCCGCCGCCGCAGAAGTACATCACAACAGATAGTAAATAACTGAGTACACCTTTGGGAAAATCAGTAAACGTCCGGAGTAGAAGCAACGCTACGCATATGGACTCTTTTTTTAGGCGTATCTGTGTTGCATAAGATCAAATACTAAGGGGATGATGCAAAATTGTCATTACGAACGGTGAAAAGGGAAAAAAGATTATTTTTTCGTGTTTATATTTTTTCATTTATGAATATGCATACCGAGATTTTTTTGTAACAATACTTTTATTTTTTTATGATTCTCCCCCACCCTTTCCCTCTGGCTCCAATGCGAAGCGAATCGACGGCACACGCGAGCCGTGAATAAATAAACGGACGGGATTCTTCTCCTCGCGTGGAATATTTCGTTCTTCTTTTATTTTTCTTTTTTTTTTATTCCTTCCTTCTCGCCATGGGAATCCCCCACCTCCTTTCCACTTCCCAAATAAAGTCGCCTCGTCGCCATGGTGACCCGATTACCATCTCCCCTTCGACTGTTTGTGGCCAGTCTTCCGCGGAGCGAGCGATGGGGAGGATGAGGAGGAGGCGGAATTAAAAAAAAAAAAAAAAACATGATCGAAAAGCGCGACTCGCTTCTTCTTGGACCGTCCCTTCTAATTATAGGCCCGAAAAATGTTTATGCTCAGCGCGTGCCCAAGTTGTTTTTTTCCCTTCCGATGATTTGAGGAGGATGACCTCAAGCCATCCACCACCAGAGAGGTAGGAAAATAAAATAAAAAAGGTATAAAAACTACACTTTGCCAAAAAAAAAACAAAAAAAAAGTACATTAAAGTTAAAATAGGCTTTTAATCACTTGGAGAATAAAACGTGAGAGCTAATTTTATTGATCAGAAATGACTGTAGAACAGTCTGATGCGTAAGGATTGGAACCCTCTCTGAATTCTCCTTGTGATGAGGAGCTTATTTTTTATTTTTTCGTGCATTTTATACCGCTTTTGGAATAGGTATGATTTTAAAAAAATACTTTTTTATTTTGATTTTACACTTTTTAGTCGTGAATCATGTTACCGATTAAATTGGAGCCGTTCAAGAAAATAGATCTGAAAATATTTAATCTCAAAACAATCATAGGTAGTCCTATTATAACTAGTAAGAGATTGTGAAATATAAAAATGTTGTAGTTTGAAAAACAAAATGTCGGAATGAACTATGCTAGAACGAGTTTCCTCCAACAACTTATAAAAGTTACGGATGAAACTATCGATATTTATTAAGAAAATTTCAAACTATATTTCCGTATGGAAATTTGGACCTGAATGGAACAAAATTTTCAATATTTGATTTTTGAATATTGTATTGCCATCAAATGCAAGCAACTGTGCCAAATTTCAAGCCGATTTGACAATGGGAGGTGGATCAAAAATCAATTTCTAGATTATATTGGTGAAACAGACGGACGAAGCAAGTTAAGGGAAAGTATCTAAAAACATGAGTGAATCCGTTAGAATGATTTGAAGATGATGTTAGTTGACTTGGAATAGTTATGTAATTTGTGGCTTAGTGGTCCTAGAGTATCCGATTCTAAAATCGAGGAAAGTATATTAAAGTTAGTTTCGAAAAATTAGCTTGCTTATGCTTCGAGTTCCGTAAGTTTTAGAAGATTTAAGATCTTCTCGTATAAGATTTTATCGAGATGAAGAATATTTCCAGTATGTTTTGATTCATTTTCCCGTAATTCATACCGATAAGTTTCTCAATATTTTGCATACTATATATTATCTATGATATGCAGACGATTTATCATCTACGGTGTGGAAATGTTCTGTATGGTGTGTTCGGGAAATATACTCCGAAAAACAGTATGGAAATGTTCAATGTGGAATAAATATGATAAAATACTTCCAAAGTAGTTAAAATATATTCAATTTTGGAAAATACTATACTCTCTCTGCCTGATGATTATGGAAATTCATCGATTCGCAGGAGTATCATGTATCGACTAGGGCTTGTTAATGTACATTGTCATATTCTCTAAGTTCGACTATGTTATCTTCTCCTTCCATTAATCCCTCTTGGTTCTCGAATTTTTGGAATATTTCCGAGACTTCCCACGTCTTATTATGCGCAAAGGCAGGTACGACAGGGATCCCATACATGTCCATAATTATGGCTGCCACGCGTCTTCAGTTCCGGCTCTCTGGAATTTGCCTCTTCGTGCTCCGAAATCAGGTGTCCATTTGACTTTTGAAACGACCAGATTTGATATTTAATGCGGAATATTCGCGCGGCATTGCCTTCGGCCGGACCCGTGCTCACAAATGATACCCTGTCTTCTCTCTCGCGTGTTCCTTTCAAGCTGTTTTCGAGTTGATGTGGGCGATGACGTCATTTTTTTTCCAATTCCATCCGAGAGTTGGGTGAGTAAATATGTGGAATTTCGGAGAAAGGATGTATCGACGACCTACGAGCTATTCGAAATATTTTCAGTACTTTTTGAGGTTTACTTAATACCTTCTTTGAATATTTCTTTCTTATAGTTTCTTTTTTTTGCAAAAATTGTAAAATTTAGAAACCCAAATCTCCGCGAGTCACCTACTAGTGCAGTTTTATCCTCTTTATCCGTCCCTAGTTTATCCCTTCTCCGACTTCAATCAGACATCAAATTCATTTATAATACCCTTAACTCCCACTTCGACAGTCCTGACATTGTTTCCTTCCTCAACATTAGAGTACCTTCCCGCCACACCCGATCTACTTCTTTACTCCACATTCCTACACCCAGGCTATCTGTAATTAAGCGCTCTCTTTTCCATAGGCTTTCCCTTTTAATAAATACTCTGCCCAGTGATATTGATCCGTTTGGTCTGACACTTAAAAATTTTACTCATCGGGCATTAACATATTTATCGCATAAATGACTAGATAGCCGGATAAATGTTTGTTTTTCTTTTTTATTCTATTTAAATTTGTAATCAAATCATTATTATTTAATTATTTAATATTTGTTGTTATAAGTGAACTTTAAATTGGCAGTATTGCTGTATGTGTATTTCTTTATTAAAATAAAATAAAATAAAATATGAAGGCGTTACTCACAGCCTTTGGAGAAGCATCTTCATTTTACGACGCTCGCCAATTTATAGGGTAGTTCCTTCCATTTACATCTCCATCATCCCTTTTCATCTCCGTGTACTTAGCTTTTTATAATATCTGAAATTTGATTACTTATATAAATATCAATTAGATGTGGAATTTAGGTTTTATTTCCGTATGCCCAACGATGTTTCTTGAAACTACACACAATTAAAAGATTCGGGCCTTCTTTCTTCAGGAGACTTCAATGAGTGACTGTGATTTTCCAAAGGGTTTGCCGTTGGATGTACACAGAAGATAAAAACAATTATTAAATTACTTCTAAATAAGACACAGACTCGAACTTTATTAGAATTTTGGTCGACTAGAAATCGTTTCTGCAAATTAAAATTTCAGAACCGAAAGCGTCCCTCAATTTACTAGTATATTTCTTGTTTGGGGTCGTGGGCGCACCAGCTTGTGGTAATTTTATTGTTTCAATAACATTAATACGCATCATACTAAGGCATTTAAGTTATATCATATGTTTCGATTATTTTGAGTATTTTTTCAGTTGGCATATGCTCTTCGTCATGTTCTCACAATTCGTCAATACTGCCATTACGTGGATACTGTGCGTGTGATATAGGATTTTATATTGTATTTGTTGACTTTGAAATGAATTGACATTTGATATAAACTTGCGTAGTTTTATAGTTAGAGTTTATTTATAATGCGCAGCTTTATGTGTCATTTAATCCGAATAGCGAGTTGGATTATATGCTTTCCAATTAAATGCAGGTTTTAATGGGATGTAGTGATTATCAGTGGGAGCATCGCCTTGGGCTGCTTCTAATTAATAACTTTTCAGCTTGAATTCCTCAACTGTTTTCTTGTGATGGGCTTTGATGTGGAAGTTGATGCTCGCTTGTTTCATTCCAACCGTAGATCCTCATCCTGTCTGTCGGGCATTGAAATCTCCCCTCTAGTTTGCCCGCTGTCACTTTCTTCTCAATCGCTTTTGAGCATCAAACTAATGTGATTCTATTCTAGTGTATTGTTTCAGGCTTAATCTAGTGGAATTCTGGCACATGAATATATTAAAACATAGCGTGCTATGAGCGTAATATTTTAACAAGTGAAATCAGTCGATTTTTACTACGGGCGTAATAATACGCCGTCCATCTTTTGAAAAATCGTAGTTTGCCATTTTTGAAAAATGAAGTGGTACTAACTTCTAAATAAACAAATGAAAAAAACAAAGCAAAATTGTTTCTTTAAAATGATGGCAAAAACTTATTCCTTGCTTCAAAGGTTGGTTGCTGAAAAATAACACAAAAGTATACTAAATGGCCAGCAATGTAGTACAGATGTAAGGTAATTGTTAAAAGTTGATGGCAATTCATCGGTGATAGGTACTTCAATTTCACGAAAAATATCAATAAATTTGTATTAATTTCATATAAAAAGATTGGACGATAATATAGGATCAATCGATCGTGAAATCAAACTGCTAAGTATTCTTTCATAGTGCAGTCAAATATTGTAGATATATCATGCTACAAAATAGCATCTGTCAGACATGGATACCTTCATAAGCTTCCATCAAAAGTTTTTTCAATATTTTTTTCAGCTGTCGCCTTAAGTCCTACCACCAAATAACTAGAAAGCTTCGCTAAAGAGATTCATCCCGGCAAAAGGAACAATTCGAATTCCTGACGGCTAAAATGGAATTGGGAATCTTTAACGTGAATATTTTTTTAAAACACCTGAGACGTTGATGATTTTTAATGAAGGGAATCCTTCAGTTGGGGATGCTTTGCTGCAGGGCCCTTTAAGACTGACAATAATAGGATTCTGTCATTCTCTCATCTAGCTTGCCGCTGTGAGCGTATTCTTGTCTGATGTGTGCCCTGCGTGGAGGGTTGCCTTCACACAGGCGAGAAATATCGGTGTATTCGTAACTGCGGCGACCTTGTGTGGGTCGTCTGCTTCACCGTTATAACCGGCGCTGACTGCTGCGATCGGCTCGAAGACTCTTTGCTGCGGTCGTCCTCAACCAGTTCACTTTAGCGCTTCGAAATTCAAGCTCGAAGATAATGACACGTTTCCATTACTATCGTCCCGAAAATAATCCGTACGATCGTAAGCGGATAACGTAGTGTGTATGCATGTACGAAAAGTCGTAACACGTATTTGGTTCACATCGCTGCCAATTTACGATTTTACGGCGCTATGATGCCGGAAATGCTAAGAGAAAATCGAAATTTCACCAGGTATTGTAGAGAAAGAAGCACTGCAAAACCGTTTTCCAGTGAATTCCATTGAAATGATGCAGTGAAATTATTATTGAGTTGTTGAACCGTTCCCATTACTATCGTTCCGACAATAATCCGAGGCATCGCATGCGGAAATCGTGTTGCGTGAGCATCTTCGAAAAGTCGTAATACGTGGTTTGTTCATATCATTACCAATTTACGATTTTACGGCGCGAGAGTGGAATTGAAAAGAGAGAATAGAAATTTTTCAGAATATTTCCTGTTATATGAGAAAAAGAGCTACTTCAGAACCATTTTCCGGTGAATCCCATCGAAAAAATACAGGTACATTATTATTGAGTTACAGACGGCATTATGAAACATGCTGCTTTCCATTATCCACTGGAGCTCCGTGAGTTTAGCCGTTAGGCAGCATATTTGTCATCAACGTGGTGCGCATGCGTGGATAATTTTTATGATTGTGCTGATCTTAATAATGAAAAAAGAGGCGTAACATTTATCGGAATGGTACCCTTTGAGCAGACTTTAGGGTATTTGGTCGGGGGTGAGATCAGTATACAGCGCTAGGCTGGCGCTTATGTAAAAAAAGATCCGATTTAAGATTTCGTGATTTTAAAATGTGCGAATTGGCGAGGAAAATTTTTTTTAAAAAGTCGGAGGTTCGTGAGAGGGGTAAGGAATAGTCGAGCCTGAGGCGCCTGAATACTTAAATTTTGAATGTTGAAGTTTTCGACCCGGATAAAACGTTTTTTTAAGGTAAATATGGCATTTTAGAGTTCTTTGAGCAAAACTGTGAACCGTTTTGTCGTATCTTACTCGTTCATGCCGATACGCTGCCTCAAAGGTGCCCACCTCAGGCCCTCCACTTCCCTGCTACCTGTCGTGCCGCGCATTGCTTGATTCGTGCGCCACTCCTCAGTTCCTTAGATCTTCCCTCCTTCACTTTACATACTGCCCAAGTGGATCTAGAGTGAGTTATAGTGACAAGCCGGGGACCTTATGATTCACGTGCCAATGCAATGTTATAAAAAGTAAAGCTTTTGCGGTGGTTTTGTGCTATCAATAATAAATGTAAGTAGGACTCTTCCTTACTTTGTTGAATTATTTTTTATATGTTAAAGCTTCAAAGTGTAAGTTTCATATATTCAATGTAAATGATGTATCGATTTTTTAAAAATAATAATATAAATAAAGAAAAAATGGTGGAATTCATTTTACGATCTCTGGAACAGAATAAATCCGTAGCCATGAGAGAGCTTCCCTATTTTTCCGTGGGGAAAAAATTCCAGTTATGTATATGAGAGAGAAAACACTTTTTCAATTAACACATCTTTATTTTATCTGCAGCTCAACCGCTTTATGTATCGTCTCTTGTACTTAGTTGTCGGTGTGACGTTCGTCATCTTAATGGCCCTAAGTGATGGCTTCCGGAAATCGCTGGGTTCAATTTAAAAGCCAAGCGGCTCTATGTCCGGTACTGCCACTTTCTAGAGATTACGCATATCCTTATCCGCTTAAAAAAAAATTCGCTTTCAAATTCACGCTAAATATCACGTGACCCATTTATGTGTTCCAACGCCATTCTTTGTGTCTGCTGTTTGTATAGCGGGCTATCTGCGAGCCGCTTAGTTTTCTTTATTCCATTTAGCGTATATATGGTGTGTTTTTAACACTTTCCAGTTTTTTATACCCTCTCTTTCGTCGGAAGTTGCAGTGTGAGAGAGTAGAGGTATTTTTTATTCCTCTATAGTGCCAATCAGTCCGTATGGTCTACATAATGTTGAATATTTTTTCTGCTGCATAGTTACGCAGTTTATGAGGTAAGAAAACATTCTTTTCTTATCGGGAAATGAACCTTGTCCCCTATAAGCCGCATCTTAGGGCTTAACTTCTTTGTTTAAGCAGTTAAAAAACTACATTTTCCTATCCTTTACAGCATTTCACTACACGAAAATTGAACGAAGAAGTTCGAAGACTAGAATGCCAAATACCAATTTAAGTTTCTGTAATAACTTAAATTGGTATTTGAATTTCCTGTCTTCGAATTTATTTACTTAAGCCAATTAGTACCTGAACTGAATTTTTTTCAAGACATGGTCATTTAAGAATATTACAAGGAATTTACTGTAATTTTATACTGCAGACTCCTTTATTTATATGGACATGCAATTAATTGTATGCCAAAAATCGAAAATAATCTGGTAAATCCCAACCCTTGAGGTGGCGTACGTTCATACCTTCTTCAAATTGAGTGTAGTGGGAAAACATTTTGTAAATATGCTAGTAATGATCCCATCTGTCATTGATAAGGAATTCCTGCGCTTTTTTGGGTTACCTGGGTGGCTGATACCTACTGTAATCACCCGTTTAACTCACAACGTAGCGGAGGCGGAAATTTTGCCTCCAAACAAACAAAAAAGATGCTCTTGTGTGCATTATAAAAGCCATACTTATCCCTGAAGATTTGTGTTACGCAGTTTTTTAGATACGACTTATCTAAAAAAAAATTATCCATGAGTCCCCTTTCCATTCTACCGGGTGTGTTTGTGTCGAGTGAAAAACGATCGTATGCCATTTCACTAACCAATGATTTTTCCAATAAACGGTGGAAAAAAGAACTTCAATTTGTTTGTTTTAGTCGGTGGAAGACAACAATCTGGAATAATACCTCTTCGTCCCCTCTTTTTGAAGACTTTAATTATCGTATGAATTTTCCCTTGCAATCGTAACATAGTCTAACGCATAACTTATTATTTTCGAGTTTGAATCTGTATTAGTGGTGCCTTCTATTTATGTTATTTCTACAAGTGGAGCGGAGGTTTTTTTTTCAGAATTGCCATTTCCTAAATAATTTTTATTAATAGTAGTTTTTCAGAAAATCTGTTGGTGTAACTGCTACAATCTTCAGCCTATGTTGAATAAGGTGAATAATAAGTTTTATTAATTTAATAAATAATTTTACGGATAGGGTGATATCATGCTTATCTGTGCGTTATATGAAAAAATATTTTCTCTAGAACGGTTAGTTGCAGAACAGAGTACATGGTGGCTTTGGTGTAAAAAAATAGAAACTTATTTGCCAATTCCCGCATATTAAATGATTGATATTATAAATGACTGGAATTTATTTCACTTTTGCGTTTTGCGCTCTGCAGCTGTCTGGCTTACAGACGCTAGCTTCGCCAAGGTGGTAAATGCGTGATACTTGGGAAATAGCACGGCTTACCTATGGTTACAAAAACATTTATCTATTTAAGTTACGCATAACTTTCATCCAAGTGAATTAGTGTAATACGAGGGAAATATTTTCCGAAAATCCCCTATATTCTGTCTAAGAATTAAAAAATGGAAATTATAAAATAATGGAATGAAACCATGAGAAATATTCGAACCGTGTAGATCCCAAGATGTGAAGGAATTAGAGTGAGAATGAGTTTCATCGCTTGCGGTATTTTAACTTTTTTGTGTAGTACCTGATTCGCGATCCCTCAAAATAAATATCATTTTAGGGACTTCAACAGTGCTGGAATTTTGTAAAATCGTAATCGAAAGAATTCGATAATAGGTCGTGTAATTTGAAGAAGGTCTTGCGCTTGCCAACTGTCTGTCCGGCGTGTCCGTATGCGGTTCGCTAACTATTTAACTGTTTATTGGCGATGTCTTTTGGAGTCGAGACGATCTGTCCCTGCGGCTTCGGTGGCCATCTGTGGGGAAAAAGACTACTTATCTCCTTTCGCCGCTCCCCATGGGACGTGAGAGCACGTCAAGGTCGCCCGTGCGTCGTGAGGCTGCAAGTGTTGCACGGCCTTGCGCAGTGAGCGGAAACGCATCTAAATGCGCGTGCGTTATAGTGCCCCAAAAGAATTCCAAGACTTAAGGGCTTGGCAAACGGACGGTAGCATTCTATTGTTTCCCCAGTAGCATTTTTTATTTATAATTTTATGCCAAAAATATATCACTGGCATCTGTTACTAATATTGCTGCTGCGCTCAATTTTGTTTGCAAAACGGGAATCGACCGTTGAAGTCTCCGGTTTGCAACGAAGACAACCATAAATGACTAATATTAAATTAAAATGTTATGAAACATTATAGTGCACTTTTAGTAAAACAATTAATTTATAAAGCTTATTATTCACCTAATTTACCATAGGCAGAAGATTGGAGAAGGTAATTCAATGAAGTAGATCTTTGAGGTGAAACTTATTGGAGGTAAAGCTTGAGAAATAAAGATGCATGTCATTGATGAATTCTGTGCATTGAAATTATTGAGGTTATCAATTTTTAAATCAACTGGGCGCTTATTTTATCTATTTATTTTCCACTTTTCACGAGAAAAATTTTAATCCTATTAATATCCCAGGAAGTGTCGATATGAGTAACGTTATTCGAATCTTATGGAGCTTGAGGCAATCACGTGTCACATTTCATTCTGATAATTTAAGCGTCGAAAATGATAGAATATTTTTACCACCCATGTGATAATCCGGCCAGTTAATATTACGTTAACATTCTTGGTAACGCTTTTCATCAAAAGCGGTGATATCAATTTTTTTTACTAAGGGTAATTCTTTTGAATAATTTTTTAATAATTTGTTGCATAATCAAATTTTAATGAACATAGTGATATTTAATGATGTCGCTTTTGGAGATATTTTAATAATATTGATTTTGACAATATTTTAATGTTATCACATAAAAATAATATTGGTATTTTACAATGAACGTCATTCGGACTGAAAAAATTTCGTGTTTGATGGTGATTGGTGACGTGATGCTGCTTGGAATGGTTGAAGTTTAATCTTAACCGCTCGAGGGTTAATAAATCATTCAGACTTTCTTCGCATAAAATATAACTTTTTCCTCATTTCGAAGGACGAAAATAGTCGCGGGTTTCATTTCTTTCCGGCACGGTCTTTCATTCTCTGACTAGCTACCAAGCTTAGATTTTCAAGATAACTGAGAACCAGAAGAAAATGCAAATTCTAACAATTTGATGATGATTAAAACTGTATCTTGATATTTATTCAGAATTTAAAATTAAATATGGATATTAGTTCAAGAAATGACCACCAAATTACTATCGGAGCGCTGCCATCAATAAAACGAAGATATTAATAACAATCAAGTTGTTTACATAAAAGTTTGTTGAAAAGTTTTAGCGAGAAAAAAGTTTTTCAACGAGTACTTTTCATGATGTAAAATCCATTTGCTGGCCTTCAAATGAAATGCAACTTTTTCCTCATTTGAAACGACCATAATGAACGCGGTTTCAATTCTATCCTTCCAACGGTCTCTTATTTTCTCTCTCTCTCTCTCTCCATCCTTGCCGACGCATCCGGTGGTGGCTCTGCGAGGGAACAGAAAAAGGAAATGCACTCGCAAAAAAGGGGTAAAAAAAATAACAGAACTAAAAGTGACGATCTAACGTGAGCAAGTCCCACTCTGCCTGAAATTCTTGTCACGCGCCGCCTTAGAATGTCTTCCCTACCCTCCGGGCAGCACATCACGTGAAGTGTATCGGGTTCGATCCTCCACCCCATCCCTCTCCCCAGTGTCCTTTGGAATCTCTACGTTGGCGTGTGGTGTGGTGCCTGGAGGCTTTGCCCGCGGCCAAGGCAAACAGGTGGATCCAGCCCGACGGCTTCAGAGATTCCACATCACACGGTGGAGAATATCTCGCTTCTCTTTGCGGCGCACAGCGATCAAAACAGCCCTGTTATCTTCAGTGCATCTTGGACATGAAAAGAATTGATCTTTGATTTCGAAAACGTTGACAGCCTATTCACAATGAAGCACATTAAGAATATTCGTATCATCGCGGCATTTTGTTTGAAGATGATGCTAGGAGGATGAAATTCCTACTTCTCAAACAGTTGCGTTTCGTCTTTTAGTATGAAATATATTAAGATTAAGTAAGAAATAAATAAGATAAAAATAAATAAGAAATAAAAATTTCATCTGTGGAAATTCAAAGGTAAAATTTTCAAGTCTGCTAAACAGTAAAAAAAGGAGCGATGCGACACCAAAATAGACCCATTGAGCTCTCAACCTATCGTATTTTGTCGTTTTCAACTCTCTTGAGAGATATTTCACGTCACTCACTGCTACTTACGACGGTGAATGCAACCCTGTCATGTTCAATTCATCTCCAGAATGGAAATGATTCATACGTTATATAATTCTTTTTCGAATATTATAACCGTCTATTCACAACGAGACAGATTGAGAATTACCGCATAAAACTGTCGTATTGGTCGTCGATGACGTTTATCGTCTTTGCGATTTGCGTTGAGGATGCTTACCGACTTTCGAGGTATAGATATATTCGAGGAGAGATACCGAAATTGAAGTGCTGTATCTCGGTAACTACACTATCGGTTGTCATGAAATATTCTGGAAACGAAAGAAAATCCATTTCTTCGTCTCCTCATTGTCATTAGAAATTCTTCCTTATGCCAAAAATTTTTAGAACAGGATTCTTATAAATTACATCACGGTTTCTGACGTTTATAAAACGGTAGTTCCACTTTTAACGATCTTTTTCTGGAGCCTCTCCATTCTGAATTGTCATTAGAACTGATACGATGAAGAAAAAGACTCTTGCGTTTGCACATCTCAAGGAGTCCATCTTAGTAGTGAATGTATGAGTGTCGAAAATAGTCCCTAAATAAATAAATGATTTTTTTTGTTTTTTAAAGACTTGAGGAAAGTTAAATAAGCATTGGATGGGGATCTCGCTACTCGCTGCGATGGCCAAAACATTGCTGCTATTTTCAGTATATCTACACTATGTCTTGATCGAAACAATTTTCATTTTCACTCAATCCTGCAGCTGAACCAAGTAAGCACCTGAAATCTTTCTTATTATCAACGGTATAAGATTGAATGACTTAAGTGAACATCTCCCAAAGTTGTCATCTAACGGTTCTGTGTAAGCATTTAGTTTTGATACGAAGGATTGATTAAGAATAAAATGATATACCAGCGAAATGGTCTCTTGTTGCGGAAATTCTTGGTAATTTTATTTTCATTTTAAGTGTGTTCCATTGTTAGAGTACGGTAAAAATGGTTACTCTTAAGCGTAACATGGTTGGGAGACTCGTTCTCCACTAGTTCAATAGTCTCAAGCACTGGTCATTCATCGTTATAGAGATGCAAGCCATTTATTGTATTATTGGTGAAGAATTTATGGGAGACCTCTTCACAAGGTCATGCGCGATGACTTACTGCCGTAAAATATTTATGGTTATGGCAGGACTGGTTTCCTTGGTGTGTGGTTCTGGCGTGATTACCTGGTTGAAATATAAGGATAGTTGGAGACAATTTATGCACCTCTACATTATTTTTATTAGTCAGAAATAACTATTAGGCTGACTTATTTGAAATTTTGCATTATTCTGCGCAGCTATTAACTTTTAATGGATACCTCCTTTTGTGAAAGGTGTTTACCAGAGTTCTCACTGGATACTTATTTTCTTGTACATTGTGGTGCCTTAATACCCCGAGTTTTTGCGGTAATATTATCATTAAAACCCGCTAGGCAATAATTATAGCGTGCCTAAAACATTCTTATCACTCAAATGTGATTGAAGAATATTCCATAAAAGATGCAACATAATTATTACTTAATTAGTTACGAGATGGGCCAGAGATAGAAAAAGGAAAATCAGGTTAAATCCTCGGACCATTGATGCTTAAGCCTGAATCACACGGTCATTTTTTCCGTCCTTCCGTGCTATCGCTCCAATTATAATAGAAAAAATGATCGTTTCACGCAATCATTTTCAGTGTTGACTCCAAGAATGGCAATCCCATCCCTTTTTCATTTCACCTGGTACGGCCCTTTTTCCGTCACCGAAGCCATCGTTTTTACCGATTTTCAGAAAATGAGAACGCACATTCGCTAATAACGAATGTTACGCCACACTTAGCTTTTCATCGAACGGTATTAAGTACGGCAAGTGACGGGATACATGATGGAAAAAAGGGCTGTGGAATTCAGAAAATGAAAAGTCGAGCGATCACTCTTGTTATCCCTGAAAACTTATCACTGTGAGGGACGGAAAAAAATGATCATGTGATTCCGGCTTTCCATAGAAACTTTAGGTTATTTATTCCTTGGTTACTGACTCGCCGCTTTTGGAGGAGTCTTTACGCACTCTTTGGCAATTTTTTCATGATGGAACGTATTTAATTTCTTTAGTTCAATACAATCTTGACGAGAATAGTCATTGTCGTTTCGGCGATTGCTTTTTTTGCGAATACAATCGAGATTACCATATTTAAGGGGCTTTTTATTGGTGTGGATGCAGCTGCGTACCGCGACAGGAGGATTTTTCATTATAATTTTCGCTCGATCAATCGTCCGACCTTGAACGACGCAAAGTAATTGGTCTCATTACGGCGGAATTTCTTGCGGCGGCGAACTTGTTATGTTCAGTTTGACTGCATTTTTGCAGCTATGGTTGCCGTTTTGTACATTGGTGTAAGAGTGATTTTCGAGGAGGATGTAAATAAAAGAATAGACGAAACACATTCCCTTGATTAGTGAAGAGGAGGAATTTTTCCAGGACGGGGCTCAGGTGTGGCCGATTCTTGCAGATGCGTGGTACTCGCGGCGATGTAACATACAAGAAAAGATCTAAGTTATTTTAAGACTTAATATTTAATACAGTGAAAGTTCTTGACTATTTACACACTTATTTATTTCAACTTACTCAGGTTTCGGCACATAATGCCATTTTCAAGAAAATGGTATTGAAATTTTGGCTTGACATTATGTGCCGAAACTTGGGTCAGTTGATATAAATAAGTGCGGAAATAGAGAGGTACTTTCATTATGTTAAATATCTTCCACCGAATTACGCAGAAACTGCGGATCTTTTATTTTAAGGCGGTTGCCTGCGTATGACCCGTATCCATACAATAGGGTAGTTTCCTTCATCAAATAAAACGAAAGGCATTGATTGCGATTCGTTTCCCACCACTAGTGTATTCATAATATACAAATTATTTCGTTTTAGAAATACCGGTTTAGACGAAAGACAATGGTCCATTTTTATCCTTATTTGAAAAGGGCCAGATTGGCGCCCATGCGATGCCACTCCACGTGACGTCACTGGGACCTAGTTTTTACACGAGAGGATAGGAGTTATACATCGTCTGAGGTTACCAATGCATGCATGAGGCGCAGAGCTCAGGGAAACATGTCTTAATAATCACTTATTAAAACTGGCTAAGGTAGGAAAGTTTTCTTCATTTGATAAGGTATAAATAATCCTTATTTAAGCCAAGCGCTACCAGCCAGCAGGGTACTCAGCTACCCGCTAGTAGCCTGCGTCGTATCAGCGCTAAGCCTCGCCTCAAGGTCACCTCACAGGGCGGCAGCGGGAACGAAAAATACGTCACACGGAGAGATTTCCCGGCATTCATACTTACGCGTCGCATTTTCGCGCGCTTGAAAATTTTCCCTTTTCATTTAATCGCGAAAAATAGATATAGTCATTTAAAAATCTAAAAGCGTGAAATACGTACTCCAGGAGTCATAATCTTTCGATTTAGGCAATAAAAAAATAATAGGAAACCACCCTATTCGCGCGAATGGCTACTGATTTCATCATTCATCGAAAGGAGAGAAATCAACTTTTACGAATTGATATTGCAGAACAGCTTATTAATTGCTTTACAAACTGTATCTGACTGGCTTGGAATCATCATCAGGTACTTAGGTTTAGCAGTGTGCCTGATGAATACTGCAAGCCAGTCAAAACACGTGTAGTAGAGTTCGTGAAATTAAAACTGAATGGAGAGTACGATATCTTTTCAACCGATCTTAACCACCCATCCAAAAAAATTGATAGTTTGAGGCGTGACTTCGTGAAATTGCTTTGTAAGTTTAACATTAGATCATATATGAAATTTACAAAGTTTTTCATTTAGCACCCATCCAACCTTAGTCATTGCCCAACATACTTCAATGATCATTAGGAAATCGGTGTTTCATTGTGGTTTGGCCTTTGCCCACCAGAAACTAATTCGGGGTACTCATTTACCTTTATTTCCATCCAATTATCTCTCAATGATTGCCTTCACCGGCCATGATGTGGGTGATTAGGTTATGTCACCTTGTCCCTAAGATTTTGGGCAACGTTTCTATTTCATTCGCCGAGAAAGGGCTAAACCTTACCTTAGGAAAATGTTTTTAAAGTCTGATCGAAGCGAAGTTAACCCATATTTTCGTCAAGTTGGTGGAGATTGGAATTTAGCGTAGAATGATAGGACCATCCGAGATTCCATCGAGACGAGAGGCGATTTTATTCAGCTCCATGGAGATGCGGCGGGTGTGAGCAATCAATTGTTGCGTCGCCCGTGTTCTCACACATTCGTCGGCTGGGCTTTACAGCGCCCTGAATAGAACAATAAATATAAACCGTTATCCACGGCAACGGATTTACAATGTCCCGTCAAAGTCTGTGGGAAAGAAAGTGTAGGTCTCCACGAATGATGGCTTTACTTCACGTTTTATACGCATTGTTCGCCCTCTCTCGTGAGGATTTCCATGTCTTCATCCGATAGAGGTCAGGTTAATCGAGGATTATACGACCGAGAGAGAGAATAAAGGCGATAATTTGCATACATATGTGCGTGGGAAAACTGGAAGAAGTGCAAACCCTCTTTTCCGTTCGTCATTTTGAGCTTACATCTTGTTCGATGACTCTCCATAACTATTTAATTTTGTCGATCTCCAATATTAGTAATTATTACCTTCTCTGTTTCACAGTTTATCTATTTTAAATACAGGGTGTATGAGGAATAAGCTGCAATTCTACAGGAGGTGGTAGGGGAAATAATTTTAAGAATTTTTTTTTCTGTAACTAGGAGGTCGCATCTCCTTATTTACTGAGATATGGCAACACTAATATTTTTTTGAATGCATTTTGCCGTTACCGTGGAAAGGAATCTCTTGGGTATCTAGCCTTTTCCACATTTTATTTCATACTCTGGATATTTAAGGACATTAAATGATTGAGGATGGACGAAAATGTGCGGTTTTAATTGTCTCAAACAATTAATCTCAAAATGGGTGAGATTGTGCAATCGTAAAGTTGATACTCGTTCAAAGATCTCGTTTTATTAAGCTCAAAGCTTCCCTCGATGAATGTTATCGGTGAACGAATAATAATTAACCAAATTTTAATGACCCTATCAACTCATGAAAAATGAGTGGCAACTTACGCGTTTTCGCAGTTTATTTTTTGTAGTCGTTTGTTTTTTGCACTACCGAGTGCGGATGCTCCCCACAATGACCTGTTCTCCGTGAACGAGAAAATAAACCGAAACTCTAATGACGTCATCCAGGCGAGCAGCTAGGAATTAAGGCTATGGTGGGGGTTTAAGGCGCATCTAATACTGGGGGACACCGAGGATATGTAATACAATCCAGGATAAGCGGGAGATGCGGGTGCCCTCCCCCAGGAAATTTTTGAAATAAATGGTTCAAAATGGTAAGTTTTACGGCTTTCTGGGGAATATTTTATTAATCCTTACACTGTTCTATAAGCATTTTTTATCCAATTAAGTAAAATGGATTAAATTTAAAAATTTCTCTGAGCCCTGGGGGGGGGGGGGTATTTCCCCCTCTTGCTACCCCACTAACGTCATCAACTCATGAAAAGTAAACGGCAACTTTCAGGATTTCGCATTGAATCCCACAAGAGATTGACCTCAATTGATACGTTGTTGTTTACCAGACCGTGATCGAATAATCCCCACAACGAGCCGTTCTCCCTGAACGAGAAAATGAACCAAAGTTATAATTATGTCACCAACTCATGAAAAATGGGAGTCAACTTTTTCGGCGTTTCGAAGTTATAAGGGAACGTTCTAATGAGTGAGACGTTTATTTTTGTCGTGACTTATATTCCCATTCCATATGCCAAATTCTTTTAATGGAATACGATTTCGGTTGAGAGAAAACGACATTGTTGCCACCATTTCAGAGTGAGTCAGTGGTTGGAGAAGTCTGAAAATCGGTGGTCGTGATTTTTTCTTCACCCTATTTCGGCGCCCCCTTCTGCATGGCGCCTCTACCATCCTCGTGTGATTACTTCCCGTCCTCGACCCATCGCGTTCGTTTGTTTTCTCCGGGTGGTGATCCACCGATAGTGTTTTTCCTTCGCAGAGGAAAGGGTTCGGGCCCGCGCCATGTTTGTGTTCTTGTGTGTCTCCGTGGAAACATAATAACCACCGTGCTGGGAAAGAAATCGTAAAAGCGAGCCTCACATTTCAGTTTGGCTTCCGTCTTTGGGACCCCACGCGATTGGTTTATGACTCTCACGCTCAGTTAGTTTACACTGGCATTGGCAGTCTGTCGTTGCAGCAGTGGACTTAACGCTTCTTTCCTCAAAACAACGACGTATGTAAACGAACTTAAGATTCAAATTCTCTCGAAGGAAATAGTTTTCTCGGACACTAATTTTCTTCGGAAACGTGATTCTTTCCTTCTTGCTGTTGGCTAGCGACGCAAAGTGAGTCTTTTAGAAAATAAGTCTGGCCAATGTTGATTCTAAACTCAAAAGCCCGTTTTACAGGAGGCACTTAATTGCATTATTTGACGTGACTTCAAAGACGCAGTCAAAGTTGCGTCGTTTAAAGCGGTGAACTGCAAAAAAAAAACGCATGCGATAATGCATGGAGATGTGATGGCAAAATAGTCCCTGTTCTAATTTCGTTCGTGCATTCGCTCAATTGCACGCCACAATGAGAAATTAATGCAGTTATAGCTTGCGCAATTACGTGCCCTGTTATATTAATAATGAAAGACAGTTTGTTTCTTCCACAAGAAATTTATAAAAAAAATATAAAGAAATGTATTACCAGTTTATAAAAATTTCTATTTTAGTACCAGTTTCGGCTGTTACACCATTATTAAATACAGACAATATGTGGTGGGGGCAGGTTTATGTATCCTATGGTTGTTATTGTGGGGGGGGGTGGAGGGGAGGTTTGGTTTGAAGCTGGGATTGGTAATTCCTGGAGGAGAACGGGGGGAGGAAGACAGTTTGTCAAGTGGATTGTGGGGGTGGGGGATGTTTAGGAGGGTGATAAGTAATAAGGGGGATGGGTTGGGAAAGGACATGTCATTAACCAGGTTTCCATTTGTAGCTATCTCCCGAATTTCTATGGCATCCATCCTCCTTCCTTTACTGGTAAAATGGAGTATTTCTGGGTCGAAACTTCTTCGGTGCCTCATTTCCTAGAGGTGCTGGGCGAAAGCTGACGTATCATCCTTGTTCTTCCAACACGCCCTGGGTTCCTTCCACGTGCCCCGTGTGTAACAGCCTTAAAACTTCCAAGTCCAAATCCAACATTTCGTCCGCATCGTGCGTACGAACTGTTCTGGGCTCATAAACGTGAGTGTTATATAACACATCGCAATGGTGCGATCTCATTATATAAGCAAATGTAAGTAACACTGTGAGGCTTTTGTTACTTTCATAATTAAAAATAACTCAGTTTTGAATCAACTTTTTGAAATTTCCAAACTGGTCGTGGTTTCAACGTTGTACATCTGCATACTACCCCGCAAATCACCTCAATAGCAGGGATGGCAATAGAAACGAAATCAAAGAAAGAACCAGTAAAATTTCAATGGTTTCGTTCCCGGGAGCGAAATGTAGAAACGAAACGAAATGGATTTAAACCCGGGGAGCTAAACTCGGGATCGAAACGAAATCGGAGTCAAAAATTACTTCGGGTCGAAACTGAACTAAAACTATGGGACGTAACGAAACGCAGATAATATTTCGCACCGTGGGGACCACGTGCTTCACCTTCGAACGGTTTAGTTTCGACCCACTCTCCGAGTACGAAGATGCGATGCGAAATAGCGAAAGAGGGAGTTACAAAGGTGTCGTTACAATTATTTCAATATCATGTTTTTCTCACGTATTTTGGTTGATTTTACTTTACATCTTATCGAACAGAATGGTTTGATATTTTGAAGAAATAATTTCTCGACAGCGTTCTTGGAAGCAATTAAGAGAGTCATGGGAAAATATGAAAGGGAAGCGGGAGCGTGAGTTGGCGGAGGCTAAGCATACGGTAGAATGAAGTGGAGGTTCGGCCTACCGACTTAAGACTACTAAGACTCATATTTTTATTTCCCTCCGGGTCCAAACGAAACATTTTCGTTTCGTTTCACTTGCCACCCCTGCTCTATAGGCGTGTTGTAAAAGGTGTTAGGACACCGGCCGTTAACCCTTTCCTACCCAGAGCTGCTTCATGGAGAAATCAAATTTCAAGATATTTCATTTTGAAAACTGGAATTTTTCACTCAATCATAATCATCGTTGCTGCTAAATATCTATCATTACAGTTTACACCAAATAATAATGCATAGTTAAAACATTTCGTAAATAGATCAGAAAATGTTTAATTTTTTTGTTTCTCAGGAGCAAAATTGTGTTATAATGGGTTAATAGATAAATGTAATTGCTCTGACGAAATTACGCCTGGAATTTATTGAAGCGTTTTATTGTTCTGGGGGAAAAACGAATTAGTTCGGGGGAAAACCTATCTGTTCGGCCAAATATCTCTCTTAATTTCGTTATATATTTTCAATAGAAAAGGGTAAGGGTTCTTTTTTATCTGCGACCCTCTATCGTCATGTGTCATCATCTCTTTTAAAATGAATTGCGTTTATATGTAAGGGCTATCTCCTTCCCTCCCACACAATCCTCGTTATGTTCTTTCCTTACGGTTTTTCCAGTTTTAAGGATTGTCTTTTGTTTAATGTGCAGATGCCATCTTTTCTGTGACACCCGGAAAATGTGCCCACCTTTGTAATAATAATAATAATTATACTTCGAAGAGCACTATTAGTGAGGTCCGTGTTGGCCTTTTTTATTTTAAGCAGGTCAATAGCCCTCCTACTCAACGTGGAAGCGCTCGATAGTGCCGTGGGCCGAACGAGTTACTCCGCTGAGAACCCTAATTTTTATCTGCGACCCGCTACCCTCAAACGTCTTCACCTCTGTTTATATGTATTGGGTTTGTGTATGTGGGGCACTTTTTCCCTCCCACTCAATCCGAGTAATTTTCTTACGGTTTTTCGTAGCGTGCGGTGTTTTCGGTTTTAAGCAACGCCTCTTTTTTCTACAGTGAACGGATTATCGCTGTGTTGCGGTATCTATTTTTTCGCGTAGATTTGTTATTGAAGTATAGGTCAATTTATAGTTATAATTCTAATGTTTTTTTGTTGATTAAAACTATATGTAATGCATGTATTAATTAAAATGCATACAAGTAAATACAGTGTCCACCAACACCTCATAGTATGAAAGATATGGAAATGTATGAAGAAATTTCCGGAACGTTGGGCTAACACATATTTTTAATTTATATAAAATAGAGGACTATGCACCTAAAACCAGTCTGCATTCATAATAGGAGGTCTAGAAGAAAACTCATAGATACCTTTGAGTATTTATTTTTGTTTTCATCGAGATTTTTAGGAGCAGTCAATATTCCCTAGCAATCGGCTATGAGTAATGCCTATTTTGCTAAATATTCCGAAACACGGTTCTTTGGACGTCAGATATTTCGATACGGAAATATGGACATTTAGGAAAGAGGACGAGAGGAGACTGGAGGCGTTCGAGATGCGGATCTGGAGAAGAATGTAGAAGAGAGGCAGCTGCTAGGTGAGATACGGATGACACAGAAGGTATGGATAGAGCGAATATTTAGCGGGGAGGAATGTTGAAAACGGTGTTAGTAGGTAGGGGAACGGTGTAGGGTAAACGAGGGAGAGGAAGGAAAAGAATAGGATTTTTTAGATAGAATGAAAGGGAGTAGGCCTTATTTTGAATTTAAAAGGGTAGTACATGAAGGCAGTGGAGAGTGCCAGAATACTTCAATACTGCATGGACATTAATCGGCAGAATATCTCAAGAATACTCTAATAATTATGCATGCAGAGTTACATAGAGAAATAGAGACCTATGCTCCAAGGATAAGTCTACATGTACATTAACAGGCCTAGAAGAAAACTCATCCCATTGAATATCTGTTTTCATTTTCTTAGAGCTTATTATCTACAGTTAATAACTCCTTGCAATCGACTTTGAGCAATGCATATTCTACTAAATATTCCGAAATACGGATAACAATTAAGTTGGACGTAAATAACCAATTATTATCTATGAAAAATAACTGATTGAAAAATTACAGTAATATAAACAAGTATAGCAAGCCTTTCAGATTGACTAAAAAGAAACTCCTCGAACTACGAAGAGACGGAGGGAAAGGAGCTGTCTCTGAATTCTTGAACGTCGCGCACCTGTGTCCTAGACGGTTGCGAGCTCTACCTTCATCCATCAGAATCAACCTTCTAGTTTAAACCCCTCATTATCCCCGTTTATCGATGGTAGCTGAATAATAAATCGCGGTATGTGTTTCAAACCGACCATTTTGTGCCACATTCCTTCTTTTGAGTGATAAAAGAGTTGAGACCACGTGTATGCTAAGCTCTCCCGTGGTGTCTTTATATCTCAGATTCTTAGCAGGAAAGGATATTTTTTTCTTTTTTTTCAAAAGAATAAGAGGAGAAAAAATTATATAAAAACGTTCGAATCGGTCGCTTGAATGGTCGTCATATATTGGGGATTTACCGAGTGAGTCGCCAATGAAAATCTTTTGAAGACGAGGTTTCTGATTCCTCCGACACCACTGTACCGATTTCCTTTCTTAGTTTCCTTTTTTTTATTTAATCTCTTACCGTTCTTCGAGGATGCCGAAAATGTTTATCGCGGGCTGACCTTGTTGTTGGCTGGGTTGTTGTGGGGTGGGATTGAAGATCGCCGAAGCTGATTATGCACGCCGACCTCCCTGTATGTGTACTGAATGGAGTGGTCGAGATTGTCGCTTCCCGTACATAGCCTGAGCGGCATCCGCCGATCATAATTTATCGGATTTGGAATGGTCGCTCCGATACATAGGAGGGAAAGGGGAATATTGTCGATGGCTATTTATATGCATACACCTTGCCACTCGACTGCCGGCTGGAACGGTTGGAATGCTGGGAATAATATTCCGCAATATTGTATTCCGACGGGTCATAATTCAATGGAAATTGTAGTCGTTTTAGGAAATCGTTTTTCCCTAATATACATAATTTAAGGATTCTAATGAATGCTTGGTGATACTCAATGCACGCTACTCCTATTATAATAGTGCTGTAGTTGGGCCGGTACGGCGTACCCCCTAAAATCCAAACTCGGTATAAGTGTACCGGTTAAACTAACTTTTTAAATCTTTAAAAAATAGCCCTACTTTAAATTGTCCAATGGATTTCAGAAAGAAAAATCGGAAAGATTATTTACTTGTTCAGAGTTAGCTCGTGGCACAACTTGGAACTAATGTATGAGTTGGAGTTTGACATTTCAATCGCGACCGGATATATAATACATACATGCTCAGCTGTTGGCAATTTTTGGTGAGTATCGGCTAAATTTTTTCCCAACCACAGCACTGATTACTATTATATTTTCATGACGGTGATGTCACATCGTGTCTAAAACGGTGTTTCAAAATTATATAGATATGTGAAACTTACCGTTTTTATTCAACATGAGACAATTTCATCAAGTGGATCCTCAAAAATAATTGACTTTATTCTTTTTGTTTAGGACTCGTGACTTACCCCCAGCTACACGCCTATTAAGGCTGGGATAAATTTATTTATAAAACTGGAATATTTTTTCTCCACAGAATAGGAACAGATGGTGGATACTACAGCCTTCCTCTAACATCTTTACTGAAAGTGCTTATTTTCACATTAGTGTTCGTATAACACCCAATTACGCGGATATTTAGGAAGATTGATGCATATTCCTTGCCTTAATTCATTGGATAGATATGATTCCACACTATATATTCACCTCCATTTAGCGGACATCTTCGCGAAAGGGGCAATTGTCCGCTATAGAGAGGTGCCCACTATTCGTAGTGGGCTGCTGGACAATGGGGTCGTTTACTCATATTCAAAACAGTAATCATTGTAAGAATTCGGTAGATAGGAGGGAAAGACTGTCTCATTATAAATATCTACTTTTAATTCACAATAAAAATAATCTTATGATAATAATTAATTATCTTTCCTTCCATCTTATAAGCTTTAACGATACTCAACTCATGAAGAAGTTTTAGCTTATAAGTTATGACGAAAAAATAAATCCTCCCCATTGAGCCGATCTCCCATAAGTATAAAATATTAAAACTATTAAATGCTCAATACGTGAAACAATGTGACTTCTTGATGTATTTCTACATATTTAAGCCACTAAAAAATTTAAGCCCTTTTCGGCTAGTTGGGTATGCACACTTATGACTGCGTAATTATTGAACCATTGGTTAAAAAAACAGACCCAGCTTTTAAATAGCCGCTTATCTCACTTTTGTAATTCAATTTATTTTTATGGGTTAAATTAATACTGTTTGGACCATTGCGTGACTATGACACGTTCAGACCCAAATCTGTCGCACTCATTGTCAGTGGTTTAGGTCATTAGTCAATCATTGTTGTTATTTAGTGTATATGTTTCTGATGCAGATCCTAGGCGGTGTCGTCTGTATCATCGCCTCTGCATAAATGAGCAAGTAATTGTCGAGGGGATTCGTGATTGGTACCATTCTCAGCGAACCGTAGCGCCCTCGCGATGAGCTACGAGAGAACTATTCCCTATGCAGATATTCGCACTTTATTTTCTCCCGACATCCTTTGCGCGACTGCGAGTCAAGGGACCGAGACCTGATAGCTCAATATTCTCATCGTCGTCGGCATTGAAGTCTCCGCCGTCGGTTTATTTACGCGATAGTTCTCGGGCCGCCCGCCGTCGCACCGCTTGCCGCGTTTCACATGTTTTCCTCGCCCCCGGGGTCCGTAGTCATTAAGAGGCGGTAATGGCGCTGCGATCGGACGACGATAGCCGTGAAGGATTGATGCAAGTCCTCGCCACTGCAGGCGGCTGTCTCATCTGCTAGAAATTTCTCCCTTTCCCACGTTCGGTTGTGTGCGCCAATGAGTGGAATGAGTCGGTAGGAATCGCCCGAGGATTTGTATTAGAAAACGATTTCAGCCTGAGACGTTAGTGCATGGGCGTTGGTGATGGACGGGAAAGCTCCTCAAACGTGATCACCTCTGTTTATATGTATCGGTTGTTTGAATGTGGAACATATCCTTTCTTCCCATTCAATCCTTATCCTTGTGATGTTATTACGGTTTTTCTTTCCGTACTGTTTTTTCCAGTTTTAAACAACACCTCTTTTTAAGGTGGACGGATTTTTTTTTGCATTGCAGCATGCATTTTTGCGTAGACATGTTCGTGTAGCATAAGTCAATTTTTTAATAATCAAAAATGCATTTCTTACATACATTCATCATGTCTTACATTTTCTATTGATTAAATATACATACAGATCTGGAGATCGTCCACGTGGCGAGGAAGGGCCGAAGACTGGACTCTAGGGCGGATCGGAAAAATCGAATTTTTCAAATCCTTCTCGCACGGCGAAAAAAAGTTGTGGGACTGGTAAATAATAAGGCCTAAAAAATTGAGACCTTTAGGTGAACCCCTGACCCTCGCTCTAATGACATTTGTGGGGGAGGGTCAAGAATCGAAAAATTCAGTATTTTATTGCCATTTACTATACATTTTGCCGAGTTACTGCTATTTCTGGCAAAATTTCGTGCATTTTGACGTATCTTCCATTGTTAAGCCACAAAATGGCAAATTTATTTCAAATTTTGGTTACCACTGGCTCTCATTAGAAAGACATTGAAAAATTAGTTTCGTGTAACTATATCTATTCTTTCCTGCGTAATTAAATCGATTTTTGTGATGGCGACGTACCGATAGCCATCGATTCCTTTTGCGTTCAAAGTTTATGTATGCCTCGACTTCCCTAATATATTTCTAATCAAGATCGACCTCGTCCACTATCAATTCATAATCTCTACGAAGTGCTTCAAAGTCTCTTTCTAGGGAAGGCTTCTGCGGAGTGTAGTAGGTGCGATCATGTTTTACGGTTCTCCATCGTGTTGCTTGATGCCTGATCACGACAGTTCCATATGTAATCCCGCCAGAATCTTCAGGTCAGGTGATATTTCTGATGATTTCTAACTTGTAGATATTGACAGGATTGCCGGCAAAACTTTCGATGTCAGATATCAAATAACAAGGTGAAATGCCGAAAAACGTGATCGTTTCGCAGTCTGTGTCCACACGTACGAATTTAGCGAAATAGTCGACTGTTTCAGTCGTAGTAAACTTGAACGTGTATACAAGGCTGTACGCTTTCCCATTTCTGTGTTCGTGGGCTTGTGTTCTGTGGAGGGGGATAATTGGAGGAAGGGGGCACCCATTTCCTTCGGCGGTTGCACTTCCATGTAGCGTCCTTATCTCTAACCTGTGTCCGTGAATCCATAGTAGGTCGACTCCTCCAAGTGCCTAACTGTCCAGAAGGCGAGCATCTCATGATCTGAGCCCCATTTCCGGTTATTATCCAAGAGGTTTTGTAGTGTCTGCGGTCGTTAGTCCATTTAAAGGTTTCTATGTCACGGTTGGAGAATGCAATTCCGCATTTTTTTTCTTTTTACAATAGTTCTTCCTCCTCTTCACTGAAGAAAGTAAGTAAGTGCGACTTTCTTGCGCGTAAACTGTGCCGTTGGTTCGCCTTGCTGTACCCATCTGTGGCCTGTTTCTATTTCCCTTCATAGACCATTATATCGTTTTTCTAGTGTACGCGTGGTTTTGGCCCAGAATCTCGGTAACCTTGTCAATGTTGATAATTGTAATTTTTTCGTCGTTTACGGTGAGGTCGACTATTTTCAAACTCAAACTGAAGGTTGCAGAGATTGGTGGGGATAGAGCGCACTCCAAACTAATCCACAGAAGGGAGAATTACATACAGTGGGGTGGGGGCGGGGGCGTGTCCTTTCTCTGGGGATGTGTTTGAACTATTCGACACTATTCTGAGCGAGGAAAATTCGATCGTCCGGATCAGTCTATTAGACCCATCACATTATCTTGCCGATTTAATCCTACTCGCACGCACAAAAGCCCACAATGGCTCAAATATTTTTTTAAAATATAATTCAAACCGCAAATGATTCAAATATTTATTTCGGGAAAGTATTTACCCTTCTAACGGACATAAATTGATTAAACAATACCTACTATGTTTTGGTGACCTCTCTTCAAAGTAGAAGTTTAAGGAATTAAAACTTTGCTGTTTTCACATGGAGTTTTATTTATTTCGACCATGTTTTCGTTGCAGAGTAACATTATCAAGGTGTTAGCCATCTATCACCTTGATATGTTACTCTGTACGAAAACACTGATCGGAAAGAATAAAATAATATGTGGAAATAGCAACATTTTTAATTCCTACAATTCGAACAGTAAAGGATTTGCCCGGTACTATTACTATTGCTCGTTACAAAGACCACATTCAATTTTTTTTAAATCACACCTACAGTCCTTCTTTTACTATTTTTAATGATTTTTCTCTCATTTTAATCATAATGAATACCCTAAAAATGAACACTATGGAAGTTTGAGGTCCTAAAAAAAATTATTTCTATGACAAAAATTATGGCGCGTTTTCGCGCCTTTTGCAGAAAACTGCTCTTTCATTAACTACTTTTTTATTATCTTCTACTCTCTGAAAACAGCGAATTTAATGCCTTAATTGCGGAGAAATCAAACGGAAAATAACATAGAAAGATCACAAACACCCATAACCTGAATAGGAACAACCAACCCAGTCGGGACTCGAACCCTCGGCCTACGGTTAGGCAGTCAAAGACCCACCACCATCCAGTCATCCCACCGCCATCGAGGCCAGTAAAATATTGTCTTAAGTTTTTTTGTTGAACTGAATTTTATGAGTAGAAAAAATTCAAGTCGATTTTTTAGTTAAACCTTACAGTCAAACTATTCCTTTGCATGGTTGTCGTCGATTCCCTCCAATTGATTGGAAAATCTCTGCGTGACTGACCGCTTCCTCCATCTTTCCGTTTCCATTGGATTTAATCATTAGGTCTACCTCTCAATCGCGTATACCGCCCCGAGGATAATAAATAGTTGACAATCGGCATTGTTCCATCACCCGGGGTCGGGCGATTCCCTCGAGGCAGTGTGATTATCGGGTGAAACATAGCCTACGCGAAACGGTATATTCGCCCCCTCTCGCTGGAGAAGACCCACACTTGCGGTAGTCCATCGCTCCTCCTCTGTGTTCATGGAAAACTCCGAATATGCCCTGCCTACAGTATTTACCCGCTCTATACGATGGTTGGAGATCCTAAGTTGACTGAAAACTCATATTATCCCGATGGTAATGTGTATTTCACTACGGCAAATGATATTTTTGATTGCTTCCATTTGCTCATACATAAATCATAAAAATGTAGCAATATGAAGCTGATTGGATGCCCCTAATGGAAAACTTGAAGTGGGGCTTCCATCAGATGCAGTATATAGTCATAAATGGGAGAAAACAATTCAAAGCTTAAGAAAACAAATTTGATGAAATGCTCTTTGCAAAAAATAACGTACAAAGAAGCAAGTAAATGATTGATGCTACAATAATAATGCCAGATATGAAGCTCGGCGCAAAAGTATAAAGAAAACAATTCATAATTACCGAATGATGATATAAAAAACTATTTTAATATTCTTCGACGCTACTTTGTAAACCGTGGTTTAAAGTACCCGTAGTGGAGTAAAGCTGGGTTCTAGCGAGCACCACTATCTGCTAGGGCCAAACTGTGGAAGTCACGAAGAGTTTTCATAGCTAATATGGAACCTTTCCACCACGTTCTAGCTTCTAGTTTCGATTTAATAAAAAAACAATTAAATAAAAAAAGAAATGCGGTGCTGAGCCCTCTCGTTTTCCTTACGTGACGGAGTACCGTGAGGAAAGAAACAAACAAATGATTTTTCAAAGATCAAAACTGTACGTAAGAGCGGTTCACGAATTTGAGGGTTCTTCGGCATAGCTTACGTCCTCTAGATGTGCGGAATAGGGGAGATGAAACGTGTGGGAGGGGTAAGAGATAGGAACGGGGAGAGGGAGGTAGAGCACATCACAGGCAGAGTGGCCGAAATTGCCTCTAATCTTCTATGCATATAAAAGTGGATGTATGTTTGTCGGTCCGCTACGCGTTTGCATATGGATGTAGGGATTGCGACCAAAGTCATCATGTAGGTGCATTTAATGCTCCAAAAACCCGTGGTACTACTTCTAGTTGCATCCAATGCGTCCTTTGCGTCGTTTACTAATTACCATTTGTTACGTCACGTCATACAACTTCTGTGGTCGGATATCCTGCCGGGTGGGCACACCTCTTTACTTTCTCAAAGGGAAAACCTAACTCAAATAATATTTCTAGTATTTATTAATTCTCTCGGTGCAAACCTTTTTTATGTAGGTATAAGTTCACAATCTGGGGTATAAGTTCATAAGACGTTTTTGGTCAATACACGTACGCATACACATAGTGATCAATGTTATGAAACGGGGTATAAGCTGATCCCGTACCCATTGTACGGAAATAGTTTTTATTCCATTGTTTGCTGTACAGCGTGCCTAAAAATCCTGCTATGTGACCATGAATTCCAAGTTTCCCTCTTCCCTGGGTACCTATCTTTCCCGAGCAACGCCGAATGGCCGGCTAGTTAGCGTATGAGGGGTTGAGAAGCCAAGGGGTACAAGTGATTTTTTTCTAAACAGGGTTAGGAACAGTTAATTGTTAGAAGAAATATACAAAAACTTGGTTGGCAACGGATACGAGTGAGTGTCTGTTCTGTGCATCAAGTAGAAATGCACTACTAAATATCTAATTGAACTTGTTTGTTTTTTTTTTACCTAATTTATGTACCAAACCCTGTTTAGAAAAAAGAAATCACTTGTACCCTTTGGCTTCTCTCCCACTCAAATATAATCGATCTGTTCACTAATTTTTTATTACACTCGGTGGAGATCGAGTTTGAAAAATTAAGAGAACTGTATTTTTCCATTGTTCGATCCGTCGCGAGCCGGTCTCGTACCAGATGATATCTCACCGAGTCAAGGGCGGATCTAGGATTTTTTCGGGGGGGGGGGGAGGGTGGGGGAGGTGGGGCGAACGGTCTTCCCATAAATGGGATTAAAAACTACATACAACAATTACTCTACGAAATATACTCTTTACTTTAATACTAAATTTTTAATATGCAAATATATATATATAAATTTTATATTAAAATGTAAAATTTATTCACATATGCGTTCAAAATAACGCCTATTTTTAATAACGTCCCACGTGTCCCCCGCCCCCTAAATCCGCCAATGCACAGAGCTATCACCTAGTACAAGACCTGGCTCTGTGGGTCGAAGCGCGTCGAACGCATTAAAACTTTGCGTGATAATGACGTAATATTACGTTACGGCGAAACTTCGTAGAACTGAGGGAAACGTTATGTTACTCTGCTTGAATTTGATCGCATTTTATATTGCCGCCGTAATATTACGGTAGGATATATACCTAGGATTGTTCTTTAAACGATTTAGTGCATAAAAAATACACTAGATGTTAGCGTATTAGATATGGTATGCACAGTAGAAAAATTACTGAAAATTTCTAAAATGTTGGGAAAACGCCCAGCACTGGAGTAATGAATTGGACATAAAGAAAGCTCTAATACTGTTAAACGATTGTGTAAAAGAGCGACTACCTTCTATTTCAATACGTAGAATTACCATGATATCACGCCCGAATCGATAATATTATGTCTACTATTGAGTACCTTAGGAGTCAAGGCGTACATGTGCAATTTTCATAATTTCGATATAGATTTAGTGATTCACTTGTAGCGCTTTGCTACAACAATATTGTGTACCCCATCAACTATTATCTGCACGCACTTACCTATAAAATTGACACATTAAAAATATTTTAATATTCGTCAAATCACTAAAAATTTCGCGGTCCATGTTTGTCAATATTAATGGACTAATGGATTAACCCGCGTCAAGACTTCAAAAAGGCCAACGTTTCCTCTCCTATGCTGGTTGCTATTTCCTCTCATCAGGGCAAACGATCGTGTCGCCATTATTGAGCATCAATTTATGGGTTATGGGTGGTGACAGAGAATTTTCAGAACGTTTTTATTTCTAGAAATTACTGGAAGGCGAGTTTCGCTTGTCCGTTGTCTCTACTTAAGTTGTTTCTGTGCTCATTAATTTCCAAGGTCTCACGGAAGATTCTCGTTTTGAAATGTTTTTCAATGGCGTGTATTTTCGAGTTGTTTATATCGATGTTGTGGTCTTGTGCGGCGTGTTCGAATATTTCAATATTCGTTGACGCTACTTTGTTAACCGTAGCTTGAATTGCTTATAGTGGTGTAAAACGAGGTTCTGGCGAGCACCACCATCTACTAGCACCGAACGCGAGTCCTCCAACTCCCCTCCTTCTAGTCCTGTACCCGTCCTTAAGGGGGTTCTACCTTCCAATACGGGCATCTTGCAGAACCAGTTAGAAGGAACTTTCTGCCTTCTCCTACGTACCCTTCCTCTTGGGGTCATCCTTCCTCCCATCAATTTCCCCACCTCCCCCTGGGCGGTTGCCCGCCAACGGTCCAAACAGACGCGTCCGTTGTCGGTCAGTGACTGGCTATTATCTCACCATGACAAAGAAGTTTTATGACGATTTCATTGATGTGTATTGTATGTAAATAAATTTTTAAATCTAATTATTTTTCCACTGTTACTTTTACACATTTTTAATAAGTTGCATACGGATGGCGAAAATTCTCGCCATTTTTTCCCGAACGTTAAGGACGGTTGAAGAAAATTTTTGTCTCTGCATTTCTTCAGGGTTTTCTTCCGCGTCAGCTTCTTTATAGACAACAGTTTCGACCTGATGACGCTGACAGGATAGCCAGCGAAACTGTTGTCTATAAACAAGCTGACGCGGAATAAAACCCTGGGGAAATGCAGAAATCAGACCATCGCCGCGGAAACCTACGTTCCAACAATATTTTTGCCATTTAGACGCGTCAACTTGAACAATTTTAAATCATACTACATGTATTTGGTTGTACGTTTTCAGTTGTTGCTCGTTACGTATTATAAATTGACCAATCCTACTGTTTGATGAGATAAAGTTGTATTTTAAACACTACCTTTTTATCTAAGTTTAAACCAAACTCAGTTCACCCAAATTGATACATATTTTCAATCTCAACACTTCTACCCAGGTACGTCGTTTCCCTCCATTAAAATGCCCCGGTACGCAACGTGTTTAAACGTTGTAAACAAATTGTTTAATATCCTTGTATTCTCCTCGTTTTTTGTTGTTGTTAATTCGATTGCGTTTCTTCAGATCTTCCTCTCATTTCTCATTAAAAATCCATTGCTGTATTTTGAACGCCTAAGTAAGAACTGGTAGATTCTACACCGATATAATTCACTGAATGTACCTAATGCTGCACAGTTGTGCAGTAAAAAAGTTTCTGTATTACATTACAGGTGGAGGAATGAATTTTTCTTATCTTTCTTCATCGAGCATATTGTGTCTAAGGACCCACGACCAATCCTCTTTCTAGATATATTGAAATATCTATAAATCGAATATCCGATTGGCCGCATCCGTCTCTCGAGGGTATAAGAGGGCTAACCCATCTATGATAATATCGCCCAGGTGCTCCGGTATGCACCTAAATGACAGCGAGGAATTCCAATAATGTTCGGGTTTTGCGCCCGTGGCCTTCGTCTCTTCGAAGGGATCTTCATTTTTTATGCCTTCCCAACCGCGTATAACGCTTATTTGGAATGTGGGTTCATTATTTCGCTGCTACAAATAATCGCTCGAATGTAAATGGTAGGGTAGGTATATCACGGGTATCCTAAGCTTTGATCCGATGCCAAGTTGATTTTTAAAATTTGGCCTTATGTGTCAAAAATTTTCCCAACTAATGGTACCTCGCCACTTACCTATTTCTATTTTATATATTGAGGCTCTTTCTTTATTTTTATATGTTATTCTGAGGCGTCGCGTATGAAGCAAAGGCGTAACAAATACATTTTCTTGATCAGAGATAATAATTAAGGAGAATACTCCCTTTTCATTTTCCTCGTTTGATCTCCCTAAAGAAATTTTATAGTTCTTGATATTTGTTGATTTTCAGACACTCTATCAAAGATAGGGTAGAATTTAGGGTGCTTCAATCTCTTTCTTGTTTCGTGGAGGCATAAATTTGGCGAGTATTTAAGGTAGTAATCAACATTGCAGTATCATCTCAAAGCCTTAAAAGTTTGCTTTAAGCCGGAAAACTTTTAACTCTTTCTTGATTCGCGACTTTCGCTTGAGCCATTTAGTATAAATTTTAGCACTTCAGCATCGCATTATCTTCTCCAAGCCTTTATAAGTTCACTTTGCGCCGAAAGGTACATAGTGTCTATTTATGGGATATTGCTGTCTTTGCGTTCTCAGGTTGTAAAGGTGCGAGTCTTCGTTACGCAGGGTTTGAATAAGTGTTTCGCCTGACGAGGAGACTTACTTCCTGGGTATTCACTTTTTGCTGCCTGATTAATGTCTGACCTTAACCTGCAATAACCCTTGGCAAGATGTTTTTTTTTTAAAGAAGATGCGCTCCTTGTTTTCTCTACCCGGCCTACCTTTCGCTTTGATTAGCCAGCTTTGAGAGGATCGTCTTAATTGTCTACCTGTGCTCATAACAAGGAGTTAACACACTCTCTCGTGGAATACCTCGCGGTTAAAAATTAATCAACACTCAAGTGAGTGCCCTCCATGACTGAGGGAGTGTTTTCTTGCGGAGGCATTAAAATGATTCTTCCAGGCGCTGGAATTGAGCCAAAAAGAGCAACCGGCACACCGCAATACTTTTATCACGTGCATGGCCTGAGCAACATTTTAATTAGCTTCGCATTCATTACGGAGACTGTGAGAAAGTTGTTGTTTGGACCTTCATAATGAGGAGATAATGACGTGCATGTCCATTAGAATACCCCAAGCACGCTCTGGGGGTTGAAATATATTAATTTTCCGTGCAGCTCAACGCAAATAATGTTTACTAGGAGTCAGCAAGGTTACGCGTCGTTGATTTGTGCTGATTAATATATATCCTATTGCTTATCGCTGTTGATCATTGTAAAACGTGAATGGACTCCTTCAAACATTTTTAATACCATCGATCGTGATAGAATTTGAAAAAACAAAAATACTCGCCCAATCTATGGGACTTTTTTTCTATTTACGTGTATAAAGGCCTGTTTACATGGTACATTAGCATGCGTAAATTAATGTCTAAATGAATGGACGCGAGAATGAACGCCAAAATGTACCGTGTAACCACACAACTTGAGAAAATGCATGAACAGAAAATGGTACATGTTCTAATTTGATTCATGTACATGTTCCGTTCCAGTCAACAAAAGTCGTTCATGCAATCAGACATTAACTCGCACGTGTTATATATCGTTTAAACAGGTCTTAAGACGCTGCGAATCGCTTCATATTTCATGATGCAGAACACACGAATAACATCAATTTCAGAGACATTTTTCATAAAATAACTGTAATTTGGTTGTTAAATTATAATGAAATCACATAGTCTTATTTTCACGCTCTATTTTTTCTACCGACCTATATTTCAGTATATAATCCCGTTTTCAAGTATTTTTTTGTAGTTTGGTTGATTTACCGTTGATTTACGAAAGTTATGAAGCGGTCCCAAATCGCGCTTTGGCAATAGCAATTTTTTCTACTGTCTTATAGAGAGTACCTGTATAAATAATACGATGTTTTTAGAAAAAGCCGTACAACGCTGCCCAGTTTAAGATGTTTCTTCTTTAACACCATTTCCTAAGTTTTGAAAGATGCTTCATTCCTTTTCATATCTCCGTTCTTATCCGATGAACGCATCAATCTTAGAAATGTAAACTGCCACAGATGATTACTCACGCAGTTCAAAACACACGACTCCAAAGTCAACAAACCCCCAAGATCTTTTGTAATAAGTAAAAAAAAAAAAAACTGTCCACCATGAGGCTCAATGTCATCTAAAGAAGCAACGGATAATGATGGAACGACCGACGCAGGGAAATATTCCCGCGGAGAAATCATGGTTGCCGAACCAGTGGAAAGCAGTACAAATTTATTATAATGGGAAACACTTTAGTATTACAATCATAGAAACAGTGATTACCATTTGTAGTCACCCAAAGAGATTATCCGTATAATTTGATCATTTTATCGGAGGACTTGAAGAATTTTGTTTCAGAATATTCTCTTTGGCAGCGTTTTTATGTATTTTTTGGCAGGCAAATTTTAACCAGGGCTAACTTTCCTTCAAACTTTCCAAATGATAGACTTAAGTTTAAAAAAAGAAATAAGTCATAAAATACGATATGTCGAATGAGAGTGACGTGTCCTCTTAAGGAACGGGCTGCTAATGACTTTTGTGAATCTGTATTTATCCTCTTGAAGTAAAATGACCAAGTTATTTTTGCGGGTGTGACATGATGGAAATCCTTTATCGTAGGAGTTGAAAGAATACAAAATTGCTTTGTACTACACCGTTTGCTTTGTGTTTCACCATGGGAAAATGGATGGGAAAAGTGACAAAGGAAGACCCAGAATGATTTACATAGAGAAGATTGTTAAAGATGTAAAAGAGGCGAAATGCGCTAATATGAAAAGGTTACCTGGTGGGAGAACGGGGTGGAGAGCTACATAAAACCAATATTCGGATCGTTGCCCTTTGATTGCGATGGGAAAAGTATTTAAATAATTCATTTAATTTTTGGCCCTGATGGCTAGCTTTTTTGGTCATTTTGCTCTATACGAATCGTTGAGCATTAAGAAATAAAAGCGGCTTAAAAGGCGAAACATATCGTGATTGAAACGCGGTGCGTGACACATTGGAATGCGGGGAAACCTAAGAAGACGAGTCGTCGATATCTGGTGTAAATTCCGAAGCATCAATCCTTGTGGTATCCCACCGACATTCTCTTCTTTAAGGGAGGTTCCTTATCTCGGATAAATTGTCGCAGCGGAGCATGAAGGAGCATTATACATGTACAAGACGCGGATAAGGAGAGGAGATTGATTACGGGATGGAGAGGATATAGACACACTAAGAGGACAGTGGGATGGGCAAAGCGTGGAGTTGGAAGGTCATCTGATACGTCAAGAAGGACGACCACCGCTCCTTGATTTGCTTTTGTTTCCATCGTTCGAGGGAGAGATCCATCACTATCATCATCGCGTGCTTTAACCCCCTCGCAGTGTGTATAAGAAAGGGAAAAAAATGACAGTCGCCTACTCGTCCCCCCAATGCAGACAGAGGCACGGACCAAATATGTAACTAACTTGAGGACGAACTGTAACAACCCGAGCGTCATCGCGTGAGTAAACTACGCGCAGTTCCACGCGATGCGTTTCTTCTTTTTTCATTCCTTTTCTTATTTAGGAAAAAAATGAAAGTTACTAACTTTTCTTCCATCAAGAGATTGTGGGACGTGAGAAGGAAAGATGTCACCGAAAAAAAACATCTTCACATCGATGGGAATACGAAGGAAGGGAGGTCAGATAAGGCAAGCGGAAAAGATACTTTGATAAAGTAGACAGAGGATGAAAACATGATTACTTAGTGACAAAACTATCTGCCCTTCAAATACTCTCGTCACATAAATAACATTTTAAGGTATAACTTCACGATTTACATGGCTTATAAACGACGTTTTGCAACCCCTTACTGGTATCTCCTTCTCAAGCAATGATGCGCTTTATTCTCAGAGTGATGAAAAGCTTTTTCTTTAATTTTTGGGGAATTTTACACTTTATTAGAAAAAACCGTGTTTTTTTAAAGTATATTTTATTATTATATTCTACCTCATAATGGTGAATCTTGAATTGATTAAACCATATCTGTTAAATAAATTTCTTCCAAGAAATTTTTAATCATCGCCATTTATTGGGAAATTTTAAAACTATGTTTCATCTGGAAATGAAGTTTATTGAAACTCAGTGGAAAAAATTAAAATGACTGGTTATTGAATATGCAACAGTCATAGGAAGCAAATAAGTGTGCGGAATTTCATGCCGATCCAACAATGGGAAGTGGGTAATAAATCAATTTCAATATTTCATCGAAGAAACCGACAAAGGAAGTTAAGAAGTGCGAAAAAACTATTATAGATATATCGGTTCGTGAGGATTTTCGGTTTAGATGCCAAATCCTACACGTCGCCCCACGGCACTAAGAGGGTTAGTGAACTGATCGCCGCCCCTTGAATCACCGTGCGTCGCAGAAAGTGTTTCCCGAGTTCGTGAATGAGAGTGACTCACCGTTTAATTCGCCAAATGATTACTCTCTCTCCGTTTCCTCGCATGGCTGGTCACGGACGGAGACCTCTCTGTCTGTGTGAGTGGCTGAGGTGTGTTTCGTCTTTCGGCCGCGGCGTGTCCTAGGTCGCGGCTTTCCTGCAGCCACGTCTCCTTCCTCGCTTAGCTCGCCGACGCCGCCGACCCCTGCTCGCCCCACGCGAAATCAATTAACCATGTGGATTGCATTTAATTCTAATTGAAGTACCTTACTGTGTACCACGTCAAGGGCGTACCCAGGATCATAACTTAGGGGGGAGGCAAGCCAAGTTGTGACATTTAAGCATGGAAAAGGCGAATGAAACCAGCATTTTAAGAAAATTATAACAAATTTTTATTAGTTTATGAGATTATTTCCTTGAAACAATAGTTTTATTTCAGCTACATGTCTTAAACTGATACATATCATTTTTCGTGGGTTTAAAGAAAATTAGTTTAATATGTACTTTCATTTCAATTCAGTACTGATTTTGCTTAAAGACTTTTCCGATTTTTGCTTCTGGGGGGGCAGCTGCCCCCTCTGCCCCTCGATGGGTACACCCATGTACCATGTACCAACAAAGTTTGCAAAATAACTTTGCTGTAAGAGAGGCGAACGAATTTTAACGCAATCTACGATATATATATATATATATATATGTTTATATTTGCGTACAGATGTAGGGGTCTGTTCCAAGTGAATAATAGAGTAGTTTCCTTCATCAAAGAAAACGAAAGGTATTGATTGCGATTCGTTACCCACCATTAGTCTATTCATAATATAAAAATTATTTGGTTTTAGAAGTACCGGTTTCGACGAATTGCAAGGGTCAATTTTATCCTAATTTGAAAAAGGCAGGATTGGCGCCCATGCGATGCCACTCCACGTGACGTCACAGGGACCTAGTTTCTATACGAGTAGATAGGAGTTATGCATCATCTGAGATTACCAATGTATGCATGACGCACATAGCTCAGGGAACCATGTCTTAACAATTACTTATTAAAACTGGCAAAGGTCGGAAAGTTTTCTTCGTTTGATGAAGTATTAATAATCCTTATTCAAGCCAAGCGCTACCAGCTAGCAGGGTACTCTGCTACCTGCTAGCATCCTGTGTCGTATCAGCGCTTAAAGCCTCGCTCCAAGGTCACCTCACTTGCGGCAGCGGGAACCAGAACGACGCCACACGGAGTTTTCCCAGCATTCATACTTAGCCGTCGCGTTTTCGTGCGCTTGAAAATGTTCACTTTTCATTTAATCGCGGAAAATAGATATCGTCATTTAAAAATCTAAATGCGTGAAATACGTACTCCAGGAGTAATAATCTTTCGATTTAGGCACTAAAAAAATAATAGGCCACCACCCTATTATCCCTTCATGTAAAAGGGATGGGTTCAGCGTTGCGCAGTTGAAAAATAAAATAAAGGACGAGCTCTTGGACACGAACATTTTTCAGGGTCATTTTGAATTTGACATGAGCATGGCAAACGGGTGTTGAGGTCAATATGAGTATGTAAATGAAGGTAAAGTTCAAAGTATCGATTACCTACGAAAACCGGATTTTGAGGCAGAAAACTGAAAAATACGGAGGATAAACATGTCAGCTTCTTTAAAGTTTAAGGTCTCCTGGCGGTGGCCTTAAGACTCACTCAGGAGCCTACTTGAAGGGGAACGAGGTTTTCGCGCAGTGTTGGGATGAAAGGGAAATAATAGCAATGGCAACCCTTGCACAAGATTTTACCTACTAAAGTGCCCAGTTTCACTGGTTTCTTATGTACGTATTTTAGTTTACTTTTTTTTGGCAGGGAAATGAAAATCTTATTACTTCCAGCGAAGAGTTCAAAAATCAAAGAAGGTGATCTCTGCATATTATTTTGATTTTCAAGTGCACGATCTTAAATAACAAAAAATAGGCACTGGCAAATTTTGCCCGAAAGAAAAAGTGGCGCCAAGAATTTGGTGGGATACTTCGTGGTCGCTCAGTACCGTTAATGCTTGGTGGTAATTTTGACGTGGAAATTAAAGGTTTTCCCAAAAATAATATAATAACGGAGTTGAAAATGCTCCAAACAACCATATATAGACTTTTATTTCATTTTAATATTAAAATGCTCAAAAATGGTGGCTCCCTTCTATTAAAAACAACTGATTTGGTCGTTACTTGGTGGAACGATGAAATGTTAATGGTGAAACCCAACCCAGCACTGTTCCACAAACTTTTTATTATTAGCTTTCAACTAATTTCGACGTCTATACCGTCATTATCGAGACTAACAGAAGCTTTTAGTATTGATAATGACGGTATAGACGTCGAAACTAGTTGACAGCTAATAATAAAAAGTTTGTGGAACAGTACTGGGTTTTGTTTCACCATGTACTTCTTTCTATTGTTCAACATGTCTCGGTACGAGTAGTTTTACCTTCCTTTGTTTAAGTGATTTCTTTTTTCCATACTAAGAAATTTATCTAATTTTTATGGAATTTAAACCTAAGAAAATGAGGTTGATTTTCACCAATATATCCTTACTGTAAATATACTGTGACTTTATTGCCTCGGCACCTTTTTGTGCTTGCTTTTACTTCTGCACCTACAGGTGACTACAAATAGATGAATAATAATCCCTATTATTCTAGCCGTGCCGTGTGACACGCGTCTTCGAAAGCACCGAGGCAACTTTAATTCATTTAAACAAGCCGCTTGCATGCTTTTGTTTGACTGTTTTCCTTTCTACCCCGGCTACCATCAATCATTCCTGCCGTTGTGGGAGACTCCCTGACGTCTTAATGGCATTTCTCTTTTTGTTATCGTTGCGCGACGGTCACTGATTCGCACCATCGCAAAACAAATGAAAGACGCCTCCCACAGGTCCGATTCGGAAACGGGATGACTTCTACCCGACGCGAAATAAGATAGAGATTAATTACTCATCGAAGATGACTGTCACCCTTTGGCCGTCGAGCGTGACGGTGATACAAAGTGAAAAGGGGAACGTGGTAAAGGGTTTTTTAATATATTTTTTAAATCCATTACGTTTCTAGTCATAGCTTCCTATCTCTCTCGCTTGTGTCAAGATTTAATTGAGCATTGTTTCCTTCCTTTTCTTCCCGCCAGATGTCCTCGATGGCGCGCAAGTGTATTTCGACCCGAAGGTGACGTCGTACAAGGAACTTCTCTTCGATCTCAACCGGAGGCAGCTGATTGTCGGCGCCAGGTGAGTGTACCCCTTTGGTTTGATATGCCACTTTTGCATTCTATCTACCTCTTAGTGCTAAGAGTAAGAGTTTTATTTAATTTGTGTTGAATAAAGAATGTTGGTCACTTATTCCCCACTCTTGGGCTCAAATTGCACAAAAAGTGGAAAATTCAAAAATACATGTTCATGCCTTTAAAGTCAGATGGGAGCAGTTCGAGAAAAGTTGCAAAGAGCTTGGTCACAAAAATACTTTGAAAAATTATTTTAAAAATTTCCGCTCCCATGTGCGCGTTCGGTGCGTTGAAAATTTCTATGGCGCACTGGAATAATTATTCTTCTCGGGCGAAGATAATATCTGAAGCGTCTTCTTGAAATGAATTCTGAATGGCACTCAAAAAGATGATTGCTCTAAATTGTTTGATGTTTGCTGGATGATCGAATAAGTTTGAATTCAATTGGGAAGGGTCCCATCCACTTACCAGACACTGAATCGACGTCAATATTTGATCCTGGCCGATAGCGAGATAAACGCTCACAAGTAATGTGGGTTCACGATGCATTTGCCTATGAGGAGGGAATTGGTCGCCCCTGCATCTAGGATGCAAATGGGAAGAAGTGAGCCCCAGGGCATTATCATTCTCCTTCTTATCCTTCGGGGTTTTTGGGTGAACCCTTTTGAAGGGACTAGATACCAAGGGGTTATTATCAGGGAGAATCCAGTAGCTCCCGTTGACTGCATGTTCACTCTTCAATATTCTAGACCACCCCAATGGATAAGTGCCTTATTTCCATCTTCCGAAGTGAACGGAGAAGTTGCTAGAGAGGCACGTTGCTCACGGTTCAAGAGAATCTTCATTTTCCCTCAGCCACGCGTTAAAGACGGATAACGAGAATTCTCGTTTTTACTTTAGAATCCTTTTCTTTTGCCAATTTACTTTAATTATTTTACTTTATTTATTCACCTATTACTATTTATGTTCTCTTCATATATAACGGACATAAATGATGAATAATATAGTTTTGCATAAGCCCCACACTTTTAGAATATCTGCATACATATTTTGTATGAATAAAGTCGTGTTTTCGAAGTTGCTTCTTTCGCGCATTCGCGTCACGTTAAACGGGATTACTAACGTCAGACCTGTGTAATTATTTGAGAAATTCCATTTAAAATTATTTAAAAAATTATCAAAAATGAAATTTACAAGAGAAGAGTGCACATTTAAGTGCTAATAAATTTCCCGCCGGTACGAAGGGGTATGAGGGGTAAACAGGATAACTCAGAAATAAAATAGAAACAAATATTGATTTTTATTTTATATAAACGGTTGATGATTGCTTATTATCTCATAATTTATTTAACCGTATTTTGGGATTTTTTCTAAATTCATGAGGTAGGTACCAGTTAGTTTTTTTTTAATGGACAGAATTATTTGATTTCTGTTATGCTTGTCAAAAAACATATAGCATTCCACCAGTCTTCTTCATATTTATTTGGAGAATTAGTTTGAAAGTCAAAAACTGTCGTTGCGAATCCAGTAAATGGCGATGGGCGAGTGACAACGTTCACACGGTCCGAATTCACAGTTGAGCATTTCCTCAATCGTCGTGGCTGCTCACTGCTTTGAATGTCTATTTGTCCCGCGAGAGGGCGTCTCTATTCGTCTGCCCGACCACCTTTCCATTGTCTGCCCGATTGCAGTGCGGCCGGGGCAATCAATGCGGTGGGCGGGTGCAAGAAGGGTGCCATGGGTGTGGCACCATCTATCTTTTCTCGCTTTGCCGTGGTGTCGCGGTGGCGTGGGTGAACCGCTTGCACAAGTCTCGGCCGCCGGGGTGGACTCCCTCCCGGGCCCGCTCTGCTTGGAGACTCCAACGAACGCATAGGTTCACTCAGGGGGGACTGCATACCAATCCGACTAGTTGGACCTTGATTTTTGCTGCTTCGGAGCATTTTAATTGGTTTTCTGCAATTTCCGCAGAGCAGATCCTTTTTTTTTTATCCCCTATTAATACTGGAGTTGGGGCAGGAATGCCGATTTACAAAAAATATTGGGGGGCCTAAACCGGGGATCTTGCCCCGGGAAATTTCATAATTAGTGAGTTTTAAGTTTTTTTAAGCATTTTAGAAAAGCCATATGATAAACATTAGAGCTCTGATAACTCGAATATCAATATCTGGACACTCCGGGGAAACTCGACAAGCCTGACACATTTTTTCCTCTCACCCATAACGATTTTTTGAGGGGGCTCGGGCCCCCTCAGGCCCCATGGAGTCGGCGCCACTGAGTTGGGGGTTTCAATGATAGCCTTGTCTTTTGGTTTATGCACAGCCGCCTCGACTACCACTTCTTTTGATTTTTTTGAGCGTATGAATGTATACCGATTTCTGAAACAATAATTTGATGAATTTAAATTGAATTCCTCCGTATATTTACAGTTTGCCTTTTGTTTATATTTACTCTGACTTGATACGAGGAATATTTCATCGAGACCGACTTCATGAGATCATCGATGGAGACTTCAACGCTCGTGTATTAAGAGATTTAAAGTACGGGTGTGCAAGGATTCACTCACAAGAATGCTCGTCACTGTTTCTCTATGGTAGAGGTGGGGTACTCAGATTGAAGAATTTAAATCAAATGAATGTAGACCTAACCAATCCTTTGCTGTTAAGGTAGTCATTTTATTTTGATGCCTAAGGGAATAATAAGGTCTTCCACAACTTTTTCTTCAGTTTTTAACCACAATGGCTGGTTTGAATATGTAGAGGTCACTCCGGACGAAGCAACAGGTATTTGTTAATATCGTGCGTTCAGGATTGGCGGGTCACACATTCCCCGTGGGCCCTCTCGTGCTGCAAAGAGATTGTTGGGAGAGGTTTCCAAAGACTTCACCCGGGATTGATCTTGGGCCCGCCTGAGCACTCTTCTCACTGCGCCAAAAAAGCTCCCCAACTTCGGGCATGACTCATAATTTGAGGTGTAATTATCAATCTCTTCTTGTGAAAAAATATGACGCATGACGCTTTCTCTTCAAATTAAAATCACTAAGTGAAACTTTTATTAAAATTTATAAAGAAAAAAAACGACTTCCTCCGAGGAATTCATATGCTTCAGAATATTATCAATCTGTCAAGAGTCCGCCATTATCATTTATGAAGAGACGGTTTTATAATGTCAAGTTAAAATTTTGCAGAATATGAAAATCGTATTTTATGAGTGCTTCCGTCTTGGGTTTCTGGCTTAATGAAGCGTTATTCAGAAGCGCTTTGTTTTATTATATATTTAAAATATTTTCAAGTTAAATTTACGACTCGATCATGTTCCGCTTAAGGCTAACCAGACATTATTAAATCGGCCCTAATGATTTATGCTTTTTGAGCACTGCTTGTAGCAGCAAGTAATCTTTGAGATTCATTTAGGTACTGGCTGAATTGTATTGGAAACCTAAGAAAGTAAGCAAGCCTTTTAAGAGACTTTGAATTCTAATTGCTCGTTCGCATTTCAAGTGGCGTCACTTTTCGCTCTTTTGAGGTTAACGTCTGTCATTCATCGTATCATATCGGGGTGTCCTGCGGCCGCGCGAGTTCTTTTTTTTTATTCAGAATGGATCGTTGGAATGGCAGCTGGCTAGAGCCTTGAATGAAGTTGACATGAGACCAAGCGATCAATAGTGGTGCTGCCCTTCGACATACTTCCAATGCGAGAGTGGTCGCCCATCAATTAAGCTAGGCCTGTCGTCGGCGAGCAATTAAACCTTAATCAGTGAGACTCGTCGAGTTATATTGATCGATTCGATAAGGGAGACGAATGGAAATGTCTTATTCTGTCCGATAGAGTATTTTATGCCCTCACGATCGGGAATTTGCAATACTCGTCCTCGAATCAGCGTGAAAACACGGACTCGGAGCCGTTGTTGATTTGAAGGGAGGATTGAGCTGCCGCTATCGCATCGCAGTGAAAATGTCGAGGACGTGTGGTCGCCATAATTGACAGCGGTTGCGATCTCGATGTTTATTCGACCGCAATCAGCGTAATGTAACATTGCGTCAATGTAATAGATTAGAGCGAGTATATTTTGCCCATCGGTACACGGAACTCAAAACAAAGAAATGGCGGCGATGCACTGCACATTGGTGCAGTTGAAGCCGGCTGAAGCTTGAAATGAGACTTTGCGTCAATGTCATAGTTTGGAGTGATTATATTTTGCCTATCGGTACACTGAACTCAAAACAAAGAAATTGCAGCTATGCACTGCAAATTGGTGCAGTTGAAGCCGGCTGAAGCCTAGAATGTAGCATTGCGTCAATGTCTTAGATTAGAGCGAGTATATTTTGCAAATCGGTACACTGAACTCAAAACAAAGAAATGGCGGCGATGCGCTACACATTGGTGCAGTTGAAGAAGGCTGAAGCCCGGAATGTAACTTAGCGTCACTGTAATAGATTAGAGCGAGTATATTTTTCCCATCGGTACGCTGAACTCAAAACAAAGAAATGGCGGCGATGCACTGCACAATGCACATTGGTGATGTTGAAGAAGGCTGAAGCCCGGAATGTAACTTTGCGTCCATGTAACAGATTAAAGGGAGTATATGTTGCCCATCGGTACACTGAACTCAAAACAATGAAATGGCGGCAATGCACTGCACATTGGTGCAGTTGAAGCCGGCTGAAGCCCGTTCGGTCCGTGCAAACATTGCCGACTACATTAGACGGAAAAATGTTCAAAAATGAGATAGAAAGAAGCTACAAGCATGAGAACCGCACACATTCAGCTGGTTACTTTACATTCGTGTGCTTGTTCGGCTAGTTCCTTGTCTTAGAAATACGCAATGACTTCACCTTGTTAAACAATAAAAAAATTGGTAATTTTCCATAAATACAAATTTATTACGAAGAAGACGAATGTACTTCACGAAAAGCACGATGTACTTCATCATAGGAGATGATATAGTATGTACATCGAAACCGATTGTAATAAATTTTATGTTTTTGGTCACGCTTTTTAAATTCGTATTTTGCGTAATAGTTTGAAGAGTAAAAAAGAATTCGAGTTCTTTCGAGAAAGTTAAGTTTTTACTAAAAACGAATGATTCTGCTGCACACGATATCGCTATTGTGCTGTGGTATATTTCGGGTATAGGCTGCTCATGTCAACAGTAAAATATTTTTAATACGCAAATATTTACAATAGGGAACCTGAGAGGGAATGAGGTTCGTTATTTCCTAACCACTCTCAGCATCCTGGCCCTTGTTTTCGAGCGCGTGGGTCGCTTTCGCTATTTCAATTGAAACGGACCGAGAAAATCGCTTCTTTCACATGCAGTCGGAGAATGGTCGTAAGGCCTACGCGCGATGATCCGTTACTCGAGATCTATTCGAATCAAAATGCGCTATCTGCCTTGTGTAAGTGGTTTAGACGAAAGGGAGGCTAGGTGAGGATGGCGACCGCAGCTCCGCCATCTAATCAAGCGGAGAGTGGCCAAGTACGCGACGCAGCGGAACGGTTGCCAAGGCACGAGTGACAAATGCGCATTCCCGCTACTCACTTGTTTCGTACTTGAGATTTGCCGCGCGTATTGTTTGCCCTCGTTGGCGGAAAAACGCGACGTCTTCCGCTAGCGGCTCGACCAACGCCTTGCATTCCTGACAGCCTCTGCGTCTCTTTGCACCCACGGCGAGGTTCCAGATGGAGAAATGTGACTACTCTACGTAAGAAAAGAGCAAGACACCCGAGTATGAGGACCTCTATCGTACAAACGGAGAAACAAATTTCTATGCAACAAAATGCAGAAAGGAGACCATTAATATACTCGGCCTGATGATGGCAATCGTCGGGGTACTAGTAAAGACAAGAAAGTTAACGGAAGACATCGAATAAAGTATATGGAACATGTAAAGAAAGATATGATGGAGATGACAATCGTTGGTGTGAAAATATTTCCCGAAAAGAGAGTTGACTGAGGAGTTGCGTCAAACATATCGTAGGATTATGGACGGGTGATGAAGATGATGGATTATATACTATGAAAATTCCCCTATCAGTAGTATTTACCACCCGAGAGGAAGTGACAACCACCCCCGGGTGGAAGCGTCAATAGGCTCTATTTCAATAATATTGATAAACGAAGATATCGCATAACTCACAAATTTTATTAACAGCGTACTGCGTGTGGGCAATGCAATATCTTCGATGATGTTATTCCACGACATCACTCCGCAAAAAGTTGACTTTATGAGAATAATGTTTGTTAACACATTCTGTAACTATATACAACCTCAAGAAGAAGACGGGATAACTTGGGTGGCCACATTATGAGACCTGATGGCCTTATGAAAACAATCGTAGTAGGACAAGTGGAAGGTAAGAAGGTCATGGGACGGCCCCGAATGAATTACATAGGACAGGTTATAAAGGATGATATAGAGAAGGAACACGCCACTATGAATTGGCTAGCGGATAGGAGATAGGAATGGCGAGCTGCGTCAAACCAATCTTAGGATAGTTGACTCATGGTAACTTATGATGATGATACAAAATTTCAAGACAATTGCTTTAGTTTCAAAGAATCCGGAAAAAGCTTAAATGACTGGATTATAGCATACATTCCGCAGAGAGAGTTCGATTCCAGGGTGAGAGATATCGGGAGAACGACTTTCTCACTCATCGACTTCATCCACTTCGAGAAAAGGGGGCGTGTCCGTCTCCACACCATAAAGCGTCTCCACTTCGCCACCTTGATGCATGAAAGGATTTGCCCTTTCACCCGCTTTGTCGTTGGTAAAGCCATTTGCACGAACGCGTCTTTCAACATCTCCTCCATTTAATTGGAACGCAACTCCTCACCACAATTGTACCGTACCCTATTCTCCACTTCACTCCATTAATATTCACTCTATTACATCCATCTCACCATCATTAGCGGTTACTAATCGGAAGATTGGTTTGACGGAGCTCACCACTCTATTCCACTATCACGTAATAGGCCTGAGTCGATTCTATTTTTTTCGATACTCATTTCAACTCCGATTCTTTCAAATCGATTCCCAACCCTCGATTCAGATTCTATCGATTTCTGTTCATATTAACAGGAGGGATATTGACTCGTCAGTGACATTGCTGTCATTAAAATTGAATGGAATAAAATAACAAAGACAGTTAAGTGGCTGAAAAAGGATATTTATTAAAAATAGCGAATTAGTTTTATAGTAATACATATGTATCATCAGCTTAAGTAAAATAATAAACGCTTTTGTTTCATACATAATCGGTTAACTTAATGATATACAGTGCTCAATGGCTCAGGTGTGTGGCGGCTCTTATGCCCCAAACTAAAAGTCTATTTTCAAAATATTTATCTTCCTAGAATCGACTCTAGGCGATCGATTATCGATTCCGTGCCCAAGAATCGGTTGAGTCGAGAATCGACATTTGGAATCGTCGCGACCCTACTTTTAAATCTTACATCAATCTTCTGTTTCACAAAATTCATTACTTACTCCATATGTTTCATCCGAAGGCATTGTCATTCTAACTCGGATGAAAGCCTCTCGGGTTTCCAACCGGGTCAGGGTCTGCATTGTGTAGGCCGACGTTTCGTTGGGAGACTTTCCCAACATCCTCAGGGCTGATGATGCCGATGTCGCTGTGTTTTGATTTACATACCCTCCTCCTTCACCTAGGTGGTCACTGATTGGTCCGGGATTTTTCCTCCTTTCTCGTCCTATTTATTGGCAAGACCACCTAGGTGAAGGAGGAGGGTATATATATCAAAACACAGCGACATCGGCATCATCAGCCCTGAGGATGTTGGGAAAGTCTCCCAACGAAACGTCGGCCTACACAATGCAGACCCTGACCCGGTTGGAAACCCGAGAAGATTTCATCCATGCTATTCACCGGTAAAAGCTCAGATTCTTTGTCATTCTTACTCCGTTCCGCCAATCCTACTACGATAGTCTTTATCCGAGGATAGTCTTCTTCTTCAGCTTTTTTTTAGCATCCTGCACCACAGTGCGCAGTCTCGTATAGACGATGCACGAGCCGACAATAGCGGTCGACCTTAACAGTCACTATGTTTAGATAGAGAGTCGCCATGGAAACGCACTTTATTGTCCCCTCGATTACGAAATAACTATTACGTATTTCCGCATGCCATTGTCCCCGACGAGGTCCTTGTAGGCCACATATTTCCCCCATCTCCCGCGCGCCTTTCAATGAAATATGTATCGCCCGACTTTCGATACGTAGGAAAAACGACTGATCGAAGATACTCCTGGTTTTCACTCCTCCCAGACCGTCTCATATTTTTCTCTCTTATACCAAGCTACATTCATGAACAAGTCATTTTTAATATTTATGACTCGTTCAATGTTGTTATTTATCGCTGTTCAATTCAAATGCCACGGTGGTATTTTTGAATTTTTGTCTGTTTTAATGTTCGTAGAATGAGCTGCGATTCCTTTGGTGTATGTTTGCATGTTTTAAGGCGTCCAAAGAAGCCAGCCTTATTTGAAATTCAGTGAGGTCTCTGGTAAAATGCATGTAAAATTCATTATTTTGGGTTCGTTTTTGTTTTTTATTTACGATTATTTAATTTTTTAGCGTATATTGGCGACCAATTACTGGCATTACTGGACTATTTAATTCGATAACGAGCCTACATGGTTTTAATTACGTTCATAATGAGGGCTTTGTGCTTATCCGATCGATGAAATTATGGTATATAATGCTTACGCTAACGTATACTAACTCTTGAGCCGGAGTAGTGATCGTTTGCGCTAGAAGATCCATCATGCAGCTGCCGGGGTCAATATCTTCTGCCACTTATATTGATTTCCCAACACTTGAAACGTCGTGATACATCCCACTTGCAGCGATAACTATTATCACGACGTAATTTTAATTTATCTGTGGTAGGATTTTTTATTTCATTTCTTTCGTACTATTTCTGACCTCAAACTTTATGAACTTGAAATTAATCGACGTGTATCAGAGGTCAACCGATTCCGGCTCATAAATTAGGGATGTATTTTGTGGTGGTAGCGGTAATGCCGCCCTTAAATTGAATGATGAATTTTCGACCCACAGTACTGGGTGAAATATAGGTCACTTTGTCTTATTATCTCCTGCTATTCATTGCAAAATAAAGGAATCGGAAATGGTAATGTTTCATGTGAGAATATGTATCTAGTAAGATTTCGTTATAGTTATGTTTTTTTCATTCTAAAATTATTTTTAGTCATTCTTGACACAAATATAGGGTCCTTGTAATGCTGATTTGAATTTTCCTAACGGTGATATGGAACGCAGTCCAATAATAACAACCACGTATTATCGGAGCGGCCAAGTATGGATATTCTTATCCTAGTTTTAATAACATGTTTTCATTGCGATAATATCTATTAATAGGTGGATAATAATTCCAGGTTTGTCTCGTGCCTTGTCGTAAATATCTCTTTAAAGTATCCTGCGATCGCTTTGCTGACCTTGGGGCAAGTAAAGAAAAATAAGAGAAAAGTTGCTTGAGTTGTTGTCATTTTGACGTGCTTGTAATTATTTTATCATGTTCGCTTGAATTAAACTAATTGGCTCTTCAGTCTCAAATCGGCTTGCCAACTAGAAGCTTAGAAGATCTAGTAGAAGGGTATTTAGCTTCCGTCGCGACGATAAAGTGGGCTTAAATCGAAAAACAAACGTGGTCAAAACCCCAAAAATGTTTTTTATTACGCAAGTTGTAACCTTGCACAATTGTGATCAACATATTTTTACATGTTGCAAAGGCATATTTTTTTTCGTATCTTTATGTTTTTTAGCAAAATATATGGCTTCAAAGCTAAAAAGTACCCGAAAAACTCCCTTATTGAATTGTTTTTGAAATTCACTATATTCATGCTAATCCTACACCTTTAGTAGCGAAACAAAGCAACCAAAAATAATGTATCGTTAAACTTGTCTTTTTCATCAATACTCTTTGATTTTAACGACCTTATTTTTGTTTAACCACACATGTGAAACAGAATGACGCATGAAAAGTTGTTCGGCTATTTTTACTTTATTGTATAATATTAAGTTACGAGAGATTTTTATTAATTACAGTAGTTAAAATAAAGTTCTCCACCCTTATTTTTTCACTATTCCTTTATTATGATGTATCAGTTTTCTTGCGAAAACGAGAATTGCATTTTAGTTTTAATCTGCTCTATTTCAAATTACAGGCAGATGTAATTATAACCTTTTTAAAATAATCGTAAGTTTCAGCGTAACTATAATATATATTTGAAACGTGGTATGGAAAACCTAATTCTTCCAAAGACCATTGGTTGGACTTATCAAGGTCGAAACAATCGTGGTATTTTGATAGGTGATTGTGTTCAGAGGTAATTAAATATCTTTCAAATTATTTCTCAATCGCTAGTTCTGCTCTGAAGGAGTGAATGTAACAGAAATGAGAAAGTTGAATGGGTTGGCTATTTCACATACTGGCAATTACTTATAATCTTGTAGGCCTGAAATGAGATAAGCAGCTGATTGGCACTGCGTTCTTGAGTTAGTTAGCGCCAAGAACTGCCCTACTCCAGGCGCCAGACGATTTAGTTCGGTGTCTTCCGTTGTTGGCAGCTGTTCATAGCACGTGGCTTCGATGACCGCAGCAGGGAGTACGATCTGCGTCGCCAAACATTTTCCGAGAATAGATGCATAAACGAGTAATTGTTTGACGACGGCCATTACTCTCAAGATAACATTTTTATGCTCGTCGTTATCGAGCGGATATTAATTTTAATTGCGCGTTAAATCGTACTCTTTGATCGTTTGAGGTAATTAAATGTGTCTAAGGAGAGGAATGTATAAGTGGAGTACATCGATAGATAGAATTCGTTTAATTCATTCCCGTTTCGTTTCCGGGAGACCCGACCTGTTGCGTGGCATGACTGTCTTTTTTTTATTCATCTCAGCCGGTAACCAATGTGGTGCTCGAAAAAAACGGGATCAACATTTTTGAGATTCGAAAACAGATTTTATATGGCCAGATCGAATTGGGAGTTTGTCATGAATAGGAGTGTCTTATCAGCAGGGAACAGATGTGTTGAATTAAGGAAGCGATTTAAAAAGGACTTTGGAGGTTGCATCTTTAAGATGGTAAAGCATGAGCGTTGACAGCAGTGAAGAAGTCTAGGTTGGAAGCGTTCGAAACGTGGTTTCACGGAAGAATAAAAATAATAAATATTATCGAACAAATTTTTGCAAGTCGACCATGTGGTCGGGTGGCAACATGAAGCACAAAAATATATTAAGTCCAAAATACAAGATAAAAAATCCTAAATGCAAAAATACATAAAGGCCCTCACCATTAAATTTTTTTCAGCCTCGTCATAAAAATCGGAGTATTAGGCGGGAAGGTCTCCAATATTTCCTCGGGGAAACTATTCCAATCTTTTATGCCCCTATATAGGAAGGAAAATTTGAGCGTATTTGAGAGCTGGTTTGGGGTATTTACCTTGAATGAAGACCTAATGGATGGATTGTGGGAATAATGATCGTATTAATGAATAATGAGCTTTAATAATGATCGGTCGTAGGTATACTTAGGTAAGTAGGACAAAAGGGAAGTTTTCTAAAAACATAACAAAAAAACGTACATTAGTTTTTTAATGACTGGGATTGAACACCCCCCGCCACCCGTCTATTGTGGTTTATTGCAGGGTAGTATGTAGAAGTACCATCGATAAGCAAGTCCCTGAAGGAAAATTCCCCACAATTCACCAAAAGTGAATATTTACGCGGAATCTCTAGAGAAACAAATGTGTCGTCTCTTCGAATTCGGCGAATCCTTCTGTTTATGCCGTTGAACCAATTTTTGGAGGGAATGATCGAGTGTTATGATCTTACGCAGCTGAATTCACGCAAATTGAATGATGATAATGTTCGCCAGATGGTCTTGAAACCATCAAGAACACATGAATGCGGATGTGATAAATTGAAAGTGGCCAAAAATGATAGCCATTGCCCTAACAAAAATGTCTCTCTTTTTCTTCATCCGTCTTTCTTCTTTCAATGCTATCAACCGCCTCAGAGGTGACCTTTTGACCTGCCTAGTGGTCAAAATTTCCCGGCTTCCCTCAACTCTTGGACACTCGTACGCATCTCTTTCCTTTTAAGTTTTGAAGAAGTTCACAAAAAATATGTATCACGAGCTGTAACGTTTTTATGGAAAGCGCATTCGATCATTTTGGCACCATTGTAATAGCAAAACTTAGCAGGCGTTGCTATTTCTGTGTATACCTTACTCTACCTCATTATAGATACGTTAAAAATATAAAAATTTATAATATTAAAATGTTGATTTAAGAGGAAATTGTGAGATTTTTAGCCAAAAACATGATTTCCATATTGATACAAAACATTAAGGAAAACTTTTGAAAGCATTAAATTAATTTACCCATCCAATAAAAAAACAGCCCTCCATCTGGAGTGTAAATTACTTATTTAAACCAGAAAATGGAACCGCAGGAGTGAATACGTACAATGCTTGTAGCATATACATCACCAGTGGAGGGCCTTCGTAGACTAGAGGGCCTGTTACAACAAATTTGATACAACAAAAACCATCTCCTAGAAAAATATATGAATGTGCCAACATTTACGCCATGAAGAATCTAAGTTTTTCCTGGTGAATGACAGGGACCACCAAGTTGAAGGAGGAGATGTACATTAACCGGAAAACAACACCCAACTTAGAAGAACCATTGGTTATTGGGAAAGAATAGCCAAAGAAGCAATGGGCATCCGGCTTCATCCCAATAACATGAAAATAGATTAACGAGTCCATCCAAGCAGGACTTGGGGCCCGATCTTAAAAAAGGCAGGAAAATCAACATCAATACGAACCAATCAGGGATACCTAGTTGAAGGAGGTGGTGTTGTATACCTGAACACCCTTGAAGATGTTGGGAAGTCTCCCAATGAAACGTAGGTCTTCAATATGCAGACCCTAACCCGGCTGGAAACCCGAGAAGAATGCATGTACGACATATTTGCTGACGGGGCAGGTTAATGGTTTGACCTCTAGGGTCCACGTGTTTTCCTTGGCGTCGAGCGCTACAAAGCACGTGGCAAGCGGTCACCTTCGAACGAGTGCATCCGTGGCTCCAGACGAAATTCAAACTCGCTTCCTCGCACTACGTTTGGAAATAAAAAGTTGGAGTCGGCGACAGTTAGTGTCGTTGGTTGGTGCAGTGGTTGTTACGGTTGTTTGGGTGAGGGGACGCTTAGCAACCGTGGAGCTGAGAGCAAACAAGCTTCGCTCGACGCCTTTCGTTTGTTTACCCTTCGAGGTTCTTGGCCCTTAACGTCGCCCTCGTAGGAGGAGTCGTTACCCACGCCACCACGGAAGATGTGAGGGAAATATTGGCGCCAAAAGAACAAAACACAGTCATGGCCCCATGAGAGGGCGCGTGTTCCTAAGGAAACCAATTATCCCGAATATTACAAGTTATTAAGAAAGTGGAGTTCGTGTTCGTGAGACCATGTTGGCATGAAATGTATTGGTGAACTTCAAAATTCAGGAGGTCAATTTGGTACTGAATTCTTTTCGAGAATGTTATAATAAAAAACATTGTCTTTATACACGTCATCATTCGATTTTAAGAACAAAGTTTGGGTATTCAGAATTCATAATAAACGACAGATATATTTCTTAGCGACAAGGAGAAAAACCATCTTAGAATACATACTTCCACGTCCGTGGGGGCGTGGTTTACTTTTTGTCGAATTCTGGGGAATAGGATCAGAAAGCAAAAATATCTGGTCGATTGTGTAACATTTATGAATGCTAATTCAGTAACAATTAATTTTATCAAATGTATCAATTAACATAGTTTATTACGCTAAATTGGAAAGTAACAGCCTTTATAAGCGGATGTTTTACCTGCGAAGGGGGACAGACAAAGTATTTCAGGAAGGAATTTACTGGACTCCATGGTCCACGACTCGAATAAGAAGCTTCAAGATTTAGTGGGAGCATTGATGAAGGTAGCACTTCGACTTGTAAGGGTTTTTACGGTGTTCGTGCTTACAAACAAAGGGAGCCAACGCGCTGCGGGAGAGCCAAATTGAAACGCCAAACGTTAGTCAGGTGGATGTAGTATCATTATTCTTCTGTCTTTTTGACGCGCAAGCAATCATCTTCATCATCACCTGCCGACTGTTATTCCCTCCGTGACAGTGTTCATTTGGTTAGTACCGCCTCGTGGCCCTGTTATCGCTCTCCGTGAGTAAACATTCCTCCCATTCCTGTGTCTCTTCGTTTAGCGCCTGCGTTACGGAGTCCGAATGTGTTTTTTCCTCGGTCGGAGGCGCTGTCATTTCTTCGACTGCCCGCAGACGGACCATCATTCAAACTTCCGGATACATACCGACCTGGAGAATGCTTTTCTACTGCCACTGCCTTTTCTTCTAATCTCACACAGCAGCATGGTCGGTTGATTCCAGCACTATGCTTTGGACATCTAAAGTGCATTAAAATGCCTCTTTTCAAATATTTCTCCTGGCAATCAATGGAAACCTTAATAGTTACGGACCCAGGTGTCATAATTTACCCATTTTAATGGTATGACTCGAGTCGGAATGTTTGAACTAGTCTTTAGTGCCACTATAATTCTTGGTAATTTTTGGGAAAGGATAAATTGAGGGATGCATTTTAGAATCGTAGTACAATGAATAAACTTCTTAGTTCGACAGTCTCCGGATTGGACATCCGATTTTTGTGGAGCACATTTCAATTAAAACTTACAAATACTTCCACGAAGAGTTCTTAGCGTTACTATAATTAATCCTACTCTCACATTCTGCATCTCCAGTATAATGTGCCGGGACTCACAAGTTCATCAAAGCTTCTTCAGCTCAAATATTTGTTCGAGACATTCAAGAAGACATTCTTCAGCATGGAGCCAGGTGTTGGAATATGTTAAAATCATGTGCATGACTTGAGGACAAATGTTGAAATTAGCGCTTAGCCCTTGTACACTTTTTAGTTTCACGATGCACTATTCGCGAGCAACTGTTTGAATTCTAGGCATCGGAAGCGATCGGATGTCACCAAGTTTGCATTTTGTCCCCATTCTTTCAGAGATAAATTTATGATTAGCATTAGTAGAGAATTAGAAAGCACGATTTGAATTCTTAAGAAAGCAGCTTCATTTTATGATTTGATTGATCTTTTTGATGAGAATCGCTCGCAAGAATGTAAACAACAGCGAGCCAAGCAACGTCAAACTGCGAGGCCTATTGGTAGCTGAAACGCGGTGACCCGCATGGTCTGAGCTTGTGATATCATCGAATTCTGTGCGAAAGGGTTGAAGGCGTCGATTTGTCGTCGCAAACAGGTCGAGAAATAGGCGAAAGATTAAACTCAGAAAAATAACGGGTCTCTTTATTTTTCATTCTCTATCGCTATGAAAATTTATAATTAATTTTTCGGAGGACATAATTGCGATTCTGCATGATAGCTTCTCTTCGGCTATGGAAAACTATGCGGTGGATGGATTTGTAAACTCATTATTTATTAATTTATATGCATGCATGCATTCACCCCTTAACAAAAATTTTGCTGCACAAATGGTAAAATTTGGAGATAACAATTTTTCTCGATACAAATTAATAGGCGAGAAAAGTAACGCCTTGAAATGAATAAAATTTACGTAATTTTTGTTTCAAAGGTATACACTTAAATAAAGTAACTAAATATATTTATATATGACTTACAAATTTCAATGAAAGCTAATTGCTGGTAAGTTTTCCGGTTGCTATTAGCGGAACGCATCGTATTGGATGGTTATACATACAATTAGGTCTACTAAACGGCTCAGAAAATAGCATAGGATTGCGTTAATGTACTGAATTATTGAGAAATTTAAGTGGACCCAGCTGTCTTATTTGACTTTGGTATGGTTAGTTTAAAGAAGGCGTAATTTCGCCTTAAGTTATCTCCAAATTCGGATAACTCAACTTTCATCCTATCACTCTGATAGTTATAACCTTTATTGTAGTTTTTCTAGACTATTAATATAACCATAGTAACATGGGAACCATACCACAGCAAAGTAGTCTAAGATGAAACTCTAGGGTGAAGAACCTCTTATTTCTGCTGCCGCCTATGGCAACCGCATCATTCCCCATTTAATGACACGAAAGGCTTGCCTTGTTAAACTTCAGAACTTGTAATATGTTCTTCACCTCGAGCTGATGAATTGTTGGCCAGAGGAAAAATTGCGCCGTCACGCGAGCAAATTTTTTCTTCGACTCAAATTTTTTTATAATAAGAACGTTGCGTTGGGAACGTCAGCACGAAAAAGTGAAACATCACCTATGGCGTTCTTAAAAATTCCGCGAATACTTCCTGGTGAATGACTTTTTCATCTACCTTCTCTTTCTCCTGCTCACACCATATCAGCCAATAGGCGGTCTCATGAAAGAATTCGGATTCTTCACGTTCTGGTGTGGACTTATTTTCCGTGTGCAGTTATGTCGGCGAATGGAAGAGAATAAAAACGTCTTACCGTGTTGTATGTTCGCGTGCGAAGAGCTTCCGATCGAAGGTCTCAATTGTGCTTGACCGTGAAGCATCGTGTCCCTTCTGCGGTGAGCTGGAGAAGGCCACAGCCTCCTCTAGACGGAAAATCTCTTCTTTCGAAGGAATTCCTCCTCATTTTGTTTGCTTTCCGTGACGAAGCAATTTGGTTTTCTCTTATGTAGCATATATCTACATATTTATGGGTGTGGCAGGCGCCATTTTAGATAGATTGTTTAAAGGCTCAGTCTACGCGAAATGCGCTCGTAATGAAGAATTGGATGAAGGGCCTTGCCTGAAGACGCCAGAGTGTCACTGGCGGAACTGTTGTCTTCAGCAGAGCTGGACGCGGTGCAACCCGAGAGCACTGACGCTTCCATGATTTTTCTATTTCACATCATTCATTATCCGGGGACTCCCTTTGCCAAACTTCCCTTCCACCTGACCTTCTAAGACTCTCTTCAGCAGACCATCGTACCTATTTACGTGGCCGATCAAGTTTTCCCGTTTTATTTTCGAGGTTTTCAGAAAACTTCCCTTTTGTCCTAAACATCTTAAGATACGCACCATCACTATTCACGATTACGATCATTATTCGTACGATTCATACATTACATCTTCATTATTCTTCTGCAACAATACATTTCGAACGCTTCCAACCTCGACTTTTCTGCTACTGTCAATGCAAATGCTACACAAACTTATAGATCCACGCTTCAAAGTCCCGATGAATCGCTTTTTCTTCACTTCAACGATTCTATTTCCAGCTGTTAAGACACTCGAATGTAGTTTTATATGATGTAGTATAACTCTATGTATTTGTGGTTATGGGATGCGCCATTGTTGATGGATTGTTCAAGGGCTCAATCGACGTGAAATGGACTCGTTGAATGCAGAATTGGATGAAGAGCAGCACCTTCAACCTGAAGACGACTTAAAGACCCGAAGATCACCGGCAAAACTATAGTCCACGACAAACCTGGACGCTGTAACCCGAGAAATGGCAGTTCGTTCACTACGTGTGAATCTGAGAAGCGATAAAATTTACCTCTGAAGATTTCGACATCGGTGATGCAAACTTTTTTCATGAAAAAGAAAATCTAAGTTCAAGATACAAGGAGATTCCGTGGAGGATCCAAGGAAAATCCTATGTTGTAATATTCGCGCATTCGATTTTCGCTTCTTTAATCATGCCATGTCCCTCTTTTCGGTGTAATCACATAAAATATTGGGACAAGAGTCATCTGTTTTGACGTAAGAAGTGTTTGAGTTCGATGTTTTTATGACCACAAGAATCGTGGAATGAATATGGGAGCTCGCATTTTCCAAAGCACGCTCCCTCACGTTCATTTTTTTTGGTCAATGATGTGACTCGTGGTCGCGGGACTAGAATATCAACGTTAGCTTTGTTGGGAGTATAGTTGGCAACTTCAATAGGGGAAGAGAATAAGGAAGAAATTTGGTTTATTTCAAGTCTTGAAATTCACATAAATTGCCATGAAAAAAATTCCACTGCACCGGGAAACCAAAGGTCTGCGGTTCGATTCCCGGTCCAGAGTATTTTTTTCTCATGGAAATAAATGTGAAGGAAGAGATTATATTGATGATTATTTCAGTTGAAGGAACTTGACCGTTGGAAGGGTTCAAGCTTTGCCTCGAGTGTGGAACGAAAATTTGATTTCAATGAGGATAAGGGGATTAGGGGTAAGAACTGAGAATGAAGCAATAACCTTAATGTAACACAACAGCCTCGATCGTTCGTTTATTGGACTTATATCGGTTTTTAATGGGGAGGGAGAGCAATAGCTATTCTTCTGTTGTCTTTCGCGGAGCAGAGTGGAAAGTTGATATAATCAATATTACTTTTTATTAGAAGTACAATTAAAACACGCGGTAATTCCTGAACATTTTTATTTTCATTTTAGATACCTCCTCTCGTCTTTCTGTACTCGTCATATTTTTTCAATAAATGAAAAGGTTTTTAATTGCACATTGGTGTAATTTGCTGGAAATTAGTATGCAATATATATTGCAACATCATATGCAATATATATTGCAACATCATAAGTGGCGGATCTATTGGGGGGATTCGGGGACTATAGCACTTAGCAATCCAATTTACTCCAGATGGAATGGTGATTTTTTTCGGTCCTATACTACCAATAGGAGATTATCCCCACTTAGCCACCCCTTGTTCCCATCCTGGATCCGCCACTGGCCATCATGTGAACAGTGAATGATTAATTCATGTGGAAATTCACAGCGAGGCTTGTTGCTGCGTATTGCAGCGTTTGCTGAATGTTTTTTTTCCAAAGGTAGCTCTCGTCGTGCGCAAGTGGAAGAGTGGTTGTCCTTTCATCATTGATGTAGTTGATTCCTCTTTGCCGAATAAAGTCATTAGACCATACATTGCATCGCTCTGCTTGACACCTCGGCGCACAGTCATTTTCAAACTTGACCCGCTAACATAGAGAAAACCTGATTCCCTTGCCATACAGCGGAGCGTATGCAATACGTCTCCACTTTTCAGGGAGAATCTTGTCACTCTTTGAAGGCTCTTGCACACCTTCGCTGCTACGGTGGTGGCTTCGGCCACGCGGGGAGCTCACCCGCAGATACGCATACATAAGGGATCGCACAACCAAACCGTTAGGCCAGCTTTTTAGGGTTCCCAGTCGACCATGAACACTCACAAGGTTAACTCGCTCGTTCCGTAAGGTATTGTGCTGCGAAGCATCTCTAACCGAAGTTATCGATCGATACAAAGTGATCCAAATTCTTACAGTGAATGTGCACTCCATTAGTTTCACCACATGAAGTGGCAAATGGTTTAGTAACTCGAGATAGAAATGAGGCAACCTACGATGAGTTGCTTTTACGCGAATTCAAAGGCTTAAAAAAATTACTTGAGATCCATCGTCAAACCTTTTGCCACGAAAAGTAGCGTGATGTTGCATTCACCGGCCGCCGCGGCTTGTCGAATTGGACTCTTACCGGCCGAATTAGACTCTTACCGGTCGAATGGGATGGCCACCGCCGCAGGTGAACGCAGAGCGGGATGGGACGGGCCGCGCGCGCACACCAGGGCCGGATGTGTGCGCGGCAAATGACCGCAGTTCGCGCCCGCCACCGCGTGCGGGAGCCTTAAAATATGTTGGACTTTTGGGCGCGGAAAATTGCTCTAATAAGTAGGGGCAGTTGAAAACACTGTAATGTAAAATTTTGTGTTTCGACAATTTTTCTTAGGGTTCCAGACGATTTTAGACGGGGTCGATAATATAATATTTAGTCGTATGTCGTTTCAATCACCCCAAACATTTGTATGAGTCAGTCAGTAGTTAGAAGTGGGTTTTTGTAGTATTTAAATAATTTTTATTGTGTATGTCTTCATTCTTTCGGTGTGCGTCCGCGTCTGTTGGTTCTTAGGCACAGTTTCGATGACTGCCCTATCGGTGTCTTCAGCTAGAATGACCTTCCAGAAATCAGCGAAACTATTGTCTGTAAAGGAACAGGTTTGGACGAAAATGCAATCAATAAACACATTACTTAGCATGGGCGTACCCAGCGAGGGGCAGGAGGGGGCAGCTTTCCCCCCCCCCCTCCCCCTAGAAGCAAAAATCGCAAATGTCTTTAAGGAAAATAATATTTTTCAGGCAAATAATTTCAAAAACTTATAAATAAAAAACTAATAGTTTCCTTAAAATTTTGGTTTCATTCACCTTTTCCATGCTTAAATCTTACCTATAACTGGAACAACTATGGCTTGCCCCCCCTAGTTTTGATCCTGGGTATGCCCTTGTTGCATAGTCATTGCCCAGTCTATTTATCCTAAATAATAATTCACCCCGAATAATCTCATCTAAATAGTCTCGTTGAGCCCAAGAATTTGCATGAATCAGTCAGTCAGTCAGTGGTCAGGAGTGGGTTCAATAGTAAATAGGATTCGTGTTTCGACCCTTCGACGATCGGCAATTAAGAGTCTCGTAATGCTCCCATGACCTTATCCTGAGCACGTCATCTCTTTCGTTACGCATGCATGACGTGAAACGACGCTGACCAAGAAAACTAAAGGTGGGGAACCTCTGTCCATGTGAATGCAACTGAAGCAGCGCGTAATAAATGCTAATGGCCTTAATTATTTTTTTGACGACGGCCGTAAAATTCTTCTGGATCAGTCCGCGCCGCAGTCAATGAAATTCTTTCGAGACTCAGAGAGTGGTGCTTTTAATTTGGCATTGCGGTGATTTTCATTTGATGAAGAGTGTACTTGGGGCACGGCTGCCGGTATTACGCAATGGACTTGTACGATACTAAAAGAGAGAGACGTCACTATTCTACCGTGAAAACAGGCAGACGTTATTACTCAATGTCCTAATAATTTCCGAGAGCCATTATAATATCACGGGGAAAAATGTGACGACTAGGCACGCTAAGTAAATAAGCCTTATGCTCTAGGCGTCAAATAAAATGAATTCCTTTCCTATACACAAAAAAATGAATATTTTTCCATTGAGACATTTATTTCTTTACAATCGTGATGGTGAAAGAAAAGCACCAAGTGCTCATGAGTTTCGTACTCAGCTATCACTGCGTAAAGAAACCTAGACAGACAAAAATTGTACGATTAAAACACGAATTGAAATTCCCTCGTCGGAATCAGGACATAGAATAATACGCCACTGTGGCGTCACAAACTCTGTTTGTTTACCTTTCCTCTCAACAGTTGTACAAGTTCCACGAATGTTACAATAGAGGATTCTCTAGTGTGTAGGTGTGCTGTCATACACCGCGCATTTAAATGGATTTACGTGAGTCGACGCGCGAGTCGCTGACTGGCAGTACGATCCGAATTTCGCGGATAAATAAATTATGATTGGGGCTGTTAACCGAAATCTATGGTCGGGATCAATGACCTATCATGCTTATATCTTTTCAATACTATTCCTAGCCAATGCAAAGAATCCATTGCAAGTATTTAGAGTAAGTGGATCGCAATCCACTCATCCCCGCGTCGGGGTCATTTCTGAAAACCGATTAAATGCGCCCGAAGTGGTAACAGAAATCAAGCTTACCCGGAACAGACTTATTTCTCTTTTATGTAGTCTCCTTGGACAAAATTGGATAATATTTTCTGGCAGACAGGTGATCAGGGCCGGATTTTGATGAAAAGGTGACCTACTATCGGAGCAAAAAAGGTAAAACGATATAATTTAAGCATATGCATAAAATCCTGTCGATGTTCTATTGTATTCACTCTTTCGACAATAGAATTTAAACGTTTACGTTTAAGCAAGCTTTAATGATTCATTGTTGTAGTCGAATAAACAATGAGTACAAAGATATATTGCACGACTCCATGGAGCTTTGGTAAGATTTTATACAAATGCCTTAATTTCAGCGTTCTACCTTTTTGCGCCGATAGTAGGCTATTCCCCTTGTGAGGCCCTTTCATCTCCCATTTTTAAGTTTGAAACTTACGCGTGAGATAAAAATACATAATTAGTGTGTTAATACATAATCAATCATAATACATGCAACAAAATCATTGCCGGCCTCGGTGGCGTTGGGGTATAGTTCTCGCCTGCAAATACGTAGTTCGCGGGTTCGAATCCCGCCTGGGTAAGAGGTGCCTATCCATGGCATGGATGTTTGTGACGTTCTAATGTTAATATTGAAACACCCGCTGTAAAGGCCGTTCTGAACTGTTAACGGGAAAGATGGGAAATAAATAAATAAATGTACATAATCAATATGTTAAGTGAAACATTTATTTTTTAGAATATTGTAATTTTAATATAGCGAACAATTTGAATGTTTCCCTTGATATTGAGGCCCTAAGCTGAAAGCTATGGTTATTCTCTAGAAAAAAATCCGGCCCTGGTTGTGCCGAAGACTTTGTGAGGGTTCTTCCTCCTTCCCTCGTTTGAACTCACTCACTGCATACTTCCCCCACCCCCTTCAATACCCCATCCCTTTCCTTCTTCCCATTTGCTTCGGTGCATACATTCTGCACCTGCTACTCTATTCCTGCGATTCCTCCCCTTTCCCTGCACGTGGAACCCTATAAACCCTAAATTCAACCCCCTCCGACCACCAAATCCCCCATCCGCTTTTCCCTCGCGTCTACGTTCGACGCCGGCGCCGTTCGCGGCCTCTCGAAGGCGCCTCCTAATTGACCCGCCAGATGGCAGGTCGCTCGCTCCACACGCCAACGCCGAGGCTCGACCCGAGACGACGGCGGCTGCGTTCCACACTCGACGGTGCTGCCGCCTACCCGCTCCTGCCCACTCCAATGCGTGCCTTCCTTATTTGGATGGACCTCTTTCTTTCTCTCGCACAGTCTTCATCGCGTGTTCTTGGAAACTAGCTTGTTTACTCGACGTGCACGCTCGTATACCCCTCCCCTCAACTCCGACCTCTCCACGAAGTGTCTCCAGGTTTTTTGAATTTTTTTCCACTGGCAGTCAAATGGGGTCCTCCAGAAACGAGTCCGCATGCCTCTGTGCGAGAGCGTTTAAGGAGGTTCACCATATACCGTATATTTTTATTCATTAATCGCTAAAAACTCATATACCGGTCTAAATAATTGTAAGCAAGGCTTACATTTAGTAGCACCTGTAAAAATATTTCCGAAGAAAGTCAGATAAAGTGATGATTATTCCGCACTACCGAACCACCACATCGAATGAACCTTTTCATGCAATATGAGCAGAATATGGAATTCTATCCCAAAAAATACTAAAACACTCCTCAAATAATTCTATTTAAAATAAAGTGCGTTAATACCTGAGATAACTAGAAAATTATCGAAAAAATGTTTGTCTACTTTATTTAAATTTTTTTTCCAAATATACTCTATTTTCCGTCGTCATATTTACGAAACAGGATATCATATGCATTAAACGGCATCATGGTTTTTTGTGATTCATTTTTGCTATTATTTACATTAGGTTTATTCCCTATAGAATCATCTAGTCATCACCGAGTTACAGGAAATGAGCATCGAAATCACAATAATACCCACAGCACCGACGTCTACCGCTAGATGTCTCTTCCGCTGAAGGTAGTTCGTAAGTTGTCACTTGAGAAATCTTCGCTTCTGATCATCAAGGGATTTCCAAATCAATTAGATTTAACATAATTGTTTCCGCTTTCGAAACGCCTTAAAAGGACTAGAGATAGTGAAAAGTATCAGCTATTGTGAAAAATAGGCAATTGAGTGAAATAAGTAGCGTTTAGAAGAAGACGCATCTAAGCCTTTCATACATGAGTTTTCTTCTTGAGAAACTACGAATGAAAGCATGAGAATTCTTCACTGTTATTATTAAGTACATGAGAAACAAGCGGTTTGCTATTTTTTGTAATCCCTGGTGGAATAAATTTCACTCTGCGTATTGTATTAATCGCTGCAATTGCAGACAAAACGGACAAAGAAACGATAAAACTATAATTTGTTGGAAATCCATGTTGGAAGATTTAAAGATAGACAAGTGAAGCAATCTAGTTTTTTTTCTAAAAGCTTTAAACCCCCTAAAATTTATTTTGCCTATATATCCATACTGGCTTATTTTAGAAGTGTATTTGCACACACTGAATTGGATAGTACTATAGCCCTTCCCAGATTCTGGATTGCTGGCGTCAATTATTTGAGCTGACAACACAGGTGTTGTATGGACACATTTAAGAATTCATGTAGCTTCCTTCTTCGCGCGAACATGACTGCGACCAAGCGAAAGCCCGGAGTCGCCTTCTTTATAAGTTTCGATTGAAATTCGGGTCATGAGGATTTCACTCTGTCCCGAAGCTTGTCTGTTCCAATGGGAATGTATTCCTACACATACGTAACATACCGCGTGACGGATGTCGGAGCAATGAAAAAAAGCTCGTCGGTGAATGTGGTACGAGGAATAGGGGAGAAATATTGGATAATATGGATACTTTTTAAATACATCAACTCTACTTACATTTTCTGCTCCGTTCCGGTCGAACTATTAATGTATTGTATAAATATTATAACTCTTCGATGAGAATATAGGCATACAAGTAAAGAAAAATGCCACATATGGAGTTGGAATTTGACTGCAGCTGAGTAGTCAAGAGTGGAAGCATTCAAAATGTAGTCAGTAACGGATACAGAAAAAACTCAAGGGGGGGGCGCAAAAGGTATTTTGGCTACCTAAAATTTTATCGTAATGAAAAATAATGAAGTTACATACAAAATTTAAGATAGTTTTATTTAAACTGATTATGCGCATGTACAAGACAATGCCATGTCATGATATTAAAAAGTCACGATTGTGGTTCTGCAATGTTCGGCAATGCGGGCAGCCACGCAGGCGGTGGTAGGGGGGCGCCCCTTGTATCCGACACCGAATGTAGTGCTACCGAAGAATGGTGAAGGTAAAATGGATGGTACGAATTAGCATTGGGGAAGTGCTAAGTAGAATGAGAGAAAGGAGAAGTCTTCTAAAAACCTTAAGAAGAAGACGAAACTCATTACTATTATGAGGTATGATGGCCTGATGAAAACAATCGTTGAAGGACAGGTGGTAGGGAAGAAGGGCAAGGGACGGCTTCAAACGAGTTACATAGGATCATAGGGCAAGACGAGGCAGCTGTCACCCCTCCCCCTAGAAGTAAAATCGCAATTGTCTCCAAGGAAAATAATATTCTTTCAAGCAAATAATTTTAAAAATTAATAAAGGTCTGTTACAGTTTCCTTACAATGTTGATTTAATTCACCTTTTCAATGCTTAAATCATACCTACAACTTGAACAACCATGGCTTCCCCCCCTAGTTTTCATCCTGGGTACGCCATTGCTTAGGAAAGATGCGTGTAAAAGAGAAGAACTTTAGAGTTAGAGTAGAGTAGAGAGTTAAGAAACGTGTAAAAGAGAAGAACTACTTCTCAATGAAAAGGCTGGGAGAGCGGAATGGAGAGCTGCGTCAAACCAATCTTAGGATAGTTGACTCATGGTGATGAACTCTGCGATGCCGAAAAAATAACGCGTAGATATTTTTTCTCGCAAGATTTGGGATCTGCAGATACTCCACCGGTCTTGCTGCACCCATTTCTCATATCTTTTATTTCTGCACTCCCCCATGTTTGTCCTCTCCTGTCTTGGAATTCGGTGGGAAGATGGCTGCCGAAGCGACCTCTTGGACATGCCTCCGTTAAATTGACGATCCTAAAAGCCCCCTCCGGTTGCTGTACCTCTGTTTGCCATTGAACACGTCCTTCTCCTCCCCAATCTCCTTCGTCGACGTGCGTGAATTATGCAAAAGAAGACGCGCTCGGCATATTTTAAGGAGTCCCCATCGCATATTTTTAAAAGCGTTTTCTGTTTGGCATCCATTTCGGAAATTCCTTCCAAATGATCGGTTTGAGGAATTCAATAACCGCCTTCTCACTCAGCCGACGAAGTGGTTATTTTATTTGTGTTTCGTAAAGAAGAAAAAATAAACGACACGCAAAAAAATCCATGTCCCATATACTAAGTTTAAAAAAAATATTATTATTGCTTCCGCCCTTAGCGGGAGATTGATGGCGTTGTAGCTGGTTACCGTGGAATTGAGAAACAAAACTGAAGTCTCGTCTGCGCCACGACGTTAACGAGTTTTTTTTATAATTTTTACGCGGAAGTATAAATTACCCGCACGCTTCCCCTTAGTCTTCTTTTTCGAGCCCGCGGGCGTTGAACGTGCGATAAAGGAGTTGACGACACTCGCTCGATCGTGGATATTTACGAGGCTTACCTCATTAATATTCCACGCGTCTCAGTCACTAAATGCTCCTTGATTTATATCCGGGGCTTCTCCGAACAGACCAAGATAAACCTTTCTCAAAAAGAGGGAAATGTTGGGTTCCTATCATTTTATCCAACGGATCAGAAACATGGATCATTGAAGAAGCGTATCTGAAAAGAATGGAAGTCTTATATGCCTTGGGAGTACTTCTATATTTCCATATTTTGGCTCGAATTCGGATGACGTCGTAGATTTATCCAAATGGGAGCATTTTTTGAAAGTTCAATGAGTGACCGTCTACGGCGCGCAGTGTTCCAGAGAACTGAAATTTGCGGCATGGATACGTATCTGAACCTAACTAGAGAATTTATACGTTTTTTGGGGTTGCTGATTACGAATTTTTCCTCAGAACTTTAAGAAAAATCAAAACTTTTGCGGGTATAAAGTATCTGAAATCGTGTTTGGGTATTATGGAAAACTTTTCACCTATTCAGTCTACCCAGTTAGATTGATTTCCTCAATAAATTCTTGTCGTGCCAAAAAAATGAAGCTTGATAATGAGCTTAAGGGAAATCATGATAATGATGATTACCTGTTAAAGATGCATAAGCTAGGTCATTGGAAGCTCATTGTTTCAAGTTACTTGTAAAGGGTAGAGGCAAGTAACAGAACAAGCAATAGTAGGGTTGGAGGTTGACTTCGTTTTTAGGATATTAATTTCGCACCTACAAACTTGTGCGCGGTATCAAACATTCATTTTAAAGCTTAAACTTGGGAAATAATATGAATGACATTACCACTAGAAACTACTAGAATCACACTAATTATATTTTAATTTTGGTTTGTTACTATTGATTCCAAGGTTTTTCCTCATTTCGATCGTATGAAAGTACCAGAATATGATGGTCTAAAGGTAAACCAAATTCCTTTATATGGCAGATACTCTGACTCGAGGTCCAAAGCTAAGAAAATTCACCGACACAATCCGTCTGTGAAGTCAGAAATATTTCATATTTTTCGCTCATATTCGCCATATTACGTATTCTGTGATTAGGAAAAATAATGTTCACTTCGTAAAGATATTTCTCAACGATGACATCTTCATCGTTTTGCCTTGGGTTGGGTCATTTCACATTCAGTGCGGATGACATATATATATGTCATGAGGGCTTTTCCACTCAGGCGGATGACATAAATGTATGTCTTCGGGAGTACGTTTTTCCGCTGGTCACTAGGGTGCTCCGAGCGTGCCTAGCGTTACTTTTTCACCCTCCCGCAGTTCGGGATTGACCTTACACCATTGCGGAAGTGTCCGTTTCTAGTTCTACGTGTTCCTTCATTTTTAGTGTTTTTTTGTTTACTTTACTGCTGTTTTTGGAACAATTTGGCAGGTTGAGATTTTTCTTTTCATTTCCTTCGTCTCTTTTTCATCATTCTTATCGTAAATATCATTATCATGTCTTACATATGGATTATTCTTTTAAATTTGTTTTTTTTTACCTTTATTTTTAATTTATTCATATTTTATGTGCTATCACAAAAATTATGATTAGACTAACTTTTTTATTGAAGATATTTATCCCCGTTTCATACTCACTACATTATAAAAAAAATGATCTTAGTGCGGTGCTTCAGTTAATGATGTTATATTTGAATTTCTTTTGCTAGGAACATTTTTTATTAATGCAAATTACGTTTATCCTGGGTGATTTTCTTTGGGTCTTTTTCCTACTTTTACTGCATATTTTCTCATTCGTTTCCCTAGGTCAATTACCAATCCTCTATTCATTTCTATTTTATTTCATTTTCTGAGTTATTCATACGTGTTGGGTTAGTTGCGGATTTTCTTCCTTTTCATAAAAAAATAACATATTAATGGCGTATGCAACACTGCATTACATTATCTACAGTATTGGTCTGTATTTTTTTACTTGTTTATTTGTTTCCTTAGCTTTGTAAACGAAATTGCGGAAAAAAATAGACTCAGAGGTATTTTAAGCATTACGGCATTTAACCATTATTTATTCCCTTGAAATAGTATTTTTATCCTATTTTTTAATTTATTCATATCTTATGTACAACCACAAAAAATATTATCAGACTTAGTTTTTGTTAATAACGTGTATTCCCGTCTCAAAACTTACTATTTTATTCAAAAATGTTTCCATGCGGTCCAAAAGGTCGTATTTTATACTTTATTAATAATTTTAAAATAATTATTGCAAATTACGTTTTTTTACATAATTTGGGTTTTTTTCCTAATTTTACGGCATATTTTCTCAGTCATTGCTCCGCATAAATTACTTGTCCTCTGATCATTATGGTGTTTTCATTTTGTAGGTCATTAATACATTCTAGTGTTAGGTACAGATACAGTCTTAATTTTCATAAAAACTAAGGTATTAATCACATATGCAACACTCCATTACACAAATTGTACTATTTTGCTGGATAATTTTTAAGGCTCAAGGTTGGAGTCCCTCCCTACCAGCGGCACTCCCAGAGATTATTTCAACTTGCAAATGATATTTTCTTTGAAATAATCCTCTCATAGACGGAGAAAAATGCTGTAAGCATTTTCCTCCAAAATCCTTCACCAAGGGCCTTCACTAAGGGCATAATGGATTGGAAGCTGTTAGACAGGGAGAACTGGAAACTTGGCTGGGCCTTCTTCTCCACATGGGCGCAATTAGGGTTAACACGATTTTTAACGATTGGAGGTCAGAATTAGTGTGAGTACCGATATTCGAGAGAAAATGTGCCGTGATAGGTTTTTAGGAATGATGCAGGCTCTTCATTTCTCCGCTAACCGTGAAGGCATCCGAAGGACAGTGACTGCAATTTGCCCAGAATGTGAAGGTCAACCAAGGCCTTGCTTTCAAATATATCATAAACATTTGTGAGAATTTTTATTGAAATGTTTCAATTTTGCAATAACTCTGAGGTAACATAGATTTAAAAAAATGTTTATCCCATAAATTTATATTTTTCTTGCCGTTCATTGTGTGTTCTACTTCTGTGACTTGAAAAAATTAACTCTACGGCCGTTGAAACAAAAAAAATACACGTAAAGACTAATTCCAAGATATTTCCGCCATTAACCTAAGGAATCAATGGTAGAAGAAGTATTATAAACGGAAATATGAAAAGTTCACTCCTTCATACAAGGAAAATTGCATGTGTGTAATGCGGGTTGCGTGAATTGTCAATTACTGGTGACGGGTGGCATACATGTATGTCATTAGGGTTTTTTACTAATTGCTTGAAATAGAAACAAAAAAAATTGCAAATTCTGTTGTATTACTTCCAAGACCACCGTTATGAAGCAAAATCACCCTTCCGTCACTGGAGGTTTCGGTGAAAATATCATCCGCATTGAATGTGTTAAAAAATGTTGGAAAAATTATTATTTGTAATTCGATAATTACATAAGAGCGTTTACATGATCCACTGATTGGTGGGTAGTTCTATCCGGAAAACGTCGTAGTTGAATCGCAGTGAAATGGGGGATATAAATATTTGTACTTATCGTACTGCAGCGAATTGTAAATCCAAGAATGAAATATTTTTCACCAAGGATGAAGTGCCGTGAAAAAAAATATTTGGCATAACCGGGATTCGAACCCATCTATCCTTTTTTTCATGCCAAGTGCATCTCATGTGCGAAAATTCCATTCCGTGGGAAAAAAATTTTGCCTTGACAAAGATATACCTACTCAAAGTACGTCTTTCGCCACGAAAAAGCATTCACAATCGGGAGATCCGGGTTCGAATCCAGGATAAGTCAAATATTTATTCATGAAGAACTTCACCCTCGGTGTATTTAACTTTGCACCCGTGCGAAAGACTGCATGCAAAGTCACTTGTTTCGTGCAGTGCTTTGAAATATTTTTCGGTGAAAAATTCTTGATGATTAGCTTACGTTTCGGAGGTGTATTTATTTGTACACATTCAACATTGTGACATTTACCTGATGGAAACAAGTTTTGTTGGATGTTGATTTGATGGATGATCATAGGCTTTTAAGTGGCACGCACACCTTTTCCCATCGATCCGAGTCGGCTAACTTTCATAATAATTTGACACCCATGTAATTATCCCGACTCCAAATAATACCTATCGAAGGTAGTGATTTCCCGCCTTGATTAATTAAAGCCAAAGGCTAAGTTTTGCCTCATTGGTTCGTTCTAAAATATTTAGCAATCGTTTATTGGCAAAATAAGTACGTAGTTTCACAATTCTTTGACTTATCAGGTCGGTGTGATGAATATTCTCGGGTAAAATTGCTTTAGGAAATACGCGAGATAGCATCCAGCTTCCATCTACGGGGATGACTTGGAGACGTGAAATTTAGGCGATGGCTTTCGAGAATTGGAAAGCTCTGGGATGTGACAAAGAAATCTAGTCGATTATCTGGTGCACTGTTTAGGTCTACACATCCATAAGTGGAATACAAGGGAAAACGCCACATTATTATTCCAAGTAGCCAATGCTATGCCACCATATTTATATAAAAATGGATACTTCTTGATATTCCTCGATGAGATGTTTACCAAAAATATAGCCCGGGTTGGCTTTGACACAGTATAAAAGACAATAAAGACAATAAAAAAACGCTCACACGAATAAATTTTCGGTGGAACCACCATCACCTTCCTCGCTAGTTAGGAACAAGATATATATTTTTTCATTTTAAGACGTGATGGAACTCACTCGTGTAAAATACTCCGCATCCGGCCGCAATCATTTGCGGTTGAGGGGAACACTGTGAGGAAATATTTAAGAAATTTCAGCCTATGCTTAGAGATTTCTACACCTTCTTCCCTATGTTGATGATTATCAGAGGATGAGGGAGCCATTTTAGGGATAAGTTAACATCATTGAACAATATTATTATATTTAACCGAGTGGAAAATTTATTTGAGAAGTGAGCTTATTCAAATGCTGATATGGGTGTCTAAAATACTTATCAGATGCTACATATGGAGCATGTTTATCTATGAACGCGAGGCTTGGACGTTGACAGCAGCAGAGAAGTCAAGAGTGGAAACATTCGAAATATGATGCTACCTCAGAATGGTTAAGAAAAAACGGATCGACCGAGTATGTAAATAGGAAATGCTAAGAAGAGAAGAAGAAAAGAAAAGTCTTCTAAAAACCTTAAGGAGAAGACGGGACAACTTATTGTTAGTTAGCAACATTATGCAGCTCGATGGCCTGATAAAAATAATCGTAGAAGGATAGTTGGAAGGGAAGAAGGGCAAGGAACGACCCCGAATGAGTGTCATGGGGCAGGTTATAAAGGATTTAGAAGAGGAGAAATGTAATGCGTCACTAGTAAAAAGCTATCGGATAGGAGAGCGGAATGGAGAACTGCGTCAAAACAATCTAATAATTGTTGAATAAAGATGTATTTGACTGATTTTCTAATCAGACTATTCTAGAGGCCAGGCGGAATGAAATAGTGGTTTCTGCGTGTTCAAGATATCTGCTGGTTGAAGCTGTAGTTATCGCCTATGGGTGGAGTACATTTCAACTTTTTCTGGTGCATACTCATCGCTTCATGGAATGGAAATCATGCTCGTATGATTCCAAAATTGGCATAACGATTGGTTTTCTCTTCTGCCGCCACCAACCAGTGGCGCTGTTTGGCTCCCCCATTGCGCCGAATAATTCGTCTCTGTTCCGCATTCGCGCCTTCTCTTGTCTCTGTGGACCGCGGGCGGCGAAAGCAATATTTGTGGGCCATCGCGGGACGCTCTTCATTTGTTTGTTCAGTCGAATAGAGGGAGCCCTTTCACGCCCACGGCAGTCATCCGAATCTGTGCGAACTCATCGTATGAGATGGATCAATTTTTGTCCGCCCGTTTAGTTATTTTTTTCAGATTTTGAGCGGGCAGCCGTCATCAGTTGACGGTTTTGAATGTTCGCGTTGAGTGAGCGAAGTTTTCTCCGCTGCTGAACGTGTTTAAACTAGCATCCTTGGTGACCTACATAGTAGATTTTTGGTGCCCTGAGGAATGCGCTTAGAAGCATTTGTGACGTGAAATGGACCCGTCAGTTTCCCAAGAAAACGGCTGAAAAACTATTTTTCTTGAATGTGGAGGCGCTTGATAAAAAATTTATTTCGGATAGATTCAGTCATGCGAAGTAGAGAGGCAACCTTTCAATGCCTTAAATAACCCAATCCAACAGCATAATAACCCACTTTTTAGTCAATAATATATCAATTTCATATCAATAACATCAAATTTAAGTTTTTAGGTGATAGAAAAGTGATCTAATTTAAATGCCAATTATGATATAAATATTCGATAGCACAAATGTTAAAAAATAACCCTGTGAATTAAAATTTAATATCCCTTGAGAGAGAAGGCAAAAAAATAGGAAAAAAATCGTTGTAATCATGTAAAGAAATGATTTATGTTGAAAGATCGATGTAACTGATCGAACTTAAAAAAATTAATGTAAAATTTCATTTAATTCTATCATGTTCATTTCGGTGAAGCTCCATGAGCCTTGTACTGGTAATAGTGTCCACTTAAATATCCTGTGAACCCGTTCTCACGCCCAGAGGTTCTTCCCAGTTAAGTAGCTGTCTCCTGATAAAATTGAAGACAACAATCCTTTTAAGTATTTCATGATACGATTTCTTATTTTCTATCGCTCTCAAAAGCAGCGTGGGAAACTCGAAATGGGGATTCGAATCTCCCCATAGACAAGAGCGGAGAAATCGTTGCGCTGCCCGAGTGTCATTTGTTTTCGGGAAAAGACCGATAAATATATCGCGAAAAGGATCGGAAGTATTTAAGTGGTTGATGGTTGACAGATGGACTGGAGCGCTGAAGTCGGCCCGATAAAAGCTTTTAACTGCAGCTCACCGCGATCTCTCCTTTAACTGTAACGACATGTCCGCCGGAAACGTGGAAACTAAAAGACCTTCTGGACCGTTTTTTCTTGGTACGCTTATTATCCTGAAATTTTCTGGTGATAAAATGGTCTGGTGAAAAAATATATGATAGGGCGACCCGAGGGCTTAAAACCCTTAACGTGGAGGTCAACCCTAGTCTGAAAAGCAGATAAGTGCTGAGCAGACAATGGCTAAATAAGTCCAACCTGTAATACCGCGTCTTTAGCTGCAGTGGTGCAGCGAGGGGTGGTTTTTGGGGATAAACCCCCCCCCCCCCTCAGAGCTCAGAGAAATTTTTAAGTTCAATTCATTTTACTCTCCTGGATTAATATTACTTATAGAATAGTGCAAGGATCAATAAAATATCCCTCGCCGTAAAACTCACCAGTTTTAACCATTTGTTTTATAAATCTTCTGTGGGAGGGCCCCCGCACAATCCCGCTTACTCTGGCGGGTATTCCATTATCCCCCGACCCCCAGTATTATTTGCGCCAAACCCTCCCCCCCTAGTCTTAATTCCTAGCTGCGCCCCTGTTTCGCTGTGCCTCAAATTTGAAACTTATGCCTTTTTCACATTAATTAGAGGAGAGTGGTTGGAGTGCTTTGCTGCTTTACTGGGGATCTCGGATTCAAATCCCGGGTTAAGACTTGGTTATGTGCTGCGAATCGAGGGCAGTTCTCCGTCGATTGGATCGTTGAATGGCATCGCAGCGCTTTCGCCGGATGCCTCAGGTACTACTACTACACCGAAGGAAGTCCAGTGTCAATTGAAGGTGATGCATGGGAATGGTGGTCTCGGAGTCATCAACAGTTTTTTTTGGAGGATCCGAAGATTGGGTTAAACATGACTGCCTACGCCGAGTCCCAAGATCGAGCTATTATATTGATACGCCGTGTTCTTAGCGAATTGTGAAATGACTTTTGTTTTATGGACCCATCTTTGTGTGTATATATTTACAAAATTCAACATTTATAAATAAAAAAAATACAGCATAATTTGACTATCAATGTATAGTTCTTCAGATTTTCAATAAGTTAAGTCTTCATTTCTGTTACAATTCTTTTTTGGCCTATTCCAGTCTACACAGGCAGGAAAAAGAGTCGTAACCACACAAAAAAAACATAAATATCTTATGACAACCACCACTAAGGCGTCCAAGACGGGAACGGGTCGAAAAGTGCTCCAGTGCTGCTACCTTAACCGTTTTAGTACTTAAATAACAATAAGCTATGTCTACATTTTGTTACCCATATTTTCCGAGCTCTCTGAAGACTTCTCTTATTTCTTAAACTTATGTTTTTCCACGAAAACTGATGTTCGTTATTGTGGGGTACGTGGCAGATGGATACGCTTTCGCAGCAGAGTCAACGACAGCAGCCTTTCCTTCTGATTGGTGGGTGTTTTTCTCGATTTCGTAAAGTGGTTCAAATTTTCCGACTTCTTTCAGTTTGTAGTTTTTAGGTTTGCGGTCAGTTGTTTGGTGCGCCACGTCATTGCGGTTGGCCGCGATTCTTCTGACAGTTGACCGAGACGTACATTTTTTTTCTTCATTTTATTCTTTGGTCACTTATTTTCATCCGTTGAAGACGTTGAAATGCTCAGTGTTTTGAGCGTTTATATGCTCTTGAGCTGTTGAAACGATTCAAACGTTTAAAATATTTTTTAAAACTTTTTTCATCCGGCTCTAAAATAACGATTTTTTATTAAATAATTTCATATAGCCCATAGTTTAGAATCAGTGCTTTTCACAGTTTATCTATTAATTTTTACCCTGAATCTTAATATCACATTTTTATCAACTTTTACATCTAATTATCTCCTTTTTTCAGTTTCTTCATAAACCCAATGACTAGTCCCCAAGATGTAAGTTCGATTCCACTGATAATGAGTGTTTACATTTTATTTTATAGATCCCTTACATCTAATTGAAAATGCCTTTCGTAACGATGTCTCATTATTTATTCCTATATTTCCATTTAATATCTATTCCTTGGAAATGATTATATGTCAGTGCGTATTTCTCGGGAATAATATTGACTAATTGCTACGATGACATGACTTTCCTGGTAAAATTTTATTGCAAGAAAGGAAAAAGTCAGAAAAACTTATTTTATTCGAAGTTTTTCGATGCCCACGGAAAAAATAACTTTTTTCCTTCCCTATGCACTGTCCGGCTGCACTTAATTGGCCTTGCCGTATTCTCACGATCATTTTCAACGGCTCAAATTTCCATTCTCATGATCGATAGAGAGTTTCACGGTCATTCAGTGGTAATGTAGATTTTACGGTCCGCTTTAGTTCTGCCGACTGCGGGGCCGTATTGCGGTTTTTATCGGATCCAACCCGTTTGCCACTGCGAGCTCGCAATGCGGGCTTCATAATCGCAAGCAGGCATCAATATGTATCTTCCCCAGAAAATACCGTTATTAAGCGCGCGCGGGTGGGTCTTTATCGGGTCGTGACCGCTACTTTCTCTAATTTTGGAACAGTGCTTGATAGAAACGTGTCAAAAACGCTTCAATTTCTGAGGTTCTTTTCCCGCAGACAGACGATGCATAACTTCCTCGGAAAAATTATTTTATTGTACAGTTTTCTCGCCTGTTTTTATTTCAAAGTTTCTAAATAACTACTCTTTTAATTAATCTTTAGCTTCAATAGCTATTTTTAATAATTTTTATTTGTTTATTTCTTCGCGAAAAATTTATGAAAATTTCTGAAGTTATATTCCCGCAGAGAGACGATGAATAACCACCACGGCATTAATTACTTCTCTTGAGTTTCTTCGTCTGTTTTTTTTCAACGTTTCTAAGTGACTAACCTTCGATCTTCATCAATTCTTATGCATCAATTGTTATTTTGAATAATTAAATCTTTGTGAAAAAGATTTCCTAAACATTTTGGTGTGTGGTACGTATTACGTCTGAGTTAATCATCCGCGCTAATCTGGATTCGGGCTAGGATCTCCAAATTTCTTACAATCATAGCTACGTGATCATTGTGATTCCTGGTGGATGGCTATGAAAAGACATTTGTGAACATTACTGTGATCGTACCTAAGGGAGAATATAGTAGCGAAGGGTTGCGCCACCAGGTGATGGCGACGCAGTACATGGTGGGAAGGGATCTGGGAGGATACGGCCATGAATGAGGAAAGAAAAGGGTGACACGCCCCCTTCCATGTGTTTGAGGCAACACCCCGCCCCGCGATCGTCCTTTTTTTAAATCTCACCTCAACATTCTGATTGGCGAGGGTTGCCTAGCGTAGGGCGGGAAAATTTCCGTGAGTAGGCCGAGAGAAGAATAGATGACTCGTTCGTTATCAATGACTCGAAGAGTTTTCCATAATTATAGGGGCAGAGGCGGGTGGTCCTAAGTCGTGGAGTTTTGTTTGGTCGGTCCTCGTACGCCGTAAATGGGAGGAAGCACTATGAATCAAAAAAGTTTCCCATCTAATGAAACAGCACCACTTATGCTAGTGGAAAAAAATTCTGTTTCTCTATTGTTGTGTGTTATTTACATTGATGTGATTTAAATAAGTTAAAGTAATTAAATTAATGGTAACGTTAACATTTTGGTAATTTTTACTTGTATTCTAATCCAAAGTTCGTGTAGGTAATCGTTGCATATGAGTAACTGTTACATTTTGGTTATGAAAAGTGAGAATTTGAATTCCACGCACTCTGAAAGACATGAAAAATTTTCGTGGAGCATATTTTTTTATGCTTTAAGTGCCTAAAAAAATTTAAAAATTATTTCTGTATGTAATGGTATTAAATAATAATTAAAATGATGATGTCCATATTATTATTCGCTGTTTGAGAAAATATAAACAGCATTTGCATCATGCACGGGGGAAATTTTTAAAATAATTGTTATCGTAATTGTAACTCTACTGATCACTTTTTAGAAAGTAATTTGTAATTTTTGTAATTAATTAAAAATTTGTCCATGTAATTGTACTGCATCCCGATTATATTTCGCTGATACTTGTCCCATCACTACTATAGTTATTTATGGCCGTGCACTTGAAAATCGGAATAGTAATCGGCTAAAATGTGAGCGTGTGAAACGATGTGATGAAAGTTATTAATATTTTTAGTTAAAAGGGACACTTAATTCAGTAGAGATAATGCAAAGTCTTGAAAAGTCATTGAAAATTTCTGAAGTTATTTTCCCGCAGGGAGGCGATGCATGAGTACCACGGCAGAAGTTATTGTTTTGAGTGTCTTCGTCTGTTTTTTAAACGCTTATAAATGACCGTCCCTGCATCTTCGTCAATTATTATGCTTCCATTGCTATTTTTAATAATTCTACCTTCGTGTTTTTTCTTCATGAAAATATTTCGAATTTATTTTCCCGCAGAGAGACGATGCATTATTACCACAGCAAAAATGTATCCCACTGCGTTTCGTCACCTTCTTTTCCATGTTCAACATGAAGTGTAAAAGTCTTATGTTACTAATATTAATTACTGACGATGACGCTCATTTGTTGAAGCCGCGGTCGATGTTGAATAAAAATATTTTGAATAAAAAATGCACTTCCAAATTCAGTTTGAAATTTCTCCACCAAAGTACGCCTGAAGGATTTTCTTTCGTATACCTTCTTCACCCACGATTTCTTTTCGGCTTTCGCTGTATAAGTAACCTGTCCGCCCAAATGGTATCAAAGTTTATGATGTCTCCTTCCTTATCGTTTCGAGATGTGTGTCGGTTTTCAGTCAAACAAGGCATGGCCCGGGACGCCGTGAATCCTTAATCCCCTGAAATGATTAAGTAAACAGTCGGTATGTTCATGGCGAGATAGCGCGCGCTCATTCGAATGTGTAGTGCTATGCAACGCCAGATAGGTGAACTCGCTTTACCTCCTTGCCAACGCCCTCCAGGTTGCGTCATTGGCACTACATTTATTCACGCGGCAAGTTGTTCATGGAGCGAAGAAGAAGAGCCGTTTGTTTGTCAGGGGGGTCTCTCTACAGTCGCGCTGCGCAAGGAGAGAAATACGACTTCTCGAGGTACAAAATTTTGAACGAAGAGTTTCTTGCAACACGCTTTTTCTTAACTTCCTTCGCCTTTTACATCAATGGAATCTTAATAATTTATTATTAATAATCTATTATTAATAATTTATTATTACCCACTTCCCATTGTCAAATCGGCTCGAAATATTTTGCAGACTTTCTTGCTTTTGATGTCAATAAAATAGTCAATATTTGAATTCCGTTCCACGGTGCACTGTGCTTTAATTAATTGACTAAATTTTCAAATGGAAAAATAGTTTTTAATTTTTTCAAAGCATAGTGCTAGTTGTAATTTGAAATTTCTTCTCAAGCTCTGGTTTAAGCCATTGCATTATTCAGCACTGAAAAGAATAAAGTAAAAATAAAATGAAAAAAGATAAAAGGACGCTCTTTCCAAAATCAGACAAAAATGCACAAAATAGTAAATAATAAGCTTACCCTTCGAACATCTGTTTCCTTTCCTCAATGTTTGATAGTGTTTGAACAGTACCTCCACATTCAAAACTGCAAGGAATTATGAGATCGGGAAAATTAAAGAACCCTAAATACTTAATGTATCCTGACGTTACGCAACCCAATAAACATTGATACCAACATGGCCGCTCGAAATAGCCGCATTGAGCCGCCACGTTGTGGATATGTTACAAGCTCTCTCTGTTCTTCGTGATAACGGATGCCAGTGAATCGTATGCGTTAGTTGATGTATATACCTTTCTTCTCTTCAACAGGGACACTTTAGTTCGTCTGAGCCTGGATGGACTGAGGCCTTTAGAGGTGGCATCGTGGAAGGCACCAGATCAGAAGGTTTCGCTGTGCATGACCAAGGGACAGTCCGAAGCAGACTGCCACAACTTCGTGCGCATCCTGGTGGCGGGTGGTACAGGACGACAACTGCTCTTTGCATGCGGAACCAATGCTTACTCACCACGATGCTCGTGGCGAGAGGTAAGGATCGTCATGAGTTAATTTGCTGAGAAATTAAGGGCTGTACACAGGAACCTGACTCAGTTTTGAGTCTTCACTCTAACTCGGTGGCTCAGATTTGAGACTCAAGTTGAGTTTGAACTAAGAGTTTGTATTTAAGAAATTAACTTCAATTCAATCGAGATAGAGTAATTGTGGTTACTTACAGTGGTAAGATTTACAAAAAAAAAATCCATTTTCCTAAACTGCTGTTACTAATAGCCTCCCTCTCATCAAAAACTGCCATTACTGTAGTATAATATCCAACATCATACTGAAAGTCAGTATTAATTTTATTTTTATGTTACATATTTTATTCAAATTATTATTTAACTTGTATTTTGTGAAAAAAATCGTCGAATAATATATTAAAAAGGTGAAAATACCTAATTATAATAAAAATTTTCTTGAGTTTTTGAATTTTTACCTTCACTTGTATTTGAGACATAATTTTTTCTTGAAATTTTGGCAAATCTGTAAAAATGCTTCGGCAATTTAAGCATATTGCCTAGAAAATCGGTTAGCACTGAAAGGGTTAAGGGCGTACGACGAATTGAATACAGTAACCTTTTATCAAGCTTTTCTTGCTTAACAGTAATTTTCCATAAATACTTAATAATTTCACTAGGTATTTGTTGAAAATTGCTGGTAACTTTAAATTTATATACTAATATGTTGTAATTCCACTAAATTAAGCTTGAAACAACTCTCTGTAATATCTCTTCCTCCTTCTAATCCCAGATGGATCGCGTGGGCCACGTACTGGAGTGGGTGGATGGGACAGCCAAGTGCCCTTACAATCCACATGCAAATGTGACAGCTCTGCTGACAGCCCCTGTTGTTTTAGGGGAAGCTACAGAGGGAGCCAATGGGGACAAGGGACTTCTAGCAACCAAGGGACTATTCTTTGTTGGTGAGTTTTTTATCAATTCTATTTCACATTTATTTTTTACTTATGAAAATAGGAATTGATGTAATGTTTACATACTTCACTCTATATACCGTTTTTCATGCATAAATTTTTAACTGACAATCCAAGTCGTTTGAAATATAAAGTGCTAGGTTAATGATGAGGGGTTAAATGGAGGAAGATTCTGAGTCTTGCTCCTAATAATTCATTTTATTATCATTACTATCACCATTATTATTAATGGAAAAACCCATCTTTCATTAGAAAATAGGGTGGTTTCCTATTATTGTTTTATTGCCTAAATCGAAATATTATTACTCCTGGAGTACGTATTTCACGCATTTTGATTTTCAAATGACGATATCTATTTTTCGCGATTAAATGAAAAGTGAAAAATTTCAAGCGCGCGAAAACGCAATGGCTAATTGTAAGTGTGAATGCCGGGAAAACTCCGTGTGATGTCGTTCTGGTTCCCGCTGCCGCAAGTGAGGTGACCTTGGGGCGAGGCTTTGAGTGCTGATACGATGCAGGATGCTAGCAGGTAGCAGAGTACCCTGCTAGCTGGTAGTTCTTGGCTTAAATAAGGATTATTAATACCTTATCAAAGGAAGAAAACTTTCCAACCTTAGCCAGTTTCAATAGGTGATTATTAAGACATGTTTCCCTGAGCTCTGTGAGTCATGCATACATGGTAATCTCAGACAATGTAAAACTCCTATCTACTCGTATAGAAACTAGGTCCCTGTGACGTCACGTGGAGTGGCATCGCATGGGCGCCAATCTGGCCTTTTTCAAATGAGGAAAAAAATTGACCATTGCCATTTGTCTAAATCGGTATTTCTAAAACCAAATAATTTGTATATTATGAATACACTAATGGTGGGTAACGAATCGCAATCAATGCCTTTCGTTTTATTTGATGAAGAAAACTACCCTATAGTGAGGTTTCCAAATGGGTCACAATCAAAAGTCTCACTTACAACTAATTGTGAGAGTAATTTATGAATCAATCATAAACCATCCACAAGGTACTGCATTATATGTCCATCCAGAAGATGTTTACAAGATAAGCACAAACCTGGCCAAAGTTCATGGAATATCACAGTAACACTATTCAAAATCTTACTAAAACTTCAACATTTTTCTTCAACAATTACCAAAAATAGGAGGCAACTTTGGTGTTATTGGGTAAAATATTTTGAAACATGTATAAATTATTTTTTTATCACGTCTTTAGAAATACCTAGTCCATAATACTTAACCCACAATTGTCAGGGACTTTCATATCTGGTCTCTAGGAAATTTATGCATGGTGAAGTATATAAATATGTATGTATTATTAATTGCTTTCACTCTTATGCTTGTCTTCTTAGGTACCCCAACGGACTTCAGTGGTGCCGATCCTGCCATCTACAGGACAGGTGGTGGTCAGTCGCCTCTTCGGACATTGCAGTACAACAGCAAGTGGCTGAGTGAGCCCCAGTTTGTTGGGTCATTCGAAACTGAGAGACACGTTTACTTCTTGTTCAGGGAGTCAGCAGTGGAGTACATCAACTGCGGAAAGGTCTGTTCCAGGATACATCACATCTCTTTCATAATTTGTGAAATGCAGTGGAATACTGCTATGCTTTGTAAAAATATTTTTATAAATTAGTTAGTTTTTCACATTTCTATGCACTAATGCTGATAATATTTTCACAATGAAGCAAGTAAAAAATTAAGTTTTTCCTATTGAGGATGTCCTATTCAAAAGGGTTACCTTTGCCCTTGGTGGACCTTTTTGCAATAACTTCAAAAATCAGTCGGTCACAATCCAATTAAGTTAATTGGTTAGTTATTATTTTATTTCAACTTTAATTCCTCTTTTAGGATATGTGGGATGATGTAAAATTAAATTATAAATAAAGTTTAATTTGTGCAGAAAAAAAATAAATTTTAATTGGAGGGAGACATACAATGTTACATCTCCCACAATTGTAGTTAAAATGAAGTTGAAGTGAGTATAGGCATAATATTACATCTTCTACCTTCAAGTGTTCAATAAAATATGGAAAGGGGGCTCTCAGACCTCCGTACTACACATGGAAAGTAAGAAAATATACTTTTGTACCCTACTACAAAAATAAACTTATTTTAAACCCATGGTGGAATGGTTTTCAGTGACCTGGAGAGAGTATCTTGGAAGCAAACAAATTTCTCAATATTGCTGTTTCCATTTTTGGTTTTCAGAGGATCTACTCACGCATTGCTCGCGTGTGCAAAGGCGACTCTGGTGGCGTGGTCATGCTAAGAGACAACTGGACAACATTCCTCAAGGCTCGACTTAACTGTTCTCTGCCTGGAGAGTATCCATTTTACTTTGATGAGATTCAAGGCATGGACTACCTCATGTCGGAGCGGATTGTCTTTGCAACATTCCAAACACCACGGTTAGTAATTTTGTATTATATTTGTGGCCAAAGGAAAAATTTTCCCCTAATAATGATGGCTTTCAATGATTAATTTGTTCTGACTAGTGCATTGAACATATAGCTTTTGATTTACGTATTAAAATTACATTAATTATATATTATGCCAAATTTAATTTGCATAGGTATGTATACTTGATGTTATTCAGTAGTACATGATTCTGCTATACGTACACTTTCCTAGTTTTATTTTTGAACTATGTTCATTATATGCCTTCATCAAAAGGTTTGTGCAGGGTAAACTAATTTTTTTTTTTTAAGTATCTGGGTTGCCGATTTTTTGTGTGGTAAGATTGCCTATATAGGAGGTTAAGGATGCTAAGGGGTGATACAGCATATGCACTGACAAATTTCAGTTTAATTCAATTAAAAACATATTATAATACTGAACTTTTGCATTAACGAGAAAAATTCATTCATACTAAGGTGAAATTGTTCCAAAGATTAAAGCTAAGAATAATTTGTCTTTTACCCTTGGCTCGGAATCGATTTTAAGAGGCTACTTACGTAACCACTATATTTTATTATTGTAATATGCATCATTGATGAACTATTGTCTGTCAATTCCCTCAGTAAAATTTAGTCTGAAGTCTCAATAATCTTCCATTGTTCTCCACAGGAATAGCATAGCTGGGTCTGCCATTTGTGCCTTCAACATGTCCTCAATCGAAGAGGCATTCCGCGGACCGTTCAAGCACCAAGCCTCCCCTGGATCGGCATGGGAGCCATCTCACTCCCCTGACTCGCGCGCCCACACCTGTGATGATATGATGCCGCAACATGGAGTTCAGGCAGATGGACGTGAGTCTCAATATTATGCTCTCCCCTCTCACAGTGTATTGTCAACCATAATAGAATGGTTTTCCATATCCAAAATTAATTATTACGTTAATAATAATTGAATAATAATTTTTTGTTCAACGACCATTTTACCATTTTTTACAGAACATAGTACAGCAGTCTTTTCCGATAGAAAACCATCATGATAAATTATTTTTTTAATATACCTTTTAAAATCAGTAATTTATTCACTGCTTGTTAACTGCAGGTTACATTATTCAGGGAGGTCTTATTTTTATGCAAATTACTGAGTACATTGAGTATTACATTACTGAAAGCTATGATTCATGCTAAGCTATTAATCTAGCTTGTCAACAGGTTTTCATTTTTCCTCTCAATTTAATTTTCTAATCTCATTTTATCTAATTGGTTCATTCAGCAATCTTCAATTATTAGTCATTGGAATTGAGTGTAGAGAAATAAATTAACCCATATTTTTTTAAATGTTGGTCGCTTCCTCTATATACCTTTTCCCTCCGTTCCAGTCTATTCACGGTGAAAAAGGACTGGCAAATATATGTACAGCTGCGAGGCAGCTTTAGGAACTGTATCGATCAAGCTAAACCACCGGTTTTATTGATTGATATTATCCTTCATTAGAACTTTCTGAATCTAATTGAAATACTGTATATGTCTGAATATAGTCCCCCCTTTTTTTTCCAAAAATGTTCGTAGTAAAAGTGAAGGGGGGACTATATTCAAACGCTTTTAACAAATTATTTCCTGAAACTGAACTCTCAAAATTAGGGGAGGGGGACTATATTCAGAGGGGAATTATACTCTGAGAAACACGGTAAATACCTACAATTTTCCACGATTAATCGTTTATTTTTATATTTTTTTATATTTTAATTAGCCTACAGCAATCCTATTATTTTGTGTGGCTTCCTCACTCTCTAAATGCCCTCAAATCATTCTATTCTTCACAGGTGTTGACCCCCGTGACTATCATCGCCTCTCGCCAGTGGCCTCCTCACGCTACCAATTGTTGGACCGTGCCGTTCGCCCCCTCACCACCTCTCCCCTCCACGTCGAGGCCCCGTTGCGTCTTGGGGCAATTGCGGCCCTCTCAATCCCGACCAGACTGCACTCCACCAATCACGTCTTGTTCGCTGCAGCCGAGGGGGGACAGCTCATCAAAGTGTCCATATTGCCACGAACGCTCAAAGCTTGCGTTGTCGAGATATGGAACGCTCCAGTGCCTGGGTCCGGGCCTCCCTTCAGAATACATGCTCTTCGATACCTCCCCGATTCAGTGAGTACCCCTGAGTGTTCTCAGCTTGTTCTTCCTAGTGGTTGCTAACTCAAGATTCTAAAGATATTATATGTTTTTGATATCATTTAATTTCAAAAAGATATCACTGGTATTATCTTTTATGGTCTGACAATGATAACATTAATGTTACCGAAGTGAAATATATGAGTTATTTTATTGTGATCTAAAATCTAAGGTTTCATATGGTGATATTTGTTTTTTCATGGTGATATGTTTATTACTTTTCAAAAATTTAGGTGCCACTTCAGTGCCATAAAGAAATCATTTCATTAAAACTGCTTCAGTTTGATGTCATAAAAAATATTAACGGCAAAGTTAGGCTAGTTGCTTCAACATACTTGAATACGTTGGTAATATTTTATTGGCATCACTTTTTCATCAATTGCATCATATCAAATTTGGGTCACATAGTTATTTTTCAAAACCTTTTTTCATCATCTTTAGTATTACATATCTACTTTTAATGCCAAAAGTGTTATTTTAAAGCTTTCGCACTACTTATGGGATGGACACATAAAAGGGATGCATGAAAGTTCTATAGAGGAAAAAATCATTTGCCTTGAGCAGTACTTTTCAAACTCCACTGTGTTCGATACAGGTGAATAGTGGTAGAAGGGCTTATAGGCATATACCACCCATTTGAGATTGTATTGGCAGCCAGACTCCAAATCCTCTAAAATATTTCAACACATGAGAATGAGTGGAAATCTAGGCTTCAAATGCTTTGCCTGCTTTAGATCGCAATGAATACAAGGCATCCAGTAACAGGGCAAAACTGTGGCCAATTTAGCTCAAATTTTTTGTAGTTTAAAAACTGTGTTTTTGACCCAAACATCATTGATAACTTTGGTTCTTACTGGTATCACCTATCCAAGTTTAAAATTTCATGATGCAATTTTTCTCCTCCATGTGTATAAATAGTAAATGCTTTATTGAAATCATTTTCGTAACTTAAATGACCCTTGATGTTTCCCATTTATTTTCTTACACTCATGGTAGTTATTTATTGTCATGTCTGAATATTAAATCATACTTATCTTATTCATTCAAAACCGGGCATAGTTACATGTAGCAATTGTGCTTTCCAAACAAAGACAATGATAATCCAAACAGACTACTGATGATGCACAACAATCAAAATTCACGGCTTTATGAATTAGGACTATATCTCTACCAGTCGCTTATTCTGATCACGAATTATGAAAATCAATATCCACTCAATGCCCTTTATTCGATAGATAGAACAAAAATTTCAGAGCGAGATTTAATTTCTGGATGTGTTAATGTGGATCATGTAAATAAAGTATAAAAAATAATAATCACACACTCCAATATGTCTGAATATTGAATCATGCTGATCTCATTCATTGTGCCCTAACACAGGAATCCCTCTACCTTGGGACCGAGAGCCATGGAGTGCTGCGCATCCCTGCGCAGCGTTGTGCTCGCCACTCTACACGACAGATATGCATGGATGCTGCTGATCCACATTGCGGGTGGGATGAGGCAAGGGAGGCCTGCACGCCAGCTCCTGGTGGAAACACGCAAGCTGCGCACTGGAGTCAAGTTATTACCACCTGCCCCATCATTGGCCACCCTGGTGAGAGACCTTTGAGCCTTTGTTAAATACAGTAGATTCCGTTTAATGGGTCCAACGAACGAACAGAACCCGATAGAGGAATATCCCCGAGTATTCTCTGCTTAATTGGGACAGCATGCCGCTTTATTGGGCCATGAGTCGGCGACATAGACTTTATACTCTCGACGAAATTAAAATTTTTTGTTTTCTGAGTGCTATTTTTTTATATTTTCCTCCTTTGATTTACTCTTGTTTTTCACAAATGTTCCTATTCTTGCCCTATCTTGAAAGCTCTTGTTGTTATACTATCCTCAAGACGATAGGACTTTTCTTTAATAGGACTTACTGAAAGACATTCATTCAGCGTCGCCCGAGGCTGTGAAAAATATTTTTAACTAAATTGTTATAATTCTTAAAAATCATAATAAATTAACTAAACTCGCTGATTAATTAATCAAATCAATAGTTGAATAAACTCATGTTACATTATAAACATTCTTTAGTCTTCTTTCTATCATTTCAACGTTTGTTTATGCCCATATACAGGATAGTTCGCTTAATTGGGGCAGTCACTTAATTGGGGCAAAGTGCACAAGTCCCGATATGTCCCAATTAACCGGAATATACTGTAATATAGTTCATACAGTTGGAATAAGTTTATTCAACAGCTTAGTTCGGCTACAATATTACAAGTGAGAAAAGACAGATAGTTGACAATACCAGTCATTATGTGACATAAAAAAAGAATGAAGAAAAGACAGACAATTGAAGTTGTTAGATTACAAATTCAACAGTGAGAGACTTTTGAGCCTTTGCTGGATCTGCTTTGTTTGACTGAATGTGGGTCTCAAAGAAAGAAATGAAAAATTTTTGTCAATTTCAAGTACATATGTAACTTCTCTAAGCAAATTTTGAGTACCTATCATTTGTATAATTAATGGAGTATTTTTGTCTTAAAAACTCTGTGATTGCATCTTGAGAAAAATGTTTGTGTTATACATTAAATGAGGCAAACAAGCAGCCTCTCTTTTGGAAAAAAATCCATAAGTGAAAGCAAATATTGAAATTTAAGTGTTGTGTAACATAATATCCACATATTAGCTCGTGGTACATATTACCTGATAGAGCTCCATGCTTTACGAATCATTTTACACCAGAATTCAATTTTACTTTCAAAATTCCAAGTAAGATAGATACGAACAAATATATTGAGGTGAGTATTGATAACCAGGATAAAATACAGCAATAAAATTTGTATCAAAAATCTTGATAAATATTGAAAATTCAGTATCTCAGTGACTGCAGTGAAGAAAAGTTCAATATGCATCTGTACTAAAAGGTATCCAATACTTAATATTTAATGCATGCTCAGGAGTACATGTAAACAAAACCCCAAAGAAAAAGGCAATTGATTGTAACATCATAGATTAGCACGATAAAACTATATATGACAAAATTTTATTTGTATGATTTTTAAGGTTCTACTAATGAAAGAAAGAAAAAAACTTATCAATTTACATTTTTGCTACTCTGTTTTTCTAGTTGATGGAGGGTGGAGTAGTTGGTCGCCATGGTTCCCATGCTCACAGGTATCTGACGAGTCTGTGGGGCCAGTGTCCGCTGGAGCTAACACTCTTGGAGAGTGCCAGTGTCGGCAGAGAACGTGCACTAACCCTGAGCCCAAGAATGGTGGGAAAACGTGAGTCTGCCCTCTGATAATGTTGGAGATATCCTTATGTAAGGTTCCGCAGGTTGATTTCATTGAGATACATTTTTTCTGGGCTTGACTCCCCCTATGAAAAAATTGTATAAACCTGTTTCAAATTTTTATACATTCTTATACATTGCCATGGTAATGTATATGAAGGTATAAAAATCTGAAACAGGTTAATACAATTTTTTCATAGGGGTCTCCATTGGTGAATTTCTTCGGATGACAGTTTTGACAGGATTGCGCTTGACTCCTTCAGGTTTTTTTAGTCGCAATGAAATGGAATCCAATTGAAATTCATGTCAGATGAGGATGGGAGTTACTCTTTTCTCTCCTTATTTTATTTGGGTTAATATAATTTTAATATACACATCTTCACGGCACTTTCTATTTTAATACATACCACATCTGTGATCAATCTTTTGATAGTGACATGAATCAAAACCTGATTAGATCATAGCCTCTCAAGTGAAACAGTTTTTTCTCAGTAAAATTCCCCCTTGGTGTACTTAACCTTCAGTTTAAAGTACTTACAAGGGTACCAACCTAAGGATTGAAGTACTGAATGATGGTAATTAACTGATTGGATTTCAGTCAGATGAGGATAGGAGTTTCTATTTTCTCACCTTATTTTATCTGGGTTGATATAAGTTTAATATACATATCTTCACGGCATATTCTTATTTTAATCCATACCACATCTGTGATCAATTTTTTAATAGTGATATGAATCAAAACCTGATCAGGTCATAGCCTCTCAAGTGAAACAGTTTTTTCTCAGTAAAATTCCCCCTTGGTGTATTTAACCTTCAGTTTAAAGTACTTACAAGGGTATCAACCTAAGGATTGAAGTGCTGAGTGATGGTAATTAACTTATTGGATTCCTTCAGAGTCAATGAGAAAGGGAAAAAGTTAAAACTTGATCCTTATTTCCTCAAAGAGAGAGAGTTTTTCCTATTCTTTATTGGTTCACAGTATTGGATTACTCATGACTGTATTTTTTGTCCAAATGTGATAATTTCCCTCGCTCTCCTCAGATGTTCTGGAGGTCCGAGTATCGAAGTTGGCCGTTGTGTTCGTCACGGAGGCTGGACGCCTTGGTCTGCCTGGTCCCCGTGCTCCCAGTCTTGTGGCCTTGCGGTGAAGACAAGACGTCGAATCTGTGGAAATCCGGCACCAGCCAATGGGGGAAGAGTGTGCGTGGGAAGCGACCACTCAGAAATATATTGCACATCAAACCCACCATGTCCCGGTATGTACTGCTCCTCTCGTTTGCTCTTTGTTCAATACGAGATCTATACTATTCTTCTCAGTAGCTGGCTGTTCCTTTTGATTTTTTACTCTTACCAAATTTAAAAGAGTTGTGCATGCCTGGCTCATAAAAAAGGCCTTCTACTCCATTGAAGAATTCCTCGATAGTGACAAGGGTGACATGATACCTTTGTAACTTAACATTTTCTGTATTTGCAATGATAATATTTTTTGTGTTTTTATTTAATATGATTGTAATTTTGCACATTAATTTTTGATGGGTGAGACCGATGCAAGGCGTAGCTTGTTTTATGTCTAATAAATATTATTATTATTATTATTTTGTTCTGAGTTCAAATCTCTCGGAAATCTTCCCTACTCAGTATAAATTCTTACATCAGCATGGATGCAACTAAAATACGTATAGCTTGTCGACACTGAGACAATATTGTGATTAGACTGTCAAACCAAATTCAATATTTTTGCCATTTTGATGTATACCTTATTGTTACTTGCTTTAAATTTTCATTAATTTTGATTTCAAGTTTCCAAACATCTTAGTGCCTGCAGTTGAGATGAGCTTATTAGTGTACGTATTATATAGTGAGGTTATTCTCTTTGCAGCTAAGACACACCCACCTGTGGATGGCCAGTGGTCGCAGTGGGGTTCGTGGAGCGAATGTAGCGCTCCCTGTGGCTGGGGGGGCAATGGCGGTCCTTCTGGTGGTGGCTTCCGCACTCGTAGGAGGCAGTGCAACTCGCCTGCACCGTCCAATGGGGGCGCAGAGTGCAGTGGGTGTCCTGTCGAGTATGAAACGTGCAATGTTGGCATCCGTTGTCTTGAGGCGAGGAGGCTGTCACAGTGGACACCATGGCTGGCTGTTTCAGGATCCTCCAGCAACTACTCATATCCATCACTAGGTATGCCTCCCGTTAATATTCATCCCATTTACCCCTTTACTCAAGCTCTTGTTCCAAACTACTTACAAATATGAAGTAGGTAATTGCCACTGCATTACTTTTTATGAACACGCTGAACGCTATGGTGTTTCAGTGCATATTTCCTTTGATGCCATCGGTGTTTTCTTCATCAATTTCATATTATTGATTCATGTCATGTAGCGATAATATTGTGATGAATCTACAATGTATTCCACTTTATTTTGAGGTAATTCAGCCATAAAGATCACTTTATCCATGGTCCATGCCACAACAATCTGTCCCGGTAACCCTTGATGTAAGAAATACCCGGGGATTCTCACTTTGTGGCTGGTCACAATGACTGGCATGGGAAATTTTATTGCTGATCACTATAATCAGTGTGGTGGTCAATGTGTTAGTGAGAAATATTGACATGTGCAATACATTTCTTGTTGTACTTGAGACCTACTCAATCATATTATTTGGGTTTTGTTGAGGTTAAACTTTCAGACGTACTTCTTTTGTCTTATAGTTTGGTGTTTTCATTTTTTTTCAACCTTCTACTCATGTGTGTAAGACCTTTTCTTCTCATTCCGTATGTCATGATCTGTTGATCCATTAAGATGTGTGAAAAATATATTTAGTTTACATATTATGTTCTTCATTCTATCTTAAATTCAAATTTTATCTCACGGGTGCAGTAGGTTTCCAACCCTCTTTTATTTTCCGGGAGGTCTTTCATTTAATGATTAGGTATTTTCTCACCATATCAATGATGTTAGCACCTTTCATGCCATAAATTTAGCATTTTTAACCCAAGTGAGGTACATATATATGTGTAATCTTCTTTGTATTTGAGCGCATGCTGAGGGATATAATTTCAGACAAAATTCTAAGGGAGTATTTTTTAGTGAAATACCTGTTGAGTCCTAAATTATCATTTTGTTTTGCGAAAGAAGTTTGCATTCATACCTCCATCTTGTGGGTCCTAATCTCTCTGTGAGATTGGCATTATTTTGAATCTCACTGTGTACATTTTCTTGTGGATATTTTGGTTTGAGGTGCTAATGCCTGTTGTCAATCATATTAAACTACATTTTTTATTTTGAGGATTTTCTGTTCAAGAAATATAAAGCGCAAGCTATATTTATGCTTCAGTAATGGGTTTTTCAAGTCTTTCATTAAATTTTTGAATAAATGTGTCAAAGATTTCAAAACAAAAATTAAAAACAGACGAAATTTAAAAAAATTATGCAATAAAGAAACTTAAAAATGAAGACATTTGGGACTTTAAGCCATGCATTTGCTTATACACTCCCTTTACAAGAATACAAAAACAATTAAATGAATAAGTATTGAAAATTTTTCATAAAATTTGGGAGGGTGACCCCCCTAAATCTGCCGCTGGTTGTAATGTGTGCAATATTGTGAATTTGCATTTATTGAGTGAGTAATGAGCTTTGGTTTAAATATCTTATCTCTCTTACATGAGCAGGGCATGGAGGTGGAGCAAGGCTTGAGAGGAGGTTTCGATTCTCATGCCGTGCACCTGTGCCAAACGCTTCTCTTCTTCGGCTCATGCCGGCACGTGAGGATGAGAGAATATGTCAGCCGGACGGTACATGTGCTCGAGGTAAGCCTGAACTCAGTTTATGCTTTCATATCAGGTTTGAACTTTCTTGCATTATTAATTTCCTTTCAGTTAATATGATCATGCACACTTCAGTAATTACTCCATTTCTCTGAGTATAGTCCCCCTTTTTTACCAAAATATCTTGTATAAAATAGTGCCTAATGTGTAAATTGATGTTTTGAACTGCATATCAATTAATTTATTGATTTGGAATTGATGTCTTGCGTTGGACATGAGAGATGAATATCTTCATAGTTTATTTTCCTCAGTAAATTTTTGTAATGATAACAGTCTATGGTCTATACTTGGAGAAATAAGGTAGTTTCTTTGGGTCAACTTCATTGGAGATATAGTTTTGAATATCATTTTTTCAACTGGGAGATGTCAGTGAGATTTCATGAGAATACTTCACCACTACCTTCTGGAAGATGTTTATCGTGCTTAGAAATTGCTGTTCAATTGATGGCTATCAATTTACTATTTTTATAGCCGCAATGAATTTCTTCCTGTCCACTTGTCCTTCGACAGTTACCTTCATCAGGCCATCACGCCTCTTGATGTGACTGACTGAGTTCTCCCATATTCTTCTTGGGGTTTTTAGAAGACTCCCCTTTCTTCCCACTCTTCTTAGCAATTCCTCATCACTTTCATAAATTAAAATTTTTCCATATGGTCAGGATATGAACTGTGTTTTTTTTTGTGCACCAGGTCGCCTTGGCGAGGGTTTGGACGGTATGCGCGGAGGTGATGACGGTGGCTGGGGCGAGTGGTCGCCTTGGTCCCCATGCCCACTCACAGTTGACTGTCCCAATGGCGCCACTGGTGTTTTGCCCCAGCAGCACAGGACGAGGATCTGCGAGAGCGGAGGAGGAGATGAGGATGCATGTGCCGGTCCATCCCGCATGACGAGAGCCTGCCCCAGGCCCAAGTGCAGCTCCGACAATGATCCCGGTGAGCTTTTAGAAGTTCAGCCTAATGTGTGTGTAAAACAAGGAGTTCATTAGGTTGCACACTTTCACCATATCAATTGAAATTATCCCCTGAAGACAGTCTAGGGAAGATGGAGGAAAAAAGAGTAGGGATGGAAATGAATGGAATTAACGTACCCGCATTACTTTTGGTGGTGATAATTTTGCATTAAGGAGACATTGCTAGTGAAATTAAACCCCTTTGCTGGTTAAATTAATGCTCTAACCACATCTCTTAACATGTTGCGTACGGATGGCGAGAATTCTCATAATTTTTTTCCCGAATTTCCGGATGGATGACGAAGATTCTCTTCATTTAGGCGCGTCAACCTAAACAATTTTAAAGTGTACAATACGTTTTTGTTAGTAAGTTTTCAGTTGTTGTTCGTTATTCATAATGAATTGATGCATCATAACGTTTGATTGGGTAAAGTTATATTCTAAACATTAGCTTTTTAACCACGTTTAAACCAAAGGCATTACGCCCTAATAGGCACATATTTCTAATATCAACACCTCCACCGAGAATCGGCGTTCCTAGGAATTTAAATATCCCGGTACACAGCGTGTTAAGAAATGACAATATGGCTAAATTTATTGGTCCCAGAATTACTCCTCATTTCATAGGAGAGTGAGTTCAAGGGAAGATTCAAATCACTGTAATGAAGTAGTGAATATGCAGCTGTTTTCTAATATGTATTGTAATACGTGGATTTGAACATCTATTTAAACTTATCTTTTGCTAGCTTTTAAAAACTTTTGGGGGGACTCGAGTCCCCAACTGGCTATGTGCCTGCTTCAGCCGGTAGTTCAATTCCATCTTATTGATACATAGTTTGTTTTTGCTATTGTTGCATAGTCTTGATTGTTTGAATTCTTTCCAGGGAGTGACTGGGGATGCTGGTCAGAGTGGTCTCCGTGCTCTGCCACGTGTGGCCTTGGGATGAGGAGGAGGACCCGACTGTGCAACCCCCGCCCACCACCGCCTGGGGTTGACGTACATTCAATGCCTGTGCGCTGCGAAGGACCCTCAACGGGAGAGGAGCCATGTGAAATGCCCACCTGCGAGTGTGAGTCTATTTCTACAAATAATCAATCTTGTATTGGAATGATCTTAACCCTTAGATGCTCAAGGTTCGACACATGCATTGATTTTTGGTTTTCGCCTTAAAATGCTGAAGGTGACGAAATATCGGCTCCATGTTTAGTCCTGTGTAAAGATGTTAGTTTATTATATTTTGAGTTAATTTCACTTTTATGTTGGAGATAGCATAAATCTTTATCACTTCTGGGGAAATGGTATTACTTCTACAGTATTAAGGGTTCTATGCAAACAAAAGACTTTGTCTCTTCTTACAAAAGCCTGAAGCATTCTTGAATCAGGCTCCAGCTTCCATGCCATGCTAATGTAAAGGTTAAGAGAATCCATAGCTTCTACTTGAATGGTTGTTTTTGTTGACATATTTTTTGCTTAACACATAGAGAGTCAATGATGCAATGATGCATAATAATGCCCAGATGCATTTTAAATACAATGGTGAGAGAGGTAATATTATGTCTTGCACTGTTTAAAATGAACATATTTTTCTGCCAAAGTAATTCTTGAGTTTTATCAGATTGCTACTCAGTCTAGATTCCATGTGGAATTCGTGTTTTTGTTTGCGGGCGATTGTAAGGGTGGGTGTTGGCTGTGGGCATTTGTTAAGTAGTTGGGTATAGTGATCTTTTTTACCTAATGAATTGCTGTTATATTGAAAGTGTTGCTTTTACCCTTGTAGCCTTGCGTGGTTGGGGTGACTGGTCCGTTTGGTCAGAGTGTGATGATGGAGGGGAGCAGCACAGGCGCAGACGTTGTTTGCTGGCACCTGGCGTGGGTGGTGAAGTCTGCAGGGGGCCACAGATGCAGGCACGAATGTGCATCTTTCCCAATACTAATGGTAAGTCAACTGCACTCAAATGAAAGCGCTATTTTTTGCTTGTCACAAAAACTTATTTGGGTGTTGATAGTTGGACAATTGATGGGTAGATTAATTAGCTACAGTCCGAATAAAAGCTTGTGACATGGGATTTAATATCGCACGTTATGATGATTTGTAGCGTATTCTGCAAAAATGGGTGAGATTGCTCAATCGTAATGTTGAGACTCGCTCAAAAGTCTCGTTTAATTAAATCTCGTCAAAAATTAGTTGTTTCAGGCAATCATAATTGCATATTGTTGCCCACCTTAATTATTTCCTTTTGTCCGTAACAATCCAGAGTATTAAATAAAATGTGGAAATGGCTGGATACCCAAGTAAAACCGTTTTCATGGTAACTGAAAAGTGTATCCAATAAAATGCTTGCATTGCCATAGCTCGGTTGGTTGTTGGATCCCATGTTTATGTACAAAAAATGCATGTATATATAAAATGGTCTCCCCTTCCACCTCCTGAAACACCCTGTATATTGGCTTGTGGCACTTTTCGACTGACAATGAGGTGGAAGTCAACTTTTTCTGGAGAGGTATCGTGGAACAGCATATCAATTGATAAAAACAGATATCTGACTCCCCACTTAGTTTTATGTCACGGCTCTACTACACGTGTTTTGATTGGCTTGCAACTCTACTTCACCTAATGATGATTGCAAGCCAATCGAAACACGTGTGGTGGAGCCGTGAAATAAAATTAAGTGGGCAGAACGATATGAAGCAGTCTTTGTTTATCATTTGAGAAGCAACAGCCAGACGAGCCACATTACTACAAATGTTGGACCAGCTTTTGTTTACAAATCCTTCACATATATAGAGATAATCCTATAATAAACATGGCCTGCTCACTGTATATTTTATTCCGCAGAAATCACGGTGATGGGAGTGCAGAACACCATTGGCAACGAGGTAGAGGAGGAGCAAGTGGAAAGAGGCTCGATGGCTGGCACTGTGATCGGCTGGTGCGTGGGAGGCTTTATTCTTGGAGCTGTGATCACGTGTGGAGTGATGCTCCTGCTGCTCTCGAGGAACAAAGGCAATAAGGGCAAGCGCTGGCTTGGGCTCCGGAAGGGACCCGAGTCGGGGATGGACTCTTGCGGCCAATTTGGCCGAGGGAGACATCCGTCGGGAACGCACTTTACCAGCTCCAAACAGAACGCTTACGTCAGCGTGCCTATGAGGGATGGCTCTGGTGAGTTTTGTTTTGCAAATTATACGCCTATTAATGCTTAGATGAAGTAATAAATATCTGGTGATTTTTCTGGGTATTCTTCCGCATTTATCCATTTTGTAGGACATGTCCTTCTTCTGCATTTATCCATTTTGTAGGACATGTCCTACAATATGGATAAATGCGGAAGAATACCCGGAAAAATCACCAGATATCAAAATAATCTCCGCTGAAGCCTACTTGGAAACTTTAGAAGTAATAAATATTTCTACACCAAAAATGAAAAAGGTTAATGCAACTGGGAAAAATAATGGAATTTTTGATACATAAAATGGATCAAATCCTATTTCAAAGTTTGGATTTCTTTTTTTCTTGATCTAGAAATGATTTTTTTGATGATAGGTAGGATGCAATTAATATTACCAATTTTCTTGGCATTCTTAATTCAATGGCCACGATTCCTGTAGAATTGAATATTTGTTCTGATTATAACCATATCTTCAAATTGGACGTTAGCAACACAAATAGAGTAAATCAAAGTCATGGGTGAGTCATTTTGAATTGTTTACAATTTTTCGTCACCATCGTTCGTTTTGTTATCATTGAAGAAAGAAATGCTTCTGTGACTTTATATGTAGCTATATCATGCAAGTCATATTTACTTCCTTAGTAGTCCCTTAGTAGATTTCTAAGTACATACATATAAGTATTATTATAATTTTCGTTTATTAGAAAGGCCTCCGGTGGATTATTTTGAACAGCAGAGTGTTCTACAGAGTTTTTACTTTCACTCACTTAATTTACTTGCTGAAAACTGCATTAGTTTTATTATGTATTCTTTAGAAGAATTTCTAGATTATTTTGACCAATAGTGGTGGCATGAGCTTTTTTGTGGTCCTCAGGAATGGATTTATATCATAAAGTGAGGGTTTACTGGATAATTCTTTTAGTGCAGAGAATATGATGGCTTGAGAAAATTCCTAGTCCTAATTTGAGATTGAAGTTGATTATATTTTAATTCATTCCAGGCAAACGGAAGAAACTCAGTGGCCTTTCATTGGGCTCCAGCAAGAACCGAGGTAGTTCGTCTTCTCAGCCCCCATCACCACAAAAGGCTCCTCCAACTCCTGACTACGAAACAGCTACAATCAAACGCAATGGTCTCTCCAATGGCACGCATATACGAGCTGACCTACGTGAAGACCACTTCTTCTGATCTGCTGGAAGTGCTAATGCCATTCTATTTTTTCAACCTCCCGTCTGGGCTGGAGAGATCAAAGCCTTCTTCAAGTTCTCCTTTGCCCATGCCTGATGTGGTGGTCACTTTGTTGTGAAAGCAGTTGAGGCCTTCCTTGGAGTTGGGATGAAAACCTTCAATTTGCTTCTCACGGAGTGAGTTAGCAGCCATTGAGATTGGTCATGGTTGCAGAAGTTCCACTTCGCTTGTATGGCTGTCGATACATTTTGCAATGACGCCATAGATGCCCACACAGTTTTAAGCCTTCCTCATGCCTTTGTCCTCAAAGAGGTGAGGTTTAATTTGTTTTCTCCTTATGAACGTTTCACTATGAATTGGGGAAGACATGCTCGGGTGCCTCTTGTGAATTTAGCAAGTTGTGATTTGTGTCCTGTTGCAATTATGGCAATTTGTAAGTTCTTCTGTGCACAGATCTTTCCTTGGAAATAAGGGAATCTCCACTCAAGTAATGGACCAACAAGGTCAATGGTACTATGTTGGTTCAGACATGTTGCTTGACATTGGACAATGCACGAAAAAAATATGAATGAAGCAATGAAATCTGTGGCTTCCTCATGTTTTTGCGGGGTTTCAATGTGTAGCTCACAGTTTGCAAGTGGAGGACTTAACAGTATTGGCTCTTTGTAGGTCATCATCACATTGCCAACTTTCAACCAATCATAGACTGGGTGAATGTAAAAATTTGCCAATATGGTGTGGATTTTGTGGTATGTTCGATGAAGATGGGTATCCTACCCCGTTTCCTGTAACCCTCCATGCCTGTAATTGCGTCTACATTACTCTGGCATTGATAGCATATATTAGACTCTGTGAAGTGAGCGACTGATCAATGTGCCATGAAAAAAATCCCTGAGAACTGTCAACCCAAACCGAAAATGGATTGAAAGGAGTTTCTGTTGCACAGCAGTGGAAGCGTGCATTTGTTCTTCAAAGTGGTCTTCTGCCCTCAAAATGTGCCTTTTCTAGAACTTGGGTACAGCTATCATTATCACCATGTCTGCTATGTACTGTAGCACTTGTTGAGTGCTTATCCTGAGAATCTAGTCGTTTTTGTATGAGATGTGGTGCTTTACACTCCAACAGTTGATTTTTTCAGCTGCCGGAGAGCTTGTTATATTTTTGAAAAATATTATAGTTTATGGACAAGTCCTCATGAGGAAGCAATGTAAGCAAATTGGTGCAATCCTTTTGTAGTTAGCTGAGACAAAGATTCAGCCTTGTGAACTTCTTACATGGAGGCAATATGGGACCAATATATGTTTCAGCATTTATCCTCCTGCTAAAGGAAGACTAAAGAAGTACATTTCCATGTGAATCATCAAGGACTGGCATTGCACCAGTATTACTGTTGTTGAATGCTTTATATTTTTTTCTGGTGGAATTTGACATAAAATGTGACGATGTATATTGGTAGAGACAGAAAATTTTCAGCCAAAATTCTATGAAAACTATATTTTTTAATGCCTTTTTAATAAGCATACTACTGGATATGTTCAGTGGTTTTAAACTCAGTATAAAAAAATGTGTGAGCCCTTTTAAAAATTTTAAGAATGAAGTCATTGCAGAGCTAAAAGATCAGTAAATATGTTAACAAAGTTGTAGCAAGAAACCAAAATTCAGAAGTACCAGCTTGGGAAAAAGCATTGAGATAGGTATATTCCTCGTTAGAGGATCAATTGAAATCCATACTATTTTTCCCTGCATTTTAATATTAAATTCAAATACATTTGATACTAAAACCTAGCCTTTCATAAAAAGAAGAATGATGGTTGAGTGAGGCCTCGGAAAATGCATCAAAGTAGAGATGAATTTTGAAGTTGCAATCCTCCAACTAATTCATTTGCATATCTTGAAAAGTATTTAATGTTAAAGCCTAAAAGGTTATATAATGACAATAAATTTTGTGAAGAAAATAATATTTCTGTCTCAATTTAGGTCCCAGTAATTGTTTTTATGTCATCATATGATTTTCACCTAGAGGTACAAAAATGTTATGAAAGTAAAATATTGCCTCAACTTCAGGCATGAGTTGACCTCAAGTATTATTTTTGAAAAAGAAAAATTTTAAATATTAAATAAATATCATTCTAATGTATCGATTGTTATGACGTGTCTGACATTTAGATCTGATATAATTCACAACTAATGTCATGTGTGAAATTAAGTGTTGTGAACCGTGTTCCATTATTTCATGGTGCATATGTGTAATATTAAGTTCAAGAAATGGCTTTTAATGAACATCATAAACTTGACTTTAATTTGAACACCATGAATTGTGATTTAAGTGCCTTGTGCAATAAGAAATTATCGTTTTTCTGCACTCATGAAATTTTATGCATAATTAAGGCCTACGTATCATTCCAAGAAAAGTTACTGCTATTCTTTGTCCAGCTTTGCGTCAAAAAGTGACTTTTTCTTGAATCCTAATTGCATGATAAAAACTCAATGAATTTACCTGCATTCTGAAATAGCAATAGGTACTTGTTGAGCAGGTAAATTTCCATTGGAATCAGGAATTTTTAAAATTCTCTTGGAAGGAACTTCTTTAGATGTAAATATGTGTATACAAATGTTCGAAATTACCACTAAAATGAAGACTGATTTTTTAGGTGAGGTATATGAACCAACTGACCTTAGGTTTATTAATAAAGGGTAAATGAAAATGAGAAAGAGTGTAACAAATTTCTGTATTGAAGAACGTTTGACTCTTCTTATTTGTGTGAATGGAAGCTATGAAATTCACTTGGCTCTCTAAACAAAAGTTACTTGGAAAACAATTCTGTGAGCAGCGCCTAAAATTCAAAGTCATTGCTGCTTAATATCTAAAGAAGTGTAATAAATGAAACATATCATGGCTAGCTTTAAGCAAATATACTTATTCCATTCTGTGGCATTCCTAATACTCACTTGAAGTTTTGACCAATTAATGCAAACTCGATGAAATTTTAGTGACAGCCATGTTACAAATTGTATATTGTATTTTTGTTGATTTTTCATTGCCCCTAAAATTTGAGTTTAAAGTGCAAATTATTGTTAGTTGATCAAAAATGGCCAAGCTTAAGGTTTTGGCATTTTCTGGATTCAGGAATGGAATTAACCACCTTGTGTGGAACAGCTGGCATTTTCTCTATCCCAGTAAAAAAAAGGTTAGGCTCAAATAATTTGGTCAATCATTATTGAAAATTTTGTTGTATATGGTGTTTTAAACATCAAAGAGCCTACTCATAGTTATTATTTCTTTCATTTTTACGATTCAAAATCAAGTGCCATTGTTCTAAAGCAATGTAATCAATTTCTGTGGGTCCAATAATATTCATGAGCTTTTGAAAAAATGGATTTGGAACTCCTCATATGTATATACATTTTCATTCAATTGTACATATTTCATTTATACCATGTCTCATATTGAGTACTGTTTGTTCATACTTTATGATTGCAAGATCAATGTGGCGTCAAAATTTTTTTTTTACTATTAATCATCAAATGTATCTCATGGACATTAATAAAAGTTTCAATCTTATATGAAATATTTTCTTCAATAAAACCTAATAATGTAATCCTAATTTTTCTTTTTGTAGATCAAGTTAAAAGACTAATCCCTATCTACAGAATATCATAGGGCCATCCCATGGTATTCTGTAGATAGGACAAGCCCTAATGGCAGATTTATAGAAAAAAAATATCAAAAAAATAATGAAAAATAACTTGGTGTAAAATCATCTTCTTTGCTCTTGGTCGTTAATACATAAACAAACGGTTACTGGACACCATCTATTATTCTAATGGAAAACTAGGCTTCACTTCAAATATCTTTGCGAGTAAGAGGCAGGCCCAAGTTTTTCAGGGTTGGGGGAATGGTGAAGGCGGAGAGCACGTCATGGACTTCTCACAGCTAACGACAAGTATGTAACTCTCACCACTGAGTAAGTGTCTTGGAGTGCTAATTTTAAGTGATTTTCATTCTTTACCACAGTTAATCTAATACATAAAGTCTAATACATAAAGTTAACAGAGCTGAAGGTTGTGATGTTTTTGCAGAATAGATATAGAAACAAAAATGAATTCATAAATCAAAGATACTTTTTTTCTCGGGCAAACACTCTTTGAGTATTAATTTTTAGTGATTTTCTATCAGGCATTCTAGAGTGGCATCATCATCACTGGTCAACAATCCTAGGATTGGTTTGACGCAGCTCTCCACTCAGTTCTCCTATCAGCTAATCTTTTCACACCTACGTAATTCTTCTCTTTCACATCTCTATACTTGTTTAAAACTTTATACAACATTTTCGAATCTATTTTAAATTTAAATCCTGTTATCAATAAAACAAATCCTATCTCTCCTGTGATATTTTCCAGTGGCACGATTTCGCATTACCCCTAGCTATTATACTTCCCTCAGCACTTATGACCATTTTTAGCTGTGAGTTAGCTCTCCTATCCGATATTATGTTCTGGATTACCCTAATTAAATTTCATTGCATCTATGAAATAGATATACATAAAATGGCCATAACTTAAATAATAATTACCTTTACAGAGATTTTTGACCAGCTTTTTTCAATGTCAGCCCATTATGTGATGTGAGTGAGTCATTGTTCATCCAGCCATGTACTTAAAAATTATTTTGCGTTGAGTACTTGAACCATTATCATCTATTTATACATCTTACGCATGTTTTGCATACATACATGTATTTTTAGGTACCGTTAATATAGCTGTGTAAATTTGCTAATTTCCAGAGCCACATATTCTTTGACAGTAGTTATGATGGAACCTGCGGACCAACCAATTTTGCAGGACCGGATTCATACACTTATTTTTCTTGATTAAGTTCTGAGAAAAGTTTCTTCCTTGTTTGCTGGTAATAAATAACTTCTGAGAATTCCTTATTCTGTTGGTGCTTGGTGTATACATTCCATAACGGTATTTTGATGAAAATCAACCTTAAATATATTTTCATTATTAAAATAAAAATATTGACTATAGAAAATAATATTATCGTCTTTTTAATTAAATTTTCTTCAGTTTTCACAGACTTTTTTACGGGTTTTCACCGAGGTAACTCTTTAGTGTTCATTGCGTTGAGAAATTTTCTCAGATTATTACAAGTTATTACGGGCTTACGCATTTTAATGGATGTATTTGGATGAAGGTTAAGTATTTAAAAACTATTTTGTACATGTTTTGGGACGATACCGGCACAGAGATGACAATTGGAACAATAAAAACCTGTTCCACATTCCATATTCTTTTTATTTCTATTGCCAATTCTAGGTACTTGTTTAGATATTATAATTATTACTATTATTATTAGTGTTCTATCGGTTAATGTAGGCTGACATGGTGATACTCCGGCCTGTCTCCCCCCCCCCCCAACTCAGACTTCCCTCTTCAATTTACAATGAGGCCCACCCCCTTACATTCTATCTAAAAATCATATTACCTTCCTTCCCCTCCTTCGCCTACCCAACCCTCTAAAATACTAACGCTGTATTCAATATCCTTTACCCGCCTAGTACTCGCTATATCCACACCTCTGTATCTTATCTAGAAGCTGCCTATCCGCACCCACCATGCCCTGCATTTACTCGCTCCTCCTCCTTTACGTCCACTTTTCCTTCTCCAATCTTCTCCATATCCTCATCTCGAATGACTCCAATCTCTTCCAGTCTTCTCTCGTCCTCCTTCCTAAATGTCTATGTTTCCGCGCCGAAAGGCGTGAAAGGCGAAATGCTTGGCATCTTAATAACAACTAATATCTTGTGCCCATTGACTAATGGGTAATTCGTCATTGCTTACATCACAGCATTTTGCCGAGAGGAAGTTACCCGAACTGAAGCGATAGGCGGGGCGAAAAGAACGAGAATAATCGCGGAGAAAATTTTCGCTTCGCTTCGAGTTGCCGTGGCGAAGCGAAGACCCGGGCGAAAGGAGGACGAGAATCACCGCCCTGGAGCCTTATCCAGTAACTACGTCTTCTCGTTTCCGAGATTTTGAAATTGAAATTTCCGTTTCCTTCTCAGAACATTTCGATTCCGTTTCCGTTACTCGGAAGCTCTTTGACGCTATCCACTATGCTTACCGGGATATATTCCGTGCCCTCCCCTCGTCATCGGAAGGAAGAGGCGGAGATTGCCGAAGTTACTACAGGCTACGTCACGGAATGCATGACGAATCTTCACGCAGCCAATGGCTGAATATCATCTGGCAATTGTTAATCATGCCATTGAATATGGAGAGCGGAGGAGGCAAGCGAAAAATTTTTATTTCAATGAATATTGTTGTTTTAGGTCGCAAGCAACTATATTGACCAACTCTCCTAACATTGCGTATCCCGCTCAAGGCGAATGATTTTTTCTCTGTGAAATAATGTGCTCAGCAGTTCAAACCATTTTTTATGTATATTCCACAAATTTCCAGTAAAGGTTATGAAGTCGCGGCAGCTCAAATAACTAAAGCATCAACCCGGGGCATCCGGGTTCAACTCCCAGTCGTAGCAGATGAGTTTTTTTCGGAGGAATTTCCATACAAGTGTTTTGCTTGGTATTATTCTTTATATCCTTGATATTACTTTCTATATGTTGATGGATTTTTCCTGATGGCCTAAGTCGATTTTAATACTGAATCTTTGCAATGAGATAATTTACTCAATAACTGAAGTTTATCAAATTCACTACGGATACTGGCCAAAGTGGTGCTTCAATACGGGTGATGCCCTGAGTGTCATAGGAGCAGAAGGAAGAGATCCATAATTTAATAGTGGAAATTCCGGGTTTGGCCATCAGCAAAATCGTTGCATTTCAAATTTTTAAAAATTGTCCAACTAGCCCTGGCTATTCCTCTTAACTACCTATTCTTTAATTTTCAACAACCTGTTTTCCCCCGCCACCTCGCCAGCACATAGCCAGGAACTCAGAGTAAATATATGACTATCCTTACTCTGAGGCCAGGAAGAGGAATGGGGGCCTTCAGCTCTCCCTCTACCCCCTTCGAATTACTTTTTTATTTATTTATTATCAACTTCCCCGTAAACAGCACATAACGGCCTTTTATAACGAGGGTTTCCAACCTTAACAAAGTAAAACACAAACATCCATGCCCTGGACAAGGATCACCTACCCAGGCGGGATTCGAACCCACGACCTACGGTTTGGCAGGCGAGGACTTTACCCCACCGCCACCGAGGTCGGCAAATTTTTGCCCTTGTGGCAGCTCCCCGCGATGCATATGCTAAGAAGACCACTATCCCATTGTCATTTATCCTCTGGCACTCCATTTTTCGATAAAGCTACATTTCGTCATGTCTGCCACACAGCTACAGTTGGGGGCTCATATACGGGTCACGAATTCGTTTGCTGCAGAAATTCGTGGCGTGCATCTCTTACTGTTTTTCACATTTGGCTACTTTATTCCCCTGTCATCTGATATTTCATTGGCGTTGACAACATTTGAAACGTTTGCGGGTTTGATACACTCTTACTTCAACGATAGATATTCATAAGATCAAAATAAATCACAATTCTCAATTTTAATCACGCATTCCAATTTTTTTTTTACAAAAAATTCAATTAAATTACGTTAATTTCGCTTTCGGCAATTTTTAAAAATTTAAATCACAACGGTTTTGCTGGTGGCCAAACTCAGATTTTCCACCATAAAATTAAGGAGCTCTTGCTTCCCCTCCTATGACAACCGTATTAGTGCACCACTTGGGGTGATATCCGTAGTGAATTTGGTAAACTTTAGGTAAACTGAGTAAAAATGATATTAAAAAGATTCAGAATTAAAATTTGCGTAGGTTACCAGGAAAATTCCATCTAAATATTAAAAATAATACGAAGTAACCCTTGTGCAAAAAAATCCACAGAGAAAAATGCCAGCCTTGACCGGATTTCGATCCCGTATTCCCGAGTCTATGATCAACTACTTTTACCTGTAAAGCTATCGTAGCATCCACTCTCTTCAGCGAAATTTGTGACCTACAACGAACAAGATCGTCTGGACTGCTGAGGAAATTATTCCATAGAGAAAAAAATCATTCGCTTCGACCGGGATACCCAATACTGAGAGAATTGGTTAATATAATTGTCTGCTACCTAAAACAAAAATATTTATTAAGATCAGTATTTATTCACTTAGCTTAACACCACATTTTTTTCAACTGGTTTCATCTTGAACATTATGTACTTCTTAATGCCATCCATAACCATTCATTTCCCATAACTTTCAGTGCACATACCGTGCCAGTTGTGCAAATTTACTTATCACCTCTTACTAGAATCTGCAGAACCACTTTCGCTGTAAAAATATACCATAAGTTACCAGCTGGCATACCACTTTCCGATGCCGAGAAACAGAAAGTAATTTTCCGACACCCTCCATCTCATCGGCAGCTCTCGGACGGGTTTCCGTGACGGAAAGTTCGAATCGTAGCCTACGTAATTCATATGTATATAACGTAGGCTACGTTCTAATAGACCTTAGTGTATAGCTCATTCCGATATTATGACGTCTTTCCGTGAACCAACCACGAACTATCCGAGAAATTGCCTTAGTGGATAGGGCCCCAGACTCTTCAATAGCCTTTTCTTTTCACTCTAACGCGTCGCACCTCTCAAAAGATCTTTCCTGTTCATGACTGCCTCCTCAGATGAAATAATTCTCTTCCTGATGTTCTTACTGCTGTATCCATTTTCCTCTAATATGCTGCCCAAATAGCTGAACTGTTGTCCTTGCTCCAGTTTTTACCGACCTAATTTTATCTTGAGCTTCACACGAGGTGCTTTACAGTCCGAAAAAAAAATATATTTTTTTCTTGGCTCCTCAACTGCGGAGAAATTGATACAACTGGCGAAAACATATACAAGGAAGACTTCCTAAATATTTAATTTGTTCTGCCTGCTCAATTTTTTGCCCACCTAATTTATTTTGAGCTTAACACGAGGTGTTTTACAATCCGAGAAAGTTTTTTTTATTTTTCAACTGCGGAGGAATTGATATATCCGGCGAAAAACATACCCGGCAGACTTCACAAAAGAGGCAAGTAAACATCAAAGGGTTGTTGACATAGAAGTACCAAAGTAATTGGCGAAGTTACGAGAACAGGCGCCTGGATGCAGCACCAGTGGAAACAAACGCAACCATCTGAATGGGTGATAAAAGCAAGGAAGTCGGATGTTTGAACGAAATTCGTGCGCTAAAGAGAAAGCAAATTCAAGGCAACAGAGCCGGAATTGTGTTTCCCAAAACGTAAAACAGATGCACTATTGAATATCATATGAGAGCCCAAGGTATGATGGCCAAGAACTTATTACTAACTCATGCAGTCATTGACAAAAATGGAAAGGACAACGGCAGGATATCAACAGAAAATAAAAAAAAGAAGACTAATATATAATTTTGCAGCGGAAGAGAGTAGGCTAAGACAAAAATTAGACTTGAAAACAAATTTCTAAACGAGCTGGAGGTGTTTTGTTACCTAGGAAGCCAACCAACCAACGATTTCCTTAATCGCAGTACTTTTTCTATCTTTAAATGTAGAAATTCCTACTTTTCTTCCAGTAATAATAGTGATAAATAGATCCTTACCAGAAATATGAATGATTGGTGTACTGATATTCATGATTGTTAATATAATCAATGAAGTATTAAAAATGAATGGATCGCTACTCACTCATCGCTGCACTATACACGGAGAAAACAACTTTGGGTGTTACAACTAAACGCTATCCAGTCCGCCCCCTCTATGGCAATTATTGGACACTCTGTCACGTAATCCGAGGTATTTTGGTAGATTGTCTAAACGCTTTGCGCTGCCCCTCTAGCTTAGTTTAGTCATATCGCCCAAAGTATCTCCAACAAATAACATGGAACGCGTCTAGTCAACCATGTTCAGAAGTCATCACTACTCATCTTCTGTCGGTATGCTTGAAGCTCTACGTACATAGTTACCGAAGCTCTGCCAGTTAGTGCGTAAGAGCAGGGCGCGTGTGGTGCGCACTTTCAACCTCAGTCTCGTTCAATTCAACTTCGTTTCTCGCAGCCGGCGTACTTCCTCCAGTAATGGACTCAGAAGTTGAAAAATTTTTTAAAGAAATGGGGGTTTTCTCACCTCATCGCACTTTTCAAAGGTTAGTGTAGCATTTTTCTTTAAATCATGACGTTTCTTGTGCTGTGGTTCTACTTACGTAAGATCGCACAGCGTACACGGAAAATAAGATTTGATTGAAACGAACAAACTGGTGTGATAGGGAGTATTTTTGTTAAATATACTTAAAGTTTGGAGTAAATTATTAAGCACTTGATTTGTTTTATCAAATGCTTTTGATAGATTTCATCGAACTTTTTGATATTTCATAATTTAGTCAATCGTTACAGTTAACCCATATTGATAGGAAAAAGCCTGCAAATTAAGTTTTATTACGCATTACGTTTGATATTGATATATAACTACGTAATGTAACTGTGTGCATTTAGTAATCCTCTTAAACTTACAAATGGAGACTGTAGTTACATTTTATTCACATTTCAAAACAAAGATTCATTATTTACAATAATAATATATTGCGACGTTTTTGTAAATATTTATTATGGTAACCGATTTAGACTAGTTGTTAGAGACCGTTGTTACAACGCGGGGGGGCCACGTTCAATCCTTCTTGCAGGCGTATTTTTCTCCTCTTTATTGTATTTGTTTTGCAGAAACTTACATTTAACACCTAATTTATGGTTTTAATTCAATTTTAATTTGATTTAAATTTAATTATCAAGTTTTAACCATTGTACTTCTTTGAAGGAGCAGAAATCGACAAAGTAGCCTTTCAGCTACTAGATGAGATACTCTACAAAGATTACTGACGCCAGGCCAGTTTCTAAAATTTTGCAAGGCATTCCGTGCTAACATCGACTCTGTGCGAGACGAGCCTCCTTTGAACAAGAAGACAAGGAAAGACTGTTAGTCCTAATTAGTTATGTATGGTAATTGTCGTATTATTATTTCTTGATGATCTTGAAATTGGAATTTGTTTTAGGCTCTCATAGTGGACTATACAAACTAGGAGCAGTTTATCTGTATTGTCCATGTCTCCCCTCTGAATTTATATCTAGTTTAGAGTTCTGACTATGTTTTTCCATTCTAATTACTGGAAGCCCGATAATCCTTTTTTTGATTCTTCAAGCAACCATATTATTTCTGGTAAGTTCATTGAAGGGTTAAATTTTCTTAATTATCAAGGTATTTTTGTTGTGACAGAGCATGGAAATGTTCAAGTGTATTTTGCATTGGGATCGATTATTGGTGACAATCTTGGTTTTAATTGTATTCTTGGATTTATAGAGAGCTTTAGTGCTATTTATATCTGTCAAATTTTTAAACTTACTAAATCTGAGTCCTGCCCATGCACTGAAGAAAAAAAGGAACTATTGAGAACTGTTGAAACCTACAATGCTGATGTTGAAGTGCGTAACTGTTCTCTTACTGGAATGATGGAAAAATGTATATGGAATAAGGTCGAAGGGTTCAACGTACTAGAAGGGGGAAGCCTCGACTTGAGGCATGATATAAGTCGTCATAGTCATAGTTTTAGTTAGTTATGTTAGTCATAGTTTGTAGCCAAATATGGCCTTATAAATATTATGCCTGACTTAATTTCCAAGAAATATTGCACCTTAGATCAGCTTAGCTTTAGAATTATTATTTTTAAATATGGAGATACGGTTTCGAATAAACCTGTCGCTATTGCTGAAGAGGAACTATGTAGTGGGTCTATTAGAATATCAGCCAGTGAAATGATCAATTTCGTTTTATGCCTTGCCCCTATGATAGGAAATTTAGTACCTGAAGACGACCCATCTAGGAGACTTTTCTTAATGTTACGTGATATTGTTGAAATCCTGTGTTGTACATCAATTCAAGTTGAGTTAATCGATCAGTTTCATTACCTTATTGTTCAACATCATTCTCTATACATATATTAGGTTATCTGGTAATTCCTTTAAGCCCAAGTTTCGCTTCATGCTTCATTACTGCTGTGTTCTAACTGCGGACCACTAATTCATACGTGGTGTAGGCGCTTTGAAAGAAGGCATAGAATGTTACAACGAAATGCTACTGTTATTTCTAGTCGTATCGACACTCTAATGTGTATTTGTATTAAAACTTGGTTAAGTTTAGCCTACCGCTTTCTATCTCAAAAAGGATTTCATAAAAGGATAACTTTCAGTTCAAACTGCAATGTCATTCAAGCAGATAAAATGCATTGTTTTCCTATAGTTAAGAGTAAGATGCCAAATTTTTTCCAAGGTTTGTGTAGAGCATCCACAAATGTCATTTTAAACGGTATCAAATTTAAAGACAATTCTTGTACTGTGGTGGGTGCCAATGAGTTAGGATCTCCCAATTTTGGAAATGTAAAATTAAATTATAGTCAATACTTCTAATGAAGTCTCCTTTTTTATTCTCAACTTACTACAATATCATGGAGTTATCATCTGTCATCATTTTGTGTTGATTTAACTGAAAATGTTTCATGCTTTGAATGCAAAATGTTAAGCTGTCCGTTTTCACGAATACTTGAGAATGAACAAAATATTGTTGTATGTACTAAAGATATTTAATAAATAAACTTCATGCGAAAAAAAGGTCCAGTTATTGTCTACCTTATTTATGGGGAGATAAATTAATCAAAATACCAGCTTGTACGTTAACTTTTAAACCAACCGCAAGGGGGTTAAAAAAAGACAAATTAGTAAAGCATTTGACCAATTTAATGAAAATATTTCAAACAGGCTAGTAAAACAATTTAGTCAAATTAATCAAATTCTGTAAAGGCAGTGCCTATTCTTTTATTATCAAGGTGACTAAACCCTCTATCAATATCCTTGGTTTTACCCAAACTCCATCACAGATGGTAGTTGAGATTATGGATCTGGTCGTGTTTGACTAATAGCACTGACTCAATTCAGACATTATGATGAAGTTTCATTTAGTCATATTATTTAGATTGTTCCTGTGCAACAATTGCATAATTTTGTCACCCGCAGGAAAGACTTTGGTGGGAGTACCTAAACTGGTGTGACTGGACTTTTCTGTTGAATTCACTGAAAAGTTCAGTCAGCCCCATACCGATTAAAGTATTTGGTCGTGAGGGCCGAACGTTTAGGCGTACCGCCTGAACATTTTTCTCTGTGTAGTAGGGCAGTAAAGACATTCGGCAAGAGAGATGCAGTGGAGTTATTAAGTTAGCTTGGCCTGAGCCTACCGTCAAGTTCAGCGTCAGTAGAGATCATGTGCAGCAAGGGAGACGTAGTTTCACTTCATGAGGAGGAGGGGATACCCAAATGCTGCAGCAGCTCTGTGGTAGGGCAGTAAAGACATTCGGCGAGAGAGATGCAGTGGAGTCATAAAGTTGGCCTGGCCTGAGCCTACCGTCGAGTTCAGTGCCAGTGAAGCACACATGCAGCAAGGGAGAAGCAGTTCAAATGCAACGGACTTGCAAAGTAGAATGGTATCAGAGTTTCAGTTGAGTGCCCTTTTTCTTGTTGAGGACAAGGCAGTGAAGTGCATTTACAAGGTTGTTTCAAGGTAGTTTTCACAGATTCAGTGGAGTTTCAACCCAGAATCAGTTCTGTTTCAAGGGAAAAATTTTTACTTGAGTACGGACATATTTGGAAACCGATTAAAATGCGCCCAAAGTGGAAACGAAATTCTAACTACGGGACGGACTGTGGCCTCCCCAAACGAGTCCGCATGTTTGTTTTTTATTATAGCTCGAAATGGTGATAGTTTTCCGGGTTTACACTGCGTAAACCCGCGTTGTTACAACTAACCGCGGAAGCCTCCGTAATAATAGCTCGAAATGGTGTCATAGATTTAGCCAAATGCGGGTATTCTTTGGAAGTTCAATGAGAGACTGCCAGACCAACAAGGGAAATCCCTCAAGTGTCGCCACTAGATCTCGTTCAAATTTTTCTTGGTGATAGAAAATGGAGACAATAGGGTAGTTTCCTTCATCAAAGAAAACGAAAGGCATTGATTGCGATTCGTCACCCACCAGTAGTGTATTCATAATATACAAATTATTTGGTTTTAGAAATCCCAGTTTAGACGAATGGCAATGGTCAATTTTAACCGCATTTGGAAAAGTCCAGATTGGCACCCATGCGATGCCACTTCACGTGACGTCACAGGGACCTAGTTTCTAAACGAGTAGATAGGAGTTATGCATCGTCTGAGATTATCAATGTATGCATGATGCACAGAGCTCAGGGAAACATGTCTTAATAATCACCTATTGAAACTGGCTAAGGTTGGAAAGTTTTCTTCCTTTGATAAGGTATTAATAATCCTTATTTAAGCCAAGCACTACCAGCTAGCAGGTTACTCTGCTACCTACTAGCATCCTGCGTCGTATCAGCGCTTAAATCCTCGCCCCAAGGTCACCTAACTTGCGGCAGCGGGAACCAGAACGACGTCACACGGAGTTTTCCCGGCATTCATACTTAGCCGTCGCGTTTTCGCGCGCTTGAAAATTTTCACTTTTCATTTGATCGCGAAAAATAGATATCGTCATTAAGAAATCTAAAAGCGTGAAATACGTACTCCAGGAGTAATAATCTTTCGCTTTAGGCAATAAAAAAATAAAAGGAAACCACCCTATTGAGGTGTAGTTTTTGTTCCACCCGCCAACGCTCAATACTTTTCGAAATATTAGCGACGGAAAGTACCAGGAAAACACCTAAGTTTATATACAAAGCGCAGCGTAACAATAGACACTCATACTCCATTGCCAGGATGAAGAGCGTGGTCAGTGCATTGATGTCCGACGGGTTGTATTAATTTGGGCGTTTCCCTGTTACTTTCCGTCGCTAATTTTTCGAAAAGTATTGAGTGTTGGCGGCTGAAACAAAAAATGCACCTCAAGGATCCATTTCCTATCATCTAGCCCAATGTGAACAAGATCTGGTTGTTACTTTTGAGGGACTTCCCTTGTAAGTACACGCTCAGCGGCTCACTGAAAGGGAATCTTCCTCCTCCTTCTTCTTCTGGAACGGTACATTTCCAATGCGCCATCGTTGAGTCGACGTAAACTCCAGGAAATATTTTAGCATGTATTAAACGAGGTCAAAATAAGAAGAAAAAAAATAATCGTTGAGTCGTTCAGGATGGAGGGAGTGATAAAATGGAATGGATATGTACCCAACGTATTTTTCTAAATCGGGCAATTTGTACACTTTATCCTAAGAATCACATTCAAAAATTGATTTTATTTAAAAGATACACACATGATTTTCATTATCATCACTGATCAACAATCCTAAAACGCAGATCTTCACTCATTTCTCCTATTACATAATATTTTCACACCCACGTAAGGTAAAGGCGACAAATTTCATCCCCCAGTTTGTTTTTGGCCTCTGGATATCATATTTTTAAGTCAATCATTCCAATAAATTATATAACACCACTAACTAAGCCTACACATGATATTTAGCTAAAAAATTATCAGAAACGATTTTTTACCTTTAAAATAAATATTCAAAAATAACCTACTTTTACCAAAATTGAAAAAGTGGTACTATTTTCGTCCCCTACCAATACATATTGTAGAAGAGGTATTAACAGTTTAAAAACAAAGTAATTATAACAATGACCGGTTGCAACACTTATTCATTCATTTTAACGCTCATTTTTGTTAACAAAAATACTGTTTAGTTACTGAAAAATTATTTTTTACTCTTCCAAACAAGAGTCGTGAGTGAATTTCTTTTTTGCTCTTTGCTCTAGAGTACATTTCGTGTTGCCACAAGGAATTCTGATTAAAACGCACCAATTTTTCCCCATGACTGTATTGACAATTTTTTAAAAGGCAAATGGGGCCCTCCGCATCATCATAAGAGTTGCCCTAGGGATACTAATTGTCTTACTCGCAGCTTTATATCCCAAATCCTTGTTTCTCACCGCACGTATTGCCTATATCATCGCCTCTCTGTCCCACTTCCTAGGTGGCATCTAAAACAAAATATAAATGTATGTTCTAAATTTCGTCCCCTGGACGGAATTATGAACAGGTGGGGGGACGAAAATAGGAACATACCACTCCCTATTATGGCGGCTTCCTACACGGGAAAACGCTCAGATCATTCAGTTTATAGCTTAACCCGGTTACGTCTGAATTAAAAAGTTGCTGTGATATTTGTGGTAATCATATATCTAAATGTCAATGAAATTCTAAGTCATCAGGTCACATCAAATAACCATAATTTATATGAGACACACATGCTATGACAATCATAATTACATAAAAAAATTTTTAATCAACAGTACATAAGGCGTAAGTGAAGAATATCGAAAAGCTTGCTCTAAAAATTCCGTTTTTCCTTTGGGCTAGTTGACAATTCTCAATTTTCAAACGGCTCTAAATACGTTAATTACAGCTTTATAATCACAAACTTTTCGGAAAAATGTTATTGAAAATATTCTTATTAATTTGAGACTCTCAAGAACCATATTTAAGTAAGATAAATGACAAAGAAGTTGCGTTTAGCACTGCACTACAAGCTGGTACCATTTGGTACCGCTAGGCGTTAACAGGTTAACCTAAACATGTATGTAAAATGCAGCTAAATAATCACATTTAATTGATTCGGAAAGAGCACTTACAAATAGTCTTTCGACAACTCGCCTTTTCAAAATTCAGAATAAGTTTTCTCAAAGGTGAACACAGCCGTCTAGACGCCTGAAACTTTCAGTACTCTCTGGTGACCATGAGCACAATTAACGACAAATATCACCAATGGCGCCCCTTTCCTCCGAACAGAGAACCTTAGGGGGACGAAATTAGGCACGGGGACGATATTTGGCGCCTTTACCTTATTTTTTTTAATCTTTCACATCCTTCTTTACGTGTTCCATATAATTTGTTCATGGTCTTCCTTTTTTTTTCTTGACATCTATTTGTCCCTCGACGATTATCTTCATCAGGCCTTCATGCCTCAAGGTATGGCCTCAAAGGTTGTTTTGTCTTCTTATTAATGTTTTCATGTGGCTTCTCTTCTCTCCTACTCTTCTTAGGACTTCCTCATTACCAAGTCAGTCGATCCATTTGATCCTCATCATTCATCTGTAACACCACATTTGGAAAGCCTCTACCCTTGATTTCTCCGCTGCTGTCATTGTCCATGCCTCACTTCCATAGAGACGCATACTCAAATAAATATCGTAGCATAATTGTTTATCGGATGAAATTCACTCTATAATAGAATCCGCATATTTCTTCCATGCTCTGTATTCTTTTTCTTCGGGACGCAAAGTCCTATAAATTATTTCAGAGATTACCATAGTATTAAATAATCATTACATTCTTGACAGGAAGAAATAATCCGTTAAATTAACTCATATTCGACTTAATTCTGAAGCTCTAAGTTTATCGCACGCATAATTCAGCCACAGTTCCACTAAAAACAGCTTCGCAGTGCTGGAACACGTAGCCTATTCATGCAATCTCTCTCCAGTTTATAAACTCCATAATATCATGTGAACGGTTCATTTCCACCGAGTCATCGTTTTAGCCTCGATCAATTGATGATTCATTGAACGATTCGTTTGAAGATCCAGTATCTCTCTATGTTGTCATTTTCATTCGGAAATGCAGAATAGGGTGGTTCCTATTATTTTTTTATTGCCTTAATCGAAAGATTATTACTCCTGGAGTACGTATTTCACGCTTTTAGATTTTTAAATGACAATATCTATTTTTCGCGATTAAATGAAAAGTGAAAATTTTCAAGCACGCGAAAACGCGACGCTCAAGTATGAATGCCGGGAAATATCTCCGTACGTCGTATTTCTGGTTCCCCCTCCCGCCCGGTGAGGTGACCTTGAGGCGAGGCTTAGCGCTGATACGTCGCAGGCTGCCAGCGGAAAGCTGAGTACCTTGCTGAATGGTAGCGCTTGGCTTAAAAAAGGTTTATTAATACCTTATCAAACGAAGAAAACTTTCCGACCTTAGCCAGTTTTAGTAGGTGATTATTAAGACATGTTTCCCTGAGCTCTGTGCCTCATGCATGCATTGGTAACCTCAGACGATGTATAACTCCTATCCTCTCGTGTAGAAACTAGGTCCCTGTGACGTCACGTGGAGTGGAATCGCATGGGCGCCAATCTGGCCTTTTTCAAATGAGGATAAAATTTGACCCTTGCCATTCGTCTATACCGGTATTTCAAAAACCAAATAATTTGTGTATTATGAATACACTAATGGTGGGTAACGAATCGCAATCAATGCCTTTCGTTTTCTTTGATGAAGGAAACTACCCTATTACTCTCCTCTATTTAGTCCTCATGTTCTGTATTTTCGATTGTGTCTCATGCCCAGATGGCGTCACAGGTGCGCGTATCGTTTGGATTTTCGTATGATAATGAGAACTTAGCATAAAAATCAGTCGTCAAGCATGTGTTTACGTTCGCTCCTTCCCGAATAATTATGACGTCGAAGTTTAAGTGTTCACTTCGCCCAAGGTGATCTGACGAAATGGGTAATCGCGATTGTTTGCAGCGGCACTTTTCGCCGAGGTGGTGATCCCCACTTAAGTGCTAGGGGGTTATTCTGTATCACGAATATGACAGTTGAGGATTCTCCAGTCATTATTGGGAACTCTCTTAATAAAGGATACTGTTAATAACAGACGCAGGCAGAAGAAAATATATACTTTTTCAATGATTACTTCCGATACAGGACACGCTATTAATGGTTCGACCATGTAAGTGATGAACACGGGCTAAGAAGAGTGGGAGAAAAGAGAAAAGTCTTCTTGAAACCTTAAGCAGAAGACGGGACGACTTAGTTGGCCAAATTTTGAGGCACAATGGCCTGATGAAGACTATCGTAGAAGGACTGGTGGAAGGGAAGAAGGGCAAGGGACGGCCACGAGTTACATAGGACAGGTTATAAAGGATGTAAAAGAGAAGAAATACGTCGCAATAAAAAGGTCAGCGGATAGGAGAGAGAAATGGAGAGCTGCGTCAAACCAATCTTAGGATTTTTGACTTATGATGATGATGAAAATACTATATTGAATATTCTAAAATGGAAGTAAGTTTCTTGAAACCTTAAATAGAAGACGGAACAACTTGGTTGGCCACATTATGAAACATAATGGCTTGATGAAAACAATCGCAGGAGAACAGGTGGAAGGGAGAAAGGGCAAGGCTAGAAAGAGTGTCATAGAAGAGGCAATAAAGGATGTAACTGAGAAGAAATACGTCGCTATGAAAAGGCTAGCGAATGGGAGAGAGGAATGAAGAGTTGCGTCAAACCAATGTTAGGATTTTTGACTGATGATGATGATAAGACACTCAATGTGCTCTCCTTTGAAATACATCTCTTCTTCCACACACAAATCTCCATTACTAGAGCCTAAGGCTTACGAAGAACTTATCCAGGACTTTCATTACAGATCACACAATGCGATGGAGATCTATCTCTCCGTGTGAGTGATAGCATAGCTGAAGTGAGACTTTCCCTTTCTGTAAACGCGGGAGAGTGACACAGAGCAGAACCCGGCCGGCAGTCCAGCTGCAACATCGATCGATAACAACGCAGCGCCAGCGGGGATATTGTAATGAATGAGTGTGTAGGGGGGGAAGGAACCCCCTGGCTGCTCCACGTGGACTTTCCCTTTCGGCGAAAGAAAAAGGGCGTTGGACCTGCAAGGGCTTAAGAAGACGCATCACTCCCGCTAACCCTGTCGCATTTCCTCAAGAATTACTTATTTAAAACTTGAGCCCGGTTCCCAAAGAAAAAAATAAGCAATAAATTACAAAAATCATCATATACACGAGGGAATGAGAAGCTAAGGATTTTTCTCAACAGAGTCAGGTAAACCTTATTGTTAGAAGAAATACACAAAAACTTGGTTTCCAAGGGACACGAGTGAGTCTCTGTTTTGTGCTGACATTGAGTGGAAAATCAAATAGCGTGAAATTCCAGAACACAATTCCGCACAATCTTAGATATCAAAAGCGAAAAACGTGGTGCGCATGTAAGGTTACATTCGCTTTCGCCAAGAGGCAAGGATAATATTTATTGAGCAGCAAGTTTTCAAATCTTACGCGCATTATTTTCCTCTTTAAAAAAAAAATGACGTCATGAATTACTGCCAAGTGATAACCACTTCCCCTTTAAATCCTCGAAAGGAGGAGTTAATGAACCGGAAATATAATGACGTCACCAACTCATGAAAATTGTGCGGCAACATTCTCGGTTTTATTAAATTTTTGAATTATGAGAAAATAGCTGAGTGAGTAATACTTTTGTTTCGTGGTGACCAAGCTATCTTTTCCCTAGACACACCGAATACTTTCAACGAACTACGACTTCGACTCTGACTTTGTAAGTAAAACACCCAATTGACTGGACTGCAACCCTCAGGCGTTGGTGGAAGAAAATAGCGCGAGATCTAACTAAATTAATGGAAAAATCAGCATGGATTTTGGTCCATTTTGAATAATTGTGAAAATTTGAGCGAAAATATGTAACCCTCAATGTCGCAGTCATTTTCTAAAGATATTTATACGTTTATAACGCGTTTTTTGTTGATACAACCATGAATCATGCAATGAGGCATCTTTTGATGGCAAAATAATATTAAAAATTCACTAACTCTTGGTTAACCTTGTGGTATTCCATTACAAGTTTTTCCTGGATACACACAATTACTTATACCACTTAAAAAGTGGTATAAGTAATTGTGTATATTCAGGAAAAACTCTTAATATTAAAAATATATTTTAAAAATACGTTTTATTAAAAATAAGAAAATAGCGACATCAGGCCTCTTAAATTATGAAAATTTTCAAGTATTATGATGGCAAAGTTACAATAAGTTTTCCTGAACATTTCAGATATCAAAAACGAAAAACGTGGTCCACTTGTAAGTTTATATATTCGTTTTTGCTCAGAGACAAAGATAAAAAAGGCGGAATGTAGAGGAAAAACACGAATAAACTTGCGGGATACGCTCTCGAGGCCAGACTCAGAGGACTTATAGATCCGGAACTCAGGATGAGGGATGACCAGAGGAAGGAAAAAGAACGGAGGAGCCTCAGTGATAGGAGACCACTGACGCCTCTGGAGAAAGGATCGTTGCGGAAAGTTGTAGCCTAAATCACAGTACATTTTTTCCATCCGTTTCGAGGGACAGCTCCAGCTATCCCTACAATGATGAACGGACAAAATGACCGTTTCACGCGATCATTTTCCGCGATAGCTCCAGGGATGGAAATCCTACCCCTTTTTCCATCACTCGGCACATCCCTTCTTCCGTCGCTGAAACCATCGCTGGCACCGTCCTTTAGCCAATCAGAACGCAATGCCGCTAACAACGATTTTAACGCCGCGCTTAGCTTTTAATTGAATGGTATAAGTTATGAATACTGATATATTTTAATTGAATGACGTTATAAAAACGTTAAGTAGTAGAAAAAGCCATGGAAAAACTGACGGTGGGAATGACCGTCTGATTCAGGTCTAAGGATGGAGAATCCTGCGCCGCTGCGTCATGTAGAGAGAAACACGGGCTACCACAATTCACTGTTCCTAGGCAAATGGTAGATCATCCTACGAGAAGAGTGATCCAAGGATTTTTCTCTAGATATGAAAATAAAGCAATGAGCATACCAATCGTTTTAATTGTATTCCGATATTTCGCTCATCACGGAAATTTGCTACTCTTTACAGGGAGTTAGGGTGTATTATAGTACAGCTGCAGTCACAAAAACACAATGAAATCCTAATTGACACAAAATTAAAACGTAGCACACAATAGGACAAAAAACTAATCTTAAATTACGATAAAATATGAATTTAAAAAAAGTTTAGACCATAAATTTAGTGGGTGTGCAATAAAACTGATCTAGATGACCTGAATAAAAACAAAGTGATTCAGTTGTGGTCGAATGGGACTTATTTTTTGGCCGATAAGGATGCAAAAACAAAATAGAAGACCGACGTAAAAACATAAATGGCTAAAACACTATTATAGTAGAGATGCCATCACAGACTACAATAACTTCCGGTGGCGGCGGGGTAAAGACCTCGACTACCAAACAGGAGGTCGCGGGTTCGAGTCCCGCCGAGGTATATTACCCCTATCCATGGTTGATTGTGTACGTGTAACTGTTAGCATGTTAAAAACCCTGATGTAAAAGGTCGTATAGAGCTGTTTTCGGTCGTATGGAAATAATTAAAAATTATAATAATGAACACAAAATTAAAAAAAACGAAAAATAGGACAAAAGCTAATATTAACCTACAAGAAAAATATATGAATATAGTTCAGGCAAAATATTTAGTGGGTGTGTAATAAAACTGAGATGCATGAGTCAAACAAAAACGCAGTGACTCAGTTTTGTTGAAATTGACTTAATTTATTTGGCCGACAAGGTATCTTCAACAATATTCACGTGATTGAGTGTTACGCAAACGCCACCAAAAGAGGAGTGGGTCGCCAAAGCGCCAGAGAACTGCGAACAAAAAATCCATGTCAAACATCATAATATAAACGAAGGAGAATATGTGAGGCTTCACGATGACGAAGCAGAATGTTTTTGGGATGGTGGAGTGAAACTGCGACAGGTTGTCCGGTGACCTCCAAAACAACTCGCGAGAATGGAGGGGCGAAATTGACGAATTAAGTATAATCGGAGGAGGGGAAATCGAGGAAGAGATGAAGGAACCGAATCTGCTGAGTCAGCATTTCGCGGGCGAATAGTATTTTCAACCCAAATAAGTCTTTGCAGATGCATGCATGACCTTATGGGATCAGACAAGAGATCAACAATTTCAACAGGCTGCCGACCAATTGAGAATGCCCATGCATGCAAAAAGGTAATTGGCAGTTTTTGCCGATTGATTATTTAGTTTTATTTTACATAAATTATAATTTTTATCTATACAAAGTGTTTCAGGAGGAGGCTGTAATACTTCAGGCGGTGGTAGGGGGGACAATTATAATTTTTACAATGGAATCTGAATAATGATCGTAGACATCCCAACTACCGAGGCGATTAGATACAACAATGGGGGCATGACACACAGGTGAGGAACGGAAGATAAAATGAATTCACAGCATTATAAAAATAAGCAGCCATTCTCTGTGTGGGTAGCATAAAATGAACGAAACATGCCTCAAGCACAATCATTACAGGTTTCAGATCCCTTCCGTCACTGCATATTATGTTATTCAGCGTTTTCATGGCAACCGCATCTTAAATATACACTGCATCCAACAAAATCTTTTCGTTTCCATAGCTCAGTAACTAAGGAGTTGCGACGCCGTATTTAAATAGGACAAAAGAAATGCTTAAAATTTTAACTCCTACCAACTCCTGAAATATTGCAGAATCTCCCTGAAATACCGTGTATAATTAGACCTCTCGATGAGATCTTTAATATGACCTCAACCCTTATTCCCTACGATTGCAGTCATCCTATTCACTCTCCTTCTTGTTACGGAGCGTGCCATACCAGATCATTAATCATTTTCGAAACGATGTCGGTTTTCTTGTGACAACCTACTACATATCTGTCGTCCCTTCTTAGTAATCTTTCGATTTCTTTTCGGTAGCCCAACTTCGTGTGCGTCTCATATTGCGGAGGAATATTGTAAATCATCGTCAAGGCCGGGGTACTGTGAGTGGTGGCACCGGTTTCCAGCGAACAGCAATTTTAAGTACAATTTATTTCAACAATATTCGTTCCCATGATTGTAATAAATGTAAAAATCATGCCTACAGATGCCTACAGATAGACCTATCATCATCATTTCTATGCAATCTTTATCACAACCATGTTAACACCAATCGTTAGATTGGACTCCGAGTTTAAATCGGGAAAATTTCTGCCTCTTACAAGCAGTCAGGGTTTATCACAGTACAGATGGTGTCACAAATACACAATAAAATCCTAATGGACACAAAATAGTACAAAAACTAATTTTCTTTTAACAATAAAAAATTAAACATTTCATTTTATTTTTATTTTCTACTTTTGAGTGGCGAATCATGTGATCGATTAAACCAGAGCTGTTTTCCAGCGAATAGCAATTTTAAAAACAATTTATTTCAATAATATTCGCCACTGAACGCCACCTGCTGAGAAAATTTAAAACTATTTTTCCACATAGAAGTTTAATTAATTAACCAGAGCACAACGGAACAAAATTTCAAACGTCTGATTATTGGATTTTGCATTGTCATCAGATGGAAGCAAGTGCGAAAATCTTCAATCCGATTCGACAATAGAAAGTGGGTTAAAAATCAATTATAAAGTTCCACAGATGAAACAGACGAAGCAAGTTAAGAAAATGCGTGTTAAAAAGATGAGTGAGCCCATTCGCGAAAATTTGGAATCTAGAAATCGTGTTTAATCGTCGAGTCACTCTGGCGGGAGAGCTGTAAGAAAGAAGAACATGATTTGCTGAGTCATCTCTCGAAAGTTACCCTTGAAACATTTAGCGTGCGGCGAGAGAAGTCGGAGCAAGCCAATTTGTGGCCAATCCCTGGCAAACGACGATTTATTAATATTCCAGGAACGAATTTCCGCAGCCAGTCCGAAGTCTCAAGATGCTGTACACTCGCTCATCAAGTGGCGGCCTAATTACATCCGCTTCTGAGCATTTCAATATCATCATGAGCTGGGTCGTTTAAACAAGAGCTTTTTAAGAAATTTCTGCCAAAAAATTTATAACCAACGCCATTTCATGAGAAAATTTAAAACTATTTTTTTCATCTTATGAACGTTTAGTTAATCAAATGGAGGGCAACGAAACGAAATTTCAACTTTCTGATTATCGTATTGTCATCAGAAGGGAGGTAGTATGCAAAATTCAAAGTCGATCCGACTATGGTAAGTGGAAGAATGGAGTATGGAATACCCCCTTGGAGAGATGGACGTTCTCCCTCGTAATTCTTTTTAAATAATAACCTTTTACGCATTTTGGAGCCTAAGATTTCATATCTATTCTTAACAACAGATGTAATTGAACACTTTTTAGGCATTTAAGATATTTAACAATGGATGAGAAATGAATTTCTTAAAAAAAAACTATTAAAATAATAAAAATTAAAACATTTGGATAAATCTAGGGGGCGAGGGGTATCTGCCTTGCATCTGCCACTGCTTCTGGGTGTGAACTCATCATGATGGATGCTCCATCAAATTCGGAAAATCGTTTTTTGTCGGGATGCGACTTTGGTCCTCACATTCTCATTTCGCTGTGGGCCAAAAGGAACTATATTCTTGAGATTGCTTTCCATTCCTCATGTTATCCTGATAAATTATACACGTAAGAGTTAATGTCTAGTTGCATGATCGATTTTTGTGGACCGGGAAGGAACATGTGCAAATGCTTGAATCAAATTAGGACAGATTCTATTTTCTGTTCATGCATTCACACAATTTGGGTGGTTACCTACACGTTCATTCTCGCGTTCAGATATTTAGACATAATCTCGTACGGGTTAATGTATCGTGTAACCAGGCCTTAAAACCTTGTTTACAAGTAAAAGTCGAAAACTATAGGAATAGCTCAAAAGCGTTTTTTTTCATTATCATTCATTTTCGATTTTCTACCAATATCGAATGAAAATTTCCGTTTTTTTAATATTTCGTCTGCGAAACTTGTTATTCCACATTGAAATTAATTGTTAATATTAAAAATTGATGAAAATATAAATAAACATACATCCTGATGTAGGAAGATGTATTTCAAAAAATTAAGAGGTTTTGGAACAAAGCAAACGACTGACGTTACATACTGTTTCATCAAGTTGTTAATTGAGGGAGGAATTGGCATTTCTGTCAGCGTATTAAATCAGTCGTATCTAATCACTTGGGGAAAACCTATCGCCAGCACTGAAATGCGGCATGGTGTACGCGCGGTAAGAAGACAAATTTTATAACGCTGCGCTTATCCTCTGATGACGACGCCATCAATTTTGGTTCGCAACGACTTTTATTCTGCGACGTATTTCTTGGCGTTGAAACCCGCTGATTTTTTTCCTCGACGTATCTCAATGCTTATTTCTTTGTAAGGAAGGGCCATGAGGCAGTAGCGTCGGGGCTTGACGTTTCGAAGACATGGCTACCTTCCTCAGCGACAATATTAACGTATAAAATGATTCTAAAATACTTCAAATGACCATCCCTCATCAGAATATGAGGCAACACTATGAAGATGAACACGAAATATTTGATCCTGAATGAGAAAAAATAGGAGCGAAAGTTATTTAGCAGTGAAAGTGTTTGTAATTTACAATTTTAAGGCTTCAGCCTAAGGTCGTTAACGTATTTTACAAGCTCAAAAACTTCGAATATCGAGAACATAGCTTAATTTTAACAAATAGTCATAATTCGCCATCACTGAATTCATTTGACCAATCGCTACCCATCACCTCTCCGATGGCAATAGTGCTGCCACCATCAGCCATTTTATTTGCGAATAGCTCAATTTTTTCAATTGTTTACCTGTGAGGGATCAACGGTAGGCCAAAATTTAATTAATTTTCTCACGAAGAAGAGGTGATGAAAATATTTCTGCTACGATACCGACATTTATTTTGCTTTCCTACCTGGAAAACTTCTGTATTGATCATAATATCGAGATATCGCTGTTGCCATAGTATTCAACTTCGGATTATAAACAAGGCTTTAGGAATGGTAAGCAAGCGAACTAATACGGCTCCTTTCTAACTTGATACAACCAAATTGGCTGGACGGTTGTAAAGTCACGCTCACAAATATTTTTTTTCCAAAAAACTTTAAAACTTTACTGAATTTTACTGAAATATGCACGCATTTGCTTGCACGCGAACACCACTGATTGACACATTGCAAAAAGTAGACAATGTGTTAAGTCCGAAATTCTACCCAATATTTCTTAGAATCGCTTAAAAGATTGAAAGGCAGCCATAATAGGTCTGGCGGTTCGCACAGAAGCAGGGTTTAGAATGAACCAGACGATTTTATCAGGTGGCGTGTGCAGGACTGAGAGGCGGCACACAATCGTTTCCTGGCGTGAGTTATAAAATAGAATCAATTTACTCAGTCAATTCGTTCCTTCCAAGTTTCTAGGTCAGAGGTCAGCGTTCTAAATACTCTTGTCGAGTTTTCAAAAGAAATGTTGTAACAATATCGACGGATTCTGGCGTGATCGAGTGGAAGATATCCATAACAGAAACACTATAGCCAATCACTCCTCACTTTTCCTGCTTTTTCCCTCTATTCCTCCACTCCTAGAATCCTATATTTATATCAGTGATCCTGCTAAATTATTTGTGTTGCACATGAAGAAGTGTCTTTGAGGTGGAATTAGAGGTGTGTTTTAAAAATAAAAAAGTGTTTCCTGCTTCCTGCAAGAGTAGTTTTTTGACAGTTAGTTGACTGAAGGCAATGACGAGTACCTACATATTTGGAAGTTTTCACGAAAATAGGCATAACTTCGTTTTTCGACAGTACGCTTGAAATACGTGTAGTACTCCGCTAACAAATTGTGGACAGTAAGATATCTCCGCTTATTATTATCATTAGTTATGTTCCATGACATCTTTCTTAAGAAAGTTGACTTTTTTCATTAGATTGGGCTTCGTGGTCATAGATTTTGAACGAAGTTTGCAAAAAGATTAGCTACCATTGAAATAAACAATATAAAACGTTTACAGAAAAAAATTGGCGCGAGTAATCAACGAACATTACACAATTATCGTATTTTGTTATAAAAAATGCCTTGAATCCATGGACGGATTTAAACCGTTGTTTCTGAGTTCACTACTTTATGCATCACCTTTACAATATGAAATGATTCTCAGCGTTGATAAGATAGCTCATAAACATTGCATAATAGATACTATCTAATTATCTTTAAGCGTTTTTTTGTTGAACCGGTGAAATGAACACTTACATTAGAGATACACATTAATTATTAATATTTTTCCTATTTTTTCCCTAGATTTCCAGTAGCTTGCGTTGTTGACTTGACGTTTCCGCTGGTAATATATATCCATAATCATCTATTTATACCAAGTTGAAAGTTGGAATACTTCACCTTCTCTAATAGATCGAAATAAAACTCCACCACAACGTTTGTTATCGATTCCTACTCTCTTTGCAATATTTCTCAACACGTACGGCTGGGTTAACACTATGGACTACATTGAAACAGCATTAGGCTAGGCTTGTACGTGCGGAAAGTGACTGATAAGAGAAAACGAATTGATCGAGGTATAGTATAACTTGTTTATAAGGTAATTGAAGGGAACACACAATTTTTGACGCTATCAGAGTGACACTATAAAAGGCTTATTTAACTAATTAATCAATAACATAGGAGGAGTAAAAAGTAACGGCTTTAAATGAAATATATACTTTAATGAGATTATTGGTGTGAATAAAATTAATTTCTGAGCAATAATGTTATGCTATGGACATATCTGGCGAATATAGAGGCTGGGTCATCGTTAAAACATTGTTTTTGGCCAAAACTTCTCGATCGAGCAATGAAGTGTTAGCCGAAAATCGCCGATGTCATCAAAACACGTCTAACCTTAGCGGCTGTCTCAGACAAAGTAAATAACGAACACAGTTGAAAATTTTATCACATTTCAGAGGCACGTTTACCAGCATATCCTTGATAAAATGTAAATAAAAAATTAAAATTTCCACGCTTTCATACGTAAAACTTACTACCGGCCTTTCACTCCGCAACCTTTGGTACTGGAGTAATATATACATTAAAGTGTACAAATTACCATTTGTGTTCAACTTATCATGGACACATTGCATTTCCACCACATCGGGCATGAAGCGATTTGCAGCCCCAACCTCCATATTCGCCAGACATGGCTCCATTTGACTTTTTCCTTTTTTCCAAAATAAAGAGAACCTTAAAGGTCCGTCGTTTTACAAGCGAGGCAGAAATGTGTAGGGTAAGCCAAAACCAAACTTTGACCAAAACACAGGATTATCAATACACATAAAAAAACATAAGAAAACAATTTGACAATCGGATTCCCCTAACTCCAAATCCGCGAAATTTAAAAAAATCCCGTTATTTTCTATTCACGCCTCATATTTATAGTTTTCTTTCCGGACTCAACAGCAACTTCCTCCGGTCAAGTCGCTCACGCGGAACGAGGAAGTGACTTCCCTTCTCCCAAGAGGACGCAGCGGAGGAGCAAAGAAGATGAGATTACGATTTCGTCGTCGATATAGGATGAAAGCGAAAGTGGGACGAAGGAAAGGGGTGAGACATCTGAAGATATATATATGTGTATCTAGTATATATATAAATGTACATTGTGGAGGGGAGGGAAACGAAGGGGAAATATATATGTATCGATTCGAGTTGCTCGAATTTCGAGCGGTGGAGAATCGATATTTTGGCTCGCGCGACCTTTCAGTGTCCTCCGAGGGACTGCCAACTAGGAAGGTTTGAATATGATGAAGGGAGCACTGTTGGTTCCGAGTGTGGAGCGAAGTACGACGGAAATGGGAGTGCTTGGGTAGCCACGCCTACTTTTGCCAAAACATTGGCTATCTCATGAGGGTCAATGCGTACTTTTTGGGGAAATGTTTGGTCATAACTCTTTCATACATTAAAATACACTATCGAACGCACACAATAAACCTTTTTTTTCTTGCTTTATTGGTAGGCTTCGCGAAGTTATGTCTAAAACACCTTTTCCCAGAGAAAAATTATTATCAATCTCCACGATTACATTGTTCTACAAGCTCAGGTGAAAATAAAATTATACAAGTATAAACTAGCCATTTCATTGACCTTCTACTAAGTAGTATTTAATTTGGTTGCAGCCAATGTAAATTTAATTCTGCATATTCCGCCGTTATATCCTTGGATAAACCAGTCGTATTTTGTTTTGTTTCCTGAACTAACACTAACTAGTTAAAATGTGCAAAAATAAAATGAAAAACTCAGATAATATAAAGCCTGAATTACACGATCATTTTCTTTCGTCGCGAAAAGTGATCTCTCCAGTGATCATTTTTCTGAATCACACGATCCCACCCGCCGTCGCCATTCGCATCACTTCCGATATAACAGCTCGTTGTCATAGGACCCGCATCACGAAAATGTATAGCGTGTTTGTTTATCTATGTCGTTCCCACGATTGTCAAACGTTGCGCTGCAATCGCTCCATACGGGCATGCGTTTTGATTGGCTTATATGGGGTTTTAGTGACGGTTTTAGCGAGGGAAAAAGCGTGAAAAACCAGACGTGTCATGAAAAAAAGTGATGGGAATCCTCATCATTGGAGTGATCGCGAGAAACAATTGCCAGCGTAGAGTGATCACTCGCAAATGACGGATAAAATGATTGTGTGATTCAGGCTTAAGGATATACCCTTCATGTGAGAACACCCATATATCTATAGCCCAATGATGTGGAAGGCATGAGTTTAACACTAATTCGATGAAGCGAAGAGGGAAACGAGGTAGAAGAAAGAAATGTACTAAAATCTGTCACTGGGCGAGTCGATAGAAAGGTTCTCGAGTAATTCCAACCAGCTCAAATATTATTTTCATTCGAGGGCCGTTTGGTTACCTCATTTATTCTACATCAATGATCACGTTCATCCGGGAAACTTAATTGAAGAATCTCCCGCTAATATTGCGGAAGTCGGCCAAAATTTAGGGATCAAAACATTTCCTGAGTCTCCATGTTCTATAAACCATCACTACACGTCCCATTAAATTCTCTCTGTCACTACAACAAAGTCGATAAAAGCCCGCACAGGGTTTTCCACTAGCTCCTCATTTGGAAGGGAATGTCAACACTGAGATGGAGGGACGAGAAGAGACTGGAGGCACTCGAGATGTGGGTGTGGAGGATAGGTAATGTGAGAGAGAGTGACACGAGGAAGTAGTGCGTGAGGAAATGCAATTTCTGAAGGTTGAAAGGAGGACCAGATGGCGTTGATGGAATTACATATGACAAAAGAAGAGAGGATGCCGAAAAGTGTGATACAGAGGGTAAGGTGTGGGTTAGTATAGTGTCGTGTTGATGAAGGCCTTGCTTTTGTTAGAACAAACGTTCGTTTCGATTTTTGTTTGCGTATTGAGAATTAATTTGAATTTGAATTTGATTTAATTTCTAATTTTTAAAGGATTGATAAAGAAAAGATTTGTCAATGTCCACTTTGACTTTTAATTAAGAACAACGCGTTTCAACGCTACTGTATGATCTTCAGGTACACTGGTTTGAGTGTAAAACCACCTGTGTACCTGATGACGACGTTGTAGCGTTGAAATGCGTAGTACTTAATTAAAAGTGTATGAGTGGACATCGCAAAAAATTTTCTCTATTAATCCTCGTAACAAAACATCTAGTCAGTCATCGTTGAATGTATATAATTTTGAAATTGGTCAAAAGATGACGCATTCAGTACTGACAGTTTTGCATAGCGTGGAATCAATCCAATAATTATGAATAAATAATAGTAATATCTTTCTTTTTCCGCATTTATTTTTTGCACAACTCCGCTGCAACTTAGGTTTCTAAGAAGATGTTAATTTCAGGCCTGAGAATATTATTTATTATTATTACTGTTTGCACAATAGAATTTCATAATGAAATCTTACATTAAATATTACCTTTCATAGTGATTTTGTTTATAATATTATATAAAAATTCACTTAAAGCCTTGAAAATGGAGAATAAAGTTCGGTAACGTTGGTAAAGCATGTTCTCTTCATTGAAATTAATGACCTACATTACAAGACTATGTATATACTTTAAAATGAAAGAGGTCACATACGTAAATCAGTACGTTGGATGCAAAAAGATATTTAAAAGGAATTTATATATTGATAAAAGGAAAGGAATATATATTTATTTTTAAAAGGAATGTATTTATTTATTTTTTACTCTACATACCCCGGAAATTGCAATATGATAGCGTAAGTTTCAAAGAAGAAATAGACCAAATTGGTCTAGAGGCCGAGATGCGTCATTATAAGAAAGACACTACTGGCGCCACAATAACAGAAGGACTCTCTGCCGAAGGAATGCCGAATGAACTAAAAGATGGGATGGAAAGGATAACTCATTCATAACAATTCCAGAACGTAAATTAATAGACGTGTCACTTAAGAGGTCGCACCAAGTGACCTTGCGGTGACCCATCTCATTTCACATCAATGACCGCGTTCATCTGGGCAGCTGCCTTGAGGAATCTCCCGCTAATACTGAGGAAGTCGGTCAACACTGAGGGACCAAAACACTTCCTGGGTCTCCGTTGTGTGTGTGCCATCACAAAAGCACAAAATGTTTCCTTCCCATAACAAGGTATCACGTCAATGCCTAAACGTCTATTTCGTCACCTACATCTCGTAACCGGCGTCTCCTAAACTGACAGTTCGCTCGTTTTTTAATCCCCTGAAGCAAAATTTACACTTAATATTACTTAATCCTAGACATTCTGCAGGGGTGGAGCATATTTTATCAACATCAAACCATTGATAGTGGCGCAAAAAAGGGTTATCAGGGTTATAACGCGATCGTATAGGAAAAGCCACTCATATCATCTTTTCAAAAAATTAGATATCCTCCCACTAAGGCATCTATTCATTTATAAAGTCCTTAGAGTTTTCTATAACCGTAGCGGTGAAAAGGCCAGACCACAAACTTATGACATCAGGTCTTGGAGAAACTTTGATATACCTAGGCCGACGACTGAAATATATAGACAGTCATATCAATACTTGGGGCCAAAAATGTGGCAAAGAAGGAGAAGAGATGGGGAAGAGATGAGATTTTTTTCTCGATGTAATGTATTTGAATATGAGTGGAATAAAATTATATTATTACATTATTATTATTATATTATTTTCTTAAATAAAACCAAATTATTCATGTAATCAAATGTTAAAATGAAAATATATAAAAACAGCTCTTTCTAAATGACTTTGAGCCACTGGATCCAAGTTTGATACCTAATTTTTGACTGTAATTAATTGTTTACACAGTGCATATAATTTAAATAATTAAACGTTCCGATATTTGAATGAATACAAACTCGTGTTTCTGTATGATTTAAATCTGCTAAACCGGAAAATGCTTTAATTTTTACTTCATATTTGAATGTCATTATTCATGTCACTGAAAATATTTAAACAATTGAACCTTTAAAACTAAAATACATAAAAACAGCTGACTCAGAATGCCTTCCAGCTGCAATGACTGCAAATTAGGCTTCAGGCTAAAATATCTTAACAAAGACTTGGATAGTGTTTAACACTAACAAAACATTTGACAGAGGATGGAAAAAATTAAAATGAAATTGAAATTAAAAAGTTCAAGCTATTGCTGCACACTTGGTAGTTTGAATATTAATATTTCTCATACTTTTCATGAGTTTATTTCATCACTACAGGTTATGAAATGTCTTTATACGAATTTTCGGGTTTACGAAATAGTGAGTTACAAATTGTCTGATCAACCAATTGTCGCGGATGCGAGATGTCGTGGTTACGAACTGTCTTGATTTCGAATTGATTTGATGACACATGACAACGTTCTCATATGAAAATTATCGAGCTTAACTGACTAACTGGAATTGTCTATTTTCTGGCTCTATTGCGATGTATCGCCGCAATGTGTGGACATTTTAATATTATGCCTGATGGTATTGTGGGGGGTAGCACGAAGAACTAATATATAAATAAAAACAACGTTTTAAGCTCATCACTTTTTCTGATATGCCATACCATTACTTTTATTCATTACTTTTTCTGATACCCCACCATAATTTTACACAAGTTGATAAAATGGTTAACTTTCAAATTATTGATAAAACCATTAGTTGATTGATTCTTCAATATTTTTTTTCCAATATCTAAGAGTATATTCACAACGACAAATACCATTGGGGAGGGATTACTTCTAGGAATCTCAACGTCCGGTTTGACTTAGAGGTATAGATAGCCAAATTAGGAAAGGAGTGTGATTCATAGCGAAAACATCGATTCCCAGATCGCTCTCAGCCATGTTACGCTAGCTGATTGAACACTTCCTCGAAGCTGTCACCCTATCAGATAACATACTCATACAAGGAAAATCTTTTTTGGCCATGAGTTAACCTCCGCCCGCCATGAAATAAGGCCTGCAGGTCACGTAAGCAACATTTTGCCTACTATTTCGCATAAATTGCGATATTCCGGAATATTGCGAAGGGCTTAAACTCTTAATTGCCCTGTTTCCTCATTATAAATCCCCGAACACGTAAAATCCAGTCACCATTCATTTGTCCCGTAAATTTTTACATTTTAAATTTCTTGCCACGGGCGGCATCGACACGGACATCCCTTGGACACGGTTCAACTCGACCAACTAAAACGATCGATATTATTCTCCCTTGTGCAAAATTTCTTTGAATTTAAACCTTTCGATAGCAGGGAGTTATTTCAGGCCTAATCTCATAATGATACCAAAATATTAGTAGCATTGAAGTTATTGGCAATTTTCCACAGATAATTTAACATAACGACCCGTTCCTGAATGTATAAATTTCCCGAAGGTAACATAAAATATAATTATATAGTTATATTTCATATCACCTTCAGGTGAATATACCCTTTGTATTTTTTACTGAAGATTATAAAAAATGTTTTGAAACCGATCATGAGTAAAAATTAAAGTATTTCTGGGAAATTACAAGTTACCTTTGATTTAATAACCTTTCGATAAATTGTAATCCAGAGGTCACGAAGCCGAAAAAATAGAAAACCGCGATCAAGATCCTGGAATGCTATCTAATTCACGGCCAATACAAACTCGAAACAAACCTTGAAATAAAAAAAATATATCTCTATTGGGAAAAAACGTAACTTGCGACCGAATAGCCTCAACGTCTGAGAAAACAGATCGCAAATGATAATACCCGTAAACAAGTTTAACGAGCGCTTACACTTGACTGAATTATTTGACCTTCTCGGAGGATATGACCTTTGGAGGAGTAACAGGTTATAGGTTGCACACGTGACCGCGTCCTCATATCATTTTGGGAAGGAGAGGCAAATGTCAACTGAGAGCTAATAACATCGAATGGATCTTTCGCATCGGCAATTTTTTGAGAAACTATTTGACAATTGACATTCTACTTCTCAGGAGCTTTGCTTCTTGCCGAAGAATTACTTCAGATAAACAATGGGTAAGGAAAATATGGTGGTGAATAAATAAAAATACGAGCGTAAAAAGAGGTAAAAGTCATATCACGAGTTTGTGTAATGTTTAACAACACCCAATGCTTACCAATTAAGCATTTGAGCTTACTGAACACCCAGAAGCGAAAGGAAAACAAAAATATAAACAATGACAATCTGTAAAATTTTCGGCAAAATACTTTAAAGGTGAAAATTTAATTTGGACTAATTCCTTGCCTATAACTTAGTTCGGAGCTTGGCTGTACTCAGGATTTTCTTCAATTTCGTATAGGTCAGAGTGATATTCGATTGATTGTAAATAAACAAACATTCCAAGGACTTCCCCCAGTATGACCCAAGACTTATCAAGGAAATCTACGCGTATTGGTAACACAAAAGGTTCGTGTATTGATACCTTGTCATAGTGATATTCTTCTCGAAGCCATTCGTCCGCTGAGCACTAAGCAGGTGGGTACTCGGAAGAAGATTTAAGTCTACGACATACATGCCGCTAGTTGCCTTCGAATAAATCCCGGCCCTCATGGTAAGGAGTGCCAAAATACATTATTATTCGAGCACTAAAATAAATACCTATATACACTAATGAATTCTTAAGTAACCGAATGAATAAAACAATTACCGCAGCGAGTGCTATAACAGCCAATGAACAGGAGTGAATAATCTTTAATACGATTACCTGAAATGAATACAATCAGTATCAATTCGGGCAGTTGCAAGTTTTATCATTAGTGTCCACATTAATCGCAACTTGACCAAAAAAATATTCGTCGACACTCAGATTTTCACCTTATAACATCAGAGAATGGTAGGGGTACTCGGGTAACTCGCACTCTACGCGTTAAACTCAAGGTTGGTTTGGTTGGGTGAGGGTAAACCCACCAGCACGAGAACTTTAAACGTTCAGGATAGACGGGACATTTATTTTTCCTGGATGACAGTGAGCAATTTCATTTGGGAGTTTCTGAAGGTAAAGGGTTTCACCCGGGAACTGAATCTGAGGCTATTCTTCCCAGTAAATACAAACGAATAATAATAATAAACAAACTTAGGAGATCACATTGTAAGCCACCGCACATTGCAACTTTTAAGAATACGCACCACTCCCACTCGAACGGTCGTATTTTTTCATGATAATTCGTAAAATTTTTCCCGTTTAAAGCTTACGCTATCATTTTCAGGTCGTTGGAAAACGTCTACTTTATTAGACGTTTTCCAACGTTTCTTTTAGCTCAAGAAAATTTTGGATTTAAGAAAATACTGCAATGAATTTTTCATATTTAAGATGACGAATCCCTCCTCGAACGATCGCATTTTGTCTTTCGTGATTACGTTGCTATTACTCCTTTTAATCTTACCACATTACTTTTACATTTTAAGAGTATAGAGAGTAGAGTTTGTGCCAGTTTCTCAAATATAAACAAATTTCATCCGAGAAAATAGTGAAAACATTTTTTCAAATTAAAGGTATGGGCAGGTAAACACGCATGGGACGAGTCGTAGAGCGCTATTTTTCAAGGCGCAAAACTCTCGTCGCGACGCGTCGGGTCAAATCGCTTCATTATTATGCACAATGTCTACATACTCAGCCACAAAAATGGCATGGAAAAAAAGAGAAAAGTAAATTATGAAATTAAATGGGATGCAAATTACTAAAATATTGACCTGAATATAAGTTTAATATGTATGTAAAAAAACCTCTCGGGTCCAATAGACCCTACGAGGCTACTTAAGGGTTCGACGGGTAAAACGTCACGAAATAATGATCATAGATGATTATGGGTTATGATACGTCCACTCAAGTGGAAGGAAGTAGGGATGAAAGAGAACCGATGAAGTGACTTTATTACCCAATCGTGGCAAATGTCGGGGGGCCCTGTGGAGTTGGGACCCTGGGATTCCCGGGAATAAGACTCCCAGGGAAGGCTCCAGGGAGCTCGGTAGAGTGGGGGAAGGGACAAACCCCCCCCCTCTCAGTCAGGCACGTAGCCACGGAGGGAGGTTTCGGGGGAGGGGCTTCAGCCCCCCCGAAATTTTTCCCTTTCGGAAAATCCAGTAACTCAGGAGAACCCATCCTTTGACTCTCCATTTTTCGATGTAGTTAAAACGTTGATAAGCCCCTCGGAGTTTAGGTCTTTATGAATGAAATGTAAAAGTTTTGACCAACGTTTCGGTATATTCTATACCTTCTTCAGGGCTTTTTTTGCAATAAAATTAAGTCTTGTACTTTGCAAAAAAAAGCCCTGAATAAGGTATAAAAATATACCGATACGTTAGGAAAAAAATTGCATTTCATCCCAAAATAGCAAAAACCTTGAGACGTGTATCAACGTTAAAAATTAAGGTCAAGAGAAAGAAAAAAAACTCAATATGGTTACGTCACAAAATTACTGCCAATAAACAACGATGGGTTTAAATTTCGGCATTATGCAAACGTTGATCTTTTATAGCCGTTTCAATGTAATATTCGAGGTGTGTTCAGAAAATAACTGGAAATTCAAAATTTCGCGGATTTTGAGAGACTGATTGTCAATGTTTTTTACAATGTTTGTGTACATGCTCTTGAAGTATGATAAAACATTCAGCTGCATTCATTGTTTATTCTTTGTCTGAGAAAGCTCCTATGGTAAAACGTGTTTTTATGAGCTCGTCGATTTTCGTTTGTTAAAGACATTTAAGAATTTGTATCAATTAGTAAAAATGGAATAAAGTGATTAAAGTGAGTGAAATGTCAACAAGGGCCAAGTGAGTCTGCTATGACTAAACACGAATTAACGAGGAAAAATAAGCGTTTCCAAGATGGTTGTGAAGACGTTGAAGATGACGAAGGCCTCAGTACATCAACAACCGAAGAACTCGTCGAAAAAGTGACATATACGGTGATGAACTGGTTGTTAAAAGGTTACGAAATGGCGACTTTTTTTAAGGCGATAACAATAATATAGACGAACAAGTTAATATTAAGAAAAAACTAAACTTCCCGTTATTTCCTGAACACACTTCGAATGATTTTGGGGCTGTTTTGTAGGCGACAGCATTAATGTAGGCGGATAAACATATATATCTTTTCAAAATAATAAACTTCCCCTCATTTCCTCAACAAACATCGTATGGCTTTCCAATGCTTGCTAATAGACAACAAAACATTTAAATATGGACAACCCGCACACCACACAAGCTCCCGCAATGCAAACTTCTGTCTACGTGCATGAACCCTGGTTAATCCAAAAGTTGAGGCAAGCTGGTGCCTACCCCTCTCCAAGCACAACCGACCCCTGCGACTCCGGAGTGTGCGTAAGGGAGGAAGGGATGAATGGAGAGAGAGAGAAATCGAGGGGGATGGGGTAGAGTAGGGGAGGGGGTCAACACTCCCCCAGATATCCGACCCCAAGGTAGGTCGTCAAGGGAACGGTGGAAAGGGGCGTTTCCCCTCCCCTACTTTACCCCACCTCCCCCCTACGAGGGCACCAATAACTACTACTCCTCTGCCTCTCAGTTCGTAGCCCTTATCTCACTCCCCCCACTCCACATAATCCCCCACCCCACACCACTGCACCAACACACAGAGGGGCACCTCTAGCATCCTCCGAACATTCGTCGCTTCACTCTCTCAAAGACCACCAAGCCGACTACAACACAAACTACACTCTCTATATCTCCCTCAGAGGAATTCAGTCCATCACACACCACATACATAGCACCGCGACAACTGTAAAACACACTCCGTAAGAAATAGACACTCCGGGAGAGTGCAAGATTTTCCGTTCCCAGTTCCTCCGAGTCGCGTTCCATCCCGGCCCGGCCGCCGCCGCCGCACCTTCCGCGTCCCGAGCGACCTCCCGGCTCGCCGCTCCGGAGCCGACTGACTCGTCTTCCGTCGCCCGAGAGGTGAGTACGATCGGGGGCCTTCCCCTTCACTCCCCTATCGCCCCCATTCTGGACCCTTTGGAAAGACCCTCCTTCCCCTCGGGCACTTGGCGATTTTGAGGGCCCCGAAAGGCCTCAAGGTGAGCCCAAGGGCACTGAACTGTCCCGAGGACCTCCAAGACCTTCAAGTGCACTCCAGCCCAGTAGCAGGTCTTCCATTATCACGTCCCTGATCGCCTGATTAGAAAGTTTATCAACTTTTTCGGATCGGTACCTTCATCCCCCCCGCTTCGAGACGTGCGCCATGTTATGGAGAGACGGCCGTGCGCCGCCAGATTGTCTATTGTCGCCGCTTCCTCACCCACCGATCCCCGATCATGAAGAGATTACGCACAGGCCTATTCAAAGTATCCTAAGGGGCAATTTTAAGCAGGGCGTAGCCTGCGATGGAGAAATGCGGCAAAGTACGCAAACTTTTTTTTAAACAGCCGTGGTTACGAATTAATTAAAGAGTTGCTCCATTTGGCCGAATCACGGCGCAGCAGGCGTCGCACAAAAGTTTTTTTTTTCGATAGTGCAATTTTAAAATCTACTTCAATCATTCATTTCGGTAAACGCTAAACAACTACTAATATATCGAGGCGATGATAGTGTATTTAAGCTGATTTTGAAAGCGGCCCAAGCTCCATGACTTAATAAGGAATAATTTCTGTCCATTTCTCCATCGCAGTGGATTGCATCGTTTCCAAGAGTTCGCGAAACTTTTTGCGTAAAGAATTCGTCGCTTGTTGAGCGTTTGTCCTCGTCACATCAATGATTGCGAGAGCTTTCATTATCAATCGCAGTTTCTAGGAGAAGCAATTAAATGAGCCACTGGCGTGCAACTTGCGACGAAGGGCGTGATTAATGAAGTGAAGCCCTTTTGCGGGCATTTAAAAGGTTTCCATTCTTTTAATGGGCGTGAACTCATCGATCGCATTCGGAATTCACGGCATTTTGAAAAGAAATAACGTAGACCAGACCCGAATTGCATAACTCGTAATAATTATACAAACACACTAATAATGTTAAGTTAACTTTCAAATTCCGTGTAACTAGGACTTTCAAGGTTCCTAATTAAGGCGGAAGTGCTAATTAATACTTTTTGGTCCATGCGCTTCCTTAAATTGCACAAATTAAAGTATGAAAGGTGCGCGAATTCAAATACTTGGAATTCATTACGTGCCTACCAAGAAACTACATATTCGACTTACTTTCGTTCATTTTAGATCCAGAAATGCCCTTTGTCGCCAAGTTATCGACGGTTTAATAGAAAAGAGTACTAAAACGCACTTCATTCATGCATAACCACAGCGAGGCGTGACTCACTCACAGGAAATGCAAGAAAATGTGAGAGACGATAATATAACTTTGAAAGGTTTGTCACCGTTTCATCATTTTCATGAATCCTTCAGCAAAACCACAAAGCCATTTCAGACGCAGTTTGAACGCAATTATGTAAGAGAGGGGATCGTCATTCCTTCTGATGTCATGAGTATGTTTGAAAAACTTCGGAGATCGAGAAAAAAAACACAGCAATTCCATATACGTATATATGCATAAATGAAGGAACCGCGTTTCGCTCGGGGCGCCGTGTATTGAAACATATGTGTGAATTTGCAGTGCTTTATTTTAATCTCCATGAAAGATAATACCCCACCATTAACGCAGGAAACTGTTGCATTTACTTCCTTGTAATTATCACTACGGTCGAGAAGCGGATAAGAAACGCGCGCCCTTGAGGCCAGAGCGGGAATTAGCATCGATAAGGAAATCGCGAAGAAAAGATACTGAAGATCTTCCTCAAGCTCAAATTTCATGTGAAGGAAGCAAGTAAAAAAATTCGGCCGGTTTTGGTGTTGTTTTTGAGCAGCGGTAATTTAACTTTTTTATTTAATTTTTTAATTTAACGTAAAAAAATTTCACTAACGGAAAATTACAATTTATACTGACAGGAGTTGATACGGTTACCTTTTATTTGATTTTCTATGCAATGTAAAAAAAGGAGCTATGGAAAAATTTTGAAGTATCTTCATCGCGTGCTTAAGTTTGCGTGTGAGCACATACTTAGTGATTTATAACACGGAGGCGCTATCAAAGTGATGACGGTTTTTACTTTAAGTGCTTTTAATAATCGAAATAACCATTTGTTTGCAGTTGTCTCGAGCATAACGGAGAAATTTTATCTGACAGCGAAAATTGCAATCGCTGAAAAATTATTTTACTACCTGTGATCGGTTTTGCGCAGATTTCTACTCTTATACATTATAATCTCTCTAGTTTTTCCTTTCTCATCTCAACGACCATTTCTCAGCGGAGAATATAGTGTCATGGTGTGCCCGGTTATTAATGTTTATTTACCAGTAGCATGAAAATTTTACGCGAAGGTACACCGATGGCTGAAATTTAGTTTATTCGGTGAAAAGCATATTTCCTGCGGCTAATGGCCCAACTAAATTTTTACTCTGTGTAGCCGGTGTTTCCGCACTACATCCCATAATTATTTACGGACTGAATAGCTCAACAATTGACTATCGCGAAGTGCACTATTCTTATTGTGTGTTTTCCAGTGAAATTCAGTTTTCTGGTGTGCTTTTTCCACTGCTTGTTAGACTCAATAGACATTTGTGTTTTACATTTTCTCTAGGGTTCAGGATTTCCTCGTTTCGGTTGCCGCGGGTCGTCTTTAAGGTCACCTTGCTCCCGCCAGGGTGGGTTGCAATCGATTTCCACTCTCGCTTTCGGATTCACAACTCTTCCCGCCGTCCTCATTTCCCAAAGCCCACAAAAGGGTCGCTCCACATACCTACGTGTGGCATTCTTTCCCTACGATTCGGGTGGCGTGGAACAGGGCCGGCGTCCAAAATCTACAGGCACGTCATCCGCCGGCGCTACATTGTGCGCTAGAGAGACGGACGGGTGCCTAGTCACGTAGGCGATTTGCGTGCCCGCGCCACGGCCAGCATCGATTGCGGCGACATCTGCATGCAGAAGTGCGAATTAGAATTAGCGGGGGTAGGGGACGGAACTCTGTTTGCATGACCACGCGGTCGATTTGATGAATAAATAAACGCACCGGCTTATATTCCAGTTGAAACTCTAGAGTTTCTGACACACAAAATCACGAGAGAGGAACATTCGTAATCTTGTTTGCATTATGTGGGACTTAGAATGAGTGCAAAAACTGATACAGGACGATTTGTATAGACTTATTCAAAATGCCGCGCCGTTTAAGCAGGCTAGTTTGGGAAAAGGGCTATTGGTGGTGTATATCATTATCAGAAAGATAATATATCCATTTTAATCCATTAGTATAAATAATTCCTCGTGGCACTATGTTTACTAAATGTTTTAACTGGCAAGCGTAAGTATTGGCGACAATTTGATTTTCCCATTTTTAACTGAAAGGTTTCAGGACAAAAAAATTACCTGATATAATGCATAATCAACCCTGTGGAATAAATTTTTCATATTTTACCCGAGTAGGCACTTACTAAGTGTAAATAAGAACAACACTATGTTATTTTGTCTTCTTTCAATTTTTTCCCCTGTAACTTCCTGTTCTTATGTCATTCATTACCTTCCGTAATAATGTAAACTGAGGCATAATAAGTGAGAGTAAAAGTGACAGAAAATATGTCAAGAAAATTACCACTCAAATACAGCTAAATTTTGGCAACTCCGTGACTGCAGTAAATATATAGATACGCGAGAGACAGTAAAAACGGAGGGTATAACCAGCGAAAGGTATGAGAACCATATTCTATTAATGTGAAGAACATAATGAATTATTGGCAAACTTTGCGCTGCAATTAATCAAAGAAGAGTGGGTACTTTAAGGCTGGTTTATAGAAAGATAGCAATAAATTATCCATAGTGAGTACTTAGCGTGTGATAACAATACCCTTACGTCAATTACAGCGTTCCTAGATAAAAAAAACAATTAGCGCAGAGCCTGGCTAAATTAACGGGAAATTAACGTGGTATTTAATCGGCTGTTAAACATCGAGAATATTAACGTGAAACTTTGGAACGCGCTCAGTGTAGTCGTCAATTTTTTCACGCACTTTTCATCCGTGTTTTGTTACCTCTAGCCGTGAATCAAGGGGACTGCATAGAGGAGGCACAATTCCATCCTATAGAAGGCCAATTTCCAGTGCCACTTCGATCGCCTTTTCTCGGTTTTCAAAAATGTCCGCGGCACGGAGAAAAGTGCAATGCGATCCACTTCTCTCCAATGTTTTGCATTGGAATGTTTGTAATTGCGAGGATCATCATTGAAAAGTTAGGAATTTCATTGATCTCATAATCATCAGTATAAATGTCAGTGAATACCCCTAGTTATACCTTATTTCCGCGTGAAACTCGGATCAATTTGTCCGTCCGTGACACGAGTGGCGACTTTTGTAAATCCATTTAAATGCGCGGTGATTGACAACACATCAATAATTTAGTATCCTCTTTTTGGTACTTGTTCCGTAAATAATCGAAGAAGATATCTAGGGGGATGATAATTAACAAGCATAATATGTGATTGAGAAGTGAACTCCGGAAAAGAAATCGTTGCTGTTATAAAACAACGCAACCCAATTTTTATAGCTTTTGCGCGGGAGTTTGATGTTAGTACTGGAGAAAAATGATAGTTGGCGTGCAGCGCGAGTTAATTTTTTACTATCTATTTTTTTCCCCTCCGTAAATATGTGAAAATTTCAAAAATGTCCGCAGCGCAGGGAAGAGTTGAGAGTCCATTTATTTCCAAAATATACTACATAAATAATATTTTCAATCGCGAAGAATAGCACTAAAATATATAAATTTGATAGAACGCCTCACCACGAATTTAAATTTTGGTTTATAGGTCTAACTAATGCTAATTTCTCCGAGGAAATTGGTTCGCTCTAATCGTGTGTAAGAGCAGGTTCGGCATGTTAATCTGTGTTTTCCAATGAAAATTATCATAATCGGAGTGCTGTTGAATCTTAAAATGAACCGTTCCATGAATCATTCATTGCTCTAGACACAAACAATGTCACGATGGAAATGAGCCGTTCTCATGGTGTTCAGATCTTTAAGTGAGCCGTCACTCGCACGCCGTAGGCGGTCACTCACTGAGCTGACAAAAAATGCCCTTATTTGGATAATTCGATGACGTCATCCGATTTTGAGCCCGAATTCGGAAATGAAGAATAAAAATCTCTCCAGGTACAAAATTTTCTTGGTAACTCCATAACCTTTTGACCTCGTCTGCTATGAATACTTCGGTGGAAGACTTAGTGCAATTATTCCGCCAATGCTGAAGTCTATTAAGAAAGCGATACATCACTAGTAAATCTGTACACGCACAAAATATACTCTCCTCAGGGTCTATGAAAACCATCGAGTCCATTTATTCCTCACTCACAAGCTGACCTCACGCGTCGTTCTTCGAAAGTGACCAGCATTGTCAAGGCCGCTATGGAAGACCCGCGTTGAGCAAAACAATGCCTAACATCCACTTTGCATAGTGTTACATATCGATAGAGAAAATCTTGATTATTTTTTATTTTTCGCCTTAAGTTAATTGGATTTACTCAATATGATTAGGAAAATCGCAACGCACGCAGAATACGAAATAGAATGAGTCCAATTGCGACGTAATGTTGTTATTATACAAACCCACAATGCATCTATCTTAATTTGAGATTAGATGAGAACGAATATAAAACTGGAGGTGAGACCAAAATATGATTCGCAATCTAAAAGGACGTTAAATCACATTCTGTGTCATCATTATCTCTTGGTTGAGCTTACGTTCCGATTTCCCTACCACAGCGCAACGTTTGGTATTAATGGGGTCAGAGTAGGAATCCCATCTCATTATTTTTCGTAAGTAGTTGTATTCCCTCAGCAATCAGTGGCGCAGCGAGGGGAGAGTTTTGGGGGATAAACCCCACCCCCCCAGAGCTCAGAGAAATTTTAAGTTAAATCTATTTTACTAAATTGGATTGATATTGCTTATAGAGTAGTGTCAGTATTAACAAAATATCTCTCAGAAGGCCGTAAAACTCAGCATTTTGAACCATTTATCTTAATTTTTTTCTGGCGGAGGGCCCCCTCACCTACCGCTTACCCTGGCGGGTATACCACACCCCCAGGCACCCCAGTACTAGTTGCGCCTGAAACCTCCCCTAGCCTTAATTCCTAGCAGCGCCCCTGTCAGAAATTACACAAATGAGCAAAAATTACCGAGGTATCCAAATAGGAGTGTAAAAACAAAAATAAATGTGTTTATTCTCTGAGAAATTAAAATGGATGAATTATTATTACAGCAAAGCATCCATTTTAAGATACGACTCTTGAAACCTGACCTTAGACGTTCGATATTCTCCACAGTCGCGAAATTCTAAGCGTATGTTCTCGTAAGATTCCGAATAACAGTAAGGGGCGCAATCAATCCACGATTACAAATTTGTTCAGCGGGCCTCCCGCCTTTTCATCCGTTTGAAGTTTTCGGTCATTCCTAAATCTATGTAGTACTACCTTGAGAGCCACCTTTATGATGTTTAGTAAGGGATGATTATTTTTTTCCACATTGGACTCAGTTACATGTAGGTGCTGCCACGATTGCGCGAGCCATTACGTAGCAGAATTTACTATCATGGATCCCATACACTTTCATCGTACTCCAAATGAGGTCTTACAAGGGAGGAGTCCGTTTCTCTGATGGTAACCACATTTTCCGAGTTTTTTTCTCAAAAGCCATTTTGCGATTTACTGGACCCGTTTTCTCTCTGATATCGCTACAAGTAATATCAGTAGTCAGTCAATCCAGTCTGAGATGCAGGCAATAAGGAGATCCGGGTTCGAATCTAGGGTAAACCACATTATTTTTCATGGCGGATTTCATCCCGGGCGTATATTACTTTGCACCCGTGCGCGTGACTGCGTACAAAGTTACTTGCTCTATGCAGCGTTATTCAGCATCACCAGTTATTCGAACTCTAAACTAATTGATTGATGCCACGCTTAATAAGTTTGCTTTAATGCATAAGTTAACTCATAATGTACCACTAATTCATAAAAGGCTAATTCTAATGATTAAACGAGACTCAGATAGCGGGGACATTCTAATTAAATAGTTAAAACGGGAGCTGCCAATACCGACCAAAACCCTTCATCAAAATACCTCGACCGAAAGAGGAGCGGAATATCTCTTCGGCTTGCTGTGTGAGTGTGTGAATACCTCGACGGAAGAAGACAGGTGATGCTGCATCGGTTAGCGTGTGGGCCAGCTTGACGCATTTGGATACGACTCGTGACCGTTTTTTGTTTATTTTTAACAACTTAATCTTTTTTTGGAACCCACACCCACGGCTCACGTGCTTCTGGACATAAAAATGTATTTATAAACCCACCTCCCACCCACTTCACGCTACATATACGATCTTCCGCTAGAATCTACTCCTTCCCCCAACCCCTCTCTGACGCAACAGACAACCGCGTGGTCCATTGATCGCCTATTGTTTCCACGACCACCCCTCCGGACGGAGTTCGCCGGCAATATCCCCGGGGCCACGTGTTTCCACCGACCGGCAAACGCAAGTAGTGGGTGGAGGGTGTGAGAGGAGAATCGTTCCCACAATGCACCCCTCCTAACACCCGCGCGATGATAACTCCCCCTTCCACCTCGTTTTGCGCATGCCCCGTGGAACGGAGCACCTGGCTTCCGTCACGTAGACATCCCGACTTCCCACGTCACCGGTGACGTCATTCAAGTTTTCGCAGCACTCCTCCCCTTGTTCCCCACCCTACCCTTCCAACTGGACTGCTCCGTCATAATTTTCGGTGATTTATCGCTCCACCACCCTTGATAAAAATATAGTCTCACTCCTCAGGTGGAAAGTGTTTGGGATCGCCATTAGCGCATTTTTCGAATATGAGTGTCAAGGGAGAAAGAAGCCCTGATGAGGGGAAGGTCTCCTTAAAATGTCAAGTTTCCCTCTTCACTCAAAACGGCCTTAAAGAGAGAGAGAGAGATGTATACAAGGATCAACCCGATATCTTGGGCGATATACATCGATACGGGCTTGTCGACTCATCAAACGTTTGCTCTTTTGGGTGTAAAAAGATAAAATCCACATTAATTTCAACCGAAAAATTTGTTACAGTCAAGGAGGAATCGGCGTGATAAAATACTTCATTAAAAATGTGAAAAATTGTGATTACGATTTACATTACGATACCACGCAGTTATAGAACGGAGTCAAGCCTGCGTTCGAGCATCGAATATGCGACGTAATTTCGCGTAGCATTATGGGGATGTGCAACAGAAATCTTCGTGTGATTGTTTTTTTTTCACTATCCATTTACCCAGGAAACGGAACAAATGTGGCCTTCTACGGCGGGGAATGTTCAACAATGAACGATGAAAAATCACAATTAAAACCCATGTCCGGGATAAGGGTAACGTATTCTGGCGGTCTCTCTCGGGAACTCGCGGCCTTCGATTTGGCCGGCGAGAACTCTACCCCGCAACCACCGAGGCAGATCATTGCTTTTTGCATAAGTATAATGAAAATTCATGCTTTCTTTTTTTTATTCGAAATTAACTCAAAAAATGTATTGCGAGACCTTTTCCCGGCGAATCTTCAAGCAGAAGAGTCGGGATCATTACCATGGCTACCGGCGTTTCAACGGAAGGGTTGTCATCATCATTAGGAAGGGTCAAGATCGGTTTATAGAAATAATAGAAATTAATAATTCGCAGGGAGCACTTTGCAAGAGATTATAGTACCACTATCTCAATGGAGGCGTTCATAGTAAAAAATATATGCGGAAGCTGTTGAAATAGGGTAGTTTCCTTCATCAAAGAAACCGAAAGGCATTGAATACGATTCGTTACCCACCATTCGTGTATTCATAATATACAAATTGTTTGGTTTTAGAAATCCCAGTTTAGAGCCTCGCACCAAGATGGCCTCACACGGTGGCAGCCAGAACCAGAATGACGTCACACGGCCTTTTCCCAGTACTCATACTTACAATTAGCCGTCGCATTTTCGCGCGCTTGAAAAATTTCATTTTTCATTTAATCTCGAAAAATAGATATCGTCGTTTAAAAATCTAAAAGCGTGAACTGCGTACTCTAGAAGCAATAATCTTTCGATTAAGGCAATAAAAAATAAAAGGAAACCACCCTATTATCGTGAGGTTTCGTTGATTTTGAATGTACATAAAATAAGAGCAAAATTTTAGGAACGCACAGTAGCATTGAGGTCGTAATCGTTTCAAATAGTTGATTCAAATCGTGAATTATGAAAGAAGATATTTTGGGATGTAAAGTACATGGTTGTACTACCACATGGAGGAGTAAACTCCGAAAAAGACGCCGAAGTAGCTGAGAAACAAATCAATGTAAATAAATTGTGCGCGACAGTTTGCTATTAGTTCTGTAGGAGAATGATAGATGTCATTCAGTCCATGCCACTATTTCTCCATAAGAGCACTAAAGCAGGGAAGATAATTTTTTATTGAGAGCTTATTTAAATTTATTGCCATTTTTTTCTAAAAAAGCTGCCTTTATCCTCTAGTATTGGGATCTTTCTCCTAGACGTGGGAAAAAAATTATTAGACGAATCCATCAACTACGTGATTAATCAATGAGATGAAAGCTAATCATAAAAAATGGGATTGTTTACTGCGACCAGAAATCGCAACATTAGCAATAAGTGCGCAATGACTTTCACCGAAAAAATATTGAGGAGCTTATGCTGCGCTCGGCGTAAGTTCCTCAATTTTTGGACGAGTTATGTTAAAAAATTTTAGAGCTCAAAATACGAAGGTCAGGCGAAATTTGATTAAGAATCGTTTTAAGAAAGCTGAGAATTTAATCATTAATAACCACAGTTTTAACCATTATATACCTAAATGAAATTGACCGAGAGGAATTGAAATTTTTAAAAGAATTTGGTTATTCACTCGGTCCCGAAATCCTAATTTATGAAAGGATATGGTAGACGCGCAGTGGTTCCAATAGCGAATCAAGCGGGGCAAAATTATTTATCCGAAAACACTTAGAGCTTTTATCGTGTAAACATTCAGAATTGCCTAATCATATGCATAAACACAAAACAACACTACCAAAGGTCTTTTCATGATGATTTTTACGAAAAAATTGATATGTAATTTACAAAATAATTTTCATGTTGCACAACACTTAGAAAATCATCAAAAATTATATAGTAATACGCTTATCTTAATTTAATGAACTAATTACGTTAAAAATATACTCCGAAACACAGGATTTAAACATAAAATCGTTTTTCATAGAAAGTGAACTGCGGAATATTAGTCACTTTCATCATTATTACCTACTCTCCCAATTCTCTTTATCTCAAGAAGAGAAATGAGACAGTATATTTCATATACACGGGTGTTTAATCTCATATAGACGGATGGGTAGGATAGGTTATGACGAAATAAAAGTACTCAGCCATTCTCAAAGTAAAACCGGAAGAGGGTATTCTCAAGCAATCACTTCCAATCGGAATCGGTCATCGTAATTCTCCTCCCAGGCATGAAAAAAATTAATTGATGAATCCAACTACGTGGTCGATCAATGATCAGAAAACTAATCGTTGTGGAAAACATGAGGTCGTTTACTCCTATCATGGATTCCAATTCATCGGAATATTCCGGTAGATGGTAGGGAAATATATGTCACGAGGAAAGCGAAATCATCCCCATCTAGCCATTCTCACCTCAGTGTACAATGATGATATTTGGAGGAGGCGACCGACAGCTGAGGTCATTTGCGCCATGAGGGTAGGGTATGGAAGGAAGGGTGGAGAGAAACCCGGCGCATTAGCCTGCTCTTAACGAAAGGCGCCAAGGGGACCACAGCTTAACGTCCCATCCGACGGACGGAGTGTTGCGCTAGAAATGTCATCCTCTTAATAACCAAGCATGGATCGGGCAGTCTCTGAAAATTCTCTGCCACTGCCGGGATTTGAACCCGAACCCGCCGGGTGGAAAGCCAACACTCTAGCCACCACACCAATCCGATCCCCGTGTACAATGAGAAAACACGAAAGTAGGCGACAACTATTCCTGAGTTGGTGACTTCATCAAAAATTTGGCTCATTGCCTCGTTTAGACAGGGGAGGAATCGCTCGCAAGAATCTAAGCACCAACGAACCACGCGAGGCTTGCACTAGGCAGCATAGCGTAGCTCGGCATGGTTTCGTGACGTCACAAACTTAACTGCGAAATGGTAAAGACCGTTGATTTTTCGTCACGAGTAGCTCGGCGACGGATCGAAAAAAGGAATAAAGACATAGAAAAATCTTCTCGGGATTGCGCGCGGGTTAGATTATTTAAGAGCGCCGACGTTTCGGGTACCGACTCGCTACCCATTCTCACGGCCGTGAGAATGGGTAGCGAGTCGGTACCCGAAACGTCGGCGCTCTTAAATAATCTAACCCGCGCGCAATCCCGAGAAGATTTTTCTATAGTTATTCGCCGGGAAAGTGTAAAATCATACAGAATAGAGACATGTCTCCTTATTTTGATAATTTCATCACTATCGAACTTTTAAACCATAAACAACAAAGAATCATGTGAGGTACGTGCATTAGTTCGTTTTATTATATACTATATCAAGTCATTTATTTATTTCATTTATATTTTTCATATTCATGTCGTACTTTTTTATCGTTTTTGCCTACATGAAAACACATTCTTGCTCTTAACGTGAGTTGTTGTTTTTCGATACATTCTCGTAATATGTGCAATGACTCGATAATGAAGAAGAGGTGAGGGGTGCTTGAGAGAACTGTTACTTCTAACTCGGATTCAATGAAAAGTTCAGAATTCCAAATACTCGAGTAGAAATTTTTTCCCGTCGATGTGGAATCTTTCTTGATCATTTGGCAAAAATTCAATTGTACGTTTAGGATTGAGCACCACTGATCAAACACTGTAGATTAGAAACTTCTCTTTTTTCCTGAAAAACTATTGCTATTTTCGCCAAGGGAATAATCATCATGGATTTGTTACAGAAGCCGCTTGACAGTGAAACGCGTCTAGCACGTTGGAAAAAAATGAAAATGGAGTAGGGGCTAAATATTGTAGTCCACTATTATATGGCAGCCAGTTTGTATACATTTCCAAATGAAATGCAATGAAAAGCATATGACCTAACTGCTTACCAAGAGCTAAGCAAAAATTGATGTATTTTTTTCTTGCCGATTTTAATTTACCTTACCCATTTGGTTGATTTCAAAAGTAAACGTTTTTAGTTTTTTTGTTAACGTGTAGAACACCATAAATAGCTTATTTAATTACTATTTCTCAGTGACAAAACTTTACTGCGAAACTAACTGCGTGATAGGACATAAATTTAAGAACTTATTTCACCAATGGATAGCAACAATGTAAGAACCAAGTTGAGCAAGTAAACAACTGTTTATCTGTGAGCGCTAGCATGACGATAAGGTTTACCCGCAACACTTGACAAATACGACCAATGAGATTTATTCGGGATTCATGTTATCTTGGTTTGGATATTCGCCAGTTATTGACCGTCCTTTTGGATACGTATGGGAAGCTCAATGATGGGTTATTCTTGGGAAGAGGAGCTTTGCCACAAATCGCCCAGCAGTTGAATAGATGCCTCCACACCTGATCTGGTCCATCATCTAAGGCGACGCTTCGACAGACTTTTTGTTTGCTTTGCAGCCTTTTGTGGAACACTTGGAGCGTGCCTCTTTGCGGTAGCAATGCATGGTGATTGAGAGGAGCAGAAAAGTCTCGTGTGAAATTATTCGAAATGTGTTATTACCAAAGAATGTTGAATGTAAAATGAATCAACCCGAGTAAGTAATGAGCAAGTGATGTTATATCTGGTTCTTTCTGGCGAGCAATAGCAAGATATTGACAGATAAAGCAATAGACAAGGGAGAAATAGTGAAGATTTCTGGGGTCTTGCAGCGGGTAAGGTCCTACGTATCTCCTTCAGTTAGCTCTTCGGAAACGTTCCTGTGCTACTTTGAATTTCCTTTTTATACAGGTACCCATTTGCACCGGGTAAAGTCCTCCATATCTCTTTCACACGTTTCGACAAGCAACTCGTCCATAGTCTTTAGGGATTCAGGAATTCAATCCGTCGTCCGACCAATACCACGTTACTTCAACATTCGATTGTTTCATATGTCATTGGATTCCTGAATCCCTGACAACGATGGGCGAGTCGAAATGTTTGAAGGAGATATGGAGGACCTTAATCAGTGAAACATCCGAGAAATCTTCACTGCTAACGAGGAAGTGCTAAGAAGAGAGGGAGAAAAGACTTTCCTCACGTCTTTTTAAGAGATTTTTCGAAATTTCTTAAAAAAATCTTACTTTTCTAAATTCTCTTAAAAAGACGTGAGGAAAACTTAAGGCGATTTCATGAATCATGATTAGAGATACATGAAAATAGCACTTTCATTTTAATTTTACGGCAATTTCAATTACAGATTATAGCATTTTTTATTATCTATTTTTTTTCTTTATTTTCATAATGTAGCACTGGTAGTTGGCGACAACGTGTGATGAAACAGTTATTTGAAAAAAAATACGGAATACTTTAAATAATTATGGGGTATAACAATAATACATTGAGGAATAAGACGTAAGCAAAAAATTATAAATGATATTAGTTGCAAGAATATCATTTACACTAGTTGAAAATCAACATTGAACAAGCTTCAAAACTTTCTTCCTTCAACCGGTTTCGTCTGTCAGTCACAACTAGATTGTACTGGCTGAAAAACCTCTCTGCATCCACGATGCTAACTGGTGTCCAGATTGTGTGGAGTGCAGCATTACCAAACTCAATTTTTTCTAGACAGATGGCAAGAAATATTTGCTTAACATCGCAGAATCTACCAGGGTTCTATCTCAACCTCTCTACTAGCTGCCGATAAAAATACATGTACCTATTTATGAAGCAGTAAGGCCCAACGTCCAGTGGCGCAGCGAGGGGTGGGCTCGGCATTTAATTTACGAATTTTGCCATCGAAAAGGCAAATTTTCGGTTTAAACATCATAAAAGCCCAGTCATCGCGCTATTGTCGCATTTATTCACGTCTATCTAATCAATATTGCATTTATCGCATGTTCGATTTTCACGAATCACTTATCATGATGGCCTGATGAAAAAAATTCTGAAGGACAAGGCGTATGGGTTGAAAGGCAGACGAGGGCAAAGAATGGATTACAAAAGACAGGGTATTCAAGGTATAAATAAGAAAGAAAATACTCAAATATGAAATGGTTAGCTGACAGGAGGGCGAAATGGAGAGTTTCGTCAAACCAATCTCCGGATTTTATTTTTATTTTTTTATTCTCAAACCACCGAATACAGCTCTTATCGGCCATTTTATATCGGTGTATTCAATAAGTTTAACAACTAAACGTACACAAACAACCATGCCCTGGACAGGGGAAATCTACCCAGGCGGGACTCGAACCCGCGACCTCTTGTTTGGCAGCCGAGGACGTTACCCCGCCGCCACCGAATTGATGACTTATTATGATAACAGAAGATTGGGTGAATCTATCTAACAGCTTTTTTCTTCACTTCGTATAAGTAGCTGACATCCATTTCAGAATATATTCAATATAGTATTTTACTGTATTTCTATTGCATAAGACTATTTTGAATGGATAAAGGAGAGACTAATCAGTCTTGTATTCAAGCGATGAAATTTCATTAGTGTTTGCTTCAAAGTGAAAAGAATGTAAAGTGTCTGATTGAAGAAAGATATGTCCGAGAAATTCCCACATTGGCACATCAAAAAAGATGTCCTGTGACGTACTAACTCGCTATTTGACTTTTGATATAAAAGACATAATTCTTCCCATAAATCATCATGTAATCTTCTCCCTTTTGGGTGACTTGACCATGGAAATTTGCAATCAATGGAAATCTTCAAAATACTGTTAGAAATTACGATTTAAATACAAGACTTGACTATCACCATTTGGGGTTTTAAAAATTTCAATGCATCAAGGTCCCTAATTAAATATATATTACAGAACGAACGCCTTGTTTCAACCACCATATCTGCAGCCTCGATTTTAAAGGAATGAAACGAATTTGACAAAAAAAATCTTCACGAATGCCACTGTCAAACCAGACGCTAACTTTTAATATCCACCGATACCTGATAAATTAAGCTCGTTCATAAATTAAAAAATATCATCTTCGATAGATTTTGAACAATAAAAAGAGTATAATGCATCTGTTTCCGATCTGTCGCTTACTTCTAGAAGTATTCGCGACGGAAAATCACCGGATCTAACAGTTTCACCGGTAAGTTGTTGACGTCGCGAACTCTTCCCGAGCCGCTTCTCAGCTATTCCTCAGCCTTGTACGTGAATCTCGCGCGGTTCATTGTTTTTTTACACTACTGAGAGCAATTTCTTCCTTAAGTGAGATGTTCTTTCAGAAAGAGTAATTAAACTACGAGGATTATGACGTTACCAACTCATGGAAAGTGGACGGGGATTTTGGCATTCCCATATTTTTAACTTAAGAGAATATGGCAAAATAGGAAAGATTTATTTCATCCAAAAAATGTTTAACTGTTCTTCCATTTGCCAAATACTTTTAATAAAATGAGAATTCAGATCTCAGTCAAGTACCCCATTGAATGAGTGAATGCTATCAATACCATGATACTTCAACATTCTATTGCTTCATCTGTCAATAAAATCACGGATTGAATTCGAGTGCCACTGCACTAGAATATCATCGATACGTCCCCTAGTGCTCCAAATAGAAGGTTAGTTTGAGGGCCGATTCCCTAGGGAAGTAAATGGGGGTTAATATACAGAGTGGCGTCCTTTCCCTGAGGTCTTTAGGATTAACGTTCGTAAAATCAGCTTTATTGAACCACAAAGGTTTGCGGGGTGGTCTTGTCGCCGAGCGGTAGTATAAAGAGGTCCCCTTTGATTTGTCTCCTAGTGTAGCATGGAATAATTTATCATGGCACAAGCATCAATTAACTCATTATTTTCAGATAATCATGAAAAAATCAACGTAGCCATCAATTAAATTTTAAAAAAATATCAAACTTATAATCAATTTATTTACAAAGATAAATTAAAAATAGTATTTTAACAAAAAAATGTTAAAAATGTGAAGAAAATCCGTAACAAACTTGTTTCATTACTATGTAAAATACATCTCCTTCTACAAGATAGAGAGAAAGCTAAGGTTAATTGCAAAGAAACTCTAAATTAACAATATTGTCCTTCTATTTTTCTCTAAAATGTTACTGCACTAGTACATCATAAATAAGATTCCGAGTAATTCAAATCGAAGGTTAATTTGAGACCTGATTCCTTGCATTCATACTATTGTCAATTTTACGACAAACTCTGACAAAGAAACTATCTTGTTAATAACTATTTCATTCTAATATCTTTCATTCTTATAGAAGTTTTAAAACCAAATTGACAGAAATATGAAGGGAAACTATCTCAATTATAATCCTGGTATTTCATCAATTGAAAAATCAAAAATAGGCTCAATCCTGATACCAAAAATTACATAGACCTTATTGATCGCAGCAATTGTTAACCAAAGGTGATTACTGTTACGCAAGTTAGAATGATTGAACAGTCACTCGGCTGTCGCGCTTCTCACCGTAAGCACTTCGTCTCACGACGGAAGTTGGTGAGCAGCTGTGAAGAAGGAAATGGGGACAAAAGGGACCTCATAACAGCGTGTCCGACTTCGATCGGTCGGCGCTCATCGAACGGCAATCCGAATGACATTTTTTCCTCTCGTCGTCCGACAAAAAGTCCCCCCTTTCAAGAACGCCCTTATCTCGAATCCAAAGTTAGGCCATAGAGTGCGTGTTATCGCCGAGTGCAAACACGAATGTATTCTTTCGCAAACGCATCGTCCACCTGATTATCGCTTTAGCGGTTGTTATCGGTCGAAGGTGGGTCCTCGCTCACCTGTATGATTCCCTGCTTACCGCTCCACCAATAGAATAGCCTTCAAGCAAAAGTCTATTTAGAAAGGAATAGACGCAGCGGAGCCTCTAAAATTTCGCGGTTGACAGTAAAGATTTCACGGGTTCTGCATCGGATCAGGTCCTCCATATCTCCTTTCAACGTTTCGATAAGCACCTCGCCCATCGTCTTCAGGGATACAGAAATTCAATGCCTTTTCGTCCATGCCTCGGGGTTTGCATACAAATATCCGTGGTTGAAAGGTTGGTAATTGTTATGGGCGTTGGGACGAAATGACATTGGATTCCTGAATCCCTGAAGAAGATGGGCGAGTTGCACGTCGAAACGTTGGAAGGAGATATGGTGGACCTGACCCAGTGCAGAACCCGCGAATTCTTTACTATTATTTTTCGCCGTGAAAGAACGAAACATTACATCATTTCGCAGTTAAATAAAAATTGAAGTTAATCAAGTATTTTCCTTACAAGGTTTTTCTCTAAAATTGACAATAGGATGAAGAGACATAAGAAATCATGTCTCAAACTAATATTTGATGTGGAGAACTCGGAATCTTATCGACGATATTCTAGTGCTGCGGCATTTTAAATTTAATTAGAAGGATTAGATGACATTAGATCAGTCATCGTAACTTATTCTCACTAAATTCCTTTTATATTTCATAAATAAACACCAACTTCTATTATTTTGAAATTAACTTGATGCTAACGCCTAAAAATTTAAATTAATGACGATGACGATACTTCGAAGAGTTTCCGTAAGCTAAATATGTTACGAGTAACTATTTGCTACTTTCCACACAGCATTTGAAGTACCATGAGGGGTAACTTGTTCGTAATAATGACACTTCATTGTTGAAATCGATAGGGAAAATTAAAAAGCTGCGTGATAAGCACTATGTAGTTTATTTTAACATGTTTAGCTTAAAACATGATGAGATAAAATCCACGTAAGTAAACGGTTCTATTAAGATGACAAATGCTGTCCATTAAATTTAAAAAAAAGTGAGTGAATAGACATCCACAGCTTCTGGTAAAGCAAGGTGGCCATAATAAAAAACTTAAATTAATAATCTGACTTTTCATGGATTCCCACACTATTCCTACCGAATTTAATGAATGATAATGTGTTTCACAGACCTACTGTTTTTACAGGAGATAACAATGTGATTAATCGCATTTAAATGTTAACCATAAAACAAATCAACTAAAAGTGAAATAATAACATGAATTAAAAAAGTTATGGAGTACCAACTTCCCAAACGAAACTTAGTAGGTAGGATTTTCAAATATGAAAGTAGGGTAGAAGAGTAAGAGGATGGAAAAACCACCATTAGAATGACGCAGAAAAGATGATTTATTCAGAATTATTTATAATTTTCCCTGGCGTTCCAGGAGAGTGACCATGTTGAAAAGGATTTTATTTAAACATAAGGACCATAGAAACCAGAGGGTACCGGTGCAAATTTTATACTCTTGGAGATAAGTGTACAGAATATTGGTGTGGAAAAGGGCTACAAGCCAATCTATACATGCATACTTATCAGTGATTCACTTGTATCACTTTGCCACAACAAAACTATGTACCCCACTATCCATTATTCCACTTATATCCGAAATTATGAAAATTGCACAAGTACCCCTTAGCTTCTAAGATCCATATGTACTCAGTAAAGTGTCAGTTTATCGCTTATCACAACCTTGCTTTTTAGTCGAAAAGGATATGTCGTGTAAGAAATTAGGATTTTGGAACAACATACTAATAGTTGAATTCTGTGTTTTAATAATTTTTTGTAAAAATTAAGTCGTCACCATTGTTACAGTTGATCCAAACTCTACTAGTAAGAATTTTTTAGAAGTAGGTGATAAAGATACACATGAATTACGAAAAAAACGAAGGTGTATAGTCCTCGTTTGACTGACAGATGCCATTTACGTGAATTACAATCTGCGAATAACTGAGTAAACGTGATGATATCTTTCATTAAACGGATAATTCGAGATGAAAGTTCAGAATATCCTCAAACCTTATCTTTTGACATTTCCTGTGAAAACTTACGGTGATAAGATCCACATTCATTCACCTAAAGAAGTGTTATTACCATCGATAATTTATTTTTCATGCATCATTCGTTTGCGCGTAGTGAGACGAATTAAACTGAAAAACACCACTAAAATTGAAATTTCTACTAGTATCATTAAAATAATGAATAGAAAAGTATAACGAACGTACCTATCTGTCGCCGGTAGCTGAATTAGTTAGCTCCGTCACAGACTTAAACGAAAATAAATGGGATGAAGTAGAATAAGTGACGAGCATATGGGATCCGTCGCATAAAGACTTCATCCGTGAACTCCATTAAATACAAAGGAAAGCTGAGCGATTCGTCAAAAACTGTCACGACCGATTAGAAAGTTACACTTCTCTTACGCGAATTAGGCTGAAATCCGCAAGAGAATTGGAAGCTACGTGCTAGGCTTAGGTTGCTTAGCTGTTAAGAACAGTTATCTTTCCGAGCGACTTGGAAAACGTCATATTGGCACCTAGGTCCTAGGTCCGATAAAAATATTAAAATAACACACATATATTTTTCCGGACGGATAAGTTTAGAAACCTGTATTTATTCCTATCAATAAGGACTAGGCGGAACTCAAGGCCGCAAATATCATCAATAAGCACCTTACTTGCACGCCAATTTGTTTGTTATAATTAAACCGTCCTCATAAGCTGACCTTTACTCTACCAAGCATACGGTTTAAGCAGTAGGTAATAAGAATACATAGGAATCACATAAACGAAGATTTTCAGTCATCATTTGACTGACTGATGGAATTACAATCTGCCAATAATTGAGTGCACGTGATATTATCTCTTATTTAACAGATAAATTGAGATTGGGGCGGCATGTGGAGCAGTATGTTGAACTAGAATCTGCACCGATGTCAGGCAGAGTCATTTGAAGACATAGTAAATGACTCTACCCGGCAATTGTTTGTGGTTTTAAGTTATCTTCATACACATGCATTACGAAATAATGAAGGCTTAAATTCCTCGTTTGGCTGACAGATACTAATCATATCGAATTACATTCTGCGAATTATTGAGCAAACATGATGCAATCTCTGAGGAGACGGATAATTTGAGCAGAAAGCTTACAGTGCACTCAAATCTTATCTGAAGGCCTCCCATGAAACAAACTTGTGGCGATAAAATCCATACTGATATAATTCAACAATTGCAATGACAATACGAGAATTCATCATTAAGACCGAGGAACAACATTAATATTGCGTTAATATACGTCGTATATGCTAACTCCTTGATTAATTTCTCATGTAAGGCTAAGTAAACAGTCAAGTACCAACATCGCATGTATGTGAAACCCCGAATAAATTTTCCCGAACCTCAAGCGGCTAACATTACGGAGCAATTATTTTTTTTTTAATTTCTCGAACTTTCAATTTCAACGATTTAAAATGTAATTTGGGAAGTAGAACAAATATGCTGAAAATATCGGGTCAATTGTATTGGAATGTGGAAATATTGTCCTTTTTTACTGTGTCATTCATTAATTTTTTTACGTTTATTTTTGGTTCTTTGATTTTAGCAGTGGTGTTTTTTGTTTTTCTTTTGTTTTAAAAGATAGTGAAGTTTTTATATTTGGACCACATTGTTCTTGAATAGCCGTTGTCAAAATACTCGTCGCTATGAGTTGAGTTCTAAATAAGTTTTAGCAATAAATGTTTTTTACAAGTGAAGTTCCACATTTTAACAAATTGTTTGACATTAATAGGTCACCAAGAGCACTAAATGCAGTTAAATTTAATTTTCTCTAATAAGTTAAAACATAAATTTTCAATATCATAAGAAAATTCTCACAAAAAACAATAAGTCTTAATCGTCCACTTTGAAAGGCTTGATGGAGAAAATCGTCGAAATAAAAGTGGACGGGTATAAAGGCAAAGGTTATTGATGGCATATTGAAGGATATGGCATATACAATGTTAAAGAGAGGAAATACGTAATTATGAAAAGACTATCTGATTATGGAGCGTTTTGCAGAACTGAATCGAACCAATGTCCGGATTGTTGACTTGTGATGATGGCACAGCTCTCGAACGAGGGATCGTATTCAAATCGATAAGAATGCAAGTGCGTGGCGATTGATATCTTGCCATGACAATCGAGTAGGCGATAAAAATATGAGTTCATTTCTGTTTTCTTCTCCGCACTTTTCATGAGACAATGGTGATGCAGAAGTGAACATTCATGAAATAGGATCGTAAGCTCCTATATGCAATAGAGAAGAAATACATCACTTTGAAAAGGATAGTGGATAAGAGAGAGTTGTCAGAATACACATCGCTATGAGTTGAGTTATAAATAAGTTTCAGCAATAAATGTTTTTTACAAGTGAAGTTCCACATTTTAACAAATTGTTTAACATTATGAGGTCGCCAAGAGCACTACATGCAATCAAAGCTCATTTTCTCTTATCAGTTAAAACAATTCTTCAAGATCAAAAGAAAATTCTCACAAGAAAGCAATGGAGAGACGCGAAAAACCAATCTTAGGATTATTGAATAATGATAATGATGCAGCTTATCTATCCTGATGAAGGCACGCGAGTCGAGCATGGAAATGCAGACCATGGTAAACCTGGTCCGGTGGAGAACCCGGGAAGAATTTTCTTGAGCATTCGTGTCGCACGACAAACCTCGCCTACCGCTCTTGATTCATGACTGAGAGAGATTCCTTCTCCAGTCTTCTGGGTATCAAGCACGTTGATGATACTGTCGACAACAGTTTCGCCAACGTTCCACTGGGCATCTTCAGGCCAAAGTGATTCTCGCTGGGATTGCGCATTCTCACACTGTCGAGTGCTGTTCCCTGAATGTTGTACAACATTCAAATATATAAGACAACACGATCCCAGCAGAAATCACCTCGACCTAAAATTGCTTAATAGGAACGCACGGGAAATTGTCACCGCCAGTAAAAATGACGCGGTGAATACCCGGAAGAACGGAGCAGAATTCTTTACACTCATTGTTGTGGCATCTCTCTTGTTCAGTGAACCATGCAGGTAATCACCCTTTGAATAATAATTTCGTTCATTCTACCTCAATTCAAAAAACGATTAACCCTCACGGTCTCAGGTTTTGATCTTAATATTGGAATAATTGCATCCTCACCTCATAGTGAATATACCGGGGGAAAATTCCGCGTTTTAAGCGCTTTTCCACATATTTTTGTAGACAAAATACCTTGATTCGTATGATTTTTTGTATCTATTTCTGCAGCCAATATTGAAAGTTTCATCTCCATTCGAAGCCTAAACTAATGGCAGCCTCATCATGTGCAGCCTTTTGCTCCTTTTGGCTTGTGCCGCTAGGGATATTCGGTCATAAACCACCAAACGCGGAACAAAAACCCTCAAAATTGAAGACACGTATGGCTTGCATTCACTCAAGGGCATAGGCGGATTTAGGGGAGGGGGGGGGGGGGCACGTGCACCCCTCAGACCCTTAAAAATGTGAAAGATTTTTAATACGGTCCCATTATCATTGCGTTATTTTTATCTTACGAGGTATCATTGTGCCCCTCCTAGAACAAAATCCTGGATACGGCCTTGCTTGTGCGCCCCCAGAAATAAATCTTGGATCGGGAATGCAATTCCTCGGAAACATTCACGTCCCTCTCTAGTTATTCTATTCCTTTCATTTAACTCATCTCATATAAGTGAATAGTAATAGCTCTAAGACACGTTGTTATTTTATGCAGTAAATTTTAATCGACTAGCATATTCGACTGAAAAGCATATCTGACTCAAAAGAAAATTTTGTAGCATTTATGAAGTAATGATCATATTACCTTGTTAATGCCTATCTTGTGCTGAAACATGGGTCAGATATAATTTTAAATCATTAAATTTACTCCGAGGATAATATTTTTTTGGCGATAGATCAAAAGTCATTCATTCCAATTCGTTATCGTCAGAAGATTTTTTTTTTTACAAATATGAATTTTAAAGGCAACTTTCGAAGTAGATGCGGTATAGCCCTGGACTTGAGTCTTCATCAACACTTTTGAGTGCTAATGACGTAATACTACGTTATCGCGAGACTTCTTAAAACTGCGGGCAACCTAATATTATGTCAGCTTGAATTTATTCGTCTTTTATACTACCACCGTAATACTACGGTCGGATATCTGCGTAGAATTGTTCATTAGATGAGTTAGTGCATAGAAAATACACTGGAAGCTGCATTCTTAGATATGGTAGTTTTTATTTTAACTTTCTATGCACTATAGAAATTACTAAAAATTTCTAAAATTTGGAAAAATACCCAACACGACTGAGTAGCATATTAATGCGAGGGTTGGCCATCCGAACTAAAAGGGGAGTCAGTCAATATATTTTTATCCGGAAAGGAGGAAATGACTATTTGGGACGCTTTGAGAGCCCTAAATAGAAACTTACGTACAGCAATCGGCGAATCATTACTATAAATAGCCATTAGCGACCATCAGAGCATCAGAGGGCATCTACGGTAAGAAGAATCTGCTCACAGCTGGGAATACAGGCGTTGGTGTAAGGAAGCAACTCATGTGGACTCACATTTGGAACATGCTTCTTCATGGTAGTGGAGCAAGGACAATAACAGCAGGAGAGAAATGAAGGTTGGAATCATTCGAAATGCCATGTTACAAAGTAACGATGAACATCGAATGTATAAATTATATGCCAGTCTAAAGAAGATTAGAGAAAAGGGAAAACCACGAGAGGTCACAAAATCTTTTTCATAGAAAATATAGGGGTTCTAATTATACGAGGGACGTATTTTTTTCAACCACAGATAGCTCAGCAGAAACACCATACAGGCGACAGGCGGGTACTGCGCGCATAGGGTAACTGCGCATCCTCCGCACCACATGCTCAAGTCATTTCTGATCTTAAGTTTTTAGTTTAAGGTTAGCAGCAATCTCATTAACCACACTGCCTCAATTGATTCTCCCGCCAAGTGTGCTCTGCGGGGCGACAGCCAGAAAACTAGCCGAATGGCTTAAGCATTGACATGTCTTGACCTTTATGCCGATAACAGAGAATTTTTATTTGATTCAATGTGACTAGAGTGTGAAACGTGACACCCATTCCCATTCAAAACAAAAGAGGAGACACGCTGCCTTCAGGAAGTGTTCTGATCCATGACAACGACCATCATCTCAGCGCTGATGAATCCCAGCTGCTTCTTGAGCAATTTTAATGGGATATTCTCTATCACCCACCGTGCAATGTCGACATAATGCCGTGTGACTTCCATCTTAAAACTGAAGTGAAGGAGTGGCTCGGAGGGAACTATTTTCAAAAAGGCTTTGAGCTTCAGAACTAAGGCAAAATTCATTGGAGGTCACTGGCGGTAACATCTTCTGAATAGGGTATGGTATAACTTGTTCACAGACACGACCAATACCTCAATTGCCGAGGCGATTATGTCGAAAGGATACCAAAAGTGTGCTCAACATTTAGCAATGAAATAATTTTTTATCATTCACTTCGTCTTCTGTTCTTGGACCCATCGTAGGTTGAAAAAAAACGGCCCTCGTATTTGGACCAGACTGCGAAAATGATAATTAATTCATCGCATGACCCACAGTCTTCCTAGAAAGGCAAAAATTTGCGTTTAATAACAGTGTATATATTAATACTGTTATACATCTTGTACAGCTGAATTCGAAACTATTGCAACGAATGGAGCGAAGCCACTTTCGCTGCAGTACGGAAATGATGTTTTGGTATTTTCTACGGTACCAGTGGGAGGAAAATTTGAACAACATTCCCATTACTCGAAATATTGTTATTACCACATCACCAGAGAGAAATATAAGCAGAACATGTGCAATGTTTAATAACACTTGAATTGTGAAGCCCATGCTAGATGATAAATATACCTCCAGAAGTTCTTTCTCTCGTACATTGACGTCCAGTCAAAATATATGTTCTTTCAATAAACGTCGCAGCCTTTTGATGAGAGTTAACGAACGTAAAAGAAGATGAATCATCGTATGCAAGAATACTTCGAATCCGATTTGGCCCTAATATAATTTAATATTCGCTGGGTACTATTTTAAACCTGTGATACAAGCAAATATTGACCATGATGCACTCAATGTACCACTTCCCCTTTAACACTGTTAACACTAGTCAACAAATTGGATGGATAACCCGGAAATAAGGAGAGAACTTCGAACTTTTCATCATCAGGTTTGGGCCCCTCAATCCTCCCGCCCCCGAAAATATAAATTCTATACACGGTACTGTGCGAGTACGTCTTTCCACCAGTTGTTCGTAATCACCAGTACGCGAAGCGAAGGAGTTAAGAGGCGCTATAGCACCGCGTAAGCGAACGATGTGTACGTGTACGAGGTTGATGCGACCGGGAAGTTAGTGCACCCTTTCGCCGCAGGGAGGGTGGGAGGCGCCGAGGTCGCATCGATCGCCGCGTAGATTGGGGATGACCTTGGCCGAGGTCACTGGGTCGAGGAGACGAGAGTGAAAGCGAAAAGAGTACGTTGACCTCTCTCGGTCGACAACGCGGGCAGAATGGAACGTTGCAATGCCGTATCTACAGCAGAAGTTAAGCATGCTTAAAAGCATGGGAAGAAGCAATATAGGTCCTTAGGCTGCTCATAGAGAAGAAGATGAGAACGATGAGAAGATCAGGGCAACGTTTGTTGCGTTTGTGGACTTAGAGAAGGCGTTTGACAAAGTGGATTGGAATTCAATACTTAGAATCCTGGAATAAAATGGAGTGGTTTGTTATTAAAGCAGATTCATCCTAAATTTATTTAAAAACCAAGTAACGATGATAAAATCAGGACCCAATAGAAACAAGATTAAGAAATGAGTGAGAGAAGGCTGTGCTTTGTTATCCATTACTTTTGGATTGTATAGGATTTATACACGGTTTCACAGTGAATTAATGAATTTGAAAACACAATGATGTATGGACATAAATTTGAACCAGTTCTAATTTCGTGTACCGGAAAAATCTCTCGTTTCTTTGCGTTTGTCGGACCCGGAAATACAATATTACAAAATATGCCAACGTAATGAAAACTATGCAGTTAAATTTTATTGAATTTAAGATTCTAGAAGTTAACATAAAAATTGTCATCAAGACCTCAAAATTTCAATTAATGCCATCAATAGTTCTTCAACTCATCTCTTTTGAGATGAGTTGAAGAACTATTGATGCCTGTACCTAATATGCGTGAATTAATGTATATTTCGTAGTGAAATGCGTAGCATGTTTTTAATTACATACAAGCTATTTTTTCATTGCGCAAGTAGGTATTGAGTAACATTCCATAGTGATGGATATTCAAAGTGAATTTATGATCCGGACCCCCCGAGGCCCCCCTCGCTACGCCACTGCCGGCAACGAAACAGTTAACTCACCTTAGAGTTACCCGCTACCACGCACGGGCGATGAAATATTTGCCTTTCACCTCAGTTGGATCTCGTGGAAGCTGCTCGTGTTATTGCGCTCATTCTTCCGTTAAACCTTTTTCATTCTTTTTTTCCCTATATCCATCCAGTTTTCTGTAACTCCTCGCAAACTAAAACCCAAAATGAAATATGATTTAATGCTTTCCCGGTGAATTATATGGGTAAACTGTTCACGGGATTCCCACCGGGTTAATTTTTCATTCCGGCCGCTTCTTAATGGTAAAAATAAACTTTTCAACGTCTACCGCCATTACTTTAAAAACTACAAGAACATTTCTAAACGCAAACAGCAAGAAACTTCCCAATATGACCTCCGATCAAGGGACGCCAAGTCCCTTGGTCTTGGTCCCAGGGTTGGGAAAAAACCACGTGGTCTATTCATGCCAGCAGGGGCGGATCCAGGATTTTTTTCTGGGAGGGGCACAAGCAAGGCCGTATCCAGGATTTTGTTCTGGGTGGGGCACAACGATACCTCGTAATACAAAACGAACGCAATCACAATGGGACCGTATTAAAAATCTTGCATATTTTTGAGGGTCTGGGGGGGGGGGCACGTGCCCCCGTGCCCCCCCCCCCTGGATCCGCCTATGCATGCCAGCAACAGTTTACTCACCCTCGGAAGAGGTCCGGACGCAATTATTTAGTTGTGGCAATTACAAAGTCGCCCGTGCGCTAGGCCACAGCGTGTGTTTCATTGGTACTTCTTTAAAGCAACTAATAGTTGCTTTAAAAAAAGTTGCCAGTTCGCGGGGGCGCTAACTATGAGGAGTTGGTCGCCACGGTGACCTCTTTGTGTATTTAGAATTACGTTTGTTTGGCAAAAGTTAACTAATTTCGGCCCCAAGAACAAAATTTTTAGTAAATTCGACTACATTACCGCAAACCCCAGAACACTTCAAGAACTGGTGATCAGCAAATAACAGGATGAAGGTTGAACCAGCTAAGGTAATTTTGAAACGATACTTCGTATTTAACCAAAATTAGTGCAATCAATTTGCGTAGTAATTTGTTCTAAATGTATTTTTTTTAAATCCATGTAATTTAAAGCTGAATTCTATGGCCAATTAGCCTTAGTATAGAGTAAATTATAAATATCAGCAATCTTTATGCAGTGTGGCTAATAATGCATGTGAAACAAATGGAAACTTTATTCTCTTGCCTCGATATTTAAAGTAACCCATTCCTATTGGTCGTTTGCTATCCATTACTCCGTCGACCATAGACTTAGCCGTTACTTAAATAATGGAGAGAAATGTTTAGAGGGATTTTACGTATTTAAGGCAGTATAAAATATCATAATCCGCCATAAAGTGTCATTAATTTTATCACAATAATTATTTTCCCACCAGAAAATAATAATTAAAATACATATATTAATGTTCTCTACATGCTATCATTTCTATGGTACGGTAGGTTAATATTTTCGAAAGCATTACCTTATTATATACCGAAATACCTTATACTTTTGCTGTGCAGTATCGAACTAATTAAAAGACGCTTAAAGTCACGAAAAAGCTAACATTAAACGTTACATTATAAATACGCTGTCGTATCGCATGATATACCATTTCGCAGTTATGCAACTTTTGTACATTTTGACTGAGTAAAGAAACGAAAAACGAAACGCCATCTGATATTTGTGATAGAAATTAATAAACAATCTGAAATATATATATTGATATGTTACTGCAACACGAAATTAATCTAATTTTATTGAAATATTTATGCCATTCCCCTTTTTCATTTCAGATCAACATGGACTGGAAGGGGATTCTCAAGAGGAACAAAATGTTCTATGTCTTACAAAGATTTGAGGTAGGTGACTTCCAAGTTTTTCATCTGCCATTTAAGCATGTTTATAAGGAATACAAAGTATCTACGCTATATTAAACTGATGTTACACTCGTTTTCCAAACTAACAACGCGAAATTAATTCGCGTGACTCACTTGGATCGGAAATTCTGATCAGCACATAGAAAAATATTTTCCCTGAGTGATGAATGTGATAATGAGTGTGCATAATTATTTCAAATTGTATTATTAGAATACCGATATTGCTCGTGAGAATTCTAGAAGGTTATAGAATAACCACACAACTAGTGGAGACCAGCATATGACTTCCCGGACGAATAAATGAATACCCATACGGGTGAATAGAATCCTCCCCGACGTGATATGACAAGTTCCTCAGGACAGAATACCATGGTCGCTTCGCTAACATTGAAGGTTTGCTAAATAAGAAAAAAACTTCAAAAATGAATATTTCAAATCTACCTCGTCAACGGCGGTATTATTTGCATCCATCGCCGAGGAGAAAAAAAAAATACCCTGAACCATCAAACCACTGACATTAGCGTTTCCGAGCCATCAAGTTTCCTTCATTCACATGGCGCAGTGGCCCGGAAACCCAGAGGTCCGCGATTCGATCCATGGAAATGTTTTCCCATGGCAATTAATAAGAAAAAAACTCGGCCAAAAACATCACAGGACTAAGTTCGGTCAACAGAGAAATGCATAAGTAATGGATATTCATGAGGCTTAATAGCATTCATTCCAAAATGCCGGTATCTCAGATAGCTAACAAACCCCGCGCCATGGGAGCCAACTGAGGAGAGAGGTCAGGCTAAGAAATAGTATTATCGTAAACAGCGAAGCCGTAGCATTCTTATGAATAATAAGAGCCCTCGCGGAGAAATTCGCACCAGGAAACTGTTCACCCCAGGTCGGGAGGAACTAACATTATTTACTGATTACCGCTGTCATACCCATACGGCATGCATTAAAATTCGCATGGGCGTAAGAGTTAATTTTATGCCATGGATCAAATAAATATGATGGAAACTTGACCTTATACTGACAAATATATCACATCCTGGATCAATAGATTGCAACAAATTTTATAAAATAATGTGGACATACGTTGAGCGCACACTAAAAAGCTGCGACGAATCTGTAGGGATTCGAGTCAGTATTCTAACCAATTGACCCATTTAAATTGTTGAAGGCCATAAAAAAGGAAAAAAGCAAATAAATAATGATTTGCTTATTATTTCTCATGCAGTTATTCGTGTGCTATTAATATTCATAAGCCTTGAATTAGCCTCTGTTTATTTCCTCGTCTTTAAGGTCGAACATTAAAGTTTAAAATAAGGTCTTAAAAAATAAAAGCGAAATAAATATTACACGATAGGAAGTGCAACCGATGATAGACAAGAGATCTATCAAAGGACTGAGGCAGCCACTGGAAGCAATGCTGCTATTTCTTATTGTTATTAAAACGGATGTTTGGGAAATGTCGCAAGGATGCATTGCAAGGTGAACCGTGGCGATTATGGCGCGTCCATCAACAGAGAAACATGCAGTGCCGATGATCCTGTATCAGGTTGCTATCTGGTCCCTCATCACCTACCTTTTATCTGCACGATGTGTGATGAAATACTGCCAATGAAGAAAAGCCTCCTTTCCAATTAAGAATTTCTGTATTTCATTCCTTAAATACAGTTATTTTAGCCAATCAGACGTTACCTTTGTTGCAGTGACCTGAAAACTGCATTCACAATCAATACAGGTCTCCACCATCTTCTCGATGAAGAACGCTGAGTGGCCGACATAGTTGCGCCTCCTTGCGAATAGGCGACCCGCACCACATCCAAGTCCATGCTAGGTTGCCTATCTCTCGTGAAATGCACAACTGATAAGCGAAGAATATACTAGGCGTTACGTAGCTATGGCTATTGCTGTAACTTCGTCCTCTAGATTACCTCATTTTTTTTGCATTACCGCACTAGCGCTTTGCTCGATGATTTAAATTCAGGCACTTAACCACTGATTTAAGAGTAAATGGAACGGCAAAAGCGTTTAGAATAGACATTACGCCAATGAAACACTATGAGCTGCTTTGATAAATACGAAGCCTAACGGGTAAAATAACGCCACGTATATTCTATGCACTTATCTCCTAAGATTAAGTACTTCCTAAGAAGCGAATTTATTTCCAGAATAGGACTTAAACCACCAGACCGACTTCGCTAAAACAAATTATGATTGAAAGAGATGTCGTAACATAAATATACGAACCAGAATCCTTGACTTCATCTGTCGGATCTACGAATATTTTCCGGTCAAAGTGTATTTTTAATCCCTTACATAAAAAATAAAGTTATTTTAGTAAGTTTACTTTGGGTGCATTAAATGACAGCAATGCTCTATGTTTCGAGTGCGGGTTGAAATCGAAAATATTATGGAAGTGTGCCCATTATTAGCTCACCGGAATAGCTCCTCACGTAAAAAATGGAATGTAATTTGAAAGCAATTAGTAATGATAATATCGAATAAAATCGGCCTTGAACTATAAATATTTGGAAAAAAATCGTCACAGGGCCCCGACCACACACAGCATACTAACTCGCTGCTCAACCTGCATGGTGATAATAGAAAACATCTGGGAAAACTTCTAGGATACCTAACTAGTACATATAATTAGTGAGAAACACAAGAAATCTTCACAGCCAATGCTCGCCCGGAAAAATCAAATATTAAAAACTCATCGGGGTTTCGATATAGTTCATATTCAACCTGAATGGTACCAATAGAAAAGTTACGAAGCTCTCGATAGTTCATAATGATTGATTTGGCAAATTAGCTGATAATTAAGCTAAAGACAAAATTCATATTTTACACCTTAAAAGTAATACTTATTATGTTCCTGGTTCTGCTGGCATTCGAAATGTTGACATGTAAATTTACACCACAAGACGATGGGGCACGAAGAAATGCATTATTTTAATAATTATATTAATACATACTAATGCAAATAATGACATTAACCGAGACAAATGTCTCCTTTACAGCGCTCCATCCCGTATATTTACTCTGAACCAACACAATATTTGATCCTAAACAAAGCTGGGGAATCACTGAAGTTATAAACACACGGTCTAAGGTAATCGATCATAAACAGATTGCAGCAATAAAGTCCATATGTAATCGAAGCTGATTTACACAAAACTGAAGAAATATAAAAACGGTTTAGCAAAATGCTAGGCATAAAATTTGTCACAGAAACAATTTATCAGGACCCACAATTAGATTACGCGCATTCACGGAAGTGATGCATGAACAATAACAGCCTCCACCCTTGATTTTTCAGCTTTTATTAAATTTGGTGCTGCAGAAGAAAGACGAGGATCAAATAGATCTATCGAGAAAGTGATGAGGAAGACCTAAGGAGACTCCAAGGAAAGAGGCTCCTTGCGAAAACCTTGATAAGAAGACGAAATGATCTTATAGGCCATATCTTTAGACATGAATGAATGACTGGTGAAGGCAATCGTCGAAAGACAAGTAGTGGCGAGAACAGAATAGGAAGACCTCGAATAAAATATTAGGATTGAGTGGAGAGCAGCGTCAAACCATTCTTAGGATTGTTGAGCAGCGGTGGTATAAACGTTAAAAGTCACATGAGAGGGACAAACACAGTTGTCCATCGGCATAAGATCTGAATTTGCATCAGATTTCATTATTCAGTGAAATCTAGTATCCGCGAATGTTTCGATCCGACAATCCCTAAAATATACCTCCTCTTCCTATTTGTCACCTTGAGTCGACAACTACCTAATGAGATAATAGCAGCTTTTGACGTTTAGACCACATGAAGCACAAAACCCTGCCGAAGAAAATTTCGTGACGAATTTTCACGCGCCATAGCCAATACAGAAAAGTATCTCTAAGGCGCAGTCGTCGTTAAGGCTAACTGAAGTAGTCAAATTTGATAACTTCATTTAACAATTCTCGCCCAGGAAAACCACTTTAATCCGTGGAGATTTTTCGACTGAAAAATCTCAACAGAAAAAATATTTCGAGGATAACATCCAAACATGAGACCATAACTCATTCAAGTTTGTAGAACATTAAGTCACATATTCTTCGATGGAACTTTTGCTTTCCCGACAAATGTCACCATAGGAAGTTCTGAAATTTCTCCGCTGCATAGATTATTCCATATCTGCAGTCTAATTCAACCGAAATGGATATATTGACCCGGCGGAAAACCCCCGGAGCAAACTTATGTCAGTCTTTTGTTTTAAAAATGTAGCTAATGGGATTTGAAGAAACTCTTGTCCCAACGAATCGCCAGGAAATACCAACACAACCTTTCCAAAGATATCTCACAAGCGAAACACCATAGGGGTCTCATTAAATCCAACCTGCGATCACCACGCAGGTCATTACTCCATCGGCTTTCCCGCCTTGCGACCGTCCGCCATGACACCTGTTGCCCGAGACACTTGCGTATCCGCCAGAATCCACGCCACCGGATCTTCACTTACTAGAAGTTCAGGAGCGCGAAATGAATTCAACGGTTCGACCTGGGCCGTAATCACCACATTTACTACTATCTCTTCCCGGGAACTTCAAGACTCATAGCTCAGTGACCTCACATTTCACAAACATCAAAGGGTGCTTGGTAGGAGAAGAGAGGATAGCACTTTTCCCAGTCTTATTTTGGTACTACGTAAAACTTATGGAAATCTAGATTAATCTGGGAAGTGCTATCTAGATTTCTTCATTCTTAATATTATTGGGAAATATTTTAGAATAACATTCAAGTATATGAGCGTAGCTTATTTAGTTTGCTCTTTCAAGGACATCAAGCCACACTTTCTTCGATGGATCTTGTGCTTTCCTGGCAAATGGTACTAAAGGAGGCTCTCAGATTTCTCCGCTGCGTAGATTGGTCCACCCACAACTGTTCTTTTCACTACATTTCGCCTGCCTTTCAATTTCATCAGAGGGTAATACTCGATGCCCAAAAAGATTAATAAATAAGCCTCATCTACATTTTCCATTGAAGGTCAAACAGACGCAATGAAGGATAAGAAAGTTCTACGGACAACGAAAGACCTTTTGGCAAGTGAAAACTTGACCGATGGCAAAAAATATTACGAATGAAGTTAGACACCCAGGCAGAATAGGGCACAAAATTAAGATATCTGCATATGTTTTTCGCCATATCTTTCCAGAAGTAACAAAACCAAACACACGACCTAACCACAGCCCATCTCCTAGCTAATAATTCTGACCTTTCCAAAAATGTTCCATAAATTTCACTTTCCTCAGAAAACAAGTATTTTGCAAAATAACAAGGGCCAACACCTTCGTCAAATAAGTGATATGTCATAAGTTTTTACAGCAATAAATAATTGATAACGAAAATGGTTAGCCATACATCTAAATAGTAAGCTGATAACTCGAAGCACTCCTAATACTTTATCACTAACACTTTTCACTAGACCGAAAGAGTATACCAAGAGAGGATAACATTAAAATATCACCGATTGCATGCTTATGCAACTTTAAATATTCATTTACTAAATAGGCCACTTCACCACAATATTTAGATGTAAGACTCCCAAAGGTTACCATAATGTCATCCCACGATTAGAAAAAAAATACGAGGAGGTATTTAAAGGATTACAAAAAAAAGTTAACACCAGGGATTGTTTCAGGGTTTTCTAAGGTTGGTTCGACAGTTTCAAAAATGACTAATGACACTTTTTTTTCAAGACTTCAAAGTATATTTGTACGCGAGATAAACGTGAGCAAAGAGGAATAAATAATAATAGTTATATCAATATAAAATATCATCTTCACCCTCCACAAACAAGCCACATTTTAGACTTGCATTTTTTTCTCTTTATTTGTGACTAGATATCCATCTTTTTAAGTTGCCCTAGAGATGGACACTATAACATTTACCACCCACCCTCCAGTATTAACTGCCCTGGAATGGTCTGTGAGGAAATTATATGGTCGCCAAACGAGCAGACCAATTTCTACTTACTCAGTTGATAAAACACTACCATAAACATAATGTCCACCCTCTCTTAATTCTTCCAATCCATTGCATGGAATGGTCATTTTTCTTACTGAAGAGTTTTCTTTATTTATACTTGGGGTATTGGAGTCCACTCTGGAACCCCAGCATACCCTGTTTACACAGATAAGACATGTGGAAGCACACAACATTCATCACTAAGTCCTATTAAGACTTTATATGTTCACATATTCCCTGAATTATGGTTGAACTGTTTTTAGTACTTTAAGAGTAAACAAAATGGAAGAAACAGGATTGATATGCAATTTCAACTACTACAACTACAAGTATAACAATACTCCGTCACTACTCAATAATACCCCCTTTTCTAGTTCAACCACTGTCTTTAAGGCAATTTTAGTTGGTCAGGCCCAGAAAATGGCTCTAAAAACTCTTTAAAAATATAAAGTTCGATCTAATGATTAATATCCACAATATCTTCAACATGTAAACAGGGCATTTACAACAATCGAGCAGCCTTCGGAGCATTTAGAAAGGGACTTCCCACTGGTTTCGCACAGGCCCTCTTGTCGACACCTATCATATTGCCACACACACAGTCTCACACACACAAAGCCCCAACTCTTATGAAGACAACTGGTCAGCACCTTCTCTCATGCAAAGATGCTCAAGAAAGCCGGACTCAACGGACTTGTAGCAAAAAGCGAGCTCCTTCAATCATATTTCCAAAGACATCCGGTGGGATGCTCAAGATCCACTACTGATATGCTCAAAACTCTCTACTATTAAAAAAAAAACTAAGAGCAAATCACTTGCGTGACCTAATGCTCATATTCCTTGTACTTCTGCCCTCCCCTTCCCAAATTACACACAAATAAGTACCCCAAATTATTTTGTTTAGCAACTACTCCAGATTTTCTGAATGAAGATACAAAAAGGCAAAAACTAATGCCCCACGGTTATCAATCAATATTTAGACAAAAGGTTCATCAGTCTATTTGATTAGAAATACTTTTCCTATAGCATCAAGCCATATGGAAAAGTTCTGTTTTTAATCTGAGGATCTTTGGCATCACTCCATTTCTTAATATATCTACAAGAGAAAGCAAAATGGCAAAAAATGTATAAAAGTAGTACTTAGAAAAACAACAAAACTACTTGACTACTAAGGCTGCCACTATTGCCTTCTTTGATGCATACCCAAGTCTGGTTTTCAGTTTAACATATCACCCAAAGTATGTTCACAGTTCACCTAAAGAGAGGAAAATGACTTCGAACATGAGAGAGGTAAAATACTAAAGAAAAGACAAGAGCATAGGGGAGGAATCCTTGAATTTAACAAATGCACCGTTAACTCTTATTATAGATTCCTCCCCTCAATATATATATATGTATATATATTAATATCATTCCAAAGGTACACTGATTGATATGAGTGATCACTCCCAGGGTTTATTTCAGGGATATTTTCAAAGTATCCTACCCTATACGTGCACAAAGGGATATACTGATGGTTACTGGTTAAAAACTATCCTCTATTGCCATTTAATGTCAACGATTAATAGGAATCAAAACTATCATCCTCTACTTCTTTGTCAAATCTCAATTACTGAAAAATTCTGAGTGGTTAACAAAAAATTAGTTACCCCTTTTGATAGGTAAACAGCGTGCCACACAAGTAGGTATATACACACAAACACATATTAATGTATTAATAAGGTCCAAATATTGAAGAGCTCTATATCACAATGATTAAAGAAAGGCACATTCAATCTACTCTATCACATCCAACGTCTGCTTCCGCACTATACAAAAACAAAAAATGCTTGTCTGTCCCACAGCCAAGGCTGCAACAAACAAAAATGCTTGATCAAAGAGGTCGTAATAATTTAATTTTTTTGATGTCTCCTCTCCAAGTGGCACCATCATCCATTGTTTCTACCCCCAATTAAAAATTAAAGTCACTTGGATTATTAAAGCTCAAATGTCAGATACTTTACTTTGACATCGGGAGGATTGGCATGCTCAATTATCAAGGTTGGACATGATCAATCTTTTGGAAGACAACATTACTTGATCAAAAAGTGACAAAAATGAAAAAAACTTCCATTGAGCACAAAATCAAACTGGAATGAAATCACTCCTTTTCCTGTCTTTTAGAATGATGATGGTTTCCATATTTAAGGCACAATGATGTATGTACTTCGGTGTGAGTGACTGACTAGAGAACTATAAAGTAAGGCTACTGTGTCAAGCTACGTGAAAGAGCTTGTGTTTCATACGCTCAAAATTCTTTCGAAAATAAAGAACAAATCTAAAGCACCAATCAAAACATGCCATGACACTGCATAGAAAAACTGTGCACCAGTCTATGTATGATATATATATGGGCATATATATATGTATATATATTATATATAATGGGTCTTCTTCACTTATTTCATCATGTGAATGAGAGAAATATGAATGCCAAAAGAAATGGTGGTGCACACTTCGCTTTTCGCTAGTTATGTATCACAGACAGCAGCGAATAATGGGAAAAAAACACAAAAAAGTGAAATATCTAACAGCTAAAAAAAAGTTAAAAACTACGACCATTCACATTACAAAACGCACAGTCCATAGAGTATAAAAAACATGGTGGGACCCTGCCATAAGGACTTGACATGGGAATGAAATATGCCAGGCCATATCAACATGAGGCGGACTGGCCAAGCCAGCACAATGGCCGCACTCGATAGATATACGTGAAATGGGAAAGGGAGGCCGTTAGAGAGGTAGCCAACACTACAGACAACATCTGTGGAACGTTACACACAAAACACATGTATAAGACATCCCTTACCGCAAGGTCCAACCACCAGCAGTAAGTGTATGTTAGTTGTAAATGAATGAGATTACGCCATATCACTCCTCAAGAGAACACACAGCGCTTTTGTGTCTGACAATCTGAAAAAATCGCCACCCACAGCAAAAACGGTTAAAAATAAGCTGAACAAACGGTTAAGAAAAGCCAAGCAATGAATGATACAAGTAATAAGGAATAAATATATAGATATATATATGTAAATAATATACATATATATATGTAGATATATACCACCGATCAAGCAGCTCACTGATTTAATATAATCTGGTGTTGTTTTCTACTGAGAAACTACTTTATTCAGTACTGCATACTACAAGTGCATGTTTTATGGATCTTACTACCAGATGGCAAAAAGTATTTTTTTTAAATAATCATCAATCCATCCAGCCCCACTACATCACTACTACACACACAGAAACTACAAAAAACATCTAAGTAAACACACTAATGAGTTACTATTTAAAGTGTACTTATGTCACTACCAGATATATATCAATTAATAATACGCACACAAACCACCAAAAAATCAAGAAACTAGAATGAAGTGATAAGGATAAGGAAATACATAGTTGTTATAAATATTAACTAGTAACTAGTTGTTAACTTTTTTTCAATAGAAATTTTTTGATTTTCTTCATTCAGACAAACCCTCTTTTTTCAAAGCTAGACACACTTTTTAATTATTTTAGTATTTTTAAACACCACCTCATCATACAGCAGCAGACTTCTCTTTTCAAAGAAAAAATACAAACTTTATTTGCTTCCATTTTATCGTTTAGAATTAAATACAAAAATAGAGGGTTTTTCTTTTAAATAATTATTATTATTGTTATCATCATCTTCATCTACTTTACCATCTGCACCCTCCCCTCCCCACCCCCCGTCCCAACTTCCCCTCTCGCTTGCACTTTCGTGAACAATGCCTCTTGTCCAACCACCATCTCCCACATACCAAGTATTATCAACAGTTATTGCTGCTTACATCATGAACAAAGGCAGTATTTGGATATTCCTACTCCTTAGAAACCAATCCAGAACCAATTTGAAACCAACAGTCAGTAGGAGTCACCTCGAAACTCGAGTAGGATACCTCCCAAATCACAAAAGAACCTTCTCAGGGGAACTTTATGACCTTGATTAGAGAACAGCTCCAGGCTGTGAATTCCCCACAAATGGTGCACTCACAGCCGGGAAAGACAAGGTAGGAGATGAGGTTTTGCTCGGGGAAGGGTTGGGTGAAAGTTTGGCACAGAACAAAATACTCCCTCGATCGAGACACCGCCATTTCAATGGATTCCAGGCACCCATTGCAACTCAATGACCCACGATTACCAAACAGACAAAAATATACTCCCCACCCGCATCCAACCATATGGGATGGCTCACCACTTCAGATCTTCTGAGGGTGTTCGGCGAAATTATTATCTGCGGCACTTTTGGAAGCATTTGCAAGAGCAGAACGAGTGAAACGTGGAGGTCTGAAACGAGGAGGAAGATTTAACTAACAGCTGATGGGATGCGTGGAAGATGGCAAATGTAGACGCCAATGGTTCAAATGCAGAGCACAGCACCGCGTTGCGTCACAGAGGAGAGTGTTTTGTTTGATGGGATGAGGAGGCGGAATAGGGAAAGGATTCGAACCCATACAGCACAAAGTAATTGGCAGTCGATGCGCTCAAAACACCAATTCGAAACCTCTTTTTGCATACATGCTAAAAAGTACACTTTTTCGTCCCAACTTCTGTCCAAGGATGCCCAAGTAGCAGGCAACACTCTCACGGTCATTCCACAACTTTCTCCACTCTTCTGCCAAGTCCACATCAGTCTCTTTCCACCTGCTTGCTCATGATCCTGCAGTCGGCATCCGTTCGACAGACCAACATTCACTGCCAGCCACTTGCACCACAAGTGCCTCATTACTGATACATCACCATCGTCACTACAACACCCTTGCGTCAAATATCATTTATCATATTAACTTACACCTTATTGTTATCGTCAAAACCCTCAATTATTACTATACACGAATGGTTTGGCATCTTTCCCTCCATGTGATCCAAATATGCACTTTTTTTTGCTCTTTGAGAAAACCCAGAGGTTAAGGGCCTTGGGCAGTGCAACACCACTAGCGAGACCACATCGACAAAGGGTGACTAAAGCAAGGGACTCTTGACTTAGCAGGAAAACAGGCCTTGGAGCCAAACCCCCATACCCTCCCTTGCTTCAGCTGGCCCGACAAGCGCAAGACGCGGAAGTGCCACAGCACACAACACACTAAGCCCCTAGTGACACATCCTAGTCCAGTCACAAGCCGACCGACACAAAATTACTGCCAAAACACTTTCACCAACAGATGGAGACAAATTTTCAAACAGACCGATTGGCGCATCACATATGCTTTGTCACAGATATGACTGTGATTTCACAGGGACTGTGAATTTATACCATAGGTGAACTGCGGGGTATATTTTAGGGGATCAGCAGAGGAAAAGAGCCACCCAAGAAAAATAATATATACATATATATTTATGTATACATATACATACTTATGTATATATATTTGACATCACACATGAGCCAGTTATCGACTCCCTTTTGCCACTTGGGCAACGTTCACAGTTGATGAGAATGGGGCAAAGGTCAGGGGTAAGGGGGGCAGAGGGGAAAGCACTGTGGATATTGGGGTGGGGGCTTTACTCCAGAAAGCTATCAAGTTTCCTTTCATGCGTGTGCATCAAGAGCACCCTTCACAACAACGCATCAAAAGTCGGGCATCACCAGGGACAGGTTGAAGGGGACGAGGCAAAGGATTACGATGGGATCAACCTAATGCATTAAACCCACCTTTCCACAGGAGGGAAAAGAAAGTCACAATACTTAAATGTCAAAAAAAATAATAAATATTAACTTGTCACCACACACTTGCGTGATGAAAATATCATGAAAAAAATGACAAAATAAAAAAATGCTCGCTTGAAAATGACTTAATTTAGCTGCCAAGAAAGGGCTTTCACACTCCCTACAATGCATTTAAAAATCTCACAGGGGGCATGCACATGCTAACTTAAAAAAAAACCTTAACGTTAAATATTAAATACATTTTAAATTAGAGGAACAAGATTGGATCTAAGCACGAACAAGTGTCGCCCCTGAGGGGCTCCCAGAATCATCAGATAATTCTCAGAGAGAGCATTGACTGCATCTCCTGATGAATGACACAAACAGTGGAATGTACTAACTGCACCACATACGTACGAGTGCAATTACTCTTCTGCTGTGTGACAAGCACGAGTGCATTCAATTTCCCGCAACTGTTTAAATTCTCTGCTCTCAAACGGCAAGAGGGCAATGAACCAATCTAGTGATGAGCATAAATAGGACCAGAGGCTTTATAAAAGATGCACCTCAACTAAAAAAAAAAACTGTACAATTCACTAGCTGAAGAGATCAGAATGAGAACAATAAATCACAAAAAAGTTACTCCTGACTAGAAGTGTCAAAACTACTGGGGGTACAAATTATATACCCTCCCACTGCACCAGCTTCAATCAAAAATTTACCAAATACAGAGCCCCCTATTTTATCACAACGGCATTGAGCTTTCCAGGAGCTACTTCTGAAAAATCCATTGAAATAAATTACTTGTTCATAGAGAGCATCCAATGAGTGACGCAAGCCCACAGCACGCACACTGCCCACAGCCCAGCGGAACGCATCCAACCTTCTCCTGAGGGAAAACATTCAAAAATATTACTCATCGGTGTTCAAGGAGGGGGAGAGGGGAGGAGGCAATTCACATTGGGCCGTGTGCTCGCGACACCCAAAATACGCAACGCAACGCACCCTCCTGCATTGAGTCATCACATTCAGTGGTACCTGAAACCCATGAAAACATGCTAGGATTTTTTTTTCCTGCCATGAGATCCGTGAATTTAATACTTTTTTTTATGAGTAAATAGTAAAAAATAACAACAAACGTTGTCAAAATCGAGCGAGGCCAAGCAACATGGCCACCACAAGTGACACCTCAGCCCACGAGAGATATATTTATACACACACACATTAATACATGTGCGAGCGCACAAGACGGTGTTTCCCGCCTGCGCACGCCTCTCCTCCCAGCCCCCCACAACCCCCGCAGTGTGTCTCGCGATGCCAAGCGGCTTGGAAATCTTCACCGCGCCACAGAGCACGATGCCTTTTTTTAAGTACGTTCCGAGAGGGGTGGGGGGCTGAGCCCAGCGTGTGGTCCGACAAAGAGGAGCCAATGGAAGACGACTGAAGGTCACCCACAATCCCAAAGCGAGGAATAAGGGTGGCTCACATGGGCTGAAGAGGCATGCAGACACCATGAGCATATCCTAGTTAAATTACGCTTTTTATTCCCACTTACACACACACATCTTTAATACTGTTTATTGCGAGTTATTGCTAAATGCTACCAGTGTCCAAGAGGTGGTGGGTTCGATAATGGACATCCAAACATATTCCCCAACAGTCAGAACCCGACGTCAATCCCTTTAATTTCATCTAAGAACGCCACATAATTGATTAAGTGCAGTCAAAAAACAATAATTTAACTTATTACTTTCGTGTAAAATAATTAATATTTTGAAATGCTTCTGCAATAAAATTTCAATCACATGTTAATCTTTCAAATGAAGAAATCGTCTGAGACAAATCAAAGGGAGCTACAACCTAAATAAATTTCCATCACTGAACATGACATTCAGACAACAGAAGGTGAACATTAACTGCCCATTCCCTAAGTACGATCAGAGACCACGCAACCTGACCTCCTTTGGGGCCCTCGAGATATGTGCCCTATGAAATGCTTCAGCCTTACACTAGTATGACCCTTTATATCGACAAAGAGAACTACAAGTACAAACCCAGCAAAAAAGTGTACACCTACAAGACACGCACACATCCACACTTTGGAAACATGCAGTCACACTCACGCATGCACCCAAAAACATGCCCGTGACACGACTAAACTAATTAAGACAACTCTCTCTCTCGTCTTTGGGGAGATTCGGGACTGGGGCAAATTAAGAGAGAATACTCGGCGGATTAAACTTCCAATCCACCAGGGGGTGTTGCTGGGAGCACAAACAAAAGACTGGGATAAAGGGTTGGGGGCGTTTCCAGGGATCCAAAACTGGGGTGAGGGGGGTGTGGGGGAATATGTATTCGACGATTCAATATCCCAGAGGCAGCATTGGTCAGAGAATTATTAATACAATTATTACATATTCTTGGTCATAGCCATTCTCCCTTATTATCACTGTACTTGGTGTGGAGGAGGGGGAGGAAAAGGTGGGTGCAAGGCAGTTGCTCCGCCGCACCACGCTCTGCCCCAAAGCAGTGCCAACCCATTCTCTCGTCCTCCTCCTGCTTCTCGTCATCTTTTGGTCCTCAGATGTCGTCGTCTTCGGCATGCCACGCGGCACCGTTTCCCCCTCCCGAGCCAAGGCTTAAACATACATGCCCATGCCGTACATTGACCCCCAGTCCACGCCTTGGAAGCTCGACATGTCCACATTTGTGAGTGAGTAGCCTTGGTACGGGCTGGCCGCTGCGGCAGCTGCAGCCGCCAGAGGGTGGTGATGTGGGGTGCCAGGAGGTCCTGGTGGACCCAGGGGGTTGCCCGTCAGTGTAGGCATTGGATATGGCGCATACCTTCAGAGGGGAGAAAGAACAACCTCATGATGTCTCATGGCTTGAAGGTCACCCTAAAGGATTTAACTAGAGATGGGTCGAATACCTTTTATTTGAATATTGAGCTCGAACATCAAGTATGAAATTCTACACGGCAAAACATGCCACCTCTTTCTAAGCATGGGAAAAGCATAGAACTTAATCTCAATATATTCATGAAGTATTTGGCTCCACAAAAGAAAACAATCACTTGGAATTTCGATCATATCTATTAATGCCCATTGTGATCAAGATTGATGATCATGGATGTAAAAAAGCCTCCAGAAAAGTTAACCAATGGGGCACAAAATGTTAATTACACTAGCATATATACATCTCTAAATAAACACAAAATTTCTTAAACACCACCATTATATGGAAAATGTCTACAGTTAATATAATTATGAATACCTAGAGTGTTAAATGATAGATACTTGCATTAAGTATTTAACTATTTGAGCTGTCCATCCCTAGATTAAAACTCATTCATAGAGCACACACATGTACAAAGTGGTACGAATAAGTGCAGTTGTTCCGATCAACAATTAGAGAAGTTCCAACCTCTAAGATCAAAGAAGACAGAGACCACAAAGACAACAATTTACACTCAACAATGATAGCGAAAATCTACATGCTACTTCTACAACATAGAAGGGTAGAATAAATGCCTTTGATTTAAGATAAGTTCCCACAGGTCTTATTCTCACAAATAGGTATTTCTAATTCACACACAAACTGCGAATCCAGATCAAGAGTAACACTAAACATTTTAGCTTATAGAATTCTACATTATAATTACACTCTTTCAAAAGACATAACTACTAGCCCAATCTATTAGTTTTGAAAATGCAGCAAAGCGATCTCATCTTGAAATACCTTTACTCTGGAATTAAAAATAGCCCTGAATGCCAGAATGACAATTTGGCCCAATATTAGCTATCTAATGTCAGATTGATCTGCTCTTATTTTACGAGCTGCCATTCAATAAGTTATCAGGAGGTGAAATGCTGTATGCTGTTCTCATTAAAACAGTCTGTCTATAATGCTTCTGTCAAGCAATAGGATGTACGCATAGCAATTTGATCACATACTGTACCAAGAAGATAAAACTTCATAATATGTATGACATACTTCATATAGTAGTCGCCCACAAATTTTGTCAACTCAGCAGTCATTTTCAAGATGATTCTTCAAAACCTAAATAGAATATTGAACAACACTTGACTCAGGCCCTATCTTTTCCATAAAAACTAACAGGATAACATTCATTGCATAAGACGAGATGGTTAGACACTAAGGGTTGATCCACTTACCGATAACTTGCGAGGCTGGCATAGGGTGAGGCAGCTGCACCCCCTCCACCTCCTGTCCCTCCCTGCGTAGCCCCTGACCCTCCAGTAGCACCACCCGCTGCTCCCGTCCCAAAGAACTTGCCATAGGCTTGTTGCACGGCAGCCAGCTGGGCAGCAGCTTGCACCTGCAAGATAGAACGTGATTCATGCAATACAGCACTAGAAGTCAATGAAAGAAATTTGAAGAGCTACAAATGTTTCTTCTAATCCAAGTCAAGGCAAATGAATTTTCTATCCAGGAATTTTTGGGTCACTCATATAAACATCAGTGATCTAATACTGAATTTTTGATCCTAGTGAAACATTAACTCATTGAACACAATGCAATACAACTTACCTAACTTTTTAAGCTTATAATTTTCCATCTGACATTCCCACTATCACTTTGCCAACAATTTATAGAGAGAATCAAGACTTTAACTGATATGGAGCACATTTCCAAGAAGATTCAGTATGTCTTGAACAATTTTAAAGCTGTAATTGTATTGCAGAAGTAGAGGCATAGTTATACCCTTTAAACCCATTTTTTTAATATTCCAACTTATGGGTTGAAGCTAATTCAATTAATTTCAATTAAGTACATAAGATACGACATATTCTTTGAAAAATTTGCCCCAGAGGCAGAGTGTAAGCATAAATTGTACGGCTTGATTAGGATTTTCCAAATCTCTGCAATCTATATGAATGATACAGACGCCTGGAAAAACTCAATAGACTCTAGAGCTTCTACCCATAACATATTAATGCACCTCAAATTCCATGCACCAACTGCACTTACCTGTGCTGCAAGGTGAGCGTGGGCCGATGTGGCCACTGCCAGTTGCTGGGCATTGGAAGGTGCCCCTGTCGTTGCCTGCTGACCCACTGCACCTACGCCTCCCATACCACCCACTGCCCGCTTCCCAGCCACCTGCCCATGTGGCGATACGCCCAGTTGCAAATGCGAAAGGTGCAGTGCTGTGTGGTGATGGTGGTGGTGGGCTGGGTTCAGGGCAGCTGCGGCGGCAGCTGCTGCTGCGGCAGCCGCGGCCGCAGATGATGCTACAATGCAAACAAGAGGAGAGGGTTGAACAGGAGGAAGCAAAGGCACCCCATCACATGACACACACTACAGTACAACCCAGTTGACAAAAGTAAGGACGTTTCCAAAAGTGCCAATAGTAAAGTTGATTTAGGATAGCCATTAGTCGAGAAAAGCACAATTTCATATTGAAATTGAGAGAGAAAAAGTAAGTCCACTAAAAACAATTTCATGACTGATGGGATGAGGGATGGGATGAGACTGAAATAAATAGTTTGATAGATAAGGGGCAGCTATTACTGAATTGGTTTACTTCTATTATGGATCTGAAACATCCACATTTTCACCATGAAGCAATTTTTCTTTTTGCATGAAGTAGATTTTTTACACGATTCTGACCTTGTAAATACTCCATTTTCCAAAAAAAATTACGTGCACTGAACCACAGATCTAAGCCTATGAATTCTCAGCACCAGAACATTCAAACTAGAGATGAGATGAATCCTAAATTTTCTTAAATTCAAATCTTAATCCACATTCTCAAATTTTTCAAACACCTCAAATCTTTCCAATCCTACACTACAGTGAATTATTACAGAACAGAAATGACACATAACACCTGCATTCAACTAAAAACAAATTTCCGAAGAGATTTCAAATTAGTATGAATGCTATCACTGTTTGCAATCACTTTTCATTTCCTTATGCATAAGTTCTTATTCTTTGACATCCTCATCTGCTAACCTGACAGGTTTTACCGACGTATGTCCGATCCAAGATTTGAGGATTTGAATCTGACATCTCTAACCCAGACAAAAATTTTAATATACTCCATCCAACCCATGGAATCGATTTGAAAACTCACCAAGCGAAGATGTGGCAACGAGTGCGGCCGAAGATGCCTCCTTTGGCTGCGCTCGCTTGCACTCCACCTTCTTGTTCTTGAGCGTGTGGAAGTGGATGTCACACACCCTCTCCACCACCTCCTCTGAGTCGAACGTGACAAAGCCAAAGCCCCGGTGTCGCCGCGTCTGCTGGTCCATCAGCATCACAGCCTCCTCAACGCGCCCAAACTGTCCAAAGTAGGCACGCACCTCCTCCACTGTCGTCTCCTGGCTCACGCCACCCACAAATATCTTCTTGGTCCGGGCATTGCCAAGCGTTGCCACCGTTGACCCCGCCGCGCCACCTGCCACAGAACCATTCTTGCCTGGACATGATAATTAACATAATGATCAGGAGGGCCTACTAGCGACTGCATCCACTACAAGTCACTACCTCCCCACAGAAACAAATCTATATGCTATCCATGCTCTTTTAGGTCAACTTTCAACCAGATCAAAGTTTGAGGCAATGGAAACGCATTATTACAACTAACGAGGAAGAGTGATCAAATTAGACATTTTTTCTCAAACATTATCGAACATGCATTAAACTTTAAGATGTCATTTAGAGCTATTAAGAGTTGTACAGTCTTGTTAGGTAATTCGCATTTCTGGGAGTATTTAAACACAATAGTACAAATATCAGCATAAGCTGGTGACAAACCATTCTTTGGCGTTGCATGCTTGGGGTCAATTTTCTTCCCGTCCAGTTGGTGAAGGGGTACTTTCAACACTTTCTCCACGCTGGCGGGATCAGAGAATGTGATGAAACCGAAACCTCGACTCCTCTGCAATTTGAAAATAATACACATACATCACTTGCAAGTTAGAGCAGAAAAGTGTCTTTATTACCTATTGCTTAGACATATGTTACACTTTTACAATACTACTGCAGTAAATCTCAATAGAAAAAATATGCTACAAATATAGGATTTTTGGTAGGCACATTCACATCCAAAATCACCTCAGCACAACTAAGAATGCATTCTTTTAACACCCACATCACATTGCATGACTATGCCAAGTACAGGCGACTTCATCAAACTATAACTGTGTAAATTGAAATAAAATCAAAGAAGTAAATCCAACCACCACAAGAAAATAACCAGCAGCAACATAATTGTAAAAAAGGACCTATTGCTTCTTCACATTGAAAACATTATGCAAGAAAACTTAGGCATATTTTTCACTCGATTCCCTTGTCACATCAATTAAGAGAAAAATGGATATTTAAACATTTAAGCACAACTCAGAATGAGAGTGCTAATAGCAGACAAACATTGACGAAAAATCTACACCACATATTTTCTCACCCCCACTACAGAATTCTTGGCTGTGCCATTGCCATGGTGTAAACCTCCTTGTTTCTGACATGAGAAACCCATGCCACTGAACAAACAACCCATGGCAAATCGTTCCAACATCACTTCATATTAGATATGAATTTCAACATTTCCATTCTTTTGGGGATCCCCATGGTATTGTGTGCATTTATTTACTATTCTTATACCCAAAACACAACAGAAGATAGATTATTTTCATCAATTTCAATAATTTGCCTCAGCACCTGGTCTTACCTGTGTGACAGGATCCTTCATGACAAGTACGTCAGTGACTGCACCATAAAGGCCAAAGTACTCGCGCAGCTTCTCAGCCGTTGTCTGCCAACTAAGTCCACCCACAAACAGCTTGCCCGGCGCCGGGTCTGCACCTGTAGATGGTGTTGACCGCCCTGATGACGAGGAACCTGCCCCACCATTGCCAGCAACCGCAGCCCCCGCCCCTGTCACTGCCGTACCATTGGCACTGCTTGCCGTCAGGCCACCATTCATTGTCACTGCCGCCGATGAGGGGTTGTCGCCAGATCCACCTCCACCCCCACCACCACTCGCCACACCATTTGCCTCCATCACCAGACTGCAGGAAAAAAAGTCAGGGTCATTCACAAAGAGAAGTCCACATGTCAATCTGCTACACTGTGATGCATGTTGTCACACCTACACTTGGCATCTCACAAACCTCCCACACAGTCTTATTACAAGACTGTCTTGGTACCACGTCAAAACCAAAGTTTGGGCTGGCAAAAAAGTACCAATTTCACCAGGAGTTTCAATTTATTGTATTACATGAGAGATTAAGATTCTCGCACATCTTTCTGCTGCCTCCGTGACCAAGTAATGAGAATGTCAACTTCTACACGTTTCTTGGCCACTAGTTAGCTAGGACTTGTGGGTAATTGGGAATATTACGTATGTAACTGAAAAATAATGTTAACATGAAAGGCTATGGGGGCTATAAGATAAAGTCAAAAGGAATCAACACAGCAGTTGGCTAATTTGTCAGTTTCATTTACTGTATGGCTGGTAAAAATGAGACATTTCATATGGTGGGGAAAGCAAGGAGTGAATTTGGCTCCTTAATCAGTAAAATTTTTAAGATAAAGCAATATGTAATGGCAAATCAAATTATTTTTATCGCACACCTACAAATTGACACCAAACAATCATGAGCTGGGACACAGAGCCTGTTGTATGTAGAATGAGTAATATCATGCTCTTTAGAGTGTATCACTTTGAAATATACAGGTAGGTGATTGGAGGTGAGTGACAGCTAATTATCAGAACACCTGTAATGTGCCCGCCTTATAGAGCTTCTCACATGAATTCAATTGTTGGCTTTAGAATTTTTAACTTTTAAAAAGGACATACCTGGTCAAATCCAAAAACATTTTATGAAGTACAACCAGTTTCAACTTTCCAATTGAGCTACCATGCAGATATTTATTGGCAGAGGAGGAAGAGGTGGTATGTGCTTCAAGATACACAATGTCACCAGACAATATGTTTTTGTGCAAAATGCTGTAGTTACAAAGGATGAAGTCAGAATTTTGATTAATTCACCACTATTCAAAAGGGTTCATGCCAAAAATTTTCAATTTCCTTGGCTTCTAGTTAGAAAAAAAAAATTTGCTGCCCAGCAAGAAGGGTAATAAAATACCCATCTCATCACTTGATTTCAGCAATACGTACTCCCAGTATTCAACTATGATTTTCATCTTTTTTGCTATGACTTTTAAAAATTATTCCTTCAACATTACCCAATATCCCTGACTGCGACTTTCAGTACCGATTTTTATTTCCCTGACAAAACTATGACTTATCTCACTGGTATGACCCCTGTTAAGGAATTTGGGGATCCAGGTTTGAATCCTTTTTAATGCAAATAATTTTTCCTCCGTAGATTTTTGCTCAGCATATTCACCTTCACATGACTCTTTAAAGGTACGCCAAACTATTCTGAGGATATTTTCTTGAATAATACTTATGGTGAATACCCCAGTACTCAAAGTTCTGGCTTTGGCCTTGGGACTGCATTTTACCTCTGGCACCATACACCACTTTTTCCTCCAGAGCCAGCATTAAAAGTCATGAGTTTCAACCATGGAGACTCTTGAGCATGACTTGCAAAGGTAAAAACCAGTTGTGTAACAGTCTCCGGTTGATGTAATTGACCAAGTCTGTCATTCAACACATATTCAACAAACAATGCTTAAAGCCACAAATTCCAATAATTAACTATTTAGAAGAGATGCAAGAGTTACCAAGCCACTTCCAAGCTCAATAAGATTTTGCATGGATGAGGTCATTATAACTCTAATATCAGACTTATTTGTATGATCTAAGGATCAAACATGATATAGCTACATTAAAATATTTTGCACACTTTCAGCATTAATTTTAAATAGTGCAAGATCATCAACCTAACTATTGGATATCTATTCCAAACATAGTAGACAAATAGAAACATAGCCTAATGTATAAGTGTTACCAATCAGCCGTGCACAAACTAAGTTTACGTAAGAATACCTTAGTCTTAAGAAATACACAATTTTCCACACCCTTACAACTAATAGTGATAAATACTAAAAGATAAGCCTGTACAAGATGTATAGAGTAAGTTGATCAACCACGACGTACTATAGATATTCTATTCTACCACTAGGTATTAGAAAATTAAGTGCATCTTCTCTCGTGAAGCATTTCATCACCTGTAGACAGATGACCTGCAGGGTCGTTTGTAGAAAATATTCGACTACCTCCACTCCAACTCCACAGAATTTTTTAGGTACAATAAACAGCCAAATCTAGATTAAAGGGCAAACTCTCAAGAATTCCCCAGGCAGACACATACCAATGGCCATCATTTGTGCCTCTAAACCACCGAATAGGGACATTGCAGGACAAAGGAAACTATTTTGGTACAGCAAAAGTGAAAAATGCACTGCCTACAACTCTCTCCTCAACCTAGTTTTTTAATAAATATAATGCATGAATTCTACATGAATAGTCGAACAGAAGCATAGAAATTATGTTTGAGGCAAGATCTGTCGATTGCCGTGCATCAGTTTTGAAAACTGGAGCAAAGTCAATTCATTCCTGCCCCTAAAATATTAACAATAATGGATTAAATAAGTGCACCGAATATAGAGATGAAAAGACAACATTTATATTGGGCATCTTCTCCAGCATAAATCAATGTCACTGCTTTATGATACATTGTAACTTTCATATTAATTGGAATGTTAGCTCCCCAAACACCAGTTTCCTAAAATTTGCCAATCTCTCCTTGCAGCTCCTGCCCATTATCACCATCGTCGGTGCGGTCAGCACAGGAGTCGTTGCTGCCATTGCCTATGCCACCTACAAGCTGGACATACAGTGAGTACAATCCTTATTTTGGCATTATCCCTCTAAAATTCATGTCAATTTAAAACTGACAATACAAAATTGGCTGGCTCGCTCAGGTTCGAAATACAATTCATTTAAAGAATCCAGTCGATGGCAGGAAAAGATAAGTAAAAAAATTCTACATACAACCATTCTATCATAAGTTGCGCATAAAAAAATGTGAAAGCCCCAAATTCTCACGTTGGTGATGTCACTTGAGTTCTGGGCCATTAACTTGCTCAGTGAGGACCTTAAATTGTGGGAAGGAATAGTAAACAGCTAAAGCGGTAGCCCGCTAAACATGACTATTGTGATGTCATCAGATTATCATCATAAGGGTTGAGAAGATTGATTGTTTGTCATGAACAGATCAACAACACAACTTAGCCGAGATTCGAACCACGATCTCCCAATTGGCCGGCCGTTAATTTTTATTATACATGCATTCGTCATGCGGGACTAGAACATTCTGGGTGAATAACTTAGTTCCCTGGCCAAGCGTCGGGTTTATGTAATATTGATGCCAGCATTCGGTGCCGTGGCAGGGAATTCCACACGAGAAGCCACACAGAGAGAAGAGGGGACGCAAATCCGAGAAAAGAAAGAAGGAAGCCTTGCGACGGACGCTAATCTGCCGCGACTGACCGAGAGGAAAGCCACGACTGCGCGAGCCTGAGACACAGGAAAGAGCACGCCAATGAGCATTGAAAAAAGTGGTGCACTTATTGACCGCTTCAATGGTTGGAACCTCGAAACATTGACAAGGGATTAATTCGGGACAGTCATCTTCCGATTAACTCGACGGAAGAAGACGCGAAAAGTATGGAAGAAGTTAAAGGAAGAGACTCGAGTACTACTAGCCCGGTGCGACACTGCTATCGAAAAGTGTTCTGGGAGGTCATTCTGTATTTCCAAACTCGGGCTCAGATTCGTATATCGTCTCAGATTAAGCCAAATACGGACATCGTTTGGAAGTTCAAAAAGTAGCTGACCACGACGTGCAAGCAAAGACTAACTAATACGGGTCACATCCATGGGAACGGTTCATTTCCATCCTACCACTGTCGCTGTCTCGAGCAATGAATCAATCACTGAATGATTCATATGAAGAACTAACACTTCTCGGAATGAGGTCATTTTTATTCGGAAATAGAAAATAACCTCTGGGGGTAACACTCCAGAAGTCGGGTTCTTCACAGAACGTCCTCTTAAGGCCCTAGAATCTGGAAAGGATAGATCGAATGGGGTCTTCACTATGATAGGCAGGACGAATGAGGTTCGGGGAATGGGTAATCTCCCGCCCTCATTGAGGCGGCGACAACTATTGACGAAACTTGGAAGTTTCAGCTATGGGAGGCTATTTCGTACAATACGAAGGGAACAGTGTGACACACTCATCTGAAACACACACTGGCACGACAGGGGGGACGGTCGAAAACGGTCGTCACTGGAAGCGACTCGAGCACCATCTTCAAATTCCAAAGACGGGATGAACCACGGTAAAGTACCACGCACCCGGGCAACGAAGAGGGCTGCTGCTGCTCGTCAGGTGGCGCTGAGCCGTCCACGCCCCCGCCCACCAGGTACACGAGGCGACCGACGGACGCCATGGCGGACGCTGCGTCCAGCGGCCAGTCGTGAGGCCGCGCCAGCTTGCTCGCGGAGACGTTGCTTCGTTGGAGACAGCGACAGTGCGACTGCGGCTGCCCGCCAGGGGCTTCCCTCGCCACATGTATAATCCACTCACCGTAGAAACCTCTCTCGGCAGCGCTAAACGACTGCGCGAACTTCTGAACGGCCTACTAGAGTGGAGAAGACAATCGCCCAAAGGAACGGAGGGCTCAAGCATACGATCGGCGCCGCAGAAAATCACTACGACCAGTGGGCGTCCTCTCTTGAAAAAAGTTCTCCTTATCAATTTCACTAACAATTGAGCCATATGTATCCATAAATTAAACGTTACTGACAATTTCCCACGATTGCTTTAACTTTACTACCGGTTTCAAGAAATTTTGCATTCTCATCAGGTATGTGGAAAATGTCTTGAAACCGAATGTGATATTAAAGTAAGAGCGTAAAACTACCAGCACCGTTTCAATTATTCATATGTAAGAATACCACGATATTAAGCCTGAACCATCCCTCTATAGCCTTACGTAGCCGAGACTAACTATGAAGAAAATTTCCTCAGGTCAAGTAGACGGGAAGAACGGCTAAGGAAGGTGTCGGATGAGAGAAATGGAGGGGATGATAAAGGATGAAAAGCAAAATAATTACGCAAACGTTATAAGATTCGGTAAGACGAGAATTGGATTGAACTATCTTCGAATTGTTAAGTGTTCATGATGAGCCAAGACAGGCTAAACAGTATAACGCCTTCGAAGAGAAATTCGCCCATGCAACATCATTTTGAGCCATGCAATTGGAGATGGGAGAGCCATAAATGGAAACAAGGACAGCGATTATGAATGCTTGATGAGGCAAATGGCGGCTGGAACTATCAACTTCCCACAATTCCTGAGAAGCTACCGTTGGAGCAGTCCCCAGGGTGACACTAATGTCGTGTTTTGAAAAACGCATGCTGACATCAACAGTGCAACACTAGAGGAGTCAACGATCCGAATTGTTAGTATATGCTTTGGAGCGTTTGAAGCGTATGTGCAAATTCGGAACATCCCGAGGATTTGTTAACCTCTTTGCGAGGTGTCGCTCGAAATCTGTTAAAAAAGAGAAATAACCGTTTGCAGCAATATTTTCTAACAGGGTGGTTGCCTTCACCAGAGAAATTACAATCCATTACTTGCGTCTTGGATTCTACCATTGATGTCCTCACTATGCGCAAGTCACTTAACTTCAAAAATATCGGTTTTCTTGGAAATAGGGCGAATGAATACGAATTTCAATAATTTAAAAATAGCAAAATTGGAGGGCATTACGGCGGTCACGAATATCACAAAAGAGGATCCTAAAGTCGGCCTCTAAATGTGTAGTCACCCAACGCGCATCTTATAGTTTACAAAAGTCTCCTCTCGCGTCACTGACGGACAAAAGGATCAGAGTTTCACGGGGAAATAAGGTATAATTAAGGATGTTCATCAAAATTTATATACATGATGATGTGATCTATCAAATTCAAAACTTTTAAATGCTATTTGTCGCCATTACAAACATTATACTGCAAAATATTGTAAAAATAAATTCGATCGCATTGCACTCATCACAGCTCTGCGGACATTTTTGAAACCCGATTAAAATGCGACCGTAGTGGCAACAGAAATCAGACTTCCATGGGATTGAGTTGGGCTTCCTCTGTGCAGTCCCCTTGACAGCGGTCGTACGTTTGAAGTGAGATAGCTTCGTAAATCGTCCGCGGGCGCTCGCTATTACATCTAGCGGCAAGAGGGAACGCAAGATTAACCCGCATTCCAAATAAGCGTTGTGTTTTCCCGCGTGGAAATTCTCATTTTTAAATCAAGTATAAAAATTGAAAAAGCCAGTAATAAACTCACGGCGTCAATTACACCCCCCAGGTATTGCAAACTTTCAATAGAAACAAGAAAAATTTGGGAAGTACCCTCTTAAAATAAAACGTGGATGGGAAATGTGATGTAACAAAAAGAAAACCAGTTGATTCGGCGATGGGTTTTAAATTTGGAAATTGATGAAGAGTATTATTTTTATTACAATGGATTTGAATGCATGTTGCGTAGCGCATGTTTGTGTAAGTAAGCTTTAATCCCCATAAATGGTGTTGTGAATGATGGATGGATGTTGGTGATGGTTCACCCCCTACCAAACACCTTGCAGGGTAAGGTATAGACGTAGATTTGTTTCCTCTTTTCCGTTTCACAATCGTCACCTTAGTTGCGCGACGGAGTATTCGCGGATCCTTGGAGAGTGGTTTGAAAGAGAGGCGTGGAACCTCTGCGAGACGTCGGAAAATACATCGTCAGAAACGCCGTCACGTCCCGTGATCACGCTGCGTCCACGATACGTGGTAAATGCACAGTGACCTCCCCTAAATACTTGCATTACACTTTATAAAATGGTAATTTTAGTCCGTAGTCGAATATATGCAGGAGAGGACAGGCCCGAAAACCCAGGCCCACACCTAACCACCCCCTTGTCTCACTCCTGGATCCGCCACTGGGTACGGTATGGTATTTGGAGGAGGCGACCGACAGCTGAGGTCATTTGCGCCATGAGGGAACGGTGTGAAAGGAAGGGTGGAGAGAAACCCGGCGAAAACTCTTAAAGAAAGGCGTTAGGGGGACCACGGCTTAACGTCCCATCCGACGGACGGAGAGCTGCACTTTAAATGTCCTCCACGCAACATTCTAGCAGGGATCGGGCAGTCTCTGAAAATTCTCTGCCACCGCCGCGATTTGAACCCGAGACCGCCGGTTGGGAAGCCAACACTAGCCACCACACCAACCCGATCAGTGTTGAACTCGGTTCTTCACCTTTGTTTGTTAACCTTTTGTTGTCCTGTCATGTTCCTTCGCAGCCAACCCAAACGCCACAAAGCTCGAATCATAAAGTAGCAATTGAGTTAAAATTGAGTTAAGTTTCGGTTCATCTCGACTCGAGCTCATTGTTTTCTCTTCTTTTCAGGTTCGACCGGAGGAGAGAACCGCGCATCGACACCATGATCGACCTCCTGAACCCGAGGAGCAAAAAGGTAAGCGGAGAAGCTGACACTTCCCCCGCCCTGCCTTCCTCCACCCCCGCATACTCTCTAGCCAAAGCCACTGCCACCGAGACCGATGCAGAACTCCCTCCGCCCCCGGTGGAGGCACAGGCCCCAAGGCCAAAGGTCGCGCAAGGCATCATCCTATCGGGCGCCGCGCAAGACAAGTTCCCATCCGATATCCCAACCAAGATCTTCTCGTTTGACCGTCCCCAGGACACAGGACCTTTCGCCCGGCTGATGGCATTGGCCTCCGGGCTATTCTCGCGCGGCCCGCCACCTGCCGCACCCAGGCCACCCAGTGAGCGGCACATGACGGCCAACCATACCCGGCACCACAGGCCGGAGAAGCCGCATCCCGCTAACTTCCCACCCTTCGTCAACGTGAGCAAGAAGAAAGAGGGAGGGGCCGGGTCCGAAGACGTAGAAAAGGCCCTAACAAAGGACTAAGAGATTTAAGGCGGGAAAGATCCCGTCAACCAATGAAAGGACGACCCGAGAAATGTGAAGGGCGATAAACAAAATAAGACCAAAATGATTCTTCCCACCTATACAACCGTCAGCCCAGGAAGACGTAATCGAATCCTGTCTTAGCCGTCGACACGAAAAAGAAAAGAGAATCGATTGGAGTCCTCAATACAGTTTCAAGAACCTTATAGTTCTTCTCCGGTGCAAGACTCCAAAAGACAGGGTGTCAGGCCACTAATGGCACTGCTGATTCCTCACAGGACCTCGCCTGAGAATCGGAAGGACAAAGGGTTAAAGCCACACTACGGTAGGTTGGTTCAGACAGGACAAGAATGTTTGGACGGTCTATTATTAATTGTCATAAATCCCAGATAAATAAAAAAACGTGTATGCTTATCACTGTGTTGCACGAAAATGCTGTAATTTTTCACGGGTGTTCAGGAATCATGAAGAGTTGACAGGACAGAAAAGATTCATTATCGATAAAAGACTCGCCTTAATATCATCTTTCAGAACGGGAAGACACAAGGAATGACATTACCAAGGATCTCATTCGCAGGTTATCTTTGATAGAAATCCATAAGCTGCAAATTTTCATCCATTTAGAATGAAATTTATGCAAGCAGAGGACATATGTACAGTACACGGGCTCTCTTGAATAATCTCTTAGTGCCTACGACTTGCTAGCCAACAGCTCGAACTAATAATCTTTGCATTGGCCAAAAATAGGCCGAGCGTTTATTTCGAAGATTACGTTACAAGTGGAAAATTTCCACAGCGAGAGCAGCTAACCGAGGGTCAGGGCATAAAAGATTAACAGTCAGCTTGTTAAAAAAACCACTAACGGTTTAAATAAACAGAATTGACTACAGATTCGCATCGACTGAGTTTAGCTTCCCTATAGGATTCTGATCCACATGATAAGCGATTGGAGTACTTTTTATGGCCCGGAAAACATATGCAGAAATATCTTTCAAATTCCACAATAACCATCCTTCTTTTGATCTGTTCGTGACGACGTGGTCCGATAAGGTGAGCGTGAATCCAGCCCTTATGCCTTATTTCTTATTCAAAGCAAGATCGTTTTCTTGTAAGCGGGAAATCACCCGCAATAGTCAAACTACCATCTGAAAAGTCAAAGTGTACTCGCACCACCCAATTCGCCCACTACCAGCAAACAAGAAAAACGCGTTAGCTTCTCCGTCGCAAAGCGTCGATGGCATCCGAGAGCGGTAACTCACGTCAACAGCTTCTGGGCAGTGGCGTGACCCATGCGTAGGCAAAAAAGAGGTAAAATTCAAACCCTTGCATCCACCGTCCTCGAATTAATGGTAGGCTGTGAAGATAAAAAAAATAAGCGGCCAACCGCTTATCTCCCTCTTAATCTTCATAACGTCAGGGTTTATTCTAGAACTCTGCCACCCACCACATAACCCTATATCTCTAACATTACATGATTACATTCCTGCTTACATTAAAGTTCCAAGAGGTATTCGTATTTTCTCGTCAGTATCGGAATTAACGGCACCATATGACCAAAATAACGGCGGATTAGAAAAAAAAATTATAACAGAAGCCTTCGAGACCTGAGGCGGAGAGGTACCTCGGGAAAAATGGATTGGATTAAATAAAGATCGAGGATGCACGGTATATAGGAGAAGAAAGGGCACGGTGGAGCACCATTATCGAAAGTATATACAACTCCGCGGGTAGCCCCAATCACCAGACACATAAATTGTAAGTATTATAGAGGGATAAATCGATGGAAGGAAACTTGAGGAAAACATTTATTTGGAGCACGAGAAGAAGGGCATGGGGAAGAGCAGCCATACAGTAAAGGTACCACCACACAATATGGAAGAAGTGAGAGTTGAAAAATACCAATACTATGCATGATATATTAATAAGGCGACGGCACCACGAGAGCTGGGCGAAGAGGAAAGGAAAAACTGGCTTTGGCCTCTTCGCGACGAAGACCACCGGTCGACGTTATATTCGACGGACGGAGAGTCGTCTTTTCAACAACCCACCTTTTAGCACCGATTTGAAAGCCAAATGGAAATGTCTACATACTTCATATCCATAAGCACCAGAGTACTGATTCTTATTAGCGGTTGATAACTCAATATAGCGAAGATATTAGTGAATGTCGCTTCAACTATCCATTTGGATCCTCTTCCAGAAGATACCACCGACTCTTATCGCCGAAAGAACCGGAACAAACGGCCAGAAAGAAGAAATTTCCCAGCGAACAAGAGGTGGCACTACGAGTTCGACGCACGGCGGAAGGATGCGACTCGTGAGCGTCGTAAGTTTATACTTTCCTAGACAGACGGTCGCCAGACTCCACGTGGTTAGCAGCCTCTCCGCCAGGGGGACGCGGCCTGTGACGTCACTCACGAAAAACCTCTGCCCTCCAACGAAACCCCCTCCGAACGGATAAGGTGGCAAAGAATTGTTCGCAACCCAGCGACGTTGCCAGCCCTTTGGCAGATAGATGGGGACCAAGCGTTCAGCACCCTAGGACCACGTCCCCCCCACCTTCGAAAGGGGAGAATGAAAACCATCCCCTATGCAATAGGGAGAGAGAAGCAGCAAGGACCTTTAACAGAGTCATCAGCCAAAACACACTTCATACCGCAGAGGAAACATAATATTTGACAGTTATAGGGAAGGCATCAATGCTGTCTTCTCTCCGCAACTACAACCTAACGCAAAAAATCAATTTATCAATAGAAACGCAAGCACTTGAATCACTATAAAATGGATACGATGCTAAGTCTTACCAAGGAGTAAAGAAGACGGCGTTGCGAGCATGGGAAACAGCCAAAGAGTACAATCACCCCTCACCAATAATCGCATTTCCCAAATTTTATCCGCGGGACAATGGAAACGATGCGCTGGTGAATCAAAAGACGAATGGGCAGCGGACCGCTCGAAGCTTGAGCTCAAAGAGTAAATATTAACAAGAGCGCTGAGGGTGGCTGCGCAGTAACTTAATTCTGCCCCCCACGTGGACACAACTAACTTCAACGTTACAATGAGAAATACCCATAAAAAGTTACCTACCATGTGAAACTTATAAAAGCGGACTTTTATTAAATTATGATAAATCTCATTCTTCCTGATGAATCAGGGAAATAAAATTTCCAACTGACATCTAATAGAGTAAAAAAGTTATATCATCAGCATAAGAGAATCAAAACCATAATGCGACCTGGGATTTATCCATTTCATTGTCAGTCGCACGGGCACAAGCCAACATCGCTCTTGTTTATATTCTCTCTGAGAGCGTGACGAATCCTCTCGGGAGATACGCGGTGTGTGACGTCACGCCGAGGGCCGCACAGCGCGCGCAAATTAAAACGCGCGCGGGCCGCACCGCCCCCTCTGCGAATGCGCGCGGCCCGAAAGGAGGCCGCGCTATCGATTGGAGGCAGGAGGGGGCAGGGGGCGCGTGCTCCTCGCTGTCCGGGGGCGGGGGAAGGAGGGGGTTGGCGTTTCCATGACAACAGAGCCAAGGGTGTGGCGCCTGCACCCTCTCCCGCCCCTCGCAGTTCGCCCGCCGCCCGCGCAGTCCGGTGGCGCTAGCGTAGAAGTCGGACGGCGCTGGCCCGGATATCAATCGCTGCGAGGCAGGCGAGCGGCCGCTGCCCCCGGGAGCGGGCTGTGATATTGTCCTGTCACAGCAGTACTGTTCCCTTGGTGCTACTGCTGTCTCGGGACATAGCCACAGCTCCTCCCCGCACTTCGATACTCGCGAGCCAGCCGACGCCGAAGGAAAGGAGCGGTGACCATCTGTGAGACCAGTCGGAAGAGACGAGGAGGATACCTAGTGTGACGGTAGTGATAGCCGTGGATTACCGTTCGCCCAGGCCGTCTCCTGGCGAGATGCTACAGAGATCCGCCAACCCGCATTACGGCTCGATTAGGGGGCCGAAACCGTCCCCGAGGATGGCCCCATTCTGAGGTCCCGGGTCGAACGTCGGGCCGTAGGTACGAGGGTCCCAAGCCGCCGCGCAGGACGACGCGCTCTCAGAGGGAGGGCCCCGAGGGTCCGAGCGACGCACCGTGAAGTGTGCTTGCGAGTGACGAGAGTGTGGCCGCACGAACACGGCGAGTGCAGTGCACCTCGAACCCAGGCCCATGGGCAGCGATGCCAACCAATCGGCCAGCAGGCTCGCTTTCCGCGGCGAGCAGAGCGGACGCATTACGGCCAATCGATAAGGGGAGAGAAACACTCGAAGGGGAACGCTTTGTTCGGAGCTTCTAGCCTCGCGGCGCGCACTCCCACTAGAGGTATCGATCCTTGCCGTTGCTAACTCTAGGAAATGTCCCGAGCCACCCAAGCATCCGTGGGCACAGGAGAAATAGACTCAGGATGAACAATTCCCTCGGACCTAGAGAGAGGAATCGGACCGGAAGATAGGGCACACAGCGCGGGTGCAAATCACAGCGAACACATGGGGGCGGCCATCTTGAAAGACGACAGGATGTCCGTGCGAGCACATCGCATAACCCACATTCGGGGTTCGAATCGCACCCGACCTCTGACCCACAGCACGGCAACGAAGACGAGGCCCGGGAGGCGGATCGATAGGACGGGTGCGCCGACGGCCGGTCGAGCCGGGTTCATCGCCCGGCATGTTGCCCTGCAGACGCCACTGGGCGCCAGTAGCCTCGGCAATCCACAGCGCAGGGCCAATTCCTATCTCCCTCGAGAAAACCCCAGGCAACCTAGTAGTGCACAATTTCAGGCCCATCGCTCCTCAACCACTAGCTCATACCAGCATACCAGGATGGGACCAGATACTGGGATGGGACAGCGGCAGCTTAAGTTGGGATAGACCATCGAATCAGGCCACGAAAATCCTGGATTCACAGTGAAAATATTCGCCTAGCCTGAGCGGACACGCTTCAGTTTAAATTGCCCCTATATCTCTGCTAAGAGAGGCCTACGGTAGTCCCTTACCTAGTTACAACACGACAGACTTTCCGCTAATTACACATCTCTTGAATCAATACTAGTTTCAGCCCATCTATTGCTTCAGTTTAAGGCGCCTATTTCCTGCTTTAACCCATTCAATCTATTTGTAGGCATAATTTCCACCGCCACATTTACATATTCACTCTTACAGTAATTATACCACCTTACACATCGCTTGCATTACTGTGGTATCATGTTTTCTACTAGTGGAACTTGTGACTTAAGTGTAAGAAGAATTTCCAGGGAAAGAAAGCAAGCTGGAGAGCCGGCAAAACATAGGTATCCTCGTGTCGAGCATTCGCACACCCATACCTAGTTTTCAAAATTAAACCATCTACGAAATTTCCTCGCAAAATTTGATTTCATTCAATTGAGAATAATGCCAATGAAAATTTGAACGCAAAACTACGAACGCTAAAATGTTTGATTTTACAAGCAGGATTTGAACCAGCCATATTTAGGCCATGCCGGTGTGCCAAATCTTAACCACCATTTAAGTTTCAAGAGCACCCTCATCAAGTGGACCTGAATCCTTCTCTACTACGGTATCCGAAGGATAATGTTCAAAATGCTTCACGTGCTAACAAATGCTAAAAGCAAGCATGCTAAAAAATTCATTTCCGTCGTATTCACAACTAGTTGATGGCCCCCCAATTGAGTAGGAGATACTCAATGTAATTTAGATCGTTTTACGTATTTATTTCACTTCCCTTTGCATTTTGAGGTAAACATTTGGCTATAAGGATATAAAACAAGTATGTTATTCTTTGATCAGAGTGCTCTTACATTATCATACGCACATTATGATTAATTTCGTTCTGGCATTATAAAGAGGAGTTCAATGGGAGAGCCCGATTCTACAGGGAATTTCGGCCTTAAGTTGAATTCTGTTTATGCTAATCTTGACATACTTGTGACTCATTACGCCACCTTAGGATGCCAAATTTATATTAGAGCTCCACAAGCTTTGGAAGTTCCTCTTCTTGGATTAGGGATGGCCGAGGACCGCCTATTCATACAATGTATCGACCGGTCACACAGCAGCGCAAGACCGGAGGTAAATCATGGTCCCAGTGTCATGCATGCCGAAAATTAAACGCCCAATTTCCACGAAACCAGTAGAACTAATTATTTCTCAAACATTTCTTTCCTCTGAGCCATTGATAACCTCACTTTCAGCAAAGCGAAAGATTCTTTGGCAAAATGCATGATGTTGAATTCTCTCCCAAATCCAGAAAAAATATCTAATGCACACACATCACAAGACACATTTAATTAGAACTATTTCCGTACACTTCAGCCGTAGTCTATGGTGCACTGATAGCAAATTACGCCGACGACATGGACAGAATGCTACGAAAAACTAACCAAACACTTAGCTACTTACAGATAAAAATTAAAATGGAATGCCATGGTAGAATTGAGTGTTTGAAGCAAATGGTATAAAATTTTAGCAGCACCGACAGGTTTTAAGAATTTATCGTATTGATTGTAGAGTGGTAATGGTGATAATCCACAGAAAAATGATTTGTGATAACTACAAAAATGTAGAAAATATAATTTAATTTCACTTATCAACAGGGCAGCTTGTTCTATGAATTAAACAAATTGCATGATTGTTGGGACGAAATTTCTTAAACATTCATTGACTAACAATCTTATTCTAGGATGTGTATTCGACGGGTTTAGCTGTAGAATAAGGTAATTTTATCGATATTATCCAAAGCAATAATTAATTTTTTGTGTTGATTGAAAGAAAATGACACAAATTTGTAATATTTTCAGTAAACGTCAACAAAAATTTAGCTAAGGCAAATCAGTAGAAATATTTCACACGGCACCACCGTCTCAAAGCTATTTGGTCAATAGTGAGGATCGTGCCCGGGGATCGAGCAGCGGCCCCGACGATGCAGCGACCGATTGGGAGAATGGAATGGCGTGCATGGGGCTCAGATTTGAGGAGAAGAACCTTTTATAAGCGATTTCTCTTTTTCACCAGTAACATTACTGAGCACCATAAAGAGGCGCCGAAAACATCGATTACACCCACACAAATACTGATTTCCCACCACACGCCATTCAATTCGGTATCACTTGAACACGATTAAACGCAAACTCAGATTTTATATTGCTTTTATCACAATATCCACAATATACCTGATAACGATTACGAATACGATGAAGGTAACTCAATGATTGCGACAAATGGACATTTACACTGCTACATGGTGTGGAAGTTCTCTTATCGCTCTCGAGTAGTGAACACGTACAGAAAGTACGAACGATAGAGTTATCGAAGCCAGTACAAATCATGTTTCATGTCTTTTCACATTTAGAGGCAACAGCATTCATATAAACTGGTAACAACATCTCAGAGAAGGAAACTGGCTTCACTTCCATACGCATATTAAAATGACGTGGCATAAGACCTAGAAGTGATTTGGAGCAGTTCCGGGTAACGTACACGACATGTTAATCATTCAATGAAGACCTTATGTCATCAGGGACAAAATCATTTTAATTGATTATCAGTGGCATTTTAAAGAAGGACCTCAGTAAGGGATTAGATTCAGCTCGTCTTCCTCAATATGACACCAAATGTCTGTGTTAGATGTAATCACATGGTTTGAGGGGAATTGACCGGCACTACGAAGAACTGGCCGCCAACGAAAGCCACTATAGACGCCTTCAGCCAGATTAATGAATATTTTCTTGTTAGAAGCACAAAAATAGACATTTACAGCTGGCATATCCAAAACCAGTAACAGATCTTCAATGGCCAACAAGCTTCCGTCGGTTACTAAACATATATAAAGTAATAATGAAAGGACGCACTGCAATGCCAGAAGGCAGCTATAAACACTAACATTGTTTGGCGTAATACATAATTTTTCACCCTAAAATTCCAGCAGAGGGGAGGGAAATTATCTCGCCATGATAATTATACTAGGAAGATCACCAAAAAGATTAAATTTAAATTCTCATTTTTCGTAAATTCTATGTCCTTTAGCTTTGTTCAAACATTTACTATGTAACTCAAGTTACTTAATTCGCTAATTTAAGCAGTATAGGTCAAAATATATAAAATTTAAATATAAGATCAGGGATAAGAGAATTTTTCATTATCCAACTCAAAAACAGACACTTTGGAAGAGGGCATGGATCTGCTTGAGGGACACGCGAATAAGGTTCAGGCGAAACGTTGCTAATTCTGATTTGGGTCCGCTTGGATGCTGGTGAACACTGTAGGACGCCATCGCGAAGGCAAGAAAGACGACACTAGAGGGAAGAAACCACCCCAGAGCATGCATTGCGCGCTCGCTGCATCCGGGTGCAGGAAGAAGGAAAGCGCTGTTAACTATCCTTCTGAGCATCCACAGCAAAGCCCTTTTCATGAGTCTGCAAGGGGTGCCGACGGCTAATCAATATCGCACTCGCCAATCACGGCGAAGGGGTCAGCGACCAGACCGTCCGTCGAAGAGTCCGCCAAATATGCCCCTAAGAATAATAAATTTACATTCGTCTACTCTACTCTACTTTTCCACGGTTGGGCCTCCCTCGCAGATGTGCCACCGTGACTACTACGCGGTAGTCGACTCCATCAAGACACATCGTCACTTGTCAGGCCACAAACTGAAGATGTGATTAGTATATAGGCTCTGGCGCACAAAAACTCAATTCGTGAACGTATTAAAACAAAATAATCGACGCGATTCGTTGAAAACTGCTACGAGAAAATAGAGAGGGTAACACAGTTTCCACACGAATTAAGCTGGGAGCTGATAGAGGCGAGGAGGCTATGTATAGCGCTATATTGCTCCAACTATTAGTAACAGATATCTGTCAAATCGATACGCAACCTTGGAACATCATCTTTGGAACCTCACAATGTCCTTAGGTCTACAGAAACGATAAAGTGAGAGATATTTTGCCAAACGCACACACGTACGAATTCGTTTTTCCCCAATCAATAAAGGACTTCAATTATAACTGCTAGTGCCTTGGGGACAAATATCTCCAACGATTTCTTTTCTATTTCTACAAATTTCAACTCATTTAACGTCAGGAGTCTTAACACCCCCCAGCCACAAGCCTATTTAGGAGACTTGAAGGCACAATGTAGATATCTCCACGCCAGACATCACAACCAAATAAGCCGTACCCCTACGACCTTGTGCTCAAAACTTAATGTCGTCCCAACCGTCGATGGATTCAATCGAAAATAAAAAAAGTCCAACGCGAAACCCAACTATAGACATACCGAATCGCAAACTGAGACTTCACAATTATTATTATTCGCTTATTCTCACAATGACGATTTCCTCAACTGCATATAGAAGGTTAGAATGCATACGTATATATCACTGAGGGAACTTCAACATGTGGAAAACAGGACGAAAAAACTGCCTGGGTAAAATGTAATGCGCCAGGCTACGCGCTTCCAGCCTCAATTTCTCAGCCGAAAGAACTGTAAAAGACAAGATGAATTCAAGGCATTCCGACTTTATCGAAAGCAATGAAAGCTGCTGGGATGAACCACGAACGTAGGCCGCTAGGGATACTGGGCGATATGGATCCTAGCGACCACTGCCGATACGAGGTAATGGCTGTGGGAAAGAGTAGGATGACTTGCAAAGCATGAGAGAGGCCCACCTGTTGGGGAAAAAAGTCTCAGGATGAGCCATGCAGATGGATGGAAAAACGGAATAGGACGTAAAAATCACCTCGATTCCAAATTAAGTTTTTTCTTAATACACAAAATGCTGAAGTCCCTCAATCACAGTAAGGCTATCACTGTATGCTTCGACTTAGATCGCGGTTTCCATCCCAATCTTGGGAAATATAAGGAAAAGATTGAATCTACGTTTTAGTTCCCAAGACCCTTAACTAAAGTAATGCTTTCATAACTTCGCAAATGGCGAATATGGAAAGAATCACGCCATTTATGACCTAATTGGAAACTAGATTCGTAATTCATTTTATTTAAAATTATTTCGTCATAATCAGCTTTATTTCTTTGTTCTAACCGTTTTCGTAGTGCAGGTTACATGGTAGGCACTTCCGTAAGAGCTTTAGAAACTGGACCTGATTTAATGTAAGAATGAGACAACGACCACACTAACCAAGAGTAATTGAAATGGGGAATGTAATGAACAGTTCCCGGCTGAGTGGCTAGGGAATACGAGGTGCGTTCACGGTGCGTGGCATCGACCCGAGAGTGCACCAGGGGCGGGGCTTATGCGCGCCAGGGCCAGCCGTGCCAAAATCGATCCGCCCACTCACTGCATCGGGCCACTGCGACAACGCGATTTTGGCAAGCGCTCTCGCTTCAATTACACAACACTGCTTGAACATGAATTTGCCCTCGGGAACGCACTCCCTTTGATAGTATGCCTTTTCTTACATCAAATTACATTGTGTAATCTAAAATAGCGATAACTATTGCAAAATTTGTCGAAAAATTAAGACGGTACGCGCCGGGAAATTCAACGACAGGCTTATAGAGGCAAGATTCATGTCACAGCAATGAGCCATTGGCATCCTGCAATACCGAATGCCCGGGGTTAGCTTCGCATCGAATAATGACTTTGAAGGAGACAAGAGGTGGCGCTCGATACGGAGGGCTGAGGTTCGAGAGGGCGACTGTGGAGCGACGCCGACGGCAGCGCCTCTGGCGGAGGGGGCGGCGGCCGGCAAGTGGCGCCACTGGCGGCGGGGGGCCAGAATGCCCCATCGATTGCGCGTCCGGAGGCGGGAAACACAAACGAGCGATGAGACAGGCAGTCGACGTCTCTCACTATCACTAGCCACATTTCGTAGAACAAGTCACCGAACACCCCCGTATACTACATATAAACCAATTAATGCCTAAGGAGGTTGCACAACATCCAAACTCTGGGTATAACAATGACACCTCAACTTCAGAACGAAAAAGAAAAAACGCTAGTGATGAAATACTTATAAATATATTTCATTAAAACCTTCATGCCAACACTTCTTCGAATGGGTTGAATTTTATGGCATAAACTTTTCAATCGAAATAAAAAAACATGAAAACACACACTTTCGTCGGAATCAATCAATCAGGCCAATGATGAATCTAAAGACTTGAGTTCAACCTTGACGGTAGGGGCAGCAGCCGAAAAAAGCTCCTGTAAATATTTAATTGAAGCCGTCACCAGGGGCGCCGTGACACATGATGAACACAGGACAACTCAGGGTCGAAGATGTTGGAAATATTGCCCAAATAGCTTCTAACATTGGATTCCTCTTAAAAAGCATTATATACAATGGGAGGAGAGCCGTATGGGCGAATATTAATGAGATGAATAAAAAATATCATCACAACTTCCACCTCGGATCTCAAATCACCAACAGCTCAGCTTCAAGGCCTCGTCTAAATTACTGCTCCGAGAGTAAGCAACCTCTCATAAAATAGGGGTTTTGAAAAAAAGCTGAGAAAAATAATGAACAATAAATTAACTCCTAAGAGCATCGTTTAACTGACAATAAACATAAAAAACTTGATCTGGAAAACTATCTTCATGATGACCATTACCGTATCACCTTAAGAATCTAGGGAGGGTAGTCACAGTCCTCCCATAGTCCTAAAATCCTCATTTTTCATCATGGTTTTTCCATGCATGTATTTTACAGAACAATTTGGAGACAACCTAAAAAATGCATATTCCATATATTTATATATTCCACATAATCTAATAGTTATAATAATATCTAATAGCCTAATATTTAGTTTTTCAGATTTCTAGCACCAAAATCTCCTTCAGGCATAAAAAATCAATAATTTTGGTTAACATTTCTCTGTGTAGTTGAATCTCTTTCCAAAATTGGGGGAAAAAAACTTACTTCACTTTTTCCCCGCGTAAAGAGGTAACAAAAGTAATAACAAAGCATAAAGCGGTCAAATTTCCGAGAATACAATAGAGGACACCTCCGATTGATTTTCCCTATGCTTTCCGATCCTCAAACGAAAGAATATCATTTGTCCAAGAATTCTTGATCGTCCCTTGGTCAGATATGTCCGTAATTGGGAGGTGGTCGCAAACGGAGGTTTCACTATAGTACTAGAAAACACATGAAGCTCTCGAGCGCCATAGTTTAATAACAAACGTATTGCTTGCTGCACGTTCCGCTGAAATTGCTGGTATTTTCAAGGCGGTGAAATTAACAACTAAGGAGATAGACTTGTAACCAATTTATAAAACTCTACGCAATCAATACTCACAAATGGAAGCGCCTCAGACCAATGAGAGCAATCCAAAGGAGAGTGCATCAGCAGAAAAGAATGAGAAGCGCGGATCTTTCGATTAAATGGACCAAATACAGGCAGCCCCAAACCATCCCGTAAAAACAAGGGCGTATTTTAACCAGTTATCGAAAACTTTTGCTGCGCTGTACATTTAATCTAAATAATTTCAATAGAACATTGGCCCTCAAGAGAAATGGTATTAAAAGTCATTAATATTGTAGATTATATATCATCACAAATATTAACTGATATCCCTAACTATAGCTTATCTCCCCGTGAGTTCGGATCACTATGCCGTCAGCGATGGTAGCGGCCACCCTTGTAAACCCAATTATAGGCGCGGCTGGTAGCACCACATCTAGTGGCCGGCTGGGGAATCCTCCACACTAATGTTCGTGCTCTCGAAAATCGCATCGAGCACCACTTCCGGTAGCAGGAAATTGGCTCCACCACCTGGCGGCGCAGAGGCGAACTGCACGGATCCGCCGTTATTTTTAGCGGCGCGGAGAAGGGGTGGGTCAAAGAGCGACTCCCTCCGCGCCCCCATGCCGCTCCACGGCAACCGGCCTCCGACCCCTTTCAAGCATCACGCGGTCGCACGAGAATTTCTCCGAGGCGACTAGGATGCAATAGGAGGCCTAGCGTGAACAAATCGGGCAAAAGGAACCCAACCATTTGTAGGACCCGGCCGGCCACGACAGTTGATAAGAGTGGCGTCTCGCAGCCAATACAACGTTCACCCCACCAAATCCGCAGGTGGGCTTGCGGAGAGCGACGACCCGACACTACAATCGAAAGTCCTTCGACCTCGCGGGGTTACGCTCCCGAAGCCGGGACTGCTACCCACAAGGACTGTTTCACCCTGCGTATGCTAAGGATAGGCTGGTGAATAGTCTAATCAAGGATGTCACACTGAACAGCGCTAAAGCTTTCAAGCTTAACCCATTATAACCAAATGTTGCTCCTAAGTAGCATCAAAAATTTATATATTTTCAGCTCTATCCAGGAAATATTTAATTTACGTGTTCTTTTGACCGGTGAATTTTAATGGCGAAATATGTAGCAGCCACGATAATTACGAGTTAGTAGAAAACTCTCACATTTTTAAAATGAAAAGTTTTGAAATATAATTTGTCCCAGCAGTATCTCTCGGTTAGAAGGGTTAAGAACATTTCTTTCAGAGCTACGACAAGGAAAAAATCATCTTGAGACCTTTTTCTTAAAAATATTATCTTTCTAGGTCCACGAGAATAATGGTGAATTAAGAGGACTTTTGTTGAACGGATAGGCATAGGATTTCCCCCGAATAATTCGGGACTAAAATGATTGCCAGATGAGAATAAGGAGTCCAATCTTTCCTAAGCGCACCTTTTTTTTGTTAATGTCTGATATCCTAACAACCCCGCCACACGCCAATTGAGGCAGCTGGCGAGACAGTTTGAATACGTAGAAACGTAAATTCTCAGAAAAGACGGCGAAGCGGACGGAGAGAAAAAGAAAAGGACTAAAAAAGGTGGGCGAGGGGAGGAATAAAACGTTATGCACGCGGGAAAGGGAGAGGAATAGCTTAGGGACCATAGAATGAAAGCGAAACGGCCTTATTGTGAACTGGAGAGGGATGTTCAGTGTAGGAGCTAATTCGGCCGGGATGATTCGTATCAGAATGCTCCACGTAATCCTACCTTGACCAGTGGAATACCCTCAATAACATTACTCCTTTGAAGAGGCTGGATTTTGGAAGGATTTGTGGAATGGGGGTCTAACCATGCGATAGGCTCTCTCGTTCAGAATAATAGGTAGTCGAGTTTCGCCACGACCACCTATCAACGGACCGTGCCGTCCGATCGCGGATAGATGTGAAAGCATGAGGATGGGGGTGCAGTCCTCCCGCATCCAACCCGCGCCCCGAAGTCGTCGCGGTCTCTCGAAATCGATAGTGACACACACGCCTGTGCACATGCAACAGCGCAGCCGGAGGCGCGGGAGGGAGCGGCGCCTCCTCCGCGGGTGCGGGGGAGTCGGTTCTGCACCCGAGACACTGGCGAGGGGGAGATAGCCGTTGAAGTCACCGCCACACACGCCCTTCCCACTTCGCTTAAACCGCCAAGTACCTCAGACTAAATATAAACTAGAGCGATTATCTGCGCACACAACCACGAAGGCAATGAAAATATCTGACATCGTTCAATTCCCAACCCTCCGATATTTAAGTGTCGGGGAAGGCCACTGATTGGCTGATTTGGTCGAAAGCGATTGATTTTAAGTATTTTATTTCGATTGAAAAAATATATTTTCATGTAAATTCAGCACTCATGAAGAAAAGATGTCAGTATTAAAATGTATCTATAAATATATAATTAGACTTAGAACATTTAAGTTAATCGAAAATGGATGCGATAATGCCACATTGGTAAGAATGCTTTGCTTCCTAAAATACTCGCACAACGAACGCTGCAGAGCTTGTTGTTTGGCTACAGCCTCGGTACGAGCATACTACCTTGTAGTTTTTCGGCAACCAACTGGTCCACCACGTTTTTTCCTTAGAATCCCCGTGGACCAGCATTGACAGGACTATGAATTCACCGTCGATCAGTTTCGCTCAGCTCCGAATCTGACGGAGAAAAGAGGCAAAGAGACACCAGTCGAAGCCACACGCTCCACAGTAAGTGCATTCAGAATAAGCAGACGCGGGGCAACCATTGTACCACGGGATCTTAGCGGAAAGATAGTTGCGTGACTGTGACCACTTTAACGAATCTGTTTTCATTGATCCAAGATTTCTATTCCGATTCGTTCAATATTTAATCCACGAAATAAAATTCGGTTATCCGTGTTTTTCAATGCATAGAGTGGAAGGAAGTTACAGTCGCTCTCAAGTGAGGCCTCGGCTGGACGAGTGTACGCCAGGAAGAGGCGCGGTGAAGCAGCCCGATGTGCTCGACAGTGGAGAGGGCGGCCTAAGCGCCCAGGGGGAAACGTGCGGGGACAATTTTTCTATTTCATTAAATTTCTACATAGTTTTCGATGAAAATAATTAGCTGCACTCGTTGAGTAACTTTGAGCTTCCATTCCGATAGCATTTAACCCATCCTTTGCTTCATAAGATACAAACAGCTACTTTAACTTTCCACACCATTCATTCGCTCAAAGCGTTTCAACGCTTAAACGTCAATCACAAGAGCTGCCTCTTACCCCAAAGTTTACACGCCATTATCAAGAGCAGTCTCAAGGACAGCACTTGAAAATCACGTGTTAACGTTGACACTGGTTGAGGCAATAAAATAGAATGGATAATTACTACACCTGTTACGTACAATCAATTTCCACAACGTGAACTCTTCAACAATAGATTTCAACCTTAGCTGTCAGGTATGAAAATTAAAGAAGGCAGGAGAAGAGGGATTTGCAGATGAATTCCCTCACTAAACACTCATGAAGACACGGACATAAGCGGGCAGGGTTCGACGTCCACTACTCAGCAGCAGCCGGATTCTCCACGAAGTAGGTATTCTCAATTGGCCTAGAGCACCTCGCGCATCAGACGACCCGTTCTCTTGGCCGATGCACCGAGCAAAGCGGGGAATGTGGTCCATAGGCGTCATCCTAGGCGAAGGGAGGGACACGGCCGGTCGATATCCGGCTGTTGGCAACTGCGACCACTGCCCCCCACGGCCCAAATAATCTACATCTACGAACAACCTCGCAAGGTGCCTTAATAAACATGTGGCGGAAGGTGTCAGGATACCAGATGTTCAACCACATGCTGAAACACACCCACCCATACATGCTGAAAAAGGTCTGCTTATGTGAGGTGATTAGACTACGGTATGGGAACAAATTATCGAATCATAGATTCGAAGTAGTGGCCATCGATCGAGAAGAAGCCAGACAAGGGCCCGATGAGGGTCTTCCGAGGCGAAGAAAAGGCGTAAACCAATTAAGCAGCTGCCACTCACTTGCAGAGCTTCGCACGAAAGTCGAGAGTCAGACGATTCCTCGCTTCGACACAATAAATATGGGTCACCAAGTGCTCCCACTGCCCAATTACCCGTGCCCGCAAATGAACTCGGCTCGATAATTAGCCGCGCCAAGGCAAATCTAACGACCACTCGAGGCCTCGCTCGAAAAAAAAAGACTCGTCCGGGAGACGAGTGCGAAGACAAAACGGAGCGAGGAAGAGCTCTCCCATTGATATTCGGGTCAAGAATAACGAATCGCAATGGGAGCAAGATAAGTGACGAGCGCGAAGCGTGGATGGTTCGAAGACTAGGGAAACGATCGGGTGCAATCGATTGTGCAGAGCAGCACTCGTAAGAGCAATTACCAAATCCGAGGCGGCAACGGAAAGCATACAAATAGCACGGTGGAATCTTTTTTTAAGAGCCATAACGAGGAGTTCTTCACGTACTTTAGAATACCATACCACCACGGAAGATTGTAGATGTTGCATGGAGGAGACTGAAGGTTTGATTGAAAACAAACATATTGTTTAGAAATATTGGCGATCAAACATGGATTTCCCACAGTTATTCTTCCATGAACATGATACGATGCATTGGACTACTTATCAGTGACAATGAAAAGTCATTGTTCTTAGACTTTTTTCCACCATTAAACAGCCTTTTCAGGCTTCACAGTAATGATAGTAATAAATAGTCATTGGGTCACGTCGTTTCAATGTTGGCCTCAGATTTCGGTCATCCACTGCCGGCCCTCTTTCCATTAATTCCTCCGAAGTTCATTCATCGTCTTCCTTTTTTGGGTGGAAAACTTCACCGGCGTCCTAAACGAAGCGCCGCTGCGGTTAAAACTCGGCACCCGTTGGTGCGGCCAGGCAAATTCCCAGCCGCAGCCCTGAGATAGGTACGGCGGCACCTGCGGCCCTCTCGCCGGGAGAGGGCGTGTTAACACGGTCGCCATCAATCAGGGGTCCCCCGAGGGTCGGCCGCCATTGCCATTTATTCCTCCGATGAGGAGACATGGCCTCGAAAATTAGTCCCTCCGATTCGGCACTCGCCCTGCCCCACGGCGGGCCTTAGCCAATTAAGACCGGACCGCAAACACATCGACAGTCGGTTGAACGCAACGAACATAATGCGATGGAAATATGATATCTTCTCCGCAACTGAAGTCTAGATATCGCCCTTCTAGTCATCATGGGAAGGAATCATCTTGAGCACAATGCTCAATACGAATGTATGGAAAAACATTTAATTTAGAAAATAATAATGCGGACAGGAGTAAACCGTAGCCAAACAACTGCAAGAAAAGTTCGTGACGTCACCTGTTTCCCTCGTCATATCGTCATGATCACCAAGCGGCTATACCCTTCCCTCGAATCTCTGACGACGCAAAAAACGATTTATTTCATAATGAATTGTGAGTAATTGCGAATACAGAATAACAATAACGTCAATCGCAGAGCAAGGTCCTTCGAAAGATGGCCGAACGAGTAATTCACGGGGCGAGTGATAATATCACGGATTGAGAGAATTCTCAATTCTATGCGACTTCAAAACCAGCAGCTATCCCCCATTTTCTAGTCGCGTAATCCCTTACACACGAACTTCATATAATCGAATTGCCAGGCAAATTTTAATTCGGGATTAAATGTGGACGAAGTTCGCAACAGGAGCTGCAGTTTTGCTCAGGGAACGTGGAAAAATGCCTTGAAAACGTGTTCCCGTTTAAACAAGAATTCACAGCATATATCAATGCCTCCCTCAATAAAGTGTTTTAGTAGGATTAAGAGTGTTATCAACCCATTTTCTGTGGTCGGATGGTGGGAATTCTACGCGAGAGAGGCATTTCTATTCCTTCGACATTAGCATGGCCGATGCAATGGAAACAGTAGGAACCCCGGTGCTTATGCCTGCTCCTAGCTTCTGTTTCCGCCGCATAACTTTAACATTACCATATTCCTCCAAATGCTACTCAGTGGTAAATAAATACATAAAAGAGAGACCCATGTGGATTAGAAGAGAAAAAAATGCTGACGCGAACAAGGAAACCCAAAACTTTGGTATTATTATGGGAAATGGAAAAAGTTAGAAAATGAAATACCTATAAAAAGATTTTTCTCACTAATTCTGATACTCCTCCGTGAGTCATAAAATCAATTCTAATTTAATTTCCACATAAATTAACATATTCACAAACTGTCATAGTAATCAGCCTATCTCACCCAACACGTCATTCAAACTTCAGCCATTTCCTTCTAGTTCGCATGCGCAAAAACCAAAAATAGAGTTTGTACATTTATTTGCACTCTGGTTCACAAAAGCCGTACCACTATGCCTGTCTCAACCCCTTCTCTTTCGCCCACAGCTCATCACCATTCAGCAGGAGTACAAGCCCATGACGGAGCTGCACGCCATCCTGACCGAGATGAAGCAGGCGGAGAAGGAGCTGGCAGCTGGAGGCGGTGCCAATGGCAATGGCAATAGCAATGGCAATGGCGACGATGAGTGCTAACGGCAGTAGCAGCGGCCATTGAAGTAGACCAACTAGAGCGACGTACGGCTCACCAGCACAGTATTATTCCGTTACCCAACCCCGCAGACCCAATCAGCCACAGACCCTTCCCTCTCTAACGATCCCCACACGTTTGTGCATGCTTAGAGAAAAATTATGAGAGACCATTGGTTTGAGACCGATGTCCTAGGCATATGTAACACCAATAGATAGTCCAATAAATGTTTTAAAAATAAACTCTACCATTTTATTGCTGAATTCGTCGCAGGCAACATCCAACGGAGTCTTAGGTTGCAACTTCACCCACTGCAGGAAACCAAGAGGCGACAATTGAGAGGCCTACAGTTACCCTCTGTGAAAAATCACAGCATAAACCTTTAATGTAGGAGATATCGCTTTCCAATTTTCAAGTGAAGGTGATCGATGAAGTTCGAAGATTTTGGTGGTAAAAATTTAACGAGAGTTCAAAACCATGGGGGACTACGTAGGGCAGGCTCCAGGCCCAGGTGAAGCCTTGATTTTTGTTGCCACTTAGGGCACATTGGCTTTCAAAAATGTCCGCAACGTGGCAATGAGTGATTCACTCTAAATATTTTAAAGAGTACATGCAATCGCGAGGATTGGCAATGAAAATTTATGAATTGGATATACATGCCATCACAGATATAAAATTTGATTGAAAGTCCTATTTATTATTTCTACGGGAAATGCGGATAGGCCCGCCCGCCAGCGACTTGGGTGGCTATTGAGAAGACGTTTAAATCCGCGGTTGGTGACAACACATCTAGTGGCCAAATGGAAAATCCTCTATTGCAATGTTCGTGATTAAAACCTTTAATTCACTGAATTCGCTGAACTATGGGATTATCCAGATCGCTCACTTTCTTACTCGTCGTACGGACGCTACTCAAACTATTTTAGATCCTCCTACCTCTACACGACAATCTTTTCTTTCATGGTCTAATGCTCAATCTACTGACCCTCAAGGTCGAAGACTTAAATAGGGGCTTTCACTGATTTGTTACTCGGCCCAAACCCCGAATTTTACTTCATTAACTCGTCGATCAATTAAAAGCACCTCGTAATAGAAATGTCAAGACAACTGCGAACAATAAATGTGTCGCAATGAATACCTACATGAGTGAAATGACAAAATATGTACCTAACTTCTGAATTCTTGTTTCGCAGAAAAAAATATGGGACGAATGACTAAGTATCATAGATAGGATCGATAAATAGTGGGTTAAAAACCATAAAAAAGCAAGCCCCTACTGAAGTACATCCCTAAACTGGACTTGACACCCACCGGAGCCTTATCGGGACGTCACAGCGACAGAAGAGGCATTTTGAGAGAACTTTACCTTCGGCCGGCAGAGGCGCTGCAGTGGCCGAACAATCGAATGTCGTGAATAAGTGACGACGCTGACGGCGCACAGTGGTCGGAACGGCCGATCTGGCTGGACAAAAGTCAAATATTTGAGTTTGGATAAATAACGTGGAAATGTGCTTATTGAATAGGTAATGAGTTGTAGTTTAAGATAGTATGCTGTTTTTGCGGATTTCTTTCAAATGCAATCCACTGTAATGGCTAGAAACTTCGATTCGGGACTTGTCATGATTTTACTGTACCGGTCACTGACTTTTAGGCATCAGTATCAGTGGTTCTAAAACCATAATGATGGAATATTTTAATGAAAAGTGGAAGTAAATAGACTTATCTTTATATTGAATTCATAGTTTGGACAAAACTTATTGTTATTCTAAATAATCAATCTGTTGAAAACAATCTGACCAAAATTGTTATAAATGTACTTTGTGTTAGAATTTAAAAAAAGCCCTGAAGGGCCCCGGTATAATTTTAACGGATTATTGTAGGCAATAGTCTTATAAAACGTGCTGAGCAAAAATTGGCTGCGCCTAGTTGCGCCTTTTAGAATTATAATGTATTTTCTACAGTGACATACGAATCTTCGAGCGGTACTTTTCAGCTTACCGCAGAGTGGCGCTCGTGAGATACGCGCGAAATTGGAAAAATCATCAGCGCTAAAATATTCTTGGGAACGACTTCATGTGTAATTTGTTTATCTAAACTTATTTTTATATTTACTTTATTATAAAAAATTGCATTGTGTAATAAAATTATAAATAATTGCTAATTTATTTTTGATTGATTACATTAGTTGTTTTCCTAGCTGGAATGAGGTATTGGGTGTTGTGGACACTACCCGTAACACCATAGGAAAACGGAAATAGTCAAATTGTGACAATGGTTTGTTCTTACTAGACGTGACTGGGAACCGTAACCTTGACACCCGTGCAACTGAAAATCCGACCTCAGTGCAATGGGGCAGGAAAACGATCCTTCGTCAAAGTAAAGCAGGATTGACAAAGGAGAAATCAAGTATGCCAGTAAAAGATATCATAAATTCAGAAAAAATTGATCCCCTACAATATATATTAACCTGAAATTCTACACCTTCAAAATAAGGGCAAAAGGCTAGATATTTTTACAGCAATTTGAAGCTGTGCAAAGTGATACAAATATGCTTATGAATGAACTACTATTTGTCACTCACTCACTCTCCTCTCCTTAAGTTCCCCTTCCCCAAAGCAAATGGTCAAATTATTTATTCACCCACTCCTTAACCGACTCAGCCCACAAAGAATTCATGGCTAGTGATATATTTTGTATCACAATTGTGTCATTGCGTCTGTATATACCATCGAGTGACTTGACCGTATGGAAGAATCCACGGCCATCTTCGCCAAGATATTGCCGACCGATCAAGTTCTCTTTTAAAAAGGAAACCTGTAATTTAATCGTTGAGGAAAAGGCATACATGAACGAAGAGATAAATAAATTGAGGCCGTCCATTTGGTTTGATGTTGCAGTTGATCATCATTTGGTTTTGTCGATGGTCGACGGTAAAGCTGTCAGTTCTATGACTGGTATTTCTTCCCAGACTTGCAATGTCTGCAAAGCTACTCCTTGCCAAATGAATGATATAAAACAATTATTATTACGACCCGTAAACACAGATGTATTCGAGTTTGGCCATTCACCTCTTCACGCCTGAATAAGGATTTTTGAGTATATGCTTCACATTTCGCATAGAGTTGTCATTAAAAAATGGCAAATTAAAATCGCCGAAGATGAATCCATTCTTTCAGCATGAAAAAAGTGTGTCCAGGACAGATTTAGAGTGGAAACGGGGTTGATTGTGGACATTACGAAGCAGGGAACTGGCTCCACGAATGATGGCAATGCAGCGAGGAGATTTTTCGCCCAACCAGATTTGTCTTCAGAAGTCACTGGAATCAGCAAGGAACGAATACAAAGATTAGTTACCTATCGTGTTGAAAACAGTGGCGTCAAAACGCGCAGTTGATGTGGAGGTTTTTAAGCAATATGCTTTGGAGACGGCAAGGTTGTGCGTGGAGCTATACGGATGGTATTATATGCCAGCATATGTGCATAAAATGCTAATTAATGGAAGTGATATCATTCGTACGGCTCCCTTACCAGTTGGTGTTTTGTCCGAAGAGCCAAAGGAGTCCCGAAATAAGGATATAAGGCGCTACAAGGAAAGCAACACGAGGAAAATCTCTACTGCTACGGTAAATGAAGACCTCTTCAACATTCTTCTGGTATCATCAGACCCTTTAATATATTAAGATATATCTTCCAAAAGAAAATTGAAAAAAGTGAAGAATTCCCCTTACCCACCCGAAGTTATGAATGTTCTATTGCCATCAATAGATGAAAATTATGGCTTAAGTGACTCGGATGGTTTTGTTTCTGACTAAGTAGGATTAACACGAGTAAATTTCGCCTAATTGAAATGTCTAAAAGTGATTATTTTCTGTAAATTGTAAAATTTAAATTATTTAAATGTTGCAAAGTGATTGGTTTATGCCCATTAATTTCTTGTATTAGGTGCAATGTTCTGGTAGGGTTAACAAGAGTAAATTTCGCCTTATTAAAATGTCTAAAAGTGATTATTTTCTGTAAATTGTATAAACATTTAAGTATTGTGTAACACATTGTAACATTGCTATTTCCATTGTAAATTTTGAAATTAAAATATGTCATTCAAAAAGGAGATACTAGAGTAATTTTAAAGTCACAGGTCATTTAGAAACTGCCCCACTAAATTTACCTGGTAAGAACCTCTCATTAAATATGATGGGGCTAATAGCCATTGCCGTTATCTCTTATTCAAGGACGCAGAAAATTTTAAGCTATTGCAAATGAAAGATGATAAAATATTTGACAGCTTAAACATTAATTCGCACAGAGTGATAATAATTTCAGCTAATAATTAATTTTCAGGCAATATAGTGAAAACCGGGGGATTCCCAAACCCCCTATTTTTGCCTCAGGTCAAGAGAAAATTATTTTAACCATTTAATAAGGTAAAGTTATCGATATTGAAGGTATTTCAAAAACATTTGCCACTTATGCTTGCAATATATGCGCCCGACAGACTTTTGTCCAGCCAGGCCGGCCTTTCCGACCACTGTGCGGCGCGGCAGGGGCAATATTAGGAGATGCGGGAGGGGGCTGCAATGCGAGGGTGCACCCTGGACGTTGTGATCCCGTAACATGGTGAATATTGAGGCCACATTTCATCCGACAGCAAAATATCCATAGACAACACAAATGTACCATGACTCTCTCCGTTCTTTTAAAAAGGTTCAGACATTTTCGCTTAACATGCGGTTAAAACTCCGCTTTGAAGTTAGATCTAAATATTAAACATAATCTCCTGGCATTCTCGCTCTAAATAATTTAGCTAGTAATGTGGATATGTAAATACTTGAATTTTTTGCTAAAAATTAAGCACATGTAGGAGGCAACCCTTATTAAATATCCCTTAAATAATAACGCGGTTTAAGCTAGTTAAAACAGTTGAACAGCATGGCTGCACGGAGGACAACCGCGTACCTACCCCCAAGCCGCCATTATCGGCTAGTGGCGGGAGGTGTTAAGACACCAGCCAGACACTGTGGCAAACGCAGAAAATCAGCTCCGTCGCGGAACCTAACACGGAAAACAACGACAGGTCAATTCTCAGATTATTAACTCATGATCTCATTCCATCGGCGAACCAGCAGTATACAAAATGATGCCGAAGAATACGCTATGACCATAATCATTTACAGCCAGGTACATACGCTTAAGATGAAATTTAAGGGAACAATTTCATGATCGAGCGCAGTTTTCTCGGGTCTACCTGACAAAATACGACGTAAAATTTGTAATTACCAACCAATTTAAATCTTTCGGCTATAGTTTGGATTTATCTTAGGCTAGAATGTACTGTGTTGCTAGTCAATATACAGGAAGAATTGTTAAAAAAGAAAAGATAAGAGATAAAAATTAAAATACAGCCAAAAAATAAAAAGACAAAAAAAAAAATGCTGAAATGGTATAAAATATGTTTAAAAACTTTATTGCTCTTTTAAACAATACTTTTTGTTTTTAGGAGTAGTTAATTAGAGTTTTAGCTTCCAGTCAATTAATCTTGAAGTCTCTATTTCTCACAAACAACACGCTACAAATTGGTGGCATAAGGCAACCGGGACCATATTACACACGCCACACGCCTATCAAGATATCAAACAAGGAGTCTATATACGGGCAGGTAGTGAGTGAAGGTAAGTGGGGAACAAAATAGATGTAAAAAGGGTAGGAGAGGTAGGGAATATGGAGTTCGAAGTCGAAGTTAAGCCCGAATCTCACAATCATTCTTTCGTCCCTTTCAAGTGATAGCTTTAATGATCGCTCGAATGATGGCGGAAAAATGACCGTTACAAAGGATTCGAAAAATTACCGTTTCATGGCTCCATGGATGGGAACCCATTCCTTTTCCATCACTCGGCAGATCCCTTTATCCATCACTGACCCTATCCCTGGAACCGTCTTTTAGCTAATAAGAACGCGTGACCGCTGACAGCGATTGTTACGCCTCCTTTGGCATTCGTTGGAATGACAGCTTTAAATAATGTTAATTACGGAAAAGGTGTTGGAAAAAGACACGACGGGCCGGGTGGTTCAGACTTTTAATTCTCAACTGGAATTAGAAGTCCCCGTCTTCGGACATGTTCAAATGAACGTAAGCACTATAAAATGATCGCGTAGAGTTATATCCTCTCACGGTCTGTGAAGAGCTATAGCTGGAGTGAGTTTCTCAGGAAAGGGGATTCCATTTAAGGAGGCCCAAGAACATGGCGGCATAGCGTTAAGTGTTTCCGTTTCGCGCGCATTTTAATCGGTGGCGCCAGTAGGCAGCGATATATCGTTCAGCTTGACATTCGCCATTAACCGTAATGGAAGCGGTCTTTTTTAGTTGAAAACAGTCTCGCATGCGTTAAATACGCGGCTTATGTGGTTTATTGGACCAATTACGTATTACTAACGTGCATATCGATGACTGATAGCCCGCGAGTGGCGATTTTGAAAACTGATTTTAATGCGCGGAGCGACAATAATTCTAGTGGCTGACTTGAGAATCACCTCGTGAAATAATCGTGGTCTGAGGCGAATGATTGCGCCCGATATTCGGGATTTAGAGGCGAGAGGTTGCTCTCTCTTCTGAGGTACGATTGTCTCTGCCTCCGGGGGCGGAGGCAGAGAGGGGGCGGAGTATGTATTTCGGGAGCTTCATTCACGGCCGCTCACACCACGCGGACCAAAGAAAAATCTGAGAGAGCGCGACCACGTGGTCGGCTCAGCCACAACAGACACGCTTTCTCATTGATAATTGTCGACTCCAGGACAAAAGAGAAATATTAAATTTATCATTACTGCCTTCATAAAGTATCATAAATATTTTACTGTTGTTAATTCATGTAGGTGTTGTTAATTTTCAGTTTTTGCTACCACAAATAACACACTGCTCACACAACACTCACAAATTCGGCCAATAATTGTTGTATTGTTAACTGGCTGTTTGGGATGACCACCATTTACTGGGAGAGCTTTAAACGCGCCTGCAGCGCATCACATGATGGGAAAAATGAATCCAAATAAACAATAATGCGTTTATTCAAACAAGCAGATGAGATAAGAATCTGTACCTAACCTAGATAGTTAGACAGTCCGATTCATTAAAAAAATAGGAGAAGACCCTTAATAAATACTTAATGGCCTAACTATTGTTTTCAGATTTTCCAAGCGATTAGATGCAATGGTGTAACAAGTTGCGTGGTAAATTATACCCTGAAATGATTGATATTACTGGATCTATGACCTACTTGAAGTCTATCTGAGATTAACAGTTATTTTTATCAACAGTAATGCTTATGGTTTCTTTTTGGCAGAATTTAAGTCTCCTCATACCACTTTGATTATGCCTCACAGGCACTACTAGGAAAAAAATACTATTTCAGCTGGCCCTTCACTACAAGAAAACATAACTTTAAACCCCTATTCAAATTCGTAATCTTACGCTGCATATACCATAACATTAAGGATTTCCTCACCGATCAGTCCTTTAAAACTCATTATCAAGAGATGGCCACCTGCTCTGAAATTGACAAATTTTTTGACGCTTTTAGTTCAATCCAGAGTGAACTCTTTCCTCAACAGTCCAAACCAGCCTTCGGATAAAAGCTCTGATGCGTTGAGTCATAACCGTTATAGAATCCATGATTTACTTTAAAAAATAGCAATATTTCTACAAAAAGTACGTCATATTTCTGTTTTCCAGACTAATCCGATGTATTTTAATAAGAGAGCATTTAATATATTCTTGATCCCATTTACCTATGTCCTGCATTCAACATTTTTTGATGTTCGAACGCCGGCAGGTAAAACCGCATATATGCATCACTTAACTAAGGCGATCAAAGGAAAAAAAATGGAGTAGCTATATTTCATCGCCCATTACCTTACCCTTCATCACCCACCGTCCGTACAATCAGTCCCTGACGCAAGTAACAGGCAGAAAAGCATGCGAGACTTATCGGAATTTCATTCAGACGAAATAATAGAAAATGAACACGATGTAAAAGAAAACGTCCGGCAGGTGAAGCGAGATATGAGCGCGTAACATTACGATTCAGGTCCTCGCCCGTATCGCACCCGCACCATGCACAAGAGCGTGGGGAAATGACTCATTAGAAAGAGGTCGCGCGGCGGCTGTCAATGGTCGCTGACCTTGGGGGCCTCCTTTCGACCTCTGAATGACGAGCCGTCACTTGTTGCTTTCCTGCTACATACACTTTCATTCTACACTTTGCCTCGACAGGTAAACGAGGCACGACCGAAATACGATCCTCTACCCGATACAGACGAGGAACTACGTCCACTAACGACGGATAGCCTATCTCTAGCCTAGACAAGAGCGCACACACACGGGCCTCTACGACGGAGGCATGGGCGATGCCTTCCCGTGCAAATGACTCCACGCCTTATTCGCTTCCACTATTATCGCCACATTAGCTAGGTAACAATCGTGGATAACTACCTAGCCTAAATGTTTACTCATACTTGCCATGTAGGAAAATATTGTGTACCATCCTTACACGACATATTTATCGTGAATTGAAAAATAAATCCGAAGTTTCAAAAGAATGACGAAAAGATAATGCAAATATCTTGGTCCACCGCACCGACATTTTCAATATCTACGGTATTACGGAGTTAGTATGCGTTATATAGTTTGTTCTCAAAATTGTGATTTTTAAGCTTCACAGTTCGTAATTATAAAGTGATTATGATAACCCGATTTCCAAAAACTATTTTTCGTGAGGCGGTGGCGTGGCGACGGGAGGCGGAAAAGGAATCAAAAGAACAATAGTATTAATATTACAAAAAACTGTTGACATTCATGTTAACTATTGGATTCTTTCGCTGCAGTTCCCAAATCTAAAGAAAGTTTCTGTTTAGGAGACACACACTGCAGTGGCCACCGTTGTACCCCGAACGCGGTGAGATAAGAGATTTAAAACACCTACAAAAATTTGCGCGAGCATATTAAGTGTAAGGTAAAACTACTTGCAACGGCTACTACCGATATATTGGACGGTAACCAATTATGTACTGAATGCCCAAATTTTCGGCCATGTCAACTAAGTAAGGAAAGAAACACTAGAATGAGAAGCCTCCGATCATCTCTCATAATCCTCATTTGTCGCAGTTCAATGAAAAGTTGAATAAGCTTTCGCGATGTGGAAGGAATCCACAACTATGACGGAAAATAACTTTAGCTACTTGCTCATCCCCGCCAAAGTTGCAAAATTATTTTTCTTTTACCCTTCACCTGCACCAGCCTTGTTATCACACATACGAGATGTACTGCCGGAGACTGGTACCTGAAGATGGGCCAACAGCCGAAACTTGCTGTTGAAATTGAACAGCGGAGGTTATGTAAGTTTCTTCAACTCTAATCATTAATCAACTACATGTTGCATTAAAAGCCATTACCGAAATGTATTAATAATAATAATAGAGTAGGGATAAATAAGGACAAAGACCCTAGTGTTAAATCACCAGTAACACCAATCTATGCACAAGGGAGATTCGACTAAGTAAAACAACGCCACGGCAAAGTAAGCAGTAGGCAACAACCGACTATCCTAGAGGAGTTGCGGTGTTGGTGGTGTCCCATGTTATAAAATAGTGGCGGGAAATAGAGATAGGAATAGGCCACCATGCATTCGAGGATTGAAGGAAAACATCGCGCATCTATGTTTAATGTACCGAAAAGCCACACAGTGTATTGAAACATAGAATGGTTAAAGTCCATTACGTGTCAACGCATAGGAATACACACTAGAAGGCACAACAGCTATACAGATTCCCATAACTAGTTCCAAAAATACTCAGCAGACGCTTAGTTAATTAATTACACCATATCCCGAAATCTATTCGAAATGTAGGAAGGAAAATTGTGATTGTACTACATTATCTACAAGTGCGAATGTGTTTCATGTCACAAGAACTGGTATACTCTGATATCCTTATGGATGGGATTACTTAGGGCGAACAAATGGATTGTTGAGTCAATTAATCTAACTGTAAAAATTATAAAAATAAACAGGGTGCATAAGATCAAAGAGATGTACTTCTAGAGCGTTCCTAAAGTAACCCATGGGCATTTACGTTCCAAAAAGAACGTGTAAAAATGAAGGTGGATCAACAAGGTCGGAACATCGCCCGTTCCGAAGCATGGCCCAACAAGTCTCAAACGTTTTCTATTGGTGAATGAAAAAGAACAGCCAAAGTCAACTAAAACAGTATAAAGAGGAAAAACTAAGAACAAAATATACAAAAAAACTACCGCCAAACACGAAAAATGTATATTAGTGGATATCATTCCCAGAAAATAAGTACGAGTAACTAAAATAAGGAGTGTAAGATTGCAAAAACACTTTAATTTAAAAAAATCGAATCTGGATATTACAACAAAAAGTGAGAGAGAAATAGAGATAGATAGAGTACTGGCTTTCTAGTTAAGGTCACGCGCGGGGCGCGCTTGTCACCTGTAGTTCGCCAAATCTCCACCATCGTCGCCAACGTCGACCCATGACGTCACTCATTCTCACGCCACCTATTGGTCTCCGCCGGTGCTCGGACCAAGGGAAGGGAGCGGATTGGCTGGCTGGTTGGTTGGGATGATCGCGGGTAGGCTGGATAGGTGATTGGCAGGGGGTTTGAGCGCTTTATTGTTTCATTTTTTTATTGGTGCGCTTTAATGGAATGGTGAGGGTAGCTAGGGGTGGAAGGTAGAGGAAAGTCACGACTGACGAAAGCGGAGGGGAGAAAAACATTTGATTATGAATCATTTCACAGTCACCAATATTGCACAGGAGAAACATAACATAAAAAACATCTCCACTGTCTTTTCCTCGGGCGATTTGTGCGCCCCAAATTATGAATGAATGCAACCAAATCACACTGCTACAAAGTAAGTACGAAAAAAGAGTAGTTACTGAAACACATACAAGGAAAAAAAGGAACAAAATTCTCCTCCGGTTAGTTACTCCAAATCTACTGATAAAACCACAAGTTTATGTACGTCAAAAATTAACTACAATACCCCAACGAAAACTACTACGTACTCTCAAATACTTCAAATAATTTGCGTACGAATTATTCAGCGTTTAACGAGTCTCCAAGGTATTTATTTAATTACGGGAGACCTTTGAAGACTCGGCAGCATATCGTTAAAGGAATATTAACAGGACTCTAAAAGGATTGGATAGGAAAGCCACTAGATCTGTTATTGAATACATATGTGCTCAAAATAATACAGCACCCTTGGCTACGATCTACGAGAAAAAGAAAAAGGCACGTTTCTTGATGAAGGGCGAAATATGATAAAAGATGTAGATGAAGCAGAAAACGCTTTCACCGTAGTGCAATGCGGATACTAATTTCCTAAGTGCTGCAGGCATATTCAGTTCGATTTTATATCTTACAATTGGTTGCATCTTGTGCTGAAGACGGCTCGGCTCATCTTCCAACACAAACAAGCGTAGCAACAGTCCTCAAACGGTTTAGAATAGTTTCGAAGTTCAAAGAAAGGTAACTTTGGACCAGCGATATTTACAGGACGCACTAGACCGTAGTTGTGTAGAGGAAACCTATGAACACCTCAGCGCAACAGATAAATTTATGTTGCTTCTACGAATTACTTCAATAGCGATTCGTACGGCTTTCTCCGTCCCCACCTGGCCGTACGTGATGACGCCAACGGTACCTGATGATTCCCAAACTAGGAGCACTTCTGAAATAATTTACTGAGAAAAAAGTTTAATCATTCCTCACTCATTGCGTCTCACACAATCAACGAGTCGAACCATTAATTCAATCGCTGATAGCATTTTATGAAAATAATCTAGAAGAGATTTCTTCATGTCAATAAGTTCCGAGAAGTTTCGCGTCAGCGTTCTGCGAGCTCAGCACCGTCCAATTGACGAGAAACCAAAGATTTGCGCTGACAGCCAGGAAGAGAATAGGGAATGTTCGTACTCGTAAAACAAGGGAGGGAGAACACAGGATATCTGAGTGGGAAAACCTGAGGCGTTATTGGCTACAAGGGCTTGAAATACGAGACAGAATGAACTGGCGACTACTTGAATGGATTTCGGTTCTCAGTGAAGGACTCCACTCCGAAGGAAATGGAAAACGTTACGATGCTTGATGGAGAAATCCTCAAAAACAGTAATTAACCAAGAAAAACTTCGCCAAATTGAGTCATTGTCAACAGTCGGATAAACGTTAAGTTAGTTCTCAGGAAAAAAATAAACTACTTCCATTCAAAAGAGATTTATTACTTTCTTGCACAGTTAATGTCTTCGGCAATTAATAATATAAACACAGCAGTGTGAAATTCTCTGTTTGGAGGAGTGGCAGACAAACTTCGCATTTCAAAACCAATTCTTTAAGTATTTGCTCAAGAAAAATGTGAGTCCAAGTGCTTTCACATGCAAATTTCTGCCGTTTTTACACTTGTGTCCTAAGATGAAATATGGTATCACGACTAACGCTTATGGTAAAGCATGATTTGCACAATTTTTATGACATGCGGAGTCTGCAATCTTGGTATTTTATCTATACTGTTTGTCGCCCTTTTCTAATACAATAACCATGCTATCGGAAAGGCTGGTAGCAAGAGACTGGCTCACATTTATCGGAATAACCTGAGCACACACGACGTGAAGGGCAAAGAACAAATCAACAATAACAATTAAATCTCACAAATATTGGCACCGCTTCCAATGCAATGAAGGTACAAGTGATTCTCAGCATTTTTTACCGTTCACATCACAATCAAATCGCATATAGACGACATGTTTTTTTTAAACCTGAATCGTATGCATAAAAGTTTCATGATTCAACTAGCTGATTCGGAGTAGGTTGTTTTGAATAAATTTTTAGATGATTTGGAATGCGGACAGAGCAAGTGGGAACTTATCTAGCGATTATCTATGCATGTTAGCTCACATTAAAAAAAGTAATATTTTTTTATCGATCACCCACGCCTTCTAGAGGGCGACAGGGTGCAACATCTAGATAATTATCAATTAGGGATTCGAGTTCTCAATAAAGTACTCCAGTGATGGGATAGTAAACAAATTGTGATACGTGGAGTGATTAGAAGACTCACTGATGCGCGCACATTACATGCGTACTAGTTTATTTCCGAGGTTCCGAATATTTTTTAGGTCTGACAATGAGGCACAATAATTGGAACGAGTTTTCCCACGATAATTCGAATACCTGCCTGGAACATCATTGCTACTGCTCCTCTCAGAAAAGCTTATTTGAAATCGGGGAATTATAAAAAGTTACGAGAAGAAAAAAAAATGCCCCAAACTACATATCCGCCGTTCCGAAAACACATCATCACATCCACAACACAATACAAGTTTAATATTTTTTTAACGTCTGAAGAGACATAAATTGGAACAAATTCTCCTTCGATAATACGAGTAATTGGCTTGAACATCAGCACTGCTGTCGCCTTTCAGAATAGCTAATTTGAACACTGGGATTTATTAACAACTATCCCGTGAGCATATAAAATCCCTAATTTACATAGCTGCCAATCCGAAAATACGACAAGGAACATCCACAACGCAATGAAAGTTTATGCCCCAAGTAGTTTCTCTTCTCAAGAAGCCGAGGGGAGGGTGGTTGGGAATTGGCGTGGAATTAATCGTGAGTCGTCAGCGCGTGCATTGGCCCGGGAGTCCGCGGAACCATAACAAATGATCGGAGGGGCGTCCAAGGCCACGGGCAGGGCTGCCACACTGCGGAGAAACACGCCCGCCAACCGCCGCCGACGCCATGGAGAAAGGATTGGCAATTGAAAGCAGAAGATTCGGAGGATCAGAGCGATAGGGGAGCGAGCGATCGAGGTCATTCGACTAGAATTGGAGCCTATTTGGAGGAGGTGACCGACAGCCAAGAACAATTGCGCCAATAGGAAAGGAACAGCGAAAAGAGACCCATCGCCGGGACCTGCCTCCTCTCAACTGGAGACCAGCAGGACCATGGACTTACGCCCCATGGGACGACTGGAGACAGGGGAACTGCATACAGGTGGCCTAATTCCATCCCCTAGAACGCAGATTTCCGTTGCCACTTCGGTCGCATTTTTATCGGTTTTCAAAATCGGTGATGAGCGCAATGGGATGGGACTTTTTCTCCAATATTTTTTCAATATGTTTGTCATTGCGAGTAATAGCATTGAAAAATAATGAATTTCATAGATTGCATCGTCGTCCATATAAATTTCGGTTGATAACACAAATTATACCTCATTTCCCCGTGAAACTCGGATCAATGTGTCCGTCAGCGACACGAGTGGCGACTCTAGTAAACACATTTAAATGCGCGGTGGGTGGCAAAACTTTTAGAGGCCAACTTGAGGATGCTCTTCAGTAATATCCGTGGCTGTAGATATGCACTAAGAAGTTACCTCCACATCGCGCTCTAGATGAGTTCGAGTAATTTCTAAATATACTTCCGACACCGCTGGGACTTGAATTCAGACCCAGAAGCCAACAGTGGACCGCCTATCCAGCACGATCGTGGTCCAATCACGTATGAATATCGCTATTGGGAAGGGGGCTAGTCACGACGCGCCGTTAGTCTGATCAAAGTGAAAGCAACAGCGGAACTGGGAGGACCACGTGTAATAATTGGGTAATATTTTCGGATAGCTACAATGGAAAGCATTCGTGAGGTGAACAAGCGACATTTTGAATGACATCCGAGAACAATAACATCATTATATCATTAATGACAACTCATTGGAATCACATCGGTAAACAATGTGTATCTATTCACAATAATAAGATATCGTCTAAGCACTTAGGCATTGTTTTTTATATGAATCTTCACTAAGTAGCTTTAAGAGGTACCAAAGACGTCTACGACACTATTTCACACATTAAACACCAGGTCTTAATTGGAAAATACACTCTGTGCGTTCCACACTCATAATTCATTACCGACCATGGATTCGACAGGTGTCATTTTCAAGGTTACCTTGAAATTTTCTTTATTTTTATTTTACAATATCGCCGTTCCACAAGGTGGAGTCGGAAACTTAAGACATCGAGTTTCAATCACACGAACCTTCCTAAAGTTCAGTCCTGTCGCGGGGTAATACGCGACTTGATTTCAGACACGTTCTGATCGAAAGCCTGCGAGTCCTCTACCACGCGGTTTTCTTACCAAATGTTTGAGAGGCACATCCCACAGATGGGCAACATTCTGAATGAATCTGAAAATTTCAAGTTGAAAGCGTCGGTTTTATAAGATCACGACTCAAAGGCCGCGAAGGCACGTATACAGACGCTGAACCGGCGCGTCCATAAACTCCACCCAAACAGCCCGTTAATCATGAATTTATCTTGCGTATAGGCTATCTTTGTCGGAGTTAAGTATTTTTTGTGTGAAGGGGAAATTCAAAACTAATAATTTCACAAAAAAAAACAAGAAACAATAGAACACAGTAAAAAGGTTGTAAATTGATGCAATGATTTTTAAAATTTATTTTTATTTTAATATTTTCTAGTGCCAAACCTATTTTTTTCTATATCCTTATACTTTTTTCATTTTTAAATAATTTCCTACCTTTTTCTATTTTTTATTATTTTTCTTTTACATTTTTAAAGTTGAAATCCTAAAATTACTACCTGCCAACCTACAATTGGAAGGACGTTTAGGCGTGTAAGAGAATCATACAAGAGTAACTTGTTGGGGCCGCGCATATGTTTTTGGGAAACTTGGGTCATTAAACAGTATCTTATAAAGGCAAAATACGACTGGCCTAGAGCGACGTTTCCTCTTAATCAACCGCCCACACCCAATCACTCCCACTGAATACAAGGCCAGCATTTGAAAGACTATTTAATAGACCAAATTAGAAAGACAAAATTACTCGTAATACTTGGTCCTGCAGATTCCTTCAAACGATTATCGCTCCATGAACCTTCCTCTACGCCTCGAATTCCTTTGTCCTTCGCGTGAATTCGCTCGCCCGAAACAAATTACAGTTATTTGAAGGCCCAGCGACCTACTCCCACGCATTAGGGATCTGGAAATCGGAAGGGTTGGGCCCCATGATTTTTCACAAACGCCAATTTCCGCGATTATTTCACGCTTCATATTTTTACCCAATAATTTTTGGCGGAATTATCAACGGCTTTCCATGAACTTAAAGTTTTCAGGGGTTAATAAATTGAGTAAAAAGTGTAAAAAAATAACAAATACGTGCGCATTAAGGGGCTCTACAAATATGGTAACACCCATTTCTAAATCTGCGACCTTGATACCAATTATTGAATCCTCAATTCGGACCAGATAACATGAAAAGTTGGAACCAATGATGGATATTACACTTTTTAATCCGTCAACTACAGAAGAATTAAATAATTTCAGCACCACAATAAACGATAAATCAAAATCAAGCCTAAATAATTACAGGTTATCCTAATTATTTTAATAATTAATTATCATTTTAGTAGAGAGGGTCGTACATGTTCCGTTAAAAAGAGTGAAAGGTACAAAGTGAGCGCTTCCCATCTATGTAGCGCGGAAATCAATGGCGAATTGAGAGAGGAGACGCCAAGTCCAGCTCGATGGTAGGGGAGAGGAGACAAGGCGTGAGAGATATCGCACGGTGGTACTTTCTATCTGTCCTCAAATAAAAAAAAAACATTCACAGCAGTGTTGCACCGGTTCAAACGATGGATCCGTTTTTTTCCTGCTTGAATGGTTTCGTTGCAGGGAATATCCGTATTTTCTAGCATTGCGGTTTAGCTATACACGTGTTTCGCCGAAATTTTTACCAACGGTTTGGAGCATTCGTCCAGAGTAAATATCCAAATTTATACGGCGTGTTTTGTTTTCGAAACCGAATAGTTCAACAAGACCATGTTTGGGACGGTTAATGACATCCATGCAAATCCTGATGGCGCATACTTTAGAACTGACTTAATTAGGACAAAACTTGGAATGATATGCACTGATATGCCGAATTCCAATCTGTCGCGTGAACTAAGATGAAATTCTGATTAATTTACACATAAAATACATCACTGACCGGCCACACACCAGGAACTTTAGCTGGAATGTGAAAGACTATTCTCTACAGGCAGAGGTAATGCATGCTCAAATCGTTTATGATTGATTTCAGTAAAGATAAATCGCAAACGCTCATTACTTTATCATAAATACTTCTGAAGAAAACCAAAGACAAGTACTAGGGGAAAAACTAGGGATGGAAGGATGTTTGTAAAAAGAACAACAATAGATTCTGAGCAGATAGAACGACTACAAGGACAATGTGCATAACAGCGGGAACAGGCCAGTGAGATTAAGCATAGAAGAGCTAAGAGCCGTAAATGAGAATCTCGGACCGGGGACTTCAGACGCGGAAATCGAGAAAACCCTTCAGGATACGAAGACAACTGAAGTGTGGACACTATGCTGTCTATGCTTCAGAGGAGTCCGGTTAGAAAAGCCCTTTGGGCTAATACGCAGGTTCTATGAAGATGGAATTTGGCTACAGGATTTCGTGAAGACAAATCTCAATCCACCACCACCGAGGCAGATGGTACTAAGCCGTAAAATGCCGGACTGTATGAAGTTTAGCATAGTATCGCATGTGGCGAAAGACGCACTGCAACTTACGAATAAACAGAGAGGGGAGGGTATATTACTGTTTGGGCAACGGTCCTAGGTTCCCCTCTGATAGAGGAGGGGAAGCTCGAGCACGGCTAAAACGTGAATGATTACTTCTTAGATTTTTAACAACATGTTGATTGACTGATCTGGTAAAAATTAAATGAATATTCGCAATAAAAAGGACTTAGATTGGTGTAATTAGCGACTATGCACGATTAGTCAGCATGCACTTAATCAGTATGCACGAGTTGGGGTGACCGTCGAAGAATCAGGGTGGAAGCAGAGGAAATACAGGAGGCGTTCGAGATATGGGTACGGAGCTGAAATGGTTCGAGACGAGGAGGAACGACGAAAACAAGGACATGATGGAAGAGGAGAGGAAGTATGTAGATGAGGTAAGAAAGACACACAATGCATGGATGGAGCGAATACTCAGCAGGGAGAGGATGAAAATAGTATTTATATACAGTATGGCAAACCTTACTGGGAATTGAGGAGGAAGCCAATTCGAGTGGAGACGGGCCAGGGTGATTTACGAATGCTAACCTACGCAAACCGATGGAATACTCATTATCATCACGTATCAAATTTCACCGGGTTATGTACCCGTTGGTGATCCAGCTGCCGATGAGTATATTACCACCTCTTCAGCGGCGATGAATGCGTACACGTACACGCAAAGTGCGTACGCGGGACAATTTTGACGATGCTAGCGTGAAGGAACCAGTTTAACATTTCCAGTGTTAGTCAAGGAGAATGAGAAAGATAGGCTTCTAGTGTGCGCGAGCAAAATCACACTAAAATTAAGAAGACTACCTAACCGACATCGGAAGTCGGGAACGGCTCTGGTTGGCCCAAAACATGGGGAAATTCAAAGTAACTTTTAGAACGGCTTTTGCACAATTTTATCATTTTTTGATGCATAGCATGCATTTTGTTCATTTTGTATTTTTTTGCAGTTCTTATTTCCATTTTATCATTTTTTTTATTTTCTTTTGAACAATTTTATAGATATGTTTTTTATTTTGCAGTATTTTTTTCTTTTCAAACAACAATATTACAATTCATTACTTCCTGCACTGGCTGACGGCCAATGCCTGGATAAGGAAGTACGTCGATAACAGATAAAAACAATAATAATAATAATGCAAGCAAAGACATGGTGAAGAATTCGATATAAGCGAATAGATATTTCTTTCGGAAGTCTGTAGCTTTTGAAGCGTTTTCCATGATCGGCCGTTTTATAGGCCCTGCACGGGCGCTCTTACCGGATACGGCCGACAGAGCGCGCACGCGATCGCCGATGCAAGTTTGGCAACGGCGGAGCGAGCGTGATTGTTGCCGCCTCTGACCGCGGCAGGCCGGTGCCGCCACCATCGCGCGTGCCGTCTGGTAGGGGGAAGGGGGCAGGTGGCCCTGTCGACGCGTGCCCCTCTAATTCAAGGGGGAGGGGGGTGCAGGGCTGAGGCGTGGGAGGGAATGCATCAGGCAGACACAGCCTCAGACGAGCCACGTGCGTGAGTGAAGCAGATGCACTCTACGATGTGTTCGGAAAACAAGGGGAACTTAAGCTTCCTGAAAATAATATTTATTTATTCGTCTACATTAATGCTGTCGTCTTCAAAATAGTCCCCATTAGATACCATGCCCTTGTGCCAACGCTTCTTTCAATCCTCGAAACAATTCTCAAGCTCGATCTTTGGGATAGCTTTAAACTCTGTCAGCGATTTATTTCAATATTATATTTGCTAATAAAAAGACTGCCCTGTTAGGGTTTCTCTTTTATGAAATAGTTAATGGCCACACGGAGCCGAATATGGAGGCTGGGGCATCGGTACAGTATTACTTTTGGCAAAAAAAAACTCACGAACATGCAAAGAAGGGTAAGCCGAAAATTGCCGAGCTCCTAAAAACGAATCAAACCTTAGCGGACTTAATTACTTATGCTACGAATATTAGAGTATTTCAAATTTTCTCTACCTCTAATGCAAACGATTAATGCTTATACATGTGCGTCACGTTTATTTACGACTGAAAGAGGTAATATTCTCCTACATACCTCAACATTAGGATGGATAAAAAATAAAACAAGGATAAACTACATGCTTTCTTCTTCTTGACACAGAATCTTCAAAAGTAAATTCCTGAGTCAGGGGCGCAGATAGGAATTAAGACTAGAGGGGGTTATCCCCCAAAACCCTAACCTCGCTGCTCCACTGGCATGAGTACCTGATGCAATTTTTTTAGCCAAAGAAGAACAAAAAGCACTTAGCAACATGAATATCAGCAAATTATTATTCCCTCTCCATTGAAACACTACCAGCTGCACATCTACCTCAATTGTAAGGGGAAGGAAATGGAAGTGCTCATAATCGGTAAAAAAAATCCATGTCCTCCGATGGCTATAAAACCAAAATTAAAGAAACGCCATTGGATGAAAAAATAACCAATCCATTTTCCTGTTTCTTCCCATTCTTGAAAATTATTTCGATATTAAACTGTACGAAATTTTTATGCTAACATTTCTTTGTATTCGATACCTCATTCCATTATTTACCATTTGTATATTATAAGAGGACCAAGGATACAAAAACAGTGATTACTTCAAATGATAACAAAGATAACATAAGCTATCATGTTAATAATAAACAAATGCTCTAAATCCCACCAATTCTTTGCAGCAAGAAGACACGCATATCGGGGATTTCCTCTCCTATTGCTAGAGTTCTTTTAAGCACGCGGGAACATTCGATCTACGGGCGCAGCCGGCAGCTGCGAGAGCGGGTGGGTGGAGGGGATGGACGTTAGAAGAGAGGGGAGAGAGCGCTTTCAAATAAAGGAGAGGGGGGTTTGAGGGGCGTTTTTAAAAGGACGGAAGGGATGCAGTGGAGTCGGGAAGACGCGAAACGATGAAAACGGGGACGGCCATCAAAACGACACCAATACATTTTCATTAGACTAGGAGGGAGAGAAAAAATCAAGAGAAGCACGTACGATTTTGCTTCGGCACGGAAATACATATTGCCGGGGGAGAGAAAAGTCTGCCATATATCATATCAAAATATGTTCGAGAAATAGGACATGCCTGTAGGATTCCTCGAATTTCGCGAATAAAAATGTCCTTGGCTTCTTAATATTTGCATATCTTGCACAATTTTTAGTATTCGTGGCAGTATTTGCGATTTTTAGCGCGATTTTTGGATGGTTTTCGTAACTTACCTCCACATTAAAAAAACGCCAAGTAATAATGAGATCGCAAAAACATGCATTCGCGAAACTCGAGGAGCCCTGCCGTAATAGGTTAGTTGATTTGCAAATCAGTCTACTAACTTATGTATTCCTTAACGGATGTTTCTGAATTTTCCTAGTATTTCTAACAGAAAGTTTAGCAAGTTCTAGCCTCAAAGGTAGATTGCCTTCCTGATTAGTTAGCAAGTTTTACCTTTACATGAATGTGGAAGTATAATTTTTCAGTGAACGTAACATTTTTATGGCCGTGTGGTGTGTGTGTGGGTAACCTCTTGCATATTGGTGATTGATCACCCCCTGCCAGACGCCCTGTAGGTGGCTCGCAGGGCATTATGCAGATGTAGATTGGTATTTAGCTCAATCATAAAATCGTGAAACATATAGGCGCTTTAGAGGCCAATTTTTCTTAAGAACAGGCTCAGGGGCGAAACTTTTTTCCTAGATGCTTGATTAAATGATTTTGTCGCAGTGCTACATGCGAGTGATCGCGTGGGATACATGAGGGGTAATTTAGTTGGCACGAGTTTAACGATTCTAATCAAACGCCGTTTTGTAGTACCCTTAAACACTAGTAAATAGAAGGCGAAGTAATCACGAAATCTGTACCCATCGGCTATAAGAGGCTTCCCCCCCGTGGTATTACCTTTGAAGTTAAGTTTCGACTCTGGAAAAAACGTTAACTACATCAAGGTATTATCGTCCCGAAGTTAAATGCTTAACAGCTACTCCGCACGATCCCTACTTATGGACTTTAAGTGCGAAAAAAATGCGATTCGATTTATTACGAAAGAAGAAACATTTTAGTTTTTTTTTAACATTGTAGGAATCTATTTATCAGAATAAGTGGACTGCTTTAACCTTCATTTAACTACGCACGTCAATTAGGTAAGACCACCTTTTTCCAATGTCTTTTCCTATTTCTTACTTATGAATGCGAAATCCTCACACAAAATTTGAGTGTATATGCTATTAAACAGAGGAGAAGATATACTTTTTACGACAAAAGCTTTACGTTTTTTCATCCATAACTGTAGTCACGAAGGGTTTTAGTACTCTTCGGACACTTGCGTACTGATAATACAAGCAAGATCCTTTTTTCCACCTACTGTCATAGCAGTAAACTTCGACGAGTAAACCTTGCTTTAATCCTGGTAATGAACTACATCCTTTGATTATGGTAGGGATATAAACAGACATCAGAACTCAACTTAAATATTAAGGTGAGCTCACGAATCTCCATCAATCATCTTTTCCCTACTCCTTCTGCCATTTGTCGGAAATCAACCCTTTACCGACAGGTCCCACCTACACTGCTCACATTACTGCAAAAGAACATGAATTTCATGTACATATAAGAAGACTAATAAGAATTTACGCAGTCCCAGTATATAAAATAAATGGGCAACTATCAGAGGGAAAAAGAGAAACCTAAGTGGACGTAAAATTCGTTTAAAAGCTCATGGTCCTACAACCACCGACTACCCGAGTGGTAATATTTATAGTAATCTGGTGACCCTCGACGGTGAAAATTGGACTGGTGTCGGTGGAGAGAAGAAATTGAAGACAGATCACAGAACTGACTAAATCTTTAGAAATACAGAAATATGGAGAGTTTTTACCGCCACTAGTAGAAAAAAATTTTCTTGCAGGCGACAACACAACCGCCTACCAACTATCCTCTCATCACTAGCTGAATATAAAAAATCAGACAATTATGGCTACCAAATGGAGTGAAGGAGTTGCATGAACTTATGCCGGAGGATGCACTTGTTGAGGTGTTGAGGAGTGTAGCGCAATGTAATTGGCTTCATTTGGGGACGCATTAGACACATTTTCTTTTTCACGAAGTAGAGGCGCCACCGTCGGCGTCGCTAATGAGTTCCAACCGACCCGCGACAGGCCCCATCAAATGCGCTTCTTCCCAGGTTGCCACAAAAGACGCGGTACTGCGGCGCGAATACACTACAGGCAGTAGAAGCAGGGTCTGCGACAATAAGTGAATCCAAAATATCATGGAATTAAGTGCTCACCTTAGAGATAACTACGCCGCCTGCGCATGTACAACAAATACTAAAAATATTACATTTAATTTTCACCTCACCGGTTTGACCATGTTTTTTTTATTGATAAAGCATTTTCCCACGCAAACAAAATGAAGACCAGATATTCCACCATAACCATAGCTAAGTATACACGAAGACTGAAACGATGGAACAGGTGAAAGTCAAAAAAGAGAGATCACGCAATATTAATTGAATTGGCATGGAGCAACGCCTTCGCAAATGATGGACCATCAAAACTGGGTTCCTCATTTTTTTAGAGGTGAACTTATTAATGCCTACGGAGGTTAAAAGGAAATCTAGATTAAAAGTTGGCGAAATACGCCAAGGATAGAAGAAACCTGGAGACATTTACGGGAGTGTTAGAGCCTTGAATCGACAAATGTTGTTTAAAATTGCATGATTGGAATTCCAATTGCAATCATATAGGAGATATGGAACGAGGATGCATTATTCCCGCTCCACCGAACGTATTTCGTCTTTTCTCCCGATATATTATTTGTTTTAAGTCAAAATGCAATCTTATCAGGTACACTATACATCTAAAAGACTTAAGTCACCATTTATCTCTATCTAATACATAAAAATTACACCTCTGTGAAAATAACGAGGCAAATTTTTCATATCAAAGATTTTCAAAAGGACCCACTTTATACCTCCTGAAAAGTTCAAGAAAATAGCATTACGCTTAAGCTAATTCACGAAAAATAACAGCTGAGCGGGAGTGAAGCGTCTTCTTCGGTGGGTTAATCAACAAACACGGACAAATCTGCCTAAATACGAAAAGGAAACCCAAACTTTTCCCATTTTAAGAGATTTGAAGTATCTTAGAATTTTCATATGTGACTGTCCGGCTCGTAGTTAATTCAAAATTTCCGGCCTCGGTGGCGGCGGGGTAATATCCTCTACTGCCAAACCGGAGGTCGCGGGTTCGATTACTGTTCAGTCGGCTGCCCCAATCCTGAACAGGGTGTTCGTGAACGTCTAGCGTTAGTTTCGTTACAAAGTCCCGATGTAAACGGCCAATATAGTGTCGCTTTCGGTGGTAAGTAAATAAATAGAATAAATAAATGAAGCAAAATTTAACGCTTTCCCGGCAAATTGACATTGTGCAGAGTTCTCGGGATCGCCACTCGGTCAGGAAATCCATTACAGGCGACGCTTTAATGACCGAGCCGGACATCGTAACGTCGGCAGTATTGCAGTTTCTATCCCGGCGGCGATCCCGAGAACTCTTCACGCAATAAATGAAGCATTTGCTGAAACTTTTCTACTCACTAAGCACAGTTAATTTTCACGCGTTAAAGAAGAAATAATACCAAAAGAGCGCGACGGATGCGAACAGCGCTAGCGTGTAGAATATCAGGGAAAGCCGAGGGGACTTCGCAGGAAGGTGGCAAACAACAGCAAAACAAGGGGCCGTTTGGGAACGGCACAGCCTCGGGCGACAGTAAAACGCCCGGCAACTGAGTCGGGTGCGACGGAAAATACGCTCGTAAACAGCGACAAACAAAAAAAAGACGCACGAGAGGCGCTTGTTTTCGCACGAAAGGCCGCGCACACACGGCATGGAGGGGCCGTCTCCGATTGGAATGCGTCGCAAAAATGCACATTTTTAGGGCACTAATTGCACGCGACCCAGTTCTGCAATGAGGCTTCTCATAGCCACACTGCGGTGACGAGGAGACTGAAGATTGTGGGCCTTAACGAGAAATGAGAATTGAGGACTAAAATGAATTTGGGGAATGCTCCACGATGGTGAAATCACCTGCACTATTATTTCAAAAGGAAACCGCTACTTAATTAATCGCTATGAGCCACACAACATCGACTCCCTAAAATTCAATCTTTACTTTCTGGAGAAAATGACTGAAATAGTATTGGAAAGACATCCAAGCTTGCCTCTTCGATATAAATGAAACGCCGTCTGCCTTTGCAAAATTTAGTATTGACTTTGCTGCGTAAGAGGACCTTGGCAGCAAGGTGACGAAACATTCACGAATGCTTTCACATTACATTTAGTCAAATCAGTAGCAGGCGCCGTACGGATAAAAATAAATCTCTCCTTAGGAGGCGAATGCCGAATGGAAGATACCCAAAGGTGAAAGCTTCTCAAAGAATGATTTAAAATGAAATAATTAGCAACTTTATTTTACACCTAAAACTGGAAAGATAGCCTTCTTCCAGATGAAGATTACAACTTCATGCGAAAACGCAATGTCCAAGGGTATGAGTGAAACAATACTGGTCACAGGAAACAAGGGCGGCTGAGTTAGTTTGAATTTGAGCCCTTTGGGGAGAATTTTACGCGTTCAAGTAATAAAAAAACTTCCGTGTAGATGTCAAACATGTTTCAAGATGAGTAAAAGTGCAGTAATCATGATCATGGCAAACCACAGAAGTCTCTCCTCACCAATTGTCGCATTAAGCTTGTAAAAACAACCTAAATATTTCATTTGAATCATTAAGGGACCACGGCGACTACGAGATGGAAAAGTATCATGATTGTCTGCTCACTGCACCCCGAACACCAAAACTACCTCCTCCTGTCCAGGACCACATCTTTGCTTTTCCTCCTTCCACTAATGCCATGACTGCGGAATTTAAAACTCCTCTTCCTATTAAAATAGGCCCGCTCAAATAACCCTTCCTCTATGCTACGGTTTTCAAGAATGTTCTTTCCACCCAAACACTTTCCAGCAACTCCTTATACCTCACTTTATCTACCACCCACGTACAATTAAAATTGAAGTAACGATCAGGACCTGAGTAACCTCCTAATTTTTTAAGTCCAATCGAATCATCGCGAAGCAGAGGCTTCCTCAGAGAGGATGGAACATCGCCCGGTGGAGACGATCAACGCCGGCGGAACGGAGGTGAATGAAGCGCACGACGGCGCAACAGGTCACTAACTGTACACAAAAACCTACTTCAACAGTCGCAGTGGAGGAGAGAGCGAAGGCAGATCAATTGACGGTTCTCTCCGCAGCAGGGAAACCGACGGAGCAATGGGCGTGGGAGGGCAGCGAGGCCAGAGCCATCTACAATCCACGCCTCCTTCCATCACGTACGCAAACAGATATGCGGCACTCGAGTTTCCGAAAGCGACAATAATCAATTTAACTTCATTCCGACTTCACTTGATGACGATTAATAATGAACATTTAACAATTACCACCAACGCAGGAGACACATAGTGGTCATCGCCGAGTTAAATAAATGAACATCCGATAGTACCGAAGTCATAAAAGCAGGATATGAAGTAAAATACTTCGCAATATTCCACATAAAAATTTATTTTAAAATAATTCCGTTTTAAACGAATATCCATGTGGAAAAGATCAAAGTAAATACTTAATAAGCTAGGTATTAAAAGGATAAAATTTATTGTACTGCCCACTGATTATTGTACCGTAGACCTGTGGACACCATAATACGTTTTATCATTTTCTTCAGCATGCTGTTCCACCATATCTCGCCGAACACAGTAGAACTCTTCATGTGCTACAATGGGTTTCCACGAAGTATCAGCCTCGACCATTCATTTCGTCATAAAAGAGACGATGACCGCTACATGTCTCCTCCAATGGCGATAGTTCGGCAGCGCGAACCAAATTTCACTGGGAAATGAACTATAATTAGAGCTGTTAACCGAAATGTATCGTCTCAATTATCCGGTTCATTAAAATTCATAACTTCTTATCGCTATTCCTCGCGTTTGAAATAACTCGCAAATATTGGGGATAAAGGAAAAGCTTACGGACTAATGACCGCGCAGCGGTCATTTTTGAAACCACATAACAAAAGAGCAAAGTGATAGCATAAATCAAGCTTCTACGGCAAGCAGGCACATCACATTCCGATTCCGAGAAACGGAAAGTTCGGATAGGCCTCAGGGGATAGCTCATTCCGAAACTATGACGTCTTTCCGAGAACCGACCACGAAATATCCGAGCGATTGCCTTAGTGGTTAGGTCTCCTGTTGTGCTGATAGATGACGCGAAATATCGTTTCGGAGCTACTCCTTTAGCAGTCTATGTAAAGGTGTAAAGGCAGGCTGAGAGGTTCACGGAATCGAGTGCGTGACCGTTAGCAATGGACCGGCAGCGAGTCGACCTCGCGCCCAAGTGCGGAGGCGAGAGAGAGAGAGAGTGAAAAAAAAGAAGATGCGCCCACGCAATGAGTCATCGCACGCGGCGAATGGGGGAGGGGGTAAACAAAGGGCGTCGCGTGACAAAAGACGCGCGAGAGCACGCTCCGAAGGGGCGACCGTGATTGGAGCAGATGGGCCGTGACTCCCACACACGGCGGAGCGTCGCCCCTTAATAGCGAAGAGGGAAAAATCACAGTATGGCACTCGTTGCACGGAATCAATTCATTCTGGAGGCAGTGGGTATTGATTTCTAAATTTCCATGAAAACACGAAGGTAAAGAAATCATTAATAAGCGGAGTAGATTACACTTTAAGTAAGGGCTTATATCCGGAGCATGTTTATTTATGGAAGTGAGAAGTGCTCCTCGATTTTCGCGAACACTAATTTTTGCAAGGTCACTATTGTTAGAAGAGTTTTTGCACGAGGCAGAAATACCTAAAAAACTTTATTCATTACAGCAAAAAATCGTATGTAACTATACGAGTACTAAAATCGAATAAAACCTGCGAACAATACGAATTCACGTAGGTAAATACAAATGCCAAATACGAACTTTTTATACAACACGCTAGCTAAATAAATTTCTAACACCGCCTGCGAGAAAATTATAACGGAATGCACAGCGGAGCACACTAAGGTATTTAATAAAACTCAGATTCGGCCAAACACAACAAAAAAGACTTAAATGACTTCACACACACGTATGATTGAAGAAAATAATTCATATTCGGAGCATTACATAGGGTCCACACTTGAAACTGGCCTATATTGCCTTAAGTCACCATCAAAACATTAACTTGCTTAATATCAAGTCTAATTGGCACCCTTTTGACAATTCCTTGAGAATACTTGATTACAGTCCGTCCGCCGAGAGTTGTCCGATGACATTTAGAAGGGTCTAGTTCGGGGTAGGGGGCAAGGTTGCCAGGTAAGAAAGGGAAACGCCCACCTCACATGCAAACAAAAGGTTTCCGTGAAGAAAGCAGCCGGAAGGAACGACGAGCGTGAAGGAACCAAATCCCCTGCTTTGGTTATTCGAAGAAAGGGCTTGTTTTGGTGGCTCCGGCTTGTTTCAGTACTTCATATGCATGTGACAACGTTGCATGACTAGGCGAGGGTGTGAGGTGCGCTTGGGGGACAGCGATTGGCTGCAAACCGTGCTGGCGCAGGGCTATCCGCCCCTGCTTTTGAACTTCCTTCGGACTCGCCGGCTGGACTGTAGTCCCGTAAGTACTCTCCTTTAGCTCATCACAGGGAGGGAGGAGCAAGTTCAGGTTTGCTACTTCATCTGAATTTTAGTATGTAATTTTATTTTGTCAAGAGATATTGAAAGGAAATTTTCCGTTACATTGTGACAACTCCAAACAACAACTCCATTTTCCTCAAGCAGAGCGACATTGAAAGGGCAGAGGGACATTTAATTTGCCAAAGTTTAGGGTTAACACCAACATTTATGAAATCCATTAAATAAATAATTCACCCGAAGCAGACGAGGTGAGAGACAAATACCCATGTTTGCTTAGGGTGGCGTTGAACACAGGCCAAATCGCTGACCTTTGCCCTTTCTTAATAAAAATGCGACATCCCCGACGGGATTATGACCGTCGGAAATCCCACTATTTGCCCTTAATACCTCTGAATTGAAAATTAAAAAGAAGATATTAAAATTTGTTAAGATGGGTTTGCTCCAAAAATTCATTAATAAGCGTAATACCATATTGACATAACGTAAGGGCTTTCATTCGAAGCATAATTATTTAAGGAAATGAGACGGGCTCCTCGATTTTCCGCGAATGTGAATTTTCGTGAGGTCATCTTTATCAAGAGTTTTTTAAAGAGGCAGTAAAAAAATTAAATAACTAATTTAAAAAATCATTAATAACGCTGAGAGTACTAAAATCTCTGATTCATACAGAATTTTTTGTTATCTCTAACAAATTTGCTACCTCATAAAAAATTTAATGATGAACAAAGATATCATACTGCCCAATATTTTTATTTAACAGCTGTTAACACGTGTTTCGATTGCTTTACAATCATCACCAGGTTTTCGTGGAAGTATTTCAAGCAAAGAAGTTAAGCAATCAACACACATGTTATGAGGTGTGAAATTAAATTAGTAGGCAGCACAATATCTTTGTTTATCATTCGATATTCTATTCCACGATAACTCTCCGAGTTGACTTTATTCATTCAAATGTGTTATCTTAAATGAGTGTTTCCGTGTGACAAATTTAACAGTGGATTATGAAACAACGTGGTCTAAAAAAAATCCTTCTAAAACTATATAAACCTCAACAAACGTAAAATTGATTTCAGGAAAAAGTATAACGCGAATATCGCTGAATCATCGGAAATTGAATAGGGGTGGGCGGTGCAGCGGTGCTTGCTGCATTGGCGAACGCCAAGAGCGACAGATAGGCGCGGGCTTCCCCGTCGCGTCGGACCATGGTTGCGTGGGCGCAGTATGGACTCACTCGTTGGCACACGCTGCAATGGGAACAAGACCGACCAAGGAGGACAGCCTCGGATGGAAGAAATGAATCGACAATGAATTGCGGGAGCAACTGGCTCTCTGAACATTCGATTGACCATTCGCGATACATTGCAAAAAAATACGATATCATCCTAAAATTTTCAGCGTAAGGATATTTTCAAAGATAACCCGTCCCTCAAATATGAAAATTGAGCTCCGCAATTTCAGGTATGCTAAGGGCGCATCCGTTAATTACCTGAGAGGTTTAGAGGTTAAGGAGGGTCTAGCCGATTCTCACCTAATTTCACGTGGGGAGAAGAGGGGTCCTGGAAAGTCTCACGAATTATTTTTTTCGCAAGAAACAGTATAAAATGTGATCCTAGACTAAGATCTTAGTAATCTAAAATGCTAGTCTTAGCTAATTTTAAATAAAAATAACTAAACAAATTGTTTTTCAATAAATCCAACACAAAGAAGTATAGATTAACGTCTCAACAAAGAAAATACGCATTTGGAACAATCTCACGTGAGATTAGAGGGAGGGGGTCGAGCCAAATCTCAAAGTATCTCACTATGATGGGAGAGGGGGGGGGTCCAAAAATCGCCAAAATCATCTCACGTAGCTAATTAATGGACTAATATGGATAATAATTATAATCTTTATCCCCATTCACTCTGCAGATTAGAAACATACCACAAATAATGACTTTCTGGTTGAACTTGTATGGGAAATTGGGAGAGCTGAAGTCGAATCCCAGACGTGTCAAACGATTGGATAAGGATGAATGCCGAGTGCCACAGGACAATGAGCCAGAAAACCACCCGTGCCAGCATCACTGACAGAGACAACGCAAATGAGCAGAGTGAACGGCGAGGCAATCTAGAAAACTGAAGCTAACGACCGTTCAACTATTCGCCACGAACGCAGTCTCCCGAGGGAAAGTTCCCAGGAGAGTCGCGGCCGAGCGGAAAGCCTGCCTGTCGAGTGGGCGGAATTGAGATCGGAGGCCGGCGAAACACGGCGCGGCGCCCGCCGCAGAGGCGCCACGCGGGGGACAAACGCGCACCACGACATAGAATAGCATCACCGTACCACAGGTAAACAAAGCACCATCGCACCCCGTACAAGCATTCATTAAATTCATGAGCCCCGCATATTTAAAGGCCGCTATACACGGTGAATGATTATGCTCAATGATCATACGAATGAAATAATTCGCAGCATATAACAGAAAAATTCGCGAATGAACCGTCATGCGCATGATCATTCAGTGAAAATTAGAATAAAATAAAATAAAAATACTTTGTTCTATATACGATGAAGCTGTTCCACAAAGTAACGCCGAGATCGTGTCTTATATGAAAATTAGAACATGTATTATTTTCCTCGCATCATCTTGTGAATGATCACGAGACCATTTAGCATGATCATTCACCGTGTATAGCGGCCTTTACGACAACAAATTCAATCAGACTTTTTAGACTAGAACACTAAAGAAATATCAAATAAAAACACGCATACGTTGATATAATATGCGACATGATGTGATGGAAAATCTTAAGGCCGTTTTACACGGTACACGGAATTGCGCAGTCTGACGTACGTGTGAAGGCGCAATCAAAATTGCGTCGTGTAAAGCGGTGAATTGCTGGACACATGCGAGAATGCGTGGATGCGAGACGGCAAAATAGCCCGTTCTAATTTCGTTCATGCATTCGCGCAATTCCACGCCATTTTAGAAATTAATGCAGCTCTAACCTGCGCAATTCCGTGTACCGTGTAAAACGGCCTTTAGCATCTGTTAAATGAAAAATTGCGATATTTGCACTGGAATTATTTAAACACGACACGTTCCGTTGATACTACAACATTATCAAGTGAACTCATTAATAAAATGTTGAAGTAACAACGAAAAGCGCCGAGTTCAAATAAATCCTGTGGAAATATTGCAATGCCTCATTTAACAAAAATACACCTAGCTCGGTTAAATACACGCACTATTTTCTTCGGCTTCATACCTAAACGCATTAGTAAGTCATGCTATGGAGAAATATTTTTATATGACATGGCATTAACGACTATATTCTACCCAGAGGATGATTATAAATTTCAACATCGCAATAGATGAGAAATTGTTCAATCCTGCTGGTGCCGCTAAGGATTAGCAATCGTCGACATTATGTTATTTTGGTTGTTTTACCTTATGTGGCCCGTTTCTTTCCTTCTTTTATATCGTCATTAAGTGATTTACGATATTAAGCCTTAAGATATTGGGATCATTAGGAAAATAATTCGACTTCTGCCATACAGTTACGGGCGAGCAAGAAAGTAATGTGTAAGGATTCAAAACTTGTAAATATAAACCATTATGGAAGAATGGTAAAGATGAAATGGATCGATCAAGTACGTGATGAGGAAGTAATACGAAGGATAGGAGAGAAGAGAAGCCTCACGAAAACATTGACTGGCTGACGGAACAACCTTAGAGGCCATATATTGACACATGCTTACCTGATGAAGACAATCGTGGAGAAAAAAGTAGGTGGCAAGAACGGAAAAAGGAAGACCTTGAATGAAATGTATGGAACAGTAAAAGAAGGCTGTGAAAGAGAATAAATACTTTGGTGTGAAGAGATCAGCTGATAAGAGAATTAAGTGGAGAGCTGCGACAAACCAATCCTAAGATTAAAGAATTAAAAAGGTATGGTATTTATTTCAAAGAATTTATCCAATTCGACCGGTTTCGTCGCATAGGCGACACCTTCAGGTACAGAGTTTGTCATTTTCTCCAATATATTTTTTAATATTAGATGTCGCCTATGCGACGAAACCGGTCAACTTAAATAAATTCTGTAAAATAAGTACCATACCGTTTTAATTATTTCCTATGGATTTTCACAAAGTAAAGCCTGAAATTATCGCGTTTAATCCTAAGATTGTTGACCAGTGATGATGAATTGAAGACGGAAGATAATTTTACGAGTTTCTGTATGAATAAGAACAGTTTAAGCAAGTGATTAAGAAGCACCACCTGAACGGCCCGATTCAGCAGCATACGGGCAAAAAATCCGAGCGGGGAACACGATATAATTTGGGTAGATAACAACGGCACGACCTTGGGACACTAATTTGCCGAGGTAATTGCGTGTCCCATATCGAAGCAGCTACCCACGCTGCACCCACCGCAGGCACGCATAAAAAGCGTGAGCCACGCACGCCCGATAACCAAACAGCAGCTGACTGAGATATACCGAGTGGGAGGGGGGCATGCGTACAGCAGGAGGTGCTACGAAGTACGAGAATACTAATAAAATTAAGATGAGCGTTGAGAGAGATTACGCCGCTTTAGTTGAACCAAGTATTTAGTATTTCATTCATTTATTACTATTTTGTAGTATTATTATATTTATTTAACAAAGTCCTCTATTTTGTTTGGGGAAAAACGAATTTCTACACTTTTAGTTATATACGCAAAATAAGTACCTCGTTTCATATTTTCTGCCGAACCTGGAAAATCAGCACTAATCTCAAATATTTCGGCAATTTATTTAGTTTTGTATGGATTTAGCTTGAATCAGCTGAAGTATCTTATGAATGATAAATCGTGATGCTGCAGTGGTTGAAAGAATATATCAGCATCTGCGTCGGAAACGATGATGGAGCTCGGGTTAACTTCCGGAAACATCTGGCCAATGCTATGCGGAAGAGAGGCATCTACATCTGCACTTACACACAGTAGGGGATATTAAGACGCTAGATATTTACAAGAAAATACGAAAGGGCGCATTGGTGATTTGGCCTCTACCTAGCAATCTTTTCAGTCCTTTATTGTACGCAAGAAAAACAAAATTACCTAACCTATCCGCAGGAAAAACTTTATTTTATTGTTTCCATCGAACCTGGAAATAAGTGCGGTTCTCAGATGATGCTGTAGGTGCCACCCCAAAAGGCACTCACTCGAAGTTGCTCAACCAATCTAAGCCAATCGCGTAGCTTCATAAGTTTTCTAGCGGATCCCCTCCTAAAAATTCGAGCAAAATCTACGAAGCGCACCTACGTTCGCTCTTAGCAGTTTTAGACGAATCACATCGCCATAATTTAAATTAAATTTTTTTACAACGATTAAAAGTATGAGCTGATCAATATTGCTCCCTATATTCTAAAGGTGGAGCGTGATGATGCAGGAAAGAGGACGGCCGTTGGCTGATATGCGAAGGGAATTCCCATCACTCACGCCACTACGGTACGGGGAAGCCAGCCAGACGACTCCACGAAGGACGCGTGACGCACAGAGGAGCAAAAAAAAGAAAAAAGGTTCTGAAGAAAAAGAGGAATAGAAGTTCCACAGAACTCACTAAACTTAATGCTAACCGATGCAGGAATAAAAATTATGAAGAAGATAACCAAGAAAAATAAGAAAGGATTAGCCAATGCCCGCATCAAAGGAGAGAAATTGGAGCAAGCAGTATCATTAACCAACCAAGATAGCATTTTTGCTAAAGGAGGAGGAAGAACAACATATACAGTAGATTTCCATAGCACATTAATGACAAGAACATACACGTGATCCAGGAGTACTAGAATGAAGATAAAGGAAGTAGTACGTAAATGCATTCAAGCAGATCAGAAACATGAATATTTGGAGAAGCTGAACAGAGAAAAATGGAAGCAATCGAGACCAGTTGCTGGCGGCGGGTAATGATGAACATCTAACATCAAATGGAAGAATGTATTTTTAAGTTAGTGCAATTCCAATATTTATAAGTTTATCCTCGCGAAAGACGCTAAGTAGTTCAATTACTGAATTTATTTGATATTGGTTACAAAATTTGTCCAATGATGTGCACGACCTTATTTTTGGAACCGCACTCCTGGTAAATAGGGTGAATTTGGTAATACGCAAATTATTACGCATGAAGATGTTTCACGCAGACGAGTCCGCCTTGAAGAGAAGATGAACCTGACAAAACCAGCGACGGACGATCAATGATCGAGGAAGGAATAGAAGTGGGTACCGAAATATAGCACCTGGGTCCATAGCACTGGTCCATCGAAAAAAAAATTATCGGAATCAAAAAAGAAAAAAGACTGGATAGTTAGAGATATTTCGAAAAACAGAATAGCATTCGAGGAGTCATACGTTTCTCCAAATAGAGCTGGGCAATTCTCATACAGAAGAGATCTACCAGAAATGAAAATTATATGGATAGTATGATGAAATTAATACATGAAAAGAATATGATGATAAGCGTATATATATGTATGCCAAAACATACGTCATGAAATAGCAGATATAAGACAACGTTACATTGAGAAAGATTCTACGTTTCAAGTGTAACGTTTTGAAACTCTTGAAACGACTTTTTACTGCCACACCGATAAGCGTATTGCAGCTGTTTTAGCCCACACAAAAATTATAAGACCGCATTACACCTTACAAATTTCTAAATGCAATTTCCTAAACATGTAGTGCAGAAAGAGTTATTGGTTACTTTGGCTGCCAAGCGAAATAATTCAAGGACACTGCAGTTTTCACAAAAAAGTTGTTAACAATGGATATCAGTGGAACTTCCTCGCAGTGGTACATAATTAAGTATTTGACGCGAGCGGCCGCCGATAATACCGAGAGAGACATGAGCAGAAAGACGGCACCGGCGAGCAAGTGTCGCTCCGCGGCGGACGAGTGCCAAGGACGAATCAAAGAAGCAGCGGAAACGCGGCGGTAGACACGGAAAAGCCTTGGCAGTGGAAGGCGGGAAGACACGACCGCCGAAGCACGTGCCATCCAACGGAGTGGACATACAACCGACTGCCAGAATCATTTCGGCACCGAGAAGAAACCCCATCAATATAACTACAATCGCGGGAATCTTACCGGCGTATCCACATAAAATCCGACTAAAATTACATACGGCTTAGCGTGCGCGCCCAAAAAAACTTCCTAGGAAGGCCACGAAACTGAAAATGAAGGGAGAAAAAAGGCATTGGCAAAAGGTCGTTTTACAAGGGGCACGTACTTGCACAATCAGACGAGTGTACGAAGGCGCAGTTAAAATTGCGTTGTGTAAAGCAGTGAATTGCTAGAACACATACGAGAATACGTGGACGTGAGATGGCGAAATAGCCCGTTCTAATTTCGATCGTGCATTCGCGCATATCCACGCCATTTCAAAAATTAATGAAGTTCTAAACTGCGCAATTCCGTGCCCCGAGTAGAAAGGCCTTAAGTACATCCGCTATTATCCATGGAAGACCAGAGTAACCTCGGAAACCATTGGACATTTAATTTGGGACAGTGGCTGACCAATCAGCTACGCGTGGATGAGTAGAGTACAAGCCAATCATTACTTCGCGAAGTATTTCTGAATGAATCTCAACCGAGCCGTTCCTAACTTGACCTGTGACCCCTCGTACCATGCACCCGTTCTGTGTAGTACTCGTAGAGCGTATGCGCAGTGTCAGAAGAAAACATTACGCCTGGTAATGCAGAAAACCCACTGTATAATATGATTAATCCAATCGAAGACCATCGGGAAAGCAAAGCACGGAATTCTTCGTGTTTTAACGCAGCACATGAGCGGTTGTTTCTCCAAGCCAAAGCCTTCAAAGGTTCCACAGACTTCATGTCATTCAATAAAGGTTACGTCTTCCCGGGTCAAAAGAGAGCGAAGGCTACTCATCAATGAGAGGAGTAAGTGACTGAGTCGTTCCTGAAGTTAATGACCGTCTCGCAAGGACGTGAAAATACACGCGAGCGAAGTTTTTAGTGCCTCATTGGCGGTGCAACGATCACCATGGATTGGCTTGCCTTCATTGGAACAGTAAATTCAGAAAAGAAGAGTGCTGGAGGTGGATTGGAGGGGCATTTCCGATGGGCACAGAGAGTGGATAGGACTGCTCCCACCCCCACTGCCCCTCCAAGGCCAAGTGAATTCGGCCGCCGCCTCCGACAGTGGCCTTGCACGTTCCCCGCCCCCCGAACTCACTCACTCACTCCCTCCCACAAGACAGACTGACTCCCGCACCCGACAACGCCGCTGAAGCAAGCAGGCCAGAGAATGGCTGGCACAAGGCAGGGACCCCGTTACACAAACCATGAAAACTCAGAAAAGGCTATTTTCCAACAAAATAATACTCCAATTTTCCAATAATTCGACGCGGGTTTTGATGATACTACATCATCTTCGAAGATACGGTATCACCACCCTCAAACCTTTCGAAGAAAAGTTGATGGCGTCACGAAGTAATGTCGAGCGTGCCCCTGTTTCTCGGCTACTCCCTCGCCTCGCGTTTTTCTTTCCAGCCTAAACTCGTATGAGCAATTTATTCCCTCAGTGACAGTTACTCTAGAAAAAGTAAATGATCCAGAACAGATGACATCACCAACTCAGGAAAAGTGAGGGGGACACGGTGCTGTTTCTAAAATTCAAAATAATAGCCTATTGACGGAACGGGGATGACTTTTTCCTTCCCCGTAACTCATCTTCCCGTAACATCTTCGGAATTCTTTAAATAGACTGCGATTTCACGTCTCCGAGTTAACGACACCATTCAACATCCTGAGGGAATGTGCTTGACATTGTTTGGGATTATTCCGATCAGTTATTATTCGGAACGGTTAATCCCAGTCGGTTGCAAGGTAATCGGAATTATTGTGTTCGAAAATTTTTATAAAGACCACGATATGAGCCCTAGTAGCGCGTCGTCGGACAGAAAAATACCGATCGCGTTGCAACCGATCGTGATCAACCATTTGGAGTGAAACCTGATCGGAATAATTCCAATCAATGTCAAGCAGAGCCGCCCAGAAGCTCGAAACCGCTCCACAGGGGACCTCCTCCACAGTATCACATGCATACGCGGTACCGTGTCCACCGATAAAAATGCCACAGCGGCTGACGTCACTAAGTCCGATGCGGCCCGTGACTCGGCCGCAGCACATGCGTGCCAATTACGGAGAGGATGGAGGGGAAACTGAGGCACTGAAAGTGTCTCGGAAGGCATTCCTCCTTTGAAATCAGACACTGAGGAGATGCATTGAACACTGTCCCACTCGCCAAAGAGGAGGAGATCCGACAGTGAATGAGTGTGAAGCTGAGGGGGATGAGCCTAATGCCACCATCGCCCACACAATAACGGTCCCATTATGTCCCTTTCTTGTCTACGAGCTCAAATGGGCGCATTACTCCCTCTTGACCGGAATATTTATCATTTGGAGGGCTGAGAAACATATAGGTGTAAGTCAATTTTTGTTGATTTTGAGTTATCCATGGTAACCGACACCAAAATAGCCTATCTATCTAGAAATACAATGGCGAAAGTCATAGTTACAATTAGGACCGCCTGGTAGCAGCAAATACTGGTGGCCCTCAGCAGAGTTAATTTTTTGAGAATTATTATTTAATTATTGAAAAACTTTGATTTTTTTTACTAACACCATTATGCTTCTAAGCCCTCCCTCCATTGTCCCCACGTAAATGTGTGATGATGTGATAATTTGGGAACTGCACGAGGGTTTATTCAAACCTCAAATCGAAAAATCATCGCTTGTTCATCAATGAGTTATATCGGTTGAATAATTACAACAATACTTATAAGATCATGATATTGACAAATATATTTTATATTCTATAGAATTCTTACAATTTCAATAGCAATGTAGTACAGTAAATAACTCGATCGGACGGTGAAAGACGCAGTAGCAAGGCTGGGGCGGAAGTCATAAGAGGAGTACGAGACAAACCTTTCGAATAAACTAGGTTGGAAGACAGGGCAATTCAATCGTCCACACTGAGACACTCTCCAATGGTCCAATGCAAATTAATCGATGAAAGACACATGTAATGGAAGAACGACAGACATAGGCCACGGATGATATACTTAGCACAGGTGATGAAGGATATAAAAAAGAATTAAGTATGTGTAATAAGATTAATTGATATGAAAATTGATTGGAGAGCCGCGTCAAACCAACTTAAGGATTGATGAACGTTGATGATACTTTTACAGCAGATAACTATTTCTGAGCTATCATCGTGAAACACTAGCGGTAGGTGGAGTTTGGGGCCGTTCCCTGAGACCGCACATAGAAATTCATTAAATGCATTCGGTAGAAGGATGGGAAACTTAAGTCACAACGAAGTGAAAAATCTGATATCACGAGGAGAAAATAAAGGAAAATTGCTGCAAATGAGAGAGATTAAAAATTTAATGCTTCCCCAGTAGAATCAGGGATACCAACGGTGTTCTGATTTATAAAAATCGATGGCGTCACTCGCCAGGACCTCTGCTTGTATGTTTATCTTTCCATTATTCTAACCTTGCATTAATTTACGAAACGAATTATTGGCCAGTTTTTCTTTACATGCAAGTATTTCTTCTTATTAGCGTGATATTTTTTGACCGTGTGGTGCGCATGTGGGGATCCTCTTACAAGCTGCATGCTAGTATTGGTCACCCCCTGCTAAAAACCCCAGCGGTGGTTTGCAGGGTAATAAGTAGGTAAAATATACAGTTTCCAGAATAATTCGGTGGAGATCTTTGAAATTTAACATTGTGAAAACACTTGTTCATTTCGACAATTTTTATTTAGAGCGGCCCAGTTTCCGGTACATAATGCCGAAAACCAGCATGCTAATATCAAGTAGATGTAGACATTTCGTAACGAATAGCTCGAGAAGCATGCGTCGGATAGAAAAACGGTTGACTGCGTGTCTCAGAATTTTTCAAGCACCATTACAATCGACAGCAAAAGAAAGAGTCCGTTCGTAGAAACCGTGAGAAACTGGCATGCTAGAGCCAACCGAACAGAAAAGAACCAAGCGAGCGGCTCGGTCAGATGCAGGGACGAGAAGGGGTGGGGGAGGCGGTCGGCGAGAGTGGAGCACGGCACGAGAGAAGGTCACGCATCGGAGACGGTTCACGGGCACGGACGAGAGACGGCCGTGAGTCAGCGGCGAAACGCCACTCGATCGGACACGGTGAAAGACGCGAGACGGAAGAGCAAGTCTGTTTCAAACAAGGAAAACGTTATGTATGATCTTAGGTTTTCCCGGCGTATCAGGTGCAGAAAAGTTTCACGGGTTTCACGTCGGTTGATGTTTTCCATGTCTCCAGACGTTTCGACCATCAACTTGCTGTTCAGCCTCAGGGGATCCTCCGATTGAATATCCCCTGAGGACGAACAGCAAATCGCTGCTCGAAACGTCGAGAGACATAGAAAACATCAACCGGTGGAAAACCCGAGAAACTTTCTGCACGGAAAACGTGTATCTTCGGAATAGAGCCGACGTTAATTTTCTAACGGAAAAAACTATGGATCAAAACCGGGTCGGATTTATATGAAAATAGACCCTAGGCTATTCCATTAATGAGGCCCTTTCATCTATGCGAGATAACAAAATACATTATAACGATGATATATAGAAATATTTTTAAAGAAAAATATTGTGATCTATTATAGGCTATTAAACTTAAGAGGCCCATCCACCTCCCATTTTAAGGTTTTAAATTACACGAGAGATTTATTTTATTTTATTCTCAAACCACCGGATACAGCTCTTATTGGCCATTTTACATCGGGAAGTTCAACCAATGTAACAAGTAAACGTACACAAACGACCATGCCCTGGACCGGGGAAACCTACCCAGGCGGGACTCGAACCCGCGACCTCTTGTTTGGCAGGCGAGAACGTTACCCCGCCGCCACCGAGGCCGGCCATAATAACATACATCATTACTGGGATATAAATCAATATATTAAAAGAAAGATGTAATAGTTTCCTTTTTCCGGTATAATATTCTCTGATTTTTTTGAATATTGTAATTTTGATTTTGTTCACAATGTGACAGTAGGCCCTCTTGATGGCGAGGCCAGAGGATAAAGCCTAGTTAGCCTAGAGGAAAATCCGGCCCTGAATCCAAAGTCTTAGAGGTAGCATCAAGTGAAACCCTTAAGTACGCTATCAGTCATCACGTCTTAATTCAATAAATACAATAAGTCAACATGAAACTAACTCCTCGCTATGAATCAATACTATCGGCTATATAAATGGAGGCCACTCAACTTTAATAATAGAATACTGTCTGCCCAAATAAAGCCAACAAATAATCCTCCTGATCATCTTGATAAACCCCTATCTCGGCTATAGATGAGTGACTTCAGCAAAACGCTTTTACATATCATCCAACGAAGGATAATACATAAATGGGAGTATCTCATGAATTCATGTCTACTGGGGTGGAAGAGAAAAGGGAAACTATACGAAAAAAGAAAACGATCAAACTAAAGTGATGTGAGGACGCAGGAATGAGAAGTTGAGATATAGTCGTGCTACATTAAAATATATGGGAAACCGTGCAGCTCTCCATTTTTTTAACCTCAGCCTATACAATTCGGACGAGATTGCGATTCGTGCCTGAAGCGTTAAGGCCAATAAAAACTGCTCTCTATCATCTACGGGAGCTTAATAGTATCCTATCGATCAATTCCAGATCCAATAGTGTGGCAGAAGCCGCTGCCAGCTGAGAGTGGCAAGTGTAAATGCGAAATAACAAATAATGGTAATGTTAAGACAATGAAAGGGTTTCAGAGATGCTTAGATAAAAAATTCCTAAAACCGATTAATATCCATGACCACCGTTGCATCTCATGAAGAGTGGATCAATCAATCAGAAGGAAATATCGCCTTACCTTGACGTAGCCGAAAAGCTAGTCAAGGAAATCAGAAATTGGAATTAACTCAATTCAATAATCTAAGAGGAATATTCAATAATATATCAGGAACGAAAATGATACTGAATGATTTATACGAAGAGTCCTAGTAAATCGAGCTCTATCGTGTGAATCAAGCATAGATAAAGATCAAAGATAAAAAACCCTCTTCCTTCAGCTAAGATGATAGCAACTCGGAATTCACTTAATGGCCGCTAAGGTGGCCCGAAGGAAACAGCTGAGGAGCGATGGGATAAATTCAGCGTAGAAATAATCTGGCAAGAGGGGCATTGTCAGCCAAAATAGAACTGCTAACGAAAAAAGTAGAAGCGAAAGTCTCATTTCTGGAGACACATGGAGTGAAGGAAAGACATGAACATTGCGGAAAATCCACGAAGAATGGCAGCAATGAAAACTAGATTTCTCACATTCGTGAAGAGAAGGAGATTAACACGGGGACAAAAATTAGCACGCGAGATGGTTTGTGTTGAGTAACTATAGCAGATGAGGAAGAAATATAAATGTGTGTACCCTAAGACTTCATGCCTACCTACATGTTGAAAGAGAAAGGGAAGATAAGAAAAGACGATCTCACAATTGTGCATGAGAAGACTCGGGTATGAGAACTTGAGATAAAAAAGCAAGACGAACGAGACCTTTGAGTAGCAACATAGCATACTCAAATAAATGACTAATTCCATCGTTAAATACTTTTTCAACGCATTTCCTAATAACATAAAAAAACAAAGTAAAACAGGAGGCAATGATGACATCGCTCATAACGGCGAAAATAGCAATACCCACAGGTTTTCGATTAAGAAACTAATGAAAGTAATCACGGATATACCACTATTAAAAACGTTTAAGAAGCACTTATATTTAATTCGCTTCCAATCAAAACGAAAAATAACAGGGCATCGGGAACCGAAAAATAATTTCGTCAAGTTTCCAGTAGTGCCACTACTTTATTATCTGCTCTGAGACAACACTCGGAATGACAACAGGCATTGAAGATTGATAAAAAATGACTGCATGTATATCTACGACCGATTTGAAAACAGTTACAAAATATTGAGCTTTCCAGTGGTTACTTAATACATCGTAACCAGAGCATAAAAAGTTAGTGAACACTACGACCTCGTCAACAACATACGTATATCACTAATACTGATGGCAGCAAAACAACAGCCATAATTGTAAAAGTGGAAGGAACACGAGAGATCGGTACATCCTACTTTTGAACCAGACAAAATGTGATCTCAAGTCATTAATTATTACGGCCAACACACTTTTCATCGAATTGTCTCATGAAATACGGTTGCCCGGAACTGAAACAAACCATGAAAGAGAGCCACGGTCGCAGCCCACCATCCGCGACCATCCACTCTTTCCGAAACGGATTGCAGATGCACTGATTGAAAGGACCATTCCAAAATTCCATCCCAAAATTAATTACAGGACCAGGCTATGCGACTACGTACACGTAAAGCCACAGGTGTTCTCCCGACTTGTTAAGATAGCGCAAAACATTCATAATTAATTCTCGTTTGCACGCGAGAAGAGAGAAAAAAAAAACATTTACCCGAAAGGATCATAAAAAAATTAACTCGTAAAAAAAAGCCCGAATCCGCATTATAACGGTACGCTGTCCCCCCCTTTGCATTGGAGGGGCTCACACTCACGTATCGCAATGCGTGTTGTGAATTATAGGATGAGGCTATGGTGGCACTCCAAATAGATGGAAATGGCCATTCGCCTTTAAATAGACGCGCACACCGCGTCTGTCCACTCGATCATATCAACGGGAGAGGAGGGGGAAGTGGAGGGAGGAGGAGGGGAAATGGAGGGGAGGAGTCTTGTATTATCGATCGGTGCTTGTGTCGGATTGGGCGCGAGGCGACCACGTGGTCCCAAACACGTGCTCTCTCTTCCTCTCTCTCTCTCTAGAATAGAGGCAGAGGGGAAGGAAGGGACATGTAATAGGGAAGGGATGCTACAACTCTCCCATTTTAGACTGTGCGCATGTAAAAACTCGAGAGTAAATATAGTTTGCAGGCATTCATCATTTAGACGCTTAGGATTGCGATTCACGAACTTCAACAACATGTATTGCCTCACTAAGTCAATCCTAAAAGAGTATCTCCTAGATACCTTTATCTCAATTTAATCTTACGTATTGTACTCCTTATTTATGAGTAACATTCACGAAAAAAATGAATATTCATAAATTGCTACTAAGAACTAAAAAGTAATGAAATAAATGACAAAAGAAAAATAAGGTTGGCATAGAAAAGAAAAATCATCAAAAATGAAATGATACCTATAACTTAATGATTTGTACATTTTTTATTCTGTAAAATGTCATTCAATGTCAAAAGAAGTTGATAACAAGTATCCTTTCTCTCCCAATCTCCATTTATCAAAATCCCCATCATGCTGAAGTGAAGTTGTTTAACTGCATAAATCTGACCGTAACTGATCCCCGATTTAACTCTACTGTGGTGCTAACAGTACTACTTATGTGTATGTTGCTTTAACAGCCTAATTTTTAAGCTGTTTTTATTGAATGACTCCTTCTAGGCATTTCAACAACATGACTTGGAACTAACGGTATTTTATTTTGATTAATAATAAACAAAGGCTCCAGGTGGTTAACCAGTAAACACGTGCCAATATCAACATAGGACTGCCACCTGCAGCATCATTGCGGGAAATGGAAAATGTCAGCAAAAGATACATCAAGAAAAAAAGAGTTCATTATATTCAGACGGATATCTCCCTGCGACTAGCAGTTTTCATGGAAATAGAATTCTCGGTCGCAACAAAAAGCATGAAAAAAGTTATTGCCTCAGAATGACAATCAGAGCATCACGAGAGTTCGGGCTTAGTCATTTCAATATATTCGTCGCAATCGCAAAGAGTGAGCAACAACTGCCATGTTAAAATTCTAAATTACACTACATAATTAACACAGACTTCACAATTCTAAGCTTCATGGCTGCATTCAGAGTATACTTTCGTTTACAGTAAATTAGCTGATGAAATTATAGCAAAAAAATTGATTCCCAAATTCTAGGCAGATTTCGGGATTTTAATAGCTAAACCCATCGACTATATATCCTGTTCGTTATGACAAATAGTTCGAATAGTGAATCATATAGTGAGTAATTCAGAATTTGCATCTTACATACACTACATAATAATGTTTCAAACGGGGAGTCAAAAATATACGGCGGGAAACGTAATATACACGATGGCCATATAACATTGGATTGTTCCTGTTTATTATTGTAATATGACTGTGATTAACAATGAAGTTAATAATGCAGACTCAAATAATTCTCTGCCGAATTTAATCGTCTAAATATCATTGTTTGATTTCCCTAACCTTCTGTCTAACGTCAAGGTTTGTTTAACCCTGGACTACGTGTGAGCAACACACAAGCACAAACTAGAGACAGGACGGCCAGTCTTTTTATTTCGGCAAATGCATACTCCAGAGGATTTTCGCTTGAGGTTTCTGAAAGCATCACCCGGGATTTGAACTCCGGGCCCTAAAATCAGCAGACAAGCGCTATACCCAACAGGCCATCAGAGCCACCGAGGCGATGAAAACTTAAGTGTAATTCGAGGTCGGAAGACATCCAGTCGGAGAGCGATACAACTACTAGGTGTAACAACACGAGGATATGCAATAATAAATGAGGGGGAAGAAGGGTGTAGAAATTAAAACGAGAGTGGGGGACACGCAAGGGGGCGGGGACGGCGATACGAATTCCGACGCTCATTTATTAATTAGTGCGGCACGCCGCCGGCGAAGGGTCAGTGGCGCGGCCGCGCGGCAGAGGACGGCAACGAACTTGGGGAGCCCGCCCAAGTGCACGAGGAAAGGATGGTGTCTCAGTCAAGAGGACATGACATGAGGGGGCACCGGTCTGTTCCGAAAAAGCTTGATTTTTGATGCCTCTTCTGATGCTTTTAAAAATTTCAAATACTCGGCGATGGACGAATTCCGATCAATTTTTTCTCAATATTTGCAGTAGAGTACTTACTTTCGCGAAATATTGCATTGAACATTTATAAATTAGATAGAATTTTTAAAAACTGGTACCCGATGACAAGTCCTAATGAACTTAGCAAGACTAGAATGTAACGATTACTAATAAAATATATAAACTGAACGAAATAAGATATTATTTTGAATATAAATTAACTTTGTAACATGTCACACTACATTGATCATGTTTGATGTTAAATGTCAAGTGTTATTAATGTCATAATTATTGTTTATATATTAACTTTCTGATATGTTGTACTACAAAAATAAAACATTACTATTAATAAAAATGAGATCTCAATAATTTAAATTCCAGTTAAAAGTACCAATTAGGGCATTTTTCTCAATGAAAAAACCACGCGAGTGGCAAACTCGGCAAGCCTCACAAAATGCGCGGTGGGTGATGACAAATATTGAGGCCGAATGAAGAATCCTCTTTTGTAGAATCCTTGGTCTCACAAATGCATATTTTGGATTCTCACTCATTGTCAGATATAATAATGAGCTCTAGTGCGTCCTGCCAATATCATCAAAATAAGTCATATAACTGTCAAAATGGACTGCTGTAGCAATCGACTATCAAGTCTCGTGAAATATAATTTAATAGATGGGACTACTTATGCCCCAGTCAGACAGTAAAATCATGTACTTTCATTCCGAGCTATTATCATCAGCACGCCATCCATAGACCTTCTAGGTCAATAAAATTTAATATTGATGGAAATTTCCCCTCCCTAGCCATTTCATGGTACTTCGTGCGGGAAGACCAAACGAAAGCACTAGCACATCAGTTATAACACTGGCTTGCTAAGGGTATCTTGGCAGACAAAATAAAATACAAATTTACTAACTCAAACGACACTGAAAATAAAATAAGTCCGACAGGTCCCTGGAAGGGGACGACCCATAAAACGAAATGAAACAAACTTGCGCCATAGCCATGAGAGGGAGTCCAAGACCAGGCGTATTTTCAATTTTTGGGATTTTTTATCAATTATTCCCAGCCAGATGGCTGTCTCCTAGCTTTTTCTGAAGAGTTTGGATTCAGTATTATAATTTATTCGTTATGTAATGATATTCATGGCATTGCTTTAGGTGTAGGGCATAATTGGGATTGGGTACATGGGAAGGGCACATTTAGGGGTTGTCTGTTTAGGTTTTTCAGGAAGGAAATATACCCAAAGATTCAGAAAAAGTTTGATATTTGTTTTTACAAAGTAATTTTTAAAATTAATCATTGCAATTTACATTGCAAGCAAAATATGAGCGATTTTAAGATCTTTCCGGACATGCCGATTGTAAATGAATCAATGCGCTCCTGAGATTTTCACCCCAATGATGAGTCAATGACATGTAGCAGGGACGGAAGCGTCTGAAAATAATTTAGCAACCAATGCGCCTATTGGAGTAGAAGACGTAGGAGCAGAAGATGCACCCTAGACTGGCGGCGCGCAGGAATTTATCGATCAGCCGCAAAACGCACGCACCGCCCGCTGCAACCAAGCATTCCACCACCCACAACACACGTACGAATTGCACACTCCATCAGCAGGCCTCAAGGGGGACCCCTTCCCCCAGGGTTGCCTACATTTATCTGAATATTAATCCTAAACCAATAAGACACATCAGCAGCCACTGAAATATCAACCTCAAATTCCAACACGTCTCTTTTACTGTGGCAGTTCAGACAGACCCGTTATGGCAATGCAAGGAAATAATTCGGTGGATGAAAGGGAAAGCTATGATATGGCGAATAAAAAATCTACCTCATTCAGCCATTCTCTCTTGTTCGTTTAAAAATAAAAATAAAGGAGAAAGTTTTTCATTATCTGAGGACGTAATTACAGTTTAGAATGAGTTACTCGTTACGTGGGGATCCTTCCCCGAGAGAAGGAATAGATAGCCATGTTTCTGGGTTGTCCTCAGCGTCAATTCGTCTTCCTGGCGACATTTCGTAGGCGGTGAAGCAGGCGTCTTCAGATTTAAACCAGTTTAATGAGTAGCAAACATAAGAAAGTTGCAGCTGGTGTCTTCAGATCACCACAAACCTGAAGACTCCTACTGCACGCTGACGAAATCGTCGCCACGAAGATGAATCGACGCGGAGGACAACCCAGAAACATGGCTTTGCCTACTGCACCACAACGCGGAAGGCTCCATCAACATAACTAGCAAGAGAATAAACAATCTGCGAAAGGGCGAAGGCCCGTCGATTAATGGTAGCGAATAGCTCGATTAGTTGACGACGGATGCAAAAACATAAAAATACGTTTCGCTACATCGCTGTATTACATTCAACCACAAAAAAATTGTGAACGACTCCATCAGATAATATGCATCTCAGAGATTACTTATTTAATGGAGATAAAAACGTGATACGTGTACCAAAAAACATTAAATATAATGCAGACTTACGGTATAAAGATTAATTTGAGAATTTAATGAATATAGAAATCTATTTCAAAATTCAGTCTCCCTTCAGGCTATACTGCGAATTTGCAGGCATTATTTGGCTTCCAACATAAGGTCGTCTTAACCAAATACCAATAACAGGATAGTCGAACGATAATGGCGCAAGTCGACTTCAAACTAGTGCAAATTGACGCGTACATATACTTAGGCACTAACCAAGCTTTTTAATGTGTAGGCTACATTTCCTTTTTAGAGATCACAACTATACCAATGACATTGTAAGAGAAAGTAGGATAATTCATGAAAGTTCAGACGCCTGTTGCTATAAATCTTAATAAATACTTCATAATCCGATTTTTACAGCTCCTGCTACAATCACGTTAGTGAAATGGTGATTATTTCAATAAATAGGTTGTTATTTGGAAGTAATCTTTATGTCGCTTAAACATGACAACACTATTTAAATACATACCATAATATATGCGTTAGATATTAAGGTTGTCTAACTCTTATTTATACGCGATTTCAATAAGGGCTATCCATAATTTCAATTATACAATGTATACATACATACAAATAAATAAATACCGCAAACACGAGATGGCTCGCAAGATATGAAGAACTCACATGTAAATAAGACCAGACGAAAGTAATGAATGCTTCACAACAAATGGTAAAGTCACGCCACTAGTAGAGTAGGGGTTCATACAGGATAGCATAAGGCGATAATCAAATGAGGAAGATCCCAAAATTAGCGCTATCGAGAGGCATATCAAATGCATCACCAAAAAAAGACAATTCGAACTGTTGACGGGGAGGTATGAGTCCTATGAAGTTTTTCACGACTACATTATACGACTTGCACCAAGCCCTGAAGAATTAACTTCCTTATAGCATCGCTTATAAATAGATAGGGAAGAAATTATAAGCATAGGGCAAATACGACGATAATACACCACTCCATCCTACGCCACGCACAGTCTCACTTATCGCTCAATGCACTATCAATAGTCACTTCATTGATTACGGCCGTCAGCAGGATAAGCAAAAAATGAGGAAACGTCAGAAAGGTGTCATGAATGCACGCTCAAATCGCACGTCATGAAGACGTGGAAACCACAAAGTGAGTCAAATTTCATGTACTGAACCTAACTGCAAGGATGAGGAGAACTTGGTGATAAAGTAGAGATCGACGGGGAAAACCACGAATTGATTGAACCTCCTTCAACACAAACTACGAAATACTGAAATAGCTCTAGAGTCTAATGGATAATACATTCCTCATAAAAGCCTAAGAAAATGACACGCCTGAAAAATATAATGGGCATATAACCAACGCGCGTATCTCTACATTCCTCTCCAGTCTCTCGAAGGCTAAACACAACAAGCAAGAAAAAATTCCGAATCGACAATTATTAATCGATATCAATATAAATTGGCTTCCTTTCACCGTCCTCTGAACTTCGAGCCTTTGAACGGACTCAACCAAAATTGAACCGATGAGAAACAAATCTACACTCGAAGTAATGCATGAAGACACACGAGAATACTGTGGCAGCCCATAAGGTACCTATTTATCAATTTCCACATACCACGAAAGGAGTTCGAAATGCCCTTTACATCGGATCCCAACAATTATCAACTGCAAATTCACGACCACTCACGCCATGGATATAGGTAACATACCCAGGCGGGACTCGAACTCGGTACCTTAGGGTTAGTAGGTACCGAGGTTTGTAACTTAAGGAGGGGTGGAAAAGAATCGTCATAAAAAGTGGCGTTTCCGTTTCAGTGTTCTCGAATTAGAATTACAGAATTGAGGAAATATTTCCTTCGCCCAGTAACACAATGCGATCACACAGTGAGGTTTTAGTAAGCGCTTAATTCATACACTTTCCAGAGCAAATGAAATAATGTGTGTAAATACTATTATAAGAAGCACAAGGAAGGCTACTACAACATCCAAGATCGGAAACTATGCTTGGGAAGAAATATTCCTTAATTCGTTAAATACCCGAATTAGACATTAGTGTTTCCGATACAGCTTTAGACAAAGGGCGAACACAACCACAGACGATGATATTACATAAAGATACGATCCTAGGAACAAGATGATCATCTATTCCATTTCTAAAAAACATTTCTGGAGCAGGTTATACACCTACCTAGTTAACCTTCTATTTTAAAAACTCGTAATAATTAATAGCTCATAATCTCGAAAATTCTGGATGAACTAATATCTTGAGCGTATTTATATCCACACTGAGGAGATACATTCTTCAAGGTTGAAATCCATAAGAGGTACAACTGAATCTTGAAAATATGATTCATTCAAAAATTTTCCATGGTTTGCAACCATAGGTATACAACCACATGACTAATTAAGCATTCGAGTTATTTCAATGTCAACAATGTCAGAAACACAGGTGCCACATATTTCATGGCACAGAAAGACAGAGATGATGGTAGATGCAAGGGAAGAGTGGCAACTAAAGAGAGTAGGCACATAAGATACATAAATGGCTTTACAAAACATTGTATATGGACTAGGAAGTAGATGGAGAGGGTCTAGAGAGAGACGGCAAATCAACTACCTGCCAACTACACCAGTTCCAATAAGGTTAATATTAATCATACATCTCGCATATATCCCTCGGGTGTACGTAATCGTTGATACAAGGTCTATTTACCATGATAAATGATTCTTACACCAACAGCTATGGTTATAAAAACACACTAAGACAGTTTCCAGCTGAGGGAAAATACAGACATCCAAAAATATCAAAACACTAAAATATCTGTAACATCCACTACATTTAAATAATTATATTAGATAGTGATACCTAATTATGTCCTCATACCTAGCATCTATATATTCAATCAGCTTGTATAATAATAAAAGTGATAACTTATGTCCCATCAAACCATAGCAAGTACACACGCCACTGGCGTCAATTGTAGACAAGTACGTCTCGTTCTATTTATCCAGTCACTCACAGCCATCATGCCATATCTAGAGACACATTCACTCAGCAGTTGGTGTCACCAGTAATAATATTAATCGGAAACACTAACTAATCACAACTTCAAGTAAAAGCAGAAACAAACTATATACTAGGCATCATTATGTTATTTAGTGTATTAAAAATACCTATATAAAGCACCAAAATCCGTACATACTGCACAGATATTGATCCACATTAACAGGAGGAGAGTGTCGATCAAACACCAAAACATTATATACCTACTGAGTAAATTATCAGGTACCTATGTTAATTAATATAATACTCTATTGTATTAAAAACCACTCAAAAAACTCTAAAGTCAATAGGCCAACATTACAGATGAATGTACCAAAGAACTATAACCACCTCAATAACTTATCACTTAATCCTAATTACATGGCTTCACTCAATGAAGTTTTGTTTGACTAAATAGCATAATTATTTCAGTCAACAATCTATACGCTAGGAAACCTACAAAAAAATCATGCAAGTCCGAAAAATATTGCATATCTTTATACCATTACCCATCAAATTGTGTACATCACTGACATGGAAAGTGTTACCAGACAGTTGTCATTTGGTTGTCAAATGATGGCAATGTCACTTTGAATTCAAGTTTCATTTCCACTGGCCACTAAAAAGGCATAATAAACCTTTATTTTGAGAAGGCAAACGGCCAGTAACCAATGTGAATGGTGATAATAGGGTATAATAAAATGATTTATTTGTACATGACATTAAACCATCAAGAAAATATTACACAAATGCCTCAAAACATCGTAATAGCCTTCACAGTTTAAATTATTCAACACAATTCTTATATTTAACAAGAACAGAAACATACCATAAAAAATCAACAGGCAGTACTCCTAACTTTTATGAATTCTCTAAGTAAACTACAAATGATGGAATGAGTGCCCAACGAAAATGCTTAGCTTCTTCCTAGCGATCATGTCCTATCAATCTTAAAAGATAGACGAGGATGGCTAGGAAGAGGCCTCTTTAACAGGATAAATACATTACAGCGTTAGATCCTACGATGTAGGGCCACTGACTTCAACACCCACTGAACGTTAAAACCGCGGCCTGGATCAATCCCATGTTCCCCGAAAGGGAACGCACATGAATTGCGCGCAGATACACCAACACAGGAAAATAAGCATGCCCACAAGTGATCCACCAGACAGGCCGCGGCTTCCGACAACTAAAGACCACCACACCAAGCAACTTGCAATAAGAAACCAACAACATAAAGCCATCGTGCAACCACCTCACGCGAATAAAAACAACTGGAGTGCAGGAAAAAGTAGGCGAATAAAATTTTCACAACCTAGTGACTGTTTGAAATTTAAACCAGCCCAAAATCATAATTGCACGGCTACAGAAGAGATTTGTGCGTTAAAAAAATCAGTTGTCTGGTTTGGGGAGTGATCAATGCAATGGAAGGTCGTTCTTAACACCTCCCAAGTGAGCCGATAAGCCTTACACCTCAATATCCGAAATCAATGATCCAGATCTATCATGATACTGGATTACGCAGTGGCCCTTTATTAGCAATTAATGCTACATACAACTATATTATTCTAATGTATCACTAACAGTCACTACTACCAATACTTTCAAAAGTCAACCTCTCAAATAGCTATTACCCTCGACAGAATTACAAAGCGTGCTTTTTAACGCACCACAATATATCTGTACAACTTCTTCATGCGCTCTCTATGCGGCGCACTACTTTTACCAATATTATTTAAAAAAAAACTCTGGCGCTCTTAAAAATAGAATGTGGTACCCAAGATTAGTTACACCAATTCAATAGCATAGTATCTATATTAATACTAAAGCAATCATTTGGGCAAAATATAGTAGCCATCTATTCGCCTAATGTTGATTAATTTTACTATTTCGCGATACCGGGATTGAATGGCAAGAAGATATCCCCAAGATTGAAAATGGTTCCCTGGTGAGGTGTATTCGTGTCATTGAATTGAATTCGAGTGAAACGCAAAACGATTAGATAGCCCCCGTGCGCAAATTCAATCCCGTTAATGCGATTCTTTTAACAATGTCCAGCATCAAAAAATAGTGAAGATGGTTAATCGAAAATGATGTACTGTACAAATGAATGCTACTCCGTGAATTCGGTGCATTTGTTATCGAACACTACCGATGCTAACAGATGTATATGCCCTTATGACTATCGACAGAGTTACAACTAGACTGGGTACAGTCGTAAAGGTAAGGAAATTAGACACTTCTCATAGTACAGGGTATCAAATGCTAAAGCACTAGTACTGATCTTACACTACGTACACGTAAAATAATCTCGCGCACAGCAGAATCCAAATTCTGAATGCGATCCACTCCAACACCTACATAGAGGCTAGTAATTATGAACCAAATGCAAAACGCCATCATCGTACTCACGGGTATTGTCACATAAACGTCGAGGGCAGGATAAAGCGACTCCGATTCACGAATCCAAGGTTAGGTTCTCGCCGCCGTCGGCTGCCAAACAGCGCAGGACACAGCTCCTTGGGCACGGCCGCTATCACCCCACCAAACGCACCACGACCTGCGACAAAGAAACGGCGTGTCTGTAGTCGCCCCGTTAAAGACATGCCCGCGGCCATTACTCCTACGGCGAAGAGAGATTCTGATGCCACCAGAAACTGCCCATGAGGATGGGTCAATTAGAGGTCATCACAACCGGCCGGTCATTCAATTCGTTTAAGCAATTCAAGGAAAGACAAATATAAATCACATGCGAGCCGACACACGCCCATCTTGACAACATGCAGTCCCTCCCCCCAACATCTTTTTTTTGCCTCTTTTTACAGCCCCTTTCAGAAGTAATTGAGACCCCCTCCTTCCTTGTGAGATTTTTTTTATTCTCCTCGGGCAAGTCAACGCTCGGGGAGTGCTCTACCGTGATTCAACGGTCTGCACGCGCACGCCTTTCCAGCACCGGTCACGAAGGGGCACAGACGAAAGGAGGGGGCTTCGATTTACCTTGGACGACACAACCTCCACACCATCAACACGGCACGGAGCGAGCATCCGTGCCCTCCCCTCCGACAGCAGATATACCAAAAGGCGAAGCCGTGAGTCCGCGGCGGCTGCCCGCCTTGCTAAGTGGTGAGCCAGATACAGAGGGGGGAAGGGTGCATTCACTCCGAGGGCAAAATCTGCCTCACCGCCGCCGCCCCGAGGAGGAGGCAAGGAACGAAGGAAGGTGGACGGAAGGGCCGAGAGAGAGCAGATGGCAACAAAGGCACACACGCACACAGGCACACCGTGAAAAACGCCTCACTTCCAACCGACGTCCCTTCCCCTTCCTCCGGCGGCCGTCTGTCAGTCAGGTCTCACACGCTGCGTACTCCTCCATTTTATCCCCGTACCTTTCGCGAATTCTCACTCAGGTAGACAGACAAACGTGCTCACACGTGAGAATCATTCGGGCAGGCTAGTACAATAGTTCAACAATGCACAAACATCCTTCCGATTGTCGTCGATCTTGCAAACAACAACGACGGCGGCTCAATAACAAAATAAAACAATCTTCATGACAGAAAACAAACGAATTGACCAACCTGGATAAAACACCTTAACGCACATCGACGAAGAAACAAACATAAGACGATAGGATATCACGGAAACACATTACTCCCACCGTGCATCCATCGACGAAAAATGAATCAAAACCCTGTATTAGCGTGAGCGAAAAAAAGCATGATCACAACCAAGGAATGGGAATAAAGGGAATAGGAATTGACATGGGACAGCATTGGACAAGGCATATAGAATAAAAAATGCTCTAACTTTTTCACCGTTGCTCCTTGGAGATTAAATTCAATCACTAGATGCAGGAATCCGAGCAAAGACGACCACGCTATCTTCTCCCCTTGCAGCGAACATGGCGGGCCGGGACGAGCGTCGTTCGAAGACTGGACGAAATCCGGCGGTCTTCCAAAGGAACGTGGACCCACAGCGGCTGTCTCGCTGTGACGAACACAATCGAGTGAGACGGCAGGGGAATACTAATGAGTAAACAAACGTCTAAAAAAACGGAGGCACACACGGGAGATCACTGCAACGCCTGAAACGTTTGCACAATGTTACCCACGGGGCGTCGTGAGCGCAACTGAATCTAGCCTCACAGAGGGGCAAGAAGAGAAACGGGAGGAGGGGAGGGCGCGCGCGGTGTGTGCCGGTCTGGAGGGGAAGGGAGGGGAGGGAGGGCAGGAAGAGAGGGGAGGGGGGTTACTGCTCCAACCCCCTATCCTCCCCTCACTCACACCCATGCTCTACCTTTCGCTGTCTCCGTTTGTGTGTGCACAGAGAGACGAGGCCTTCCGAAAGGGCCCTCGTGCCTTCCTTTTCCTCGAGGGCCAAAAAGGACCTTCCAAATCCTTCGAAAAATAACCTCCCTCCCACCATATCCTCCCCGCCCCCCTTCCTCCAGCCCTAAACACTCGAGCCAGCGCCGCCAGCGGGTCACCATGGCAACCGAAAGCTCACTCGCCGCTTGCGGACAAACGAGCGTCGATCGGCGAGCGAGAACCACGAGAGAGGAGATGGTTTTCGGGGGAGTTGGTGAAAAAACTAGAAGCCAGGTGAGTGCGGACGGCATTACTCACGGTCGGTCGCGTTTTGCTGTCGCCGTCGCGAAGGGCACCGCCATCTTGGGGCCCGATGGCGAGAATCATTTGCTGGAACGGCCATAGTGGGGAGCAAAGTCATGGAACCCTCTTACAGGAGCTGCTTCATTGCACCGCGATGGAAGAATTCGCAGCAAGTTCATCCGTGCGAAGATCAGACCACCCTGAGATCCCCAAGCATAGTCAGAATTATTATGGCGCACTGAAGATAACAGGGCCCATGGACGGATGGATGCAATGAAAAGTGAATGGCCTAATGGCAAGATGAAGAGAGACGGAGGATGAAAGAGGAATGTGGGAAAGGATGCATGTAACGGGTTGAGGAAAGTATTACGTCTTATTCCATGGACGTCTACCTTAACCAGAGAGGGTTACAGCTGTAGAAATAGCCAATACTATCCATGCATTTGAAAATAAATGCAAAGCGCTGACATTTTTATGATAACCATAAATACCTATTTTATGATAGGTACCCGGTGTCGGAAACAAAAAATCACATTAAAATTTACTCCTTAAAGTAATTTTCAGTCACATACTACCAGAAGTATAAGCAGTTCTTTCATTTTTTGCCTTGGAACAAGAGACGGATTAAGAGGATGGCGGCCGCCTCCCCCTGTAATTTATATAGAATTGAAAATATGAAAATGTTGTCAGGTGGCTATCCAAGTTCTTAAAAAATAATGAATGAATATTCAAAAGCCACTTATCTACGTCTATGAGACCTTAGACAGCTTAGACTCATTATCGCTGCGATGTATTGCCTAACATCAAGGCGCCGCGATAAGTAATGAAAAGACCCTCTCCCCAAATAACGACCATAATCTGCCCCTTCTCGGAGCGCAAGACCAAATCCAATGCTCTTAACAACCGAATATCCCAGGCATGAAATCGAAGCATGATTGTTCCTAATCTCCATATTCAACCTAAAGCTGGATTTCGTTGTCGAAGTTGATTGTTATAACTCTGTCGACTGTTTAGCTCGTCTCGTATATGTGGACAGCGATTTCGAAGCGGTGTGAAGAGGTGTGTCCATTAAAGTCTAGATTCGATCTATTAGCGAAGTTCAGCTTTGAGCGCAGTAGGAGACGATGGATATAAACGTATGCTATGGATGTATTGCAATCAGCTAGTCTTACTTTATTTTTGATGTTATAGTGTAGGCTAAGAAGGCTGTTCGATACCTCCTCTACACAAACGCTCAACAATCGCCCACCGAATCAAATCCGCTCATCTAGTGGACGATTGTTGAACGTTTGTGCAGTGGAGGTATTGAGTCACAGATTGCTTTTTTTTAAATTTATTACTTATTAGGGATCAACTGTTAGCCAAAAATTGTATTAATTAATCTCAAGGACCAGGGGATGAAATTATTTTTTCATCGCCACTGACCCTTCTCTTGTTTCTCTACCATCACGAAATGCATTGGCACTCTTGAGACACTTTTTTGCAGATAATATAGTGGTAGAGGTTCTTGAATCATCGATGCAGCAGTTTACTTGCACGTGCATACCTAGCTTGAGCGACTCTTAAGAAAGGAGGTTAAGCATTGTCTAACGCTCCTCATCAAGGGGACACTTTCCGCTACTCGCCACAGCTTTCGTCATAGCTCACTGTTTTTTTTCCGGGGGGACATAATCGCATGGGCAGAACATTACTTGATGATTTAAAAATATTTATTCTTTTAATTAATCAGTAATACAATTATTATTTATACTCATGGAAGTACGTCGGCCAATAAGAAATTAGACTTCAAGGGCGAAAAAATCCTTTTGGAAGAAAAATCTTTTGTCTTGACTGGGATAAGAACCAGTATTCCCCATATTCGCTACTAGTTCTCTAACCATGTGATCCAAGTCCCAATTACTTTCTCTCAAAAAAGTTCGTACAAACTATCTTTTCAATAAGCTTCAGTCTTTTTAGTAATCAATGATAACACATTATTGCGCACATACGCTGCGATAATTGTAAAATAATACTATATCAAATACAGCATAACATTTACAAGATTGATAAAATATGAAAAAGGGCAATACTTTCTGAATCAGGCAATTGCTGCAACTTTTATCGCGAAAAATCAGTAAATGACCGTATAAAACTGAATATCAATTCCACCGATGAAAAAAGAATGTCAAAAATTTCCCGGCTTATCCCGGTTTAAGCTTTGGTAATTTATTTATGTCTACCATCTTTGAGAAACCTAAGAACTCTCTCCGTCATCTTTGAGATGACTTTTGTATTCTTGTCAACCATATCATGGGCGTACCCAGGATCAAAACTGGGGGGAGGGAGTCAAGCCATGGTTTTTCAAGTTATAGGTAAGATTTAAGTATGGAAAAGGTGAATGAAACCAACATTTTAAGGAATCTTTAGAAGCTCTATATTAGTTTTAAAAATTATTTGCTTGAAAAAATATTATTTTCCTTAAAGACATTTGCGATTTTGCTTCTAGAGGGGGGGCAACTGCCACCTCCTGCACCTCGCTGGGTCGCCCTTGAGCCATATGGCTAAGTTTTGCAATCCGTCTTTCACGCTTTAGTGCTTTTTCTCGTGAAAAAAAACAAAGATTTCCATAAGGGACGACATTAACTACGACTTTGAAGATGGGGAAAAAATTAAAATATATGAAGGCCAGAGTCCGCATAGGCCCCTTATCAAATGTGTCCCATTGCCACTATCACGAATATAACAATGGACGATTCTCCAGTCGGCCACCAGATGTGTTTGTCACCCGACGCGCGTTTGAAATTGAATGGATTCATTGACCCTGCCACCCGCGTCGCTGGCGGCAGGACGATCCGAAATTCTCGGGGAAATACGCGGGAGTAAATACGGTAGTTAATGTAAATTTATATTAATAATGATAAAAATATATCAAATTCATAACGTTTGTGTAGGTACTATTCTTCGAGACTGCAAATACTCTAGGTATTTTAATCCTTTATAACCCAGAGCTGCTCCTGGGAGAAGGTAAATTTCAAGAATTCTCATTTTAAAAACGTGAAAATTTTGTACTCATTCATAATTATTGTGGAAGCTACATGTTTCACCGCTAATTTTTAAAGCAACATAGAACACGTAGTTTAAATATTTCCTGAATAGAGCTGAATAGGTATACGTTTTTGATGTTACTTAGAAGCACCATTGGGTTATAATGGGTTAAGTATACCGGGACTAGCCACGGTGATAACTTTTACGGGAGTCACCCGCAATGCACAAATCAAAAGTGCACAAACTCTATGTATTGCACATTGATCAGTAGAAATGGATGCCTCAACTCTATGGTGCGGACATTTTGGAAATCAGATTAAAATGCACCTTAACATAACTTAGTGTGTGGCGGTGGTCCAGTGGGTAGAGTGTTAAGCTGATGATCAGAGAGACCCGGGAACCAATCACGGGTGAAGCCTTCGAACCCCTCCCCCATCCAGAACAAAATTATAATCTCGTAATATAGTGTCCCAGTGACTGAACTTGCCCATCTACCCTGAATGTGTGATTTTGAAACGTCTGCGGCTTAATATAGGTCGAGCTCTATCCTCACCCGACAATACCAATCTCCCAGTTGTATCACTGAGTGAGTTATTTACATAAACGGCACCGCGGACTAATCTTTTACGGGACGGGCTGGGGCCACCTGTATGTAATCCCGTTGGCCTTCAAATCCGCTCCAAGATTTTCCATTCTTTGCGAAGTACAATAAATTTTAAACTAATATAGAGAAAATAAAAGGATAGAAATAAAAAATCCAAAATAAACAAATGAAAATTGTTCAATGAAAAGTGTTTGGGAAGAGAAATAATCGGATGAACCGACCATTCTTTATGATGTATTTTCTTGCCCTACGCGGTTATGCTTTACACTGTTCGGAATGATTCCTAATTGTTTTCAATGCGAACGGTTTGTTGCGATTGGCTGTAATACGATCGGAATTTGTAGTTCCTGAAAAATGTCATTCCGACGAATTACTACTAGTCGTCGGAGTGAAGATTTCAAAACACAACACAGTCCGATGGTATTGTAAAACATTATTAATTCGGAATATGTAATTCCAAACACTGTCAAGCACCATGGAAATTAACTCTCTGCCATCCCGCAGTTACTTCTCATAGAACTTACTTCAGCGGGGTGTATTCCGGATAGCCATGGTGAGTGCGAAAGAGCGGACAGTGAACACCTTTTTGGTCCACGTGGTTTCGCTTTCCTAGAATTCCGCACTTCACCCATTCATCATTATGTTAGGGATGGCTTCAATAGCCTTTGAGGGAGACGGAAGTCACCTTGGCGCAATGGGGAAGCATTGTGGAGTTGGCGAGGGCTTTATACCCTTAGGGACCATTCCACCGACCCTGAACCTATGCTCGTACATAAAATAAAATATATTATTGTAAATTGAAACTTTCAGTCCAAGTAGGAGTATTTTTGAAAATTTATATATAGGGGAACCCGGGGCAGAATGGGGTATCAAGTTCAAAATATTAAAAGAACAAGCACAGAACGTTTTAAGAAAAATACCTCAATTTTTTAATTGACCTTTTGAAATGCATTGAACACAAAAATACTATAATAAAGTGGAAGAAAACTTAAATAAGTATTTTTCCCAAATCAAAAATGTATGTCATTCGCCCCGTTCTGCCCCAGGTATGGGGCGGAATGGGGCAGTGTGGAAATGAAATACAGAAACAAATTAAATATGTGACACAAAAGAAAAAAATCAACTTGTATGTTCTTGTCTTTTCATTTGAATGAAATTTTAGGTGCAGTACACTTTTTCTCAGTTTTTTTGAAGCCTAATGACACCATTCACTCACAAGTACAGAATCATCTGCTTCGCCATACACTCCAGCACACGAGTTGTGAACCAATAGCTTAAAAATGGCACTAGCGACCCAGCCTTCAACTGATTTTCAATTAAAATCGCTGCAGTATGACGTAAAGTTGTCTATTCCCATCCCATCACTGTTTTTTCCATTTTTTCTCGCTTCCCCGTTCCGCCCCACCCGTTCTGCCCCAAGAACATGTTTACGCTTACTTAGGAACTAACGCCTGGAAATAATGCTTATTCAGACGTTCAATTAGACGAAACTAACGATAATTAGACGTAATTCAAACACGTACCAAAAATTACTGTTATTTAAGCACTCGAATATGACTCACGATGGATACAAAATCTTCCGAAGTTAGAAAACAACGGCTAGCACAGTTCACGTGTGAAATCTAAAATCAACTAAACCAACATGGCTTCAGAAGATGAGAAATAACAGGTTAACCTATTTCGAATACTCTCTGATAGTTGACAGCATCTCCAAGTCACAAAAAACCCTAACCCCATTCTACCCCGTACCCCGTTTACCCCCTGTTCTCCTATACCGCAATTCTGTCATTCGATAACAACACAATAAATAATTAATAAATAAAGAAATTAAACAAACCGCGTATACGGAAGGATTATATGTTCAGAATACCATTCCAAAATGAAATACTTTATCCGTTTTTTCTTCCATCAACTGCTATTTATATGTGTTATTTTTCATGCCTTCTACGTTTATTGAGCCGAAATTTAGCTTTATTGCCGTGAAAAAAATCCTTCTAATTTGGAATTCGAACCACGGATCTTTGGATTCACGGGCCACTGCGCAAACCATTACAGCATCCATGTACTTTGATTTCTTTAGCAATAGGGTGGTTTCCTATTATTTTTTTATTGCCTAAATCGAAAGATTATTACTCCTGGAGTACGTATTTTACGCTTTTAGATTTTTATATGACGATATCTATTTTTCGCGATTAAATGAAAAGTGAAAATTTTCAAGCGCGCGAAAACGCGACGGGTAAGTATGAATACCGGGAAAACTCCCGTGTGACGTCGTTCTGGTTCCCGCTGCCGCAAGTGAGGTGACCTTGGGGCGAGGCTCAGACCGCTGATACGACGCAGGATACTAGCAGGTAGCAGAGTACCATGCTAGCTGGTAGCGCTTGGCTTAAATAAGGATTATTAACACCTTATCAAACGAGGAAAACTTTCCGACCTTAGCCAGTTTTAATAGGTGATTATTAAGACATGTTTCCCTGAGCTCTGTGCCTCAAGCATGCATTGGTAACCTCAGACGATGTAAAACTCCTATCTACTCGTATAGAAACTAGGTCCCTGTGACGTCACGTGGAGTGGCATCGCATGGGCGCCAATCTGACCTTTTTCAAATGAGGATAAAATTGACCCTTGGTATTCGTCTAAACCGGTATTTCTAAAACGAAATAATTTGTATATTATGAATACAGTAATGGTGGGTAACGAATCGCAATCAATGCCTTTCTTTTTCTTTGATGAATGAAACTACCCTATTTTACCGCGGATTACGGTGCTTGATGTTACGGCTTTATAGTCCACGCAAGATCGCTACGCAAGAGAGTATGGGCTTCAAAATGCCAGTACCAGTGATATACACTATTCCATCGAGGCATATTTCAAGCCTTTAAATTAATTGAATAAATGTGCTCACGACGCAAAAATGCAGCCTAAATATGAAGGAAAATTAGCACACACAAAGTTTTTACGTAGGTAATTACCGAAATGAGATAATATTTTACAAAATGGAAGATGGCGGACTGTACACATTGACCGTAAAAATGAGAAAACCGCTCCAACAAAGAGTATGCATAAATTGAATGAATATTCAATTGAAAAAAAATTATAAATCGTAAAACACCATACATTTCGAAATATGAGTCATACTTCTTCATCCAATAACAGTTTTTTGGATAAATTATATGCATAAAGTTTCCTTGGATAAAATAAATGTAATTATACCTACAAGTAATTTTAATGCTCAAGTTTGGAAGGATTTGACATTAAAATTTGTTAAATTATGTTTGCAGTGCAATAGTTTGAATAAGGCTTGTTTATTCGAGAGTGCTTGTCCCCATGTGCCGCTGAGCATTTTTTAGCCGATCCAACAATGGCAAGTGGGTTAAAAATCAATCACAAGATTCCACCGATTAAAAACACAAATTGACGAAGCAAATTAAGAAAAAGCGTGTGATAAAATTCACAGGGGACAGTGCACAATGCTCAACCTTGTCTCACTCCTTGCTCTGTTCTCGCTTCTTTACTGTTGACACTGGATATTACCTCATCTATTAGGTTTTTTGTATTAACTTTGTAAAATTCTTCGGTTATTGTAGAAAACCCAGTGTACAATAATATGCAAATATATTCTTTATCGTATCTTCTCTGTTTTTTTGCGGTAGGTGCTTATGCAGAGTTCTGCCGTATTAGATGCCGTTGACTCGAAGCTCGAGGCATTGTTTTGCTGCTGGTAATTATCTCAGCCCCACTCAAGAGCACAATTTCCGTACCTTGAACTCTCGTTACGTTGAGCAATCACCTCAGTTCAATTGCATGAGGGTAAATGCGATGGATATTAGTCTTGGTACGAGCAAATATGATCGTGTCTTATCGGCAAACAAGTTGAATTCACTGAGATGTTTGTGTCGCGGTTATGCGATTGATGACTGACAATTGGTCTTAAAACTTAAAAGATGTTATTTAAAAAATGTGTGGAACTGTTGAGCACCATGCGTCAGAGAAGGAGCCGGTGAACAGGCTGAGAGGACTTCCACAGCTGGGCTTAGCGTTGACACCGCGGTTTTAGAGCCAATCAGAGCCCGTCTTCGACCATTAATGACGTCTACATCTACATAACACCATGCGCGACAACGCTAAGGTGTTTGGCAGGGGATGATTAATCACCAGCATGCAAGAGGTTTCCCGCATGCACGCCACACGGTCATAAAAGTGTTGCGTATACTAACAAATTATACTTTCACATCCTTGCAAAGGCCAAAATTGCCAACTACGTATGACGACAATCTGCCTATGAAGCTATGCAAAATGCTGTTAGTAATGTTAGGAAAGTTCGAAAAATTACATTAAGGAATATATAATGTAGTAGGCTGCACAATAATTCCACTAGCATATTTTTAAGTTCTAACGCTGACGTTATAGTCCCTTATCGATCGCGGAAAAATAACATTCTGAGTCTATCTGTTCTACAGTCTATCAGTCATATTTTATTTTTATTACACGATATGAAGTGGTACGTTGGCATCCGTAAGATATGACTGACTTCTTGGAAAATAAACTGTTCTTAAATATACATAATAGGTTTAGTCTAGTTTTCAGTCTACGGTCTGACAGAGATTCCCATCAGATTAGTTCTAAGAGGACAGTTATACTAATGTCACGCTGTCAGCTCGCAGCATCTTCAAATTAAATCAGTGAATGTTGGTTTGAGATACTATTTCCAGTCCTTTCATGTCGTTGCTCTTGTACGCCTGCATATAAGGGCAGAAATCTGCAGACATGTACCAAGAAAAAACGAAAAGAACACTTCCGATACTATTTTATCATATGCTGCGTGGTATTGGATGAAGCGTGTTTTTATCATTTCCTGATGCTCAGAGATTTTAATATTGCATCAGGTACTCTAGTAGAGCGCTCTATTGTTTTGCATAGCTTGCGGGTTCAATATGTCGCAAAAAATCGAATACTCCTCTTCCAAATAAAATGAAATTTTGGTGCTCACTTTATAAATTCATTTAATTTATTCGCAAAATTTTACGTTTTTCGCAAAAGCTATCGTAACATATCATCTAAATTTTTATCGTGAATACTTTCCTTGTGTTCGAAATAGTATATGTCTTGCTTGAGGTTTACGCGTTCATGTCTTTGCACTCATTGTTAGTTCTCCTATATGAACGTAGATGTGTTGTAGTTAATCTGCTATCTACATTTATCATTTAAGTTTCCACAGAAGACTGCTGAAAATCATTTGTATTTACCCAGAGAGCAATGAAGAAGTACTAAGAAGTGTAGGAGAGAAGGCAACTGAAAACCTCGATATGAAGGTGGAACAGCTTAATCGGCCATATTTGGAAGTATGATGTCCTGATAAACACAATCGTCGAGGAACAATTAGATGGCCAGAACTGATAAGAAAGACCTCAAATGAAATACACGGAACAGGAAAAAAGGATGTGAAAGAGACGGAATACGTATGTGTGAAAAGATTAGCTGATAAAAGAATTAAGTGGAGAGCTGCGTCAAACCAATCTTAGCAGTGCTGTAGTTGGGAAAAAAATTTAGGCGGTACTCACCAAAAATCACTTAAGGAGGTTCCAGATGGACTCGCAGTGGACTTCGTTGAGTGGGCTACATTTTCGACACATAAGTGGATAACAGATATTTTAGTGATAGAAAATAATCACCAGAAAGTAAAATTAATAAATATTGCTACGAATGACTCTTATTATGCAATCGCTGGGCACTGCAAGAGGTGCACTGAAAGGTTTCTTTCTTTGAGTGCATTCCATATACTAGTAAGGAAAATGGACTTAAATCGTGTGCTTAAAGTAGGGAAACGAATTTTTTTTATAAACAAACAAACTCTATAACAATAACAAATAATATATTCCTTAAACGTGATGGAAAATGGCTCAAGACAGTACTTGATTTTGCCGAAAAATCAAGTACTGTTTTGGTGCTTGAAGAGTACATTATTCTTATCTAGTAAGTTTATTTAGTTTATATACTTGATTTAAAGTAATTAATAACTATTTCTTATGCAGCATAATGTACAAGATGCTTTAGTTTAGCCATTGCAGGTGAACGTCAAGTCGTATGTTTTCTGGGTTGTATCGAGAGAACGAAAAGGAGGAAAACGAATGCAAAGGTTAACGTGAAAGCACAGGAAAGAAATAATCTGGGAAGTTATGCACAATTTATTTGAGAATATGTATGCGAAGTTTCAACTTCCTAGCTCAAAAAAATCGATTTTGAGGTTTTGGCCAGCTTTTTTCGATTCTAGCCCACTGTGCGCCGTTGCCAACAGCTGAACATGTATTATACATCCGGCCACGATTGAAATGTAAAACCCCAGCTCTTACATTAGTTCCAAGTTGTGCCACGAGATAACTCTGAACAAGTAAATAATCATTTCCGATTTTTCTTTCTGAAATGCATTGGACAATTTACAGTAGGGCTACTTTTTACAGATCTAAAAAGGAAGTTTAAGCGGCACGCAAGGACAAGAATCATGAGGGTTCAAGGCGAACCCTCTTAAGGATACACCGGGGCCGGGACCCAAGCCCGAGGCTTATACGCCCGGTCACCCGGGGAGGGGCTGGAGAGGAAGGAAAAAGGAAAGAGGCGCCGCCGCGATGGGAGCCCGCCGACGTCTCTGGGAAAGGATAGGAGCGGAAGGGAGGGGACGGGGAAAAACACCTCAACGCTACAGAGCGAAAAGGGCCGACTAAATAGCGAAACCAAGCATACGCAATTAATTTTCTACCGCTTGCGGTACGCTTTTAACGAGTTTGGCTTTAAGGGGGTACGCCGTACCGGTCCAACTACAGCAATGAATCTTAGGAATTTTTGACCAGTGATGATGATGATCAATTTGTGTCGTATTACGCATTTATATCTACATCGTTGGAATGAGGTTATTCCTTTTCCTACAGCACACTTGGAGCTATAGTTTTTATAGAGTGTTTCAGGAGGAATCTGCAATACTTTAGGAGGTGGTAAGGGAGATAATTTTTAGCATCTTCGTCCATAAACATGAGATCGAAACTACGTCATTACTGAGCTTCGGCAACGAAAATACGAGGAATATTCGTAAAGTAAGGCCCTTTTGCTAATATTTAAATATATTGGCGATATTTCTATTTCTCTGCCTCCTTATAATCAAAGGTTTTCAAGGTTCATCCTTTAAATAATAAGAAAAAAACAACCATCAACAAATATTATAAGAAAGATAAACCAAACAAAAAATGAAATAATTGAAAAAAGGAAAAAAAGAGAGAATAATATTGTACAAACTGTTGATTTAACTTTCTTAAAATCGGCATTAAAAATAATATAAAAATTAAATATAAAACATTTAAATTAATAAAAAAATACTTATTACCAGAATGGTAATTCAAACTGCTGTCTGAGCTATATTGCATTACCTATGTAAAAAGTTCTATCTTCTTTTTTCTAAGAAAAAACTTTCTACTTCTAAGAACAAGAAAAAAAGTTTCTACTTCACACAAAGAACATTATACACCAAAAACGATACACTTACGAAATTTTTAATTGTTTACTATGAACTGGCTGGTTGTGGTGAGCTAAGGCTCACCGGTACAGCGGAATATTCGCGCCTTCGCTTCGGCGCGGTCATCAAGTGAAAGAACACAGTTTTACTCCTGCAGCGCCATAAACCGATTCATTGAGAAGCTATAGCAGCTTTTGTTTTGTTTCAGAAGTCGTTTGCTTACCCGTGCATGCAAACAGCAATGTCCGCGACAATCGTCGTTCCCGACAGCTGCGAAATGCGTTCTGTCATACGATTCTTGTACATGCAACAGAATGGGGAATTCCACTGAAAATGGATGATTATGCGGTAAAAAAATGTCCTTCATGCTGAAAATTAAAATGAAAGCAGTTCTTCCCTTACTTGCGTATTATTCGTAAAATTCCAATCTGAAAATTGTCTTTGAATCTTGCGCTCCAAACGACCCATCGCCATGTTGGCTGATCGTAACGTCAGAGTCCAGTAAATAATACGTTTACATGATGCCAGTAGAGAGTAGACTATTTGTCCCAGTTTTAGAAAAACCTATGTATAATTCTCTCATTTCTCATTCTGTACAATTAATTTTTTTATGTGACAATTTCATCATCAGTTTTGTGAACTATTTATCCTGAATAATTGACAGGTTTAAAGAATGTATGCATACTGGAAGATGCAGCACAGTCTTGACAAATAGCGCTTATTACTTTTTTATCATCCTTATCTACGGGGATTTCCACAGTATTCTAAAATTACTAAATTAATCTACCTTCAGAATATTCCAAGAATGCGTCTTTACGAAGTCGGAGTCAACCATTGCGTAATACACCCACCGTAAAACTATTAAACTATTCACAACTGTTTCCACACACCCTTTAAGTTATGAATCAGTATCATCGTAAATGTTTATTATCGTCGTTGCTGTTTTGTTATTGCCATGGAGCGAGTCTGGTTACTCGCATTCTGACGTCACAGGGCGTTCTTGTAGCGCGAAAGAATTTAGTAATTTTTGCGAACTTTGAAGCTCTCTAGCAACAAGAGTATTGAGAATTATGAAGTCACATTTCGCATACGGTAATAAGTTTAACTTACTTATCTAGATATGCAAAAAAATTACCTTTTTAATTTTATGAGAGCACCCCATTGTCGTTGGGAACTCTTTGACCACCCTCTGTACAGTCCTGACCTTACACCTAGCGACTACTTTCCCTGCTTGCACTTAAAACAGTGGCTCGGTGGGCATTTAGAAACCGAAAAGGAACTCAAGAGCGGTGTTGTCAATTGGTTCAACTCTCAGGCGGCGAGCTTCTTTGCGAAGGGGATAAAGAAGCTGGTGCAGCGGTACGAAAAATGCTGAGAAGTGAACGGCGATTATGAAGGGAAGTGAAGTAGATTTGCAGCTAATCAAAAGTGCCAATAAAAGGTGTTTCATATTTAACTGTGACCAAACGGTCATTACTTTAGGAATATACCTCGTATTTTGTTGGATGGACTTTGCAGTTACCATGAAAATAGTTTTTCCTGGGCATCCAGCCTTTTCGACATTTTATTTACTTCTCTAAAATTTTAAGCGCATTAAATAATTAAGGTTGGGCTAAAATGTACGAGTATATAATTGTCTGAAACAATTAATCTCAAAATAGGTTAGATTGCGCAACCGTATTGTCGATACTCGCTCATAGCTCTCATTTATTTAAGCTCAATTTAGATTAGTTATTTCAGACAATTATAATCGCCCATTTTCGTTCACTCTTAATTATTTAACCTATTTACGGCCAAAGTTGCGAAAACGCAACATAATTAAGAAATACAAAAAAATTGTTTCAAATGAATTTTACTCATATAGAATTCTCTTTTTTCGATAAAGTTGAGTTTAAACTGATTTTTAGTGAGATAATAATGATTTTTTAAAAGTGTTTAAATATTTAAAAAAATACTCAAAATGTGTAAATTATCAATTTATCTGGTATTTAAGACCGTAATGCCAAAGCTGCGAAAACGCAGCATTTACTTTTTATCAAAAGCAAATTTTTTGAAGGCCAATACTTTAAATTTACCTTATTAATTGGGTTATTAGGTAAAATGAAATGAAAAAAAATGATATGTTTTCAAATATTTCTTTACTCGTCCGGTAATGGCTGAATGTCCTTAAAAATCCAGAGTGGTGTGAGAATAAAAGCATAGAAGTAAGGAAAAAATTCATCAGATGCTACACATGGAGTACATTTCTCTATGGAAGCTAGGCTTGGACGTTGACAGCAGCAGAGAAGTCAAGACTGGAAGCATTCGAAACGTGGTGCTACCGAAGAATGAAGAAGATAAAATGCATTGACTGTATAAGTAACGAGGAAGTGCTAAGAAGAGTGGGAGAAAAGAGAAGCCTCCAAAAATTCTTAAGCAGAAGACTTAGTTGGCCACATTTTGAGGCACGATGGCCTGATGAAGACAATCGTTGAAGGGCTAGTGGAAGGGAAGAAGGGCAAAAGACGGCCCCAAATGAGTTACATACGATAATATAAAGGATGTAAAAGAGAAGAAATACGCCGCTATGAAAATGTTAGCAGATAGGAGAGAGAAATAGAGAGCTGCGTCAAACCATTCTTAGTAATTGGTGATGGCTTTCCGGGTTTACACCGCGTTGATACATGTATGTTGATACCGCGTTGTATGCATCAACGCGGTGTAAACCCGGAAAACCATCACCAATTAACTAACCGCGGAAGCCTCCGTAATAATCATTCTTAGTAATGTTGACTAACCATGATGATGAGTAAATTAAATTTCGAAAAGTCTAGGTACCAAAGAAAACCCGTTTTCGTGGTAAATGCGTTGCCGTAACTCAATAACTAAGAAGTTGCCACCCCATTTTTTATGGATAAAATAGTGTTTTAAATTGTCTCCCCGACCACCTCCTGAAGAGTTGCAGATTCCTCCTGAAACATACTATATCAAAATTAACTACAACAATTTGCGCTGCCACACAATTTGCCTGAAATTTTGCACACTTGCTTGCTTTTAATTGCAGAGCAATATTAAAAAACAAGACATTTCAAATTTTTTTCCAATTTTGTTAACTAAATTTCCATGTGAAAAACTATTGGCCATTATGAAGCCTTTAACCCGGTGGGAAACCCGAGAGAAGTTTACTCACATCATTCGCCGGGAAAGCATCAAATCTTTCATGTGAAAAACTAGTTTTAAATTTTCTCATGGGATGGCCTTGGTTATGTTTTGCTAAAATTTCTTTATTTAGTGTAATCGATAACTTGAGTCGCCACTAAGATATAGAAAACTAAAAAAAGGTAATCAACACGATTTTTCCAAAAGCAGGATAAAATTCACTAGGGAAGTGTGGGTGTTGATTATGAAGGATTTGATTTTAATATTGCGCGTAATGCTTACTCACCTTTCAAGCTCTTCTAAATTCTTTTCTAATAAACCCAGTCATCACACTGCTTTTATCTCTAAACTAAACTTATTTTTTACTTTCTATTGTATTGCGCCCTGTTTTTGAAAAGAGCGTGTTCTTTTAATTGTTTTTTTATATTTTTTTAAATTTTTTACCCCGAGGAATCCGTCGATGAAGCAAAAGAGATAGTTTAATGAGTCATATACACGCGCAAAGAATTAGTAAGCTGCTACTTGCTGACGACATAGCAGTCATAGTCGAGATATAAAATGACTTGTTCAATACTTGGGAAAGGACAATGGTAAGATATAAGCTGAAAATATTTCGGAATCGAAGCAAAACAGCAGTCTTCCTTTGCCTTCAACAATGCACCCCGCAAAATAAATCATCGAATCCAAGATGTCTTCAGACAATACAAGAGATTTAAATAAATAAATAAATAAAATCAAACGAATGAATGAAATAGATTGAAACAAATGAAAAATATCGCTATGCCTAGAAATCTCATTGCCATACGAAGCGGTCGACACTGAAACCCACCATTTTTTATTTTTTTAACCTTCTTTTTTAAAAACCACTTTCGACACTGACTGACTGATGCACTAATCCATACAAGTCCTGCTTCTTTTCCTTTACTTTTGGGGGCATTTCGGGATTAAAAAATCGATTTTTCAAAAATGCTTTTTTTCGAATCTAGAGAACGTGATGCGTCGGGGAACCAATTTTTTTACCGATCGTAGAACTTTAAGTTTTGGCCAAATCGTGAAATTCCACTATTTCTTCACTTATTATGTCAACAACGTATGAAGATACGGCGTTGCGTCATCGGGTTCAACAAAAGTTGTAAAGGCCGTTTTACACGGGGCACGGAATTGTGCATGTTAGAGCTGCATTAATTTCTAAAATGGCGTGGAATTGCGCGAATGCATGAATGAAATTAGAATAGGAGCTATTTTGCCGTCTCGCATCCACGCATTCTCGCATGTGTTCTAGCAATTCACCGCTTTACACGACGCAATTTTGATTGCGCCTTCGCACGTACGTCAGATTGCGCAATTCCGTGTAAAACGGCCTTAAAATTGGCAGAGTGACTACACAATACGAGAGAAAGCGAGTATATATTCATATAAACGTATACGAGTGATGTTAAGCCTATCCATGAGCAGCTTTCTGTCTTCCCCCGACGTTCCTCTCGCCAGGAAGTGTTTATCAGGTTGGCAGCGTCGTCTTCACTCCGAGGATTATGGCGGCGCCAGGCAGTCTGGCCTCCGTCACGACGCGACGTCCTGTCAGGTTATCAAGATGGCGCCCTGCGAAGTACTCGTTCCACCTCTGTTTATTCGACCTGCGAATGGCCATACTTGAAAGCATGTATGTACTATAATAATAGGGGATCGGGTTGGTGTGATGGCTAGAGTGTAGGCTTCCCACCCGGCGGGCTCGGGTTCAAATCCCGGGAGTGGCAGAGGATTTTCAGAGAATTCCCGATCCCTGCTTGAGTGCTGTGTGGAGGACATTTCAAGCGTAACACTCCGTCCGTCGGATGGGACGTTAAGCCGTGGTCCACTTGGCGCCTTTCGTTAAGAGCAGGCTAATGCCGACGCCGGATTTCTCTCCACCCTTCCTTCCATACCCTACCCTCATGGCGCAAATGACCTAAGCTGTACGTCGCCTCTTCCAAATACCATACCATACAACATAGTGAAACATATGAGGCGAAAAACCAATCTTAAGGCAGTACAGCGGTTAGAGCGGCATCGGCTGAAGTGAAGTGATGTACTTGGACTACTTATTATTTACATAAAAATGACGTCAAAAATGTAAAACAAAGAAAACATAATGGAGCTACCAACAGTCAGAATTTGATTTTTAAATACATGCATAGCAATTCCAAGGACTCAGATATTTACATCAATGATTGGCTACCTCCTAATTTTTATCATCGATTTCGATTTCGTGTTGTATTCAAGTTCCTGATTTCTGCGATAAAATCTACTTTTTCATTAATGTTTTCATATTAATGAATCAGTTATGAACTGGCCGTATGAAAGGACACGTGCTTCTCTCAAAACTATGCCTAACCAAAATTTACGCCTTCCGTGGGAGAAACTGTCCGAAGTTACTTATTCGATATTTAACCCAATGAGAAATCCCTTGCGTGTAATTAACACACATTGATGGTATGCAAGTTTCCTGTGAGAGTCACCTCCAACGGACAATACATGTCCAGAGCGTCGTAAGGCTTCACCCAGAAAGGATACACCCACCCCAAACTCGGGACCCAAATTTTTGGTTACTTAGGAAAAAATTCACTACGCAAGACCAGAAATAATTAATTCGGATTGAAAAAAAAACGGATCCCATCAATTAATTTTTCCTAAGGATAATGTCGAAAAAAATTTAAGGGACAAAATTAGTAGGAAAATATTACGTACTTTAATTTATTTCTTAAGTAAGTGATAGATTCCGATACATGATAAAATGTAAACAAGAAATGGTAATTTCCATACTTCAATCTATTAGCCAAATACCGACCATGGTTTTGACACTCTATGCAATTTTTAAGGTAGGTAACACTCTATATCACCATGATCGATAGTGGAGTTACATATTTGAGCGTGGAAATAACCTTACTAAAACAATTTCGCCCTCCAAAACTTATTATCGATAAACTCTTGGCATAAAACACGATTACTCTGCACCGTAATGACTTTTCGCAAGGAAGAGTTGATTACGCTTGTAAAAGGTTTTAATGAATTTCAAAAGTTTTAAGGTGATCTTCACCATCTTCGCAATTTTGCGTGTGTAACCAGATCCGTTGAAAGGTCGAGTTAATTCATTTGATGGAGCTTAATCACCCGTCCAGACTCAGTCATCAGCAATCAGCAAGACAAGAAAAGAGGAAAATTGAGGGTGATGAAGAAGACATCTCATCGCATAATTAAGAATGGTAAACGACGTGGTATACAAATGCGGTGATGGAAATTTAGAAATTATATGCAACAACTTTTACATCAGAATTAGAACAATCATGGCTACCGCCAAAGCACGACAGAAAAAATATGAAATAATCTGTTTGATATCGAGATAGGTCCATGACTGGCTCGTTCTCAAATTCTAATTAATCTTTTACTGCTAGGTAATTTGAAAAATGAAGACACTCGTGTATTTTTCATTGTTTTGATCCGCCGCACTGTGGTATGAAAGAAAAAAAGAAAAATCGACGACGTTAAACCTTTCGCGGATAAGTTGATGATGTCAACACTTTAAGGCAAACTTATCAACGCATGTCAGTGATCCCTCAGCCTTGCTCATGAGCCTAGCATGGTTTATTGCTTTAAGTAGTGATTTCATTCCTACTCTCACTGGAAGTATCTCCGTAAACGAACAACCGAAGCAGAAATTTTATGACGTCACTGATCCACGAAAAGTGGGCCTAGACTTTCTTGTCTTCTTGTTGTGAAGTTGCGCTACAATGTCTGAGTAGTGACGATTTTTTTCAGTCGTTACCTATTTTTCCCAACCATATTCAAAAATAATAATTATAATTGAATGAATAGCGATTTCAGGTATGAGGGAGCATACGACAGTGAAGAAAAATCGAATATTTCGTTAGACCTAAGCATGGGCGGAATATTAAGTTTCATATTTGGGAACCATCAACCCTACCGGAGTTTTAGATGCTATGGGAAACTTCTCAGTGAAACGGGAGTCCTCTGGGCCCTCCCCTGATGTTTTTAACTAATTAAAACTTATGTTCTTTTATTGCACTTGAATGTACAGGTCCGTACTATTTTTCGCACATATTACCATTTATGTTGGGGGGACGGGTCGGGATTCCCTTAGCTCCTCCAAAAACTCCGCCCATGAACTAAAGCAAATTGTTTGTTATTCACGCGAAAAAGTTCGAATTCAGCAATAAAATAGTTTCGTCCACATACCTGCATTTATATGGGCTCAGATCAATTTTGATTACAAAATGAGCATGTAACCCACGCAAGACCAATTTAAACAAGTGTATTCTAATACGTGTACTTAACCTTGCTCACTTCAGAATTATGTTTCAACGCGACGCAGATTCCTCCCCCCCCCCACCCAGCATTAGTTCCCGCACTCTCCGCAATTGACATCGTGACTCTACCGTCGCAGAAGCATCACTATGGAAACTGGGCATCGAAGTCTCACCAACAATTATTTCCAGCAAATCGTCAATTAGAGCCGCGGCGGTGGGTCCTTGAAATTCGGGCGTCATTTCGGAGCGAAGTCCTCGAACAAATGAAGGGGACTGGTGGCGCCACTCCGAACGACGCACCGCCGCGGAAACATGTGGGCCAAATCGTATTCTCCATGTGCAGGCCGGAACATCCGAATTTCGATTGTCATTTGCTTGAAATTTATAAAGGCTTGTTTTTGTGCAGGTCCGTTTGAGTAAACAAATGAAAATTTTCATATGAACGTTATTTGGTCTTACGCGGCTCGTATTTCTGCACATAAATGATAAATAAGAGTTCAGTTATTTTTATAAACGTCGAAAAGATGTGAAGCTAAGTTTATTTTTTCAATCACTTAATTTAATTTTTTGTTTAATTTTTCCAGTAACCGGCCCTTTAATGATGACTCGACCTCCCATACCCAATAAGCTTTTAAATTCATATTTCTAAGCTATATTTAATGTCAAGTGCCTAGAGAAAATTTTCAAAGGGACCTTCCGAATATCTTTCAAAGTTATGCAATGCTTCATGCCTGTAAATACGCAGAGGCGAATTTACGCAGCAATTGGTATGTCGTTCATTTATTGCCAAACATTTTTGGAGATAGCCGAAAAATTTCAAGTACTTACCTCTTAAAACGAATATGTCTTATTTCATTCTCGTTTATTGTGATTTCTGCCCCCAATGAAGTCGCATTGTTGCCTCGCTCAAACTATTACCGACATTATGTTCGTCCAAAGCATGCATGTATTCACCCAACGATGATAACCACTGTGTTCCCATTAATCGTCAAACGGCTGTACTCTATCGTGTACATTAGGATGATGAAAAGCAGGGCGTTTCACAATGCTGTTAACAACCCGGAAATTATCTCAGTGCATTTAAATTTATGGGATTCACCGGAAAAAAATTATTCTGAAGTGGCTCTTTTCTCAAATAAATGTTTCATTAAAATTTTTTTTTTCCACTTCCGGCGCAACAGCGCCGTATAGTTGTTGGCGCCGCCTCGCCGCCGACATTGAAAACGGCCCCACGCCGCGGCGCCACCGCCGATTCTGCTGATAAAAAGATGTACATCTCCGAGAACATACTCAGTACTTAAATAAATACTCAATATTGTAACACTGTATTAAAGGACATTTGGAATTACGATCCATCGATTCCAACAACACACTTACTGCCTCAATGAGCCACTCTTCTTTGAGTATTTCCTGTCTTTCCCTCTTCGAATTCTTAAGTTATCAATTGTTTAATAACCTTATCGTTCGATGGAATGTGTCCAAAAAAATAAAACATAAAAATATGGAAAAATTAGGGAAACGTTAAGACAACAACAAAAATATATATGTGAAGAATTATAAAAAATAAATAATTGCTACTTGCAATGAAAAAAAAATTATTTAAAAAGAAAAAAAACAGACAAAATAATTTAAAAAATAGCAAAAACTAATGTATTTTGTCATAAATGTTTTGCAATTGATGTTCCCAATTTAGTACATAAGTTTATGGTATCACAAACATCGTACTACCCACACAACGACAAACAAATGAGCTCCATAATTATCATATTGTAAACTGGCTGAACATCGTTTACCGATACAGCATGAGCATGATTTACTCGTACCTACAGATGGAACGTGCCTTTGGCGCGCCAATTGAAGAGACTTCATTTCTTAGTTTTGCACTTCTTAATCCTAGGAACTCAATTTTCTATCGTTCGTGGCTACTTTGCGCCATGGTGTGGACCACAGCCAGTGAGCGCCGCTAGTCTCCAGTGGTTTCGAATTGTTGAAGCTTCTAAATACCGCGGAAATAATGCATTTCAACAATTGAATCGTGTGATGACGAATCAGTTAGGTATGAATCGTCAATTGGTAATATTAAATGCCAATTTCGCAATTGCACAATTGCGCAGGGGAATATATTTCCTGATACTCAAAGCCGGTTTGTGCAATACCTGTACCCATCATTCGAAATAAATTTTTGTTTCTATGTTTGACTTGAAATTTCTACTATCGCACATTATTCTTTGGATGGTAATTTTCTTGAAAAGTATAGTGTAACAACAGTTTAAAGTAGATCATTTGATTTGGATAAAAATATGTCCTCCATTTTGACATCCGCCGTTTTATTTTCATTTTGACGTGAAATATTTAATCAGCTACTGGCGCCCTTGTTCAGCACTGTATCATATTGGAGGTTAATTTTTATTCCCAAATGAAAATGAACACATTAGGAGAGCTGTTGGATCTTCAAATGAACCGTTCTATAACTCATTCATTGGTCGAGGCTTCAACAATGACACGGGGGAAATCTACATGCACACACTACGCCGCAGACTGCATCAAGAGGCGTGTGGCAGGGGGTGTTAGGGCACCATTTATTAACAAATTACAAGGAAATGTTCACATGAAATTACACCTAGCAGTAATTAAAGTCCTTCATTTCTCGGGGGAAAACGAATTCCCTTACCTATCCGTACAGCAAAACATCTCTCTTAATATCGTTTCTGTCGGACCTGGAAATGTAGTGTGGTCCTGATATGATGTCCTCCGTGACCCTCTTATACATATCTATTCTCAGTCGTTCACGCAATCTTAGCCTCGCGCGCAGCCTCCGAGTCTATAGTGGCTCCCAGCCTAATTAGTTGAGCATCTATGTAACGCTTTCTGATCTCCCGTAACTTCTGTCTTTTTTTCCACGATCAATAAGAGATTATAACGGCAGCGATAGAACTCATAAATAGATTGCATGACTTGTAGTGTAGCCTACTAACCTATGTAAAACTTAATGCATGTTTCTTAATTTTATTATTATTTCTAACAGCATATGGTAGTATAATTTGTTAGCATGCGTGACGTTTTTTGGACCGTGTGGTGTGCATGTGGGAGTCCAATTGCATGCTGCATGCTGGTGATTGATCACCCCCTGCCAAACACCCTAGAGGTGGCTCGCAGGGTATTATGTAGATGTAGATGTAACAGTTTTTGACGAATATTATAGCTTTTCTTTGTACCTCAGTACTTGGTTATTGAAATTCCAAACGATTCTCGTATATGGATAAACATTGCCGGCCTCGTGGCGGTGGGGTAAAGTCCTCGCCTGTAAAAAACCGTAGGTCGTGGGTTCGGATCCCGCCTGGGTAGGTGATCCCTATCCGGGGCATGGATGTTTGTGTTGTACTTGTTTGTGTTGTTAATGCTGGAAACACTCGTTGTAAAAGGCCGTTATGTACTGGTCATGGGGGAGGTTGATAATAAATAAATATGTGACCTCGTCTGATTTTGAACCCAAATTCGGACATAATAACCCTCATCGAAAAAAAACGCTTGATGAACTAATTTTAAGTGTTACTACGACCGTGCGTATATGTTTGCTCACCAAGATTTCCGCTTAGCGATCGCAAGGATGATCGTTTGCACGATAGTGTTGGAAACGGGGCAAGAGAGGAGAGCGTCGCCAGGGCAGCAGCCGACGACAACCGCTATAGCCTCCCGCCATCACGGGACAGTTGGATAGGTGGAGGGGACGGACACAGGGGGGTCCTTCAACCCCACACCCCTCCTTCCTGCTTGCTGTACATACGTATATGTGCTCGTCCCGTCCCGGCAAGCACACCTGCATAGTCTGAATGTGTATCGCGGGAAGAGGAGACCCCCTCCCATCGGGGCCAACTTAAACCCGTTCCTCTTCTTCCCGCAGATCGCATGTCTCCTCAGGGGGAGAGTAAGGGGAGGGGCGGTGAGGGGTAATGTGAGGGGAAGGGAGGACGCAAGGAAGGTTTGCAGATGCCGGAGCTTTCCACCCCACCAGCACAGCAGCCGCTGCATTGCTTCCACAAGGTGGCATTTTGTTAGAGAATAAAGCTATGTAACATGAAACTCCTCTTTGAAATTCATCACCATTAGGCGAGATATGGAGGAACAACAGTGAAGTTATCTGACCCACTGTTATGATGGCAAATATAAGTAAGGTATAACTCGTTTCGAGCAGAGCGACATCATCAGGTGGGTTATTCAGCACCTCGGAATTAAGATTCGAATTTAGCCAAAGACGGGGATGGTTTGAAAGTTCAATAACTGACGCCTGCGGCGCGCCAGTAACGGCTGACTTGAACGGTTCACTTTCCATCGTGTCATCGTAGCTACCATGAGAAATAAAATGATTCATTGAACGATTCATTTGAAGATCCGACAGATGCACGAATGTCTTATTTTTTTATTAGTCTACGAGGTACTGTGCATGCCACCACAAGGATGTGTGGCACGGGATGATTCCACACCAGGCATGCAGCACTCACCCTAGCCTTAATAGGACACGCGCTCGCTTGCCGGACAAAGGCCTAGCACACAGGGTAACGAGATACGATCTGTCCCGAAACTAGGAGAGTGCTAAGATCACGAACAAGTTACCATGCAAGTAAACAGTTAGTGGTATAAAACGAAAAGTTAGCGTAGTAAGTAATTCACGAATGAGTAATAAGGTAGCAAGAAATGCATGCAGAAATTTTCTATTGACAAATCAAGTATAGTAAGATTCGAAGATACAAAATAACCCCCCCCCCAATGACATATTACTTAAGTCATCATCATTATGCGACAGCAAATCGAATACTGTTTTGAAGCATCTCTCCATTCAATTCCATTATCGGCTAATATTTTCAAAATAACTCAATTATTCTGCATTACGGCTTTCATCATCTGTTCCATATGTCTCACTAATAACATTTCTAATATTAGCAATCTAACGTGACGATGACGCTAAGCGTCAAAACCCTTTTTAACTGCATAATTTTCACCATCAAAATAAAGGACAGTGGCAAAAATTTAAAGTTCATCGTACAACAATAGGTTTTCTGGCATTTCGACGGGTAGAAAAGTCTTTGATATATTTATAAGACCGAATTTATCTTAATGGTCCCATAAATACGACGGAAAGAGTTATTTGAAAGCAAGGACTTCATAATTCCACGCAATGTACATATTCAAAAAAAGCATGATTTCGACGTAGAATGTCATTGTCAGGTATCAAAACAATAATCAAAAGTTAGCATACACAAGCATGTTCACATCTGCTTGCGGAGATGTCAGTCAAGCCCGAGACCGTTTTGTTTAGGTTTAAAAAATTAAGTGTAGTCTCAAATATTTGCACAGTTGTAGGCATGAGCATCATGAACAACCCAGTAAAATCACCGAACCCTAGGTGGTGGCCTAAGACCAGAAACACACAATCTCCAAATTTGTCTTTTTTACAGTTTTGCAAATGACTCGAAAACCGATGCGATTCTATGCGAAATGATACAAGGATGCCAAATTAAACTAGAGAATGTTTGCCAAAAAAGTGTTCGGGCGATAGGGCAACCATTAATAACATCTACAGGACCTCTATCCGTGCTTAGTTAATTCGCCCTCGTCATCTCACCATTAACGTCGACACCTCAAAACAGCTCTCATTGCCATGATAGACATGGATAGGGCACGTGTCCTTAAATGAGCGAAATGGTTGACTAGCGAAGGAAGGGTCAGGGCCGTACTAAGAGGAAGCCCAGACGTTCAAGACGAGAAATTAGTACCAATTTCACCCGTGAGAGCGCGACAGTGGCGCTCGAGGACCAAACAAAGAACTTCCGTTTCGCGACGTGTTGGGAGCAATTCAGAACGAGCTCCGGTTATGTGGGCTCTGGGTTCGAGATTCTGGAACAGCGTGTGGTGGCGTAATTGTTGGCGAGAGGGAAGGAGCGAGGAAAACAGTTGAAAAGCGTCATCCGCTCGTTCCGGCGCGCCCAATGGTGGATTTCCGGAGGCAAGCGTTCTCACTGCCCCCCCAGCCACAACAATGAAGGCCCCCAGCCCTCTGCCCCGCAATCACTGAATTAACCTGCTTGCTGCCTCCAACCACCGCTCGCCCGCATATTGTGCTCTGGCAGCCAGCAGAGGGGTCTCAAATTCATTTGGACCTTCGAGAGGGCTCAATGGGTAGGAGTGACGTCAGTGGTACCCTCTCGACAGCACCTTGCATACTCCCTGGGTCCTTGAAGCGAAACAAAAACGATATTCGGCTAATGCGTTCGCGAACAAGATTTGAAAATACCCTGATTACGCTATTGCCCCCCCCCCCCCACCAGATCGACTCCGTGTTTGGGAAGATACCACACTTTTCCGAATCAGGATATCTTCCGAAGACTTGGTCAATGGTCGGATATGACCTACGTACACATGAATTAAATCATCTATAAGCCAAAATCTAGCCAAGAACGTTGCTGTAACGTCTGACATGGAATCGCTCTGTGAAGTAAACGTACTTTTTATGCACAATCCAGCAATACAGAATCATTATATTAAGTCAACAATACTAGGACTGGTTTGACGCCGTTCTCCGTCTCCCCTATCCGCTAACCTTTTCATAGCGACGTATTTCTTCTCTTTCACATCCTTTATAATCTGTCCTCTGTAACTCATTCGGGGCCATGCCTTGCCATTCTTCCCTTCCACCTGTCCTTCTGCGGTTGTTTAATCAGGCCATCATGTCTCATAGTGTGGCCAACTAAGTTGTTCCATCTTCTGCTTAAGGTTTTTAGAAAACTTCTCTTTTCCCCCGTCAAAGATAAAATGATAAGTTCATTCAAAATGATAAAGTGAATTTTACCATTGACGTCAAACTTCCCCCCCCCCCCTTTTCGGGGCACTGAATAAGATCTCTCCCATCCTGTGAATTGTCAGCCCCTTGAAAATGGAACGGAAGTGCTGAAACCGGTCGGAAAAATTAAAAGTTACCGTGGTAAAGTACCTAAAGCGTGCGAAAAATCCACAGGTAAAAAAATCATTCGCCTTGACCAGAATTCGAACCCGGATCCCTGAATTTCCGGTCGCATGCTTCAGCCAGATAAGCTACCGAGACTTCACTCCTTCCTGTGGATATTTGTGGGTTGTGTCCGGTTGTGTCCACAAATATCCACAAGGAGGAATGACGCTTTGACGAATGATTTCTTTCTCTGTGGATTTTTCGCACAATTTTTGCATTGCGGACAACTCCCGTAAAATTTATCACCGTGGCCAGCCCCGGTATACTTAAACTACCTTTGACGACGTCACTGATTTATCCCCCTATGGCGGTAAATTACCCAGTGTATTTTTTTCATTGTGTGATGGACTTCCGCAAAGTGATGCCTAAAATTGCCTCTCTGATATCATATATTTGCCCGAAAAATGAATATGTCCACTTGCCATGGGCCTCAGCTACACCGGACTTTTTTGTTTCGAATTATCATTTACTGTTGGCATTATTATCTTTATTACATTGTTGACTAGAGAAAAAATTGTGTATTAATTAAAATTGCCTTTACTTTTCCTATGAAATCACAAAAAAATATTTCACCGGAATAGCTTATCAAAAGCCACATAGAACCATAGGCATTATTAATCCTCATTATCATTTAATTTTGGCAGCATACTGATCAATACAATATCTATGATAAAAAAATGAGCACTAGTTAAAATTACCTCTCTTTTCCCTGTAAATATCACTATAATTATTTTAGAGGAATCACTCACCAAAAGGTCCAAAGGATCTTAGGTGTTTGTAATCCTCACTAACATTTAATTATGGTTTAATTATGTTCATTATGTCTTAGATGATGAAACAAAATGTACATTAATGAAAATTACCTTTCTTTCTCAAATGAAATTACTAGAATTATTTCATCAGAATCGCTTAACAGAAGGTCCAAAGGATCTTTGGCATTTTAAATACATGTTAACCTTTTAATTTGGCATAATTCTCTTCATTACATCACTGAGTATAAAATAAATTGTGCATAACTTAAAATAACCCCTCTTTTTCCTATGACATAACCGGCATTATTTAACCAGAATCGCTTACCGAAAGGCCCAAAAGGCCTCTGCCAATTTTAATCATTATTATTTAATTTCGGCATAATTCTGTACTTTACAATATTTATGACAAAAAAATTGTGCACGTGTTAAAATTCGCTTTCTCTTTCCAATGATATCACTGGAACTATTCCATCAGCGTCTCTCACCAAAAGTCCCAAAGGATCTTGCGTCCATCGTAAAGCATGGGATCGTGAGAGCGAAGTATAAATAGAAGAGGAAGGAATTAATGAAACGGGACAGGAAGGAAGGAGGCGACTATTAGGAGTGGAAGCGAAAAAACGGAAAAGGGAGGCGGGGGAGAGAAGGCGGAGGATTCGATCTGCAGATGTGTTTTGGATGTGGTCCAGCGCCCTTTTTATAACTCCCTCCTCCTCCCACGCCCCCTCCCTCCCTCCCCTACAATAAAAAAGATAAGACTCGCGACCAAATTGGCGAAGGCACACGCGTGTCGCAAAAAGTCTCCCTCTCTCTCTCTTTCTCTCTCTCTCCTCCATCACCTTATTCATCATCAGGTCCTACCTCTTCTTTTTTCCTGCCCATTACCACTTTCAACGGGCTTCGTACTGCCCTCGCCTTGCTTATGGAACAAGGGAGCCTCAAGTAAGTGAATATCGGCCATTTAATTCGAAGCCACGCAGAAGATGTAGGGTAACTATCAGGGATATTTCTCATAAATACATGGTTATTTATTTTACTATCAATATTATAATATTATAAAAAATAGACGAGAATTAGTTTTACCATAGTGACATGATTTGTTATATTACCGGTCTCGGTGGCGGCGGGGTAGAGTCCTCGCATGCGAAACCAAAGGTCGCGGGTTCGAGGCCCGCCGGGGTTCGTTACCCTTATTTAGGGCATGAATGTTGGTGCCCGTTGAATTGTTAAAATGTTATCTAAAACCCCGATGTAAAGGTCAAATAGTACTGTTTTCGGAATTGTGGAAATAAATAAAAAATAAAATTAATAATTTCCGGCGTGACTTCATAAAATCGAATTGACATAGTGAAATGCAAAAAAAATATATTATTCCGTTTGAACGAAATGATGTGCGACCCGAGTTTCCACGTGGTACGCATCATCTGGAGTATTTGCATCGAGGACATTTTTATTTTGTGCATTCGTTTGCAAATATACCTGATGATGACGTTGCACGTCGAAACCTAAGGAGGACAGCATTAAATTTATGAGAAATTATAAAGTTTTTTTTTGCATTTAATTGTGTTAACACATGACGTTGCGTTAGAAAAAACACATAAAACTAGAGAAACACATAAAAAAGTAATGCAATGTAAACTTTACCCAAAACATATTAAACATACAAAAATGAAAAAGACTTACAATTCAATATTATTTAAACTCCTCATGAAAGTCTTAGTTAACGCAGTAAGGGTTAAAAAGACAACTTTTGGTCCACCGTTCCGATTCCCTATTTCATAAAAGAATGGTGCGCTTTTGAGTATGGAGTGAATGAAAACGGAATACTTACAGTTAATTTTTTTTAAATTTGTCGTATCAAACAGTTTTTTTTAAACATAGTCACTAAATTTTAATATGCGTTAACGAGACATAAATTTTAAATAAAATTATCATATTTCATATCATTTAGACACCGACGACAATAGCTATCTATCGGAGAGCTTTTTCACCTCCCTTTAAGAATGCGAAAATAATTAGGTCTCTTCTTCACTACCTCCAATAGATCCAATAGACCTTTCTGAAAGTTTTTCCTCCAAGAGAGCATTTTTTAAATCATTTACGCTGGCTTTTAAACATCTTTCAAATATCCCTTTCCTCTGAGTTGGAGTCAATGGTGCTAGAGTCGGACATGGAGACATTTGTCTGATAATTCAATCTCAGCCTGCAGAATCTGGCTCGGTCAACGAAGGAAGGTAGAATCGCTATCAAACCAGAGGCAAGAATAAAAAATAACATATTGTGTAAATATGATAAAAATAAGTACAAAAACAATGTTATAAGTAGCATTGGTGTTTTAAAAAAGCAATGCATGATACGAAAGGGGGTATCAGAATGAAAGACTTTGCAGTTGGCTCTTAAAACTGATGCGGGAGGGAAAGAGGTCAGTAGGAGAAGAAGTATTCGAGAGGGAATTGGAAAGGGAAGATAAACGGTAGAAAATGGATCTTTGTGAAATTGATAGTATGGCGTAAACTACGTGAACATTTCATCAGATATGATTTAGATCAGAAATGCTGCCCAAATCAAGAATAACGTTTTACAAATGATCATTTACGTGCATGGGGTGTGAATTATTCAAATCCCTACCTAAAATAATAAAAAGATATCAGAGTGGTAAAATATTTTTATAAAAATTAGAAAATTGATCTTATGAAATATTTAATCTATATCTTATGATTAGTTTCAAACTATTTTATTTTTGTTTTAGAAGAGAAATAAATAGCTGTGTGATAGCTGATTGTTAGTTGCAATGTAACTGAAAGTTTGAACAAAGAACTTGATTTATATTGTCTCATGACGCTGTAAACTACATTTTTGAAAACGATCAAGGCATCTGACTATTATGATGTCTATTTTCGGATTTTTAATTTATATGAGTAATGAGTATTGTTTCACCGACCACCAGATTCAAAAGGCAGCAAGTTAAAATTAATTCATGAAGGCTCATTATACAGTTCTGCACTGCAATGCAATTTCTGTGCTTTGAAGTAATAAATTAATGTTTATCTTCACTCCCTCATGACAGAAATAATTTTGTGTCCAGCATACCGCAAAAAGTGAATTCTTTATTGGCAATGTTCCATGTGCCCTCTCCTACCTGATACACATCTTTTCGATGACTACTGTATCGTGCCATTCCACTCGCAAAGTGAAATAATGGAGTTTATAAATGGCCTTACGAGCATTTATCTTTTTAAGAGTGTTTTTTATCACAATAGATTACGTACTCGGTATCTGACCGATAAAATCGGTGCGTTGACGCCCATTAAATCTCCTATCATCACTTGACCGATAAAGTCATAATTAAAACAATACGTAAATATTAAGTTGCACTGAAGTCCATCTTGAAAGCTGTCTCCCTACACGCTGCAACTATAATGAGTTCGGTTACTACTCTTTTGAGAGAAACATAGACATGATGATAAATTAAAACTTTACAGTCAGCAGCTCATACTTGGGACGGGTACTTATTTGGGATGAGAAGGACTTTCTACTTTTCCAGGTTGGCTACCCTGATAAAAACAATGTTTCTTAATGCTAGATAAATTGTTAATACTAAGTTCCATAGTTTACATGCGAAATAAACAAACAATGAATTTTCAAATTCAAATTTTTATTTCCTCCGGGATTATTACTATGTGCGATGTCTACACTCCCAATCCTTCAGCATTTTGCCGGGAACAAAGGAAAAGTTACTGTTCTCACGAATGAGCATCGACTCACAGTGACTCCAAATACATCTATGGCTAAGGCTAAAGTTATTCTCTGAAAACACTATTATTGGTAAAAAAAATGCTATATTTTCCATGTTGATCAACATTGTGGCAATCTTGCTTTCTATCTTTTCTTATCTATTTCAACATTGCATAAATATCTAACGCGATAGCTGTAAGCAGGGGTCTTATCAAAGTTTGGTCTAAAAAAATAAAATATCAGATTTTCACGATTTTCCCACGAACTTTATAAATACCTCCCTCCAAAATGTATGGTAATGTGTTTTAGTAATATGTTTAGTAATATGTTTAGTAATATGTTTAGTAATTAGTTTTAAAAGCTCCAATATGATGTAATAATTGGGCTCATAATTTTTTTTTATAATTAAATTTTTATAGTAATTAATAATATTTTTTATTATTAAAATTTATGGGGATATTAATGGACTAATGATACTCTGAAATAAGGCATGTGGCGGTACTAAATATGTATATTTTGACATACTTTTTTTTAGGCATTTTATTATAATATAGGATATATGTATAATTTCAACTGTATTTTTAAAACCGTCATTTCGGAGGTATCTCAAAAGTTAGCGGGAAGGGAATTGTAAAAATCGGATCTTGTCTACGGCTATCACGTCAGTTATTTAAGCATTGGGATAGCTATTTAGGAATCTGCAATATCATATCGAATCAGACCATCGTGCGTTCTGAAATTTATCTATATTTACCTTGGTCGCATGCGCAGAGGGCGAAAATTTTTCTTGTTTACATTCACTCTGAGGCTAGCGAGCTCCCTTTAAAAACCTGCCTGCGACCCTGCCGGGGTTCGAACGAGAGGTCCTTCTCCTCCTCTGCAAACTCTTGAAAAACGCTCTGCGGTGCGAGTGGGTGGGTGGAGAGGGAGGTTGTCGTCGCCTTGGAGACGCGAAGGAGGGGGGGGGGAGGGGAGGGAGGGTAGGTGTCGCCCTAATCACCCGGTGGCGCAGCTATATCTATAATTCAGAGGTCGTCGTCGGTGTGCTCAGACTCTTCTTCTTCTTCTCAGGGCAATCATGGGGAAGGTTAAACGAGCGGAGTGTTGTCGGGGAAGTGATGTGGTGTAAGAGGAGTATAGCCACGTCCACAACAACGTAAATTGGCGTGCCGGAGCTAAAGCCAGGTCGATATAAAAATATCGCGAAAAATTATTCCCTTAGCTAAAAGGCAAGTCTATGAAGAAATGGCGGAGAAAACACATAATTAGTCACTATAATCTTTTCTAATTTATATGTATTAAATAATAATAAGGTCGATGTGTTGAGTACGTTGTTACGGAGAAATGAAATCATATTAATATAATGCATCTTTTTGTCATGGTGAGCTTAATCATTGGTATGATAAGCAAAGATATCATGCTACCCACTAATTTTATTTAACATCACACAACGCATCAGTGCCTGTCAATGATTGTATGGCAATCGAAAAACGTGTTTTGAGATGTTGAATAAAATTAGTGGGCAGCACGATATTTTCGTTTATCATTCGATATGTTGTTCCAAGATATCTCTCTGGAAAAAGTTGACTTTCTTTTTCCAAGCTTGGTGAATAGGAGTCGAGCATTTATACTCCGGACTCAGCCAGCTGAGCGGATTCGTATTGTTGGGCTACTAGATGAGCGGATTTGATTCGGTGGGCGATTGTTGAGCGTTTTTGCAGCGGAAGTATCGAATCCGTTTTGCGTCTCAACAATGGAGGACTTAAATCAATTGTAGGTCAAACTCGGCAGTCCATTTACTCCTACGCGCATTTTTTCTTGTAAACGGGAGGAGTCTATTTATTCTATTTCTAACTAGAAGTTTTATTTGCATCGCAGCATGTTCATGTCCTTAGCTCTCTCCTAATTTCTGGTTTGACCGGGTGTCGTTGTCCTGTGTGCTTAAAAAAATGCCTATAGTGGAAACACACCGTGCCACACTGCGGTGGTGCCTTAAGGCCGTTTTACACGGGGCACGGAATTGCGCAGATTTGAGCTGCATTAATTTCTAAAATGGCGTGGAATTGCGCGAATGCATGAGTGAAATTAGAACAGGGGGTATTTTCCCATCTCACGTCCTCGCATTCTCGCATGTGTTCTAGTAATTCAACGCTTGACACGATGAAATTTTGACTGCGCCTTCGTACACACGTCAGACTGTGCAAGTACGTGCCCCGTGTAAAACGGCCTTTACACGGTACTTCATAGATGTAGATTATGTCCTAACACCGCCCGCCTATTTAGGTGGTTTGAAGGGTAAATATATGTGTGTATGCCACTCTTTTCCGCATTGCATTGGACACCACGTGGTCAGACTTCTCCGGAAGTTATTTCGTTCGCCATCTGCTATTCCGACGCAGATGCTGTCCTATTCTTTTAACCACAGCTGCTTCACGATTGTATCACTCATACGCCTCCATCTGATTCCAGCACAAGCCATATCAAACTAAATAGTTTGCCATAATATTCGGAATCGGCTTACTAAGAATTCAGTGCGAGTACTGCTCCACTTTTAAGTGACGGCTGATTGGCGCACGAATCCGTAGCCCCATCAGTATTCACAGTGTTTGACACTTAAAAAGCTTTCAGTGGGCTGGTTGGTATCACAACATAGATCCGAACGCTGAAATAAAGAAATACTTTTAAAAATGAGTCGTTATAAGGGCTGTTGAAAGATTTCATGCAAACTAGTGAACTTGAGATTTTATGCTTGTCTAGGAAACACTAGAAGAGACTAGTTTTCGTGCAGTCATTCGTGTATTTCGACGTTTTAAAGCTGTTCTACACGGGACATATCGATACATCCACTGCAAAAACGCTCAAAAATCGCCCACCGAATCAAATCCGCACATTTAGTGGCCCTAGTAGTACTAGATGAGAGAATTTGATTCGTTAGGCGATTGATGAGCGTTTTTGCAGTGGATGTATCGAAATTTACCGTGTAGAACAGCTTTGAAGCGTCGAAATTCACGAATGACTAGTACTAGATGAGCGGATTTGATTCGATGGGCGATGTCTACACGGGAGGTGTCTACTTATTTTATTAATTACTTGAATTTTTATTTGCATGGCAGCATATTCGTATTCATAGCACTCTCCTAGTTTCTGGTCTGACCGGGTGTCGTTGTCCTGCTACTAGGGCTACTAGATGAACGGGCTACTAGAAATTTGATTCGGTGGGCGATTGTTGAGCGTTTGTGCAGTGGAGGGATCGATTTACTTGAACAAACTCTTCCGTGAATCCTATCATAAGGGCAACTGCATCGAGTGAAGCGTCAAAATTGAAGTATAGTAAGTAGGTATATCATTTTTCTAGTTCCTTGTTCCCATTTGAAATATTTTCCAAGATCCTGGATCTCACTACCTTCCGTATTTTTCCGCGTTGGTTTTCAGATGTAGAAGAGTGTTTTGACAAGATTTCATCAGGCGTCTTCCGGTCTAAGTGCCGTTATCGACATTTTGGCTGCGTTTGGTTGCTGCTGCGCTGTGATTGGCCAGTTTTTGGAACACTCTTTCCTAAGCGTTGGTCAGATGGTGTCCCTTTTCCCTGTTGAAGTTCCTTGGCGTTTTGGTGATCTCAATTGATTCCCTTATCAGCCTGGGATACTATCTTCTTTTCTTGTTAATGATGATGATGCTTCTTTCCTTGTCAGTCAATCTCCGACACCCAACGCGTCAACAATCCCGAATATGAAGATATCCACGAATCTAGAACGCCACGGAAAACTACGAGGCAGCAGAATACCTATCCTTTTGTTTATAGCCAAATATTTAGAATAAAAAGGAATTTGTCGACCAAACCTCCACAGAAAAACAAAAAAACGGGGCAGGTCAATGAAATGAATAAAGCACGCACGATACAGCATTTTTGTAGTATTCACGCTATAAAAAGTCTGTGCAATATGATGCGTCACCAAAACATTTAACAATTTTTCGTGACGTGAGAAGGAAGTGAACTCACGCATCTGTTCCCAACGCCTAAAATGATGCGGCATGTTACTGTTAGACGCAAAAAATCTAAGTAAAGAAAATAAATAAATTTCAATATTTCCTGCGCTAATTTTTAGAAACACCGAATGAAATAGAGTCTTGATTAAATTGCAAATGACTTGGCGTTCGACACGTGGGCCCCTTTCAGAGAATTGTTATCACAACGCGTGAATGATCCCGTTACGGTGCGTCATATCTAGTGGGTGTCTCCGCGTAATCTAAAGCAAATTTGTCGTACATATTCGTTGAATTTTCCTATTGTGTTTTACTGTTCAAGGATTTATCTGACGTCTAAGCAAAGGGGACACGTGCAGCACTGGTCACAACACCAATATAAACAATGATCGTCGTAAGATTGCCTCTGTATGAGAGTGTCTGATTGCAGAATTATTATCTATCTATAATATACAAGCTGATGTTATAAATGTAGGTCATAATGCCTTTGCCATGATGCAATCCATTCATTATGAAAATAGATTCAGGATTTTTCTCACGAATGTTACCATATAAAATTTTCCAGTCGGCCGCTAAATGTTTTGTTACCGACCGCGAATTTGAATGGATATACTATACCTACCTACATATACGAAAATTGTGTACAAATTATAAAATATCTTGAAAATTGAACCCTGTAAATATCACAGTATTACCAGTAGAAAACTCTTAGAGCAAATTATTTGAAGTAATGCACCTTTAACCAGAAGACGCTGACTGCAAAGTCAGCGAAACTGCTGTCAACAAAATCCCACGGACGCGGTGAGAGCCCGAAAAGAATGCAGAGATCATTCGAGCCTAGCGTACAAAATCTTTTCAGGCTTCACTTGGTAGAAATGCGATATATCCGTGATAAAACTAAAAATGGTTACTTACACACTTAAATATAAACTTTTACACTACCGAACATGGTTTCGGCCTTCTACACACTTGTATGTCATTTTCAAGGCCTGTAATAGTGGATCGGTCGGAGGGTGGGTAATGTATTAGGTCAGTAGTGTAATAGTTGACATTAAAGTGTAAAAAATCACCATTTGTAGTTTTGATCTTGAATATTCGAACCTTATTACATACAATGCATAATTACAGATAAAATTAGAGAAAGGTTTGCCCTACTTATCCCGGATATTTCAAAATAATGGCGTAGGTTTAGAGCGAGTGGTTCATCACGAAAAATACAAAATACGACCGGTATAGCGTGAACGAAGCGCCCTCTTCAGCTTTGTCGCAAACACAGATCTTCCCCCTGCACCCATTCAAGTGCCCCCTAACTCTACACACCCTCCCACTCCCAAACAGCACTAAAGGGCTTTCTCTCTCTCGCTGCACTTACAAGGCTTCTACTTCCTCCTTCCTTACAACCCCTTCCATTTTGCCACTCCTGAGTAAGTGCAGAATACCCGCCCCCCCCCTTTTGCTTACGCCACGTTTTCTTCACTATCATTCGAACGATCGTGCAATTCATGTCCGCAATCACACTACGATGAAAAAAACTGGTCATCCCTCAATCGCCCAACGGTTGAACCAGATGGTGCTCCAGTGGGAAATGGAAAGCAACGCGTTTCATAATGATGTCAGTGACTCTAAGAAAACGTATGAACTAGTATTTATGTTTAAAGAAGTTGCCGTAAAAATTACTATTTGTCTAAAGTAACTGCTTCGACCAGTTTCGCATTTCTTTACATTGGTGTAGATAAGTCAAGAGTGGTAACATTAGAAATGTGGAGGTGCGGAATAATCATGAAGATACAATAGATCGACCGAGTACGTACAGACGTTTCCTAAAAACCTTTAGAAGAAAATTAAATCGAGACTTGAAGCATTTACGTGGTGGAAGGGCTCCATATTAATAATGAAAAACACTTTGTTACTTCCACAAAATTCACAGTTTCTATTTTATTACCGGTTTCGGCTATTACACCATTTTCGAGTACATTTGTATACCCTGCATATGAAAATGGTGTAATATACACTGTAATATACATATACAATACATTTCAAATACACTGTATTTGAAAATGGTGTAATAGCCGAAACCGGTAATAAAATAGAAACTGTGAATTTTGTGGAAGTTACAAAGTGTTTTTCATTATTAACCTTTAGAAGAAGACAGAAAAACTTACTCTTATCAGGCCACCTTATGAGGAGGTACGATGGCCTGATAAAAAAATCGTAGGACAGGTGGAAGAGAGGATGGGCTAGGGATGGCCCCGAACAACTTACATAGAACAGTTTATAAAAATATGAAAAAGAAAAAATACGTCACTACGACAAGGCTAGCGAATGAGAGAGCGGAATGGAGAGCTGCGTGAAACCATTCTTAGGAATGTTAACTTAAGATGGTGATAAATTGCCATTTCCAATCCCGGCATCCCAGAGTCGAAACATTGTTATGTACCAGGGTTCTGAACTAATAGCCCGGTCAAAATAGACATTGACCCTTGCATAAATTGCCAACAAGCTGAAAATTTGCAAGAACCTCAAGGTCACCACTCTAATGAAATACTGAAAAGTCCCCAACGATCCCGTGAGTGCAAAAAAATTTATTCAAGGTCAAAGGTCACAAAAATGAGTTTTTTGCATTTTTTGGCCAAACGGTCAGTTTTGTGATAAAAATTGCTCAGACCAAAATTGTAGATCAAAAAATTATCTACAAAATTGTGATTTCACTTTTTTCTTTAAGATTTTCCGTTCCTGAGAAAAAGCCATTCGAATGTAGGCTGGAGCTGTATTCTTCCTAATATGCATGACTATATTGTTGCGCTCTACGAACATTATTGGACGCGTAACTCGCATACATTCGAATGGCTTTTTCTCAGGAACGGAAAATCTTAAAGAAAAAAGTGAAATCACAATTTTGTAGATAATATTTTGATCTACAATTTTGGTCTGAGCAATTTTTACCATAAAACTAACCGTTTGGCCAAAAAATGCAAAACGCTCATTTTTGTGACCTTTGACCTTGAATAAAATTTTTTGCACACACGGGATCGATGGGGACTTTTCAGGACTTCATTAGAGTGGTATCCTTGAGGTTCATGCAAATTTTCAGCTTGTTGGCAATTTATGCAAGGGCACCCCTATTTTTTGGGCTAATTTGACCGGGCTATAAGTCTTGCGACAGATTTGACAATCAAAGTCCACGCTTCTTACCAAAGGGCCTACACACTGGAGCGTCCAGTCCGTCCCGTAGGAACTTGATTTATACTGCCACTTGGGTTTGCTTTTTGATCGATTTTCCAGTGTCAGCAGCGAGCTATGAGCGCATATCCATCCGTTCATTCTCAATATTTGCGTTCCAGCATTTATAACCGCGAGGAAATCGCAAAGAAATGATTTGGAATTCGAAATGTTATCGTCATCACTGGTCAACAATCCAATGACTGATTTGACTCAGCTCTCCACTCAATTCTACAATCAGCTAATCTTTTCACACATATTTCTTCTCTTTCTTTTTCTTCATCCTAGCGTTTGTCCCGCGCTATTGTAGGGTCCGTTGTTCTGCAAAGCCTTCTCCACTTGGCTCGATCCAGGACGTCTACTGGCGTGGCGTTGATGGTCTTCATGTCCGCCTTAATTTTGCCTTATCTGGCATGCCCTCAGATCTCACGACGTCCCTGAAGTCTACGTGTCATGGGTGAAGCTTCTCTACACCAACGTCACCAGCTCCGTCCGCTGCCCATCAGGAATATCACCGCCTTTCCCAATCACTGTTGGCGTCCACCAAGGATCGACCCTCTCTCCGCTCCTTTTCATCCTGTGCGTGGACACACTCACGGCCTGTCTCCAAAAATCACATCCTTGGTCACTACTGTTCGCCGATGATGTCTTCTTTGCCAGCACCACCAGACCCGAATTACAGCAGCGAACTCAACTATGGAAGGTACGACTCAACAACTATGGGTTGCGATTAAACACCAAGAAGAATGAGTACATGGAGTGTGGACCTCAAACCGATGGCACGATCAGCATCGACGGCGAGGACCTTGAAAAGGTCGAGAAGTTTAAATATTTGGGCTCTGTCATCAGCAACGATGGAAGCACAAACGCCAACACACGAGCTCGAATTAATGCAACATGGCTGAAATGAAATATTTCTTCTCTTTAACGTCCTTATTTACTTGTTCTATATACTTTTTTCGCAATCTCCTTTTTTCCGTTCTTGCCATCCTCTTGTCCCTCGACGGTTGTCTTCATCAGGCCATCATGCCTCAAGATAAGGCCAATAAGGTTGTCCCGTATTCTTATCAGGGTTTTCATGAAGCTGCTCTTCTCTCCTACTCTTCTTGGAACTTCCTAATTAAAAATTCGGTCGATCAACTTGAACGTCATCATTATCCTTTGGCACCACATTTCACAAGTGTCCCATCTTGATTTCTCCGCTTCTGTCATTGTTCATGCCTCAGTTCCTTAAAGAAACATACTCCAAATGTAAGTTTGGCTATGTTCTTTCCTTACTTCTGTGTTTCAATTCCCCAGAGAAAGTAGATATTTCGACGTAAAATAACATCTCGAATATTTATTTCGTTTTTCAGACCTAATTATAGTGGTAGCGTCTCGAGAGGCTACTATGGTTTGTTTGCTACGACGGCGCTTTTGTTTATACCTATTAAAAAAATTAACTAGGTAGTACTTCTGATATATATTTCCCTTTGAATAAGTATGTTTTCACGATCGATTACCATACCTTATATCGATGGATACACTTTTGGAAATATATAGTCTTAAGAAATGAATATATATTTCCGAGAGCTAATGTTTTTCTCTGTGAAGGCTGATAATTATTAGCAATAAAGAAAACGAAATTACATATGTGGCACTGCTGGTGTAGTGGTATCATGCAAGATTCCCATTCTTGCGACCCGGGTTCGATTCCCGGGCAGTGCAATTTTTTTATGTTTCTAATATCGAAAAAATACTTCGTATCTATTTCACTGACATCCTGAAAATCCTCTGAATTCACGGAAATAGGCAATATTTCTAATTTTCGAGCATGCAGTTGTTCATTTCGTAATTTTTTCTTTTTATTTAATGTGCTGATTGCTTAAAATAAAAATATGTAGTATAATAAAAAAATATTGAGTAAACGTTTACGAGGACGTCCATTTGTTGTTTTTTGAGTACGAAGTTCATTCAATACACGCCTGTCGCGTAGCCAGGAATTTAGTTCGGGGGGGCCCAAAACCAGGGGGGGAAATTTTTGAAAAACCGGGAACTAAGTAATGGGTTTTAACTAATTTTAAGACTTTTCATTATCGAAAAAACTTAATTTGTTAAAGAAAAATTTTGTATATTCCTGGTATTTCAATTTTTTGCTTTCTTTTATAAAGGACAATAATTGTGTTTTTATATTTCGGTCTGGACACCCCGGACCCCCCCCCCCTGGCTACGTCACTGATTCACGCATTCAGTGAAGGGTTTATAAACGAAGAAGAACCTACTTGATTGAATAGATAGATTTTTTTCGAAAAACAAATAACGAACTGGATTTTCTTATACCGTTAGGAATACTATTCCAAGACCTGGCCCCGGCGTAGTGAATAATCGTTTGACGTAGGAACTGAGGAGCGTGGAGGAGGAAGCCTTAAGAGTTGGGAAGAACACCATCCCAAAGAGGATGTTGGGTGGGTAACCTTGAAAACCCACGGATGAGCGCTCGCACGAAGTAAGAGGGTTAGGCACCTACGTACTACATAAGACATGAATAAGTACTGAAATGGGATCGTAGGTCTCCTCAAGAAACTACAGGTTTTCTCCAACTTACGACCGTCCGTCTTACTTCAATCCAACCAGAATTATTTTGAAAAATAAGTTGGAAAGTATCACTTAACCCATTTTGGCCAGAAAATTTTCTGCTTCCGACTATGAAAATATTTAGCCACGTTGCCTGTATGGTGGTCTTTAGTCATTCAGAGATACATCATCTTGTTTCTTCAGAATGGCCCGTAGGCATATACCAGCACCGGGTGATAACGAAGTTCTAATCTAATGTTGTTCAACCTCTACGAGTGACCTTCATAGGGTGAATGAATCTTCGGGGAAAGCATATTTTTAGGTTTAGGAAAGTTAAAATAATATATGCAATTACGATTCTCTGTTTATTTTTAGGATATTTGCTTGTAATTTATAAACAGGAGGCGTCCATATTGAATTTCCATTTCGCATCCGTCCCATTTTATCAGCGGGCTCATTCCGGCCAGCTTCAATTACAAACTAATGAGTGGATTAAGTTATTGCAAACTTCAGCAACATATTTGTGATAAATTGATAGCAAAAAGGGGTGCGGGTTTTCTTAAGGAGTTTCATTTGCTAAGAATGGTGGGATGATCTAGCGTTAATGTGTATTGAAAGCTCAAAGACTCCAAATATAGAGGTAATCGCTTAATTTAAATTGAAAAACCACCGTCGCACGGTGGTCCCGAATCGGAAAAAGCTGCACCAAAGTAAAAGTCTTAAGGATTTTTTTTATATAGAGACTTGAAAATTGGAGTAAATGCTTAAGAATGACCGCCAATAATGGATTCATATGCCATTTTTCAAAAGTTTAACCCGTTACTAAGAACCAATATACTTATCTATATATATAAAAGAAAGTCGAAAATCGTGTTAGTTAGAACACTTATAACTCGAGAACGGCTGCACCGATTTCAATGAGATTTGGTTCTTTGGATTCGTCTCAGGCGGGGTTAACATATAGGCCATTAAAAAAGGATAATTTCACAAAAAAAATTCATCTCTTTCCTATGGGCATGCTTTTAGGAGTTATAGTAACACAACAATTGATAAGTCGGTCAAAACTACAAATTAAATAATTTGTTTTGTTTTTACCACTTTAATAACTGAATTTAGTAACAATATAACATTTTAATTACTAAATATATTCAAAATATTAATTAAATTGAAATTACATTTTTTAAATTTAATTCGAGCTGATTATAAGCCCAGCCGTGGCCCAGCTTGAGTTGACACTTCACTACCGTGTTTGTAAACAAATCTCCAAGCAATTGTTGACAAACGGTAATGTCCGTGTTCCTGTCGAGGAATCGAGTAGTTTTAACTCATTTCCTTGGAATGATTGAAAATTAGTTTCAGTGAGCTCATCAACAAAGAGTTCCAGAATATGATTGATCACCAAAAGAATCAAAGATGGTTGATTTAGCGAGCAAGAACGAAGATGTGGATGACTAAAACGAGGTAAATTCAAATAGTTCGTACTCTGCATGGATTCGAATCTTTTAAATGTGTAACAAACGAAGACGAAATCACCAACTATCTATCTGAATATTTTAAGTCCTTGGACGTACCTGGCTTACCAAGGCACGATTTACAGAAAAATGTAGTTTCTGTGCTCATGATCTTTCGAAGCCTAAACCAACCATAACTATTCAACGGAACGTGTTTGATCATTTAAAAAATTGGTGATGAATGTGATTCACGCAACTTTACTCAAAGGAAAATTCAAAGGTTAGGAAGTCCTCATTCCGTAGATTCCATGATCTCAACTCATATGCCCTTTTGAGCTTAAACGTATTCAATTTACAATTCGTGTTGCATTCGTGATAACGATTAAAAAATCGCATGGTCAATCTTTCAGATTTTGTGTTGTTTGTGCTCATGTGCTAATGAAAACCCCTGATTTTCTCATGGTCAATTTAGCGTGCTATGTTCACGAGTCGATAAACCATCCTCTCTATTTCTTCCTTCGCTTCAAGTGCGTAGCTAGGATAGGGGATTTTGGGCGCAGCTAATACCACGGGTCTGTAGGGTATAGAAAACTCGCTAAGGTAAGCGGGAAGTGTGGGGGCACTTCCCCCAGACATTTTTTAAGATAAATGGTTCAAAATAGTGGGTTTTGTGGCTATGCGAATAGTTAAATATGTTTTGTTTGTTAGTCATCCGTCCCCCTAATATTAATAACAAAATCTTTCATAAAAAAATTCTCTAAGCTCTTGGGGGGGGTTTATCCCCCAAAACCTCCCCTCGCTGCGTCACTGCTTTGCTTCGCTATATTTATTTGGCTTCATCTGCTTCATCTTGCGCCTGATAACAAAACAAAAACAGTTGTTTCTCAGAAGGTGCTTGACGCAAGACATTAAACCCGAATGTGTAGGGCTCACCGTGGTGCGTTTAAGCATGCAGTACGTTTACGCAGTGCATTTTTTCCAAACAGAGATACTAAAACTGGCGTGCCTTAAGTCATTTAATGCGAATGCTGCTTCATAGGGTCTTTTCTTGCATGATTTTGAGCATCAGTCAAGCGTCGGTCTGGGGTCGTGTCAACCTGCCCCCTGAATGGGCCAAGTGTATGCAACAGACTTGGACCTAAAAACATTTTTTTACAGCTAATAACGCAAATAGCCAACAACTGAATGCGTATATAATTTTTATTCCATGAACTGCTTTATTAAACCACAATGCCCAAAATTTCTTAAGCTAAAACGTAAGAAAATTTGTTGAAAAAAATCCGCGTAAACGTGCTCCGATTCACACTATGAAGATTCAATAAAGAAAATGTCTTTCTGACAAGCAATTTTGGTACTCATTTACGTAGTTTTATTGAATTTGTATCCTTATTTTATTATAATAAATTAAACATGATTAAAAACGGTACAGCCGCTCTTGATTTATAAATGGTGTAAGTAAACTGTAAGTTCATTGATTGTTAGGCGGTACGAAGTTCGCCGGGTCAGCTAGTAGAGTATACAATAGAGAGTAGCCCACATATGATACATTTTTCAAAAACAGGCGTAATTTCGTTTTTCTCCGAAAATCTCTGAATATAGGCAGGTGGTGTTGTGGGTAAATACTAAAGAATGACGACCAAATATGGATTTATATGTCATTTTACATAAGTTTAACCTGTTACTGAGAACCAATGTATAGAGTATAAAATAGAAAGTAGCCCAAACATAGCCAATTTTTCAAAAGCATGCGTAATCTCGTTTTTCTTCGAATATCTTTAAATATTTCGGAGTTGGTACGATTTTTATAGAATCAAAAAAATACAATATTTCTTGGATATGGTTCTTTGCCAATATTATCCACGACTCTAAAAGATTTTGGCTGTTATTTTTCTGATATTGAAACGCTAAATAGCGTATATATTTTTCAGGTGAAATTTGACATACGGTAGGCACTATCTTCCGCTTACGAAATACGTTACTCGGAGAATTTACATCACAGTGTAAATTACAGACATTTTTAAGACTACTAAGAAGAAATCTTGGAAAAAAGTTTGCGATAGAAGAAATGAGAGCAATTTTTCAATCGTGTGTAAAGTCTGAGAGTAGGATAATGTATCGATCGACTTTACCACTTAACTCATTACGCTTTCGAATATGCTAAGAACTAGAAATTTTACGTAACAATATCACGTATGAGAAATATGGAAGGGTATTGTGGCATTGTTACAAAATTAATCGGGCGTTTGCACGCTAGCACTCCGCCGTTGATGGTGGAGCCACTATCAGCAAATGGATTCGCGTATATTGAGAATTTTAAATAGAAATTCGAGAAAGTAAAGAATGAGTTCCTTCTCATTCACAGCGATGTGACCATGCAGCGTAAAGTGGAACTCATTGGAGCGTTTCGGTGCTAAGTTCGCCGTAGATGCTCGAGAGGAGACCGCTTGGTCGTGATCTCGCCTTCTCCACCTCTGCTTAACTTTCCTCTTCCCATTCCAACCGCCTGCCATCAACACAAAGACCTTTCACCCAATCGCCTCGCCCAGATATACCCACACTCGATGGCCACCCACCCGCACCCAACCACCGTAACACTTTCTCCCGAGATTTGCGACAAAAAAGCATCGCCGCGCGGTCGCTAAAGTGGGCCGGCCGCTGCTGCACACTGTTAGGAGGGACGCGACGGGGCAACGACCCACCTCGAAGGTGGCGCCTCTGGCGGCGAAAGGCGCTCGCGAATAAATGATCCGCGATGGACCGCTGAAGGAGTAGCCTCGTAAAGTAAACATATAAGCCAAAGAGTGCCGTTGAGGCTGCGCGGTGCCTGAAAGCCGAGGACTTCTATAAAATACCCAACTTCGATATTGCTATTGTCATTAATGTATTCGTATGAATAATTATTAATGTATTAATTTATTGTAACCATTATTCATAGCCCCGTTGAAGATATAATATAATATCGAAACTTCGGCAAACATTTTGCATTTCATTTTGCTTACCGATACTCCAAGAAATAATTACTTATAATACTATAATTATTATTATCAAAGTGTTAAAACATTTTATTACATTATATTGCTAAAAATTTTAAACATTGTTTTGTTAAAAATTAACCTAAATTTATGGTTTATACATGTATAAAGAAAGACACATATACTTTGCCTTTATTTTGTCATATATATTTTTTCTTTCTTCCAATACAAGAAATAACTCCAATGCAATCACGTTATATATAAAAAAAAAATATTTGATACATATATTCCTGTAATGTTAATGTGTATTTATGTACGTACTCTTGCTTCCTAATAATTTTATAATATGTTTTTGGTAATAGTGGAAACATTATGAGATACACAATTTTAAAAGACAATGTACGACCACGAATAAAAAAAAACTAATAGGCACCTGCTGACAAGCCTTGAAAGGCTTAGCGGGACCTAGACTTTTTTTTTTCACATTGTATTTTCTTGTAAATGACATTTCATCTTTGATTAATGTTATAAGTTTTTGTAAAATTTCTAATCTCTGCAATAAATATTATTATTATTATTAAAAAAAAAGTATTCAATCGTTGAAGGTAGGTTTGCATGGAGCATTCACGAAGAATTCTGGAAATCTCCCCTCTAATCAATCATGTGATTCTCTATTCAATCCACAATAAGGCCTCCTCCATTTTATTCCATCTAAAAAATCCTATTCTCTTCCTTCCTCTTACTCGTTTATCTAACATTCTTCCTACCAACACTGTTTTAGCATCCCCTCCCCGCTAAGAACTCCCTCCATCTATACTCTCTGTCTCCTCCGTATCTCATGTAAGAGCTGCCTCTTCTCACCCACAATGTAGAACACTTAGACATTTCTCTTCCTCTCAGTCCACTTCACCTTCTCCATTCTTCTCCAAAAACAAATCTCGACCGCCTCCAGTCTTCTCTCGTCCTCCTTCGTAAGTGTCCACATTTCCACACCGTAAAGAGCTACACTCCAGTCAGTGGCGGATCTATGGGGGGGTTGGGGGGCTATAGCCCCCCTTGGACATCCAATTTACACTAGATAGAATGACAATTTTTGTTCGGACCCGCAATAGTTCTGGGAGTTTACCCCATAAGTAGTTAGCCACCACTTGTCCCTATCCTGGATCCTCTACTGCTCCAGATCATGTTCCTCAATAACCTTTTCTTCGAACTCGGGAAATGGAAAATGACAGTCAATAAAATAACGCGAGTTTCAAAATGAATAGCGGGGTTTTAACGCTTTATTG